>NC_079498.1:104024432-105446170 GCF_030052815.1 Hevea brasiliensis
TAAAGGCTCCTCCTCCGAATCAACATGAGACATGTTAAAAATAACTTGAATCAATATGAGGCATGTGGGATGGCATTTGATTTTGACATGGAAAAATTTTCTCTTTTCACACCTTTACACCTTTTGTCTTTATTCCTTTAGAGACCATTTTTAGGAAAAACCTTGGGGATATATAAGCATCATATATTCTCATTTTACTATAAGGAGAAAGAGAGAAAAATCAAAAGAGAAAGGAAAGAGGAACCACGCCATTTTTGGAGGAAGAACACACTGTAGAGTGACGGTTTCCATTTCATTTTGGATATTTAGATTCTCTTCCTCTGGTTCTTTTATTTTTAGTTTTATTTTCATATTTTCTTGCTCTATTTCATATTTTCTACTTATAAATACAAGCATAAGTGAGTAGATACTTAAGATTTGAGTTGGGTGTAATGATTTAAGTTTTATCATTGGATTTGGAATGGTTTTAGCGATTTTAATATATATAAGTTTTGATTCTTATCTTGTGTGCTTATTTACATACCCATTGTTGGTCCCCTTTGGGTTTTGTTCTTAATCTTGGATTAAAGGACCGAGAGGTAAAAATCTATGATAGATAATCAAGATAATGAACTTAATCACCTAGTGTTAGAAATAAACTAGTGGGTTAAGAGGAATTTCAAGTTGATTAAAATACTTAAAGGGTTTTGGGTAATTAAACATCGCATGAGAATGGGGTTTAATTTCCTTTAAAACACTCTTTAGTTTGCTTGAAAGAGAAATTAAAGGAAATCAGAATCAACTTCCTTTAAAATTTTATTTCCCTTAATTTTGGCTTTGCCTATCCAAATCCCAATTAAATTTACTTTATGAACCTCAACTTTGGAATCAATTTTTACCATTAATTAATTAAATCTTTAATTACTTGCTGAAATTTTAGTAATTTAGTATAGTGCTTAGAATTTTAATTGCTTAATTCATTATAATTTCCTTACTTTTCTAATTTATTTTGCTGCATCTCTTACTTTACTTTTGGAACACATTATCGATAGTCCAAATAATCGTGACTTTTATAGTTTGGTACTTAAACAACAAATCTCTGTGGGACGATATCTTTTCTTTACTACTTAAACGACCCATATACTTGCGGATCGCAACCAAGTTTTTGGCACGTTAAGGGATTTGTTTGTTTGATATTAAACGATTAATTGTTTAGTTAATTTGGGAATTTTATTTTGATTTTAATTTCTTTTCTTTATCATTATACTTTGAGATTTTCCTGTTTTGATTTTTTCATGTGCGTATCTTTTATATGAGAAGAACAAAAAGTGCAGAAATTGATTTAATTATTGATCCTGAGATTGAAAAGATAGCTAAAGCTTTAAGAGCAGAGTCTAAAAGAAGAAAAGCCGAACTCAAAATTCAAAGACAGCAAGAGCAACAAGTGATAGAAGCTATGGCAAACAACAACAATTGATCAATTAAGGATCATGCTTTGCCTAGTTTTGGAGATTTTAGACTGAGTATTACAAGGCCTAGAGTGGAAGCAAACAACTTTGAGTTGAAGCCCTCACTTTGTCAAATGGTTCAACAATCACAGTTTGAGGGACGTCCTACTGAGAGTCCACATGTGCACCTTGCACATTTTCTTGAGATTAGTGACATGCTGAAGATAAATGGAGTGTTAGATGATGCCATCCGGCTAAGATTATTTCCTTTTTCTTTGAAGGATCGTGCTATAGAGTGGTTGCATTCATTACCTCCGAGTTTAATAACTACTTGGGATGAGAAGTCACAAGCTTTCTTGGCTCAATACTTTCCTCCTAGCAAGACTACAAAATTGAGAAATGAATTAACTTCTTTCAGACCAAGGGATGATGAGAGTCTCTATGAAGCTTGGGAGAGATACAAGGATCTTCAAAGGAGAAGTCCACATCATGGAATCCCTAAATGGATGCTAGTTCAACATTTCTACAATGGTGTTTCTCCAACAATTAGAAGTATGATTGATGCATCTTCAGGAGGTGATCTTATGGAGAAGTCAGAAGATGAAGCTTATTCAGTATTGGATAAAATTGCTTACAATAATTATCAATGGAGCTGTGAAAGAAATGAAATGAAGAAGCCACCAGCTAGTGTATATAAATTAGATGCCATGAGTATGTTCAATGCCAAATTTGATGCTTTAATGAGAAAAATGGATAAGTTAAGCATGAAGGTTGACTCATCAATTGGAGGATCTAGTCATACAGAAGATGTTGGTGCAGGAAATATGCATTGTATCAATGATTTTCCTTCCTATGGGCAAGAGTTTGGAAATGAGCAAGTTGATTTTGTTGGGAATTACAATCAGAAACTAGTTGGTAATCCTTTTTCTGTTACTTATAATCCAGCATGGAGGAACCACCCTAACTTTTCTTGGGGAGGTCAACAAGGGTAGCAACAGAATTATCAACAACCTCCTAATTTCCAGCAACAACAACAGAATTTTCAGCAAAACAGAGTACCACTTGGATTTCCACCACAAAGGAATCAAAATGCACCTATTCCACAACCACCAGTTCAGTCTTCAGACTAAGATTCAATTTTAGAGTCTATGATGGAGAATTTCTTAACTGCTCAACAGAAACAAGGAGAAATGATTCAACAATTAACTTCAAGGATAGACCAGCTTGCCACTCATAACAGGATGTTGGAAAACCAAATAGCTCAACAAGCAAGTTCTTCTAGCAAAGCACAATGGAAACTTCCAAGTCAACCAGAGAATCCTAGAGAACATTGCAACGCAGTGATCCTAAGGAGTGGGAAAATTGTGGGAGAAGAAGAGAAAGATGAGGTAGAAGAGGAAAAGAAGAAAGAAGATGAAAACAAGAATGAATTCACTTCGAATTATGATGAAGTTAATGAGGAAGCAAACAAGAAGAAGGAAGTTGAAAAAGAAGAAGAGGAAAAGTATGTGCCTCCACCACCATACAAGCCACCATTGCCATATCCTCAGAGGTTTCAGAAAGCAAAGCTAGATAAGTAGTTTGGGAAATTTTTGGAACTTTTGAAGAATTTATACATCAACATTCCATTTACAGGTGCAATTTCTCAAATGTCCTCATATGCTAAGTTCCTAAAGAAAATCTTGTCAAACAAGAAAAAATTGGAGGATTATGAAACTGTTGCACTTACTGAAGAATGCAGAGCTATATTGCAAAATAAGCTTCCCCCTAAGCTTAAAGATCTAGGAAGTTTCTCTATTCCATGTCACATTAGAGAGACAAGTATTGAAAAGGCATTGTGTGATCTTGGAGCTAGTGTAAGTTTTATGCCACTCTCCATTTATGAAAAGTTGAAATTAGGAGTTTTGAAACCCACCACCATTTCTTTGCAACTAGCTGATAGATCTATCAAATATCCAGTGGGAATTTTGGAGAATGTGCCATTGAAGGTTGGAAAATTTTTTATTCCTATGGATTTTGTGGTTCTAAAGATGGAGGAGGATGTAAGAACACCCATCATACTTGGAAGGCCATTTTTGGCTACTGTAGGAGCTAATATAGATGTAAAGAATGGGAAATTAAAGTTGAAAGTGGGAAAAGAGGAAATAGAATTCAATTTATTCCAAGCTTCCAAGGAATCGACTATGGTAAATTCTTGCTATAGGGTGGATGTTATAGAAAATGATACTGGAATGGAGGATATTAAGTTGGAGGGAAGTCAAATTACTCTTCATTCTCGGTGTAATCGACATCTGATGCAAAAAGAAAAGTCTCCTTTGCCACTTCCTTTTGATAAGAATGAAACTCCAAGAGTAAAACTTAAGGCTCCATCTAAACAACTCAAGGCCGAAGGTTCATATCAACTTTGTAAGAGTAATTTGCAAGGTATGGTTGGGATTATAAACAACGCAACAGGTGTTTTCATAGTCAATGGGAAAAAGTTGAAGTACAAATTTATTGCATCACCTATTGAGAAGGGAGACAACACTTTCCAGTTCCAACCACCATGAACTGAAAAGGGGTCAAGCTAATAACCTTAAATAGCACTTCTTGGGAGGCAACCCAAGTTTATTTTTAGTAGTTTGTTAATTTTCTTTTTCTTATTTCATCCCTTATAGATCAAATTTTAATATTTGTCTAATTTTTGGTTTGTAGGCAAAATGAAAAGATTGGATGTTTTGGAAATTGTTGCAAAGAAAACCATATTGCTGATTTAGGGGAAGTTTTCTGTGTTTCTTTTAATTTGTTGGTAAATAGTAAATTGTTTGCCATGATGATGTGTTGCTTGAGCTAGAATGAAATCAGAAAATTTAGTTGAGAGAAATTGATGATAAGGATTAAATTTTGCTCTAGGATTGTGCAATGATGCTTAACATGTTTATATTTAATTTTGGCTTATTTCAGTGTTTTAGCTATGTTTATATGTGTTAGTTTGGCTAATTCAGCTTATTTTAAATTTGTTAATCTTAAAGGGATGATTGCTATAATTTGAAGTTAGTAATATGCTACAAGAAGGAAGGGTAACTGCTATTTGGGAAAGTATTCTGCACTTTTATCTCATTGTGAACAGTATTTTTTTTTAATGCCAAATTGCTATTAGGTTGAATATACTTTGATGAAATGAGGAAGTTTGGTTGATATATGTGTTTTGAAGTGTTAATTTGGTGGAAATTTAATATAAAGTGTCAATGTATTGATTTTTGTTATTTGGAGTGTCAAGCATGCATTAAAGATTAAGTTTCTTTGCATATTTTTTTCATGTGAACAGTATTTTCTTGACTTTTATTGAATATGCTTTGATGTTATGAGTATATGAGTTGACAATACATGATATTGAGTTAAACTTTTGTGTTTTGAGGTGTGAACTATGGTTGAGATATATTTTGAAGTGTTTTGGAAAATAATTCATACTGATTTGGTTGTTCTTTGGTAGAGTATTTTTAGATTTTTGGCTTTTAAGAGTGAAATCTTGAGTTTTATATCAGGTCTAATAGCATTTGAGTATGGCGTGCCTCATATGAAGGGTTATGCTATCATGTGAGCTATTTGAATTGCTTAAAATTGCAAAATTTTTGAAACCCATCGAAATTTTGAAGGGGCATGACATGCCCCATGTTAATATCGATGTCGATTGATCGACATTGACCTGAGGCATGCCAATTTACCTTGACTTCAACATGCCTCATGTTACTTAATCAGCACACATGTTCACCTAAAAAAAATCTAAAATTTTCCAATTAACTTTTCCCTTTTTCATCTCACTCACTTCCATTTAATTTGATATAATTGGGATACTTTTGCACATATTTTCTTCGAGCTACATTATTCATATTATTTTGAGCTTAATTTTGAATTAATTTTTCTTATTTAGCTTTAATTCCCAATTGTACATATTGTATTAGCTGATTAGTTTATTTATTGTTTGTCCATCTTTGCATTTATTTAAGCCAATGAGGACATTGTCTCATTTGACTTTTGGGGAGGGTAAAATTTTTGCAAAATTTTTAATCCTTTTTATTTACATTACTTAAATTGCATGTCATTGCATTTCATTTATACTTAGTTACTTAGTTCACATACACCATACACCTACACCATGTAAATATATACACTTACATATAGATATCATATAGATCATGTATAGTTTTTATTTCAATTTATTTTATTTTATTTAATTTTTGCATTCATTTTAGGAATCATGCATATATAAAAATAAATAAATAAATAAATAAATAAATAAATTTTTACCTAATTCTTAGAAGATTGAGAATCATTTTGAAAAGCAATTGAGTTTGCCTCTAGATGGGTTTGACAGATTGAAAGTTCAGTTGGTATGAGGTTATGAGATTCTTATCTAGGTTTATATCTTCTTAGCCAAGGGCCACCCAATTAATTACATTGAGTTTTGAGTGCTTAAAGAAAATTCTAGAGTAAGAAATAACTAATTGTGTCTCACTAATCCTAGAACAAGCCTTCAAGACCTTTCGAGGTGAAATTTTAGCATTCACTTGAAAAGAGAAATGATTAAGGCATTCTTCGAATTTTAAACTCACATTTTTAGCCTTAACCAATCTCATTTTAAATTTTCCCTTCGAAACCAATTTGAGCCCTCATTTATACCCTTTATTTCCTTGGCACCCATAATTTACCTAGCCATAAACCTAAACACTTACCGTCCTTCGTGACAATAATTTGTTTAAGAGATAGATTTTAAAAAATAAAAAATAAAAAAAAAATAAAAAAAAAGGTATATAATAATCAAGTGGGAGAAGTACTAACGTAAAATTGGCTAGCAATCATATCATGTTGTGAAAAAAAAATTATTTACCACCCAAGTATACAAAGAAATGAGTTTGGGAGTAGATTAAAAAGGGACAATTGCAATGCAAAATTCAATGTTATTTATGTAGTCCCTAAAAAAAGTGCAAAAATTGTATGCTAGTATTAGTGATTTATTGTAAAGTTCTTCCTCCCATTTGATTCTTTAAAATAATAATAATAATAATAATAATAATAATAATAATAATAATAATAATAATAATAATAATAAATAATAATAATAATAATAATAATAATAAAAGAAAAATGTATCTTGATCTTTTTAACAATTTAATTATTTTCATGTTTTGCTTCCCTTTCACCTTTTCTTGTTAGCCACATTATTACCCCTTAGCCCCATTACATCCATTAAAAGTCCTTTTGATCTCTTGATTGTGTTTTGCTACATTAGTGGAGATTGGATTAGTTGGTTTGCCTATGGGATTGGCACATTATTCATCCATTTAAACTATTTCCATCATCATTTGAGATGCTTTAGTTTATGGATTGTTTTAGAGCCTATTTTAGCATGATTTCTCTATGTAATTGATTGGTTTGGGTTTGATGGAATGAATAATTGACCCAAGGCTAAGCGGTGATAACTTTGGTGAGAATTGAATTCCATATATCTTGAAGGTCGGTATATGGTTTGTTGGTGGCTAGAGGTAAGTTTAAAAGCTTGAATGAGTGATTTTCATGAATCTAAGAAAAAGGTACCCCAATTGCATATAATTATTTTTAATTTGCTTGAGGATAAGCAAAGATTTGAGTTTGGGAGAATTTGATAAACTCATTTTGTATAGGTATTTTAGGGTAGTTTTGCCCCCATTTTGCCTTTTTTTAGTTTAGTAATTTTCTGCTTTTAATGCTTATTTTAGTTAATTTGTTAATTTTAGTTTCATTATATTTGATTTTTGGAATTTTAATGTTTTTGATAGGTTTTAATAAGGTTTAAAGGCAAAAAGGTCCATATAGAAGAAATTCAAAGTGATTTGGAAGCTTAAAGTAGTATAAAAAATGAAGAAAATTCACTTAAACAAGAAGACCAGCCGAGATTTTCAAGGGCTTCAACATGCCCCATGTTGAGGGTCGTGTGAAGATAAGAGTCAGCCAGCAGGAATCCACATGAGGCATGTAAATTCAACACTGGGTCATGTAAACAGAGATTTTGGAACAAAATACGCCAAAAGTTTCAGAGACTCCCACATGCCACGTGTAGCTGGTCGTGCAGAATCTAAAGGCTCCTCCTCCGAATCCATATGAGGCATGTTGAAAATAACCTGAATCAACATGAGGCATGTGGGATGGCACTGGCAGATTTGGTGACATGGAAAATTTTTCTCTTTTCACACCTTTTACACCTTTTGTCTTTATCCCTTTAGAGACCATTTTTAGGGCAAACCTTGAGGGGATATATAAGTATCATATTCTCATTTTTACTAGAAGGAGAAAGAGAGAGAAAAATCAAAGGAGGAAGGAAAGAGGGAATCACGCCATTTTTCAGGAGGAAGGACACTGCGGAATGGCGATTTCGACTTTCATTTTCAGAGATTTAGATTTTCTTCTTTTGGGTTCTTTTATTTTTAGTTTTGTTTTCATGTTTTCTTGCTCTATTTCATATTTTCTACTTGTAAATACAATCATAAGTGAGTAGATACTTAAGATTTTAGAGTTGGTTGTAATGATTTAAGTTTTTTCTGTAGATTTTGGTGGTTTTTGATTTTAATATATATAAGTTTTAATTCTTTTCTTGTGTGCTTATTTATATACCCATTATTAGTACCCTTTGGGTTTTGTTCTTAATCATAGATTGAAGGACCAGAAGGTGAAAATCTATGATAGATAATCAAGATAATGAACTTAATCACCTAGTGTTAGAAATAAACTAGTGGGTTAAGAGGAATTTAAAGTTGATTAAAATGCTTAAAGGGTTTTGGGTAATTAAATATCGCATGAGAATGGGGTTTAGTTTCCTTTAAAACACTCTTTAGTTTGCTTGAAAGAGAAATTAAAGGAAATCAGAATCAATTTCCTTCAAAATTGTATTTCCCTTAATTTTGGCTTTGCCTATCTAAATCCCAATGAAATTTACTTCATGAACCTAAACTCTGGAATCAATTTTTACCATTAATTAATTAAATATTTAATTACTTGCTGAAATTTTAATAATTTAGTATAGTGCTTAGAATTTTAATTGTTTAATTCATTATAATTTCCTTACTTCCCAATTTATTTTCTTTGCATCTCTTACTTTACTTTTGGAACACATTATCGATAGCCCAAATAATCGTGACTTTTATAATTTGGTACTCAAATAACAAATCTCTGTGGGACGATGTATTTTCTTTACTACTTGAACGACTCTTATACTTGCGGAGTACGCAACCAAACGTATTAATTATTTATCGACCACTTATAAGAACTTTAACCAAACATGCAATTACTTAAAATTTTA
Source organism: Hevea brasiliensis (assembly GCF_030052815.1). Lineage (NCBI taxonomy): Eukaryota > Viridiplantae > Streptophyta > Magnoliopsida > Malpighiales > Euphorbiaceae > Hevea > Hevea brasiliensis. The sequence goes on from NC_079498.1 coordinate 104,033,172, forward strand.
AACACTTGCAAGCATGTATGAGTTCATAAGCCAAGTAGAAATTTCTCTTATTTTCAACAAATTAGGATAGATTTGGCTAGTAAAAATATTATATTTGCACAATTATAGACTAGTGTCTTACCTTCTTGACGTCTTTATTTTGAACTTTTTTCCCCATAATCAGCTCTAGAAGCACAATACCAAAGAAATAAACATCTGACTCCTCAGAGATCTTTTGAGAAGGATGATTTTTATGATCTGCATAAATGATGACACTTAGCTAGTTGGGGAAAAATGTTGGGAATCTAAGTCTCACATTAGGAAGAAACAAAAATTAAAGGATAATATAAATGGTTGGGTTGCACTATTGACTTAACTAATCATTTTCATATATAAAGCAACTTAATTATTTATATAAACCCAAATTAAAATTAATTAATAAGTAATTTAATCGACATTCTCTCCAAATTTAACAAAAAAAAAAAAATCAAATATCTTACAATACAAGTTTACTTTCAATTAGAGGTGATGGGATATGAAAACTACCAATTTTTGAATAAAACTTGGCAAGTCCAAATTCTGCAACCTGAACAAAAACGTAGACATTAAGTGAATTGTGTTGCATAATTTAATATCAGAAACAACCAAACATATTAAACTTAATAATTACATATTTTTGTCCTCCAAAATAAGAAATTAATGAGCTCATACAGTTCTTTTATATATATAACCTCAGAAATCTGTTTGAAAGATATGCATAGAGTGAATGCCCAAATATATTATAAGATATTTATCAATATTCATATGGACAAAAGGTTTTATTATTTTTTTTTTTATAATAAGCAGAATAATTTATTAACACTTAGCAAGAACTTTCAAGCTTCACTAGGAAAGAATCAAGAACCAAACAAAAAGAGAACAGACACCAAAAGAAACAGAGTCAGCAAACAGAACAAACAAAACCAGCCTAAAGACCAGCAACAAGCCTACAACACACTATTTCTAAACGGACCCAAAAACAAAACACCAAATAGGACGAAATCAAAGTTTTATTTGTTATTAAACTATTTACCTTCGGTTTAAAACTATCGTCAAGAAGAATATTAGCTGCCTTGATGTCTCCGTGAATGATTTTGGAGCTACCTGAAGATATAAATATATAGGTAGAGTAGCTATTATCTAATAGGAAAAAACTTTAATGGAAAAATAACAAGAGGGAAAAAAAAATTTAACAGATCAAGCCTGAATTTCTAAAAAACCAAGCAAGCAGTGATACTCACATTCTTTATGTAGATATGCCAATCCTTTTGCAGTGTCTATGGCGATTTTCATTCTTATTGACCAATTCAAATTTGATCTTCTTTTTCCATCTAGTTAAGATCATAACATCAAATTTAGAGATCTGTTGATCGAGATACTAAAATATACTAACAATCTTAAATAACATACAGAATTAGTTTGTATAATGTGTACTCAGGACGAAGGACTCACCATATAGATGAAATTTCAAGGACTTGTTGGGAACAAACTCTGAAACAAGCAATCTATCGGATGAATCACTGCAGTACCCAATCAGGCTAACTAGATTTTGGTGACGCACAGTGCCTAAGGCCTTAATCAACTCCTCAAATTCCTTTTCCCACTGTCCGTCCCTGTATTTAAGTTTCTTAATAGCAACTTCACCACTTGGAAGGGATCCCTTGAAGACATCACCGAAACTTCCCCTGCCAAGGAGTTTGTCATTGGAGAAAAGTCGAGTTGTCTTCGCTAGTTCATCATATTCATATTTTTTTAGCTCATTTGCTTTGACATCCTTACGCGCGGGTGTATGACTTTCCTCCTCACTGGATGACATAGCCTCAAATTCCCACTAACTAATCATAAAACTGAGAATCATAATCTATACAAAAAGAAAGCAGTAGCCCCTAAACTTAAAATAAATCATGAAGAAGCCGAAGATGAGGACTGCAAAGAAGGGACATAGATTCAGAAACAAGAAGGAGGGTCTTGGTTTCTGAATAATTAAACATGTCAGGTAAACAGTAAGCTAAAACAATACCGTTGGCAGTGCTGCGGATCTGCCTCAATACTGTTGCTAAAGTTGCAGGGTCCTGCACTTATGCTACCACCACTCAACTCAACTCAACTCAACTAAGTCTTTATCCCAAAAATTTGGGGTTATGCTACCACCACTACTGCAACAAAAGTCAAAGTCAATACCGCGGGCGGAGAGATTTTGTATGGTTGAGAGTTCTTTAGAGAGCTACAGCTATAATCATATTTTCCCGATAATTTTCAGACTCAGTACCTTCAAAGTTGAGCCAATAATGAAGTATAAAATGGTGGACACAAAGCTATAAATAATTAAAAACAAAATGGGTCAGTGGTCGGTGGAGTAACAGCATAATTAAAGAGTAGAAAAAGCCACATGCATGTTTTACAATTAGTAAGAGGATTATAAGCAGTGATCTAAACATAATACTTAAAAAATTAATTACATATCTAGTTAAAGTGCTTATAAAAAGCTAATAAGTAGCTAATATGTATTTAAAGTGGTTATAAAAGGTTAATAAATAGCTAATATGTTTAATTAGTAATAAAAAGAGGATCATAATTAAAAAGTAAAAAAAAATCACACATTTTATGTCTACTAAGAGGATTATAAGCACTAATACAGGCTTATATATAATGCATAAAAAATAATTATATATTTGGTTACAGTGGTTGAAACGTGGCTAACACGTTTAGTAAAAATAACTTATAAATACAGTTAAATTATTAAAAATAATATTAAATGAGATATGTAGTAAAATTTTAAACATTAAATAAAAATAACATAATAAAATATTTAATTAAATTAACTTATAAGCATAAGATTCATAAGCATTAAAATAAAAAATTAATCTCTTCAACTTATAAGCTTAAGCAATGTTTTAAGCAAATAGATAAACTTATTTTTTATAGCTTATAAGTTAACTTGATAAACATAGACTAAAACAAATACCCTTCAAAGTGTACTCACATGTTAGAATAAGACAAAAACAATCTTATATATTTGAAATAAACTAATTCAGGTTACAATATTAAATTATTTTTATTTTTATATATTATTTAATTATTTGTTTTTTTTTTAATTTTATATTATCAGAACTTAATCTTTTTTTACTTAAATATATTAAAAACTTATTTATAAATGAATAAAATTTTGGGAGAAGAGATAATTAAAAAAAAAACTTGTACTATTTTTTTTTTTAAATAGCACCATTTGATCAATAAAACACTAAAAAATTTCAACAGACCCTTCATTAAGAGTATTACTTTATTTTTAACTGCATTTTATTTTTATCTTATAATATTTTCCTACAAATAAATAGTTGAAAAATAACAATTGAATTAAATACATTTGTTAGGAAAATGGGATACCAATGGACAGTAGCCTGTATTGATTCATAACCCGCACGTCCTAGGACTTGTATCACTATTCTAAGCATATAATCCCATTATTAAAATAATAAACCATATAGATTACAGCGTTGCTCCAAGTAACAAATTGAGAGAGAAGTGGTTGGACTTTGCTTCAGTAATGCACCACAAGCCGGCAATTACTATTATTATTATTATTATTATTATTATTATTATTATTATTATTATTATTATTATTATTATCATCATCATCTAATTAAAACTCGAACTCAAAATCTTACAATCTTAAAAATGATTTTAGTATTATTGAACTAAAACTCGTTAGTCAAGCCAGCACCAATTTTATGAGTACCACTAACATTCTTTATTGTCATGTATTTTTTAATAAATATCATACAAATAATAGTTTAGACAGTTCAATATTTAATTTTGAATTCAATTATCTACTCTTTTGCATTAAAACTCATATCCGCTATTAAGACAGATAATGTGACTTAAATCACATACGGCCAATGCAATCATATCTTACAATGACCTTAGTTTCTCATCTCTTCTCGAAGTGATATTTAATGTTATAAGTTTTGAGATCTCTTTTTTATTACATAAATAATATTAAGCTTATAATTGTCTCATTCTCAACCACTAGTAATCTTAGTAAGTTTATTCAAATTTTCATACTCTATAAAAATAAGAAAAATAATATATATATCCCCTACACCTGCAATGATCAATGGTGGATTTCGAGTTTGGATCCATAGACTTCATAAAATATTCTATTAAATCGTATTTGCAAACTTTTCAAATCAAATTATAATTTATTTTATATATATATATATATTCTTTTAAAATTTAAATAAATAATTTTAAATTATGAATTCACTGCTTTATAAATTATATAGAGCCGGTGCAACGTGAAATATAGAAAATAATGTTATAATTTAAATATGATTAGACTAGTCTTAATTTCCAGAGTTATGTGAAACATAGTACTGCACCGAATACAACTTCACCAAGATTCAATGAATGTTAGTTAATGATAATTGATAATAATACATAGACCAAGACCCAAAAACAATTAAAAAAAAAAAAAGACGACCTAGACCAAGACCTCGGCCCCAATAAAATACTACAAATGGTTTCAAATATTCAGCGTATATCCATGACATGTATTAATTATTGCGTTCCACATCAGGGCTGCTGGAATTTCCACATCAAAATTTTGTTTTGATGTGAAGTTAAATTTATGAATGTTATTTTATAAGGCCATTAAAAAAATTCTTCTTAAATATTTTAACGTGTGAAACTCAATATTTTATATTTATAAAGTTGACTACATAAAATAATTATTTTATTATATATATTAATAATTTTTTTAGATTTTAATTAAATAATTTTTAATTATGAATTCACTACTTTATATTTAATACAGAGCGGGTGCAACGTGAAATGAAGAAATTATTGCTATAATTTAAATATGATTGGACAAATCTTAATTTCTAGAAGTACATGAAACATATAGAACTCCACTATATACAATTTCACCAAGTATTAATATTGCATTTATTCAATTTCATTATATATATATATATATATTATTAATATTCTATTAGAAAAAATCAGTATCACATAGAAATATATTATTGATGTAAAATTAGTAATAAAATAAGCATATTTAATAAAATTTAATTAATATAATATTATAATTGTTAAAAAAAAATAGTAAAATGTTTTTATAAAATTTTGCATTTATATTTTATAAATTTAATAATTGAGGCGAATGAGCTCTTAGTCTTGGTCTATATATTTTAAAATGTGAACTTTGGGATTAATCTCATCCAACAAATTTAATAAACGAAATGTTTAATGAGCCGAGACTTAGAACTTAACTAATTAATATTTAAAATTGAAAGGCAAATACATATCTGTCATTGACAACTCTCATTACCCACCACACATATATAATATTTACTATAATATTTAATAAAAATAAAGGGTAAAATAAAAAAAAATTAATATTTTTTAATTTTTTAAATATGATAAATAATTTTGTTGAAAAAAAATTAAATACAATAAAAAAAAGAATATATGTTATATAAAAAATAAAGAATTTCGATAATTGTCTTTTTCAACCCTTACAGTTATAAACTAATACATTGAACTACAAATGGTACTCTATTTTGATTGCAGCTAAAAATAAAATAGAAATTGGTTATTATAATTTTAAAATAAGAATATATGGTTTATTATATATATTTATATTTAAATTTTAATTAAATAATTTCAAATTATGAATTCACTGCTTTATAAATTATATAGAGCAGGTGCAATATGAAATAAAGAAATTAGTGTTATAATTTAAATATGGTTGGTCTAGTCTTAATTTATAGAGGTATGTGAAACACAGTACTCCACCGAATACAACTTCACCAAGATTCAATGAGTGTTAATTAATGATAATTGACAATAATATATAGACCAAGACCCAAAAACAATTTAAAAAAAAAAAAAAAAGACCTAGACCAGGACCTCGGGCCCCAATAAAATACTATAAGTGGTTTCAAATATTCAGCGTAGGTCCATGACATGTGTTAATTATTGCGTTCCACATCAGGGCTGTTGGAATTTCCACATCAAAATTTTGTTTTGATGTGAAGTTAAATTTATGAGTATGTTATTTTATAAAATTTATTAAAAAAATTATCTCTAATTATTTTGATAAATAAAATTCAATAAATAGTATTAGATTCGATGATTTAGTAAGAAAGAGTACAGAGATGATAATCGGTGATTTCGATGATGTTTTAGCACTTGGATGAAGGAGTTAAAAGACTCCTAATAAATATAATGCATGTTGAGCCTTCTCGAACATGTATTCTGTTCATACCACTACATTTTATAACATATAGATGTAGACCAAGACCCAGAATAAACTATATGACCTGTACAGCATGAGAGTAGAGATTACTCGTTGAAGTTGTATGTGATGGAGGTTAACTTTCATTCTCATTTTCCTTTAACTAATTAAGATCCATTTCATCATAGATTATATTAACAAGTTATATATATAAATATATATTATAAAAAATTATTAAATTTTTTAAAATATAAATTATTTAATCAAATATATAAATTAAATGGGTTTGTGAATTATTCTCATAATAATTAAATAACATAAATTTCATTTTAACAATTAATTTAAACAAAAAATAAATAAATAAAATCAAACACTAACCAATAGAATAAGCTATCTCAATAATTAATATAGACAGAATGAAATAATTTTAAATTAAATAATTTTAAATTATAAATTCAGTGCTTTAAAAATTATAAAGAGCCGGTGCAATGTGAAATAAAGAAATTAATGCTATTATTTAAATATGGTTGGACTAGTTTTAATTTCCAGAGGAATGTGAAACATATAGTACTCCACCGGATACAACTTCACCGAGTAGATAAATATAACAAATAATTTTAAATAAAAAGAAAATTTAATGTAATAGATAAAAATAACAAACCAATAATAAGTGTTATTATTAATTAATTAATGATGAATGTCATAATTCATTAATTAATGATTTTTTTTTTTTTGTTTTTTTTTTTTGTATTATCATGTCGCAATGATAGATTAATAAATGAAGAAATAACAAAGATGTTAGTTTCACCGTATTAACCCATATCATCGGGGCCGCTCCTCTGCAAGCCTTAATAAGGGAGACGCTATGGAAAAATTAAAAAAATTATAAAATAGTTCAATTATATTAAAAAATAATTTATTGTACCTCATTTTTATAGATATGCATATTATTTTTAAAAATATGAATTATATATATTGAAAGAACTGAATAATTTCCCAATTTTACGATTATTTTATTTTTAATAAAATAAAATTAATTATTTATTTTAAAATAATTATTTAATATTGCTGTTAATTTTATATATATATATATATATATATATATATATATATATATAACTTCTGAATATTTTCATTATTAATTATGACTAGTCTTAATTTTCATTATTAATTATTAAATTTTAACTTATTTATCTAATTTTACATTCTCTTTGAAACTAACTCTTTTTTTTTAAAAAAAAATTAAATATCAGTATTGTCTTCAAAGCCTTCAACACAAATGATCCTAAGGCAAAATTGCACAAAGGATTTCTAGAAGGCGTACCATATTCATATTCACATAATACCAGAAAAGAAATTAATTCTAATGCAAAATAATATGGAGAAGAGATATTATACATTCGAAATCAACACCAAGCATAATTGAGTAGAATAAAAATTCAGAACATATGTAGTAATTTTATAATTATATTAATATAACTTAAAATTTATGTAGTGATTTTATACCTTTATCAAGAACATCTATTTATTCATATGTTTACCCCTCATTTGTACTTATATATATATATATATATATATATATATATATATATATATATATATATATATATATATATATATATATATATTATAGATAGAATAAATAAATTAAAATTTATGCAAGAGTCTCGTATTAAATATTATTGATTTAATAATTAAAAAAATAAAATAAACCTTATATTTTTAGTCGAATACCTAATATGCTTAAAATTAAATAAGAATAAAATTTTCTAATCAAGGCTTCTTTTTTTTTAACGGAAATTATTTTTCTGAAAAATATATTTTTTATATTTTTTAGTATTTGAGATACTTAAAAAAATGTGTCAATGAAAAATATTTTTTCACGTCAAAAGAAAAATTAAGCTATTTTATGGAAAAATGACTTCCTCTTTTCAAAAGAGAAAGTCATTTTCTAAATTTTAATAATCTTATTAAAATGTGAAAATACTTTTACATATATAACATAAACACATACCATTAATTTAACATTACAATCAACTAATAGAAAATATTTTTATAGAAAATATTTTTCATATATAATTTATTTATGCGAAATAAATGGAGGTTAAACCCAAATAGAATTTTTTTGGCCAAAAAAATAAAATATTATTTTCTCTGATTTTTTAATATAAAATTTAAAAATAACAACTTTAATATTAAAATAATTTTTATTCATCATGTTCTCCAATTTATTTTTTTAATTTATTTTTAATTAAACTAATAAATAATTTTAATATCTAAAATTAGAATTAAAAATATTTTATTATTAAACAATAATATTTTATTAGTTGAGGACTTATTTGGCTCAAAACTTAATTTTTAGTTTATTTAACCCTCAACTAAAAGTATAGAGACCTATTTGATTTTTTTTCCTCTCAGTAATTAGTCTTACATGATTGTTTATGAAATTACGAATTTTGATAATTTTCTTTTATACTTTAAAATTACAAACTGGTGCTTTGAACTATAAATTGCCCTTTATTTTGATTGTGTTGTACACTCTGAAAGTGTGTAAACTGCAAATAAACAAAATAAACATATAAAATATCAATATTTATGTGGTTTATCCTCTCAACATAGGGTTGCATCCACAAGTATACCAACTTCCACTATTATCAATAATAAATCATTATTACAAGCTCAAAATTACGCTACCTATTAACCCAATTAAACCCAAGAAAACTCACACTACATACCTGCTCATAGTAAATACATTAGTTAGTTTTTTTATTCTCCTCTAGATATAATTCAATATATTTACTACTACAACTATTATACCATAAAAGGTATCTTCAACTATATGGGTAAGAGCTATTTCACTAATGAATAAGAATCCCTTCCTCTTGAATTCTATATCCTTTCTCAATTAAAGGCTGAAGCCTCTCTCTACTATAATGAGCAAGTGCCCTTCATCAATAGGCAAAGCCAAATTCTCAGCAATTGGTAAAGCTTCTCTCTATTGGTAACTGTGTGTCCGCAAGTGCACGGGTCACAGTAGTATAGTTTTAAAAAAATGATATCGATCCCACAGGGAATTGTGCTTAAATTGGAAATAAAAGTATAAGCTAATTAGAATGACAAAAATTAAAAGATATTAAAAATAAAATCTAAAAATTAAAATTAAGACAAAAATTAAAGATGTAAAATGAAATTTGGAATTAAAATTGGTATTTAAGGAATTAATGCTAAATCAAACAATTAACTAAAATTAATTAGATTAGATTACCAAAAATTAATTTGAAATTTCTATTTATGAAATTAAGAAGAATTAAATCTAAAAAAAAATAAAGTAATTCTAGATATTGGATTTAAATTGAAATTGCTATTTATGAGATTTGGAGGATTTAAATCTAAATTCAATGAAAATTAAATTGATTCTAGAGATTGGATTTTCAATATTGTTTGCATGTGGTTTATGCCTAATATAGCCAAACACATGATAATTGCAATTTTGAGAAATCAATTCTTAAATTTTTGAAACCTTTTTCAAGCATCTCAAAATTGGTTTTCATTAAATCAAACCCGGTTTTCACGGTATTTCAAGCCTAACAAAAACCCATTTAAAGCTCTAATTGATTTTTGGAAAGTTCCCCTTAATCTTCTTAGCTTATTTCTAACACCAAGAAAATAAAGTTTATTGCAAGATTATCCATCCCCAATATTCACTTTTCAGTCCATCTATTAAGGATTAAAACTTAACTTAATGAGGGCCCATTCATCAAGCAAGGAAATAAGCACACAAGCAATAAATCAAAATATAACAATCTTCATTTAAATGGCTAAATCAGTTCAAAACCACAAAACAAATCAATATTTACAAACCCATCTCTAGAATCTCAATAAACTACTCACAAATCATTGTTTAAAGACAAACCCAAATGAAGAAATGAAGAAATAATGGAAATGTAAGCTAAAGGGGTAGAAAAACCCAGCAAATTTGCTGATTCTTTGCACAAAAGTGCAAAACGTGATCTGCATTTCTTTGGAAAAGAAATGCAGAAAGTGCTCCTTCTCTCTTTCTAATCTTGCCAAAAATGCCTTCCTTGCTCTCTATCTCAAGATAATGATAAAATGAGGCTTTATATAGGCTAAGGGACTGTTCTAGAATGGGTAAAGGGAAGGATCCGGAGAAAGTGAGGTAAAAAGGCTAGTAATGAAAATGCCACGTCAAAAATTTTCCGATAAAAGCGACATAAGCTAAGTCAGTTGTGTCGCGGGTTGTGTCGCTCTCGGCGTGAATATCTGACGATCGACACAACCTGCGACATAAGCTAATTCGGTTGTGCTGCAGGTTGTGTCGCTCTCGGCCATTTTTAACTCAACTTCAAAATTTTTTTGCAATTCGACTTTAATCTCCTCCAAATGGCTACTCTGATCAAAATTCATCAAATTTCTCCAGATTTAACCTACAAAGCAAATAAATTCCAAAAATTAAACTAAGAAATGTGAAAATTGTAAAATTGACTAAATATATACTAATATCTAAAATAATAGCTATGAATAAGGGTAAATTATGTGCAAAAATTACTCCTAAATGATGATCTAAAATGCATGCATCAAATTCCCCCATACTCAAACTCTTGCTTGTCCTCAAGCAAAATTTCATTAAAACTCATTTGGAAGGGAATAGAATCAGTCTTTGAAAACACAAAATTCACTAATCCAAACTACCAACTTACCTCTAGCCACCAACATTCCAAATTCCCACCAGCAAAAGCACAAAGAATGAAGCAAGCACTCTCAACTATTACAGAATAGCTAAGAATTAACCAATCAACCCAAGCAACAAATACCAACCAACTACAAGAGTCAATTGTGCCAAAACAAACCTAAATGAAATAGATAGCCAATATGTCTCAAATGGATGGTGAGTAATGTATGGAAGATTATATTGCCAAACCCATATGCAAGCATAAAAGATCTAACTCTACTAATGTAACAAGCATCTTTTAAAGAATCATTAGGTCTTTTTAAGGGTTGTAATGGGGTCTAATAGGGTAAGATTGTGGTTAACAAAGAAAGGGAATAAGGTAAACAAAATATGAGAATAATATTAATCATGAAACTCAAAGTGCATCCATTTTTTTTTTTCTCTCTTTTTTTTTTTTTTTTATATCAAGAGGAAAGAAATTCACAATGAATCTCAAGTGCTATCACAATGATTATACAAAGGGACTATTTTTTTTTTTTTATGCTTATTTTATTTTATTTTATTTTGATTTTGTATGTGTCCCTATTTCATGTCACACCCAAAATTACCTTTGGGATATTTTGGTGACCTTTTCAACTTTTGACAATTACTCTAGCACTTTTCAAGATGTTTCAATCCTCCAAGTTTTTTTTTTTTTTTTTTAATTTTTTTTATATATTTTTTTATGCACTTAATTGCTAAAATATTATTCTCATAAATAGGTGGTAGTGTTTAGGTTTAATGGCTAGGTAAAAGATTTGGGTTCCAAAGAAATTAGGGAATTAAGGTTCAAGGGGGTTTGCAAGGGTTAAAATGAGATTAAGGTAGGTTAAGGCTAAATGTGAGGTTTAAAATATGAAGGAATGCCTAAATCATATTCTTATCAAATGCAAGTTAAAAATTTCGCTTTGAAAGATCTAAGATGCTTGTTCTAGGAATGGTGAGACGACAAGGACCATTTTCTTCCTTAAAGGCTTATCCAGACACTCAAAACTCAAAATAATTAATCAGAATCTGTATACCTAGATGAATGTATTAATTTTCAGCTATTAAGTAAGAGAAAGAATAATGCTTAAGACTTTGTACCCAGCTGGAACTTTCATTCCACTAACCATCTAAAGGCAAGTTGGATTGCTTGAATAAGTGGCTTATGGAATTCAAAGACTGGTTTAAAAATCCAAAAATTTGAAATGAATGAATAAAATGCATGAGTGTATAAATGTATAATGAATCTATATGCAACTAAGTACTAAGTATATATGAAGCTATATGCAGTGTATATATGTGAATATGTACAAGTATGAAGTAATGAATGAGTATGTCACTATATGCAAAAGAAAAAGTAATTTTTGCAAAAAATTTACCTTCTCCCCCATACTCAGAATGAACATTGTCCTCAATGTTAAAAGATTACAAGGAATGGGATAATTGGGCTATATGTGCATAAAGAATTATTACCATGTTGCATAAGCGAGAGCACAACTTGTGTGTTGATGACACAAGTGAGATGAGAATTATTACCTCATTGAAGTGCAGCCAATTTAATTAGATAAAATTTGGACAGCTGCTGCACTCATTGCAAAAGAAACAGTGCAATGGAATCCATTAAATCAATTACACTAAAAAATTTGGAATAGGGAAGTTAAGCTCAAAAATATAGCCATCAAGTGTAAATCCGAAATAGTAAATCAAAGCAAGTGAGCAATGTACTAAAGATATAAAAGAAAAATGTATTTTATAAGGAACTAAAAAAAACTGAATAAGTAAATGGTTCAAGTAAAGAAAAAACAACACAAGCAAAATATTAACTAAATAAGTTCAAAATATTAATTAATTAAGTAACGAAATTAAAGACATGAAATGTTTTTTTTTTTTTTTTAGCATGGGGAGCTAACACAAAAACAATTTTTTTTTTTATGCTCATTTGCTTGCAATGAATTGCATCCCATCTGCACAAGGAAATTAGAACAATGTTAAACTCTGAATAAGGAGTATAGAAAAACTTAAAACAAATATATATATATGAAAGAAATAAAGAATCAATGAAAAATTATGAGTTATGCACAAAAATGCTAAGTTTAGGTCTTTAGCTTGACCATACTCACTCAAGATTTTATGGAGAATGAGAGAGATAGCAAGTTGCTATCTTCTCAATTGGCTCACCAACTGAATAGTGCCTCAACCTTTGTCCATTTACCTTGAAATTACCAGATTTTTCACCAAAATTTTCCACAGCACCATGAGGTAAAACTTTCACAATTCTGAATGGACCTGACCACCTTGATTTTAATTTTCCTGGAAAAAATTTGAACCTTGAATTGAATAAGAGAACCAAATCTCCTTCTTTAAAGTCCTTTTTCTTGATATGCTTATCATGCCATTTTTTAGTTCTTTCTTTATAGATCCTAGCATTTTCATAAGCATCAAGTCTCAATTCTTCTAATTCATCAAGTTGCAAAAGTCTTACGTGTCCAGACTTGTAAATCAAAATTGATTGCTCTAATGGCCCAATAAGCTTTGTGTTCTAACTCTACGGGCAAGCGGCATGATTTCCCAAAACTAACCTATAAGGTGTAGTTCCTATGGGGTTTTAAATGCTGTTCTATATGCCCAAAGAGTGTCATCTAATTTAAGGGACCAATCTTTCTGGACTTATTGATTTTCTCCAAGATTTGCTTGATTTCTCTATTTGTGATTTCTACTTGGCCATTTGTTTGAGGTGATATGGTGTGGCAATCCTATGCTTTACCCCATATTTTCTCATCAATTTTTCAAATTGGTGGTTGCAAAAATGGCTACCACCATCACTAATTATGGCACGTGGGGCACCAAACCTGGTCAAACCAAATTTTTTCAGAAATTTCACCACAACTTTTGCATCATTGGTAGGTGTAGCAATAGCTTCTACCCATTTAGATACATAGTCCACCCCTACCAAGATATATTTATTTCCATAAGAAGATGGAAATGGCCCCATGAAATCAATTCCCCACACATCAAATAATTCAACTTCTAATATGGACTGTTGGGGCATCTCATCTCTCTTGGAAATGTTGCCTACTCTTTGACACCTATCACACCTGCTTACAAAGTCTCTCACATGTTTAAACATATTAGGCCAATAGAAACCTGATGTCAAGACTTTTTCAACAGTTTTTGAGACACTAAAATGACCACCATATTCAGAGGAATGACAATGGTAAATAACATCATGTATTTCTTCCTCTGGTATACATCTCCTAATTATTCCATCATTGCATCTCCTAAACAAAAGAGGTTCTTCCCAAGAATAAAATTTAACATCATGCAAGAATCTTTTCTTTTGCTGCCAAGATAAATCAGGTGGCAAGACACCACAAGACAAGAAATTCACAATATCAGCAAACCATGGAAGTGCAGAATTCAACACATACAACTGCTCATTCATGAAAAATTCATCAATTGGCACAATTTCATCATCTCCATTTTCAGTTTTTATCCTAGAAAGGTGATCAGCCACCACATTCTCAACACCCTTTTTATCTCTTATTTCCAAATCAAATTCTTGAAGTAACAATATCCATCTAATCAACCTAGATTTAGCTTCTTTCTTGCTCATTAAATACTTTATTGCTGCATGATCAGTGAAAACAATTACCTTTGAGTTGACCAAATAAGAACGAAATTTATTGAGTGCAAATACTACCGCAAGGAACTCCTTTTCAGTTGTGGCATAATTAACTTGAGCTTCATCAAGGGTTCGCTTGCATAGTAAATGGCATAAGGTTTTCTATCTTTTATTTGGCCAAGGCGGCTCAACGACAAACTCGCTTGCATCACACATGATTTCAAATGGCAAAGTCCAATCTGGGGGTTGCATGATAGGAGCTGTTGTTAAGGCCGTCTTCAACCTGCAAAAAGCAACCATACAATCTTGATTAAAATCAAATTTAACATCATGATTCAAAAGATTTGTTAAGGGTTTAGCAAGTTTAGAAAAATCCTGAATAAATCGCCAGTAAAACCAGCATGTCCAAGAAAACTCCTCACTCCTTTGTGTGGTTGGAGGGCATTTTTCAATAATTTCTATTTTAGCTCTATCCACTTCAATTCCCTATTTGAGATTAAATGCCTAAAGCGATTCCCTCTTGGACCATAAAGTGGCATTTCTCCAAATTCAACACCAGATCATTATCAGCACATCTCTGCAAAATTTTAGACAAATTAGTCAAGCATGAATCAAAATTAGTACCATAAACTGAAAAGTCATCCATGAAGACCTCCATAATTTCTTCAATAAAATCAGAAAAAATGGCCATCATGCACCTTTGAAATGTGCCAGGCGCATTACACAATCCGAATGGCATCCTTCGATAGGCAAAGGTGCCATAGGGACAGGTAAAGGTAGTTTTTTCTTGGTCATCAGGATGTATTGGAATTTGAAAGAAACCAGAATATCCATCTAAGTAACAAAAGAATGAATGCTTGGCTAATCTCTCTAACATTTGATCCATAAAAGGAAGGGGAAAATGGTCTTTTCTTGTGGCATTGTTCAACTTCCTATAGTCTATGCACATTCTCCAACTGTATATGATTCTAGTGGGTATCAATTCATTATTCTCATTTTTAACAACTGTCACCCCACCTTTCTTTGGTACAACATGCACAGGACTAACCCACTCCTTTATCGGAAATAGGGTAAATAATTCCAGTGACTAGTAATTTTAGGATTTCCTTTTTCACAACATCCTTCATTGTAGGATTCAATCTTCTTTGGTGTTCAATGGAAGGTTTACTATTTGGCTCAAGGAAAATCCTATGCATACAAACTGTTGGACTAATTCCCTTTATATCATCAATTGCATAACCCAAAACTCTTCTATATTCTCTCAAAACTCTCAACAATTTGTCAATCTCAATATCAGTCAAACATGCATTAATTATAACAGGATATGTTTCATTGGGTCCAAGAAAAGCATACCTGAGGTTGGAAGGAAGAGGTTTAAGATCTACCTTTGGGGCATCCTCTACCTTTAATGATGGTGGTTTGATCTCCAAATTTTGCACTCCTTCAAGTTGAAAAATTGTGGCTTCAGGATGTGGTGGAGAGCTTTCCAAGTGTTGTGCAAAAGCAGCTATGTTGTGATTATCATCATCAATGCTCCCACCATGGACTAAGCAATTTTCAAGTGGGTCTTGTGGGTAGCTTTTTCTGAAATGCTCTTGAACAATCTCATCAATAATGTCTACCCGCAAACAAGACTCAACTTCTTCATGTTTCCTTTTCATGGCTGGATTGATGTTGAATATCATTTGATCATCTCCCACTCTAAGTGTCAATTGCTCACCCTTTACATCAATTAATGCACCAGCTGTAGCAAAAAAGGGTCTTCCCAATACGATAGGAAATTTTTTGTCTTCTTCATAATCTAAAATGACAAAATCCACCAATGTAGAATTTCCCAACCTTGATAGGCACATTTTCAAGAATGCCTTCTGGATACTTAATTGAACGGTCAGCCAATGAAAGATACATGTTTGTGGGCTTCAACTCTCCCATATTCAACTTCTCATATATTGAAAGAGGCATTAGGCTGACGCTAGCTCCAAGGTCACATAAAGCATTTGCCACACAATTATCACAAATATGACAAGGAATGGAAAACACACCCGGATCTTTAAGTTTGGGAGGTAACTTCTTGAATTATAGCCTTTGCATTGCTCTCCCAAGTTGATGGTGTCATAATCTTCTAGCCTTCTCTTGTTGGAAAGAATCTCCTTCAAAACTTGGCATAACTTGGCATTTGGGATAGTGCCTCGATGAATGGCACATTTATATACAACTTCTTTAGCACTTCAAGGAATTTGCCAAATTGTTTGTCTAGCTTGTGCTTGATGAATCTTTAAGGGTAGGGAAGGGTGGGTTTGTAAGGTTCAGGTGGGATGTATGGTTTCTCTCCCTCATCTTGCTCACTTTTGCTTTCTTCTTCTTTTTCATTTTTCTTGCTCTCAACTGAATTTTCTTCTTTTGTGCTCTCTTTTTCTTCTCTCTTGTTTTCACTCTCTTGACCAACTTTTTTACCACTTCTCAAGGTCACCAACTTACATTGTTCATGAGGGTTTTGTGGTTGGCTAGGTAGTTTCCCATAGGAATTGCTTCCTGATGAGCTTGCTTGTTGCGCCAATTGAGTCTCCAACATGCGGTTGTGGACTTGTAATTGATCCATGGTTTGTCTCATGTGTTGCATTTCTTCCTCCAATTTGCTATTCATCTTGCTTTGTTCAGCAAAAAATTTCTCCATCATGTTCTCCAAAGATGGCTTCGGTTCATGGGATGGAAGGGATTGTTGTGCTCTTGCTTGATATCCAGGTGGTGGCTGCCTTGTGGGCTGAAATTGAGGCTGAAATTGAGGCTTGTTCTGCTGCATAAACTGCTGGTTATGAGCATAATTTGAGCTTTGGCCTTGTTGAGCAAAAGTTGCTTGTGGTCTCCATGTTGAGTTGTTCACATTAGAGTAAGAATTTCCCATAGGTTTTTGTTGATAACCTCCTGCATAAGCAGCTTGCTCCTGCAAATAATCATCACCATAAGAAGAGTAATCAACTCCACAACTTTGAGTTCCATCTGTGAAGGCAACTTGTTGCATAGTTGTAGGAGTTGAGGTTGTTGCCTTTGTGCAAAAATCACTAAGAAGCTGAGTCAACTGATCAAATCTTGCATTCATGTAGTTAACTGAGTCAAGTTCATAGATCCCAGCTTTCTTTGGCTCAAGTGCTCTAGGATTTCCCCATAAATGGGTATTATGAGCAATCTTCTCTAATAGATCATAGCATTCTTCACTTGTCATTCTCATGAAATCTCCTCCTGCTTGTGAATCAATTGTGTTTCTTATGGCTGGAGTAACTCTGGTGTAGAAATTCTGAACAATCATCCATTTGGGTATTTCATGATGAGGACATTGCCTTTCAAGCTCCTTAAATCTCATCCAAGATTCATACAAAGTTTCATCATCTCTTGGTTTAAAAGCTACCATCAAATTCCTCAAATGAGTAGTTTTCCCAGGTGGGAAAAATTGAGATAGAAAAGCTTGAGATAGCTGCTCCCAAGTAGCTATAATAGCTTGTGGCAGTGAGTCATACCACTCCAATGCTGAATCCCGAAGAGAGAATGGAAATAAAGTGAGCCGAATAACTTCATCAGAAACTCCAGGTTGTCTTTGTGTGCCACATATCATCAAAAATTTCTTCAAATGAGAATGAGGATTTTCAAGTGGGCTACCTCCAAATTGTGAATTCTGAACCATTTGAATAAGACCAGTTTTTAATTCAAATTGATTAGCTCCAATAATAGGTCTGTTATCTCTCACATCAGTACATCTAGGAAAAGCATAGTCTAACATGGATCTTCTTTGAGGATCATTTTGATTAACAACAGCATTTTGCCCGTTTTGCTCGTTTCCTCCATTATCTCCTCCAATAGCTCTATTTTGACTCTCCATATTTTCTATTGTCTCCTCTTGCTCAAATATTTGTTGTTCTTCTTTTTCTGCTTCTTTTCTTCTCTTGTATTCCTTTTTGTTAGCTCGACAGAATTTTTCAATTTCTGGGTTGAACAACAATTCGGTGTCACTTGTGCTTTTCGATCGTCTCATAAACAAGAAAAGTACCTGAAAAACACAAGGAACAATAGTGAAAATAAAAGAAAATAAAAATTCTAATTAGCTTAAAACAATTAAAATCCAACTTAAAAACAAACAATTCCCAACATGGCGCCAAAACTTAGTAGCGTGTCCGCAAGTGCACGGTCACGATAGTATAGTTTTAAAAAATGATATCGATCCCACAGGGAATTGTGCTTAAATTGGAAATAAAAGTATAAGCTAATTAGAATGACAAAAATTAAAAGATATTAAAAATAAAATCTAAAAATTAAAATTAAGACAAAAATTAAAGATGTAAAATGAAATTTGGAATTAAAATTGGTATTTAAGGAATTAATGCTAAATCAAACAATTAACTAAAATTAATTAGACTAGATTACCAAAAATTAATTTGAAATTTCTATTTATGAAATTAAGAAGAATTAAATCTAAAAAAAAATAAAGTAATTCTAGATATTGGATTTAAATTGAAATTGCTATTTATGAGATTTGGAGGATTTAAATCTAAATTCAATGAAAATTAAATTGATTCTAGAGATTGGATTTTCAATATTGTTTGCATGTGGTTTATACCTAATTTAGCCAAACACATGAGAATTGCAATTTTGAGGGAAATCAATTCTTAAATTTTTGAAACCTTTTTCAAGCATCTCAAAATTGGTTTTCATTAAATCAAATCCTGTTTTCACGGTATTTCAAACCTAACAAAAACCCATTTAAAGCTCTAATTGATTTTTGGAAAGTTCCCCTTAATCTTCTTAGCTTATTTCTAACACCAAGAAAATAAAGTTTATTGCAAGATTATCCATCCCCAATATTCACTTTTCAGTCCATCTATTAAGGATTAAAACTTAACTTAATGAGGGCCCATTCATCAAGCAAGGAAATAAGCACACAAGCAATAAATCAAAATATAACAATCTTCATTTAAATGGCTAAATCAGTTCAAAACCACAAAACAAATCAATATTTACAAACCCATCTCTAGAATCTCAATAAACTACTCACAAATCATTGTTTAAAGACAAACCCAAATGAAGAAATGAAGAAATAATGGAAATGTAAGCTAAAAGGGGTAGAAAAACCCAGCAAAATTGTGCAGATTCTTTGCACAAAAGTGCAAAACGTGATCTGCATTCTTTGGAAAAAGAAATGCAGAAAGTGCTCCCTTCTCTCTTTCTAATCTTGCCAAAAATGCCTTCCTTGCTCTCTATCTCAAGATAATGATAAAATGAGGCTTTATATAGGCTAAGGGACTGTTCTAGAATGGGTAAAAGGGGGAAGGATCCAGAGAAAGTGAGGTAAAAAGCTGGAGTAACGAAAATGCCACGTCAAAAATTTTCCAGTAAAAACGACATAAGCAGAGTCAGTTGTGTCGCGGGTTGTGTCGCTCTCGGCGTGAATATCTGACGATCGACACAACCTGCGACATAAGCTAATTCGGTTGTGCTGCAGGTTGTGTCGCTCTCGGCCATTTTTAACTCAACTTCAAAATTTTTTGCAATTCGACTTTAATCTCCTCCAAATGGCTACTCTGATCAAAATTCATCAAATTTCTCCAGATTTAACCTACAAAGCAAATAAATTCCAAAAATTAAACTAAGAAATGTGAAAATTGTAAAATTGACTAAATATATACTAATATCTAAAATAATAGCTATGAATAAGGGTAAATTATGTGCAAAAATTACTCCTAAATGATGATCTAAAATGCATGCATCATCTATATTAGGTGACAACCTCTCTCTATGGACAAAGTCACTTTCCATAGGCAAAGCCACTCCCTATGGGCGAAGCCTTAATAACCTTTTAACTATTCTTTTATTTATAGTGTTAATTACCTCAATCTTAATTTGATTAGAAATCCTACTCAATTTAGGAATAATACTAAAATAAGAGTTTTACTCTATATAGGACTCAAATTAGGAAAATGGTCTTCTAAATCAACTAAGATTTTGGGTCATAATTCTAAATCTATACCTTGACTCAAAATCCATCAATCATTGCACACCTAGAATTCATGGGTGTCATCAAATAATCAATTCCTCATGCTTAAGCTTGAAGCCTTCAAATCATCAATCTTTTCAATCTTCATCTTGGGTGTAACTTACTTATTTTTTCATAAGAAAATCTTCACGTCATTAATTTTCTTGATTTTGCATTAAGAGTTTCACTTGAATTTCAACTCTCCACCATCACTATTATTGCATGTGTGACTTTCTATATATCGCATTAGCTCCGCTTTCAATTATACTCACTAAGATCATCCCCAGGCTCTGATACCCATTTGTTGTGCGCCACAAAGTATGTAAACTGTAAAGAAATAAAATAAACATATAAAATATCAATATTTACATAGTTTATCCTCTCAACAAAGGGTTACATTCATGGCATATCATCTTCCACTATCATCAAATAAATAATCATTACAAACTCAAAACTATACTATCCATCAACCCAATTATACCCAAGAGAATCCATACTACATAACTGCTTATAGAAAATACATTAATTAGTCTATTCTCCTCTAGATATAAATCAATATATTTACTACTACAATACAAAGGGTGTCTTTAACTATATAAGCAAAAGTCCTCTCACCAATGGATAAGAATCTCTTCCTTTTAAATTTTATGTCATTTCTCCACCTTAAACCGAAAACTTTTCTCCACTGCAATGGACAAGTGCCCCTCATCAATGGGCGATGCTAAATCCTCAGTAATTGGCAAAGCCCCTCTCTATATTGGGTGACAATCCCTCTCTATAGGTAAAGTCGCTCTCCATAGGCAAAGCCGCATCTATAGGCAAAGCCTTAATAATCTTTCTACCATTCTCCTATTTATGATGTTAATTCTCTCAATTCTAATTTGATTAGGAGTCCCACTCAACTTAGGAATAACACCAAAATAGGAATTCTGACTCAAATTAGGAAATGGTCATAATTCTAACAGATTGGCTAAAATATAAAATAGGAATTAATTATTATTTAAAAAATCATTAATTTCGTTGCTTAAATTGGTTTATTATTTAAAAATCTTTAATTTAATTGTGACTTTTTTTGTCAACTTGATTGTATCATTTAGCCTGGTCTAGAAACGTTACAAATTATAGAACTCCGCATTCCAAACTTTTAGTTATGAAATGAAGTTGCAGAGAATACAGAAATGAAAAGAAAAAAAAAACGAAAAATAAAAATAATAATTTCCTGGTATCTTGCAGAAAGATTGAGAGTATTTCCAATAAAAATATAAAAATCAATTGATCCTCAAACTCATTCATATGCTCTAGAAGGTAGTTGACAGCCAGCTTCTCATTCTTGTTACAGGAAAAAAGAACGCTTCTAATACAGCCGTCCAATCAAAACGCATCGTTTCAAGACGTTCTATTGCTTCACGTTCCTCAGGTGTAACTGTTACTGTCTGCGGCATTGGTGGTTGCAGCAGCTCCAAGATGTTCCCTTCTCCACCTTCAACAGGTTCTTTTTTTTTTAAGCAAAAATTTTTATTAATTCTTTAGAAATCCGGGAAGAAATTATCACGGCGGGCGTTCCCGCTATCAGGACGTATAACCTGGTAGTAAGGTATAAGATGCCGCCCTTCAGAAGGTTCATTGACGAGGCGAAGAAATTCAGCCCGATTCTCCTGAATAAGTCTCCATAGAGGAGGATTTTCTTTCTCCCACTCTTGAAGCATAGGCTGCAATAGATGTGGATTAGCCTGCACCATATCTTTAAATGCTTGGAACTCTGGACTGTTCCGTAAAACATCAAAAGGTCCAGCACCTGCAGCACTTGAACTTGTTTCGGAAACGCCCATTGGAAAAGGATCTAGATCAAGAAACAGACGGGTAGATTAGAGAAGTACTGTAACATAAGACTATATGATGAAAGGAAAATGAATTAACATTTTGAAAAGTATATCATCAATGCCATTAATGGACCTTTTTTGTTGTCAATCTTTTCATCCCGTAAATTCGGTAAAGTTATATCTCCTTCAAGAGTTTGAAGTACCTTCATGGCATAGCAATATTTATGAGCCAACTATATCGGTAATCTCTCAAATTTTGATACTTTAACAGAATTAATATTAAATAAAGTATAGGACGATGTGTCAATTGATAACATGATATATCCAGGATTTTTACCTTTTTCATTGGTGGACGAAATTCTGAATAATTATATACACAAGCTCCAGCACAATAAATCATTCGTTTCATTTCACGTTCATTATAGTTTTGCAAATTGGAATCAACAAATCCCTCATTTTCATCCTTCAAACCTTGAAGAATTCGAGTTCTTGCCTGCAAGATATATACCAATAAAAAGAATTGAAGGTATTCATTATATATATTTTTTTCATTAAAATTAATGTTCAATTTTCCATGATATTTCTAAATGTATGCTAATCTCAAGAATTAGCTGCTACAATAATTGATCAAAAGTCTAGCATTTAAAGTTTTGTTAACCAGGTAGAACTAAAGTAAAACAATTAAATACGTCTATATGTCTATTGTAATTCTGAAATTAAGATATTGTTTTTACGATTTTCCATCACATCATCAATTTAATTATTTTAATTCAATTGATTTTAATAATTTAACAAGTCAATGAAAATTTTAGTTACATAAATTCACTGAATTCTTCTATAAATATATTCACGGCCCAAGGCCCATTTGAACCCCTAAGGTTGTGCTCAATATTTAAATTGGCCCTTGAAAAAAAATGTGTAATCAATCAAGCTCTTCAATTAAAATTTTGCCTTCAATAAACCTTCAACTTAAAATTGTAGTTTAAATCAATCCAAAATTACACGTGCCTGGCACGTGAGCAAACGGATGTTAAAATAATCCATTTGTGAGCCCAAAAGTCGTCTTCTTTCTTATGCTTTCGCAATGGTCTCTCCTCTCCCCCTCTTCTCTCTTGAATTAGCAATCACAATTCATGCTCTTCCTTCGCCTCATCCTCCTCTTCCTGCTGCTACAAACTCACAATTATTACATCCTTGCCATTTTACTGTCACTAAAACTACATTAATTCACACCTTTGCTCTAGAAAAACTTTTCACAATTGATACCATCTCCCTCGCCAAGGAGTCTATTTGTCCCACAACTTTTTCTTGGGTGTTCCCAAAACTCTCATAGTGTTCAAGATCTTAAACTCTTCACCCCGCGCCAAGTATTGATCAACCAAAGCATCGGTAACATGGATATATGGACAGCAAGCCAATGAATTTCTAGTAAAAAGCACCTTTTGATTAGAAATTTAGGAAAAAATTTACCTAAACTAAGAGGGAGTTTGGTTTGACTTTTAACTTTTAACTTAAAATGTATTTTTTAAGTTATAAGTTAATTTTTAAATGAGTAGTTAATTATTTGGTTAACAGATGTTTAAAAATAACTTTATTTGTTAAAATGATAAAAAAAAATATGTAATTGAATGTTGTAGTCGTTAAAATAAGGATATTGTTGATGCTTTAAAAAATTATTAGGATAGTATAGTTTTTAACTTTGTCAAAGAGTAGTTTTAAAATAAATAAATAAATAAGTCATAAGTAATAGATTACTCACTTATAACTTATGACTGATTTTAAGTAAATTTTTAACTTATAAGCCAAATCAAACCAAACATTAATTTACTTTAACTTTTTTTAAAATAATAATAATTTTTATTAAATCTAGGAAAAACTTAGAATAGAAGATCCAAACTAAACCCAAGCTAGTAGGCCATCCCACTACACTCAATTTAAGATAAAAAAAAATGCTAAGCAAAAAAACCCAGAAAACATCAGATACAAGAACAGAAACTAAAGAGCTCAAAAGCTCAAAGACTCCTCCCAGACCTTAGGACTAGCATAAAATAGAGCCACCCTAGCAAGAGAATAAGCAACCCTATTAACTTATCCTTGAACCCACCTAAGAGACAGATTCTGAATTTGTCTCAAAAGAAATTGACATTCCTCAATAACTTGACCAAACTCTGTGAGATTAGACCCATTACAATTTAAATCATGAAAAACTTCCTTAGCAGCAATCTCTAAATCAACATCATGACAACATCTTGATATCAACCAAAAAATGACTTCACACTGCCCGATTGCTTCCCTCCCTAGACCGACAACAACCCAAGAAAAAATATGAGTAACTTATAACTTTTTTACTTATAAGTTTGACCAACTTACAAGTAAACCAACACACTCTTTTAGCCAATCATGAACCCAGGATATAAATATGTACTTAATTTATAGGTCCTACCATGTCTATTATAAGT
This sequence comes from Hevea brasiliensis, assembly GCF_030052815.1. NCBI lineage: Eukaryota > Viridiplantae > Streptophyta > Magnoliopsida > Malpighiales > Euphorbiaceae > Hevea > Hevea brasiliensis. Next base: position 104,058,062 of record NC_079498.1, read on the forward strand.
TCATATAATATATCAAATTTAGGCAAAAATTTTCAAAAAATTTATTCTCCACCACACGCCCACCCTTCTTCCGTGTCAACCTCCTCCTCCTTTGTATGTTGGTAGATTTGAACCTTGTTCTTACATGACCCGTTCAGTTCGATTAGGTACTTGCCAGCTATTTTTATTGTTCAACTCTTTGACAATATGAAAAAACCAAAAGCTCTACCCTCCCACTCTATCGAACCAAGGGATGGAAGGGCAAAGACCTTTGGTGTCCCCTCCAATCAAGAATTGCAGCCTCACAATCACTAGCCAATATGCTTTTCTCTCATGCCTTTTTTCGTTCATGGTTCGATGTTCTGGCTCATTTTTTGTCTCTACTTTTGTGAAATTGACCCATCCATTAACAGGAACATCCTCAACCATAGAAACTAGGGGTGTGCAATTGGTTGATTCGATTCCAAACCGAACTGAATCACAAAAACTGAAAAACCAAAGATCAGTTTTTTTTTTTTTTTTTTTTTTTTTTTTTTTTGTAAACTGAACCAAATTAAGAATAAAACAGAACCAAACCAAACTGAAAAAATTGGTTCTATTTGGTTCGGTTGGATCGGTTCCTGAGCACGTTCTCCTTTCCATGATTATAGAGTAAACTCCTAAAGAATCCACAATAGAATTTCTCCAAATCATCAACAAAACACAAAATAGCCAAATAGAAAGAAAAATTAATAGATTAAAACAAATATCAATTATGTTAATTAACTCAAAAACTAAATCAAACATCATCAACACATCACAAATAGCCAAATAAAGAGAAAAATTAAAAGATTAAGTCAAATAACAGTTATGTTAATTAACTAAAAAACTAAATCAAACACATTACACAAAATACATTAATTTGCAAATTGATGCACTCATTTCATATAGGTATTTTAGGATAGTTTTGCATCCATTTTGCCCTTATATTTAAGTACATTTTATGTTTTTAGCTTTGTTTTAACTTATTTGTTAACTTTAGTTACTTTATATTTGGTTTTTGTAATTTTATTATTTTTAATAGGTTTTTATGGCAAATTGAAGGTCAATGAGTACATTAGGAAGTGATTTGAAGAAATTTAGAGCCCCTTAAGCATGGAGAAAAGTTGAAGAAATCAAACCTTGTAAGATTAAGTTGGCCAAAATTTGCTTGAGATTTTGCTCAGGGTATATCATATTGCTTAACCTTAAGCTTAAGGCAAGCTGCAAGTCAAGCACAACTTAAATCCAACACATTCAAGTTTTCATCCACAAACTTGCCGAGATTTGTTTAGGGTTTTGCTTGATATCCTGCTTAGGGTAAACGACAGTGCTTAAAGTGCAACTCAGGTCAAGTTGAAAGCCAAACATGAGCAGCAAAACTCATTTTATCCCAAACTAGTCAAGATTTGCTGAGAGTCTGCTTAATCTTAAGCAGACAGTACATGTAAAGGCCGAAAATTACTGAAGATGTTGCTTAGGGTAAGCAGTACCCTAAGCAGAGTGTTCAGAACGTGAACGGCTTTGCTGACCCGAATATTTTTACACCTTATTTTCTATCCACTCCTTGGCTCTTATCCATTTTTAAGGCAACTTTTGAGATCATATAAAAGCGTCATTTTCTAGTTTTTGCCACAAGAAGTAACAATAAGAAAGAAAGGAAAGAAGATCATAAAAATAGAAGGAAGGAGGACGCCATCAATTTTGAAGAAAAGGAGTTGCTGCTGCCATTTCTAGAAGCTCTAGGACTCAGAGTTTTGGGTTCTTCTACCTAAGTTTTTCTATTCTTAGTCCCCTTACCATATTTTTCTTTACTTTTCCATCAATTTCTCTTGTAAATACCAACATGAGTGAGTAGAATCTTTGGATTTCAGAGTTGAGAAACATGTTTTAGATTAATTTATGGATTTGGACTGGTTATTTTTATATTTTATACAAATATGAGTTTTGATTCTTTCCTTGTGTGCTTAATTTACTTGCCTAATATTGGTACCCATTGGGTATTGTGTTAATCTTTGATTGAAGGACAGAAATGTGAAGATCATTGATAGATAATCAAGGATCGAAACTTAAAATCACCTAGATTTAAAAATAAACTAGGGTTTTAAGAGGATTTATTGATTGGTTACAAAACTTAATGGGTTTTAAGTTAATCAAATATCATAAGAAAGTAGGTTTAGTTTTCTTAAAATACACTTTGGTTTGCTTGAAAAAGATATCAAAGGAATTTAGAATCAATCACCTTCAAACTCTATTTTCCCTTAAAATTGAAATAACTAAGACAAATCCTAATTAATTTATGCATGAACCCCCAACTCTGAAATCATTTTACTATTAATTAGCATTTAATTTTAATTACATGTTAATAATTTAGTTCAATCGCATCTAGATTTAGAATTTATTTGCTTGCTCTTTATCTATTTTGTTTAGATTTATCGATTTTACCTAGTTCATTTACGTTTACATCTTACTTTCATTGATCATTAGCCCAAATAATCGCTTCATTCATAGTTTGGTACTTAAACGATAAATTCTCGTGGGAATGATACTTGACTTATCACTTTATTACTTGATACGACCCGTATACTTGTGGATTCACGCATCACAAATCTATAAAAAATACTCAAATACATATAAAAAATATTGAAACCACTTTAACTGTTGAAACTTGAAACCAGGTGAGGCGATGAATCTTGAACATGACTTGGAAGTGGAATCTTGGACATTCAACAACGCAAGCAAGGTGATGAGGGCTATTTGTGTTTCATCCAGATTTACAAAAGGGGAGCTAATGTGTGAGCAAGAACTGAATTGAGGGATGAGAGGTTTTGAAGAGGGGATGAGCAGGATCTAAATTGAGAGATTAAATAGCTAGGATTTCATCGGCACAAGAAGAATAAGGAGGAGTTTGGGGGGGAAATAGTGATAATAAGAACAAGGAGGGAGGGCAATCACAAGAAAGAAGGAGGAGGAGGAGGAGGAGACAAAGAGGACAAGGGAGGAGGAAAATGGTTAGCTAGGCTTGGGAAAGAAATCGTGTCTTATGATTTGGGAAGCAACCAGCAGAAGACTTCCTTTAAATAGCTAGGGATTTGCTATTTATACAAGGAGTAAAACGGTGTAGCATAAGTAAGGGAGAAAAATCAGTTCGGTTCAATTAATTCAATTTTTCCACTGAATTAACCGAACTGAACTAAAAACTAATTTTTTTCTAAAATTACAAATTGAAATTACACTGATTAATTAAATAACTAAACGAAAAAACTGAATTAAATCTGTTCGGTTTGATTTTTTGTCTAAAATCGATTAGTGCCCACCCCTAATAGGAACCATAGTGGTCATTCTCATGAATGTTCATCCAATCAAATAACCATCCCATGAAGCATGAGGCTCATCGAAGTAGTAGCGAGGATCATTAATTGAAATCATGCCCCACATAGCCGCATTGAACGAGAATCTTGGATCTGTGCTGCAAGATCTTTTGCATAACCCATACGTTGCAATTTTCGACAAGGTCTCCCCATACAGCTAGCCAAGCAGCTTCTTCCCCAGCAATATAGGTGAAACTAATCCACATTCTTTAGCTTTTTTAGCTACTGCTTTTACCTCCATTTATGCAATTTCTTATTAAAAACCAAAATAGCAAACCTAAAACTACATGCAATCTCTTTAATCGAGATATATAGATCCTTTATGGACTAACTCTATAAACTTCCTCTTTCTATATAATATCTTTAATTGGGTCTCATAGTTAAAATAGGCTTATCTTTATTATAGCAGGCACACATAGTATAAGAAAGAAAAAAAGAATAACACATAATTTACATAGTTCGATCATAAGGTCTACGTCTATGAGCAAGATAAGAGAAAAAGTTCCACTATACTGAAAGAAGCAAGATACAATCACTCAAAACTCTCAAATCCTGACCCAGTGTGTTTTTTAAATATCTCACAACTCTACACAAAGGGCAGAATATTACCCTCTGTTACCACCGCATACCTCTCTTTTTATTCCAATCGAGTTACAACGCAAAACTTTCAAATCAGATTACAATTCGGGTCCATGAAGACTTATTTAAAATTCAAGGCACATAAAAAATAACAGTCTTAACCATAGTTAAATAAGTGAAAATGAACGTTAGGGATATGATTGCAAAGTGAACATGATCAGGGCATTCCTAGACTCTAATTCTACTAGGAATTGAATTGATTAATTGCAAGTGGAAGAGATGAAGAGAGTAAAGTATGGGCCATAGATTGGCAAGAAATTCAAGTGACTGTGGCCTATGTAGCACGGAAATGAAAATGCAGACATAGGAAAATGCGAAAACATATACAAAAAAATGACATTTTAAAAAATATAGAAAATAGAAACGTGAGAAAAAGCGTAAATATAAAAAATTTAAGAATATATATATATTTAAGTTTCATATTCATAAAAAAATAAACTATAGCATAATTTTATAATTTAAATTAAACAAATTATATATATTATTATCAAAATCAAAATTAAAACACCAAGCCCATTAAACCAATATATAACAACCAATTGAACACAAATTCAAAACCATTAACTAATATAAAAACTCAAATTTTACCAACAACAACTTCTTGAAATGCTTTGTGCAAAAGCGATATTGTGAACCAAGGGAATGCTTTGCCTCTCATAGGGATGGGATGGGATGGGAAGTTGGGAACTTTGGGAAGTAGGAAGGTAAAAGAAGGTAGATCTACTCACCTATGGTCCTGTTGCCTCACTGCTGTCGTTGCCCTCATCGCCATCAATCACCTCGCCATCGTCAGTTGCCAATAGTAGGTAAGTGCTCTACTTCTCCTCCTCCTCTTCTTCTTCTTCTTCTCTTCTTTGATGCAGCGCATGACATATAGCTAACTTAATTCTTTTTCTTTTTTAATTAAAGACATGCATTTCTAGAGAGGAAACACATTTCTGATTCTCCATATTTGCAAAAATCGCCCAAAAATGTCTTGCTGGCATATCCTCACATTTCCAAGCTAGAAACATTTCCAACATGAGGAAACTCCACCCTGTGCGATTTCTGTGCATCATAGCTAGTGGCTTTACTAAATTAACGAGTTATAAATGTTTTAATATTTTACATTCTATTACCTTATTTTGTTTTGAAAAAATCTCTATATACTCCTCACAAATAGATTTGTAATTCAAAGACTTTGTACTTATATTAAATGTTTAATTGAATTCATAAATTTTTAATTTCTAATTAAATATGAAATACTATTAAGTTCAGTAATGAATTATCAATGCAAGTTGTGAATTTTTATTTTATTTTCACCAAATGAGTTTGTCTCATTTTGCGTTTGGTTAGTTGAAAAAATTTATTTTAATAGGGAGTTTTTGTATCTTAAGAAAGTGTTTATCTTGATTATGTAACACCCCTATTTGCATAACCTGGTATATTTTACTGTTCCGGTGACTGGTGCCGGTCTGGACAATTAAGGGGATTAGAACCACAGTTAAGACACCTAGATAAGCCTTAAACGCAAATAATTAGTAATTACCAGATAGTTAAGTATAAATAAGAAAAACAGAACATAAAAGATTAAATGAGCTGGGAGTCAAAATGATGGGTAACCTTCCTAGGAAGTGACTGCGAAGGCCACCGTAACTCGAATTTTGAACTGAAAAATGTGACGCTGCGGTCCTTAGGACTATTGCGAACATAGTGGAAAAGAGAAAATCACATAAAAGAATTGTTAAGCAGGTCAAATAATTAGATCAGGGATCCGGAAGAAATATCGAATAACTTGCAAACTGGATCAGATCGGTGAGGGGCAATTTAGTCAATTCACCCTTAGAGGTGACTCATGACCTAAATGTCCAATAAAATGTGAGAAATTAAAATTATGAAAGATGAATTTAAATTGAAGAGGTTATGGAAAGAAAAGAAAAGAAAAAAAAAATATATATATATATATATATATATAGGAATTATGATGTCATGGATGATTCAATAAAGTCAAATTATTAAAATTAGAAAAAAAATGAGATAATTATTAATAAAAAAAAGAAATTTAAAAAGTTGTCTTCTTTCTTGGCCATCCCACACACCTCTCTTATCTCTCTCATCTCTTTCCTCTCTCACTCCCAAACTCCATTAAAGCTCAATCTTGAGCTTGAGCAACCCCCTAAACTAGCCCTAAAACCCTTAGTTCTCCTAATTAAAACTTGAAATTTAATCTTGGTAAGAAGATTGGTTAAGTAAGAATTTAAAAAGGGAAGTAGGAAAATGAAGATTTGAAAAGCTACAAGAGGTTAGTAAGAATTCTTTCACTCTTTCTCATGATCATACTTAGGCACTTCCCTTAAGTTAGAATTGTATAAAATAAAACAAATCAAATATGGAGGACCAATTGTGAATTTCTGCCAGCCCTTAAGGGAGTAGAGATTGCATGATTTTGATGAATTAAAAAGCATAATTGAGTTGAAATATATGGGTAGATGTTGAATAATGACTTTAATTGCATTAGATTTCAAAATTGTGTAATTAGGATTCTTAACCCTCTTGAAAATTTGGGAAAAATTAAGGAAATGTTCAATTGGTGCAAATGACCTTAATTGAAGTGAGAAATGGTCAATTGGGACCATTTGTGGTATGTTTGAATTGGTAGAAACCAATTGCAATTCGTATTGGTTAGGGTCACTATTCTGGCAGCTTGACCTAGGTCTTTTTCACGGACTAAAACTGAAAATTTACCAACTCAATTAGTGTGAGGCCAATTTGGAATGAAATTAGACACATAATGGCACATTTTTCATTCGGGAACCATGCCCAGAAAATGACATTAACATAGTGAACAATTAGGTCAAACCCAGGTGTAGTGCACTGCCACTGTATCAAAATGACCAAATGAACAGTGTTTATTCATTTGGCCATAACTTGGGCTATACAGGTCCAAATGACCTAATTTTTATGGCATTGGAAAGGTATGACAGAGCACTACAACTTTTATGGAGAACGCCAACCCAAATTCTACCCATAACTAAGTCATTTCGCCACCCAAAGTTAGAGATCCAAAACTGCCAAAACCAAAGTAGGTGCCCAGAAATCTGGGTTAGACCAACCCGGCCAGCCATGTTCAAATAGCCATAACATGGGCTACAAAACTCTAAATGGAGTGATTCAGAAAGAGAATTAAAGATAAGACAATAAGAAATAACTTTTATGAAGAACACTTTGTCAAATTTTTACTGCAACATGACCAATGGAACAGTGTAAAATAGGTCATCAAAATTGAAAATTTGAAATTGTGCTTAGGAGACTTGAATTTGAAAAAATAATCAAAACCAACAAGTTAGGCCCCTAAAATGTGGTATGTGGGTGTAATTGAAATTCCCATGTCTATTAAGTATAAGAAAGTCAATATTTTGACTTGAATAGTGCCATAAATAGTAACCCTGAACTGCAAATTTTTAAGAACGTGAATTTAAGCATCTTAGGGTTAGAAATAAGTAATTGTGAAATTATTGTTGAATTTATGATACATTATGATACTAAAACACTATAAAATTGTGTGTTTCAGTTGAAAAGAATACTGAAAAAGAACCCGAGACATCGAGTCAAGGCCTAGAGGTGACTCGCACAAAGTTTGTGTACAACATAAAATTTTTCTGTAAATTCTCTTTGACAATTTGTTTTGATGAATAAATTATGATTTATCTTTATTGCAAATTTGTGACTGAAATGAGAAGGTTTGACTAAAAGTATAAATTGTGTTTTGTATCTATTTTTCCTTTTCAGTATCATAATTGAATAAATGTGATTTTATTTACACATAAAATTGTATTTTGGTTATGTTGTGCACCACTGAGTCATTGTACTCAGCGATAGCTTTTCATTGCTGTCGCAGATAAAGAGACTAGTACAGCAGTGGAGTGAGCTACTAAGGATTTAAGAGCTACTTCTGGACCTTTTGTCGGGTATAATCTTATACCCTAATTGTACATATTTATTTTGATGTAATTAACTGTATGTACATTTGTAAATTGGTCATAAGCAGTTGTACAGATTTTGTAATAATATTATTTTGGATTTTTTGATGTAAATTTTGGACTGATAAATGTAAATTAATTTTTCTTTAATGCAATATGTATGAAACTAATTATCTCTATTTTCAGAAATATTTGAATTGAAATTCTTTAGTTGTGAAATTTTGCTTTGAATTATGGGAGTTGAGCTAATTTGTGTTGACTTGAGTTGTAATGGTGGTTGAGATTGATTGAAGTGATATATTTGGAAGTGTTTTCTACAGGTAAAATTTTTATTTTTCTCAAATACAGTTGGCACTCTGCAGAAATTTTTCTAAAATTTGCAGAAAAATAAAAATGGACAAAAATTTTAACTAGTCTTAAAACTTCAAGTAAATGTTTTTAATACCTGCTATAAAAGCTCACCACTTTCAAAAAGTAAGAAAATTATTTTAAAATCCCTTGTAGTGTATTTAATGGGCTATCAGTAGACGGAGTCAGTAATTCATTAGGTATTCTACGGGATCATTTTATGCCTTACAGAGGGGTAAGGTGTGATAGATTATAAGCCGGATAAACCAGCTTATAAGCTCTAAACATAAGTTGACATGTTTATCTATAATAATTTTTGGATTTATAAGTTGAACTTACAAGCTAAAAAAAAATAAGTTTAGGGGACCCAACTTTTCATTTTAGTGCTCATAAGTCATACTCTTATAAGTTAGTTTGATCAAGTATTTTACTATATTATTCTCATTTAATTTTTAAATTTTTATCATAAATCTCATTTATATTCTTCTTAGTCATTTTAATAATAAATATAATTATAAGCTATTTTTTAGCTAATACATTAACTATTTATTAGTCACTTATAAGCATTTAACTAAACACGTAACTGTTTAAAATTTTAAATACTTATAAATTCAAATTAGTTTATAAACTGGTTTTTATAAGTTAAGTTGAACACCCTCTAAGTGGCTTTCTATTATTATATTCTATTTATGCAAAACATTAAAATCTTAATAGCACTACCATAGATTAGTGGTGACATACCCATGCGACGATGTCAATGTCTTCATCTATGGGTTTTCTTCCGGTAATCAGCTCTAAAAGTACAACACCAAAAGAGTAAACATCTGACTTATCGGAGACCTTTTTAGAACGTTCTCGATAACTGCAATTAAAAAGTGTAATGAAAATTCATATCAAATTATTTTATAAAAAATAAAATAAAACCTTCACTACAATCCCTAAAATTTAAGTTTTTCTCAGTTTTCATCTTATTTTTCTTTTCTAACTATTGCAAAAGTAGACCATAATGGCATCTAAAAAAATACCATAATAATGACATAATTGAGTAAAACAAAAGAAAAGAAAACATAAATATCTTACACTTCGGTTCCCACAGTTGATGTGGAGATATGAGTATTATGATCCGGAAAAACTAAGGCAAGTCCAAAATCTGCAATCTAAACAAAATGATTTAAGTAATTATTAGATTTATTTTGCCATATATATTTAAAGGTGTGGTTTTATCACTTCAAATTTCTTAAATATACCTTTAAAATTTTTTGTGTTTTTTTATTTGATGAAATTACAATTAATATCACTCATACTTCAATATGATTTTTTTAAAAAAATTCGAGTGATTTAGTCATTTAATCAAATTAAAAAAATAAAGTTGAAAGTAAAAATCTAAAAAAAAAAAAATAGCCTACCTTTGGTTCAAAGTTGTTATCAAGAAGAATATTATCTGGTTTAATATCTTGGTGTATGATTTTAGTTTCACCTGAAACAGCCATATAATAATAAAGGGAGTAGAAAACTTTAACCAGAAAAAGATCAACAACATAAAATAAAAAACAAAGGTAATGGATCAAGCGTCATAGCCAAAATGTCTAATATCAATTACTCACAGTCTTCATGTAGATACTGCAATCCTTTCGCAGTACCTTTAGCAATTTTCATTCTTGTTGGCCAGTCCAAAATCGCCTCTTCTACAATATATTTTCTTATTTGTAAGATTTCAAAAAAATATTTCTTAGTATAGAAGGGCATGAAAAAGGACTCACCATTATGTAAATTAACCTTCAAGGACTTCTTGGGAAAATACTCTAAAACAAGCAATGCATTCCGTTCTTGTGCTTCGATGCAGTAACCAACCAGCTTCACAAGATTTCGGTGACTGATTCCGCTAACGACCCTGATCTCGTGCTCCAATTGATCCGGAAGATATCTAAGTTTCTTAATAGCAAAGGTTTTACCATCTAGGGATCCCTCATAAACTTGACCAAAACCACCCTCGCCAAGGAGGTACTTGTTGGAGAATTTGTGAGTTGCCTCTGCTAGTTGTTCGTAAGTATACTGCTTCGGCCCAAATGCATCAGGTGATTGGGGATTTTCCATAATACTTGTCGTTCCGAAGAAAAAGGCCTCAAAAGTTGCAGAGTTGCAGAGTCGCTGCAGCTATACCACAACTAATACAACAAAAGCGAATTAATCAGAGAAGTTTCTTGATGGTATAATGCCGTTTCAGTTCATATTGAGAGAGAGAAATGGAGGAATAGGGTGGGTGTGGAGGTAATTTTCTTTGGCTTAATCCGCGTTGTTTGGTTGAAGGAAACAAAGCGTTGACGTTGAGCGTAGAGGTCGTAGCGCGTGGCCCTACTTCAATTATCCTATGCAGCCTTCTCGAATATTCTTTTCATATTACAACATTTATATTAATGAATGAGGTTGTGCGCGGTGGAGATTAGTTTTCGTTTTAATTTTCATTTTCATTTTCCTTAATTAATTAAGATCCAGCTCATCATTCATTAGATTAACATAAATATTTCTAAAAGATAATTTGCGGATTAAAATTTGATTACAATATGTAAATAAAGAATTTGCAGAAATATAACGAATATTTTGAAAAATAATTTAAAATTGTTAAAAATAAGATTAATAAATTTTATCTATATTGGGCATGATAAATTATATTTCAAAACAATTGAAAATTAATTATATCAAACCATAAAAAATTATAAAATCAGTGAAAGTGATTTTAATATTACTTAAATTAATTTTTAAACAATTTTATGATATAAATTAATATAAAAAGAGATAATATTGTACTACTTGACCGTTTAAGGTTTTTCATGATAATTAAGAGAACAATTAAATTATTTAAATTATAATAAAATTGATGTCTTGTGATTTGGGGTGCGCAAGGCAAAGGGCTGTTTGTTCTTCTGCTGTGGAGTGTCTGGGTTGGGCGTAATAACATTGTATTCCAGCGGGCAACTCTGAATCCAATGGGGACTAAGTGAACTTGGCTATGAGATTATTGGATGGCGTTCCAAATGAGTCAGATGGGGCTGCAGATCACCCTGCCAAAGGGGACTTGGTTGTATTTTCAGGGATCCTACTACTGCCTATAAGCAACTGAATGTTGCTTTTGATCTAGCTGTTTATGGTTTGAGGTTGGCTGTGGAAAAGGGAATCAATGAACTGCAAGTTGAATTAGACTCACTGGAGGTTGTAGCTGATTTAAATGTTGTGAGCTCGATCATTGGTCCTCTGGGATTGGCTCTGGAAGATATTCGAAAGGATTGCTTTATTATTTGCTTCTTGTTCCCTTGCTTTCACGAGTATAACATAATGCAATAGAGTGGCTCACTATAATTTCAGTTTTACGTACAAATTTTTTCATATCTCACTGTAATTGAAATTGCGTATATAACTATAGCAAATTTAAACGTCTGATCATGCATGATTATAATTACAAATCTGATGAAGGTTTAAGTTTTTTTTAAAAAAAAAAATAAATATAATTGACTTCAATAATACAAATTCCAAATTAAAAAATAGATGAAAAAGCTATATATTGTCCCAACCCTTTTCTTTTATCTAATTCTGCTATTTAATTAATCACAATATAATCTCTTCTAAACAAATGTATAAATTTCGTAAATACTCAACGTGTGCCAATATTATTATTATTATTATTATTATTATTATTATTATTATTATTATTATAGTACCACGCATTAAATAGTACAACAATGGACATTAAACATAAATACAAGCTCACAAAAACTTTTATTTAAAAATAAAAGCGAGGTTAATTCATATTTTCAAAATAAAAGAGGTTTTAAGAGTCTGAAGTTTCCTCGGGTAATGGAGGTAATTGAGCATATGGTGACCCTTCGTATAGGTACTTGCTGTCATTTTTGGCCCATATATTCTTCGGTTCCATATTTCCTTTCAATACTTCAACTATCTGCATCACAAAGTATGCAATAATGAAATTATTAAACCACATATAAAATTATTAAATAATTTTTACATATACATTAAATTTTTAATCTTATATTTCAAATCTTTTTAATTAAAATTTTGTACCAACACTTTAATGAATTCTCCAATTTTGGACTCAAATCAAAATTGTTCTCTTCACCAGAATTAAGATATATATATATATATATATATATATATATATATTCTAGATGAGATGAGATAAAGCTCACAACGAATTAAACACTATAAAATCAAGCATAAGAAACCCCACTTAAATGGGAGAGGAAATGAGCATAGAGATGATCATTTGGCTTAAGTGATCAAAATGTTTGAAGTCTGAAAGAAAGAGAGATGATACTAAACTAGTTAGGAGAGAGAAATAAAACTTTCTCTCTTTCTCTAATATATAATAGAATTAAAGTAAGTGCAACTCGAATTTAATACTAAAATTACAAATAACAATCCTTAATAAATATAAATAACATATAAATTTTATCAATAATCATGTGCAAAGTATAAGTATTATACTAAAATCATATATAAAGTACAAAATTTACCTGAATTAATTTTGTAAATTTACCTGGCTCATTTTTGGGCGTAATTTCACAGGTTTATATATACATGCCGCAGCACAATAAATCATCCGCATCATTTCATCTTTATTATATTTTTTTTGTAATTTGGAATCAAAAAGATCTTTACAATCCTCTACATCCAAATCTTGTTTGTCTATATCCAAAACTTGTTTGAGTAGAGGGATTGCCTGCAAATTATCGAAATAGATGCACAAAAGTTACTTAAGCATTTCATTAAATAAAAGGAAAAATAAATTATGTTGATAATATGAAATATTAAATTTTTAATTTAACTTTTTTTTTTAAATAGAATTTTTGTTTTCAATTGTGAAAATAAGATATAAATATTTTACGTTTAAAAGGATTAATGAGGAAAACAATTTCATGGCAAATTCAGATAACCATATAGATTCAAGTAATATTGTATATTTTTAGGGAACTGCTCATAGTAGCTTGAATGAGGGAAAAAAGATTTACGTACCCAAACAGCTAAGCGAATATAGTCCTTGCGTTTCTTTTCAAAAAGGGCTAGTTTTCCCGTAATTAATTCCAGAAGCACAATACCGAAGGAAAAGACATCAGACTTATCGGTGAGCTTTCTATGTTGGCCATCTTTGATGTAATACTCAGGGGGGGCATAACTGCACTTAAAAGAATATGTGCATGAGAACAACCTGTTCGACAAATTTTTCCTGAGAACGAAAATTTTGGCTGACAAACACAAAATAAAATAAAATAAAATAAAATAAAATAAAATTATCTTACGCATGAGTTCCCCTTGTTTCAGTGGAAATATGAGTAGCAGAATCTGGAAAATCTTTGGAAATTCCAAAATCTCCTATCTAAAGGAAAAAAAAAATGATAGATGTAAAATTATTAGGCCAATAGCAAGAATTATATGACCAGCTAATAACGTTTTAATCTCATAAATATCATACCTTTGGTTCAAATTCATCATTGAGAAGAATATTATCACTTTTAATATCTCGATGAATGATTCTAGGATCACCTGAAACATGTAAAAAGAGTATGAAATTCACCATAAAGCTGAAAAAAAATAAAAGAACAGATACAAAACTCACAGTCTTCATGCAAATATGCCAATCCTTTTGCGGTACCCAAAGCAATTTTCATCCTGTTTGACCAATCAATTGTCTGGGTTTCCGTTTCCTGTGATGTTTTCCCCTTTCCTGTGATACACATAACTGCCATCAGCCTAATTTAATCTATATTTATATACACATAAACCTAATTCGATTAAGAATTTTTCTTGTACATATAACTCTGATGATCATTATTATGCACTCATAAATTTTAAAAGTAAATTAGAAGTTAGAAAAGTACTCACCATTCAGATGAGATTTTAATGAATTGTTAGAAACAAACTCATAAACAAGCAATCTATCAGCTTTATCACTGCAGTATCCTACCACCTTCACAATATTCCGGTGACGGATGCGGCTAAGGGTTTTAACCTCAACCTCAAATTGCAGTTGTGCCAATTTCTCTATCTCCGGATCAGAATGATGTATAAGCCTCTTGATTGCAACAACTTTGTTATCATTTGGAAGTTTTCCCTTATAAACTTGACCAACACCACCCTGACCAAGGCGGTTGTTATTGGAGAAATCACCAGTTGCTTCTGCTAGTACTTTAAAATCATACTTCGGAACACCTGGGTCAAATGATTGCTCGACTAGCGTCACCAAACACACATGAATTTGTTAAATGGAATCAAGAAATTGTTTCGTACCATGCACCGTACTGTCATCGGTTGCTTGTATTGGAGTAGGTCCTTCCTCTAATTTTACAAATTGAAAATAAAGGAGGAACAAATTAAGAACTTTTCTATAAGTATAAATTTTATTAATAATATGAATTGGTGAAATCTAAACTTGAGACCAAAACAATGTTTGCTGTTCAAACAATCACTCAGATTTCTGCTATTTGGATTTATTTTACAATATAAGCCGGAAAAACAAGACATACCTCCTCCGGGTTGGCGTTTAGTGTTTCCCTTCTTATTCCACCACCTGTTCATGGCTGTCCCAAGTTTTCTTCCTGAAAAAACAATACAAATTTTCTTGCGGGTGTACTGTTACACCCCTTGCTTAGGACGTGAGAGAGAAACAGAGGGAGTAGAGGTGGGATATGATGAGCCAGGAGTATTTGGTGTCTTTGGAAGGTCGGAGAACTTCAATTTATAAATGGAAATAGATATATTATTTGTGCAGAAATTATTATTTTTAAGGCATACATATAATCCCACATATACAATATAAAAAAAAAAATTATGTTTTACGTTGCAATGTTTATATTCAGAGAAAAAATTTCACTATAGTAAAAAATGAGTTATAATTACTAAAACTCTCGAAACTGAAATTTTGGTAATAAGTTTATTCAAACTTTTGCACTTTAGTAAAATGGGCAAAATATGTAAATATTAATTTATATTGATTTATGATGCAGAATATTGCCTCTATACTCTAATGAGATCAACAGTGAACTTTTAATAAAGGCTCATAAAGGTCCACAAACCTCATAAAATATTTCATTTAAATTGTATTGTCAAACTTTTGAAATCAAATTATAGTTCGAATAAAGAAATATATCTAAAATTCCACACACTTAACCATAAAATAATATTTTATACAAATAAAGTTGACTACATAAAATAATTATTTTATTACATATATTAATAATTATTTTAGATTTTAATTAAATATTTTTTAATTATGAATTCACTACTTTATATTTAATACAGAACGAGTGCAACGTGAAATGAACAAATTATCACTATAATTTAAATATGAGTGGACAAATCTTAATTTCTAGAAATGCGTGAAACATATAGAACTCCACTGTATACAACTTCACCAAGTATTAATATTGCAATTATTCAAATTCATTATATATATATATATATATATATATTAGAAAAATTAGTATCACATAGAAATATATAATATTAAAAAAATTGTAATATCGCTAGAAAATATAATTTGTTATTATATTATTGATGTAAAATTAATAATAAAATGAGCATATTTAATAAATTTTAATTAATTAAAGTTAATTAATCGTAAAAGCGAATACATATCTGTCATTAACAACTCTCATTGCCCACCACATATATAATATACGTACCGTATTAATCAATCATGATCAGTGTCATAATCCATTAATTAATGATTTTTACAGGTTAATAAATGAAGAAACAACAAAGATGTTAGTTTGACATTAATATAACCAGTAATATCAGGGCTCGCTCCTCAACAGTTTCTTGTGTTCTTTTTTGGGGAAATTGCTGATACAAGAGTCTCCTGGTAAATATTATTAACTATACATCTTCATCCGTCTATACCTCATTTTTATTAAAAAAAAAAAATTGACTAAATTATTTTTTATTTTATTTAAAAAATTATATAAATATTTATTATAATATTTAATAAAGATAAAGAGTAAAATTAAAAAAAAAGTTAATATTTTTTTTTAAATGTAACAGATAATTTTATGAAAAAAAATTCTAATACAATAAATAAAAATAAACAGAAAGAACATATATTATATAAAAAAACTAAGAATTTCGATAATTGTTTTTTTTTAACCCTTAAAGTTATAAACTAATGCCTTGAACTACAAATGGTCCTCTATTTTGGTTGCAGCTAAAAGTTTATTATAATTATATATATATATATTTTAAATTTTAATTAAATAATTTTAAATTATGAATTCACTGCTTTATAAATTATATAGAGCCGGTGCAACGTGAAATAAAGAAATTAATGTTATAATTTAAATATGGTTGGACTAGTCTTAATTTCTAGAGGCATGTGAAGCATATGGTACTCCACCGAATACGACGTAGACCAAGGCCTCGGGCCCAATAAAATACTATAAATGGTTTCAAATATTCAGCGTATATCCATGACATGTATTAATTATTGCGTTCCACATCAGGGCTGCTGGAATTTCCACATCAAAATTTTGTTTTGATGCGAAGTTAAATTTATAAGTGTGTTATTTTATAAGACCCATTAAAAATGATTTTTGCTAAATATTTTGACACATGAAACTCAGTAAATGATATCAGAGTCGATGGTTTGATAAGGATGAGTACAGAGATAGTGGTCGGTTATTTCCATGGTACATTAACATGTGAATAAAAGAGTTAGATGACTTTTGGTAGGCCCAATAGATGTTGAGTAGGTTTAGTAGAATAATAGGCTTTTGGTTACCCTGTATACTTAAGTTAAGGCTCTTGATTACTCTATATTAAGGGTAACAGAGAAACTGCCAAACCAACCAACCCGAATAAATTCAAACTGAAATTAGTAGTTTTATATATTTAAATATTGATTATAGCTTGAAAATAATTATAAATCGAATTTTCTGTTTGGATTTCGGATTGACATAGTAAAAACTGAACCCAAATCAAATCCAAACAGAATATATATACACATACACATGAATAACTTTATTTTATTTTTTATTCTTATTTATTTTTACTGAATAATACATCTTAAGTTAATATTTTGTTTTTTAATTAATGTATGATAATATGTATATGGAAAAGATTTAGCAAGAGTTGAATTATAAAAGTCTAAAAAGTATTAAAACAAGTAAAAACTACCCAAACCGAACTCAACTAGAAAATGTGAAAATCGAACATATATTGTTTTATAATTTAATTTATTGGTTTTAGTTTGAATACTATCAAAACCGACTTTTTCTATTTGGTTTAGCAAAATACATTGAATCTGCCCAAACAGACCAATGTACACCCCTACTCCATATACTTGAGTTAAGAAAAAAGGCTTTAGTTTAAAAGGAGCAGGCCCAGTAAGTCTAATATAGAAGAAATTCACACTTGAGGAGAAGGACCTATAGATTCATTACCTTAAACTTTTGGGTTGAATATAGTGTCAAGTCTAGGAGTGTATTCTTTCACAAGACCTATTAAGAAATATTCTCTTCATATGTTTTGGGCTCGTCGAATGTCAACATCTTTATTCTTTGAGTACGGTTATGAATAACTTGAATTCATATAAGAATGAGGTTTATAATTATTAAATTAAATATTTATATCTACATTTGTGCATTCATTATATGTATTTTAATTAATTTTACATAAATATTGATGCTAATATTTGATCTAATAATTATTAAACTCGTTTTTATATAAAATCAAGCTTATATTAAATGCACCCACATTCCTTTATCAAGTTTTTCTCTTTTGGTTTTGTAACCTTTTGGTATCTTGTTTTGGAATTCTTTGGTATCCTGTTTTGTTCTTGTTATAGCTTATCATGTCAGCCTGTCAGGTCTATTGATTGGTTTTTTTTTTAATAAAGTTTCATTGCTTATCAAAAGAAATTATATAGCGGTGAGTGGATAAATTTTAACAACTATTCTTGAACTTATATAGTTACAATATTTCAATTTAAAAATGTAACACAAAATCTCTTCAATTTTTAAATTTTATATAGTAAAATTCCTTTAACCTCCAATCACTTGTTTTCTACTTAGATGTTGACCTGGACAGTTTCAGTTTAATGCTTAGTTATCATTTCTCTTTTCTATCTCAAGTCATGTATAAATTGAATCATTCTACTCTCTATAGAGAAAATAAATTTTCATCTGTAAAGAGAATAATTTTACACTTTGCATAAGAAATGAAAGAAAAATACTGACTAAGCGTCACGCTAGATCTGTTCACATCAGCATCTAACTGGAAAATTAGTAATTTGAAGTCAGAGAAATTTTACTGTGCAAAATTTGAAAGTTGAGGGGGTTTTATATTACATTTTAAAGTTGAAGGGCTGTAATATTACAGGCATATAAATTCAGGAACAATTATTAAAATTTATCCAGCGATGGGTCATTTTATATATAGAGAGAGACTAAGACCTTAGGCCCAATAAAATATTATAAATCAGCAATATATAGGTTACTACAAATAATTCACAAACCTATAAATAAATGAATTTATAATTTTAAATGATTTTTCGAATATTAATAAATTTAAATTTGACTTGTTTATCAAATAATTTTAAAAATTAAATTTAAATTTAATTTACTAATAAATGAATTGATTAAATTAAACTTTTTATCGAGTTAAATATTAAGCGATTTAACTTATTTACACTTTTATTTTAGTACAAATATAAGTTATATGCATATATTTAAATACAAAATAGTACAAATAATAATATTTCATAATTGAAGTACTGTTCATAGATTAGATGGAGAGACCAATTTCAGCAATTGACCAAGTCCAAATTGTCTTAATTCAACACAAATGTAATTAATAGTCAAAGAACACTTAAAATATAATTAATTCTATGGAAAGCATGTTTAACACAAAAATGTGTACACGAATTTGATCCGTTAAAATTTTGGATAATTGAATAATTCAACATTTGTCACGACCCAATCTATGGGCCGGACCGGTACTAGGACCTGGGCCAGCCTAAAGCCCTCGAGGCCCGTAGTAAGTCTAACTATTCCTTAACCCAACTCTAAGGCCCATTTGGGCCAAATTTCAAGAATTCAGCCGGACAGAGTCCGGCCATAAAATGGACCTTTCAACGGGAAGTTTTTTACTCACCCGACCTGTAAACACAATATATAATCATTTGGGGAGCTCAGCTCACCCTCCACATATTCATAACAACATAAAATAAATGGGAGCTCTGCTCCCTCATCCAGTCCATCAACATGCATAAAATAATAAGTTTATAGGTCCAAAATAACAATTTATATTACAGACCCAAATCAAATAAATATTTTTAACACATGCAAAAATTCTAGAGTTAACAGGTTTATATAAACATTAATAAATGACTTGCGGGGGAGAAAAGCAGGTTAACCTCAAAAATATCCTCCTGTGGCCTGGAAAAATATTGAACAGGAGTGAGCGTTCGACTTAGAGAGTAAAATATCAATTTTAACCATAATCTCTATAACTATCTAAAACTAATGCACCCTGCAAAGTGAAATGCAACATCTGCAATATTTTCACATCATAACAGCAAAAAAGTAATTTGGAGCACTCACACACCCAGTAATATCAATCATAATATATGGGAGCTGATCCCCTATACAGCTCTCTTAAATCCAACCTGCGCCAGCGAAGAACTCAAGCCGGACTTTCGCTTAATAAACCAAATCGGGGCCCCAGCGAACAACTCAAACCGTGACCACCCCGAAGGACCGGGTCCCAGCAAAGATCTCAAGCCGTGACTACCCGTCCTATCCATAGCCAACACCACATCACACGCACGCCAACGCACGCACACTGCTCCAAATTACCACAGCAACATACATGGCACTTTAACAGTTGTGAATGCAACATAAACGTGGCTAGAGTTTAACTATATAGATATATACATATAAGTGATGCATGGGCATGCTTGAACATATAATAATAGTGAAATTACAATTAAAATTAATATTTTACTCACAAACTTGACAGCAGTCACTGTGACAGCTGGGCGGAGGAAGAAGGCTGTCCCGGCTCACTTGATAATTTTATTATAATCATTTAATAAATTTGACTCAATACAAACTAAGAAAAAGACCAAATACGTCCTAAGTCGTGCCGAAAATCCGGCAGAGTCTCCCCTATACCTAGGACCTACCCAACCTGCAAAAAGGCTCAAAACGCACTTCTATATTCACAAATCATACACTCACAACTCAATCACATCACACAACCCCTCCTGGGCCCATCCATACAGTCCTCAATCACAATATGTAAATTTACAGTTTAGTCCTTATAATTGATTATTTTTGCAAAAACTGCCCAAATAAGCTCTAAAAATTCTAAAACTTTGCCCTGCGGTCCTTAGCAATATTACTAGGCTATTGAAAAAAGAATCATAATTTTTTGAGCTATCACGAATATTTTATAGATTTTTAATCCCATTTAAGTACTAGAAAATTATGAAAAAGCAAGGTTCGGGTTTACCTATGTCGATTCCGACTCTGGGGACGCGCTTGAGACATCTGACAATGGTGGGGTAGCCAAAATCTCAATTCAATTCGGAGACTTTTTCGATAGCCGGTCTGTCTGGCCTGAAATTCACAGACCCGGACAACTGTCGAATTTCCGCGAATTGAAGATACCTACATGAAGCTCACAACACGGGGGTTAGTATATAATTTTTATAAAATTTTCTAAGCTCATTTAATGCTCGGAAAAAATACTATGAAGTTCCATGGGACCCACCGAAAAACAGTGTCAGAAAATTTTGAAATTTATATTGCCGCGAAGCTCTCGATGAGTGGAGCGCTCTGGTACTCTCGGTTTTCTCGTGGGGTTTACGGTTTGCTAGAAATCTAGCCCAAAAGTCAAAATGGGCTAAAACTTCCCGAACAAAAATTGGACAAATCGCTCAATGGATTTTGGTGTTCTTGGTGTCTATGGAAAGCTCTCGAGGTGTATATAGGTTTAGACACAAGACCCGGCCCAATCGGTGGCCGGATTGACGAAATTTTGGCCGGGAAGATGAAACATCGCGTGCACGCAGGGGTGGCGTTCGCGCGCATTTTTCAGTTGCCTGGAGAGTTAGCCGGCCGTGGGGAGGTGGTGGGGCAGCGCGCCGGAGAGGTGGGGTCACTGGGGAGGCGTCGGCGAGGCCTGGGGGTGAGGGAGGAGAGAGAAAACGGGAAGGGAAGGAGGGGAGGTCGGGACGCGCGCGAGGAGAAGAAAAAGGAAGAAGAAGCCGGTCTGATTCGATCGGTCCGATCCGGTCTGGTCAGGTTCGATTCTGTCGGTGCGATTCATGATACAAAATTTTGAATTTTTACTCTGCCTTGGGACCGAAAACAAGGCCCAAAAATTTCGAAAAAATTCTAGAAAACTCAGAAAAATTCGTAGACTCCAAATATATTTTTAGTTTTGCCACGTGGTCTTTAAATTAATTTTTAAAAATCATCAAAGTTTTTGTTTTCGGAAAAATCGAACTCGATTTCTAAAATCCGAAAAATTTCAAATAATTTCCTAAAATTCAAATAAAATAAAATATCAATATTTACCCAAAAATAATAATTTTAAAAATTAGGGGTGTTACATTCTTCCCCCCTTACAGAAAATTCGTCCTCGAATTTCACACAAGGCAGGATAAAGTACAGGATTACACATTTAATAAATAAGGGCACTTGCTACGCATGTCCCATTCTGACTCCCAGGTGCACTCTTCCACTGACTGGCTCCTCCACAAAACCTTAACCATAGGGATCTGTTTTGATCTTAGCTGCCTCACTTGGTAGTTCATTATGGCTACAGGTTGCTCCTCAAATGTCAAGTTTTCTTTCAGCTCTATTACATCCGGTTGTAGCACATGGGAAGGATCAGGAATGTATTTCCTGAGCATGGAGATGTGAAACACAGGATGAACATGAGAAAGGTTGGGTGGTAGCTCCAACCGATAGGCAACTGCTCCAACTCTATCAGTAACCTCAAAAGGTCCAATATACTGAGGTGTTAACTTGCCCTTCTTTCCAAATCTCATGACTCCCTTCATCGGAGAAACCTTCAGGAATACATAGTCGCCTACTGCAAACTCTACATCCCTCCTTCTGGGGTCTGCATAACTCTTCTGCCTACTGAAAGCTGTTTTCAATCGTTCCCTGATTAAAGGAACTGTCTCCGAGGTTTACTGCACTAGGTCTACATCATGCACCTTCGCTTCTCCCATTTCCGTCCAACACAGAGGAGACCTACACTTTCTTCCATATAGTGCCTCATAGGGTGTCATCCCTATGCTGGAATGGTAACTGTTGTTGTAGGCAAACTCCACCAAAGCTAGCTGATCATCCCATTGACCTCCAAAATCCAAAACGCTCATGCAAAGCATGTCTTCCAGTATTTGGATTGTCCTTTCGGACTGTCCGTCTGTCTGAGGGTGAAAAGCAGTACTAAAGTTCAACTGTGTGCCAAGTGCCTCCTGCAACTTCCTCCAAAATCGAGAAGTGAACTGGGGCCCTCTGTCAGATATTATGAAAGCAGGAACTCCATGCAATCTGACTATTTCTCGAATATAAAGTCGGGCGTACTGTGCAACAGAGTATGTAGTCTTTACAGGCAAGAAATGAGCTGATTTAGTTAGGAGGTCTACAATTACCCATGTCAAATCATATCCTCGCGTGGTACGAGGCAACCCAGTCACGAAATCCATAGTAATCATTTCCCACTTCCATTCTGGGATAGGGAGCTCTTGCAGCTTCCCTGATGGTCTCTGGTGTTCAAACTTCACCTTCTGACAAGTCAAGCACTTGGACACAAAATCTGATATGTCTCTCTTCATGCCATTCCACCAATAGCTATCTTTCACATCATGGTACATCTTGGTGGAACCTGGGTGGACACTGTACAGTGTATAGTGTGCCTCTCGCATAATTTCATTTCTGAGATTGTCCACATTGGGCACACATATCCTAGAACCTTGCATAAGGGCACCGTCATTGGCAAATCCAAACTCACCACCTTCACCCTGCTGTACTCTTTCTATGATCTTCATCAATTGTTGGTCTCTGTGCTGGGAAACTCTAACTCTATCTCGCAGGTCTAGTCTCACTGAAAATGGAGCCAACAATACCCCCTCATCTGAAAGATCTAAGATCAGACCTTGATCCATCAACTCATGTACTTCCTGAATCAACGGTCTCTTCTCCGCTGATATGTGCGCCAAGCTACCAGAAGATTTTCTGCTCAAAGCATCTACTACTACATTGGCCTTCCCAGGGTGGTACTGGATGGTACAATCATAGTCCTTCAGAAGCTCCATCCATCTCCTCTGTCTCAAATTTAAATCCCTCTGTTGGAAGATGTACTTCAAACTCTTGTGGTCGGTGTATATCTCGCACACTTCACCATACAGGTAGTGTCTCCAGATCTTTAGTGCAAAGACTACAGCTGCCATTTCTAAATCATGGGTGGGGTAGTTCTGCTCATGCCTCTTTAGTTGTCTCGAAGCATAAGCCACTACTTTTCCATTCTGCATCAAAACACACCCTAAGCCAACTCTAGAGGCGTCACAGTACACGGTATATCCTTCACCACTCATCGATAGTTTCAACACAGAGGCGGTGGTTAGACACTCCTTAAACTTCCGGAAACTCTCCTCACAGTCATCTGTCCAAATGAATGGAACATTCTTTCGAGTCAACTTAGTTAGGGGAGCTACTATCCTGGAAAAATTCTGCACAAAATGCCTATAGTAGCCAGCTAGGCCCAGAAAACTTCGTACCTTAGTGACTGTTGTAGGCCTAAGCCAATCAGTTACAGCCTCAATTTTCTTGGGATCTACTTGAATGCCTTCACTAGAAACCACGTGTCCCAAGAATGAGATGCTTTGTAGCCAAAATTCACATTTTGAAAATTTGGCATATAGCTGGTGCTCCCTCAAAGTCTGCAACACCATCCTCAAGTGCCACACGTGTTCTTCCTCGGTCCGAGAGTATACCAAAATGTCATCTATGAATACGATGACAAAACGGTCCAAGAATAGCCTGAACACCCTGTTCATCAATATAATATATATATATTTTTAAGACATACATATAATCTCACATATACAATATAAAGAAAATAAGAAAAAAATATATATTTATTATCAATGAGTATACGACTTCACCAAGTATCAATGAGTATTAATATTGAATTATTCAATTTCATTATATATATATATATATATATATATATATATATATATATATATATATATATATATATATATTATTAATATTATATTAAAAAAATCAATATCACTAGAAAATATAATTTATTATTATATTATTGATGTAAAATTAATAATAAAATAAGCATATCTAATAAATTTTAATCAATATAATATTGTACTTGCTAGAAAAATAATAAAATATTTTGTAAAATTTTGAATTTAAATTTTAATTAATTAAATTTAATTAATTGAATTAAACAGAAATTCAGCAATTAATTAATGATCCACAGGTCCACTGCCTAGGCTGTCAATGAAAATGGCATTAAGAGGTTTGAAAAATGAAATCAATAGTCGGGGCCAATGAGCTCTTAGTCTTGGCCTATATTTTAAAATGTTGATTTTGGAGCAAATTTAATAAATAAAATATCTAAAGAGGCGAGACTTAAAACCTAATTAATATTTAAAATTGAAAACCTAATGCATATCTGTCATTGACAACTCTTAATTACCAACCACATGTATAATACAACGTACTATATTAATTAATTTTTGATCAATGACATAATCCATTAATTAATGATTTTTATATATTTAAAAAACGAAACTTATGCTTGAGTTGTTTTTAAGGTGGGAAAGAGGAGAATATTGACATAGCCAAATTAGAATTTTGTGCCCTAAGTTAATGAAAAGTCCTTATCATCCGATACATATGTTATATTATTCTATCTACACAGGACAATTTGTTTCCACATTTCTATTCAAGCAATTGGTATAATTGTTAATTAATTAAACTTATTTCAGCAATAGTTTCATTAATTAGTCTCATATTGTTGACTTTAATTTGCAATCATGCACTTATTAATATCAAAATAAAAGAGATATTAAGAGGGTTGAAATATTTAAATGAATTATTGGGCCAATAAGCTCTAATTAGCCAGTCTTGGTCTATATATTTTAATTAAAATGTCGACTTTCAGATTACTCTCATCCAACAATTTAATAAACAAAATATAGAATGATGCAACTGCCAGGACTTGGAACATGATCAGTGTCATAATTAGGGGTGGAATTAGAAATTCACCTTTGAGTAAAAATAAATATAAAAAAAATTAAATAAAATTTTATTAAAAATATAAAGAATAAAATAGAATATAAAATATTGAGATATTAAAATTAAATAATATAAAAATATGAATAAAATTTATAAAAAAAATAAAAATATTAAAGAGATAAATAGTAATTTAAAAAAAAAATGCACTACAACTTATATGTAAAATTTAAAAAAAAATTTTCGTCTCCTCTCTTGGTTAGCGTTGGCCACTCTAGTCCACGTTGTAATCAGTCATTTCGATTCAAGGAACAAGAAAATCGAGATCAAATCAAAAGTACCTCTTAATTTTAATTCTAATTTGATTTTATTTTCTTTAAATTTAAAATATTTTTTTATTTTTGTAAAAAGAGAACAAATTAATTCAAAATCAGAACTTCATGGTCAGAACTTTTTTTTTCAAACAAATTAACTCTAGTCCACTCTAATTTTTTTTGTTCCTTGGTCAGAACTTCATGATCGTTCATCAGCTCTCAGTAAACTGCTCAAGCACACGGACTTAAAGGTCAACTAAACGTGCTTAAAGTCTTCAACATAATTGGCCGTGAATTAAATAGAGGTAATTCAATGTACAAAATATCTGACTTACAAACTCTGAGAGAGTTCATTTATAAGGTGTTCCGTTAAAGAGGAGTGGTTGAAATTAATTACATGAGTAGGGCATGTCCTATATTGTTGCCAAAAATATTGGGCATGGTAGGTAGCATCTCCGCAAAATGCAGAGGGAAATCCTGAATAAAATGGAAAAGCTATCATCTTTCACTCTATAAATACACTGCACTTCAATGGTCAAGGTACATTATTCTTCATCCTTTTCTAATTGGAATTTGCTTTCTAGGCATTTACTGACTTGAGCATCAGAGTAGCCTAACTCAGATCATCGACCTCATCCTATCTCTTGGTCTCAGGCAGCATCCGATCAAGTTCCGATCCAAGAATCTCAGGCAACATCACTATTTATCAAGGATATAGAAACCTCCAAACTTACAACCTTTACCAATTAGGGCTATACGCGATTCTCGAGGGTCTCAAACCGAACTGAAAAATCATACCAAATCTATTAGAACCATATTGGACTGAATTTATTTTGATAATTTGGTTTGATTCTAGCTTTTCATTAAAAACCAAACTGGATCATAATTTTTTAAGTGTATTATGTTTTCAAAATATATATATTTCTTGATTAGATTTATTAGTAAAGATTATATAATTAATAAATAGTTAAATATATATTATATTTTTCATATACTTTTACTTCTATATATAATATATTTAACGCTTAAATTATACGTCAATTATGAAAAGCAATGCTCTATCATCAAAGAGAAGAACCCACAATCCAATTTTAATTTCCTCTCCACCGAATGACAGCAAAAGAGTAATAACTTATGCATACCGAACTACTAACTTGTCAACGACGGCATATGCCACAAAAACATAGATGCCGCCCACTAAGACCAAAATTCCACTAAAAAAATAAGCTCATCTTCTTTCAACAACAAAGCCACCTAGCTACTACCGAAAAGCTTATTATAAACATGTCTATCCCATCAAGCCAAACAACACCTCATTCCATGAAAAATTCCACAACTCTTGCAAAGCTACCACAAAACAAATGCCTGTTTCCATGGCCCCTCTAGCATACTCCTCATTAATCATACCCACCCCCAACTGAAGTGTTCCAAGACGGAGTGTGCTTCATAAATTATTTGATGCACTAGTACATGTTAAGTGTCCAATCAATATCGAGAAACATCAACTGAATAACCAGTAGTACTTTGAAAAATTGAAGTTCCACAAGAAATTTGTAATCATTCTCATCCCATATATCGTTTAGAGGAATGTGTCCTTCCAGAGCACTAACCATCTGAATGACATACAAAAAGGTAAAAAGGTTATATGTCTATTATGGTATCTGTCATATTTTGAATAATTTCTTAGAAGATTAATAGCAAAAAGAATGGAAAGGACAAAATTAAATAACCTTTTTTTAAAGAAAAGATTAATATAATAAATTATGTGGACTCAAAAATTGAGACAAGTCTAATACTATTGAAGTACAACTCATCAGTATTTAGACTCAATTTTTATTTGATTTAGATTTTTTTTTTTACTACAAACTTAAGAGTAATTTGAGTTGGACATTACTATGGTTCGGTTCAAAATGAAATTGGTTAAATTCAAAATTAAAACCAGTCATAATTGAATTGATCACAATTGATATTGAAGTGGACAAGATTGGTCACTTTGGGTTTTTTTTTTCTATAAACAAATAATTTATTAAAGCTAAAAGAATATTACAAGTACGTCATAATTTCTTGTTCAGTCAAAATTTACTAACTGCTCTTATAATTTCTCCGTTAAAAAAAATTTAATGAGAAAAAAAAACAAGTACGTTATAGTTGCTGTAAGAAGTGAAGCTTTAAATAGAGTAAATTATAGTAATACCATGGAGGAAATTGTAGTCGTTGTCATCCCATATATCCTTAAGAGGAGTATCTTGTTCAAGAGCTTGAACTATTTGTGGGGCATAGCAATAGTAAAAATGTTAATTATAGGTCAATTATATATATAATCTCCCATTTTAAATGTTGCGACAAGACAAATAATAGGAAACATAATGTGTGTGATGTATGCCCTTTTTTTGAACGAACTGAGATGTGCGAATTAAAAACATAATATATGACTACTTTTTACCTTTTTTATTGTTGGACGAGAATTTAGAGGTTTATATACATAAGATGCAGCATAAAAAATCATCCATTTCATTTCCTCTCTATCATAGTCTTGCAAATTAAAATCAACAAAAGTTACATATTCTCCCTTCAAAACTTGTACAATTCAAGCTTTTGCCTGAATATTGATTAAAAAAAAAAAGTGTTAGTTTTCCTTCTATCAAATTGATTTCAACTTTCGCCGAAGTGGGGGGCAAACTGTAGACCCTTATTTTGTGATTTATTATGAATATGTGCATTGAGGCCGTGAGGAACCCGATGATAAAAAAATTATATGACTGTAAGATATAATTGGAGGCATGGAACAGAATTATTAATTCCATGGCATGATCTTGAAAAAAAAAATAATATGTTTTTTTGGGAAATTAATTTAATTTAAATAAAATTTTGTTTTATTTAAATTTAATATGGGTAGTTCTTAAATGGACCTAATTGAGTTTAATTAGGCCCCATGGGCCTAAGAAAGCCTAGTTAAGAATTTTAAATAGGACCTATTTAATTTATTTTTTGAAAATTAAAATAAGAAAATATCTTTTTCTCTATCCCTCTCCTATACAAACTCTCTCTCCCCTTTTGGCCCCACTCTCTTCCTCACTTCCTATTGGTGCCACCCCCTTTCCCTCTCTTCCTATTGGTTGGAACACATCACCCATATCCCAGTCTCACCCAAATTCCTCAATCCCAGTTGTTTAAGTTATCTGAACCTTATCACACTAGGACTTCAAACCCTACCACACCTCTTCCTCGTTTCCTATTGGTGCCTTCCCCTTCCCCTCTCTTCCTATTGGTTGAAACACCCTATCCGTATCTCAGTCTCACCCAAATTCTGCAATCCTAATTGTTTAAGTTATCTGAATTTTATCATCCTAGGACTCCAAACCCTATCACACCTCTCTCCCAAAATCCTATAAATACCCCACTGACAAAAAAAAAAAAAAAAGGAGGGGAGGAGAAGACAAAAAATAAATAAAAAAAAGGAAAAAAAAATTAAAGAGAGGAATAGCCAAAATTCTTTTAGTTCTTCTTTCTTTCTAGCGACATTTCTTAAAGGTTAGTTCTTTCATTTTCTTTTTAAGATCTATGCCATGTAATGTTTAATTCTATGTTCTTTGTTTTTAATTTATTTTATATGTTCATATAGATCATGTAATCATGTTTAATTTGAGGGGATACACAACTCTGTACATGTTCAGTTTTTTGTCTCTTGTATTTTTATTATTTTTCATTATTTTCTGAATCTGTAAAATGTTTTAAAAATTATATTCATATTCTACACAAAATTCTATTAATTTTATGCTCAAGAATCACTAAAAAAGCTTTAATATTTTATAAGTTATGGCTGTTTGAAGTTAGGATTCTTGTAAAATCTGATTTGTAGGATACCCGAATTGTGGAGCCCATATCTCCCTTGTTTCTTAATATTTTTTAGTAAATCTAGTGTCTAAAATTAAGTTTGGAATCTTGTGAATCTTTTTCAATTAGTTTTGCATTCATATCTATTATGGTTGGTGAGTTATGAATTTTACAAAAAAATAGTGTGATTCTATTACTGGAAAAAGTTACAATTTGTGTAGACCATTCAGCTAGGGTTTTGTTTGGTTTATAAATTTTATGATGTTATATGATGTTTTGGCTATCTTCTGTAATTTTTTCATGATTTTTAGGCTTGTCTAACTATTTTTCAAAAATCAAATTTCTTGCTACAGTCAATCTACCAGAATTTGAAATTTGTATATTTATGCATGTTCTTGTATTTTATTGGGTTCCAATTGATATTTGATCTATTTTTCTGTGCTTTTTTTAATTCAAGAAGTATTATGAAGTGTTTGGAATATGTTAGAAGATGTAGACCCTTAGGTAGTTGTAACTAATTAGGAATCTTAACCATTTAGGAGACTAGAGTTAGAATCCAATGTAAATTGTTATTAATATTTTCTTATTTTCTTTATTTCTTTTATTTTCTTTAGTTTCTTTATTTTTTATTACAAACAAAATTGGTAAGTAGCCCTAAGCTAAGTACCAAATAGGGCATTTGCGTGGAGCTTACATGGAGCTAAACGGGAGTAAGCCAGGGATATCATTGTCATACTAGAAGAGAACACCATATTTTAAGGGTAGCTTGCCCCAATGGCAATTGCAATTACTAACAAATAAGTAATCCTAAATTTCTAGAATAACCATTGGCATGAAATTGTTGTAATAATATGATTTTTATTTGATAAATTAAAATTAACTTTGTTTTTAATTTAACTGACGTTTGCATATAATTAATTTAAATAAATACTTCGTAAATTAAAATTAATCTTGTTTGTAAATTAAACTAACATTGGCATGTAAAATAAATTTAATTTAATACTTGGTAATTGTAAAATAAATTTGAATGTTAGATATCTTTATTAGGTTGTGATTATTTAGGCCTTATGTGATATTAGAATAAATTATGCATGTACATAATTAACTTAGTTCAATTATCCTTAGGGTAACTTGGTGAAAATTAATTAATTAGGTTAAATAGAAAAGTAGGGTTATTTAAAATTGAATTTGTTTGTAAATTAAATTCTCAAAAATAAATTAATTTTAGTAATCTGGTAAATATCATTTAAATAATTAACAACCCCATAGATAGGAATTACTTGTGCATGAAAATTGTTTGTAAACAACAACCCTTTTGTGAATTACTTGCGTGTGTAGGAT
This sequence comes from Hevea brasiliensis, assembly GCF_030052815.1. Classification (NCBI taxonomy): domain Eukaryota; kingdom Viridiplantae; phylum Streptophyta; class Magnoliopsida; order Malpighiales; family Euphorbiaceae; genus Hevea; species Hevea brasiliensis. Next base: position 104,089,144 of record NC_079498.1, read on the forward strand.
TAGAATTGCATTTTTTAGGATGAAGATTAATAAAGGAATAATAAACAAGACTTTTAGAAACATTAGTAGAGGACTGGCACTCGAATTAACGAGGTTAGACTAGGCGTAAGGGGTGCCCAACACCTTCCCTTTACGTACCCACTATCCCAAACCTAGACATTGGGCTATGGTAATGACGGTTGTGGAAACTCTGCAAGGAGTAAGTTGCCATTTATGACCCTTGGAAGAAACATTGAATATGTCCCGGTTATTACCTGGGTGGCGACTCCTATCTATCTATGCCTTCATGGCATAAATCCTTAGTACTGTGGTAGTGTTATGGGAAGACGGTACTTACCAGTGGTTTGATTCTATTAAGATTGTGTGAAGTGCATGTCTAGAAAATATTGTCTAAGGAGGTGGTACTTAAGATAGACCATTGTGACTCCACTATCTTTCCTGGGCATTACCTGGTGCATTTTATATGATTCTAATGGATGATATTTCGCCTCATGCCCCCTCCTACACTATGATGAAAAGAGCAAGATACAATCACTCAGAACTCTGAAACCCTAACTCCAGTGTATTTCTCAAATATCTTACAACTCTACCATAAAGGGTAGAATATTACAATATTTATACTGGTCCATATCGTGGGGGCATTGTCCCTACACCCCCAAGAAGATCAGTGGTGGGCTTCGGGCTCAGGCCTATATGCCGATGCCCTCCGCAACCACCATAGATCTCACTTTTTATCCTAATCGGGTCACAGTGAAAAACTTTCAGGTCGGATCACAATTCAGGTCCATGAAAAATATATCCAAAATTCAAGCCACAAAAAATAACAATTCTTCCCTTTGGCTTGAATTTCCTCAATCATCAATAAATTAACCACAAACACTTTGTCTTGCCATATGCCCTCGCAAGGGCATTACTGAGCACTACAAACACCAACCAAGTCTAGGCAATGCCTAAACTTGCTGACTGGGACTCTCTTGGTCATCATATCTGCTGGATTATCATGTGTAGAGACTTTCTGTACAACTACAATCCCCTGAGATACAATGTCTCGAATGAAGTGACATCTGACATCAATGTGCTTAGTTTGCTCATGGTACATCTGATTCTTTGTGAGATATATTGCACTCTGGCTGACATAAAATACTGTTGCCTTGTTCTGTATCAACCCAAGATCACCCACCAAACCTTGTAACCATAAAGTTTCCTTTACTGCCTCTGCTAAGGCCATATATTCAGCCTCAGTGGTAGACAAAGCAACCGTAGCTTGCAATGTTGCCTTCCAACTGATAGCACTTCCAGAAAGAGTAAACAAATAACCTGTCAAAGATCTCCTCTTGTCTAAGTGCCTTGCAAAATCTGAATCCACATAGTCAACAACTGAAGCACTCATCTTGGCCCTGTCAAATGTCAGACTAACATCTGTAGTACCCTTTAAATACCTCAAAATCCATTTCACTGCCTGCCAATGCTCTTTCCCAGGATACGCCATGTATATACTCACAATACTAATTGCATGTGAAATTTCAGGTTGGGTGCATAGCATAGCATATATGATGCTATCAACAACCCTCGAATAGGAAACACTAGACATGTGCTCCATCTCCTCATCTGTTTTTGGTGACATGTCTACAGATAACTTGAAATGAGCAGCAAACGGAACAGTCACAGGCTTAGCATTATTCATGTTGAAATGCTTCAACATTTTCTCAACATAGGCCTGTTGAAATAAGAAAAGCTTCCCAACACTTCTATCCCTGGTAATTTCCATTCCCAATATCTTCTTTACAGCACCCAAATCCTTCATCTCAAACTCATCACTCAACTGCTTTTTCAGAATGTTAATTTGTGACATGCTTTTAGTAGCAATAAGCATGTTATCCGCATACAATAACAAATAAACAAAGGAGTCATCCCAAAGCTTTTTATGATATACACAACTATTATATGAACTACGATTAAAGCCATTACAAACCATGATGTATCAAATCTTTTGTACCACTACCTAGGGGACTATTTCAGACCATATAAAGATTTCTTAAGCAAGCAAACATGGTTTTCCATACCTGGAATGACAAATCCCTTAGGCTGACTCATATAAATTTTCTCCTGTAACTCACCATGCAAAATTGTTGTCTTCACATCTAGTTGCTCAAGCTTTAGATCATGAAGAGCAACCATAGCAAGCAAGACTCTGATAGAACTGTGCTTCACAACTAGAGAAAAAACTTCATTAAAGTCAATCCCCTCCCTCTGGGTAAAGTATCTTGCTACCAACCGTGCCTTATATCGAGGTGCTTCAACCCCTGGAGTGCCTTCCTTTTTCTTGAACACCCATTTGTAACCTACCACTTTTTGTCTCTTAGGCAATGTTACAAGCTTCCAAGTCTGATTCTTGTAAAGAGATTCAATTTCTTCACTTATAGCACTGACCCATTGATCTGCATCTGAATAAGAAATAGCTTCTCTATAATTGTTGAGTTCATGCACATCAACTGTCTCAACAACTGACAAGGTAAACACAACTAGATCTGCATATGCATATCTCTGCGGTGGTCTAATCTGTCTTCTCTCTCTACCAGTTGCAATGCTATATGGTTCTTGTTGCTATTACTCAGGTGCATCCTCTTGTTGATCAGGATCTCACACCTCATCCTCTGAATCACTAGACTGAACTGCTGAAGTATCAATATCAAGCTCCACCTATTCTTTGACACCGTGATCTGATTCTATTATTGACTTCTCCCTCTGACTATCCAATGAAGCAGACTCATTAAATGTCACATCTCTGCTAATAAATAATCCTGGAGACTTTGGATCATTGCACTACAACCTGTAGCCTTTCACTCCAGATGCATACCCTAGAAATATGTATTTTCTTGTCCTCGGCTCAAGCTTACCATCTCTCACATGAGCATAAGTAGGGCAACCAAACACTCTCAGTTGAGAGTAACTAGCAGGTGAACTGAACTAGATCTCAAAAGGAGTTTTGTACTCAATAGCTGTAGATGGAGATCTATTAACCAAGAAATATACTGTATTAATTGCTTCAGCCCAGAAATCTTTTTGCAATCCTGAATGTGAGAGCATGCTTCGTGCTTTGTCATAATGCATTATGTTTATGCATTCTGCAATACCACTCTATTGTGGTGTCCTTGTACAAGTGCGATGTCTCACTATACCTTCATTGCTCTAGAATGCATCGAACTCACAATTGCAAAATTCTAACCCGTTATCAGTTCTAAGACGCTTGACCTTCTTTTCTGTCTGCTTCTCAATCATCGTCTTCCACTTTACAAAGGTTGAAAATGCCTCATCTTTTATTTTCAGAAAATACACCCACACCATCCGAGAGTAATCATCAATCAAAGTCATGAAGTACCTGGCACCGTGATACATGCATTTTGCATAGTCATTTAGGTAAAATTTCATGGCCATTTCATTTATTTGTTAGTCACTTTTAGTTAATTTAATTAGTTATTTAGATAATTTTCTATAATTGTCAATTTTTGGGTTAATTTGTAATTTGCTTTGTTTTGTAGGTAACATGGTCTTTTGAGGGACTAAAAAGTAATTGAGCCAGTGAGGAGTGATTCTCATAGCTAAAAATGTCAAAATAAAGCTTGAAGGTTGAAGAATGCAAAATTGCCAAAGTCTGCATAACCTGCTGCACAAGTTGTGCAATTTCTACACAGGAAGAAGAAGCAATTTTCAAACCTGCCGAAACCTAAATGACTTGCTACATAACTTGTGCAGATTCACTCCTCGCTTATGCAGCTTCACGGAGACCTGCATGACTTGTTGCATAACTTATGCAGTCTCATGCCTTGCTCATGCAGCTTCACGGAAGGCATTAGTCAAAGTGGCCGAAACCTGCATAACTTATGCAGTCTCATGCCTCACTTATGCAGCAACATGGAAAGAGCATCCAAACCTATCAAAACTTGCACAACCAGCTACACAGCTTATGCAGTCTGCTTATGCACTTTCACGGAGGACTCTAAAGCATGAAAAATCTACACAACCAGCCTGCATAACTTATGCAGAATCACGGGAAGCACCTGGAACCACTAAATTTGCACAGAATCTGCATAGTAAGCTTGCACAACTTGTGCAATTCTTCATAATGAGCTAGCAAAAAGATTTTCACACGTGAATCTTCACCTCAAATACACCATTTTAGGGTTACTTGTTAGAAGAATATAAATAGTGTCCTTATCTCATTTTGGAGAAGAGGAGAAAGGAAGGAAGAATGAGAAAAAAAAGGGCAGGGGAATAGTAAAAAAAACAGAGCAAGAGGCGTCACTCTCCATTCTGGACCAGATTTGGAGTTTTCTTCTTTTCTTTACCATTTTCTACCTTTCTTGTATTGGGTTTTTTAGTTCTTAATATAGTTTCAAGTTTTATTTCCATATTTACTCAGAATTTCTTGTAATTATTATGGATAGTGAGTAGTTTTTCAGAGATTCTAGAGTTGGGATTTAATATTTAAGATATTTTGTGGATTTTAATTGGGTAATCCATATTTTGTGGTTTTTATGAGGTTTTATCCATTTCTTGTGTGCCTAATTACATGCTTAGTGTAGGATCCCATTAAGTATTGTTCTTCATCCATGGTTGAAGCACCGAAAGGAGAAAACCCTGTGATAGGTAATCAAGAAATTGGACTTAATTAACTTAGATCTAGAAATAGACTAAGAATTAAGAGGATTTACAGATTAATTAAGGAACCTAATGGGTCTTGATTAATTTTAACTCCACGAAAGTAGGATTAACTTAATTAAGGCACTCTTTATCTCACTCTAAAGGGTATTTAAAGGATTTAAGAATTAATCTCCTTAAAACTCATAATTTCTATAAGATTGGACAACCAATTTAAAAATCCCAAAATAGCTTGAATATGAATCCCTAAACTCCAGAATCGACCTTTTTAATATTGTTAATTGTTAATTGAATTTAATTGCTTGCCATATTTCAATTTGCTCATTTTATTTGCTGCTGCTTGAGTTGAATTATTTATATTGATAATTAGATTGTTGATTTTGCATAAATAGATTTTACACCCTTAATTCTATCAATCATTCACTTGATTTACAAAATTAGCTTAAATTAGTTAATTTTTATATCAAAAATTCAATCATTAACACAACTCTTCGAGGGAACGATATCTTTTCTATACTACTTGTACGACCCCTGCACTTGCGGTTGGGCCACATCAAGTTTTTGGCGCCGTTGCCGGGGAGTTATTTGTTTAAGATTGAATTCTTGATTATTTTAGATGTTTATAGTTTTATCTTTATTATCTTTTCATTTTGAGTTTGTTTGTTCTTTTTAGGTACTCTTGATCTTTTATGAGAAGAGCTAGAAGCACAAGTAATACATCCTTATTGTTTAATCCTGAAATTGACAAGTTTTGTAGAGCCAACAAGAAAGAAACTAGAAAAAGGAAAGAAACCTTGAGAGCAGCTAAAATTGAAGCAGAAATGGCTGAAGAAAGAGTTAGAATTGGTGGTGGCAATGGTGAAAATAATCAAAATAATGAAAATGTGGCTCATGGTGAAGACGTTATAAATGCTAATGTGCCTAGGGGAAGTATGATGGATCATGCATTCCCTCGTTTTGATGATTTGAGAGAGAGTATAGCAAGACCAAGAATTGATGCAAATAGCTATAAGATGAATTTTGGGGTACTTCAAAAGATTCAAAATTCCCAATTTGGGGGACATCCTTTAGAAAATCCACACACACATCTTAAGAAGTTTGCTATGATTTGTGATATGCAAAAACAACCTGGAGTATCTGATGATGCAATAAGATTGAAGCTATTCCCATTCTCTTTGAAGGATAGAGCATTAGATTGGCTTGATTCTCTACCTCACAATTCTATTATAAATTAGGAGCAACTCACTAATGCATTTCTTGCACAATATTTTCCACCTGGAAAAATTCAAAAATTGAGAAATCAAATGACAGCTTTCAGACCCAGAGAAAATGAAACTCTCTATGAATCATGGATGAGATGGAAGGAGTTAGAGAGACAATGCCCGCATCATGCCATCCCAAAATGGATGATAAACCAGAATTTTGACACCAATATTACTCCTGCAATTAAAGGGATTATTGATGCTCAAGCAGGAGGAGAATTTATTATGAAGCAAGACAATGAGGCCTATGAGCTGTTGGAGAAAATTACAAAGAATACTCATCTTTAGAGTAGTCCAAGAGGACCAGCTCCAACTCAAAAGAGGCAAGCTACTGGAATGTATGACCTTAATCCATTAAACATGATTAATGCAAAGTTTGATGCACTTACGAATGTTTTGGCAAAGAAGATGGAAGATTTAAGTATGTTGGTCAGTTCATCATCATCATCTGGAAGTTCACAACAGATTGCCTGTGTAGAAGGAACAATGAGTTATGGAGTAGAATATGGAGAGCAGGCTGCATATGTTGGTAATTATGGAAACAAACAGATGGGGAATCCTTACTCTCAAACATATAATCCAGCTTGGAGGAATCACCCCAACTTTTCATGGGGAAATCAGCAAAACCAAGTCCCAAATTCAGAATTTTCAACCACAACAACAACAAGGAATTCCATATCAGTAGAATAGGCAACCATTGCTTAATTTTCAATAGAGAAACATGAATCCTCCACCAAAACAGCAAGAGCAAGGTTCTACGACAGAAGCTTTGTTACAACAGATTCTTGCTAAACAAACTAAGCATGATGAAGAGATGAAAGAAATGAAAGCAAGGCTAGAACAGATGCAAACACATAACAGAATGCTGAAAAACCAGATTACACAACAAGCATCTTCCTCAGGTATCAAGTCTTTTGGAAAACTTCCAAGTTAGCCAAAAAACCCAATAGAGCAGTGTCAAGCTATCACTTTAAAAAGTGGGAAGGTTGTAAACAATGAAAAGAATAAAAAAAAATGAGAAGAGAGAAAATGAGAAAGAAATTAATGAGACTGAAAAAGAAGCAAGTGAGAAGGAAAGTACAGAAAAAGGTAAAGAAAAAGTTGAAGAGAAGGAAGAGAAGTATATACCTCCAGAGCCCTATATGCCACAACTTCCCTTTGCACAAAGATTTCAAAAAGCCAAGCTTGATAAGCAATTTAGGAAGTTTTTTGAGGTTTTGAAGAAGCTATGCATAAATGTGCCTTTCATTGATACCCTTTCACAAATGCCCTCTTATGCAAAATCTTGAAAGAAATTCTCTCAAACAAGAGGAGACTTAAAGACCATAAGACTGTAGCCCTGACAGAAGAGTGTAGTGCCATACTTCAAAGGAAACTTCCTCCTAAGCTCAAAGACCCCAGAAGTTTTTCAATTCCATGCCATATTGGAGAATCATATTCTACAAAAGCTTTATGTGATTTAGGGGCTAGTGTTAGCCTTATGCCCCTCTCCATTTATGAGAAGCTTAACATGGGAAATCTTAAGCTAACCCACATTTCTCTTCAATTGGCAGACAGATCAATTAAGTATCCAGAAGGGATCTTAGAGAATGTACCTCTGAAGGTTGGGAAGTTTTATATACCTATTGACTTTGTCATTTTGGACATGGAAGAGGATTCTAATATCCCAATTATTTTGGAAAGGCCCTTTTTAGCTATAGTAGGAGCATTAATTGATGTTAAGGGAGAAAAATTGACTCTTAGAGTTGGTGAAGATCAATTGGTTTTCAATATTAATAACACCATGAAGAAGCATCATTTTGAAGCTGATACTTGTTTGAGAATTGATATCATTGATGAGCTTATTGAAAAACATTTCAGAAAGAGATATCCGGAAGATCCACTTAAAAATTGCTTGGTTCATGGAGGAAGCATAGACAATGACAATCCTCATTTGGCTGCATATGCTCAACATTTGGAGGGTAGTCCACTATTCATTTCTGCTCCAGTTTTTCAACTTACACAGGAGGAAAAAGTTGAATATAAGCAACCATCATTCAAGGAAGAAGATGCACCTAAGGTAGAACTTAAGCAACTTCCTTCTCAGCTCAGGTATGAATTTCTTGGCCCCAATGAACTTATCCAGTAATTGTAAATACAAGTTTGAGCACTTTAAAGGTTGATAAGTTATTAAGAGTGTTAAGGCAATATAGGAAGGTTTTAGGATACACAATAGATGACATCAAGGGCATAAGTCCTCACTTTTGCATGCACAAAATTATTTTGGAAGAAAATTGCAAACCATCTATTAAACATCTGAGGAGGTTGAATCCTAATATGAAAGAAGTTGTTAAAAAAGAAATTTTGAAGTTGCTTGATGCAAGGATAATATATCCTATCTCAGACAGTACATGGGTGAGTCCAGTACATGTTGTCCCTTAAAAAGATGGAATGACAGTAGTTAAAAATGAAAATAATGAATTAATTCCCACCAGAACAGTGACTACTTGGCGAATGTGCATAAATTACAGAAAATTAAATAACGCCACTAGAAAAGATCATTTTCCACTTCCCTTCATTGATCAAATGTTAGAAAGACTGGCTAGGCATTCTTATTTTTTCTATTTAGATGGGTATTCAGGATTTTTCTAAATCCCTATCCATCCAAATGATCAAGAGAAAAATACTTTCACTTGTCCATATGGAACCTTTGCCTATAGGAGGATGCTATTTGGGTTGTGTAATGCACCAGTAACTTTTCAAAGGTGCATGATGGCAATCTTCTCAGATTTTATTGAAGATATAATGGAGGTTTTTATGGATGACTTTTCTATTTATGGATCTTCATGTGACATATATTTGGCTAATCTTTCTAAAGTTTTGTAACAATGTGCAGACACTGACCTTGTGTTAAACTAAGAAAAGTGTCATTTCATGGTTCAGGAAGGGATAGTGCTTGGACATTTGGTGTCTAACAGGGGAATAGAAGTTGATAAAGCCAAGGTTGAAGTGATAGAAAAGATACCCCCTCCCACCAATGTCAAAGGAATTCGAAGTTTTTTAGGATATGCTGGGTTCTACAGACACTTTATTAAGGATTTTTCTAAAATAGATAAACATTTATCTAATTTATTAAGTCATGACACACCATTTGTATTTGACCAAGAGTGTTTAGATGCCTTTTGCAGGTTGAAGCAAGCTCTTATTATTGCACCAATCATGCAACCGCCTGATTGGAGTCTCCCTTTTGAAATTATGTGTGATGCTAGCAACTATGCAATTGGAGCTGTTCTTGGTCAAAGGAAAAATAAAAGGGCTTATGCTATTTATTATGCTAGTAGAACACTGGATGAGGCTCATACCAATTATGCAACAACTGAAAAGGAATTCTTAGCAATTATCTTTACACTGGAAAAGTTCAGACCTTACATTATTGATTTAAAGGTGATTGTATTTTCAGATCATGCTGCCATTAGGTATTTGCTCCTTAAAAAGGAGGCTAAACCTAGGCTCATTAGGTGGATTTTAATACTACAAAAGTTTGATTTGGAAATTAGAAATAAGAAGGGAGCTGAAAATGTAGTTGCAGATAATCTTAGTAGGTTGAAATTGGATGATGAAGAAATGGATGCAGTCCCTATTGATGAATTCTTCTTAGATGAACAACTTTTCTCTCTTGTTGCTAAATTGCCTTGGTTTGCAGACTTGGTGAATTATCTATCTTGTGGAGTTTTACCACTAGGAATGACATGGCAACAAAAGAAAAAGTTTTTGCATGAGGTAAGATTTTATACATGGGATGATCCTTTGCTCTTTAGGAGATGTTGTGATAGTTTGATAAGAAGATGCATTCCTGATGAGGAGATAAAGAGTGTTATGCATCATTGTCATGCTTCTGATTATGGAGGACACTTTGGAATCTCTAAAACAGCTAGTAAAATTTTACAAGCCAGTTTCTTTTGGCCAAACCTTTTCAAGGATGTAAGGAAATTTGTGTTAGGATGTGATAAATGTCAAAGGAGTGGAAATCTGTAAAAAAGAGATGAAATGCCCCAAAATGGTGTTCTTGAGGTGGAATTATTTGATATATGGGGAATAGATTTTATGAGCCCATTTTCTCCCTCATATGGCATTAAATACATTCTAGTTGAAGTTGATTATGTGTTAAAGTGGGTAGAAGCTGTTGCAACTCTAACTAATGATGTTAAGGTGGTAGTGAAATTTTTGAAGAAATTTGTCTTGAGTAGGTTTGGAGCTCCAAGGGCTGTAATTAGTGATGGGGGTTCACATTTTTGTAATAAGCAATTTGAGAGCTTAATGAGAAAGTATGGTGTAGTACACAAGATAGCTACCCCATACCACCCTCAAACTTCAGGGAAAGTTGAAATTTCTAATAGGGAACTCAAACATATCTTGGAGAAAACAGTGAATAATTATAGGAAAGATTGGTCTATCAAACTAGATGATGCTTTATGGGCATATAGGACTGCTTACAAAACCCCTATAGGAACTACTTCTTTTAGGTTAGTGTATGGTAAGTCTTATCATTTACTTATGGAGCTAAAACATAGAGCATATTGGGCCATTCAGACCTTGAATTTTGATCTCAAACAAGCTGGTGGGAAGAGGCTATTACAACTTAATGAGCTTGAAGAATTGAGGATGGGTGCCCATGAAAAATGCCCGCATTTATAAAGAAAGAACCAAAGCTTGGCATGATAAGCATCTCAGGAAAAAGGAATTTAAAGAACATGATTCAGTTTTGTTATTCAACTCAAGATTGAAATTGTTTCCTGGGAAACTTAAATCAAGATGGACTGGCCCATATAGAGTTTCTAAAGTTTTCCCTTATGGAACAATTGAAATTTGGAGTGAAAAATCTAAGAATTTTAAGGTCAATGGGCATAGATTAAAGCATTACATCACTGGAGAACCAATAGAGGGAGCAAGCTATTACAAGCTCTCTAATTCCACACCTTCTTTTTAGTGAAATGCATCAAGAGTCCAGCTAAGGACTATAAATTAGCGATCTTGGGAGGCAACCTAAGTTCCTTTATTTTGCTTTTGTTGATTTACTTTTATTTGCATTACTTTTGTTTTTGTCTTAAATCTCCCCAAATTCAATTTTTGACATTGTTGAATTTTGTCTTTTGTAGATGTATTTCAAAGGGATGAAGGTTGTTGCACTACTGGGGAGTTATTCTTAATCTGATATTTTATCTATTAACTCTTTCAAGATTGGTTTATTTTTATTACCTTCTATGCAGGATCCCTTTTTGGCTTATGCAAAAAAGTTCTGCAGTAAAAGTTCTGCAGTATATGCTACTTGCTAATTCTTCTTTGTTGAGATTGGGTGTATTATCTTTTATATATTTGTGCTTATCATGTTGATATTATGGTGAGTGGGTCATTTTTGTGGTTTTGAACTTAACTGGGTTGTGTGATTCAATTTGGACATGATGCATTTAATTGGCATAATTTGGAGTACCTATTTTCTTTTGTGAATAAGTGCAACTTTGTGTAGATTTTTGTTGAGCTTTAATGTGCTAAAATATTAATTTGCATGGTTTGAGTTGAAATGGCACTGTTCACAAATATCTCTTCTGCAAAATTTGCTATCACAAACTTGTATTGTGCAATTGAGATGGATTTTGCATATGTTGATGTGTTTTTTATGATATTTTTCATGAGTTATGCTTCACAAGGTTGAATTTCTTCATTCCCATTCACTTTCCAAATTTACAATACACTTTTATTGTAATTTGAATCTTATTGAATTGTGCATAAGTAACTGCATAACTTGTGCAGTTTTCGGGTCTCATTTTGTCTTAAATTCTCATTTTTGTCGAAATCTGCACAAGAGCCTGTATAACTTATGCACTCCTACACAACTAAATTTCCTTAGTTTCTCATTTCTGCCAAATTCTGCATAACCAAGTGCATAACTTATGCAATCCTGTATAACTCAACTTCTTGTAATTTTCATTTCTGCCGAAATCTGCATAAGTGCTTGCATAACTTATGTGCTCTTGCACAACTAATTTTCAAAAATTCCCATTCTTGCCAAAACTTGCATAAGAGCCTTCATAAGCTATACACATCCATTTTCACCTTATGCAAAAATTCGCATATCCTGTGCAAATAAAAAAAAATCTTCACATGAACCAACTTTCCACCTTCCACTTCCCATAATTGTCACACCCTACCCCTCTGTAAGGCATAACATGATCCCGTAGTATACCTAATGAATTACCAACTTCGTCTACTGATAACCCATTAAATACACTACAAGAGATTTTAAAACTTTTCTTGCTTCTTTTTACAGTGGTGAGCACAATTTACAGGTGTTAAAAACCTTTTTGAACTGAAGTGAAACAGCTAACACATTTGGACTATTAGTGACTTCTGTAAAAATTTTGGCAGAGTGCCATCTGTATTTTAGGTAAAACAGTTCTTCAGAAAACCTGTAAAAAGCACTTCAAATATATTTCTCAATCTCAACTCCAATATTTGATCAACTCAATATGTTTCTCAACTCAAATCCACAGTAATTTTTCAGTATTTTCAAAGCTGAGATAAAAGAAATATAGTACAAATTTTACAAGCCAAAATAACTCACAATTTATTTTACAACTTCAAGGTACAATTTTAATTTACAACTGCTCAAAACCAAGGACACTATATACATATAGTGAACATACATTACAATACAAAATGCAAACTATGGTATACTCAATATACCCGATGATCTCTCAATGTAGTACTAGCAGCCTAGTCTGCTGCCCTGTCAGTCTGTCTACCTGCGACAGCAATGGAAAGCTATCGCTGAGACAATGTCTCAGTGGTGCACAACATTAACCAAATACAACTTTAAATCACAATTCATAAATCATATAAATGATGGATACGTAAAACCATAGTTAAATTCAAGACAATGAATGTCATAAGGAATTTAACACAATATCACAATAAATCTCAGAAATCAAAACATAGTTAAATTCAAAAGACAGTGAATGTCAATAAGAATTTAAACTCCATTTCACAAATTATCAAAGCTCATAATAACACAATTTAGTCAAATAATTTAAGAATACAGTGTTGCCAATTCATACACAACTTAAGCCATGACACACTTTTCCGATCAATGCCGCGTTGTACACCACGACAAAGCAATCACAACCCCACTAATCGAAATCAATGAGGAAGGAAGCTAGCTATATAATGAGTACTCATCCGATCACCTCAACTGGTAAACCAGAGAGGGAGAAAAATAAACGATCACAACCCCAAAAATGGAGAAGGAAAATAAACGATCACAACCCCATAAATGGAGAAGGAAAATAAACGATCACAACCCCATAAATGGAGAAGGAATGATGTGATACTATCATACTAAGTGTGAACACAAAATCAATTCCAAACATTTTATTCAAATGATTCGTAAGAATCCAATAAATTTCCAAAGTTATAATTTCATTCACAAAATGGCAACACAATTCATAATTAACTTCAATTTTCACAAATCACACTAAATCAATTTTTTCACAGTTTAAAACCATTTACAATGCTTTTCAAGCAATAAGTACCCATTCAAACACATTTCCATAATTGAAAACAATAATATAAAAATAGTCATAATTTATTTCAATTGAAAAATTCAAAAGAAATAACTGTTGTGCACAAACCTCTGAATACTGTCTCCTGGCCTTGACTCATTATTTCCTTCCCTTTCCCTGAGTCTTTGCTAACTGAGAAACACAATTTGAGGTGTTTCAGTACTCATTTAGGTGTCTGGGACAGAATAGGGTGCTATCATTAGACCAATTTCATGTCAATGGCTTGTTTAGGGTCCTTTATAAAAATACAGAGGTTTTAGACAAAGGAAATTGGAATGAGGACAGTTTTGAAAGGTCATTACTAATCAGTCTCATGGATTTCAAGCTGGCAGATCCAAAACCTCCCAAATAGCAAACCCATCCCTTAGATTTCTTCATAGATTTATCACTAGTACAATCTTGGGCTGAGGTACTAGCTCTGGTGCTGTGGGAAATTCTGACATCTTTATGCTTTGGTGTGCATACCATAAAGTTAAATTAGCTCCAGGGTATTTCTTTTGTGAGCAAGTGTTACACACTGCTACCAAGGACACAGGTGTTATTGTGATAGGTGGCATGATAACTGTGATAGCCAAATACTTTGGCTTCGATCCAGAAGAACACTCCTTATATGCCCTTATTGAGACCCTTTATTTTGATGCCCCCCCACTTATTTAAGATTGGTATTAGTGCACCTTCTGCACAACCAGAAGCCCCATTTGCATAACCAGAGGCACCATCTGCACCACCAGTCCAGCAGCCCTCTTCTGCTGAACCTGCACAACCTGCACAGTCTACACAAGATATCCCAGCAGCATCTACACAGCCAACACTCTCTGTAACTGGACCCTCTTCCTCTACAGCACCCCCTCCCTTTAACACTAAGGCCTTATTCACTTATCTTAAAAGGCTTAGTGATGATATATATTTTGTGGATAGGAAGCTTGAATCTGGTCTTGATACCCTTAAGGACCATCATGATCATCTTTTCGATCTCATTATGGAGACCAGGGACAAGCAGAAAGAGTTGAAAGAGATGATGAAGCAGCTTATGGCTTTTCTGGGTATGCCACCTCCACCTCCATCACCTCCTTCAGAGCCACCCCTTCAGCAGTAGCCACCTCCATCCAGTCCACTAGCAGCTCCCTTGGACAAGGGCAAAACCATAGAAATATATATTTTTTTCTTTTTTTTTTGCTCTTGTTCAGCTTCTAGGAGTTTTCATTTTTAAATGTGCTGGAACAATTTTTGTTTGTTTTGAATTCTATTTCCCTGAAATACAATTGGATGGATATCCTCTTGGTTTTTCATTGTTTCTATTTGCCTTTGTTGTTCCTTTATGCATGCTTGTCAATAGATTGTATATACTTACATACATATGCAGTTGTTTTCAAGTTTTTCCTTGATATATCATTATGCTACAGCTTTTTAGTATACTCACAGGCTGTGAAATTGATTATGCAACTGATTTTCAACTTATATTTCTCCTGCATAGCCTGTGCAGTCCCTTATGCAACTTATGCTATCTTGCACAGCTTGTTCAGTTTCCTTATGCAACTATTCTGCAAAGCATTTATTTTGCATAGCATGTGCAGTTTCCTTATGCATCATCATCATCTTTTATATTCACATTTTAGATGCTAAATTACTGCTCTATGCTAGGTCACTTCTTATCTTTGCTTTTAAATTTAACAATTCCTGGTTATCCCTCTTTGCTTTGAATTTTCTTACTACACTACCTTAGCCATTGAGGACAATGTCCAATTTTGAGTTCGGGGGTGTGCATTTTGATATTTTCTAAATTTTTCACATTTTGAGTACAGGAACATCTCATCCCACTCCATTTGCATATATATATATATATATATATATATATATATAAGCATACATATTACACATACATACATATATAGCACATTCACATACACATTATACATCACTTAGAAATTGCACATATTGCATACAAATAAATTTCTTCCATTTAGTTAATGCATTGCTCATTTTTTTGTAGGAATCATGCATTCATGAAATAAAATTTTTTGCCAAGTCCCTTGAGTTATGAGAGCTACTTAATAGAGTGATTTAGCTTATCTTTGGTTGGGTTTAAGGATTGAAAGTTTCCTAAGATGTGCAAAGTTTTGAAGTGTCTATCCTTTGCCTATATCTTCTTAGCCAAAAAGTCACCCAACTAGTCATTTAGAGATAGAAGTGTTTAGAGGGAGCTATAGGATAAAAGGTAGTCAAGTGATGTCTCACCAATCCTAGAATAAATTTTTTAAACCTTTCTAGGTGAAATACCAGCTTGTACTTGAAAAGAGATATGATTAGGCATTCTTTGATTTAAACCTTCTCATTTTAAGCCTTTAGCCTTTTTCCCAATTAAAATTAACCCTTGTAAACCCCTTTTAGCCTTTATATTCATAATTTTTCTTGAAACCCTTATTTTTACCTAGCCAATAAACTAAACACTACCTACCCTTTCATGAGAACAATCCATCACAACAATTGGTACACACAAAAGAAAAAAAAAAGAAAAAAAATAATAATAAAAGGGAGAAGAAATGCTTGTCATCTTGTAAAAGTGCTAGTATATGTGCTTTTCACTACTGTCATTCAAATTGAAAGAAATCCACCCAAAGTAATTAAAGGAAATGAGTTTGGGGGTGGTATTCTTAGGGACAATTATTAAGAGAAAATACAAGATACAAATTTAAAATATCAAAGTAGTCCCTTATCTTTTGTATTTTGTAAAATATGCTAGCACTTAGTCAGTTTTAGTGTGCATTTCTTTCTCCTTTGTGTTTTGATATATATAAAAAAAATAATAATAATAACAAATAAGAAGTGTACCTTATGTTTTCAAGATTGAAAATATTCTCATGCTTTGAATCCTTTCTACCCTTTTTCTTCTTAGCCTCATTTCAAACCCCTTAGCCCCATTACATCCCTAAAAAGACCTTTGATCTCTTGATAGTACTTGCTACATTAGTGGAGATAGGAGTAGGGAGTTTGCCTATGGGATTGGAAATTCATTCATTCAGTCATTAAATTCCATCATTCTATAAAGAGACACTTTAGCTATTGATTGTTTTAAAATTCTTTTTTAGCATGACTTTCTCTTTTGATTGGTTAGTTTGGGAATTTTGGATGATAATTGACTTTATGGCTAAGCGTTGAAAGCTTGGATAAACATTAGATTCTTTGCATCTTAAAGGATGGGTATATGGATTGTTGGTATGGCTAAAGGTATGTTAAGTTACTCTAATAGGTAATTTTCATAGCTCTTTGAATAAGGCACCCTTAAAATTGCATTATATTTTAAAGTTTGCTTGAAGACAAGCAAAGATTTGAGTTTGGGGGTATTTGATACATGCATTTTGCATAGTCATTTAGGTTAAATTTCATGGCCATTTCATTTATTTGTTAGTCACTTTTAGCTAATTTTATCAGTTATTTAGATAATTTTCCATAATTGTCAATTTTTGGGTTAATTTGTAATTTGCTTTGTTTTGTAGGTAAAATGGTGTTTTTGAGGAACTAAAAAGTAATTGAGCCAGTGAGGAGTGCTTCTCATAGCCAAAAATGTCAAAATAAAGCTTGAAGGTTAAAAAATGCAAAATTGCCAAAGTCTGTATAACCTACTGCACAAGTTGTGCAGTTTCTGCACAGGAAGAAGAAGCAATTTTTAAACCTGTCGAAACCTGCATGACTTGCTACATAACTTGTGCAGATTCACTCCTCGCCTGTGCAGATTCACTCCTCGCCTATGCAGCTTCACGGAGACCTGCATAACTTGCTGCATAACTTATGCAGTCTCATACCTTGCTTATGCAGCTTCACGGAAGGCAGCAGTCAAAGTGGCCGAAACCTGTATAACCTACTGCATAACTTATGAAGTCTCTTGCCTCACTTATGCAGCATCACGGAAAGAGCACCCAAACCTATCGAAACTTACACAACCAGCTGCATAGCTTATGCAGTCTGTTTATGCACTTTCATGGAGAACTCTAAAGCATGAAAAATCTGCACAACTAGCCTGCATAACTTATGCAGAATCAAGGGAAGCACCTGGAATCACCAAATTTGCTCAGAATCTGCATAAGAAGCTTGCATAACTTGTGCAAATTTTCATAATGAGCTGGCAGAAAGATTTTCACACGTGAATCTTCACCTCAAACACACCATTTTAGGGTTACTTATCAGAAGAATATAAATAGTGTCCTTATCTAATTTTGGAGAAGAGGAGAAAGGAAGGAAGAAAGAAAAGAAAAAAAAAAGGGCAGAGGAACAGTCAGAGAAACAGAGCAAGAGGCCTCACTCTCCATTTCAGGACCAGATTTGGAGTTTTCTTCTTTTTTTTACTATTTTCTACCTTTCTTGTATTGGGTTTCTTAGTTCTCAATATAGTTTCAAGTTTTATTTCCATATTTACTTAGAATTTCTTGTAATTATTATGGATAATGAGTAGTTTTTCATAGATTCTGGAGTTAGGGTGTAATATTTAAGATATTTTGTGGATTTTAATTAGGTAATCCATATATTATGATTTTTATGAGGTTTCATCCATTTCTTGTGTGCCTAATTACATGCTTAGTGTAGGAACCCATTAAGTATTATTCTTAATCCATGGTTGAAGCACTGAAAGGAGAAAACCCTGTGATAGATCATCAAGAAATTGGACTTAATTAACTTAGATTTAGAAATAGACTAAGGATTAAGAGGATTTACAGATTAATTAAGGAACCTACTGGGTCTTGATTAATTTTAACTCCAAGAAAGTAGGATTAAGTTAAGTAAGGCACTCTTTATCTCACTTGAAAGGGTATTTAAAGGATTTAAGAATTAATCTCTTTAAAACCCATAATTTTCATAAGATTGGATACCCAATTTAAAAATCCAAAATAGCTTCAATATGAATCCTCAAACTCCAGAATCGCCTTTTTTAATATCGTTAATTGTTAATTGAATTTAATTACTTGCCATATTTCAATTTGCTCATTTTAATTGCTGCTGCTTGAGTTGAATCATTTATATTGATAAATAGATTATTGATTTTGCATAAATAGATTTTACACCCTTAATTCTATCAATCATTCACTTGATTTACAAAATTAGCTTAAATTAGTTAATTTTTATGTTAAAAATTCAATCATTAACACAACTCTTTGAGGGAACGATATCTTTTATATACTACTTGTATGATCCGTGCACTTGCGGTTAGGCTACATCACACTACTCTTAGAAGGGATTCTGTTAGGACCCTATAGATCTAAGTGAATATAATCCATCGTTCCTCTGGTTTTGTGCACTGCCTTTTTATCAAACTTCACACCGGTCTATTTTTCAAACACACAGTGTTCACAAAAGTCCATAGATTATGTTTTCTGCCCGTTTAACAAATCCCACTTGCTTAACATAGATAATGGTCTTTCAATCATATGAGTAAGACGTAGATGCCACAATTGAGTCTGATTCTGATTATTGCTTCTGGATGCTACTGCAGCTTCCTCTGAAATTATACTGCCCTAAAGAAAATACAATCCTGAAACCAAACTGCTCTTCATGAGTACCATAGAGCTCTTGCACACTTTGAGAACTCCATTCTCTATATAGTATCTGAATCCATGAGTGTTAAGTGCCCCAAGAGAAATCAGGTTCCTTTTTAGTCCAGGAACATGCCAACACTCTATAGTTCTGACAACACCATCAAACATCTTCAATCTTATGTTACCAGTTCCTTCCATAGATAATGCACGATCATTGCCCAGAAACACCTTTCCAGTCATCTGTTTGTAAGTGACAAACCAGTTTCTGTCTGGATACATGTTATAAGTAGCACCAGTATTGTGGGAGGGGGCATGAGGCGAAATATCATCCATTAGAATTATATAAAATACACCAGGTAATGCCCAGGAAAGATGGTGGAGTCACAATGGTCTCACCTAAGTACCACCTCCTTAGACAGCATTTCCTAGACATGCACTTCATACAATCCTAATAGAATCAAACCACTGGTAAGTACCGTCTTCCCATAACACTACCACGGTACTAAGGATTTATGCCACGAAGGCATAGATAGACAGGAGTCGCCACCCGGGTAATAACCGGGACATATTCAGTGTTTCTTCTGAGGGTCATGGATGGCAACTTACTCCTTGCAGAGTTTCCACAACCGTCATTACCATAGCCCAATGTCTAGGTTCGGGATAGTGGGTACGTAAGGGAAAGGTGTTAGGCACCCCTTACGCCTGGTCTAACCTCGTTGATTCGAGTGCCAGTCCTCTACTAATGTTTCTAGAAGTCTTGTTTATTATTCCTTTATTAAACTTTATCCTAAAAAATGCAATTCTAATCCTACACACGCAAGTAATTCACAAAAGGGTTATTGTTTACACACAATTTTCATGCACAAATAATTCCTATCTATGGGGTTGTTAATTATTTAAATGATATTTACCAGATGACTAAAATTAATTTATTATTGAGAATTTAATTTATAAACAAATTCAATTTCAAATAACCCTATGTTTCTATTTAACCTAATTAATTAATTTTCACCAAGTTACCCTAAGGATAATTGAACTAAGTTAATTATGTACATGTGTAATTTTTTCTAATATCACATAAGGCCCAAACAATCACAACCTAATAAAGATTTCTAACATGCAAATTTATTTTACAATTACCAAGTATTAAATTAAATTTATTTACATGCCAATGTTAGTTTAATTTACAAACAAGATTAATTTTAATTTACAAAGTATTTATTTAAATTAATTACATGCAAAAGTCAGTTAAATTAAAAACAAAGTTAATTTTAATTTACCAAATAAAAGTTCTATTATTACTACAATTTCATGCCAATGGTTATTCGATAAGTTTAGAGTTACTTATCTGTTGGTAAATGCAGTTGCCATTGGGGCAAGCTACCCTTAAAAAAGGGTCTTCTCTTCTAGTATGGCAATGATATCCCTGGCTTACTCCCGTTTAGCTCCATATAAGCTCCGCGCAAATGCCCTCTTTGGTGCTTACCTTAGGGCTACTTACCAATTTTTGTTTGTAATAAAAAATAAAGAAAATAAAGAAAAATAATAAAAGTACGAGAGACAGAAACTAAACATGTGCAGAGTTGTGTATCCCCTCAAATTAAACATGATTACATGATCTATATGAACATATAAAATAAATTGAAGACAAAGAGCATAGAATTAAAATATTGTGTGGCATAGATCTTGAAAAGAAAACAATAAAAACTGACCTTCCAGAAATCTTGTATGAAAATCTTCTTGAAGAAAAGAAAAAATAAGGAAGAACTCAAAGAGTCTTGAATATCTCTAAATTTTTTATAGCTCTGAATTTTCTCTTCCTCTTTCCTCCCATCATTCTCTTCTTTCCTTCTGCAGTAAGGTATTTATAGGGTTTTGGGAGAGAGGTGTGATTAGGTTTGGAGTCTTAGGATGATAAAGTTTAGATGACTTAAACAACTATGATTGCAGAATTCGAATAAGACTGGGATATGGGTGAGGTGTTTCAACCAGTAGGAAGACAGGAAAAAATGGAAGGCACCAATAGGGAATGAGGAAGAGGTGTGGTAGGGTTTGGAGTCTTAGGGTGATAAAGTTTAGATGACTTAAACAACTACGATCGCAGAATTCGAATAAGACTGGGATATGGGTGAGGTGTTTCAACCAATAGGAAGACAAGAAAAAATGGAAGGCACCAATAGGGAATGAGGAAGAGGTGTGGTGAGGTTTGGAGTTTTAGGGTGATAAAGTTTAGATGACTTAAACAACTACGATTGCAGAATTCGAATAAGACTGGGATATGGGTGAGGTGTTTCAACCAATAGGAAGACAGGAAAAAATGGAAGGCACCAATAGGGAGTGAGGAAGAGAGTGGGGCTAAGGAGGAGAGAGATATTTTGTTATTTTAATTTTTAGAAAATAATTAAATGGGTCCCATTTAAAATTCCTAACTAGGCTTTCTTAGGCCCATAGAGCCCGATTAAACTTAATTAGATCCATTTAAGAACTACCCATATTAAATTTAAACAAAATAAAATTTTATTTAAATTTAATTAAATAAATTTCCCCAAAACTTTATTATTATTTTTGTTTTTTTCAAGATCATGCCACGAAATTAATAATTCAGCTCCATGCCTCCAATTACATCTTACAGTCATATAATTTTTCATCATCGGGTTTCCCACGGCCTCAATGCACATACTCATCACAAAATAAGGGTCTACAGTTTGCCCCCCACTTTGGCGAAAGTTGAAATCAATGCGAAAGCATTGCTCAAGTTTCGTCAAAGTGAAACTCAAATTTCTAATAACTATGAAACATTGGCTATGAGAATCAAGTATATCTTGCTCGGTCGACATACTCTATGTTATGAGACTAGCTACGGTCTCATAACAGTAATAACTGTGTCATGTGAAAAATGAGTGTATCTTGCTCTGTCGATACACTCTGCGTCATGAGACTAGCTACGGTCTCATAACAGTGATAACTGTGTGATTTGAAATGTTGTGGATTCGTATTTAGGATCGCAGTCCTAAACTACCTACGTATCCCCCTCATTATCCTGAGGAAGAATCAGACCCACTCATAGTTCGACACTTGAAACTGTGGTGATGCATGTTCTTCTACGCCTTGCACACCTACAGGTGACATGTTAATGCGTGTTCTTCTACGCCTTACACAACTATGCCATATGCCCTAAACAACGTCTAAGGACTTACCAAAAAATATTTGTCATGAAATGTTATGGGTTCGTATTTAGGACCGCGGTCCTAAACTACTTACGTATCCCCCTCGCTATCCTGAGGAAGAATCAGACCCCCTCGTAGTTCGACAATTGAAACTGTGGTGATGCATGTTATTCTATGCCTTACACACCCATAGGTGATATGTTGATGCATGCTCTTCTATGCCTTACACAACTATGTCATGCGCCCTAAACTATGTCTAAGGACTTACCAAAAAATATCTAATTCATGATTTGAAAAAAAAAATTAGGATGACTAGGTCTCAAAATTCTCTCTGATTTTTATGCTTCCTATATGCTACTTCCTATCATGGGCATGCTGATTTTACTAGAGATTCTAAAAAAACTTAGTCCTCTGTGGACCTTTTTTTTTTTTTTTGGCAAAAACTTTCTTATAGTCTCAAAGTTTTTTAGAAGAATTGTTCACTAAAAAAGACTTCCTTAAGGTCACAATATAATTTCCCTCTGATTTTTTTTTTTCTTCTCTCCCCCCATGGTTTCTGCCTTGACTCATTTCTCTTTCATGAACTCCATTCTCTGTGCCCTAACTTTTGCCTGAAATGTCCTTTTGGATTTTTATCTCAGCGAGCTTGCTTTAACTTTTGCCTAAGCGGCCCTTTCGGGTTTTCCACCTAGCAAGCTCCCCCTCTTTTTTTTTTTTTTTAGATAATTATCAGGCATTCATATCAAGTACCTATCTTGTCATGCTCAAAAGGCATAGATTAAATCAAAACAATGTAGTTCAATTACTTAATCATTTGATATATCCCTCAAGACACAAACATTCGCGATCATAATTAAATAAAATCCATTCCTAGTTAATGCAATAAAAAAAATTCTTTATTTATTCAGGTACACCATTACTCCCTCTTACATAGTTTTACCAAATTTCTAACCTTCCAAAGTTAGAAATAAGCTTTATAACCTGCTGAATGACCTTTTCAGGTTTTCCATCCAGATCTTCTCTCATCTCTCCTTTTGCCTAGACCGCTTTTCGCAAGTTTTCAATCTAGCTTTTTTTTTTTTTTTTTTTGACCCTTACTTTTGCCTAGACCGTCTTTTGTAAGTTTACAGCCTAGCGGGCCTATCTCACACAAAGTACCGTTTGAGCTTGTCTAAGTTGACTAGTTCTTGAAATTCATTCCCATCCAGGTCTGATATTCTTACAGTACCTCCTAACAAGATCTTTTTGACTATGTATGGACCATCCCAGTTTGGCTTAAACTTTCCTCTTGGATCAAAAGGGATGGGCCGGGCTTGTTTCAAAACCATGTCTCCCTCTTTGATCTTTTTTGGCTTCACCTTCTTATTAAAGGCTCTTGCTATCTTCCTTTGATAAGCCTGCATATGATACAAGGCTCGCATCCTCTTCTCATCAATCAAAGCTAGTTCTTCATATCTTTTCTGGGCCCACTCATTTTTCGGAATCTTAGCTTCTAGTATCACTCTCAAGGATTTGACCTCTAGCTCAATGGGTAGCACTGCTTCAGTCCCATACACTAGAGAGAATGGAGTTGCCCCTGTGGATGTTCTTGTAGTAGTGCAATAACCCCAAAGAGCATAAGGGAGTTTCTCAGGCCAATCCTTATAGGTTTCAACCATTTTTCTCAGAATGGTTTTCACATTCTTATTTGCTGCTTCTACTGCTCCATTAGTCTGTGGCCTGTATGGTGAGGACTTGTGATGCTTAATCTTGAATTCGGTAATTAATTCTAAGAAATCACCTTTGAACTGGCTGCTGTTATCTGATACTATCTCATGGGGTACCCCAAACCTGCAAATCAAGTTCTTTCGAACAAACTTACTTATCTGCTTGGCCCCTACTACTTTATAAGATTCAGCTTCAACCCACTTGGTGAAATAGTCAATTGCCACAATGATAAATCTATGGCCATTAGAAGCCGTGGGAGAAATCTTCCCAATAATGTCTATGCCCCATATTGAGAATGGCCACGGTGAAGTCATACTGTAGAGTTCACTAGACGGTAGGTGATTCAAATTCCCATGGATTTGGCACTCATGGCATCTTTTCACAAATTTAGCGCAGTCAGTATCCATGGTAGACCAGTAATAGCCCAATATTAAAATTTTGCCAGCTAATACCCTTCCGTTCATGTGAGGACCACACACTCCTGCATGTACTTCCTCCATTATCTGCTCAGACTGTTTTTTTGTCGCACGCAAGAGCAATAGTCCTTCGAAGAACCTTTTGTAAAGTTGCCCCCCAGCCAAAGTGAACTGAGTGGCTAATCTACGAATTGTAGCTCTATCCCTACTATTGGCTGACTGTGGGTATTCTCTTACCTCTAAATATCTTCTTCTGTCCTCATACCATTTCATCTCATCTTCTAGATCTAAATGTGCTATTATTAACCCTTCATAGCATGGGATTCTACTCCTCATCAGGATAACTGGCTGGGTCAGCTTCTGATCACCCTTCTCCTATAAGGATGCCAGTGTGGCTAGAGCATCAGCCATCTGGTTCTGAGCTCTAGGCATGTGCTTCATTGTCACTTCCTCAAAGCTAAATAATAGTTTCTTAGCATACTCTAGGTATGGCCTCAACTTTTCTTCTTTCAATTCCCATTCACCTTTAACATGGGAAACCACTAGCATTGAATCTCCTAACACCTCCACTTTTTTAGCCCCAACAGCTATTAATGCCTCTAGGCCACAAATGCAAGCCTCATATTCTGCAATATTATTAGTGGTTGGGAAACATAGCCTTTTTGACATTAATAATTATTCTCCATTCGGTGCTTCCAAAACTACCCCTATTCCGGCTCCACTCTTATTCATGGCCCCATCAAAGTACATTTTCCATGGCTGGACCTCTACTAGCTTGAGACTCTCATCCGGGAAGGCCGTTTCGACTTCTTCCTCTTCATTAACTGGATTTTCAGAAAGAAATTCGGCCACTACACGCCCTTTGATGGTTTTTCGAGTCTCATACACAATATCATATTCAGACAGTAGGACCAACCATTTGGCCAATTTTCCAACTAGCGTCGGTACTTCAAATAGGTACTTTAAAAGATCCATCCGGGATACTACAATAACTCGATGGGTCTGAAAGTAGTGCTTTAACTTCTTAGTTGCCCATACTACAGCCAGACAGGTTCTTTCTATTAGTGAATAATTCTCCTCATAAGCAAGGAGTTTCTTACTGATGTAATAGATGGCTCTCTCCAGATTCTCTACTTCTTGTGCCAACATTGCCCCCAGGGCCATGTTTTCCACTGATAGATAGAGGATTAGAGGGATGCTAGGGATGGGGGGTGATAAAATTAGTGGATTGCTCAGGTACTACTTTATCTTTTCAAATGCCTCTTGACATTGCTCATTCCACACCACTGGTTGATTCTTTCTTAGTAGCTTAAAAATTGGTTCACAGGTAGTTGTGAGCCTAGCTATGAACCTACTAATGTACTGTAATTTTCCTAAGAAATCTCTAATCTCTTTTTCTGTTCTCGGGCATGGCATCTCCTGGATTGCCTTCACCTTATCTGGGTCAACCTCAATCCCTTTCCTACTGATTATATGCCCTAACAGTTTGCCTGAAGTGACCCCAAACACACACTTGCTAGGGTTCAGTCTCAATTTATACTTGATAACCCTCTGAAAGAACTTCTCTAATGCCTCAAAATGTCTCTCCCTAGTTGGGGATTTTACTACCATGTCATCCACATATACTTCAACTTCTTTGTGCATCATGTCATGAAACAACATAGTAGCCATTCTCTGATAAGTCGCACCAGCATTTTTTAGCCCAAAAGGCATGACCTTATAACAATAAGTCCCCCATTCAGTGATAAAAGCTGTCTTTGCTTTATCTATCAAATCCATGAGGATCTGATTATATCCCGAAAAACTATCCATGAAAGAGTACATGGCCATGCAAGCAGCACTATCAACAAGCACATCGATGTGAGGCAATGGGAAATCATCCTTAGGAGTAGCCTTATTCAAGTCCCTATAATCTACACACATCCGAACTCGCCCATCATTCTTGGGGACTGGCACAATGTTGGCTAACCACTCGGGATACTCAATTACTTTAATGAAATCAGCCTCAATGAGCTTTTTCACCTCTTAAGCTATCTTTTCTTCCCATTCTGGCCTAAGGCGCCGCTTCTTTTGTTTTACTGGCCTCATGTTAGGGTCTGTGGGGATCTTGTGTTGTACTATGTCTCGATCAATTCCTGGCATATCATTATAAGACCAGGCAAATGCTTCTTGGTACTTTATTAATAAGGCTATAAATTTATCTCTTTCTTTTTTGGTTAAATCTTCAGCTAACTTAATGTCTTTAGGATCATCTGGTGTACCCAAATTAATAGAGATTGATTTTAATGCATTAACAGAAACAGATTCTAAATGATTATGAATGCCATGCGTGTAGCCATTAGGATGAACATCAAACAAGTAAGCAGAAGGACTGGGAATGTTATTGATCTTTGCCTTGAAATCTTTATCAAGTACATCAGAATTGGAAACATCAATATCACTACTATGAGCATTACAAAAGATAGACTCAAACTTAGGGGTGTAGGTTTAGGTGTTTGGCTTTTCATGCAGTCCTTAGATCAATGGTGCTGATTTTCTGCTTTAGCTCTTTCACATGTGGTAACCCCTAATCATATGTCAAGGTAATTGCCCCCGCTTTCAAGAACTTAGGAGGCTTTGGCTTTTCTTCCTCTTCTGTTGGCTCATAGCCCAAACCATGACTTGTAATCTGCCCTTTCATCTTCAAGAAAAGTCACCAGACCATCTATACTTTCTTCTAGGCCTATGCTAAGAAAAAACTTCATCCCTTTCTTCATAGTAGCCATTTTTAGATCCATCTAGTTTTTATAGATCCCAATAACTTGAAAATCAGACACTAGTGGAACTGAACCATCTAGTTGTAATGCAACTATTTCCTCATCAAAATTAGTCCAGACATCCAAAGGACCCTCATCATAGCTAGAATTATCACAAATGTCAACAACCATTATGGACTGAGGTTCATTGGGCTTTTGGATGGGTTGGATAAAGTCAATAATTCTGTTAGGGTTATTTGGGGTGATGGAGATCATGTAGAGACCTGGTGTAGGTGGAAATTTTGGCTAGGCATGGGGCTTTTGGGTTAATTTTCTGGGTCAATTATCCTTTTGGCATCAATTAGGTCTTAGATATCATACTTAAGTTGAAAGCATCAGCCGGTGTCATGACTGTGGGCTTGGTAGAACCGGCAACATTGGTTGATATCATAGCTAGGTGAGAGTGGATTTGGTAGTGGTCTGGGTGCTAAGAGCTATAGGAGGTCTTGAACTTTGGGACACTCCAAAACTTCGGATAAGGGTTGGTTAAATTGGAAAAAATCTCCTTGGGGTGTGAGACACAATTTGAACCTCAATAATTTTAATGCCACTTAATTGGCCTACCTCGAGGCATCTTTCTAAAGTTGACCACAATTGTCTCTTCTAGCTCAAACATCTTGGCGTTCAATATTTCATCAAGCACGGCCATAGTTTCTTCTATCTTAAGTAGTGCAGGTAAAATCCTTACTAGTCTCTTCCCTTCTCTAACCCAAGTGACCTGATTGGAAGTCTCTTTGGTATGTTTTGAGGCTATGTTTGCTCAAAAAAATAGGATTTAAGGGTTAACCTAAGTATGCTATGTACATGAATGCAATGCATGAATGGACTATTTTTTTCTTTTTTTTTTCTTTTTTTTTTGCCTTTACTTTTACAAAACCAAAACCAAAACCAAACCATACCAATAGAACCAAAACTAAACCAAAACCAGACCATATAAACTGAGCTAAAATCGAACCAAAGACTGAATCAAAACTAGAAAAAAAAATCTCCAGAACTGAATCTTCGCCCCCTTATACCTTCAACTCTCACGTACAGGGTAAGAAAAAATTCTATCCTAAGCTATGGTACACTGGACACACCAATAGGGGGTGGTCCAGGATGATCCTTCCCTTACAAACAAAGGATTTATATCCTTAAAGTGTAACCATAAGTAAGCATCCTCTTGCTTAACACGGGTTTTGAAATGGACTTGGGCCTATACATAAATTGGGTTTATGCATAGGCCTAGGTTCATCTTAACTACCATTAGAACTTATGGTTTGAACAGTAAGGTTATAAATCCAACACAACAAAAATCTACGGGGTACCTAGGGCTGAAATCTATGGCTCATGGGCTTCATTGGGTAGGAAAAGGGTCACCCATGCGAGAGCTTGTCCATTAAGCATAACGGCCGGAGCTATGGCTCTTTTATATACTCGAAGGTACGGGCATGGGGTGCTAGCATTCACCAATTTGTCATAGCTCAAGTAGAACTATGGTCTCCTTGGCTAGTACTAACGGGGCTAAAAAGGGTAAGGGTGATCCGTGTGATAGTGTAGTGCAATGCAAAAAGTTTAACAAAGGAATAATATTAGACTAATAGAAACATGTTGGAGTAACTATCCATTTAGTCCCCAGTGGAGTCGCCAAACTGTGGGAGGGGGCGTGAGGTGAAATATCATCCATTAGAATTATATAAAATACATCAGGTAATGCCCAAGAAAGAAGGTGGAGTCACAATGGTCTCACTTAAGTACCACCTCCTTAGACAGCATTTCCTAGACATGCACTTCATACAATCCTAATAGAATCAAACCACTGGTAAGTACCGTCTTCCCATAACACTACCACGGTACTAAGGATTTATGCCACGAAGGCATAAATAGACAGGAGTCGCCACCCGGGTAATAACCGGGACATATTCAGTGTTTCTTCCGAGGGTCATGGATGGCAACTTACTCCGTGCAGAGTTTCCACAACCGTCATTACCATAGCCCAATGTCTAGGTTCGGGATAGTGGGTACGTAAGGGGAAGGTGTTAGGCACCCCTTACGCCTGGTCTAACCTCATTGATTAGAGTGCCAGTCCTCTACTAATGTTTCTAGAAATCTTGTTTATTATTCTTTTATTAAACTTTATCCTAAAAAATGCAATTCTAATCCTACACACGCAAGTAATTCACAAAAGGGTTATTGTTTATACACAATTTTCATGCACAAGTAATTCCTATCTATGGGGTTGTTAATTATTTAAATGATATTTACCAGATGACTAAAATTAATTTATTATTGAGAATTTAATTTACAAACAAATTCAATTTCAAATAACCCTATGTTTCTATTTAACCTAATTAATTAATTTTCACCAAGTTACCCTAAGGATAATTGAACTAAGTTAATTATGTACATGTGTAATTTTTTCTAATATCACATAAGGCCCAAACAATCACAACCTAATAAAGATTTCTAACATGCCCTCTTTGGTGCTTACCTTAGGGCTACTTACCAATTTTTGTTTGTAATAAAAAATAAAGAAAATAAAGAAAAATAATAAAAGTACGAGAGACAGAAACTAAACATGTGCAGAGTTGTGTATCCCCTCAAATTAAACATGATTACATGATCTATATGAACATATAAAATAAATTAAAGACAAAGAGCATAGAATTAAAATATTGTGTGGCATAGATCTTGAAAAGAAAACAATAAAAACTGACCTTCCAGAAATCTTGTATGAAAATCTTCTTGAAGAAAAGAAAAAATAAGGAAGAACTCAAAGAGTCTTGAATATCTCTAAATTTCTTATAGCTCTGAATTTTCTCTTCCTCTTTCCTCCCATCATCCTCTTCTTCCCTTCTCCAGTAGGATATTTATAGGGTTTTGGGAGAGAGGTGTGATAGGGTTTGGAGTCTTAGGATGATAAAGTTTAGATGACTTAAACAACTACGATTGCAGAATTCGAATAAGACTGGGATATGGGTGAGGTGTTTCAACCAATAGGAAGACAGGAAAAAATGGAAGGCACCAATAGGGAATGAGGAAGAGGTGTGGTAGGGTTTGGAGTCTTAGGGTGATAAAGTTTAGATGACTTAAACAACTACGATCACAGAATTCGAATAAGACTGGGATATGGGTGAGGTGTTTCAACCAATAGGAAGACAGGAAAAAATGGAAGGCACCAATAAGGAATGAGGAAGAGGTGTGGTGAGGTTTGGAGTCTTAGGGTGATAAAGTTTAGATGACTTAAACAACTACGATTGCAGAATTCGAATAAGACTGGGATATGGGTGAGGTGTTTCAACCAATAGGAAGACAGGAAAAAATGGAAGGCACCAATAGGGAGTGAGGAAGAGAGTGGGGCCAAGGAGGAGAGAGATATTTTGTTATTTTAATTTTTAGAAAATAATTAAATGGGTCCCATTTAAAATTCCTAACTAGGCTTTCTTAGGCCCATAGAGCCCAATTAAACTTAATAAGATCCATTTAAGAACTACCCATATTAAATTTAAACAAAATAAAATTTTATTTAAATTTAATTAAATTAATTTCCCCAAAACTTTATTATTATTTTTGTTTTTTTCAAGATCATGCCACGAAATTAATAATTCAGCTCCATGCCTCCAATTACATCTTACAGTCATATAATTTTTCATCATTGGGTTTCCCACAGCCTCAATGCACATCCTCATCACAAAATAAGGGTCTACAAGTATTAAGAATTTAGAAATTTTGTCCATGATCTGAACTCACAAATAAAATTTCCCCAGCACTGTCATCACCATCAGAATCTATAAAACTGTCAACCACATTCACAAAACTTTCTGGTTGCTTTCCTTTTTTATTTTTCAACTTGGGACAGTCTCTCTTGTAGTGACCTTGCTTCCCACACTCAAAACAGTTGGCCTTTTTCATTCTTGACTTAGATTTGGCCTTAGATTTCTTCCTGCTGGAAGAACCCTCCCTTGAATGCGTTCTTTCCCTGCTAACCAAACCTTCCCCCTCAAATCTTTTGCTATCATCTGGAAAATTCTTTTTCAACTCCTTCGATTTTAGAGAATTACTAACATCATCTAGTGAAATACTGTCTTTCCCATACAATAGAGTATCAACAAAAGTCTCATAGGAGGGTGGAAAAGAACATAACACAATAAGGGCCTGATCCTCACTATCTATAGCAATATCAATATTCTTCAGGTCCATAATGATTGAATTAAATTCATCCAGATGTTCTTTAATAGGTGTACCTTTGCTCATTCTCAGATTGTAAAGTCTTTTCTTCATATACAGGAGGTTGGTCAGCAATTTAGCAGAGTATAACTCCTTCAATTTCTTCCATGCCGCAGACGTCGAGTATTCTCCAGCAATCTTGCGTAGGACATTATTAGTTACGCTTATGAAAATCGCACTTAAGGCTCTATCCTCCAGATTAGTCTTCTCCACCTCTTTCATACCTTTTGGAAAGTTATCTTCGATTGCCTTCCATAAACTTTGTAGGATCAAGGAAGATTTGATTTTAATCTTCCATAGACTGAAACTAGATCCACCATCAAACTTTTCCATCTCATACTTCGTTAAAGACGATGCCATCTGTAAACCCTAGATTTTGCGCACAAAGCTCTGATACCAGTTTGTTATAATCAATACGCAAATCTAAGGCACACACATAAATTGCACAATCACACAGTATAGAAAAGGGAAGAAGAATAACACAGAATTTAATGTGGTTCAACTGAAAGGTCTACGTCCATGGGAAAGACAAGAGAAAAAGTTCCTCTATGATGAAAAGAGCAAGATACAATCACTCAGAACTATCAAATCCTAACCCCAGTGTGTTTCTCGAATATCTCACTGTCGC
Organism: Hevea brasiliensis; assembly: GCF_030052815.1. NCBI lineage: Eukaryota > Viridiplantae > Streptophyta > Magnoliopsida > Malpighiales > Euphorbiaceae > Hevea > Hevea brasiliensis. The sequence goes on from NC_079498.1 coordinate 104,121,104, forward strand.
AAGGGTTTTTGCGGTCACCTGGACGAGCTCTCACCGAAGTGGGAAAGGTGAGGAGTTGCCACTTTAATTTTGAGGGAAATTAAAGAAAACCATTTGTAAAGGTAAATTAAGGAGAAACCACTTTGAAAGTAGAGATTCTAGGTTCGGGGTCCGTATACGGGTAGGGAAGGTGTTAGGCACCCCACCTCGTCCCTCAACGGGGGTAAGCAGATTTAACATTATGCTCTTTATAAATTGAAATTGGTAATTTGGGGGTTAGAGTGAAAATGTTAATCCTTCATAAGGGTAAAAGGAATATTTGATATTTTACCATTTAGGGCTGCTCAAGGATATGAGTACATGAGATGACCCTTAGCGAGTAAGTGCCGGGTGGTAGATTTTGTATAGGGGTTACTTTATATATTGAAGTTGTGGTGTTTTAATTGAGTTTTAGTTAAGAGAATTCGGGTAAGGGCTCTCTCCCCATTGTCGACACCATATTTTGGCTGATCCCCAGAATCAATAAACTTCGAAACCGATCCCCAGCACTAAGTCTCTTCTTGCCATTTAACCGCATTTCCGATCTCTCTTCACAGAGAATTGAATCAATGCTAAGCCCTCGTACCAGCTAAAGCCTCACCGGTCTATTAAGTCTCTTACCGATCTCAAACCCATTGTCGAATCTCCTGACCAGTCAAGTGTATTCCTGATCTCTTTTAACAAAAGAAATTGAACTGACACTAGATCTTTGTTACCAGTTTTATTGCCGATCTCCCTCTCAAGTTTAAGAATAATCAAAGGTTCTGTTCCGGTTTAATGATGATCCCGATCTTAAATGTTCAAGCCAAATTTTCAATTTTAATTAAGTTCCGTTTAGCGTTGATTCCTTACCGATCTCACGCATATTGTGTTTTCCGATCTCTCATACTTAGGTTAATAATCACTTTCAGCTATTTCAACATACTCAGACAATCGAGTGTTCAAAAATTTAGAAACTTTCCGATCACAGCTATTCATCGAAAAAAAGAGGCATTCCATTTCATTTCATTTCAAAATTTGTACAAGTCATTCGGCTGGGGGATCACCCCCAGCCTGATCTACATTTTGCTCACCTTCTCTCTCACCCTCAGCCTCATCCTCACTATCCCCACCCTCGTCCTCGGGAGCCAGGTCAACCATCCAGGAGAAGTCCTCTTTGGGGTAACGCTTCTTCAGTTCGGCCAAGAGATCCTTGTGAGCATTCACATAAGCACCGGCTATTCCTGTCACCATCTCTTCTTCTTTCGCCTTGGGCTCCTCGGTAAGGTGAGCGATGTGAGCAGCTTCGTTGGCCCGGAGCGCCTGAACTTCTCCAAGAGCATGGTCCTGCTCGCGAACATGAGCACTGCTCGCCTTGTCCTCATAGTACTTCATCCGCCCCTCAATTTCACATATGTAATCCCGAGCGGATGAGAGTTGGGATCAGAGAGAAGACATATCCTGACTCTTCTTCTCGACTTCCTTGCCCAGGCGATGAGCTTTCTCTCGAACAATGTGCTGGTTCACCAAGCACTTCGCGTTCAGGCTCATGGATCTGGTCAAAATTTTATCAAGAGTATCCGGAGACAGCCTATCCCGATCCTCCCTCAGGCAGATGGAAGACCCCAAGACTTTGGCAAAACCTGGGTTCTCCCGAACAGTCCGGTTCTTCTCCAGGGAAGCGATCAGCACTTGAGCGCCACGAGGAGGGGGCCTCACAGAAGGTTGAGAAGGACCCCCTTCTGCGCTTGGAGCAACAGGAGGAGGTGGAGGCGGCTCTTCTTGGCGAGGAGGAGACCAAACCACTTCCATGACTGGCGGCCCCAAGGGTTGAGATGACCCTCCTTCTATCTCCCCAGGTTCATGGCCAGGTGTTTGAAGCAGTTCCGAACGCTTCATCTCTTTTACCTTCCGGGAAATCTCTCTTTCTTTCTTCCGCTTCTTGGAACCCTCACCACCCGCTATACCTGCACAAAGAAGAGGTCAGTGAGATCGCTAAGGTCCTGAGATCTGAGATGTAGAAAATACCGATGCCGAGGTCAGAGAGCGGAAGCTCGCGATCTTGGTCGGTGATCAGCTGCATGGTCCAATGGTGCAGCTCGGCAGTCACCGCATCTAAACAGGAGAACTTTCGAGTGGCCGCCTGATTCTTCAGTTCCATCACTATTAGGCCTTCCTCCTTGTTCAGGGTAATTCGCTTCGGAATCAAGGGCCCTTTGGTGCAACCAGCTACGTGGGAAGTCCTCAAAGCAGTTCGGATTTTTGCTCCTCAGAATGAAGAAGCGGTTCTTCCAATTCTTAAGGGAGGAGGGCAGATCGGTAAAGAGCCCACAATGAGGCTTCGCCTGAAAGAACCAGTACTCGTCGTCCTTTCGGCGAGTTAGCCTGTGCAGTTCAGCGAACACCTTAGCCGTAGGACTAATTCCCTTAGCTCGGCATAGGCCTCGGAAGGCTACCAAGATCCGCCACGAGTTCGGGTGAACTTGGGCAATGCACACTTGGAAAAATTTTAGGATCTCCTTGAAGAAGTCGTCTAGAGGGAACCGAAGGCCGGCCTTTAACTGTTCCTCGTATACCATAATCATATCATTCCCTTCAAAGAAGTGATCGGCTCGGTGATTGCCATGACATCGGATGAGTTCGTACGAATCAGGACGAATATTGTACTCCTGGCTGAACGACTACGGATCGATTTCTTGCAAGATTGACGGCAGTTCATCCATAGGAAGATTCTCCCTCCCTGAAGAAGGTACAAGCCTCGATGATGCTCGCCCCTGAGCTGGAACCGAGACCCTAGGAGGTTCTGGTCGCGCGCTTGGCCCAACCACCTCTACTTCATCCGATGACCAGGAAACGTGAACAGAAAGGGGGCTTGCCGCTCTCTGACCTTCGACGCCGCTCATTTTCAAAGGAAGTAAAAATTTAAAGTAAAAGAAGGATCAAAACCCTTACCGGAGCTTAATCGGTGTCGGAAGAGCTTGAAAATTGAGAGAATTTGGAAGTCGTTCGCGAGGTGTTGAAAAGGACGTAAGAGAGCAACTGGCTAACCCACCCCTATTTATACTCGTTCGAGCATTTAATGCTCACGATATTCCAGGTGATGCATCGGGTAGCGGGACTCGCCAGCTGTTTTGACACGTCTCACGCATATTCCCAAGATTCCGTGAAGAGATCGGTTAATTATAGAGCGGCAGATCAAGGTGTTTCGAATTACGGATCGGATAAGTGTCATTCAAGTAAAGAATCAGATCGGATAATCACATCAGAGATCGAAAAATAATCAATGCAATAATAATAAGATGATAATCGACAAAATAAAATCTTTATTTCCAAAAGATCGGATTACATCATTTGGGCGATCTCAAGAGATCAGATTACATTTCCAAAAGTCAGATTACATCATTTGGGCGATCTCAAGATCGGATTACATTAAAAATCTGATTACATCAAAAGGCCGATCTCTAAAGATCAGAAGAACATCCTATCTAAAGAGGGCCTATGTCAAAGTTAACATTGTGACTGATCCAAAGGGTGTGACCGACAGCGAACTGAGCCGCTGTCGGAACACCCAATGTGGAGGGAAGCCGCTGTCGGAACACCCAATGTGATGAGAAGCCGAATAAACTCGGAAGAGCAACCGCCAAGGGTCGGCGGAACCTTAGCAATTTGCTCGGCCAAAATCGGTTCGCCGATTATGCCAGTCGAACGACTCGAGATCGGCACGATCGAGGTTCGCAATCTAGATCGGTTAATTGGTCCAGTTCTCTCACCATCATCAGATAAGGTTATCGCGATTATTCGATCGCCGGGATCATGAATTTTCAGTTGGAGAATAAAGAAATCCATCGGAAAGGGATCAAAAGCCACAATCGTAGCCGGAGCTACTGCCGGAGCAGTTAGAACAGGAAAGTAAGAAGGGAGAGAGGAAAATCGAATGAGGGAAGTCTCTTCAGTCAAGGGTATATATAGGGAGAAATCAGGCATTTATTGCTAAGCAGAAAACGAAGCGGACGCTTCGGGAATCGAGGGGAAATTAATGCTTTGACCGGACCGGGCTTGACCAAGGAAAGGATCGAAATGATGGAGATCGGAAGAGGGGAGACCAGTATGAAAGATCGGAAAAGGAGCGTGTCAAGGAGATCAGAAAGAGGGAAGATCGGAAGGCAAAGAGGATAAGACAAATCCCAATAATCGTCGTCAGAATCAGAGCCAAGGTAGTTAAAACGTTGCAGACGAAATCTCCACCGCACGCTTGAGAATCGCCCACAATGCTGATAGGTGCCAGAGTATGTCATGACAGTCCTGTACATCCCAATCTCCACCGTTGGTCTCACTTGCAAGGACGAGTCCAGAGCCTTTGGATCAAAGAGGAAGACGACAAGACCGGCGCCTTTTATTCCCAGCCCTTGGATCGCCCAGGTCAACGAAGTTTTGGACCGTCAGATTAGAAGAAGAAAAGGACAAGTATCCTGAGAATGATCTCGGCCGTTCATTTTGATTCGCCTTAATTCTCAAGCATCCGATCATGTCTTTTGAAATCCTGACCCTCCGTCTTCCTCAAAATAGATCTTGACCCTTCATGGAGGGCACCCGGTTCCTATAAATACCTGCATGAAAAACTGTTCAGGGGACGAAAAAAAATATACAAAAGGCAGTGACTATAGTGGAAGAACTCTGAAACTTAATTCAGTTCGTTACTCTGCTATTTGTTTTGAGCTTTCATAAGAAAAAAACTTTTGAAACCAGTTTTCTGAAGTGTTTTCTTGCAAAGGGATTCTTGAATACTGAAATTTTTCCTTTTCAGTCCGTTCATTATCCTGTGGCACTCTCACTTTTTGTCTTTGTTATCTCCTATTTCCATTCATATTGTCCAAGCTCAACTCCATTTAAGCTTGGTCATTTTGACCCGATTACATTTTAGCAAAGAATCCTTCATTTCAAGGCGAACCTTAGTCCTCCAGCTATCAACCTGCAGTCCTATTACATTTTGTGATTCCATAGTTAGTTTAGTAGATTCGAGCCCCTACAGGTGAGTGCTTATATCGCTACTTTATCAAATGTTCTTCTTTATTTACGCATTTCATTCATTCTTTTTATGTTTGTAATTTTCAACACGAAGACGGATATTCTCGAGTTTACTTCTTTGTTAATCAGCCCATTCTTTGGTTAATCTTTATTACTTCTTAACACAGGAGTTCTGGTCCTGAATAGCGTAGAAGTAACTAAACAAAATGTAGGTAACTGTATTTTAAGGGTCTCTTTGAAAAAGAGGGTCTAAATAACACGTCGGGGAAATAGCAAAATTAAATCACTAGGATGACATAGAAGGCGATCCGGTATAATGCCATAAGGCAGAATAAAAATCAAAACTCAGATAAGTAAAATGGTACAGATAGGATACTGGTAAAGTGACCTTAGGGGAGGTCAGTAAAATTCAGTCTGGCATCCCTTATTTAGTCACAAAGTACCAACGAGTTAAAAGAAGTCTTATTTCGACCTTTGGCATCTTTAAATACTAGAACTCTTAAACTTAGACTCTTATGATATATAGCTGTGTCCAAATTTTGAAGAGGTCGGAAGAGAGTTCTTATCCGGTTCTCAAACAAAATTTTTAACAAATCATTTAAAAGAGATCAGAGGAGAGTTCTTATCCGATCCTCACCTAAATTTATAACAAATAATTTAAAAGAGATCGGAGGAGAGTTCTTACCCGGTTCTCAATCTAAAATTTTTAACAAATAATTTAAAAAAGATCGGAGGAGAGTTCTTATCCGGTTCTCAATCTAAAATTTAAAATAAATACTCAAAGGAGATCGGAGGAGAGTTCTTATCCAGTTCTCAAACTAAAAATTTTAATAAACATTTAGAAAGGAGATCGGAGGAGAGTTCTTATCCGGTTCTCAAACTAAAAATTTTAATAAATATTTAGAAAGGAGATCGGAGGAGAGTTCTTATTCGATCCTCACCTAAAATTATAACAAATAATTTAAAAGAGATCGGAGGGAAGTTCTTATCCGATTCTCAAATTGAATTTTAACCAAAAGCCCCTCCAAACAAAATTAACATACAACAGTAACTCACTGAGGTTGTCTCATTTACTTATGTATCTGGGTAATCCGAATTTAGTGAAAAATCAAATATTCCTTTTTGTTAAAAGGATTAACATTTCCATTCAAGCCCTCCTAACTAATTTATAAAGAATGCAAAGTTAAATCTACTTACCCTTATTAAGGGACGAGGTGGGGTGCCTAACACCTTCCCCACCCGTTTACGGACCCCGAACCTAGAATCTCTGTTTTTGAGGTGGTTTCATTTCAATTTATCTTCACAAATGGTTTTCTTTAGTTTTCCTCAAAACTAAAGTGGCGACTCGTCACTCTTTCCCACTTCGGTGAGTGATCGTCCAGGCGACCGCAAAACCCCTTGCGACAGCTTGGCGACTCCACTGGGTCATTACATTCGACTTAATCCTGGTCTAGAGGTCCAACAGTAGATTTAATTTTTTTTTTTTTTTATCAAATCATAGTTAGGTGGGCTCACTCGGCAATGTTTCATATGTTAATTATTGTTATTCCTGCTAACCGTTTTGTTTGTCTTGTTTGTTTTATTTTTCTACAGCGCTCTTTGTTTTAAAAAAAAAAAGAAAGGAAAAAAGAGAAAATTCCCCCATACTGGGAAGAGGTAAAGGTGTCCCTTCACACACTGAACACTCACACGATGTCCTCACACACTTCGGCCCTATACCCGGGCTTTCTTACCCTTTTAGGAAAGTAGGAGGGGGTCATGTAGCGGTACTCGTGGGTTCTACCCCGTTAGTATTCGTGAAGGCTTCTGCTCAAATTGAAACTCATTCTATTCACCGTGATAGCCGTGGAATTTTCCCGATAATATCATGGTTATAGAATGGGGCTCTACTGTTTACAGTAGGGGCAATTTGGGAACCTGTGGCTTTTAGGAAATTAGATCCTGAGTTAAACTATCACAATAGCCAAAAGCCGTAGTAAGCTACCTTATAAGATAGAACTATCCAATTAGGTAGCACTCATCCGGTATCAGGAGTCTCCCTATTCTAGGGCAAAAGGGGCATACTTACTCTCACTCTATTCTGCCTTAATTTCCTTTTGTTCGTTTTTATGAGGGTAATCTTGAATTCTACTGAAACACCTACATATTTTCCTACTTTGATAAATGTGTATGTGTCACCCTGTCAACAGTATAATTCGAAATTACCCAAATCTATCTTGCTAACGAGTTTTTCCGCAGGCATCACCAAACCAAGAGTCTGTAAAAAGGATAGGCATCATTTTTATCATGGCATCCTCGAGTCAGTCGGCAGAAGAGGTTCAGAATGCTAAACTTTGGTCCAAATCAGCTCATAGTCCAGTACCCCCGCAAAATGATGTTCCCAAGGCACATGGTAGCTTACTACCTTCGTTGGATTTGAATAAAATTGAGGTCAGAATGAACAGCCTCGAGGGTCTGTCTAATGGTTGGAGGTCACTTCCCGATCAGGTCAAGGCACGATTTGAAGAGAAGTACGGGAGGATTGCAACCTTAATGCAAGTCAAGGTCCAAATCCCGGCATTAAAGGCCATGCTGTCAGTTTGGAGTCCTGAGTACGGGGTATTCTCTTTCAATGATATTGATACAGTTCCCACTATGGAAGAATATCAGGCATTACTAGAGATTCCTTACTCAACGCAGAATCGGATCTACCTATACCTTGAGCATAAGCAGACCTGGAAACGATTAACACATTTGTTGGGTATTCCTTCGGAGGAAGCAAAGTGAAAAGAAACTGTCAAAGGGAACACGCATGGATGGTATTGGACCTACCTTGAGAAGTGGCTGGATCAATACATCCAAGAGAAATTATGGAATCGAGCTTCAGTGGCACTCGCCTTGGGAATCTATGGCCTGATTTTGTTCCCGGGACCATTGGGAATCATAACCTGCAGCGCGGTGGAAGTATTCTAGGCAGTAGAAAGGCAGGAGGTCAATCCGATACCGGCAATTCTTGCGGAGACCTTATTAACCCTTACCTACTGCAGACAATAGGGCAAAGGGTCCATTAAGTGTTGTTCTCAATTGTTATACCTCTGGATTATCAGTCACATGTGCCCTGTGGAGACAAAGGGATTGACTTGGTACCTTGACCAGCCTCCCATCGAGAAGATGACCTGGTTAGTAATCAGTCCGAAGAATGAACAGCAATGGCGGGGACGGATTTTGAGTTTCAATAGCCATGATTACTGTTGGAGGAAACTAGGGACGTCAGGCCAATCCGTTTTGATCAGCACGGGAGGTAATCAGGCGGTATCCCTAATCGGAGTAACCGGATACACAAGTTACACTTCGGCATTGGTAATGAGGCAGTTTGGCTCAACACAGTCCAGAGTCAACATTGAAAAATACCACCAAGGTCATTTCTACCATGAGCTCAAGGAAGAGGAAGGGTTGAAAGTGGCTCGCAGATCCTGGGAAAACATCTCTCTGATGGAAAGGTCGCCTAAAGGTCCAAGTGCCACACGCGATTATCTTGAATGGAGGGCTGACAGGGACCGAGAACACTCAACTACAGAATTCAAAGATAGCGACCCTCGCCGAAACATCCTATTAAAAGAAGCTGATAATCGTCTGGCTGACTCACTACAAAAGGCAAATACCGAAAACTCACAACTGCAAGAATAAATAAAATAGTTGGAGGACCAACGGCAGAACCTTAAAAGAAAGGTGAGAAGACTCAGGGAAGAGGCAAGGGCCAAAAAGATGGGGTTCGAAGGACAAGAGGAACGGTGGGAAAAGGAAAAAGACTCTCTCCAAGCTGTGGTGAAAGAAGTAGAAGTACAGAATAGTAAGCTTCAGGAAAAAATGAAATACCAAGAAATACTCGTTGAAGAGTATAAACAAGAAAACAAAAAGAAGAAGCTCGAATTGAAAGAACAGGCACTACTCATCAACGATATCTTGAAAGAGTGTGCTAAGGAAAGGAAAGAGAAAGAAAAGCAAGCTGCTCTCTATCAAGAACTGAAAGAGAATGTTGACCAGCTGGAGAGAACGATAGCACAGGGAAAACAAGAACTATTACCTGAATCTGAATATGCTCTGAAAGCATTCGACCCTGCCAAGCAAGAAGAAAGGCTATATGAGTATCTCAGGAAAAGTCATCTCATTATAAAAAATCTCCCAGAGCCTAGGCCGATGTAAAGAATACGGTGTACAAATTATTCAGTTAATGAAATGATTTTTGGACCTTTGTTTAGTAAATTTGTGAATGAATAATATGACTCCCGTAGGAACTCCCTCGCTAGGGTTATGTGAAAAATTGAGTGCGCTATATGGACAGATATCATAAATGCGCATTCAATCCAGTCATTCACGGTTAGACTATCGAACGATGCCATGATAAAGTTGATGCAATCATCCTTCCGCAGATTTCATTCTGGCTCCCAAATGCCACTGTATCCTTCATCCGGACCAGGACTTTTTAGTTTTTGCAAAATTCGAAATTCATTAAAAACCTTTTTTTTACTCCCTACAGGAAATCAACATTGCTTCAAACAAGGCAAGTCCGACCAAGCACACGGTTCAACCCAAGCGAGTGTACTTAACAAGATCTCGAACAAAGAAGATAATGGAAGATCAGGAACAAGTACAGAACTTACAAGGGCAGGTTTCCGAATTGAAGGATCAGGTCTCAGAACTTATGAGACTAATGAGGGAAATGTCCCAGAATAAACCCACTTCAGAGCCTAGCCTACCACTACCTCCTCCACCACCTACAACAATGGATCCCCATCAAGCTTCAACTTCTTTTACCTTTCAGTCACCTATTCCGGACCCGACAATCACTGTCAATCCGGCTACCATGAATAATGACTTACCTTACTCTCATTACCCAGCTGTTTCAAACACCGACCCATACCCTTCAATCCTAATCCCACCAGTACACTCCGCCCCTCATCTCCCAACTGGGGGAGTATTCCATGCAGTGGGAGGGGAAAATAAGACGAAAGAAAGTGAGAAACTATCTGCTCTAGAGAAGAGATTGAGAGCAAATGAAGGACTGAATATGTATGGTTCAGTCAATGTGGCATCGCTTAGATTGGTTCCTGATGTGGCGGTGCCGCCTAAGTTCAAGGTCCCTGATTTCGACAAGTACACTGGGAATTCAGACCCTCGCATTCACTTGGCTACCTATATCGCCAAGATGTCCGCCCTGACAGATGATGACAAACTGCTAGTCCACTTCTTTCATGAGAGCCTCTCCGGGGCAGCCCTGAGGTGGTGCATTCAGTTGGACAGGAGCAAACTGCATTCCTGAAAGGATTTAGCTGACGCCTTCTTAAAGCAGTACAAATTCAACTGTGATGTGGCCCCCACCAGAGGACCTCGAACACAGTGCGAAAAGACAGGGAAAGTTTCAAGGAGTATGCCCAGAGATGGAGAGAAAAGGCAGCAGAAGTGCACCCCCCGGTGACCGACAATGAGCTATGCTCTCTGTTCATCGAGACTTTGAAAGCTCCTTACTTCAACTTGATGATTGGAAACACTTCCAACAGCTTCTCAGACATCATCCAGGCTGGTGAGAGAATTGAAGCTAATTTAAGAATGGGACGACTGCAGGAGTTGGCTGAGAACCCTGCAAAAAAAGCTGCCAATTTTGGCAAGAAAAAGGAGGGTGATGTGCATTCCGTCACCCGGCAGAATAATTACTCCCCACTCCCCCAAAATAACTACCGGCCATATCCTTCCCCTCATGGGCAAACCATTGCAAACATCCCACCTCCTTTTCCAAATTATCCATACCCGCGCCCGCAGTATCCCCCACCAACAAATTACCAACCTAAACCACCTCCTCCTCCCGCTCAACCAAGACCACCACAAAACAACCCAAGGCCCCCAAGAAACCCTGATCCACCTCTTCCCCTCCCGCTCAGTGAAATATACCGATATCTTGTCGGTATAAACCAGATAGTACCAGTTCCCCTAGACCCAATTCAGCCTCCATACCCCAGGTGGTATGATACCACTGCCCGTTGTGAGTATCATGGAGGAGCACAAGGGCACTCAACTGACAACTGCGGAGCACTCAGGGGAAGAGTGCACACTTTAATCCGGAACGGGTGGCTAAAAATTGAGGGAAATGGTTCCCTCCCCAATGTTACCTCAAACCCACTGCCCAACCATAATGCGGGCAGTGGTGTAAATATGATAGAGCCGGATGGAGAAGGCCGACACCGGAGGTAGACGCACTGATTCCTCACTTTGAGGAAATTTTTGCTGTGACAATGAGGGAAGGCTACCTTTGCCCTTAGATAACGGGATCGGAAGAAGGTACGGGGTGTCCTTACCATGGAGGGGCAGCTGATCATGAGCTGCGGGACTGTGAGGGATTCAAGCAAGAGGTTCGGAACTTGTTATCTCTCAAAGTTCTGAGATGCCAGACAAGGTCAAAGACGGAAGTGGGAGTAAATACAACTAGATACACCCAGAATGCTTCTACCTCCAAACCCAGAATCACCTTCTCACCCCCAGTAGCCTCGCCGCCAGTAACGGTTATCCGAACTCCTCCTCAGCTCCCTCTTGCCAATACTCATGCTGTACCTTAGAACTATAATTTTCAAGTCTTCACTCAGGGAGCGTCGAGCAGCACATCAGCTCCTAACCTTGCTTCACCTCCGTGCTACTCCCCAGGTTAATCTTCGGCCCGTTGCTGCCACAAAATCCTCCTCGCTTGAGCAAGAAATCAAGTTCATAACTCGAAGTGGGAGGTGTTATGGGAACGAAGAGAAAGAAAAGAGAAAAGGAAAAGTAAAGATGGGAGAGTCACTGAAAAATACTGAAGAGGAGGTTGAGAAGACAGAGGAAGTAGAGCCTGCTGGACATAAAGAAGAGGAGGAATTGCTGCTCCAAATAATGAAACAGAGTGAGTATGACGTGGTGGAGCAGTTGAGGATGACACCTGCCCGAATTTCGCTGTTATCGTTGATCCTGAGCTCAGAAGTACACCGACAAGCCTTGCAGAGGATCCTGGATCAGGCCTTCGTAAACCCCGACATCACTCCGGGGCAGTTTGAGAAGATAGTGGGACAAATCCAGGCATCCAGTTTTGTTACTTTCTCGGAAGACGAGATAGACCCAGCAGGTTTAAGGCACACTAAAGCTCTGCATGTAACAGTGAAATGTAAGGGTTGTATAGTAGCCAAGGTACTTATTGATAATGGATCAGCTCTCAATGTACTCCCTAGTGCTACCTTGGCCAGGTTGCCAGTTGACCAATCAGATATACGTCAAAGTGCTATGGTGGTAAGAGCCTTTGATGGTACCAGAAGAGAAGTATTGGGAGATATTGACTTGCCACTTCAAATTGGCGCATGCACCTTCAACGTCACATTTCAAGTGATGAATATTGAACCGGCCTACACTATGTTGCTGGGGAGGCCGTGGATCCATTCCGCAAACGCCGTTCCCTCAACTCTGCACCAGAAGATAAAGTACATCATGGACGGCAAGATCATCACGGTAAGAGGGGAAGAAGCCATATTAGTCACCAAGCCACAATCACTTCCTTACGTGGAAGCTGCGGAGGAGTCGTTGGAAAGTTCTTTCCAGACCCTCGAATTACAAGAAACCGAAAATGAGGGGGCTATGGCTATGGTGGCCAAAGTGATGTCAAGAAATGGGTATGAAGAGGGCAAAGGCCTAGGGGCCGCGTTACAAGGAATCGTTGAACCTATATCGGCTATCCAAAAGGTAGGCCGTTGTGGTTTGTGTTATGAGGAAGATGCTCTTATGGATGGGCGATTCTGGATGAGGAAAATGCTTCGAGATCAAAGGTTCGACCAGAAAATGGGAAAGATGAAAGTAGTCCCGAGAATCACAGAAGTCTTCACTAAACCGGTCATTGAAAATCTGGCAGATGTGGAAGAATCACCTGATGAACCATCCATCGATGTTATCTGCCTGGATTCCTTGTATGAAGCTCTGGTCTCGCCAATAGCTGAGGGACAGGAACTGGACAACTGGACGGCAGAGGACATCCCTGTACTCAATTTCGAGTAAAGTACCTTTGGTTATCTACACTTGATCATTTTGTCCATGGTGACAAGTGTAACTCTGTAAATGGACCTTTTTCTTATGGCATAAACATTAATGAATTAATAGCGCATTTTAAATCCAATTCTCTCTTTCTTTCCTTTTGAATTCCACCTTGATAATATGTTCTATTTTCATTTATTCAGGACCATTCATCAATTAATACCTAATAATTTAATAAACTCAGAAATTCCTCTGGTTAATTTTGAAATCCCCATAACTGCCATTACTTCAAGTGATTCTGAAGAAGAGCTCACAGAAGAAAGCGATGAAAGGGATGAACCTACCCTAGTGCCATGTGAAGACAAAACGTGCACCATAAACTTGGGTACTGAAGAAGTAAAAAGAGAACTTAAGGTAGTAGAGAGTGAAGAATCGGGAGAAATGATCAGTTTGCTCAGAGAATTCTTGGACGTATTTTCCTGGAGTTATGATGATATGGTTGATCTGGACCCCCAGATAGTAACACACAAAATTCCCCTAATTCCGGGGACGATTTCGGTAAAGCAGAAACTAAGAAGAATGAATCCGGACACACTGCTCAAAGTGAGGGATGAGGTCAAGAAACAGTATGACGCTGGGTTCCTGGAAGTAGTCAAATATCCCCAATGGATAGCTAACGTTGTCCCAGTAATGAAGAAGGATGGCAGAGTTAGGGTGTGCATCGATTACAGGGATCTCAATAAAGCAAGTTTGAAAGATGATTTCCCTCTCCCCCACATTGATGTGTTAGTAGACAATGCTGCGGGATTAGGTAGGTGTTCATGTATTGATGGGGCATCGGGGTACAATCAAATCCCAATGGATGGGGAAGACAAGGAAAAGACAGCTTTTATCACTCAATGGGGAATATTTTGCTATCGGGTCATGCCTTTCGGATTAAAGAATGCTGGCGCCACTTACCAACGCGCTATGGTCACATTATTCCACGATATGATGCATAAAGAAGTGGAGGTGTACGTGGATGATATGATCATTAAATCCCGGGGAAAAGAGAGCCATGTGCAGGTGCTGAGAAAAGTATTCAAGAGACTCAGGAAATATCAGTTGAAACTGAACCCTGCCAAATGCATATTCGGGGCCAGATCTGGAAAGTTGTTGGGATTCATAGTAAGCGAGAGAGGAATAGAAGTTGACCTAGACAAAGTTCGAGCTATTCAAGAAATGCCATCCCCCAAAACAGAAAGGGAGGTGCGCAGTTTTCTGGGAAAGTTGAACTACATTTCGAGATTTATTTCTAATCTCACGGCCAAAGCTGAGCCTATTTTCAGATTACTCCGGAAGAACAACTCTACTCAATGGGATTCAGTTTGTCAAGAGGCTTTCGAGACAATCAAGCAGTATCTGTCAAGCCCACCAGTATTGGTTCCACCCGTGGCGGGCAGGCCTTTGATCCTGTATATGGCAGTCCAGCAGAACTCGATGGGATGTGTTTTGGGACAACATGATGATACCGACCGAAAGGAGAGGGCTATTTATTACCTGAGCAAAAAGTTCAATGATTGTGAGTCAAGGTACTCTTTCTTAGAAAAGACTTGCTGCGCGTTAGCTTGGACAGCAAACTGCCTCAAACACTACATGTTGAATCACAAGACATGGCTCATCTCCAGGATGGATCCTATCAAATATGTATTCGAAAGCCCATTTGTGCCAGGAAGGATAGCCAAATGGCAGGTCATACTCTCCCAATATGACATAGTCTATATGACCCGGAAGGCGGTGAAAGGTAGCGTGATCGCTGACCTCCTAGCAGAAAATCCTATCCAGGATTATGAAGCTCTGGATTTTGAGTTCCCTGATGAGCATATTAATGAAGTAGACTACGAAGAAGAGGAGCCAGCTGATGTATGGGAAATGTATTTCGACGGAGCTGTCAATTTATCCGGTAATGGAATTGGAGCTGTATTGATATCCCCGGATGGAAAACACTTTCTGATAGCCATTAAGTTGAGATTTGACTGCACCAACAACGTCGCAGAATACGAAGCTTGTGTGATGGGTCTACAGGCTGCCATCAAAATGAAAATCAGGAAGTTGGAGGTATATGGAGACTCAGCCCTGATTATTTATCAAGTCAAAGGGGAATGGCAAACCAAGGATCCGAAGCTAATCCCATATCAGAAGTACTTACTGGAGCTGATTAAGAAATTCGAAGAAATCTCTTTCACTCACCTTAGTAGAGACAAGAATCAATTTGCTGATGCCTTAGCTACTCTAGCTGTTATGGCCCAAATGGAAGAAGGGCAGATGACTCAGATGTTGAAAATTAAGGCAAGGAATGAGCCAGCTTATTGCTTCATGATTGAAGAAGAGCCCGATGGTAAGCCTTGGTATCATGACATCCTGGTCTACTGCGGAACCAGAGAATTCCCTTCGGGGGCAAGCAAAAATGAAAAGAGGATAATTCGGAGATTAGCATTGGGATACTTCCCCAGTGGAGAGGCCCTATACAAGAGGAGCTCCAATGGCGAATTGTTGAGATGTGTGGATGCAAAAGAGGCGAAGAGAATCCTTTTTGAAACCCACGAGGGAAATTGTGCAACCCATGCCAATGGGCACATGATGGCTAAGCAAATCATGCGACGTGGGTATTTTTGGACCACAATGGAAAAGGATTGCATCGAGTATTTCCGAAAGTGTCATAAGTGTCAGATTTATGCCGATCCGATAAATGTGCCACCTCACAAGTTGTTCAACCTCGTCTCACCGTGGCCTTTCGCAATGTGGGGTATCGATGTGATTGGTCCCATCAACCCCAAGGCATCCAATGGGCACAGATTTATCCTAGTAGCAATCGACTATTTTTTTAAATGGGTCGAAGCCACGTCATACGCCCATATTACACAGAACACGTTTCTCAAATTCCTCAGAAGCAACATCATCTGCCGGCATGGTCTCCCCAATGAAATCGTCATTGACAACGCTAAGAATCTCAATGGTCCAAAGATTCAAAAATTGTGTGATCGATACAAAATCCGACATCTCAATTCCTCCCCATACCGTCCCCAGATGAATGGAGCGGTGGAAGCTGCGAACAAAAATCTCAAGAGGATAATCTGAAAAATGACAGTCACATATAGGGATTGGCATGATATGCTTCCCTACGCTCTTCACGCATACCGAACTTCTGTAAGAACCTCAACCGGGACAACTCCATACTCACTGGTCTACGGGATGGAAGCAGTATTACCCATTGAAGTTGAAATTCCTTCCCTAAGGATTCTGAAGGAATCAGGGATTGATGAGTCAGAATGGATCCAATCGAGGTTGGATTAATTAAACTTGCTGGACGAGAAAAGGCTAGCATCAGCATGTCATGGGCAGTTATATCAGAGGAGAATGGCTAAGGCATTTGACAAAAACGTTCGCCCACGCGAGTTCCAACCTAGGGACCTAGTTCTGAAGAAAGTGCTGCCAAATCAAAACGATCCCCGGGGCAAATGGTCACCAACCTACGAGGGACCCTATGTGGTTAAAAAGGCATTTTCTGGAGGAGCCTTGATCTTGACCCACATGGATGGAGAAGAATTTCCAAGACCGGTGAATGCTGACACTGTCAAGAGATACTATGCCTAAAAAAAAAAAAAAAAAAGGAGTAGGGGTGAAAACCCGAAAGGGCGCTCCTAGCAAAATGTGTGAAAGAAGGCGAAAACCCCGAAGGGGTGCTTTCTGTAAAATGAGTGAGGAATGAAAACCCGAGAGGGCGTCCTAAAAGAGCGAGCAAAAAAAAAAAAAAAATCTAGGGGTGAAAACCCGAAAGGGCATCCCAAAAACCAAAAGGGAGAAATAAGAAAAGAGGCATGAAACCGAGAAGGGAAATAAACCGTCATGGCATGAGACTTCAGAGTACTTGAAATGATGGCAGTTAAGGAACTTCAAAGCTAACCACAAGGAATGTGTGAGGTCTAACCTTGTACCCATTTCTTTGAAACTCTATCTTTGTTCTTATTAAAACTGTAATAAAGTCATACTTCATTCCCAATGGCTTTTATCATTTATATTCATTCTTTAACATTATCCTTCTGCAATCTTGTTATTTAATGCGCTATTAATCAATTAAAATTTTGCCATAAGATTAGGATTTAACAATTGATAACCTCACGTACTTTACTATGAGATTTGCAGGGAATGACCAGGGAAAGGGTACACGAAAAAAAAAAAAAACTGGAGGTGAAAACCCAGAAGGGCGCTTCTAGTCATATAGACAAAGGAGAAGTGAAAACTCGTAAGGGCTCATCTCGGGAGAAAGTTGAAAAACAGAAGAGGGGCATTTGAAAAATGGGGTCATAGGTCAAGTCTTGCAACTCGTCCTTCATTAATCATTGGCCTTCGGGATTCTGTTAAGTACACTTCATTGGGGAAGAACTACTTGTGCCCGGATTAGGATTGCTTTGTAAGTGCAATTTACATTTCCTGTTATCAACCTCTGGTTCCTTGATCTAAGTTGATTTTAATTTCCTGCAATTTAAATTTCCTGTTATCAACCTCTGGTTCCTTGATCTAAGTTGATTTTAATTTCCTGCAATTTACATTTCCTGTTATCAACCTCTGGTTCCTTGATCTAAGTTGATTTTAATTTCTTGCAAATTACATTTCCTGTTATCAACCTCTGGTTCCTTGATCTAAGTTGATTTTAATTTCCTACAATTTAAATTTCCTGTTATCAACCTTTGGTTCCTTGATCTAAGTTGATTTTAATTTCCTGCAATTTAAATTTCCTGTTATCAACCTCTGGTTCCTTGATCTAAGTTGATTTTAATTTCCTATAATTTAAATTTCCTGTTATCAACCTCTGGTTCCTTGATCTAAGTTGATTTTAATTTCCTACAATTTACATTTCCTATTGTCAACCTCTGGTTCCTTGATCTAAGTTGATTTTAATTTCATCAACCTCTGGTTCCTTGATCCAAGTTGATTTTAATTTAGCTTCTATTGCCAATTTCTAGGTCACTAACTTAGGTGTGCTTTAGTTCCCTAACTTTGAACACCTAATCGTCCAAAATATGAGTCTGAATCTTTACATAATTCCTACACGGGAAAATCTTTCCCTTTAATAGAAATTATGTAAAGAGGGGCAGCTGTCGACACCATATTTTGGCCGATCCGACCAAAATCAATAAACTTCGAAACCAATCCCCAGCACCAAGTCTCTTCTTGCCATTTAACCGCATTTCCGATCTCTCTTCACAGAGAATTGAATCAATGCTAAGCCCTCATACCAGCTAAAGCCTCACCGGTCTATTAAGTCTCTTACCGATCTCAAACCCATTGTCGAATCTCCTGACCAGTCAAGTGTATTCCTGATCTCTTTTCACAAAAGAAATTGAACTGACACTAGATCTTTGTTACCAGTTTTATTTCCGATCTCCCTCTCAAGTTTAAGAATAATCAAAGGTTCTGTTCCGGTTTAATGATGATCCCGATCTTAAATGTTCAAGCCAAATTTTCAATTTTAATTAAGTTCCGTTTAGCGTTGGTTCCTTACCGATCTCACGCACATTGTGTTTTCCGATCTCTCACACTTAGGTTAATAATCACTTTCAGCTATTTCAACATACTCAGACAATCGAGTGTTCAAAAATTTAGAAACTTTCCGATCACAGCTATTCATCGAACAAAAGAGGCATTCCATTTCATTTCATTTCAAAATTTGTACAAGTTATTCGGCTGGGGGATCACCCCCAGCCTGATCTACATTTTGCTCACCTTCTCTCTCACCCTCAACCTCATCCTCACTATCCCCATCCTCGTCCTCGGGAGCCAGGTCAACCATCCAGGAGAAGTCCTCTTCGGGGTAACGCTTCTTCAGTTCGGCCAAGAGATCCTTGTGAGCATTCACATAAGCACCGGCTATTCCTGTCACCATCTCTTCTTCTTTCGCCTTGGGCTCCTCGGTAAGGTGAGCGATGTGAGCAGCTTCGTTGGCCCGGAGCGCCTGAACTTCTCCAAGAGCATGGTCCCGTTCTGCCAGAACATGAGCCTGTTCGGCCAGCTTGTCCTCATAGTACTTCATCCGCCCCTCAATTTCACATATGTAATCCCGAGCGGATGAGAGTTGGGATCGGAGAGAAGACATATCCTGACTCATATTCTCGACTTCCTTGCCCAGGCGATGAGCTTTCTCCCGAACAATGTGCTGGTTCACCAAGCACTCCGCTTTCAGGCTCATGGATCTGGTCAAAATGTTATCAAGAGTATCCGGAGACAGCCTATCCCGATCCTCCCGCAGGCAGATGGAAGACCCCAAGACTTTGGCAAAACCTGGGTTCTCCCGAACAGTCCGGTTCTTCTCCAGGGAAGCGATCAGCACTTGAGCGCCACGAGGAGGGGGCCTCACAGAAGGTTGAGAAGGACCCCCTTCTGCGCTTGGAGCAACAGGAGGAGGTGGAGGTGGCTCTTCTTGGCGAGGAGGAGACCGAACCACTTCCATGACTGGCGGCCCCAAGGGTTGAGATGACCCTCCTTGTATCTCCCCAGGTTCATGGCCGGGTGTTTGAAGCAGTTCCGAACGCTTCATCTCTTTTACCTTCCGGGAAATCTCTCTTTCTTTCTTCCGCTTCTTGGAACCCTCACCACCCACCATACCTGCACAAAGAAGAGGTCAGTGAGATCGCTAAGGTCCTGAGATCTGAGATGTAGAAAATACCGATGCCGAGGTCAGAGAGCGGAAGCTCGCGATCTTGGCCGGTGATCAGCTGCATGGTCCAATGGTGCAGCTCGGCAGTCACCGCATCTAAACAGGAGAACTTTCGAGTGGCCGCCTGATTCTTCAGTTCCATCACTATTAGGCCTTCCTCCTTGTTCAGGGTAATTCGCTTCGGAATCAAGGGCCCTTGGTGCAACCAGCTACGGGGGAAGTCCTCAAAGCAGTTCGGATTTTTGCTCCTCAGAATGAAAAAGCGGTTCTTCCAATTCTTAAGGGAGGAGGGCAGATCGGTAAAGAGCCCACAATGAGGCTTCGCCTGAAAGAACCGATGCTAAATCGTCCTTTCGGCGAGTTAGCCTGTGCAGTTCAGCGAACACCTTAGCCGTAGGACTAATTCCCTTAGCTCGGCATAGGCCTCGGAAGGCTACCAAAATCCGCCACGAGTTCGGGTGAACTTGGGCAATGCACATTTGGAAAAATTTTAGGATCTCCTTGAAGAAGTCGTCTAGAGGGAACCGAAGGCCGGCCTTTAACTGTTCCTCGTATACCATAATCATATCATTCCCTTCAAAGAAGTGATCGGCTCGGTGATTGCCATGACATCGGATGAGTTCGTATGAATCAGGACGAATATTGTACTCCTGGTGAGCATTGCGGTCGATTTCTTGCAAGATTGACGGCAGTTCGTCCATAGGAAGATTCTCCCTCCCTGAAGAAGGTACAAGCCTCGATGATGCTCGCCCCTGAGCTGGAACCGAGACCCTAGGAGGTTCTAGTCGCGTGCTTGGCCCAACCACCTCTACTTTATCCGATGACCAGGAAACGTGAACAGAAAGGGGGCTTGCCGCTCTCTGACCTTCGGCGCCGCTCATTTTCAAAGGAAGTAAAAATTTAAAGTAAAAGAAGGATCAAAACCCTTACCGGAGCTTGATCGGTGTCGGAAGAGCTTGAAAATCGAGAGAATTTTGAAGTCGTTCGCGAGGTGTTGAAAAGGATGTAAGAGAGCAACTGGCTAACCCACCCCTATTTATACTCGTCCGAGCATTTAATGCTCACGATATTCCAGGTGGTGCATCGAGTAGCAGGACTCGCCAGCTGTTTTGACATGTCTCACGCATATTCCCAAGATTCCGTGAAGAGATCGGTTAATTATAGAGCGGCAGATCAAGGTGTTTCGAATTACGGATCGGATAAGTGTCATTCAAGTAAAGAATCAGATCGGATAATCACATCAGAGATCGAAAAATAATCAATGCAATAATAATAAGATGATAATCGACAAAATAAAATCTTTATTTCCAAAAGATCGGATTACATCATTTGGGCGATCTCAAGAGATCAGATTACATTTCCAAAAGTCAGATTACATCATTTGGGCGATCTCAAGATCGGATTACATTAAAAATCTGATTACATCAAAAGGCCGATCTCTAAAATAGATCTTCCTCAAAATAGATCTTGACCCTTCATGGAGGGCACCTGGTTCCTATAAATACCTGCATGAAAAACTGTTCAGGGGACGAAAAAAAATATACAAAAGGCAGTGACTATAGTGGAAGAACTCTGAAACTTAATTCAGTTCGTTACTCTGCTATTTGTTTTGAGCTTTCATAAGAAAAAAACTTTTGAAACCAGTTTTCTGAAGTGTTTTCTTGCAAAGGGATTCTTGAATACTGAAATTCTTCCTTTTCAGTCCGTTCATTATCCTGTGGCACTCTCACTTTCTGTCTTTGTTATCTCCTATTTCCATTCATATTGTCCAAGCTCAACTCCATTTAAGCTTGGTCATTTTGACCCGATTACATTTTAGCAAAGAATCCTTCATTTCAAGGCGAACCTTAGTCCTCCAGCTATCAACCTGCAGTCCTATTACATTCTGTGATTCCATAGTTAGTTTAGTAGATTCGACCCCCTACAGGTGAGTGCTTATATCGCTACTTTATCAAATGTTCTTCTTTATTTACGCATTTCATTCATTCTTTTTATGTTTGTAATTTTCAACACGAAGACGGTCATTCTCGAGTTTACTTCTTTGTTAATCAGCCCATTCTTTGGTTAATCTTTATTACTTCTTAACACAGGAGTTCTAGTCCTGAATAGCGTAGAAGTAACTAAACAAAATGTAGGTAACTGTATTTTAAGGGTCTCTTTGAAAAAGAGGGTCTAAATAACACGTCGGGGAAATAGCAAAATTGAATCACTAGGATGACATAGAAGGCGATCCGGCATAATGCCATAAGGCGGAATAAAAATCAAAACTCAGATAAGTAAAATGGTACAGATAGGATACTGGTAAAGTGACCTTAGGGGAGGTCGGTAAAATTCAGTCCGGCATCCCTTATTTAGTCACAAAGTACCAACGAGTTAAAAGAAGTCTTATTTCGACCTTTGGCATCTTTAAATACTAGAACTCTTAAACTTAGACTCTTATGATATATAGCTGTGTCCAAATTTCGAAGAGGTCGGAAGAGAGTTCTTATCCGGTTCTCAAACAAAATTTTTAACAAATAATTTAAAAGAGATCGGAGGAGAGTTCTTATCCGATCCTCACCTAAATTTATAACAAATAATTTAAAAGAGATCGGAGGAGAGTTCTTACCCGGTTCTCAATCTAAAATTTTTAACAAATAATTTAAAAGAGATCGGAGGAGAGTTCTTATCCGGTTCTCAATCTAAAATTTAAAATAAATACTCAAAGGAGATCGGAGGAGAGTTCTTATCCGGTTCTCAAACTAAAAATTTTAATAAACATTTAGAAAGGAGATCGGAGGAGAGTTCTTATCCGGTTCTCAAACTAAAAATTTTAATAAATATTTAGAAAGGAGATCGGAGGAGAGTTCTTATCCGATCCTCACCTAAAATTATAACAAATAATTTAAAAGAGATCGGAGGGAAGTTCTTATCCGATTCTCAAATTGAATTTTAACCAAAAGCCCCTCCAAACAAAATTAACATACAATAGTAACTCACTGAGGTTGTCTCATTTACTTATGTATCTGGGTAATCCGAATTTAGTGAAAAATCAAATATTCCTTTTTGTTAAAAGGATTAACATTTCCATTCAAGCCCTCCTAACTAATTTATAAAGAATGCAAAGTTAAATCTACTTACCCTTATTAAGGGACGAGGTGGGGTGCCTAACACCTTCCCCACCCGTTTACGGACCCCGAACCTAGAATCTCTGTTTTTGAGGTGGTTTCATTTCAATTTATCTTCACAAATGGTTTTCTTTAGTTTCCCTCAAAACTAAAGTGGCGACTCCTCACTCTTTCCCACTTCGGTGAGTGATCGTCCAGGCGACCGCAAAACCCCTTGCGACACCCATCCCTTAATGTATTAATTTAAGTGGGAAGTTCCAAATAAAAACTCTCCTCCGATCTCCACATATTTTTTTGAAATTTTGGACGAGAATCGCGTAAGAACTCTCTCCCGATCTCTTAAAGTATTCTATTTAAAGTTTTAAGTGAGGGATCTTGGATAAGAACTCTCCTCCAATCTCCCTATATTTTATTGAAATTTTGGACGAGAATCGGGTAAGAACTCTCCGCCGATCTCTTAAATTATTCTGTTTAAAGTTTTAAGCGAGGGATCTCGGATAAGAACTCTCCTCCGATCTCCCGATATTTTATTGAAATTTTGGACGAGAATCGGGTAAGAACTCTCCCCCGATCTCTTAAAGTATTCTGTTTAAAGTTTTAAGCGAGGGATTTTGGATAAGAACTCTCCTCCGATCTCTTTAATATATTGCGTTTAAGAATTAAGCTAAGCTTGGGTAAGAACTCTCTCCCGAGCTCTTAATGTTTGCTAGAATGGCGTTTTGTAAGGACTTTGAGACTAAGAATTCAAGTAAAGGGTCTCTCTTGACCCCTTATTTTTTAGGGGGTGGGGTACCGAAGACACAGGAAGTTTAGGTAAAGCTTTTCCTAGCCTACGGGACCCTATAACTAGATAGTGGATGAAAGACTGAACTCTTTGCTTATCTTTCATCTGATCATTTTATTAGAACTCTTTGATTAGCAATATCTGATCTCTATTGTCGCTAGCCTGGGGTCTGATCTCATCTTAATTCCCGATCTATAGTACTTTTACCTAGTTTTGTTTCTGAGGCCCGATCTCATAACTTGTTTATTTGACTTATTCTTATTTCTGATTTATTCGACCTTTTGCTACTCTTATCTTTTGTCATTTTTATTCGTTCAGGCCTGAAGCTCTCATGTTAAGATACTTCTACCAATATCTTTTAGATTATCTACAAGTTGTCCACGACTTGAATCCTCCATTCTCAAAGGAAATGAAAACTAAGAGGAGATAAATAGAGTTTACGAATGAATAGACAAAGAAGACTCGGGAAATGACTATTGGCCTGGACAATCTACTTTGGGGTTTCAGTGCGACTGAATATAACAAAAATTTTAAGAATAAAAACAGAGAAAATTAAAGCACGAGTATTCGACAAAATGACAGTCTAGACACTTACCTGTGAGGAGTTGAGGAGACTAATGGGCTAACTCCGGTGTCCACAAATCTTGTAAAGGTGCAAGCTGATGGCTAAAAAACTAATACTTACTCGAAGTAGCAGGAACCAGGTCGGAATGAAGTCGAGCTTGGAGAGTAATGTACTGATATTAGAGCGGTGAAAATGGAACTACACAAAGAAAATAGCCTTACAGAGCAATGAACAGGCACTGAAAATGAAAATTTCAGGGTTCAGAACTCCTTCGATGAAGATACTTAAGAAAACTGGTTTCTAAAGTTTCTCAAAAGCTCAGAATGGCAAAGTAGCAAAACTAAATCAAATGTCAGAGTCTTTCCACTATAATCACCACCTTTTGTCCCTCCCTTCTATAGTATTGCATGCAGGTATTTATAGGGAACGGGTGCTCATCATGGAGGGTTAGGATCTCATCAGGGGAGACGAAGGGTTTAGATTCAAAAGGACACAATCTGATGCCTGAGAATTAAAGAGAATTAAAATGGAGGGTTGGGATTTTATTCAGAATATCCGTCCTTTCTGCTTTTAATCCAACGGCTCAGGGTCTTGCCTTACAAGATGGATCCGAAGGCTGGGAATAAAAAGCACCGAATCTGTCATCTGCTATTTGATCCATGGGCTCCGGGTCCATCCTTACAATTGTGATCATCGGTGGAGATCAAAATGTACAGAACTGCCATAACTATTTTGGCGTCTGTCAGCTAGGTAGGCGTTTCTGCAAATGAAGCGTGCGGTGAAGATTTGATCACACCTGCAACGCTTTAACTAACTCGGCTCTGATTATGAAGAGAGTTATTTGAAAGCTATTCAATCTCTCCATGCTCTTCAATCTCTATTTCTTCCGATCTCCCTATTATGACCCTCTCCTTTTCCGATCTCTCTAGTATGAAGTCCCTTCTCATTTCCCGATCTCTCCCATTCTGGATCTTTCTTCCTTATCTAACTTGCCTTGGTCAACGCAATTAATTCTTCAGTTACCGATGCATCCGCTTCGGTTTCTGTATACAATAAATGCCCAGCCCCCATATATATGCACCAACAGGGAAATCCCCTTCACACTTCACTTTTCTCCTTTAGTTTTTTTTTTTAATACTCTTTTTCTCCAATTCAAGCTTCTTCGATAAAAAATTCTAATTATGGTTGCTTTTGATCTTTTCTAGACTGTTTTCTTCTCCCTTCGCCTGAAAGTTTATGACCCCGGCGATCGAAGAACTATAAGGACGTCATCTGATGACAGTGATGGAACCGGACTAATTTACCGATCAAGATCGAAAGTGACGAATGTGCCGATCTCGAATCGGTCTACCGATGTAATGGGTGGACCGATCTCGGGCAAGAGGACTGATAATTTCAATCTTAATGTCAGTGATCGCCACTTGAAGTTCAATTGGCCCCTCACAACATCAGGCGTCCCGACTACAGCTCAGTTCTGGTCGATGACATCGATGATGACTCCGCTCACTATCATGAGAGTCATAGTCACCCTATCTGAGCTGCCCATCTATCCAATACCTGTGGCTGGCTTTCTGATCAAACACATCTTTTGATTCAGCCACAAGACTAGGCTTTGACATAGGCCATTACTAGGTAAGATGTAGTGCCGATCTTTAGAGATTGCCCAAATGATGTAATCCGATCTTTTGAAAATGAAATGAAATTTTATTTTAAGTTTTTTATTTTATTATTGCATTAGTTATTTTTTCAATCTCTAATATGCATGTCTGATTTGATCCCTAAACGAATTGCCACTGGCTGATCCATGGTTTCTAAGGTTTTTTCGATTCAAAGACCTCGGCTAACCGATTTCATTTATTCAATTTTTATTATGCTTCTGGAACCTTCAATTTTTATTATGTTTTTGAGGTTTCGCTACCCGATGCGTCGCTTGGGACTCAGCGAGCATTTAATGCTCAGATGGGTATAAATAGGGGTGAGAAGCGTCAGTCATTTCCTTATGTCATTTCAGAACCTCTCTAGCAATCCCAGCATTTTCTCTCATTTCTTTAAGTTTTTCCTGCACCGATCACATTTCAGTAAGGATTTTGATTCTTTTCTCGGTTAATTTCTTTTGTTTTCCTGAAAATGAGCAGCGTCGAGGGTCAGAGAGCTGCTAGCCCGCCTTCCGTTCACATCTCGTGGACGTCAGACGAAGTTGAGGTGGTTAGGCCAAGTGGATGACCTGAACCTTCTGCAACCTCTGTCCCAGCTCATGGTCGGGTGGCCCAATCCAAACGGGCCTCTACTTCGGGGAAAGAAAATCTTCCCGTGGATGAGTTGCCGTCAGTCCTTCAAGAAACTGATCTGTAGTCCATTAGTTAAGAGTATAACCTCTGAAATGACTCTTTTGAGCTTATCCGATGCCACGACGATCTCCGAGCCGATCATTTCTTTGAAGAAAATGACGTGATCATGGTGTATGAGGAGCAATTGAAGGCTGGACTTTGGTTTCCCTTGGACAATTTCTTTAAGGCCATTCTGAAGCTTCATCATGTGAGCATAGCCCAAGTGCACCCTAATTCATGGCGGATCCTGGTGGCTTTCAGAGGGTTATGCCGAGCCAAAAAGCTCGAGCCTACAGTAAAGGTTTTCGCTGAGTTGTATAGGCTCACTCGTCGAAAGGACGACAAGTACTGGTTCTTCCAAGCCAAGCTGCACTGTGGGCTTTTTACCAACCTCCCCTCTTCGCTGAAGAATTGGAAGAACCAGTTCTTTATATTGAGGAGCAAGATTCTGAATGGCTTCGAGGGTTTCCCACGCAGTTGGCAATACTTGGTCCCCTCGGTTCCAAAGAAGGCCACCTTAAATAAAGATGAGGACGCTATGGTAAAGGAATTGAAGGAGCGGGTGGCCACCCATAAGGATTCTTGTTTAGATGCCGTAATGGCCGAACTGAAGTGGTAGCTTATGCAGATGATGGCCAATGAAGATTATGAACTGCAGCTCTCTGACCTCGGACCTGGGATCGGTATAACCTGAGTCTTTAGCCTCCTGACTTAGGTGATCTCACTAACTTTTCTTTCCGTGCAGGTATGGCTAGAGGCGAAGGCATGAAGGAGAGTCACAAGCGAAAGAGAGAGGTCGTCCGAAAAGTACGGGAAATGAAGATTGCTGCGGTATCCCAAACGCCAGGGCGAGACTCTACAGAAGTGCGGGGCTCTTCGTCCGGTCCTTCGGAACAGCCGATCCAGAGGTGGAGATCGCTCCTTCCCCTCCTCGATAGGAAGAACAGCCACCTCTGCCTATTTCCTCAAGTGCTGAGGGAGGATCTTCTCAACCTACTGTAAGGACCCTTTCTCGTAGCGCCCAGGTCCTCATTCACTCTCTCGAGAAGAACCGCTCAGTTCGGGGGAACCCTGGTTTAGCCAAGGTTTTGGGTGCCACCTTATGCCTCCAGGATGACCAAAATAGGCTGACCCCTGATAGTATTAATAATCTACTGGCTCAGACGATGAGTTTAAGCGTAGAGAGCCTGGCGAATCAACACATAATCAGGGAAAAGGCTCATCTCCTGAGGCAGGAAATTCTGAAGGTGGTCCAGGACGCCGCTTCCGCCCGAGCCCAACTTTCATCCGCTTAGGACTATATCACTGAGATTGAGGGTCGGATGAAATCCTATGAAGACAGGTTAACCAAACTAGAGCGTGAACTAGAAGAAGCTCGGGCCCTCTGAACTGCCAATGTCACTTGCCTTACTGAAGAGATCAGAGTGCAAGAAGAAGAGGCTGTGACGAGGGAAGCTGGTGCTTATGTGAATGCACATGGTGATCTTCTAGCCGAGCTCGAAAGGCATTATCCTAAGGATAACTTCTCCTAGATGGTGGATCTTTCTCCTAGAGATGAAGAGGGGAGCGAGGAGGAGCCCGAGAGAGAGAGAGAGAGAATGAGAGAAATGATGATGTACCTGGAGAGCAGGCTGGGGGAGACCCTCCAGCCGAATGACTTGTAAATATTTACTTTGAAATGAATTGAAGTCCTCGTTTTTGTTCAATTTCTTGATGAGATCGGAAAGCGTCCAAATTGTATGAGTACTTGATTGTTTGAACGTATTAGAACATTAATCTTGAAAGCAACCATTAACTCAAGTATAAGAGATCGGAAAAACATTACACATAAGCATGAGATCGGACTAAGCCATGTCCAAACCGGGTAAAACTTTAGAACATTGGAATTGGAAAGACTTGATTTGAATTCTTAAGATCAGGATCGTCATTAGATCAGACAGAAACCTTAACTTCATTTTAAGGAATATCTGGGAAATTCAAGTGAGAAGCCCGATCATAACATTAGTCAAATGAAGTTCCACAATATTTATAAAGAGAGATCAGAGGCAAGACTGGATATTCCAGAGACCCAACATTGATTCAAACCCATCTGATAACAGATCGAAAAATAATTAACTAAGTGTGGGATCGGTTTATTTTATGGTCGAGCAATCGATGAGTTCGAAAAAGTCATTTGTGATCGAAGGACATCGGCTGAGAGCAGCTTATAAAGTCGATTTTAAAATCCCTTGACTTCGGAGGTCGGCCAAAATATGGTATCGACAGCTGCCCCTCTTCACATAATTTCTATTAAAGAGAATGAAATTCTCTCGTATAGGAATTATGTAAAGATTCAAACCCATATTTTGGGCAATTGGAGTATGGGAAATTAGAATGCTGAGAATCAAAATCAACTTGGATCTAGGAATCATAGGTTGATAACTGGAAATTAAAATGCTAGAAATTAGAATCAACTTGGATCAAGAAATCAAAAGTTGATGACAGGAAATTAATATGCTGGAAATTAAAGTCAACTTGGATCAAGGAACCATAAATTAATATGCTGGAAATTAAAGTCAACTTGGGTCAAGGAACCAGAAGTTGAAGATAGGAAATTAATATGCTGGAAATTAAAGTCAACTTGGATCAAGAAACCAGAGGTTTATATCGTGAAATAAAAACGCTGAAAATTAAAATCAACTTAGATCAAGGAACCAGAAGTTGATGACAGGAAATTAATATGCTGGAAATTAAAGTCAACTTGGATCAAGGAACCAGAGGTTGATATCGTGAAATTAAAACGCTGAAAATTAAAATCAACTTAGATCAAGGAACCAGACGTTGATGATTGGAAATTAAAATGCTGAAAATTAAAATCAACTTAGATCAAGGAACTAGAGGTTGATACCGTGAAATTAAAATGCTGAAAATTAAAATCAACTTAGATCAAGGAACCAGAGGTTGATGACGTGAAATTAAATGCAGAAAATTAAAATCAACTTGGATCAAGGAACCAGAGGTTGATGACAGGAAATTAAAATGCTGAAAATTAAAGTCAACTTGGATCAAGCAACCAGAGGTTGATATCGTGAAATTAAAATGCTAGAAATTAAAGTCAACTTAGATCAAGGAACCAGAGGTTGACGACTGGAAATTAAAATGTTGGAAATTAGAATCAACTTGGATCAAGGAACCAGAAGTTGATGACAGGAAATTAATATGCTGGAAATTAAAGTCAACTTGGATCAAGGAACCAGAGGTTGATATCGTGAAATTAAAACACTGAAAATTAAAATCAACTTAGATCAAGGAACCTGAGGTTGATAGCAGGAATTAAATGCAGAAAATTAAAGTCAACTTGGATCTAGGAACCAGAGGTTGATGACATGAATTAAATGCAGAAAATTAAAGTCAACTTGGATCTAGGAACCAGAGGTTGATGACATGAATTTAAAGTACTGGAAAATTGAAAATGCTGACAAAGCAAGGCAAACTTAAAGCAAGAAGTTCCTCCGATCGAAGTGTACTTAACAAGGTTCTGAAGATAAGTGATTAATGGAGGATGAACCCCAAGACTTGGCCTACAATTTCTATCTCCTACTTACTTTTCAGGATGCCCTTTTTGTTTCTATTCCTTTCTTATTTGCAAAAAGTGCCCTTGCAGGTTCTCACTTTCTCACCTTTTGCTAGGAGCGCTCTTTCGGGTTTTCACTCCTACATTTTTTTTTTTAGGCGGGGCATCATTCATATCCTACAAATCTCATAGCAAAGTACATGAGGTTATCAATATTCAAATCCTGATCTTATGATAAAGTTTTAACGGATCAATAGTGCATGTATATAAGAAAGATAAATTAGAGTGAAAGAATGACTTTATTATGGTTCGAGAACAAAGGTACAGTTTCAAAGGAAAATGGTACAAGGATAAATCTCACAAATTTCTTGTAGCTGATTTTGAACTCACTTGACTGCCATTATTTCAAGTAATCTTTTGACGAACGTTCGTGCTGTGGCGACTTATTTCCGTTCATGGTCCTGTGCTCCCTTCCTTATTTCTCCATTTTCTGGTTCTAAGGGTGCCTTTTCAAGTTTTCACCCCTTGATTTTTTTTTTCTTTTTTTTTTGCTCGCTTTTTCAGGATGCCTTTTTGGGTTTTCATCCTTCACTCATTTTGCAGAAAGCGCCCTTGCGGGTTTTCGCCCTCTTTTGCACATTTTGCTAGGAGCGCCCTTTCGGGTTTTCACTCCTACATATATTTTTTTTTTTTTTAGGAATAATACCTTTTGACAGCATCTGCATTCACGGGTCTTTGGAATTCTTCACCGTCCATGTGGGTCAAGATCAGTGCACCACTAAAAAAATGCCTTTTTAACTACATAGGGTCCCTCATAAGTTGGCGACCATTTACCCTGGGCATCATTTTGATTTGGAAGAATCTTTTTCAAAACTAGATCTCCCAGCTGGAATTCGCGCGGGTGAACGCCTTTGTTAAATGCCCTAGCCATTCTTCTTTGGTACAACTGCCCATGACACATTGCTGCTAGTCTCTTCTCGTCCAGCAAATTTAGTTGGTCCAACCTAGATTGTATCCATTTTGACTTATCGATTCCTGATTCTTTCAGAATTCTCAGGGAAGGAATTTCTACCTCGATAGGCAAAACAGCCTCCATTCCGTAAACCAATGAGTATGGAGTTGCCCCAGTCGATGTTCTCAAGGAGGTCCGATAAGCATGAAGGGTGAAGGGAAACATATCATGCCAATCTTTATAGGTAATGATCATCTTCCTGATTATTCTCTTAAGGTTCTTATTAGCAGCCTCCACTGCTTCGTTCATTTGGGGACAGTATGGCGAAGAATTGAGATGCCAGATTTTGTACTGGTTGCATAAACTCTGGATCTTTGGACCATTCAAATTCTTGGCATTGTCAGTGACAATTTCGCTGGGGAGGCCGTATCAGCAGATGACATTATTCTTGAGAAATTTGAGGAACCTATTCTGCGTGATATGGGCATATGATGTCGCCTTAACCCATTTGGAAAACTAATCAATAGCCACCAAGATGAACCTGTGCCCATTGGATGCCTTAGGGTTAATGGGACCAATTACGTCGATGCCCCACATTGCGAAAGGCCAAGGTGAGACAAGATTAAACAATTAATGAGGCGAAACATTTATCGAATCCGCATAGATTTGACATTTATGACACTTCCGAAAGTACTCGATGCAGTCTTTCTCCATAGTAACCCAGAAGCATCCCCGTCTCATAATTTGCTTAACCATCATATGCCCATTAGCGTGGGTTGCGCAATTCCCCTCATGAGTCTCGAAAAGGATCCTCCTCACTTCTCTTGCATCTACTCATCTCAACAATTCGCCATTGGAGCTCCTTTTGTATAGAATTTCACCACTGGGGAAGTATCTCAAAACTAATCTCCTGATCATCCTTCTTTCGTTTCTGCTTACCCCTGGAGGGTATCCTCTGGTTTTGATGTAGACCTGGATGTCATGATACCAGGGTTTACCATCAGTTTCTTCTTCGACCATGAAGCAATAAGCCGGCTCACTCCTTGCTTTGATTTGCAACACCTGTGTTGTCTGTCCCTCTTTCATCTGAGCCATGACAGCCAGAGTAGCTAAAGCATCGGCAAA
Source organism: Hevea brasiliensis (assembly GCF_030052815.1). Classification (NCBI taxonomy): domain Eukaryota; kingdom Viridiplantae; phylum Streptophyta; class Magnoliopsida; order Malpighiales; family Euphorbiaceae; genus Hevea; species Hevea brasiliensis. The sequence continues at coordinate 104,153,249 of NC_079498.1, forward strand.
CTAGTTCTTGTCGTGATTGAGCTGAGTGAAGGAAATCTCTTCAAATTTCTTGATCAATTCCAGGAGGTACTTTTGATATGGGATCAGTTTCAGGTCTTTAGTTTGCCATTCCCCTTTGACTTGGTAGATGATCAAAGCTGAATCCCTGTACACCTCTAACTTTCTAACTTTCATTTCAATGGCAGCTTATAAACCCATCACACAGGCTTCATATTCCGCAACATTGTTGGTGCAGTTGAACTTCAGCTTGATAGCTATCGGGAAGTGCCTCCCGTCAGGGGATATCAACACAGCTCCAACCCCATTACCAGAAAAATTGACCGCTCCGTCGAAATACATTTCTCATACATCAGTCGATTCTTTGTTCTCACTACTGACCTCATTAATATGCTCATTAGGGAATTCGAAATCCAAGGCTCATAATCTTGGATTGGGTTTTCTGCCAGGAGATCAACAATCACGCTTCCTTTTACTGCCTTCTGGGTCATATAGATGATGTCATATTGGGAGAGTATGACCTGCCATTTCGCTATCCTTCCTGGCACGAACGGGCTTTCAAATACATATTTAATGGGATCCATTCGGGAGATGAGCCACGTTTTATGATTCAACATGTAGTGTTTGAGTCGATTTGCCATCCAGGCCAATGCGCAGCAAGTTTTCTCCAGGGATGAATACCTCAACTCACAATTGTTGAATTTCTTACTCAAATAGTAAATGGCTCTTTCCTTTTACCCTGTGTCATCATGCTACCCCATAACACAACCCATTGAATTCAGCTGAACTGCCATATACAGAATCAATGGCCTTCCCGCCACTGGAGGAACCAATATTGGCAGATTTGACATGTATTGCTTAATCTTTTCAAAAACCTCTTGACAAACTTGATCCCATTGAGCGGTGTTATTCTTCCTGAGTAGCTTAAAGATGGGCTCAGCTTTAGCAGTGAGGTTGGAAATGAATCTCGAGATGTAGTTCAGCTTTTCCAAAAAACTATGCACCTCCCTTTCTGTCTTCGGGGATGGCATTTCTTGAATGGATCGAACCTTGTCTGGATCTACTTCTATTCCCTTTTCACTTACTACGAATCCCAATAGCTTACTTGACCTGGCCCCAAACACACACTTAGCGGGGTTCAATTTCAGTTGATATTTTTTTAGCCTTTCGAATACCTTTTTCAACACTTGTACATGACTTTCTCCCTCTCTGGACTTGATGATCATATCATCCACATACACCTCTACTTCCTTGTGTATCATGTCGTGGAATAATGTGACCATGGCGCGTTGATAGGTAGCTCCAGCATTCTTTAACCCAAATGGCATGACCCGATAATAAAATACCCCCCCCCCACTGGGTGATGAAAGCAGTTTTGTCTTTATCCTCATCATCCATGGGGATTTGGTTATATCCTGATGCTCCATCTATACACGAACATCTCCCCAGTCCGGCAACATTGTCTACCAGCACATCTATATGAGGGAGAGGGAAATCATCCTTCAAGCTCACCTTGTTGAGATCTCTATAATCGACACACACCTTGACTCTTTCGTCCTTCTTCATTACCGGGATAACGTTGGCTATCCATTGAGGGTATTTGACCACTTCCAAGAATCCAGCATCATATTGCCTTTTGATTTCATCCCTAACTTTGAGCAGTATGTCAGGGTTCATTCTTCTTAACTTCTGTTTTACTGGAACCGTCCTAGGAATCAAAGGGATCTTGTGAGTTACTATTTGAGGATCCAATCCAGGCATATCATCATAGCTCCATGAGAATACATCGATGAATTCCTTGAGCAAGCTGACCATACTCTGAAATTCCCCATTATTTACTACTTTAAGTTCCCTCTTTATTTCTTCAGTCCCTAGATTTATGGTGTGTGTTTCGTCCCCACAAGGCACCAGGGAAGGTTCGTCTCCTTCACCCCGTTCTTCTACAGGTTCTCCTTCAAAATCACTTGAAATAATGGCAGTTATGGGAGTTTCAAAATTAACATAAGGAACTTCTGAGTCAATTAAATTATTAGGTGTGAGCCGGTCAATGGTCCTGAAGAAATGAGAGTGGAGTATATTAAAAGAATGGATTTTAAGGAAAAGAGAATTGGATGCAAAATGCGCTATTAATTCATTAATTCATTTATCATAAAAAAAGGGTCCATTTACAACACTACACTTGTCACGATGGACAAAATGATTAAGTGTTGATAACAAAATGTACTTTACTTGAGATTGAGCATAGGAATGTCTTCTGCTGCCCAATTATCTAGCTCTTGCCCCTCAGCATCGGTGAGATCAAGGCTTCAGATAAGGACTCCAGTTGTATGACATCAACGGATGGTTCTTCAGGAGATTCTTCACCTTCCTCTGGATTCTCAATGATAGGTTTGGTGAAAACATCTGTGATTTTTAGAACAACTTTCATTTCCCGACTCTCTAGTCGAACCTTTGATCCCGGAGCGTGTTCCTCATCCAGAATCGCCCATCCATGAGAGCATCTTCCTCATATCCCAGGCCGAAGTGACAGATCTTCTGAATAGCCAGTATGGGTTCAACAATTCCTTGTAATGTGGCACCCAATCCCTTGCCCTTCTCGTATCCACTCTTCAGCATCACCTTTGCAACCATAGCCGTAGCCCCTTCATCCCTCAAGGTAGTTTCTTGTAACTCTAGTGCTTGGAAAGAACTTTCCAAGGACTTTTCAGTTGTTTCCACATAAGGAATTGATTGTGGCTTGGTGATTAACATGGCTTCCTCCCCTCTCACTGTGATGATTTTGCTGCCCATGATGTATTTAATTCTCTGGTGCAGGGTTGAAGGCACAGCGTTTGCCGAGTGGATCCAGGGTCTTCCCAATAGCATGGTGTATGCAGGCTCGATATCCATTACTTGGACAGTGACATTAAAGGTGCATGCCCCGATCTGCAGTGGTAAATCGATGTCCCCGAGTACTTCCCTCTTCATATCATCAAAGGCCCTGATCACCATAGCACTTTGGTGGATGGCTGATGAGTCAACAGGTAGTCTTGCCAAGGTGGCATTAGGCAAGACATTGAGAGCAGAGCCGTTGTCAATCAGAACCTTAGCAACTATGCATCCTTTGCATTTGACTGTCACATGTAGAGCTTTGGTGTGCTTCAAACCAGCCGGATCTATCTCGTCTTCTGAAAAGTAACAAAGCTGGACGCCTGAATTTGACCAACAATTTTCTCAAATTGCCCCAGAGTGATATCGGGGTTCACAAAGGCCTGATCTAGAATCTTCTGCAAGGCTTGGCAATGCACTTCCGAGCTCAGAATCAGCGACAGTAATGAAATCCGAGCAGGTGTCTTTCTCAATTGCTCGACGACGTCATACTCACTCTGCTTCATGATTTGCAACAACAATTCTTCCTCTTCTTTTGGTTCAGCAGGTTCCCCTTTCTCAACTCTCATAGCCCCATCCTCCGTGTTCTCTTGTGGCTCTCCCATTTTTAATTTCCCCTTTTTTTTTCCCTCTCATCATTTCCATAACATCTCCCATTTTGGGTTATAAATTCTACCTCTTTATCTAGTGGGGAGGAGTTAGTGGTCGTGACAGGTTTTGGGTTTGATTGGGGAGTAGCATCGCTGGAGGGTCCAGCGTAAGTCATTTTAAAGTGCTCGTGAGGAGCGAAGCATGGTTTAGGAGGGGTTATGGGTTGAGTATGTGTGTAACTGAGGGTAGAGGCTGAAGTACTACTGGATGCCTCTTGAGTAAAGACTTGAAGATTATAGTTCTAAGGCACTGCATGGGTGTTTGTGACTGGGAGTTGAGGCAGGGTTTGGATGATTGTTATTGGTGGTGGTGGTGTTGGTGTTGATATGCTGGGAGTAGAAAAGGTTAATCTGGGATTGGGGGTGGAGGCATTCCAGCCAAACCTGGCTGTGTTCACTTCGCCCTCTAACCTCAGTCTCCACTGACATCTCAAAGTTTTGAGTGACAGCATCCTCCGGACTTCCTGTTTGAACCCCTCATAATTGCGCAGCTCATGATCAGCTGCTCCTCTATGGTAGGGGCATCCTGTATCACCTTTCGACCCCGGTGTCTGAGGGCAAAGGTAACCTTCCCTTACTGTCATTGCAAAAATTTCCTCAAAATGAGGAATCAGTTGATCTACCTCCAAAGGAGACCTTTCGTCCTCAGAGTCTATCATGTTCACGCCATTCCCCGCACCATAATTCGGCAATGGGTTTGAAGTGACATTGGGGAGAGAACCATTTCCTTCAATCTTTAGCCACACGTTTCTGATGAGGGCTTGTACTCTTCCCCAAAAAGCTCCACAGTTTTCAGTCGAGTGCCCTAGTGCCTCGCCATGATATTCACATCGGGCACTAGCGTCATACCACCTAGCATATGGCGGCTGAATTGAGTCCAAGGGGATAGGCACTATCTGATTTATACCGAGGAGGTATCGGTATATTTCACTGAGTGGAAGGGGGAGAGGAGGATCAGGGTTTCTCTATGGTTTTAAATTGTTTTGGGGAGGAGGTGGTCTTGGTTGAACAGGTTGAGCAGGCAGTCTGGGTTGGTAAGCTGCTTGCGGTGGATATTGTGGGTGAGGGTGAGGATAATTTGGGAAAGGGGGCAGAATGTTTGCTATTGTCGGGCCTTGAGTAGGAGAGTACGATCGAAAATTATTCTGAGAAAATGGAGGTTGGGTTTGTCGGGTGATGGAGTGCACATCACCTTCTTTCTTCTTTACAAAACTGGTGGTCTTCTTTGCAAAATTCTCAGTCGACTCCCGCAGTCTCCCTAACCTGAGGTTAGCTTCAATTCTTTCACTAGCTTGAATGATGTCTGAAAAGCTGTTAGAGGTGTTCCCGATCATCAAATTGAAGTACGGTGCCTTCAATGTCTCAATGAACAGAGAGCAGAGTTCACTGTCAATAACTGGAGGATATACCTCCGCTGCTTTCTCTCTCCATCTCTGGGCATACTCCTTAAAGCCTTCCCTTTCTCTCTGCACTAGATTTTGGAGGTCTCTCCTTGTAGGGGTGACGTCACAGTTGAATTTGTATTGTTTCAGGAAAGCATCGGCCAAATCTTTCCAGGAGTGCAGTTTGCTCCTATCCAGTTGTATGCACAACCTCAAAACTACCCCAGAGAGACTTTCATGAAAGAAGTGGACCAAAAGCCTGTCATCTTCAGTGAGGGCGGACATCTTGGCGATGTAAGTGGCCAAGTGAATGTGGGGGTCTAAATTCCCAGTATATTTGTTGAAGTCTGGAACTTTGAATTTGGGTGGTACCACCACATCTAATACCAATCTCAGTGACGATACATTTACTGAGCCATACATATTCAGTCCCTTTATCGCTCTTAATCCCTCTTCTAGAGTGGATAAATTCTCATTTTCTCTTGCTCTACTTTCTCCTCCTACTGCATGAGCTATTCCCCCAGTTGGGAAATAAGGGGCAGGGTGAACTGGAGGGATTGTTGTGGAAGGGTGCAACTTAGCATTTGAGATAGCTGGATAATAAGGGAAAGGTAAGTCATTATTAGGGAGGGTCGGATTGACAGTGATTATCGAATCCGGGATAGGGGGTTGAAAAGTGAAAGAAGTTGAAGCTTAATGGGAATCAACCATTGTAGGGAGTGGGGGAGGTAGTGGCAAAATTGGTTCTAATACAGGTTTATTTTGGGATATCTCCTTCATCAGTTTCATGAGCTCTGAGACTTGGTCTCTCAATTCAAAAACTTGTCCTTGTAGGTTCTGAACTTGTTCCTGATCTTCCATTATCTTCTTCGTTCGAGACCTTGTTAAATACACTCGTCTTGGTTGAACTGCTTGCTTGGTCAGGCTTGCTTTGCTTGGAGCAATGTTGATTTCCTGTGAGGAGAAATTTTAAATTAGTTTGAAATTCCATTAGAGTTAGGGATCCTAACTGGACAAAGGATACGGTGGCCTATAACCGCCAAAAATGGAGTCTACAGAAGGATAGTTGTGTCAACTTTATTATTGCATCGCTTGATAGTCCGACGGTGAATGACTGGATCAAATGCGTTTCTATGATACTTGTCCATATGGCACATTCATCTTTTCATATAACCCTAGCGAGGATAGTTCTTACGGGAGTTATACTATTCATTCACATTTTGCTAAAAATGGTCCAAAGCAATTCATTAATCAAACAATTCATACATAGCATTCTTTACAATTGTCTAGGCTCAGGGAGACTCTTTAAAATACAATGACATCTTTTGAGGCACTCATAGAATCTTTCTTCTTATCTGGCAGGGTTGAATGTCCTCAAGGCATATTTAGATTCTGGCAATAGCTCTTGTTTCCCTTATGCTATCATTCTTTCTAGCTGGTCAATATTTTCTCTCAGTTCTTGATGAAGGGTTGCTTGCCTTTCTTTTTCCTTTCTTTCTTTAGCACACTCTTTCAAAATATCATTGATAAGCTGTGCCTGCTCCTTTAGTTCAAGCTTCTTCTTTTTGCTTTCTTGTTTATACTCTTCCATGAGTATTTCCTGGTATTCCATTTTCTCTTACAACTTGCCATTTCAAACTCCTGCCTCTCTTATTGCACCTTGGAGGGAGATATTTTCTTTTTCCCATCGTATCTCTTGTTCCTCAAATTCTGCCTTTTCTGTCGTCGCTTCTTTCCTGAGCCTTTTCACCTCCTTTTTCAGGATTTGCTGTTGGTCTTCTAATTGCCTTATCCGTTCTTGTAGTCGTTGGCTTTCAACATTCAAACTCTGCAGAGAGCTGACCAACTGGGCATTAGCTTCTTCTGAGAGAGTTTCCCGATGAGGTACACTCCCCTTAGGTTCTGCTGGTTTGGGACATCCCTGATCTCTGTTTGTTCTCCATTTGAGATAATCTTCCATGGTACTTGGCCCTTTAGGCGACCGTTCCATCATAGTGACGCTCTCCCAGGATTTGCGAAATACTTTCAGTTCTTCCTCCCTGCTGAGTTCATGGTAGAAATGAGCTTGATGGAGTTCTTCAACATTGGGCGCAATTGGGTTGAACTGAACTGCCTCATTACCAAAGCGGGGATGTAACTTGTGTATCCGGTCACTCTGATTAAAGGTACCAAGTGCTTACTCCCTGTACTGAACAAAATAGGCTGACCCACAGTCCATAGCTTCCTCCAGCAATAGTTGTGACTGTTAAAACTTAGAATCTGCTCTTGCCATTGCAGCTCATGCTTTGGACTTATTGTCAGTCTAGCCATTTTTTCAATAAGCGGCTGGTCAAGATACCAAGTTAACCCCCTAGTTTCCAGAGGACATATATGACTGATGATCCAAAGATGTAGCAATTGGGAACAACACTTGATAGATCCCCTGCCCTATCATCGGTAATAGGTAAGAGTCAAAAGGGTCTCTGCAAGGATTGCCGGTATTGGGTTGACATTTTGCTTTTCTACTGCCCAGAACACTTTTGTGACGCTGCAGGTTATAATTCCCAAAGGCCCGGGAAATAAGATCAGGCCGTAAATCCCCAGAGCTAGTGCTATTGAAGCCTGCTCCCATTATTTGTTCTGAATATGTAGATCCAAATGTTTTTTGACGTAAGTCCAATACCATCCACGGGTGGTTCCCTTAATAGTTTGCTTTTCCCTTGCTTCCTCAGCAGTGATTCCCATTATATGTGCAAACCGTTTCCAAGTCTGTCTATGCTCGAGGTGTAATTAGATCCAATTTTGTGTCACATAAGGGATTTCCAGCAGCGCCTGATATTCTTCTATAGTGGGAGTTGTATCTATGTCGTTGAAGGAGAACACCCCATACTTGGGATTCCAAGTCGATAGCATGGCCTTTAACGCCTGAACTTATATTCTGACCCGTATCAAGGTTACAATCCTTCCATACTTTTCCTTGATGTGATCAGGAAATGATTTCCAACTACTGGATAGATCTTCGAGATTGGTCATTCTGATTTCAACCTTACTTGGATCCAATGGAGGTAATAGGCCCGTATCTGCCCCGGTGCCATCAATTTGTGGGGACTCTGAACTATGAAGCGATTTGGACCCTTGTTTAGCATTCTGTTTCAGTCTAGGAACTCTTTCCATTGACTAACTCAAGGATGCCATATTAAAGTTTTTGTTTTACCCTTTACAGACTCCAATTTATAATACCTGTAAAAAAAAAAATTGTTAGCCAAACAACTTCAGGTAATTTTGAATTATACTGCTGGCGTGGTAATATCTATACACCTATCAAAGTAGGAAGGTGTTTAGATCATTCTAACAGTATGATTCAAAATTACCCTTATGTTAAAAAAAATTTAAAAATACAAACAGAGTAAGGTAAAAGTAAGTATGTCCCTTTTTGTCCTAAAATAGGAATAGTCCTAGTACTGGGTAAGTACTATCTAATTGGATAGTTCTATCTTAGGAGGTAGTTCACTACGGCTTTCAGCTAATGTGATAGTTTAGCTCAAGGTCTAATTTTCTAAAAAGCCACAGGTTCCCAAATCGTCCCTATTGTAAATAGTAGAGCCCCATTCCACTACCATGATACTAACGAGAGAATTCCACGGGTATCACGGTAAATGGAATAAGTTCCAATCTGAGCAGAAGCCTTCACGGATACTAACAGGGTAAAACCCATGGGTACCGCTACATGACTCCCTCCTATTTCCTAAAAAGGTAAGAAAGCCCTGGTATAAGGCTGAAGTGCATGAGGACATTGTGTAAGTATTCAGTGTGTGAAGGGACATATTTACCTCTTCCCTTTGTGGGGGGGAGTTTTTTTTTAGACGAAGATTGCTGTGAGAATAAGACAATCAAAATAAGCAAAAATGGTTAGAAGGAATAATAACAATTAATATATCAAGACTTTCAAAGTTCATAAGTTAAGCCCCCTAATTACAGTTTTAATTTATATGAGTATAAAATTAAATATGTTTTTGGACCTCTAAACCAGGGTTAAGGTAAATGAAAAATCCCCAGTGGAGTCGCCAAGCTGTCACAAGGGTTTTTGCGGTCGCTTGGACGAGCTCTCACCGAAGTGGGAAAGGTGAGGAGTCGCCACTTTAATTTTGAGAGAAATTAAAGAAAACCATTTGTAAAGGTAAATTAAGGAGAAACCACTTCGAAAATAGAGATTCTAGGTTCAGGGTCTGTGTACGGGTGGGGAAGGTGTTAGGCACCCCACTTCGTCCCTCAACGAGGGTAAGCAGATTTAACATTATGCTCTTTATAAATTGAAATTGGTAATTTGGGGGTTGGAGTGACGATGTTAATCCTTCATAAGGATAAAAGGAATATTTGATATTTCACTATTCAGGGCTGCTCAAGGACATGAGTACATGAGATGACCCTTAGTGAGTAAGTGTCGAGTAGCAGATTTTGTCTAAGGGTTACTTTATATATTGAAGTTGTGGTGTTTTAATTCACATTTTAGTTAAGAGAATTCGGGTAAGGACTCTTTCCTGATCCCTTGATGTATTAATTTAAGTGGGAAGTTTCAGATAAGAACTCTCCTCCGATCTCCACATATTTTTTTGAAATTTTGGACAAGAATCGGGTAAGAACTCTCTCCCGATCTCTTAAAGTATTCTGTTTAAAGTTTTAAGCGAGGGATCTAGGATAAGAACTCTCCTCTGATCTCCCTATATTTTATTGAAATTTTGGACGAGAATCGGGTAAGAACTCTCGCCCGATCTCTTAAATTATTCTGTTTAAAGTTTTAAGCGAGGGATCTCGGATAAGAACTCTCCTCCGATCTCCCGATATTTTATTGAAATTTTGGATGAGAATCAGGTAAGAACTCTCCCTCGATCTCTTATAGTATTCTGTTTAAAGTTTTAAGTGAGGGATTTCAGATAAGAACTCTTCTCCGATCTCTTTAATATATTGCGTTTAAGAATTAAGCTGAGCTTGGGTAAGAACTCTCTCCCAAGCTCTTAATGTTTGCTAGAATGGCGTTTTGTAAGGACTTTGAGACTAAGAATTCAAGTAAAGGGTCTCTCTTGACCCCTCATTTTTTAAGGGGTGGGGTACCGAAGACACAGGGAGTTCGGGTAAAGCTTTTCCTAGCCTACGGGACCTTATAACTAGATAGTGGATGAAAGATTAAACTCTTTGCCGATCTTCTGTCTGATCATTTTATTAGAACTCTTCGATTAGCAATATCTGATCTCTATTGTCGCTAGCCCGGGGTCTGATCTCATCTTAATTCCCGATCTATAGTACTTTTGCCTAGTTTTGTTTCTAAGGCCCGATCTCATAATTTGTTTATTTAACTTGTTCTTATTTCTGATTTATTTAACCTTTTGCTACACCTATCTTTTGTCATTTTTATTCATTCAGGCCTGAAGCTCTCATGTTAAGATACTTCTACCAATATCTTTTAGATTATCTACAAGTTGTCCACAACCTGAATCCTCCATTCTCAAAGGAAATGAAAACTAAGAGGAGATAAATAGAGTTTATGAATGAATAGACAAAGAAGACTCGGGAAATGACTATTAGCCTAGACAATCTACTTTGGGGTTTTAGTGTGACTGAATATAACAAAAATGTTAAGAATAAAAATGGAGAAAATTAAAGCACGAGTATTCGATAAAATGACAGTTTAGACACTTACCTGTGAGGAGTTGAGGAGACTAATGAGCTAACTCCGGTGTCCACAAATCTTGTAGAGGTGAAAGCTGACGACCAAAAAACTAATACTTACTCGAAGTAGCGGGAACCAGGTCGGAATGAAGTTGAGCTTGGAGAGTAATGTACTGATATTAGAGCGGTGAGAATGGAACTACACAAAGGAAATAGCCTTACAGAGCAATGAACAGGCACTGAAAATGAAAATTTCAGGGTTCAGAACTCCTTCGATGAAGATACTTAAGAAAACTGGTTTCTAAAGTTTCTCAAAAGCTCAGAATGGCAAAGTAGCAAGACTGAATCAAATTTCACAGTCTTTTCACTATAATCACCACCTTTTATCCGTCCCTTCTACAGTATTGCATGCAGGTATTTATAGGGAACGGGTGCTCATCATGGAGGGTCAAGATCTCATCAGGGAAGACGGAGGGTTTAGATTCAAAGGGACACAATCCGATGCCTAAGAATTAAAGAGAATCAAAATGGAGGGTTGGGATTTTATCCAGAATATCCATCCTTTCTGCTTTTAATCCAACGGCTCAAGGTCTTGCCTTACAAGATGGATCTGAAGGCTTGGAATAAAAAGCACTGAACCTATCATTTGCTTTTTGATCCAAGGGCTCCAGGTCCATTCTTACAATTGTGATCATCGGTGGAGATCAAAATGTACAGAACTGCCATAACTGTTTTGGCGTCTGTCAACTAGGTAGGCATTTCTGCAAATGAAGTGTGCGGTGAAGATTTGATCATGCCTGCAACGCTTTAACTAACTCGGCTCTGATTATGAAGAGAGTTATTTGAAAGCTATTCAATCTCTCCGTGCTCTCCGATCTCTATTTCTTCCAATCTCCCTATTATGACCCTCTCCTTTTCCGATCTCTCTAGTATCAAGTCCCTTCTCATTTCCCGATCTCTCCCATTCTGGATCTTTCTTCCTTATCTAACTTGCCTTGGTCAACGCAATTAATTCTTCAGTTACCGATGCATCTGCTTCTGTTTCTGTATGCAATAAATGCCCAGCCCCTATATATATGCACCAATGGGGAAATCCCTTTCACACTTCACTTTTCTCCTTCAGTTTTTTTTCAATACTCTTTTCTCTAATTCAAGCTTCTCCGATAAAAAATTCTGATTATGGCTGCTTTTGATCTTTTCCCGACTGTTTTCTTCACCCTTCGCCTGAAAGTTTATGACCCCGGCGATCGGAGAACTATAAGGACGTCATCTGATGACAGTGATGGAACCGAACTAATTTACCGATCAAGATCGAAAGTGACGAACGTGCCGATCTCAAATCGGTCTACCGATGTAATGGGTGGACTGATCTCGGGCAAGAGGACTGCTAATTTCAATCTTAATATCGGTGACCACCACTTGAAGATCATTTGGCCCCTTACGACATCGGGCATCCCGACTGCAGCTCGGTTCTGGTCGATGACATCGATGATGACTCCGCTCACTATCATGAGAGTCATAGTCATCCTATCTGAGCTGCACATCTATCCAATACCTGTGGCTGGCTTTCTAATCAAACACATCTTTTGATTCAGCCATAAGACTAGGCTTTGACATAGGCCATTACTAGGTAAGATGTAGTGCTGATCTTTAGAGATCACCCAAATGATGTAATCCGGTCTTTAAAGATTCCCCCAATGATGTAATCCGATCTCTTACGATCGCCCAAATGATGTAATCCGATCTTTTGGAAATGAAATGAAATTTTATTTGAAGTTTTTTATTTTATTATTGCATTAGTTATTTTTCCGATCTCTGATATGCATGTCCGATCTGATCCCTGAATGAATCGTCACTGGCTGATCCATGGTTTCTGAGGTTTGTTCGATCCGAAGACCTCGGCTAACCGATTTCATTTATTCAATTTTTATTATGTTTCTAGAACCTTCTTGCGACGTGTCAAGGAAGCGGCTGGTTCCGCTACCCGATGCGTCGCTTAGGACTTAGCGAGCATTTAATGCTCAGATGGGTATAAATAGGGGTGAGGAGCGTCAGTTATTTCCTTATGTCATTTTTAGAACCTCTCTAGCAATCCCAACATTTTCTCTCGTTTTTTCAAGTTTTTCCGGCACCGATCACATTTCGGTAAGGATTCTGATTCTTTTCTCGATTAATTTCTTTTGTTTTCCTGAAAATGAGCAGCACCAAGGGTTAGAGAGCTGCTAGCCCACCTTCTGTTCACTTCTCCTGGACGTCGGATGAAGTTGAGGTGGTTAGGCCAAGTGGACGACCTGAACCTTCTGCAACCTCTGTCCCAGCTCATGGTCGGGTGGCCCAATCCAAACGGGCCTCTACTTCAGGGAAAGAAAATCTTCCCGTGGATGAGTTGTTGTCGGTCCTTCAAGAAACCGATCTGTAGTTCATTAGTCAAGAGTATAACCTCTGAACCAACTCTTTCGAGCTTATTCGATGCCACGGCGATCTCCGAGCCGATCATTTCTTTGAAGAAAATGACGTGATCATGGTGTATGAGGAGCAATTGAAGGCCGAACTTCGGTGTCCCTTGGACGATTTCTTTAAGGCCCTTCTGAAGCTTCATCATGTGAGCGTAGCCTAAGTGCACCCTAATTCATGGCGGATCCTGGTAGCTTTCAGAGGGTTTTGCCGAGCCAAAAAGCTCGAGCCTACAGCAAAGGTTTTCTCTGAGTTGCATAGGCTCACTCGTCGAAAAGACGATGAGTACTAGTTCTTCCAAGCCAAGCCACACTGTGGGCTTTTTACCGACCTCCCCTCTTAGCTGAAGAATTGGAAGAACCGGTTCTTTATATTGAGGAGCAAGATTTTAATGGCTTTGAGGGTTTCCCACATAGTTGGCAATACTTGGTCCTCTCGGTTCCAAAGAAGGCCGCCTTGAATAGAGACGAGGACGCCATGGTAAAGAAATTGAAGGAGCAGGCGGCCACCCATAAGTATTCATGTCTAGATGCCGTAATGGCCGAACTGAAGTGGTGGCTTATGCAGATGATTGCCAATGAAGATTATGAACTACAGCTCTCTGACCTCGGACCCGTGATTGGTATAACCTGAGTCTTTAGCCTCCTGACTTAGGTGATCTCACTAACTTTTCTTTTCGTGCAGGTATGGTTGGAGGCGAAGGCGTGAAGGAGAGTCGCAAGCGAAAGAGAGAGGTCGCCGGAAAGTACGGGAAATGAAGATTGCTGCGGTATCCCAAATGCCAGGGCGAGACTCAGCAAAAGTGCCGGGCTCTTCGTCCCGTCCTTCGGAACAGCCGATCCCAAAGGTGGAGATCGCTCCTTCCCCTCCTCGACAGGAAGAACCGCCACCTCTGCCTATTTCCTCAAGTGCTGAGGGAGGATTTTCTCAACCTGCTGTGAGGACCTTTTCTCGTGGCGGCCAGGTCTTCATTCACTCTCTCGAGAAGAACTGCTTAGTTCGGGGGAACCCTGGTTTAGCCAAGGTTTTGGGTGCCACCATATGCCTCCAGGATGATCGGAATAGGCTGACCCCTGATAGTATTGATAATCTCCTGGCTCAGACGATGAGTTTGAGCATAGAGAGCCTGGTGAATCAACACATAATTAGGGAAAAGGCTCATCTCCTGAGGCAGGAAATTCTGAAGGCGGTCCAGGATGCCGCTTCCGCCCGAGCCCAACTTTCGTTCGCTCAGGACTATATCACTGAGACTGAGGGTCGGATGAAATCCTACGAGGACAGGTTAACCGAACTAGAGTGTGAACTAGAAGAAGCTTCAGCCCTCCGAACTGCCAATGTCACTCGCCTTACCGAAGAGATCAGAGTGAAAGAAGAAAAGGCTATGACGAGGGAAGCTGGTGCTTATGTGAATGCACATGGTGATCTTCTAGCCGAGCTCGAAAGACGTTATCCTAAGGAAAACTTCTTCTAGATGGTGGATCTTGCTCCTAGAGATGAAGAGGGGAGCAAGGAGGAGCCTGAGAGAGAGAGAGAGAGAGAAAATGAGAGAAATGATGATGTACCTGGAGAGCAGGCTAGGGGAGACCTTCCAGCCGAATGACTTGTAAATTTTTACTTTGAAACGAATTGAAGTCCTCTTTTTTGTTCAATTTCTTGATGAGATCGGAAAGCGTCCAAATTGTATGAGTACTTAATTGTTTGAACGTATTAGAACATTAATCTTGAAAGCAACCATTAACTCAAGTATAAGAGATCGGAAAAACATTATACGTGAGCATGAGATCGGACTAAGCCATGTCCAAACCGGGTAAAACTTTAGAACATTGGAATTGGAAAGACTTGATTTGAATTCTTAAGATTGAGATCGTTATTAGACCGGACAAAAATCTTAACTTCATTTTAAGGAATATCTAGGACATTCAAGTGAGAAGCCCAATCATAACATTAGTCAAATGAAGTTCCACAATATTTGTAAAGAGAGATCGGAGGCAAGACTGGATGTTCCAGAGACCCAACATTGATTTGAACCCATCTGATAAGAGATCGGAAAACAATTAACTAAGTGTGGGATTGGTTTATTTCATGGTCGAGCAATTGATGAGTTCGAAAAAGTCATTTGTGATCGAAGGACATCGGCTGAGAGCGGCTTATAAAGTCGATTTTAAAATCCCTTGACTTCGGAAGTCGGCTAAAATATGGTGTCGACACTCACAACTCTACCGCAAATGGTAGAATATTACAATATTTATACTGGTTCATACAATGGGGATGTTGCCCCTGCCCCCCAAGGAGATCAGTGGTGGGCTTAGGGCCTGGGTCTATCAGCCCGTGCCTTCTGCTATCACCACAAATCTCACTTTTTATCTCAATCGGGTCGCAGCACGAAACTTTCAGATCGGGTCACAACTTGGGTTCATAAAAAACATATCTAAAATTCAAGTCACAAAAAATAACAAATAGGTTTTCTTTTTGTGATTAGCTCTAAAAGTACCACACCAAAGGAATAGACATATGATTTATTAGATACCTTTCTAGAATGCTCTAAATCTACATAGCTGAAAAAACACAATCAAAATTTAGGTTGAGAATTTTTTCTTCTAAAAAAAGAAAAAAGAAAATCTCTGTTGGAGAAACACAAAAATTCATGTTTTGCCCTACTTTCATTTTATTTTATTTTTTACTATTCCAAATATAGAACATAATACAAACTCAATTATGGTTGGATTTAAACTTGAAATTGAACAGAAAATCTATGGAGCTAAACTCATTTCAAACCATTCTCTTCAACTAAATTAGATTGAAATCATATTAAAATCATATCAATCTGATGTGATTTAAATTGACATATTTTCCTTTAAAATATTTAAAATTAACTATTAAATAAATCGAATTAGATGAAAGTAAAACCAGGAAAAAAAAGAGACCAAGGCTACCATAATGGCGACTATAAAATAGAATGTAAAGTAGACCTAATCTACATTTAAATTGATCTTTGAAGACTCAAATTTAACTCTCACTCTGTTTCACCTTTGTAATGATAAAAATAACAGAAAAAAAAAAAATTTGCATCTTACGCATCAGTTCCCCTAATCGTTAATACGGAGAACTGCGAAAGTAGTGTCTGGAAGGAACAAGGAAAGTCCAAAATCTGCAACCTAAATAAAATAATCCAAGTAACATCATATATAGAGTTGACTTGTAAATAATGTCTGATTATGAAATGAATGAGCTCACAAAAAATAAAATTATGGCTTTTAGCTCAGAGTCCACCATGGTGAATTTAATCACATAAATGGAATTTTTTTTATATATATTTTATTAAACTATTTTACTTTCAGTTCAAAGTTGTTATTCAGAAGAATATTGTCCGATTTGATATTTTGATGTATAATTTTAAGATTACCTGAAATATATATAGATAATAGTTAAAAATAAAAAGAAAATGCCTATCATGTAACAAACAGTGAATAAATTCAGTGGATCAATAACTCACAATGTTCATGAAGATATTCTAATCTTTTGGCAGAGCCTATCACGATTTTCATTCTTTTTAGCCAATCCAAACTATTGCTTTCTACAATGCCATTCTTATTTGTAAGGTATTTATAGCATATCGTTTTATTTGTGTATAAGAATAAGTTAGGGCAGGAAAACGAACTCACCATGTAAATGAGACCTTAAGGACTTATTGGGAAGATACTCCAATACAATCAGTGCATTGGCTTTTTCAATGCAGTAACCAACCATTGTAACTAGATGTTGGTGACGAACACAGCTAAGGAACTTAATCCCATCCTCAAATCCCTTAGGATAAAAGAGTTTCTTAATGGCACAGATTCCACCATCTAGGCATCCCTTATAGACTTGACCAAAACTACCTTGGCCAAGACTGTAATTGTTGGAGAAATTACCAGTTGCCGTAGATAGTTGTGTATAACTATATCGGATCGGCCCAATACATGTACCTGAGGGCAACGTTTTCAATATATGAAAATTTGTTTAAGGATGATTATTTTGAAAAATCGATGAGGACATTTACTATAAAAAAAACATATTATAATATATGGCCAATTAAAAATACAGAGAAGAAAATTGTTGTCAACATCCATATCTATAGGAGAAATATATTCTTTAAGAGTTCGAACTATCTGCATGGCACAGTAATAGAGTAATTCTCAGTTTTTGAATGCTTTAAGAGACAAATAATACATTATGAGTAATTAAAACATTGACCGAAATGTGCCAATTAATACATGCTCAATTCTATACCTCTTTCATTTGTGGACGGAGCTCTGAAGGTTTATAAACATAATCCGCAGCACAAGTAATCATTCGTTTCATTTCTTCTTTGTTATAATTTTGTAATTTAGGATCAATTACAGATGTGTAATCTCCCCTCAAAGCTTGTGTAACTCGATACAAGTTTGAAGACAAGTTGTATAATATAATATTTTATATTGATAGATACAAATTGTTCTGTTTGGATTTTAGAGACCGTTTATAATATTATGAAGTGATTAACTTCATTGGTTAGGTACTTAATTAGGAGTAATTATACTGTAAAATAGTGATTTTATGTAGGATATTTTATATGAAATGGCAATTCAAATTAGATTGAATATATATATATAGGTGGACCCTTTAAAATTATAATTACCAAGTAATTGCTAGACAAATTTTTTTTTTTTCAAAATTTAGTAATTACTTTTGCTTATATGTAATTTATTTATTTGTTTGTCATTCCATATAGATTTACCAACATGAAATCACTAAATTTTGAAAATAAAAAACATGAAATCACTATAGTAGGATATAATTTTTCCTTAATTAAGTATGAGATGAGCCCTAATCCGCCGTATAGAACAAATCTAATAATAATGATTTATATTACTCAAAACAATTATTTCGGCTTTAATTACAAATATAATAAATTTTAAAATCAATAAATATCTAGCCTGATTTAGTTCAGATTTATTCAATAACATATCTCTCTTGACATAAGTGTTTATTAGTATTTATAAATTGAATGAGTGGATCATGACTTTTTTTTTATTATTTTACATTTAATAGCTAATCAAATAATTATTTTTACTGAACTCTCTAATTTAAATAAATATATAAATAGTTAACATCTAATGATTAATAACAAGTAAAACAGCTAATAATTACTAAACAACTAGCAGTGTCAAATAGACACTCAATAGTTAAAACACATATATATTAATCACCAGGTTTGAGTCTACGCCCCCTCAATCTCTCACTTAAAAAAATTAAAAAATAAATAATAAAATATTTTTTGTAAATTATTCTGATTAATTTAAGTATTTTTAATTAAAAAAAGACTAATTAAATTATGTTCTGATTGATAATTTTTTTTTATATTGAACAAAAAATAACATTGAAAGAGACGTATTTTTAAAGTGATTTTACTTATCCTTATATTAAGATATCAATTAAGTCGGATCGTTTAACCTTTTTCATTGAATTTTTTTCAAATAATTTAGACAGAATGATTATATTAAAGATGAAATAAAAAGTTTATGAATTAAATAATATAATTATTTAACAGGATTGATAGGAAGCCAAGCCAACAAGCATAGATAATAAGCCTATATCCGAGCTAACAGATTCAAGCCTCTTTTAATAAGCCTATAGGCGCTGCACTTTTCTTGTGCATTTCTAATGCAAATAAAAAACTAATTAATTATGGGCTTTGGACTCCCAGACCTCTAAGCTTTGCTAGCTGGGCTTGGTTTATGAGCCCATTTTGATGAACCCTATCTTCCTCGGCGAGACTGATCGGAATAGCTTTATATCTCTATTATATCATCATACACATGAAAGCTTACTATTTTGTAATTAAAATTTTATTGAAATTAAAATCAGAAAAAAATATAGCATGGGCACATCCATCTAAACCCAAGGTCAATATCACTCTAAAATCAGAAAAAAACATAGCTGAAATATGTCTCTAATTATAAAAGAAACATGATTCAAATCAGAACTATAAAACCTAAAATTGAAGCAACTCGAAATCATTTTTCTCTATATTGAAATATTTAATTAATAAATATGGACTGTCAAGATTTAAACTCTATACATTTTGATATGCGATACTTTGATATCATATTAAGAAATCATTCAATTTAAAAATTTAAATTGATTTAAGAATAATTTTATATATTTAATATAAAAACCCTTACTAGTTAAAAATACAAGGGAAGCACAAATTCCTTAAATTCACAATGCTGTTATTAAATGCATACTGAAAACTCAGAGGCAAAACCATTCTCTTGTTCATCCACTTAATAACTACACTTAAATAATCTTACTTAATAAGGATAATTATAATGATAAATTGTTTCATAAGTGAACTCGTTCGGAGTGCCACCTTGAGACCACTTAATGCTAGTATACAGAGTTCCTGGCATGTCAACGGGGAAACCATTATTAGTTGCCGTTGTGGGATAAGAAAACATATGCGGGTTGTGAACTTGAGACGTCCAAATGCCGTTGTTGGAGAAACCATGATTAGTTGCGGTTGCCCATTGTTGATTGGGAAATTGCCCTGGCATAATGATATTGTTGGTTTCTGGAATGATAGCAGACTTGGATACCGTAGGTTGGAGGTTGTGGACATGCCTTGCAATGGTCAGCTGCAGTTGCTCCTTGTTGGCACCCACAACCTTGCCAACTATTTTTCCTTCTTTCAAGAGCAAAAAAGTTGGCAATACCTCAACTGCCCAATCAAAGGCAACAGACCTCAATTCATCCACATCCACCATCAAGAATGTGACATTGGGCATATTCTTGGCCAACTCTGCCAGAATTGGACTCATGAAAACAGAAGGCGGGCACCAGGAAGCAGTAAAATCCACCACGGTCAGTTGCTTGCTCTTCTGTGCCTTCTCAAGCAGCTCGGTCCAAGCCTGTACGGTGTGGCAGGCAGTCACTTGTCCCTCTTCGGCCATTTTCTCTGTTTTTGCTAAGAAAAGTCGAGATTGATACCAGGGGGCAGGGAAATAACAAAGGAACATTTAATGATTACGGTCCAAATTAAATAATAAATTTCTAATTCCACATTAAAATACATTTATATGTTTGCTGTGTAACTATTTTATAAGAGAAGACTAATCAGTAAATTATACATATGGTGGTGGCCCAATGGTTTATGTTACTTAAATTATTACTCTATTAAATTTATATGGCTTACCAAAAAAATAATATTAATAAACTAATAAATAAACTATCTTTTTCTACTAAAAAAATATCATTTTAAAAAAGAAAAATATAGCAATTATCAAAAAAAAAGTCATAATTTAGGATAAGTGAAAATAAAAATAAATTTATTTTTATGAAATAAAGAGATTATCATAATTTAATAAATCATAACTAAATGTGAAAATTATTACTGTATTAATTATCATAATCAGTAATACTTTGAAATAATAAAATTAAAATCAATGTCCTTTATGTATGGGTTAAAAAAGCCTCTAAGACTTATAAACTTAATAAATTGATTTACGTAAGAAAAATTCAATTCTTATATAATTTTACTTATATCAAGATAATTTAATTAAAACTCAGTAATTACCTTTTAATTTTTTAATAAAAAAAATAATAAAAAATTATATCATAGTATCTGTAAGAAATGTACCATTAGTACTTTGTAGGAATTGGTTGTGGACATGCCTTGCAATGGTCAGCTGCAGTTGCTCTTTGTTGGCACCCACAACCTTGCCAACTATTTTTCCTTCTTTCAATAACAAAAAAGTTGGCAATGCCTCAACTGCCCAATCAAAGGCAACAGACCTCAATTCATCCACATCCACCATCAAGAATGTGACATTGGGCATATTCTTGGCCAACTCTGCCAGAATTGGACTCATGAAAACAGAAGGCGGGCACCAGGAAGCAGTAAAATCCACCACGATCAGTTGCTTGCTCTTCTGTGCCTTCTCGACCTGCTCGGTCCAATCCTGTACGGTGTGGCAGGCAATCACTTGTCCCTCTTTGGCCATTTTCTCTGTTTTTGTTAAGAAAAGTCGAGATTGATACCAGGGGGCAGGGAAATAACAAAGGAACATTTAGTGATTACTGTCGAAATTAAATAATAATTTTCTAATTCCACATTAAAATACATTTATATGTTTACTGTGTAACTCTTTTATAAGAGAAGACTAATCAGTAAATTATACATATGGTGGTGCCCAATGGCTTATGTTACTTAAATTATTACTCTATTAAATTTTTATGGCTTATAAAAAAAAGAATATTAATAAACTAATAAATAAACTATCTTTTTCTACTAAAAAAATATCATTTTAAAAAAGAAAAATATAGCAATTATAAAAAAAAAAGTCATAATTTAGGATAAGTGAGAATAAAAATAAATTTATTTTTATGAAATGAAGAGAGTATCATAATTTAATAAATCACAACTAAATGTGAAAATTATTAATGTATTAATTTTCATAATTAGTAATACTTTGAAATAATAAAATTGGAAAAAGCCTGAAAGACTCATATACTTAATAAATGATTCGACTATATATTTTATATTTTGAGTTCATAATAAATTAATTTACATGAAAAAAAAAATTCAATTCTTATATAGCCTTACTTGTACCAGGACAATTTAATTAAAATTCAATAACCGCCTTTTTAGTTTTTCAGTAAAGAAAATAATAAAAATTTTACATCTTACTTTTCATAAGAAATGTACCATTAGTACTTTGTAGGAATTGATTGTCATTCTCATTCCATATGTCCTTGAGAGGAATACTTCCTTGAAGAACTCCAACTATCTGTATGGCAAAGAAAATCTTAAAAGCTTAGACATCAACTCTGTAATCTCTGATTCATTAATGTTTTGACATACTAGTAGCAAATGGCCAGAGTCTATAATGTATTGATTAATAACATATAGTATATATATGGTTGAATTTATACCTTTTTTATTTGTGGGCGAAACTTTAAAGGTTTATATACACAAGCAGCAGCACAACAAATCATCCGCTCCATTTCTCTTTGTTTGAAATTGCTTTGCAATTTAGAATCAAAAAGAGCCGTGTAATCTCCATTAATCAAAGCTGGTTTTATTAGGGTGCTTGCCTGAAAATTGATTTAAAAAAAAAAAAGTTTTCGTTACTCTTTTTTTCCAATGAAACTCAAGCTAGCACATTTGTAAATGTATGCTCATCTTAAGAACTAACTAGCTGCTAAAATAATTGATCAAAATCGATCTAGCTTGTAGAATTTTGTTGACACTAATGATTAGATACTTTTTCTTTATTTCTTCTTCATTAAATTCATTATTGTCTATGTTTTTTGCTTTTATATGATAGGTTTTAACACATGACCAAAATCTAAAACTAAAGATATCATATTAGAGACAAGTGTCATACCCAATCAACAATATTAACACATTTATCCTTAGCTTTTCTCCCAGTAATCAGTTCTAAAAGCACAATACCAAAAGCATAAATATCTGATTTTTTAGATATTTGTTTATGTTCTTCTGGATCTGCATAACTGCAATGAGAAATCAAGTTAAAAATTTAAAAAATAAAAGTTTACATGAAGAAATTTCATAAACAGAAAAAAAAAAAAATCTTACGCATCAGTTCTGCCGTATCTATAAAACATGATAAGTCCGAAATTCACAACCTGAACAAAAATTATCTTAAGTAGATTAGTAAATTGTTGTGGCATATGAAATTAATGAAGTTGTGATCACCATTTTCTAATATCTTTTTAGAATAAAATTTTGACATTTCAGTTAGGTTTCCACTAAATATATAAACAAATTATTTTACCTTTGGCTTAAAATTGTTGTCAAGAAGAATATTATTTGTCATGATATCCCCATGTATGATTTTAACTGTACATAGAAAAAGAGCAGAAAACTTTTATAGGAAATTAATCAATAACATAAAAACTAAAAAGAAAAAAATGAAAGCTATGAAGCCTAGTTAGAAATGATTATCTTCAATTATGCACTCACAACCTTCATGGAGATATTCCAACCCTTTTGCAGAGTCTATAGCGATTTTCATTCTCTTTGACCATGCCAATGTCTCCTTTCCTACAATGTCATTTCTTATTCTTATTCGTAAGATCTTAACATTATAGCTTATAAAAAAAAAAAAAAAAAATCTTAACATCATATTTTTCTAATTATATATGCGCAAATACTTAAATATTTGAATATATATCTCAGGGCGCAATAAAAATGACTCACCATGTAAATGAGATTTCAATGAGTTACTGGGGAAAAACTCTAAAACAAGAAATCTATTGGGTCCTTCAATGCAGTACCCAACCAGCTTAACAAGACTTGGGTGGCTCACACTGCCAATAACCTTAATCACCTGCTCCAATTCTTCTTTTTGTTGTTCATCTAGAAGATTTTTAAGCTTCCTTACGGCAACATCTTTGCCATCTAGGGATCCCTTATAAACTAGACCCAAACCACCCTCACCAAGAAATTGGGAGAAACCTTGAGTTGCCCGTTCAAGTTGTTGATAAGTAAATATCCTTGGCTTACAAACTTGAAACCCCACAGTGTCGTCATCATCAATTTCTGAAATGATAGGAAGCTTTTGCACCATAGGCTGGAGGAGGTTGTCAATAGAGTTAGGAGGAATATATCCTTCGAGAGCTAGAACTATCTGCGTCACATAGCAATAGTAAAAAAGTTACACAGCATTCTGGATTTTTCCAGTCTAATAAAATTATGGCTTATAATAATTAAATAAAAAAAGTTATGCGTAAACTATGTAACCTCTCAGTTTTTGAATGCTTTTTACAGACAAATGTAGCCAATTTTATACCTCTTTCATTCTCGGACGATAGTTTGAAGATTTATAAACACAGTGTGCAGCACAAGATATCATCCTTTGCATCTCTTCTTCATTATAACTTTGTAATTTGGAATCAATAAAAGTTGTATATTGTCCATCCGCAGCTTGTGTAATTTGATCCCTTGCCTAAATAAAAAAATAAATATATATATTAATTAATTAATTATTGTCGAACGTTTTTATACTAATAGAATTTCTATTATTGGCTTATGTTAATTATATAAAAATATATTTTTTATTTATCAATTTAAAGATATTGAAATCATTTTTCTTTTATAAAATATTATAAATTTTACATTATACTATCATATTCATATATTAGCTTCATACCCAATCAACGATATTAATGCCTTCATATATAGGTTCTCGACCAGTGATTAGCTCAAGAAGCACCACACCAAAAGAATAAATATCTGACTTATCAGAAAATTTTTTTGTTGCTCAGGATCCATGTAACTGCAATTAGAGAAGCACAATGAAAATCACGTTAAGAAAATTTTTTCAAACTGAAATCTGACTTTTTCTCAATTTTATTTTCTTCTATTTTTTATTATCATTCTAGACTATAATAGCAATGTAAAGTAATGAAGAAAAAAAATATGTATCTTACACTTTAGTTCCCTCATTGTTCGATTTGGAAAGGTGAGTAACATTATCTGGGAAATATAAGGCAAGTCCAAAATCTGTAATCTACACAAAATAATCCAAGTACATCAGTAGGTTTATTGCGCCATGTATAATTTAATATCAGAGACAACCAAATATGAAATTAACGAGAGGACATAATTTTCCCAACATCATATGAAAAAAAAAAGGGAATTAAATCACTGTTACACTATGCTGACTTTAATCATATAGATGGAATTTTTTAATTGTTAGTAAATTAATCCACCTTTGGTTTGAAGTTGTTATCCATAAGAATATTATCTGGTTTGATATCTAAATGTATGATTCTCGGATCACCTGAAAATGTATATATATAGTCAGCTAGCATAGAAAAACTTTGAAAGGAAATATATTAATAATACACAAAAAAAAAAAAAAGCTAAAAGGCCTAGCATTTAGCAAGCAGTAAATAACAGATGGAATACTCACAAGATTCATGCAAATATTCCAATCCTTTTGCTACGCCTTTGGCAATTTGCATTCTTTTTTGCCAGTCCAAAAACTCTTCATGTAAATTATATTTCAAGGACTTTTTTGGAAAATACTCTAAAACGAGCAATGCATTGTTTGCTTCAATGCAGTAGCCAACTAGGTGAGCAACATTTGGATGTCGTACTCTGTTAGCGATCTTAATCTCCAGCATCATTTTTTGTTTCGTCTTTTCATCATCCGGAAGACATCTAAGTTTCTTAATAGCACGGGTTTTGCCATCTAATGATCCCCAAAAGACTTGACCATAACCGCCCTCGCCAAGAAAGTACCTATTGGAGAAATGACCAGTTGCATTTGCTAGTTCTTCATAGCTATATTGCGTTGGCCCAATTTTACTGGTCGTTTCTCCCGAGCTGGAAGCCATCAAAAGTTGCAGAGTCGCTAAAGCTATGCAACCACGCTCGCTCCAACAAAAGTGGGTGACAGTATCGCGGCCAGGGAGGTTTCTTATATAGATCTTCCATGTGTGAACGATTTGAGCGTTGAAGTCGTAGCGCGTGGGACATGATCCACTCTATTGTCGTTTCCCTTATTGTCGAGTTGGGTTCATTAGGTGAGGACCATCTAATTAATCAGACAAAAGCATGTTGAATTGTAGATTTTTTTTTTTTTTTTTTTATCAAGGAATTGTTGATTATATACTGAGCCTTCTAGAATTAATATTATGTTCCCATTACAAAATTTTATAATATGTAGACCTACACCCGAAAAAACAAATAAATAAAACTTAAAAAAAAGTAAAATAAAATAAATAAAGACCTCGACCAAGACCATAAATAAATAAATTGTTACAATAATTTTTTATAATTAAAGTACAGCTTATAGATTAGATGGAGAGACTAATTTCAGCAATTGACCTAGTCCAAATTGTCTTAGTTCTACACAAATGTAAATAATAGTCAAAGAAAACTTAAAATATGATTATATGGAAAGTATGTTTGACACAAAAATGTGTACACGAATGTGATATGTTGAACCAACAGGTCACTATGAATGGTAAAAAAAAAAAATTATGTGTAGACTTAGTACAATAAATTAGAAGATCCCAGTAAACATGTTAAAATTTTGGATAATTGAATGATTGAAAATTCAATTACTCTAAGGCCAAACCAAATCTAGATAATTAAAGCATGAGCCACGGGTGACCGAAGATGCACTGGACAAAAAAATTAATTAGCCATCAAGTGATATCCATTTCTTCTTTACTTTTTTTTTTAAATATATACATTTTTCTTTTCTTTTTTTCTTTTACATAGCTAGGATAGGGTCCTAAGGATATAGAATTGCTAAAAAGTATTACAGAAATATCGCTTTTATCTGTGTAAATTGCAGAAGCAATTAAACCTGGAAATTGCTTTTGACTGGATAATTTTTTTCAGACTCACCTTCAAGAGACTCCACCATACTCAATACTCATGCAGCATGTGGCACAAAGGGGTTTTAAATGGTAACTATGGATTTTCAGGCAACAGCTTCCACCATTTAGCTACCCAAAAGCTAACGTCTTTAACTACGGATGATTCTGGATACTTAGAATCTCATGAGTTCTCAGACTGAATTTAATTATTCTAGTCCCTTTTCATAATTAGAAGTAAACTTTGCAGCACTGTTCTACTTTGCAATTTTTTCATTCAAGGAATGATGAAATAGAAGCGCAAAGATGATCAAGGTAAGCGTAGGGATGATGAAGATAAGCAAAATTCTGCTTTCTTATTTTTGCTCAGTCTCATGCTGCTGGTTATGATTTGTCTAGGCAAATTACCAAAAGGGTGTGATAAGCACCCAAATGAACATTGCCTAAGGATGCAGACCTCTAATGGAACCCAATGATTATCAACACCAAAACAAGTTTTCTTTGAACAAAATAAGATGCAATCTCTATGGAAAAAGAAGCACCAGAATACATATTTCAAAGAGGAACAGATCAAGTGTTAACACAATAACCCAACTTGTGGGAGATTACATTGATCATCAAGTAAAATAGGCAAGTGATCAAGTTGTCTAAGTTCTAGTTCTTCCAGAAACTAGCAAGAAAGAAGACTCAAACTCTCTTTAAGGGAGGCTCTCATGTACAGCAGCAATGAAAAACTGAAGGAAGAATATGGTATTCTCTTCCTTATAAACCTAGGGTTACAGAAACACAAGCTAAATTTGTTAAGACAAAAATTACAAATAATTGTGCCATGTTGGCTATCCTAACAAGAATAGTAAGTGCATTAATTATAAAGACAAAAGATGGCAGCAGCATTTATTGCAAAAGGGCAGAAGGTGGCAGCAATTAGTCCCTCTTTGTGGCAGAATATTGGGGCCCACTTGGTCAAAAAGTAGCTCTCTTTAATTCAAATGAACCAATGAGCTCCCTCCACGTGGCGTGAACCCTACAAACACCTAGGTGGCAGCCAAGTGGAATCCAGGGTGGCATGAGGCATGTCCAAAGTGGCTGGTGACGTGGTCGGTGATGTGGCAATGGAATCTGACGTGGCTAGTGACGTGGCAATGGAAGCTCCAACTTGGCACATGGTGATCCACTTAGATTCTTGGAGCAAGCAAGCAAGGCCTTCCTTATGCAGCTCCCCTCCTAAGCCGAAAATCCTTTTATGGTCCATGAGCATGCTTTGAAGTTGCTTAGCTCTCGCCCTAGTGATTGCCCCTTTGAAGGGTGGTGGTGCCATGATGATACTCATCATCCTCTCCCACTTGAAAAGAATTCGTCCTCGAATTTTTTTCTGCACCAAGGAAAGGAGTTAGATCAGTTACATTAAAAGTATTACTAACACCATAATCACTAGGCAATTCTATCTTATAAGCATTATTGTTAATTCTTTCAAGCACTTGAAAAGGGCCATCACTTCTAGGACGCAACTTAGATTTCCTTTGGTTAGGAAACCTTTCCTTTCTTAAATGGATCCATACCAAGTCACCAGGTTCAAAAATCATAGGCTTTCGCCCCTTATTAGCATGAGATGCATATTGCTCATTTTTATTTTCTAGATGCAACCTAGCTTGTTCATGCATCTTTTTAACCATTTCAGCCTTTTTCTCACCATCCAATGAAGCAACATGATCAATAGGTAATGGTAACAAATCCAAGGGAGTAAGTGGATTAAAACCATAAACAAGCTCAAAAGGAGAGTATCCACTAGATGAATGCACAACCCTATTATATGCAAATTCTATGTATGGTATGCATTCCTCCTAAGACTTTAAAATTTGTTTCACTAACGCTCTCAAAAGTGTGACTAAGGTCCTATTCACTACTTCTGTTTGGCCATCAGTTTAGGGATGGCAAGTAGTAGAGAAAAGTAGCTTAGTTCCCAATTTTCCCCAAAGAACCTTCCAAAAATGACTCAAGAACTTGACATCTCTATCACTCACAATGGTTCTAGGTATACCATGTAACCTAACAACCTCCATAAAGAATAGATTAGCAACATATGTAGCTTCATCATTTTTGTGACATGGGATAAAATGAGCCATTTTTGAAAACCTATCCACAATAACAAAAATTGAATCATGACCCCTTTATGACCTAGGCAATCTCAAGACAAAGTCCATGGCCAAATCAACCCAAGGATGCTTAGGCATAGGTAAAGGTGTGTATAGCCCATGAGGCATCACCTTAGACTTTGCTCTCTTACAAGTCTCACATCTAGCACATAGTCTCTCAACATCTTTTCTCATGTGGGGCCAAAAGAAATGCTCCCTAAGGACATCTAGTGTTTTGGCAGCACCAAAATGCCCCATAAGGCCTCCACTATGACTCTCATTTACAAGCAATTCCCTCAAAGAACTTTTAGGCACACACAATATATTTTCCTTAAACAAATATCCATCATGCCTAAAGTACTTTTGGAATGCAGATTTCTCACATGCATGGAATATGGCAGCAAAGTCATCATCATGCTCATATAATTCTTTAACATGCTCAAATCCCAATAATTTAGAATCAAGAGTAGTAAGAAGATTATACCTGCGAGAGAGTGCATTAGCTACCACATTCTCTTTGCCCTGCTTATATTTCACAACATAAGGAAAAGACTCTATAAATTCTACCCATTTGGCATGTCTCCTACTCAACTTATGTTGGTTTTTGATATACTTCAAAGACTCATGATCAGAATGTATGACAAATTCCTTAGGCCATAGATAATGTTGCCATGTCTCTAATGCCCTAACTAATGCATACAATTCTTTGTCATATGTAGAATAATTCAATGTGGCACCATGCAACTTCTCACTAAAGTAAGCAATTGGACGTTTCTCTTGCATGAGAACAGCTCCAATCCCTATACCTGATGCATCACATTCAATCTCAAATGTCTTGTCAAAATTAGGCAAAATTAATAAAGGTGCAGAACACAATTTCTCTTTAAGCATGGCAAATGCATGTTCATGTTCTTTACCCCAAACAATTGTCACATTCTTTTTGACAAGTTCATTTAATGGAGCAGCCAATGAACTAAAGTTAGGTACAAATCTCCTATAAAAACTTGCTAAACCATGAAAGCTCTTAACTTCAAATGCATTTTTAGGTGTTGGCCAATCTCTAATTGCCTTAACCTTTTCATCATCTACTTCAACACCTTTGCTACTCACAACAAATCCCAAAAACACAATTCTTTCTAAGCAAAAAGAACACTTTTTCACATTTGCATATAATTTTTCTTTTCTCAACACATCAAACACAAGTTTCAAATGATGCAAATGATCATCAATGTTTTTGCTATAGACAAGAATATCATCAAAGTAGACAACAACAAACTGTCCAATAAAGCTCTCAAAACATGATTCATAAGCCTTATGAAAGTACTAGGGGCATTAGAGAGACCAAAAGGCATCACTAGCCACTCATATAAGCCATGTTTTGTTTTGAAGGCAGTTTTCCATTCATCACCAACTCTCATTCTAATTTGATGGTAACCGCTCTTCAAATCAATCTTACTAAAAAAACAAGAACCATGCAATTCATCCAACAAATCATCCAATCTAGGAATAGGGTGGCAATACTTTATAGTGATTTTATTCACAGCTCTACAATCCACGCACATCCTATATGTTCCATCCTTCTTTGGCACAAGCAAAACAGGAACCGCACAAGGACTCATGCTCTCACGGACATGTCCCTTAGCCAAAAGCTCATCTACCTGTCTTTGAAGCTCCTTAGTCTCAGCTGGACTACTCCTATAGTGGTCTATTAGGAATTTGAGCACCAGGAATGAAATCTATTTGGTGTTCAATACCCCTAATAGGTGGTAAATCCGAAGGTATCTCATCCGGAAACACATCCTGGTATTCCTGCAAAAGAGACACAATAGAAGAAGGAAGATTGGGGTCAAGGTCAGAAACATTTAAATAATTCTCCCTATACATGAGAATGCACAATGGCATCCCACCCCTCAAAGCTCCTCTCAACTCCCTTCCCCCAACATATAAGCTCATCTTTTTCTCTCTTCTCTACTTTCGTCCTGACCTTTTCCATTACACTCACTTTCTTTTCTTTCACTTCTTTCTTTTTCTCTTTCCCATCACTATTTTCTTTACTTTCTTCACTCTTGCGCTCGGCCTCTCTTAATTTTTCACTCCAACTCTCTTTTCTCCCCTCAACTGATCAAACAGGTCATCTACCCTAGGTAAAGGGTATTTGTTTTTCACAGTCATCTTATTCAGCTATCGATAGTCTATACATTGTCGAAGGGTACTGTCCTTCTTTTCACAAATAACACTGGTGCTCCCTAGGGTGACACACTAGGGCGTATGAAACCCTTGTCTAGTAGCTCATGTAACTGAACTTTCAACTCTCTCAGTTCAGTAGGTGCCATCCTATATGGAGCAATGGACATCAGTACAGTACCCGGCATAACCTCTATGGCAAACTCCACCTCTCTATCAGGTGGCAAACCCGACAACTCTTCCAGAAACACATTCGAAAAATCACATACAGTGGGGATCTCCTGTATGCTTGGGCTAGTCTTCCAGGTGTCAACCACATGTGCTAAGAAAACCTCACAACCCTTTCTTATCAATCTCCTGGCTGCTGTGGCTGATATGATGGCAAAAAGACAACCTGTTCCTTCACCTACAACTGTAATCTCATCCCCTTCTACTATTTGTAGTGTCATCCTCTTTAGCCGAAAATCTACCATCGCCTGATGACGTAATAACCAGTCCATACCCAATATCACATCGAACTCATGGAATGGTAGCTCAATCAAGTCAGCTGGAAACTCATAACCCTGTATCCTCAGAGGACAACCCTTATAGACCTTTTTCACCATGACACTATGGCCTAAAGGGTTTGTGACTTGTACGTCCTCCTCTAACTCCTCTATCTGTACCCCTCTATCAACTAGCGGTGTGATACACACATATGAATGTGTGGAGCTCGGATCAATCAATGCACATACTAGCAGGTCATAAAAAGAAAATGTACCTCTAATGACATCAGCTGGCTCTAGCTCATCTTGAGCTCTCATAGCATAAGCACGTGGTACTACCCTAGTCTCCTGCCTCTGCACTGTCTTTGTAGTAGGCCTCTGTGATGTACCAGCTGTGTCAGGCCTCGCAGGTCTCCTACCCCTCTATGCTGTTGGGGCAGACCTCTCCGTCTGAGGTGGAGCAATGGGAGCACTAGTGTTCCTCTGTGGACAATCTTTCAGGAAGTGATCCATAGACCCACATCTAAAACAACCACCCGTCAACAATCTACACTCTCCTCTGTGGGGTCTACCACAATGTACACAAGCAGGTGGTGGGGCTGATCCCTGTGTAGCTGCACGAGGTGAACTACCCACTGATGCACCAGACTGTCCTCCTCCTCTCCTTAGAGCAAACTGAGACTTCTGCTTCTTGCCCCGTCCCTGAGTCTAACCCTGAGACTCCTTGGACCTTTTACTACCCGTGTTTGCTGAACCAGACTGACCAGATCCAGAACCCCTCTTGCGTTGCCTATCCTTTCTGGACTGCTCTTCATTTTTTACTCTCTCCACATCAAGGGCTGATGCTACCAACAAAAAGAAATCAGTGAAGTGGTGGGATGTCACTATCAATCTGATGTTGTCATTCAGTCCATCTTCAAACCTTCTGCACTTATCAGTTTCTGTGGGCATCAACTCCAATGCATATTCGCTGAGTCTCACGAATTCCCGCTCATACTCGGAGGCCGTAAGCTGCCTCTGTCTTAATTCCAAGAATTCTCTCCTTCTGGCCTCCAAGTATACATGACTGATGTATTTCTTCCTAAATTCAGCTAGAAAGAACTCCCATGTGATCTGTGCAGGCTGTACCACTCTCGATACTGTCACCCACCATCTATAAGCATCCTTCTGTAGCAATGACAAGGCACACTCCAACTGCTGCTTTGGGGTGCAGTGCAACTACTGTAATACCCTCTCTATCCTCTCTAGCCAATACTCTGTTGCGGCTGGATCATCATCCCTCTTACCTCTCAAGTCAACTGTCCCATACTTCCACAGTCTCTCTAGTGGGGATCTGTGTACAGGTAGCGGCTGTGGGGGTGGAGGTAGTTGTACAAGTGGTGGTGGTGGGGGTGGTGGCTGTGGCTGTGGAGGTGGATGTAACACTCCTATTTGTATAGCCTGGTATATTTCACAGTTTCGATGATCGGTGTCAGCCTGGACAATTAAGGGGATTAGAACCACACTTAAGACAACTAGAGAAGCCATAAATACAAATAATTAGTAATTATCAATTAGTTAAGTATAAATGAGAAAAATAAAATATAAGAAGTTAAATGAGCCGAAAGTCACAGCAATGGGTGACCTTCTCGAGAAGGACTACGAAGTCATTTTAAACTCAAATTTCGAATTGTAAAATGTGACGCTACGGTCCTTAGGACCCTTATGAACACAGTGGAAAAGAGAAAATCACGAAAAAGAACTGTTAAGCCAGTCAAATAATTAGGTCAGGGAGCCGGAAGAAATATTGAATTATTTGCAAACCGGGATGAACCGGCGATGGGCAATTTGGTCAATTGACCTCGAGAGCTGACTCCTGACCTAACTGTCAAATAAAATCGAAGAAAAGAAAATTTCAGAATCAAGAATTAAATTAAAGAACTAATAGAAAAAAAAAAGAAAAGAAAATGAAAAAGTGTAGGGAGATGACATCATGCATGATGCCATAAAAGTAATAATTAATATATTTAATTAATTAGATTTTTTTTGGGTCTTCCATAAGTAAATAAAAGAAAAGAAAAGAAAAAAAAAATTATTGTCTTCCTTTCTCCCATTGCCGCCTCACTCTCTCCCTTATTTCTCCATGAAAATTCCTCCATTAAAGCTTGTCTTCAAGCTTTGAAACTCTTACCAAATCCCAAATTCTTCCATAATCACTCCATAAAACCTTATTCCATTCCCTTGAGAAAGAAATTTAACAAGAAAGAAAGAAGAAAAGAGGAGAAAAATTGAAGATTGGATATCAAAGTTGAGGTAAGCAATCTAAATTGAAAATTTTAGTTTATTGGTTATGTTTGTGGTTTGAGTAACCTAGAAATTTAATTAAAATCAAAAGAAAACATTTGTAGAGGACCAAAGGGAGTTTTAGCCAGCCATGGATGTATGAGAATATGATGTGTTTTGAATGAATTAAATTTGTTAGTAAGCTTGTATGAAAGTGGTAGTAAGATTGAAATGATTAAATGTGATTAAATGCATGAGGTTGGTGAATTAGGGTTTTGAACATTAGGGTTTATGAACCAAAAATGTGAGAAATGAGTAAATGATGTCTTTGACCTATTGTGAAGTGAAAAATGGTCATTTGTGACCAAAATGAGTTGTGTTGGAATGGTTGGAATTAAAGCTAAATTCGGAGGGAGTGTGCAGCATGACCAAGTCAACTTTGAAGGACCAAAAATGAAATTTTATAAGTCCAATTGGTATGGGACCAATTGGGGATGAAAATAGACACTAAATGACACAATTTTCATTTAGGAAGCATGCCCAAAAAGTGACCAAAACCTAGTGAATAAATTGACCAAAGTTGAAAAATTGCAGGCTGCCCTGTGCAAACTGATCAAATGAACAGTATTTGTTCATTTGGTCATAACTCGAGCTAGGCAGGTTAAAATGACCTGAAATTTTACAAGAGGTTAGATGAGATATAGACCTAAAACTTTTATGAAGAACACAAACCCAAATTCTGCCAGCAACTAAGCCATTTGGCCACCGCAAGTTGGTGACCCAAAACTGCCAGCACCAAAATTTGCCCAGAAAATCTGAGTTGTGTCCAATTCGGCAGCCATGGTTCAAATGGCCATAACTTGAGCTACAAAACTCCAATTGGAGTGATTCAAAAAGGAGAATAAACTTAAGACAACAGGAAACATTTTCTATGAAGAAATATTTGCCAAATTCTAACAGGAGGATGACCAATGGAACAGTGCAACTAGGGACACCAAAACTGAAAATTTGACAATTTTGCCTAAAGGACTTAAGCTTTGAGAAAATGACCAAAACCAACAAATTTAATGATCAAAATGTGGTATGTGGGTGAAGTTGGAGTTCCAATACCTATTAAGCCTTAAAAAGTCAACAATTTGATTGAATAGTATAGTGAATAGTAACCCGAAACACAAAAACTTTGAGAACGTCGAATTTAGCACATTAAAGCTAGGTAAAAGTGAAGTTAAATTTATTTTTGGATTTATACTAAGTTATGGTACTGAAACACTGTGAAACTGTGTGTTTCAGCTGAAAAAGGCTTGGAAGCTCTGAGAGATTGAGTCAAGGCCTAGAGGCTACTCACGTCAGGTATGTGCACAATAATTCTTGTTTAAATATTTTATTCTCAAAAATTTGACTTATGTGATTAATTATGTACTGTGTTGTCATTTTATAATCGCAAATATGACTTTGGAAATTGATCAGATTTCTCATAAATTATTTAAATAAATTGTTTTAAATTGATTTTGTATTCACACTTAGCATGACAGTAACACATTATTCCTCCTCCATTTATGGGGTTGAGATCGTTTATTTTCCTCCCTCTCTGGCTTGCCAGTTGAGGTTGAGATCGGATGAGTACTCATTAGCTAGCTAGCCACCTCCCTCATTGATTTCGATTAATGGGGTTGTAGATTGCTTTGTCGTGGTGTACAACACGGCATTGATCAGAAATTTTGTGTCATGGCTTAATTTGTGTATGATTTTGGCAACACTGTTTTTATTAAATTAGTTGACTAAATGGTGTTATTATGAGCTTGATAAATTGTGAAATATGATTGAGAAATATTTAAATTGTGTTTCATCAATGAATGATTTATGTATTATATTTTAAATTTTTATTGTGCACCACTGAGTATTTTTATACTCAGCGATAGCTTATTTTGCTGTCGCAGATAAGAGCAAGGAAAAAGCAGCAGAGTAAGCTACTATTGAATTGAGGACCACACTGATCTTTTGTACATGTATTATTTTATACCCTTGTTGTTAATTTTCATTTAAATATTATAACGCTTTATGTATCAATGTAAAGTTGAGCAGTTGTAAAATAAATTGTAATAATATTATTTTTGGATTTCCTTCTATAAATTAATATTTGCACTTGTGAATTTCATACTTTATGCCTTGTGAATGAAGTTATTAAATATTTTGAGATGATAAATTTTGATTTAGATTGTGGAATTATTTTGAAGTGAATTGAATTGAGTTGATTTGAGATTAATTGAAGGTTGGGAGTTGAGAAAATTATTGGAAGTGTTTTTTTTCAGGTATTTGAAGAACTGTTTTCTCCAAATACAAACGGAACTCTGTTAAAATTTTTATAAAATTTGCTGCAAAATTAAAATGGACAAAAATTTTTACTAGTATTTAAACTTTGAATAAATGATTTTTAATTCCTACAAAATGCTCACCACTTCCAAAATGTAAGAAAATTGTTTTAAAATCCCTTGTAGGGTACTTAATGAGTTATCGGTAGGTGAAGTTCGGTAGTTCATTAAGTGTTCTACGGGATCATGTTATGCCTTACAGAGGGGTAAGGTGTGACATGTTTTAGTGGTATCAGAGCATGGTTTTTCAATAACTTTTGACTATGTGTATGAATATTTTATTGACAAGTACAACTGCTCAAGTGTCTTTAATTGATACATATGACGTATTTACATCATGAATATGCATTAACAGAGGTCAACCTCTTTATGTTTGATCTTAGGAAGTAGAAATTTTGGGAAAACAAAATGGAAGGAGGAGATCATTCCAAAGAACAATTTGTTGAGGCTGAGGTTCAAGGGGAAGCCCCAGCACTCCAAACGTGAGTGGGTCAGCCACTCTAGCTCCTACTCCAGCACCGCAGTTTCCTGCTCAGTTTGTACAACAGATGGCTACGTTTTTCCAGCAAATGGAAGGTAATGTGCCACCCCAAGCTCAAATGCAAGCACCTGTAGCACAACCACAGCCCTCAGCTCGGCAATATGAAAAATTGATGAAATTTGAAGCCACCGAGTTTAAAGGCACTGTGGATCCACTGGAGGCAGAACAGTGGTTGGAAAGAATGGAACGGGTTTTCAAAAAGCTGCAGTGTACTGAAGAATTAAATTTTGAGTATTCAGTATCTCTTCTCTAAGGGGGTGCATATGAATGGTGGAAGACCATCCCCCACAGCCTGGTTGAGCCACCTGTGCTGACATGGATAGACTTCCTGAGGGAATTCAGGTAGAAATGGGTTCCTGATGCGTATGTAGATATGAAATTACAAGAATTCTTGAGTTTGAAACAAGGGTACAGAACCATAGCAGAATATGAGAGAGACTTCTCTCGACTGAGCCACTACGTTGGAAGCTTAGTCTCCACCCCCAGAGATAGATGTAAGAGGTTTGAGTCCGGGTTAAGGCCGAATCTGAGAATGCAAGTTGTGGGTTTTTGACATCAGAATTTTGCTGAGTTGATCTCACAGGCCCTAGAACTGGAAAGGATAGAATCAGAAGGGGCAGTGAAGAAGGGTACACAAGAGAAAGAGAATACTGAAAAGACTACGGGACAAGCATCTGAGAGTTGTTCTGGAAAGAGGAAACAGTTTGGGGGATCCAACTCTTGTAGATCTGGCAGAGGCAGATTTTCTAGCCAAAGACCACCCCGGTCTGGTCAGCAGACCCAGCAGGCACCCCGAGGAGCTCTATCAGTACGACAGTGTGAAACTTGTGATAGAACTCATGGTGGGGTTTGTTTCAAGGCTACTGGTGCATGTTTTAACTATGGAGGGAGCAGACATTTCACTAAGGATTGCACTAGTCTGCGCCGGTCTGGACCTTCTACTACATCTGAAGGATTAGCCCAAGTCTCTACACCTAGAGGGTTACAGTCAGCTGCTAGAGGTAGAGGCAGAGGTAGGGGTCCTGGTAACACTCCTGGAAGTCAAAGCACTGTTAACCAGCCAGTACCCAGTGGCGCACCAGTCAGAGTGTATACCATGCGTCAGAGGGAGGAGGCTGAAACATCAGACGTTGTAGCTGGCAATTTTTCCATCCTTGACTAAGATGTACATGTGTTGTTTGATCCTGGCTCCACACATTAGTATGTTAGTGCTAGTGTGATGTGTTCTACTGCTATTCAGTGTGTACCAATGGACTATGATGTGCTAGTGACTAGTCCATTAGGCCAGGAGGTCAGGGTAAATAAATTATATAAGGACTGTCCTTTGGTGATCCAAGGACACACTTTTCTATCTGATTTAATTGAAATGCCCTTCAGAGATTATGACATTATCTTGGGCATGGATTGGTTAGCCAGGCATCACGCCATGATTGACTGTAGACTGAAGACAGTTACTTTTGGTCTTCCTTAGTATGGTGATGTAGTAATACACCGGGAGAGGCAGTTATTGTCTTCAAACATCATTTCAGCTGCACTGGCCAGAAAAATGATTAGGAAAGGGTGTGAGGCGTACTTGGCACATGTGATAGACACCCAAGTGGGGAGTCCGACATTCCTACTGTATGTGACTTTTCGGATGTGTTTCCTGATGAATTGCCAGGATTACCTCCAGAAAGAGAAGTGCAGTTTGAAATCGATGTTATGCCTGGTGTGGACCCAATCTCCATAATACCATACAGAATGGCACCAGCAGAACTAAAAGAATTGAAAGTACAGTTGCAAGAGCTGCTTGATAAGGGCTTTATCCGCCCTAGTGTCTCACCTTGGGGAGCGCCAGTATTGTTTGTAAAGAAGAAGGATGGCACTCTCCGATTATGCATTGACTATCGACAGTTGAATAAGGTGACAATAAAGAACAGATACCCATTGCCCCGCATTGATGACTTATTTGATCAGTTGAGGGGTGCAGCTGTGTTCTCCAAAATTGACCTGAGATCAGGTTATTATCAGTTGAGAGTACAAGAGTAGAGTATTTCTAAAACTGCCTTTAGAACCCGCTATGGCCATTATGAGTTCTTGGTCATGCCATTCGGGTTAACTAATGCTCCGGCTGCTTTTATGGATCTGATGAACACTATTTTCAGACTATACCTCGACCAGTTTGTTGTGGTATTTATTGACGATATATTGGTCTATTCGAGGAATGCAGAAGAGCATGATAAACATCTGCGGATGGTACTGCAGACTTTGAGGGAGAAACACCTATACGCCAAATTGTCGAAATGTGAATTTTGGCTGAAGGAGATATCCTTTTTGGGGCACATAGTATCAGCAGAGGGTATTAAGGTAGATCCTAGCAAGATTGAAGCTGTCCTTAATTAGAAGCCACCCAGAAATGTCATAGAGATTCGCAGTTTTCTAGGGTTAGCTGGATACTACTGTCGATTTGTGAAGGGATTCTCCATGTTGGCATCTCCATTGACCAAGCTACTTAGAAAGGATGTGAAATTTCAGTGGACGGACAAATGCCAGCAAAGTTTTGATGAATTGAAAAGATGTTTGACTGAAGCTCCAATCCTGACTTTACCTACACCGGGTAAAGAATATACAATTTACAGTGATGCTTCTCACAATAGGTTAGGTTGTGTGTTGATGCAAGATCGAAATGTTATTGCCTATGCATCACGCTAGCTAAAACCACACGAGAGGAATTATCCAACACATGATTTGGAGCTTACAGCTATTGTGTTTGCTCTTAAGATCTGGAGACATTATTTGTATGAGGAGAAGTGTTACATCTACACAGATCATAAGAGTTTAAAGTATTTAGGCACCCAGAAAGAGTTGAATTTGAGACAGAGGAGATGGTTAGAGTTGATAAAAGACTATGATTGTCTGATAGACTATCAGCCAGGGAAAGCTAATGTTGTAGCTGACGCCCTAAGTCGCAAGACTATGGCAAGTCTACGGGTTACTCCTTTGTCTTTGGTACATAAGTTAAGATCATTGCATGCCAGTTTAGAGATTAATGATGAGGGGCAGACAGCAGTTGCATGGCATGTACAAAAGTGTTGATTGATCGATCGTAATGGTTGCTCGTAATGATGAAAGGCATCGTGTCGTTGGAAGAAGTCCGGCAGGGTAAGAAACCAGAATTCTCAATCAGAGATGATGGTTTACTGCTACACCAGGGCAGAATGTGTGTTCCTAATGATATTGATTTGAGACAGATTATTTTGAAGGAAGCACATGAGTCTCCTTTTGCCATGCACCCTAGTGGTACAAAAATGTATAGAGGGCTAAAGGAGCATTACTGGTGGATGGGTTTAAAAAGAGATGTGGCAGAGTTTGTATCCAAATGCCTAACTTGTCAGCAAATAAAGGCAGAACATCAAGTACCCACTGGGTTGTTACATCCACTACCAATACCAGAATGGAAATAGGAAAGAATAACGATGGATTTTGTAATGGGACTTCCAAAGACACAGAAGAGTCATGATGCAGTATGGGTCATTGTCGACAGACTGACTAAGTCTGCTCATTTTCTGCCAGTCCGAATGGACTACAGTTTAGACAGATTGGCCAGGTTGTACATCGATGAGATTGTGAGGCTTCATGGAGTGCCAGTATCCATTGTATCAGACAGAGATCCTAGGTTCACTTCTAGATTCTGGGGTAGTCTTCAGAGAGCCCTAGGAACTAGATTGAACTTCAAGATCTTGCATTCCACCCACGCATGCATGGCCACCCGAGAGGGTAATTCAGATCTTGGAGGACATGCTACGGGCTTGTGTGATTGAGTTTAAGGGTAGTTGGGATACACACTTGCCTTTGATTGAGTTTGCTTATAACAACAGCTACCAATCAAGCATTGGGATGCATCCATATGAAGCTTTGTGTTCCAGAAAATGTAGAACCCCGTTGTGTTGGGATGACGTGAGTGAAAGAAAAATGATTGGACTCGAAATTATTCAACAGACTGAAGAGAAAATCGGGGTGATCAGAGATCGACTTAAAACTGCATCAGACCGTCAGAAGTCCTATATTGATTTGAAAAGAAGGGATATTGAGTATGCAGTGAGTGAGAA
Source organism: Hevea brasiliensis (assembly GCF_030052815.1). Lineage (NCBI taxonomy): Eukaryota > Viridiplantae > Streptophyta > Magnoliopsida > Malpighiales > Euphorbiaceae > Hevea > Hevea brasiliensis. The sequence continues at coordinate 104,193,681 of NC_079498.1, forward strand.
AGTTTTCCTCAAGGTTTCTCCTTAGAAGAGGATTATGAGATTCGGCAAAAAAGGGAAACTAAGTCCTCGTTTTATCGGGCCATATGAGGTTTTGGAAAGAGTGGGTCCTTTGGCATATCGGTTGGCACTACCTCCAGAGTTGGAGAAGATACATAATGTCTTCCATGTGTCTATGTTGAGGAGGTATCGATCAGACCCATCTCATGTACTAACAGTAGAAGAAATTGAAGTGAATCCAAACCTCACATATGAGGAAGAACCCATAAAGATTTTAGCTTATGAGGTGAAGCAGCTACAGAACAAGCAAATACCGTTGGTAAAAGTGCTGTGGAACCATCATTCGGGCCAGGAGGCTACTTGGGAACGAGAGGAGGACATGAGGAGACAACACCTACAGCTATTCAGAGATTGATACCAGGTAAAATTTCGAGACAAAATTTATTTTAAGGGGGGGAGAATTGTAACACTCCTATTTGTATAGCCTGGTATATTTCACTGTTCCGATGATCGATGTCGACCCGGAAAATTAAGGGGATTAGAACCACACTTAAGACAACTAGAGAAGCCATAAATACAAATAATTAGTAATTGCCAATTAGTTAAGTATAAATAAGAAAAATAGAATATAAGAAGTTAAACGAGCCGAGAGTCAGCGATGGGTGACCTTCTCGGGAAGGACTGCGAAGTTATTTTAAACTCAAATTTCGAACTGTAAAATATGACGCTGCGGTCCTTAGGACCCTTATGAACACAGTAGAAAAGAGAAAATCACGAAAAAGAACTGTTAAGCCAGTCAAATAATTAGGTCATGGAGCCAAAAGAAATATTGAATTATTTGCAAACCGGGATGAACCGGCGAGGGGCAATTTGGTCAATTGACCCCGAGAGCGGACTCCTGACCTAACTGTCAAATAAAATTAGAGAAAAGAAAATTTTGGAATCGAGAATTAAATTAAAGAACTAATAGAAAAAAAATATAAAAAAGTGTAGGGAGATGAAATCATGCATGACATAATGTATGATGCCATAAAAGTAATAATTAATATATTTAATTAATTAGATTTTTTTTGGGTCTTCCATAAGTAAATAAAAGAAAAGAAAAGAAAAAAAAAATTATTGTCTTCCTTTCTCCCATTGCTGCCTCACTCTCTCCCTTATTTCTCCATGAAAATTCCTCCATTAAAGCTTGTCTTCAAGCTTTGAAACGCTTACCAAATCCCAACTTCTTCTATAATCACTCTATAAAACCTTATTCCCTTCCCTTGAGAAAGAAATTTAACAAGAAAGAAAGAAGAAAAGAGGAGAAAAATTGAAGATTGGATATCAAAGTTGAGGTAAGCAATCTAAATTGAAAATTTTAGTTTATTGGTTATGTTTGTGGTTTGAGTAACCTAGAAATTTAATTAAAATCAAAAGAAAACATTTGCAGAGGACCAAAGGGAATTTCAGCTAGCCATGGATGTATGAGAATATGATGTGTTTTGAATGAATTAAATTTGTTAGTAAGCTTGTATGAAAGTGGTAGTAAGATTGAAATGCTTAAATGTGATTAAATGCATGAGGTTGGTGAATTAGGGTTTTGAACATTAGGGTTTATGAACCAAAAATGTGAGAAATGAGTAAATGATGTCTTTGACCTATTGTGAAGTGAAAAATGGTCATTTGTGACCAAAGGAGTTGTGTTGGAATGGTTGGAATTAAAGCTAAATTCGGAGGGAGTGTGCAGCATGACCAAGTCAACTTTGAAGGACCAAAAATGAAATTTTACAAGTCCAGTTGGTATGGGACCAATTGGGGATGAAAATAGACACTAAATGACACAATTTTCATTTAGGAAGCATGCCCAAAAAGTGACCAAAACCTAGTGAATAAATTGACCAAAGTTGAAAAATTGCAGGCTGCCCTGTGCAAACTGATCAAATGAACAGTATTTGTTCATTTGGTCATAACTCTAGCTAGGCAGGTCAAAATGACCTGAAATTTTACAAGAGGTTAGATGAGATATAGACCTAAAACTTTCATGAAGAACACAAACCCAAATTCTGCCAGCAACCAAGCCATTTGGCCACCGCAAGTTGGTGACCCAAAACTGCCAGCACCAAAATTTACCCAGAAAATCTGGGTTGTGTCCAATCCGGCAGCCATGGTTCAAATAGCCATAACTTGAACTACAAAACTCCAATTGGAGTGATTCAAAAAGGAGAATAAACTTAAGACAACAGGAAACATTTTTTATGAAGAAAGATTTGCCAAATTCTAACAGTAGAATGACCAATGGAACAGTGCAACTAGGGACACCAAAACTGAAAATTTGACAATTTTGCCTAAAGGACTTAAGCTTTGAGAAAATGACCAAAACCAACAAATTTAATGACCAAAATGTGGTATGTGGGTGAAGTTGGAGTTTCCATACCTATTAAGCCTTAAAAAGTCAACAATTTGACTTGAATAGTGTAGTGAATAGTAACCAGAAACACAAAAACTTCGAGAACGTCGAATTTAGCACATTAAAGCTAGGTAAAAGTGAAGTTAAATTTATTTTTGGATTTATACTAAGTTATGGTACTGAAACACTGTGAAACTGTGTATTTCAGCTGAAAAAGGCTTGGAAGCTCTGAGAGACTGAGTCAAGGCCTAGAGGCTACTCATGTCAGGTCTGTGCACAATAATTCTTTTTTAAATATTTTATTCTCAAAAATTTGACTTATGTGATTAATTATGTACTGTGTTTCCATTTTATAATCGCAAATATGACTTTGGAAATTGATCAGATTTCTCATAAATTATTTAAATAAATTGTTTTGAATTGATTTTTTGTTCACACTTAGCATGACAGTAACACATTATTCCTCCTCCATTTATGGGGTTGAGATCGTTTATTTTCCTCCCTCTCTGGCTTGCCAGTTGAGGTTGAGATCGGATGAGTACTCATTAGCTAGCTAGCCACCTCCCTCATTGGTTTCGATTAATGGGGTTGTAGATTGCTTTGTCGTGGTGTACAACACAACATTGATCAAAAATTTTGTGTCATGGCTTAATTTGTGTATGATTTTGGCAACACTGTGTTTATTAAATTATTTTACTAAATGGTATTATTATGAGCTTGATAAATTGTGAAATGTGATTGAGAAATATTTAAATTATGTTTCATCAATGAATGATTTATGTATTGTATTTTAAATTTTTATTGTGCACCATTGAGTATTTTTATACTCAGCGATAGCTTATTTTGCTGTCGCAGATAAGAGCAAGGAAAAAGCAGCAGAGTGAGCTGCTATTGAATTGAGGACCACACTGATCTTTTGTACGGGTATTATTTTATACCCTTATCGTTAATTTTGATGTAAATATTATAACGCTTTATGTATCAATGTAAAGTTGAGCAGTTGTAAAATAAATTGTAATAATATTATTTTTGGATTTCCTTCTATAAATTAATATCTGTACTTGTGAATTTCATACTTTACTCCTTGTGAATGAAGTTATTAAATATTTTGAGATGATAAATTTTGATTTGGATTATGGAATTATTTTGAAGTGAATTGAATTGAGTTGATTTGAGATTAATTGAAGGTTGGGAGTTGAGAAAATTATTGGAAGTGTTTTTTTTCAGGTATTTGAAGAAATGTTTTCTCCAAATACAAACGGAACTCTGTCAAAATTTTTATAAAATTTGCGGCAAAATTAAAATGGAAAAAATTTTTTACTAGTATTTAAACTTTGAATAAATGATTTTTAATTCCTACCAAAATGCTCACCACTTCCAAAATGTAAGAAAATTGTTTTAAAATCCCTTGTAGGGTACTTAATGAGTTATCGGTAGGTGAAGTTCGGTAGTTCATTAAGTATTCTACGGGATCATGTTATGCCTTACAGAGGGGTAAGGTGTGACACTGGAGGTGGCTGTGGCTGTGGTATGGCTCTGGTGAGCTAACGGAGCAGCTGTGTCATCTGTTCATAGAAGGCCTGCTGTGCCCTACTCACAACACCTTGAGATGATTCCGCTCCACTACTACTTCGCCCCCGACTAAGAGCAGGTGCAGGTGTAGGTGCATGACTCTCTACCTCCTCTTCTATCGGTCCTGGAGGTCCGTGCTCTGAAGGATCAGATGCCATCAATCCTAAAAAACATATATGTATTAATGTCACCTCTAACTCTATTTAAAAGTTCCATGCATGTGATGCACTCTATCTATTTCTAGGACCGTCTAAAACTTTGCTCTGATACCACTAAATATGATGCCCCTTACCCGTCTACTGTATAGCCGAGTAAGAAGTGCCACATTCGGTGCCAAAGTACCCTATCTTGTTTTATCATATCTATTATAAACTTTTAATGTCATTTAAAAGTAGTAATTCATGTGTAGAATTTTTTTTTATAACTTATTTCTGTGGAGACCCGGACAAAGCCTCCTCTATTTTATTAGCATCTGGCGGGTTCCACTAATCACCTATTAACATGTTCATATTCATTTCACACATTTCCATATCATATTTTATTTTATCATTTCATTCACAATTATTTATGAGATCTCAAAAATATCATTTATTGCATTCATATAAAAATTCATAGATAATAAATTACAAGTTTACATTACAATCTCAAAATGGAATACATCATGTGTTTATGTACAATGAACAAAAAGTACAAAATCTAGACATGCCTGGGCCCTATTAAAAAGAAATACAACTGTAGAGGTGACTAGTAAACACTGGCAGATCTGATCGATTTCTGTGTGAGCACTACTACTGCTGCTCCTGCGGCTGCTAGGACTGATCTCCAGTACCTATGCGATGGAAAACCAACGCGCTAAGTATAATGCTTAGTGGTGCATAATTTATAATAACAATAATTTAACAATTGAAATAATAATTGCAATTCATAATTTCTGGGTCTTTTTACATTTTTATTGCACTTTGAAAACAATAAAAATTATTGGGATCTTTTCTGTTTACTTACTGTATATTCAGTCTTAATTAATTATTATCAGTGCCCAAGAAACCTATAACAGACTATCAAAGCTGGATACACAGGAGTATACGGGTTAGACAGTCATATGTCTACCTCAGATACATCTATCGTGCACGAGCCACCGTCGCACGAGACCCGCTGTCAGGCTTATAAAGCCAGAAATAAAGTAGGCACAATGGCCAGTAAGTAGGCATATAGCCTGTAGAATAATCATACTAGGCACATATTGTCAGTTTATGATTTTCTCGATAGGCAGTACTGCTATCTGTGGTCCCTAATTGGTATACCAATTTATCAAAACTAAATAAATAAATCTAGGTATACTATGGGCAATTAAGCATGATTTTAATTATTTTTGTACTATTCACTGTCACTATTTTCTGGTATTGTTCAGTGATACCATTAATTTCATATTAATAGGAGAAGTACAAGTTGAGGCCCCAGCTTCACAAAGTGTCGAAGGCCCGACTGTACCAATTTTACCGATACAAATTACTGCACAAATGACCCAACAAATGGCCACTTTCTTTCAATAAATGGCTGATACTCTGTCAACTCAAACTCAAGTACAAACCCAACCCCCATAAGGGCAACATGAAATAGAGAAGAGGGAGAGACCTATGGGTCAGAGCTCGAACAGTAATTTGGGGAAGAGAAAAGAATTTGAGGAACCCCGAGCTCAGGGATATGACAGAGGCGGATCATCAGGGCAAAGACCACCAAGATCTAGTAGTCGAATAATCAGAAGTTCCTATTCTGCCCGTTTCTGCCATGTTTGTGGTAAGCTACATGGAGGTGTTTGTCGTAAGGCCTCTGGAGCCTGCTAAAATTGTGGAAAGCTTGGACACTTTGTTAGAAATTGTACTAGAGTATCTCGATCTGCTCTCGAAAGTTCACAGACAGTCAGTAGAGGTCGAGATAGAAATAGAGTTGGTACTCCTCATAACCATAACACAGTGAATCAACCCGAACATAGTAACTCATCAGTTAGAGCATCCACTATACGCAAAGGAGAAAGAACAGAAACTTTGGATGTCGCTGCTGGTAAGTTTTTAATTTTCGAAAGAAATAATTAATTATTTTGTTTGATCCCAGCACTACTTAGTTGTATGTTAGTGTTAGAACTATATGTTCTGTTGTTATTCCTTTACAGGGGAATAAATTTTGATGCATTAGTGATTAGTCCTTTAAGATAAGGAATGTGATAATAAGTGAAATTAGTTGTGGAAGAATTTATCAGTAAAAAGTATTTTCTAACACACCATAAATTATAAAGCTAAACGGCAAGCCTACTTAATGTAAGGCAAGAGGACGTAAAAGTAAGTTGCGGTAATAAAATTGTTCTAGATGAGGGCAAAGATGTTATAGTTAGTAATTATCAGTGGATATTGTAATCAGAATAAGTTTCGAATATTAGTGAATTCGAAAAGGATAAAAGATAGGAAAGTTTGATCTATTGGGATGTATTGTAGTAACTGTGCAATATTTTTGATGCTTATACTGTAAGCTACAGATTACAGTACTGACTTGAGATTATTGTGTAGAGCTACATACTACTCGATAGTACACCAAGATGAGAATAATTGCCAACGGCATCTGTATTGGTATAGTTATGCCAGGATAGAATTTTATTATTGGAAATGAGTTTGGAAATCCTACTTAGGGATTTATAACTCAAAAGTTAGAATGTCGAAAGGTTATAGTTTAGTACAAAAGGAAGTAAGTTATAGAATATTAATAGATAAAAAGAGTTGTCGAAGTAAAAATTTGAACAGTTGGTTCAGATATAACAAAGAAATGTTACAAATGTGAGTAAGATTGTTGACTAGAATGGTCAAAGGACCCATGACTAGATAAGTAATTCTAATATGACCATAATGGTCATTCAAGAAGGGAACATGAATCAAAATATTAGACGGAATGATAGTAAGAAAAGATTAGTGCTATATAAACAAAGTAAATGTTATATTAGATTGTTAAAAGTTTTACACAAATTCAGAGGAAAGAAGATTATACGATCATATAGAAAGGATAAAATAAATGTTTGAATATTGTAAGACGGCTATTGGGTAAAATTTCACCGACGAAATTTATTTTAAGGGGGGGAGAATTGTAACACCTTATGTTCGGTAGTGCGTTCTACTGTTTCGGTGATAGTGTTTGTCCGGGCAGCTAGGATGCTTGGAATTATATTTAAATATTAGTGTGGAGATATAAGGTAGTGAAATAAAATAGAGGAAAATACAAGAAAAAAAAATAAAGGAAAAATAAAAGAGAGAAAATGGAACTAAGCTAAATGGACAAAACCGTACTGATGGGTAACTGCACCGAGAAGTTGCGGCGTGGGCCGTTGACTAGCCTTGGACCGCAGGAAACCCTAGAAAATATTTTTGAGACTTAAATAAATATCTATTGAAAAATAAATGATATTAGAAATGTTAAAGAAAAATTAAATAATTAGTACAAAGAAAAAATGAAAAATCGAGAAACCGACAAAAAATCGGTGTTACCGAAAAAGCCGAAAAGCAACCCAAATACGGGCATTGTGGTCAATTGACATCCCGAGTTGCCTTTTGACCTAAATGTACATTAAAAATAAATGATATTAAACTTTGAAAATACCATGAAAATTAAAATGGTGGTCCATAATTTAAGTAGTGAAAGAAAAGAGGTTAAATGTGGGAATTGTGAAACTTTAATTAATTAATCTTTAAAATATTGTTAGTGCTCCACTAATGCAGCAATTTTGGACACCTATAAAAGCTAAATGGGACAGAAAATTCATCATCTTCAACCTTTAAACATACCAGTCGAACCCATTTCCTCTCAAAACTCCATGGCCGGCCAAACTTAAAACTCCATGCATCCATGATCCAACCATGGAATCCTCTAATCTTCTTCACTAAAGTTGTTCTATACAGCTTGGGCAACATTTTGGGAGCAAGAAAAGGAAGTTTTGGTGGAGTTTTGAGGAAAGTCCATAAGAGGCAAGTGAGTATTTTTCAATCTTGCTTCATTAAACTTTGAGTGGATGTTGTAGGGAGTTATTTTGTGGAAGAAATTTTGAAGTTTAATGGATTAATGGAGAACCACCATTTCGGCAGCCATGGAAACTCACTATTTGTAACTTGTTTTTACTTGTTAATGGTAGTTTAAGATGTTGGTATAAGTGTTTATGTGTATAGAAATAATTTGAATAATGTATACTAAGTGTATGTGTGATAGTGCACTTGGTTTTGGAAGCTTGGAAGCTTGGAAGCAATTTGAAGGAGATGTATAATTCGACAACTTTTAAAATATAGTTGAAATGTGTTGTTTCATGGTTTGGTTTATCAAATTGTGTTGTTTATGATGGCAGTATGTATATGTGTATAATAGATTAGAATTGGATATGTAAATGGGGTATGTTCATGTGGTTAAATTGTGTAAATGGACTTTGAAAAATTCTGTGTCATGGTGTGTATATTGAGAATAGTTACAAGTTGTCCAAAATGACCAAAATGTGTTGCAAAGTGTGTTAATGGTATGGTACAAACCAGAATTGGCATGAAAGGTAAACTTGGTAAGTATTAGATGTGTAATTGGTAAGTGTTGAATAATGTGTAACAGGGCAGTGTACATTTTAGCTTAGAACCTTAAGTGTGTGACTCTAATTGGTATGAGACCAATTGAAGGTGAAACTTTCATGAAGGAAGCTTACCTAGATTCTGTCCATAAGGTGACTTAGGAATTGACCAAATCCGGAAATAGGTAAGTGCAGGGTAAATTTTTGACCATATGAATAGTAATCATTAGAAGGACCATAACTCACTCAAAACAGGTCCAATTGACTTGAAATTTTTACTATGGATAGTTTAAACATAGATCTACAATTCTTATGAAGACACCAAAGCCCAAAAATGGCCAAAACCAAGCCAAATAGCTTACATAAGTTCAGGTACCAAAACTAGCCGAACCAAAAGTGACCTAAAAATGACCTAAGCCTACCATTTTAGTGCATTCTATCCAGTATTGGTAAATTGACCATATCTTGGTCTACACAACTCATAATGACCTGAAATTTTGCCCCGTGTGCAATAAGACATGGACCTACAAGTTTGTAGTTTGGACCGGAACCTGAAAATCGAGGGAACTAGGTCATCCGGCTAGGTCAAAATAGTGTACCGAAATTCGGTAAATTGCAATAAAATGCAATACACTTGAAAATGAATTTGGTAACAACATATACCAACACTAAAGGGCTATAAAATGTGACATATTGGTAACATTGGAATTGACTCACTTAGAGTGCATCAAGGGTCAACATTATAAGTTGACTAATGAAATGAATTGAAGGGAATAGTACCAAGAAAATTTAGATATTGGATTTTATGGTTGGAAACAAATTCATCGAGTACTGAAATACTTTAAATTGTGTGTTTCAGTTGATAAAGATATTGAGAAGCATAAAGAACATTGAGTCAAGGCCTAGGAGCAACTAAAATCAGGTTTGTGCACAACTAGTTTTTAACTGATTTTGTTCTGAATATTTCATATGATTAAATAACATATTTTTCTTATGTATTATGTTCAACAAGCATTGGATTTAATTCAATGATTATTGAAATTGTTATAGTATGTATGAATTTAGCTTTGTGAAATAATATTTCTACAAGTATTAAGCATTGTTGTGGATTGAATAAATTATGTTTTAGAAAATTGTGATAGAACATGTTTTGAATTGTGATGGGCAATTTGCATGGAAAAATGCAAATTTATAATTTGAATTGTGATGAGCATAAAAATTATTAGATATTGGAATTGACTTTGAATCGAATTGTATTGTGATTTATGCTCACTAAAAGGATTGTGATATTATTTTATATCTCACTATAGATGCTTAACTAGGTTACTACCCGTCTCTCTCATTTATTGAGAAGACAATGGAGTTAGTTGTGTTTTGATTACCATGGTACGTGCACAGGCTTAGATTCTCCTCTTATTAGAGGTTAGATCTAAGTTTTATGTTATGGCCCTTTCGAAAGATTCATTATTATGATGTGTACTGTGCACGATGATTCGACCTCCTCGACCATAGGGAGTTAGAATCCGATTCGACCTCCCCGACCATAGGGAGTTAGAATTACCCCGAAGATGGCCCTTTTAGATTAGTCTTGCATAGTTAGTGAGATAAAGAATGGTTTTTAAGATAAAGAATGATTTTTGAGATAAAGAATGGCTTTTGAGATAAAGAATGGTTTTCGAGATAAAGAATAGTTATTGAATAGTAAAGAATTTCGATTTCAAATGGGATTTATGTATAATTGATTTTATTGGAATTAATCTTTATTTTTCAATAAATTGTTAGAATTACCTTAAATGTTGGGTTGTGATTTGATAAATTGAATTTTGCGATCAAAGTCATTTCATACAAATGATTTACGCTATTAGCAATGAATAATTTGATTTTTGGAATTTGATGAGTATCCTGATTTTCAAATTATTTGCTTGTAATTTTGCTAAGGTATATTGTACTATATTTTAAGTTATAGTTGTGCACCACTGAGTTCACCACTCAGTGATAGCTTCGTATGCTATCTCAGGTGAACAGAGCATAGAGCAATTGAGTAAGCTTCTTTGAAGAGACATTCAGATCAGCTCTAGGTATACCCATGTACACAGGTTTTGATATGTATGTAAATTATTTGAGCAGTTGTATAAAAACTCTTGTAAAATATTTTGGTATGTAATTAAATGCAAATTATGGTAATGTAAATTTGAGATTTCATTTACTTGTATAGTTTTGTAACATTAATTTTTGAGTCTTGTATTCAATGAAATGTTCTTTATGATAAGATTGGTTTAAAAATGAATTGATTTGATTATTGAGATTTGAATTGTGAGTTGAAATGAAGTTATTGGAGTTGTATTTGAGAAAACATATTGCGAGTGTTTTCCTTTTCAGGTTTGAAGAACTGTTTTCTCAAAACACAGTCGGCACTTTGCTGAAATTTTGAAAAAAATTTTATAACACCAAATTTTAATCTATGATTTAAATTTCAAAAAAATTGTTTTAAAATCCCTTGTAGTATATCTAATGGATTATCGGTAGGCGAAGTACGGTAATTCATTAGGTGTACTACGGGATCATGTTAAACTTACGGGGGAGTAGGGTGTGACAAACTGGGTCAAGTGGTCTCCATGAAAAGTGTAGCCCTATGTCTAAGCTTTCCATTAATGTAAATTTTAGGTCATTTGGACCATTATAGAGAGAGTTATGACTTGTTCATTTAGTCATTTTCTGGGTTTCGGTGTTTGGTCATCTGGGTTTCTGTAGAGAATTGGTCATAATTTTGACAGAATTTGGGCATGGTGTCTATATGAAAAATGGGCTATTTTGAGTCTAATTTCACCTCCTATTGGTCTCATACTAATTGGAGTCACACATTTTCAGTTATGGTTCAATAAAGGGACTGGACTCCTCAAGTCCCAACCTACAGAAAATCAAACACTTCCAATATCTCAATTCCTCCAACTTCCTTACTTTAATTTGCATGCAATACACTTCTATAAGCACAATCTCAACTCAATAGGTTAATTTCAAGCATTTATACAAAGTCCTCAAGCATTTACACAAATCATAGTTTTCGAAGTTTCAAATTTATACAAACACTACACAATCAAACTCTCAAACATTTCAACTCATCACACATTCTCATGGAACCATTTTTCATCACTTAAAAGTAATAAACTTCAAGTTCCATGGCTGCCAAAAATCAAGGGTTCTTTCCTTCAAAATTTCTTTTCAATTTCATGCAAATTTTCACTTGATTTAACATGATATTCATGCTTAAAGAAGAGATTAAAAGTTTAAAGCACTAACCTTTGTGGTGACCCAACTTCAAGCTTCCTAAAGTTCAACTTTTCTCTTCTTTATGGGTATCTATAGCTTTCTTAGGGTGTGGAGAGTATTTTTAATGAAGGGGACTATGGGTTTTGGTATGTGGAAGCTTGGGAAATCAAGATTGAAAGCTTGACAAAAATGGTGGAGAAGGGGCACAAGGGTGGACAACACAAGGAGAAAGAGAAGAAGAAGAAGAAGTGAGTTGGTAGGGTTTTGTCCTCTTATGCTATATATATTTATATATTTATGTGTACTTAATTTGTTTTAATTTTTATAAACCTTTTTCTTTTCTTTTCCTTTCTTTTCTTTTCTTTTCTTTTCTTCTTCTTTCTCTTCTCATTTCCCTAATTCAAATTCATAATTTTTAATTTGTGTTAATTATTTTATTCTCTAAATTTTTATTTTGACATTTAGGTCAAAATTCATGTTTAGGGGTGAAATGTCCAAAATACCCTTCATAATGCATATCGGGTCACTTTTATTATTTTTGTACAAATTAATGAATTCTCTAAATTTTATATTTTTTTTCTCTAAATTTTTTCTATATTTTCTTCATATTTATTTCTTCAATTTATATTTCCTCACTATAGTCTTGGTATAGTTCCAGACATTTTTGAATGTCCGAACAGGCATTAGTCATCGGAACAGTAAAATGTACGGATTGCCTATGGTGAGGGCGTTACAGCTAGTATTGGTAACGACTTGCTAAGTGGTTGAAAGGATTCCTTCCTCATGTAGCATGCCTGGAAATGCATGTGAAATTCTTCCTTGGCAGCTAGACTCAGTCATGGGTAGCGTCTAGCTGCCTAATTTTCATCCAGACACAACAATTTAAATGCACTCCGAAGTTCTCCCATTTGCTCTTCAACAATAGCAAAAAAATTGCAACACTTCTTTGATTTCTCTTTCTCTCTCGGTTGTTGTGGAGAAATTTTGAGCAAAAGAATTCCAACACTTCTTTAATTTACTCTCTCTCTCTCTCGCTATAGAAAAAGAAATGTGCATAATTATATTTGTGGTTTTTTTAATTATTGTTCATGGTACATAAAAATTTTATAATACAAATTGCTATAGTATAATTTTTTTTTGACACTCTAACAATCTCTCTCTCTCTCTCTCTCTCTCTCTCTCTGCCTGTAGATAAAGTAAGGTGCATTGCACTTTGAGATCATTTTTATTTTGAGATAATTTTTTTTATTATTGATGTTATATAAAAATTTTATAATACAAATTATTGTAGAATAATTTTTTTTTTAACACTCTAACAATATTTCTCTCTCTCTCTGCCTATAGATAAAGTAAGGTGCAGTACATTTTGGTGTAATTTTTATATTGACATATTTTTTTTATTATTGATGTTATGTAAAAATTTTAATATAAATTACTATAGTATAATTTTGTTCTCTCTCTCTCTCTCTCTCTCTCTCTCTCTCTCTCTCTCTCTCTCTCTCTCTCTCTCTCTCTCTCTCTCTCTCTCTCTCTGTGTGTGTGTGTGTGTGTGTGTGTGGAGAAAGTAATAATATAATAATATATTAAGAATTAAACTACATAATTAAATTTTTGTAATAGTATAAATTTATCTCATATTTATTTTAAATACTCTAAAAAAATAATATATTATTTTTCTTAAAAAAATATGCAATATATTATCTATATTTTACGTAATTACTTTTACCAAAAAATATAATACACATTAAAAAAATTTTAAATTATTATACTTTTAATATTTTTTCATTATTTACAGCTAAAAAAAAGTACATTTATATTATTTTCACCTAATTTTTTTCCCTCAAAAAAATTCTGAATATATATTCAAATTAATAATAATATATTTTTTTCTTATTCTCTTTTGAACTATTTTATCACCTTGTTTATACATAAAATTATTTTCTATACCTAATAATTTTTTTTAATTTAAATTTACAATGTAATATCTAATTTTCACTAATAATAATTTTTATTTTTATGTTGTTACTAATAGAAATTCTTAACCACACTACTACAATTATTACAAAATATTTTATTTCACTATTAAATTTTAAAAATATTTTACTAATATAAAAATTATTTCCTTAACATCAAACTTATCACGATGCATAACTTAAAAAAAAAAAAATCCATATACTACACATACCTTACTTCAAAGAGCTAGAGAGATTTTGGTTGGTGAGTTAAATGAGAGGGAAAGGGAGAGGAGATTTATATAGAGGGTAAAGGTTGGGGTGACTTTTTAGTTAAACTGAAGTTTAGTGACAATATTACACACAGCTAGACACTACACACGTCATTGTACTACTCTCGAACGATGTGATTGCACGTGGTCCGAAGGATGTGATTGGGCGTGCTAGATGCTAGCCATGGTAGCGCCCAGCTGCATGGGTCATGTCGTCTGCAAGTAGATGGTACCCATGGTAGAGCCCAGCTGCGTGACGTCATGTCTTCTGTAGCTAGACACTATCATGGGTAACACCCAGCTGGCCTACTCGTCTGCTCGGTTCTTCGCCATTTGCTCGCTGTTATTATTTGGAGATTCTCTGCCTATTCGCTACTAAGGATAGCATCCACCACTTTTTTAATTATTTGTTTAACTTTTCAAATAAACCATTTTTTTTTTAATTTTTACCTATATAGACGCTAGTCATACCTCAATCTACCACCTTTTTACCCCCTTTTGATAAATAGTTTCTATCACACACCCTTTTAGTAATTTTCTTGTTTTCAATTACACCCTCTTGATAATTTGCCCTTTGTCTAGTTGTTGAAGTTTGCTCTCTACGTTGGGTTTCTCTTGGGAATGACATGGGCTTAGAATAGAGCTCTCCTTCCTTATAACAAAAAAAAAATATATAGGGTTTGTTTATATATATTAAGAAGATTATTTTCATTTATAAATAAGTATTGCTAAATTTGAATTTTTATTCTATAAATCAAGAACTTCATTATTCAATGTTATTATATTAAAATATATAAAAGAAAAGTGAATATTGAAAGGACTGTATATTTATGGACATGGGTTATATCCCTATTTATTACAAAACATCTATATAAACTATGATTATGCCTACAATCATGCTAAGTTAATTAAGCAGGTAATTTTTATAGCTTATTCTTAAATTTTGTTTTATATTTCACTTTTTTTCAATAATTTCAATTTATTATTAAAAAATTATTAAATTTTAATTTTATTTTATAAATAAATTTCTCTAACCAGTAATAATAAGTTTTTCAAATTAAAAAAATCTTTCTAAACTATGTTTACAAATTCAATTTTAACACTTTCTGGTAAAAGGTAAATATTCCTCTTTTCAAAAAGCAAATTATTGTAATGTCATTAATATTTTTATAATAGGTCTAGAAAGTAATTAAAACAGTCAGTATTTTTTTAAGTGTAAAAGGAAAAGAGGTAAAAATGTAATTTCATTTTTTTCTTAACTTGAAAATTAAGTTAATAGGATTTTTGTGAAATAAAATAAAATTTTAAAATTTTTTAATAATAAATTAAAATTAAAAAATAAAAATGAAACTCGAGGTAAAATTAAAAAAAGAGCTATAAAAATTGCACTCAATTATGCTAATCACTGTATTAGTTCGTGATAACAATTATAATGCATAATATTATATTACATTTTTATGATTATAATATGGATGATGGTATATATGAAGATTTTTCATTCATTCATTAATTTTCATATTCCATTGGCACATATGATTCTACTTTTCAATTTGTCCTAATAAAATAAAATATCTCTATAAGAAATAGTGTGTATATGTTTTAATAATATAAAAATATGCTCTTTAAATAAAATATCAAATAATTTATTTTTGTCCATTATATATTTAGTCTTTCAATATTATATAACTAAATCATATAATTTTTTTTTCTACATACAAATATTTTTATTTAATGTTATTTAAGCTCTAGTGAATGTACAAATATGAGGATCGAAGGGTTAGCATGACCACTTCAAAACTCAAAGCCTCAAAGTCGTAGCCCTTCACAGGCCAAAGACTGGGCTCAAAATAGTTAGCCCAAGATTGGGCCTAAGAGTAAATCATATAGTTGAAGTTAAGGTTAAGGGTGAGCACAGTCATTTAATTCAACTGCACCGAACTGTATTTTTAATTAATTAAATTGTTAATAAATTTGAAAATTATCAATTGAATTAAAATAAAATTAAAATTAATCAAAATAAAAAATATTTAGTTGGTTATAAATTATAATAAAATAAATTGAAAAAATAAAATATATATTTTTATATAATTAATTAACTAATTATTAATAAAAATATATTTATAATTTTTTATTTATAAAAAATAATAAATCTGATTTAATATTGATAATAAAATAATTATAAGTTAAATATTATTATAAAATATAAAAATAATAATTATCTATGATATATTATCAATAAAATTATAATTAATATATTAATTAATATAAATTTAATTATTAAATTAAAGGTAATCAAATAAATAATAAAAAATTTTTATTATTATTATCTAAAAATTAAATTGAACTGAATTTTTTTATTAAAATAATTAAATTTTATTAATTTAATTTGATTAATTAATTATAATCGAGTAATCATGCCCTAATTAAAGCTTCTGCTGAAATTTAATTAAGCCCGAAAGATTAGCTATTAAGGCCTAATTTTGAAGGCCTGAGCCTCTTAACTTTTTGAAGCTTCATTTGAGTTGTCCTGCCTCAACTAAATTTTTTAAAGAAATACTAAGCTGATAGCCCACGAAGAGATTAATTCATTTTTAAATATTTTAAAAATAATTCTTATTATAAATACCAAAAAGGAAATTGATGATGAAGAATGATTTAATAGTTATAGCTGAATGTAGGGATGACATCAATATATTCAATTTGGTTTGGTTTGAAAAATTAAAAAAATTAAATAAATAAAAAATTATAACATATCAAATTAAAACTAAATGAAGAAAGAAATTGAATCAAATTGAAGTAAATTAATTTAATTTAATTCAATGTATTGATTTAAATTTCATTTTGGGTTTAGTTTAATTTAGTTTAGTAAAGACTAATTAAAAAAATAAATTATTTAATTTGATTTGATTTTATACTTCTATCATTTTTTTTTTACAAAAAATTGAATTAAATTGAATAGACTATTTTTAAAAAAAATTAAAAGTCGAAATGAATTAATCTATTAGAAAAATTAAATTAAAATTTTAAATTAAATCAATTGAACTAATTTTTCATGTTGGAAGAGAATTTTTGTTAATCCCTAACGCGGGATAATTTTTGTCCTTATTCATATTGGCCTAGGGGACAAGAAGGATAGTTTTCTACCATGGATTCTTATTTCGTGGTGGCAAAGAACGTGTTTTCTTCAACAACTTCAGCCATTTTCAATTCGTCCACACTAGCTGAATGGACTTTCTTCGGCTCTCTCTCTTGCAAGTTGAGAAAAAAAAAAAATGTATATGTATCTGTCATATTTTTATCTTAAAATGTCTAGTAAAAAAAAAAGATAAAATGTCCAATGAGTGCTAAGGTGGATAAAATAATCATAATAAACATAAAAAATTTCAATGTGTCAAATAGTGAAAAACTAGTGAAGTGTGACTTCGTCTAAAAATTATTGTCTCACCTAATTTTGTCCGCTCTTTAATTAAAATTTCTTCATTTCTTTCGCTACTCTAAATGTTTAAATAACATCGAATTATTCATAATTATAGTTTTTCATCTTTAAATCACTTCAAAATTTAACAAAAACATAAAAATTTTAAAAATCAAATATAAAATACTAAAATTAATAAATTAACTAAATTAAATATTAAAATGTATAAAATATTAAAATAAAAAGATAAAATGAATGTGAAATAATCCTAAAATGCCGATAAAATATGCACATCATGTGTTTCTGTTTTTATCTGGCAGTAGTTTCAAGAGAATTTCAACGCATTGGTAGGTTCACAGAGTTCACCAAGTGCCTAATTCTATAGGGGTGTTGACTAGACCCTTTCTCATAATGTCTTGGAGATTTTTCTTTCATATGCAATCTTAGCGAGATGGAGTAAGGGGTCTTTGCATTCTCTTCTAGGAAGCCAAGACAAGAAAGTGGAACTCAAAATCTGCTCTTGGATAGCTAGGTTTTGCTAGCCTTGGTGGGGTGATCCAAGGCCATAATAGCCTTCTCAAATGACTGTCTTCATACCCATTTGGTGCTCCAATTTCTTTTGAGGTTGTTTTAAAAGCCCCTCTTAAAATCCTCATGGTTTGAAGGTATTAGCTAAGCTAAGGGTCATGGAGTCTATAATCACCTGGTTGAACACGGCAGGTAATCTCACTTTGACTCTGCCTATAGCTTCTGTCAGAGCTTCAAGTATTTGAATCTTTGGTTTTAGCTGTTTCTTTTTCTCTTGCATCAATTGCTGTGTATATTTGCCTTGCTTGTTATCTGTTTTTTTATCTGCCTTTTATTGTTATGGGCTTTTTTGTGGCCTTCTTTAAATTTCAATAAAATTTTTTATTTATAAAAAAATTAATATAGCACATACTATTATATATGCATTAGCTTTTCAATTTTAAACATTAATTAGTTTTTTAATTGTACGTCATGATTGTGTTGTTGGGTGACAGTAAATTATAAAAGAGCAAGACTAAGAACCCATTGACCCAATAATCGGTTTAATAATTCATTGACAGCTTGGATTGTGGGACCTGTGGAGATTACTTGCTAAAGTTTTTTCTATTCAATTAATTAATTAATTTTAAGGATACAATTATTATAATTACGATCTTATATAATTATTTATAAAACAGTAAATTTTAAATGTACAATTATTTAGTTACAAATTTAAAAGAATTATTAATGTCTATATAATAATAGGATGAATAATAATGTTAATTATATTATTATTTTTTAATAAAATAAAATAATTTGTGAACAAATAATGCGTCTATTTCTATATAAACATATTTTCCACTGACGCCAAATGCCCCTGGCTCCTCAATCCTCATTTCCCACCTCTCTCTCTCTCTCTCTCTCACATCCTAATAAGCAAGTGGTTTTACAGCACACAAGCAAGAAACCTGGTGGGCAGCCATGCCTGGATCTTACTTTTGCGGGTTGTGCAAAAGGAAGGGAGACGCTAATCGCCAACCCGGAGGAGGTATATCTTGTTTTTTTGGCATATGTTGCAAAGTAAATCCAAATAGGTTGCACTTTGTTACCTTCTAATATCTATATCCGTATGATATATAAAAGGCAAAGCACAATAAGTTGTTTGAACAGCAATCTTTTTTCGCCTCGTTTGGGTGTCAAGCTTAGATCCAATAGTATGGCAGTGAAAAAAAAAAGTCTGTGATCTTTATCTTCCTTTCTTGCAAAGTTTAGAACAGTAGAAATGAGAACAAAATTCCAAGTTGCATCTTGATGATATCATTAAAAGAAAAAGGAAGAGAGGGGGGGGGGGGGGGGGGGGTTGTGGGGGGGGGGGGTGGGGAAAGGGAAAATAGAGATTTACATGAGGAAAGTAAGTGTTTATGCTCTAAAATTTTTTAAAAATTGTGTTGCTTTATTTTACAAAACCAAAAAGGTTAGATAATATGAAATCAAGTTCTCGTTTTTTTTTTTTAATTAGTAAATTGAATTTTTTGTTTAATTCTGACTAAAATTTAAATTTGTTTTTTTTTATAATTATATCTAAATGTTAAAAAAATAAATTATTAATAAAATTTATCAATTTTATTAGATTTATCAATTTATCAAGTTCTTGTGATTTGATTCTCTTTTATTTTCAATTGGTAAAAACAGAGGAAAAACCAATTCCAATACAAGCAGCTGATGACAGTGCAGTGGAAGGTACGTAACAAGTAAACTTCTAAACATAACTTTTGAATTTCGATCATCTTCCGTATGTGTGGAATTTATATTTGTTATAAATCCCAAAAATTTTAGGATAAAAGAATATCAAATTTTAGAATATTTATGTTTATTCAGCGATGCCAGTTGAGTAACCTTTTGATCCAGGTGTTCCAACGTACACCTATGAAGAACTAGCCAAAGCAACTGGAAGTTTCTCCAACAAAAACCGCCTTGGCGAGGGTGCTTCTGGTCAAGTTTATAAGGGAAAACTTCCAAATGATAACAAAGTCGTTGCAATTAAGAGGCTTAAACATTTTTCTGATCCGGAGAAAGAGAAAACAGCGCAAAATCAATTTGAGGAGGAGGCTAAAACCATTAGCCGCACCGATCACCAAAATATTGTGAAGGTGTTTGGATACTGCAGTGAAAAAGAAGATAGATTGCTTGTTTATGAGTTTGTTTCCAACAAGTCATTGAAATTTCATTTGCGTAGTGAGTACTTTTCTAATTTTAAATTGCTTGATGATGGTCAGAGTTATATTGACAAGTAAAATTCTTAGTTAAATTAAATTAATTATAAATTCAAGGTATAAATATTTTTTTTAGTAAATAAGACTGATCACAATCATTGAAAAGATGACAGATTTTCTCCTTTCATTTATAATTTATTTTTATTTATCAAAAGAATCAAATCATATGGTATCTTGACTATATTAAATGATTAAGCTTTTTTTTTTTTTAATTTTTCCATATAGAAAGCCAGACAATCGATTGGCCAAGCCGAATGAAAATTGCTTTGGGTACAGCAGAAGGATTGGCATATTTACATAAAGGACATGAAGGACGTGAGTAGTTAACTTTTTTTTTTTTTTCAGTTTTATGATATTAATATCTTGAATTTCATACTCTTTTTATATGTTTTAGGTCATCCTAGAATCATCCATCGAGATATTAAAAGTGATAATATTCTTCTCAATGATAAATTTGAGCCAAAGGTATGATGTTTATGATATTAAAACATTGTTGGCTGGCCATATATAACTCTTGCTATATAATAATTTATGTTTACAATAAAAATTTGTGCAAACTAATTCAATATCTACACATTTTAGTTTTTGAATCAACTGTTAAATATTAAAAATGAAAATAAAGAGTTATATATATTGATTATCGATCAAATATTTTTTTAATTAATTACAATTAATGTCAATTATAAGTAATTGGCCTTTGATGGCTCACAGCAACCACTAAACTAAAAAAATCTTTAATTAATTAATACTTGAGTGAACTCTTGATTTAATATTCTCTCTATCCCAAAAAATAAGCTTGCTTTTATTTTTGCATAAATTAAAACTATTTAATTAATGTAGTCAAAGCAATAAATTTTGTTCAATCTTTTTCTAATATATCTCCATTTATATTGGGCCATCAAAAATTAAATAATTTAGGTTACCAAATTTTTCTTAAAATTAATATATTTTAATAATATTAAATAGGAGACATATTAATAAGTTAATATATATAAGGGAGGGGGGGGGGGGTGGTGGGGAGTGGAGGGGGTATAAAGTTGCAATTTTAAAAAATACTAGTAAATTATTTAATCGAAACTTGTTGCGTTTTCAATTTAAGTTAAATGACATAATAAATTTACTTCAGTCATTTTTCCCCTTCAGATTGGAGATTTTGGACTTTCCAAAGATTTTGCAGATTCTGCTACTCACGTTTCCACTGATCCAAAGGGAACTCCTGCGTAAGATTATCTTCAGCTTATTTAGAAATTACAAATATGCAAAGTTTTAATTCAATTGATTTTTTTTTCTCATCTTTTATGTTTGAAAACCTAATAATTAAAAGAATTTAATTCTTTTAATAAAAAAAAATCATTTAAAACAAGAAATAGAAATTAGATAAAAAGTTGTAGTATTATGTGAGATTTTAATTTAATTCTTTTCTTTGCATATGATTTAATTTATTCCAGAAGAAGCCTTTGTGTGTTAGCTAAATTTTCATTCCAAGAGAAAATTTGTCAAATAGTTTATTCTCATACACGCTTTCTTTCAAGTGCAGTTATGCCCCTCCTGAATATTATATTAAAGATGGCCAAGAAAGGAAGCTCACTGATAAGTCTGATGTCTTTTCCTTCGGTGTTGTGCTTCTGGAGTTAATTACGGGGAAATTAGCTGCTTTTGAAAAGAAACGCAATGAACGTGTTCGCTTAGCTATTTGGGTATGCAATTTTTTTCCCTTATTCAAATTATTCTAATTTCGTTTAGGAGTAAGTTTTTGGAGGTAGAGTAAGTTTTTTCAATGTAATTAAGACATGTGGACTTATTTGGGAGGGAGGTTTAATGGGGAAGGTAAGGTTTTTGAGGGTTTGTGAAGGTTTTAAAACCTCAAAGACCTTCAGTTTCTCTACCCACCAAATTGGGGTATTGTGAATGTTTTTATAAATTAAATATTAATTATTAACTATCTTTACCTTTCCATGCCTTCGATCCAAACAATATAAGATTAGTAAACCATCATTTATCTTACCTTCATTTCAAACAATGTAATATTAAAAAAACCTTACCTTATCTTTTATCACATTACCTTACCTTACTTCTTACCTCCTTACACTTCTCCCAAATGAAGGCAGTCAACATATTGTTAATTATAAATCCTTCCTCAATTATTCCTCATTAATTATTTTAAATATAAAATACTTGTGTCTTTTTTAACAATTGACAAATAAAAATTTAAATTTTAACAAAAAAATAAAATTTAATATTTGATGTTTTGTAATTTATATATATATTCTTTTTTACCAAATGAAATCTTAAGTAACTTTTGTGCATCTATTTTGATTATAATTCACAGGCAATGCCCCTACTCAAACAAATTTTGGATACAGACAAACAAGAATTGGATGCAAAGAATTGTAAAGATCTTTTTGATTTGAAATTAAAGAAAAAATATGATAAAGATGAAATGATTCGAATGATTTATTGTGTTGCGGCTTGTGTATATAAACCTGCGAAGTTACGCCCACAAATGAGCCAGGTAAATCCATAAATCAAGCTAGATTTTGTTGTTTTGTTTATGAGCTCATGGTCTTATATATTTCTTACGCCTGATTTTATAGCGTTTAATTTGTTATGAGCTTTAATTCTTTTCATCTTAAAAAACGGAGAGAGATTTGTCTATATGGTATGTGCTAACTAGTTTAATATTTATTAATTCTGGTGAAGAGAACAAATTTTATTCTGACTCCAAAATGGAAGAATTTGTTGGAGTGTTGTTACACATTTTTAATTAAAATTACTTCAAATATATTTAAGATTTAAATTTTTAATATATATATGTGTGTCGAATTTATTTGATAATTTTATATGTTAATTTAATAATTTCATGAGTGATTGCATGCTTTGTGATCCAGGTACTTGAAGTACTAAAAGGAAATATGGAGCCGAAGAATATATGGGTCAGAAATGATAGTAAATACCTGTACGAAGGGTCACCATATGCTTCATTACCTACATTAGCTGAGGAAACCCCTGACTCTTAAAGCCTCTATTTGATATTGAAATTGTGAATTAACATCGCTTTGAAAAAAAGATTTCTAGTGAGCTCCTATTTATTTTGAATGTCAATCTTTTTATAATAATAATAAATTTATGTTTTTCATTGCAATTTCGAAGTTTGTATTTCATCGTTGATCCATTGTTAATTTATCACTATTGACATTTTATCCACCACTAATCCTAGTTATTGGTGTCGAATTTCAATTCGTCATTAAAAATACTATTTTTTAGATCTTACTTGATTTAATTTTATGATAAAATTTATTTCTTTTGTTCATGTATGTTTGTCACATTAACAAAATGAGAAAACGGAAATTAGAAAAGAAAATGAATAAAATGATATGTAATAAAAAAATGATAATTTTATCATTTAATATATATATAATTTTAAAATGAGGAATAAAAATGACATGTAATAAAAAATGATAATTTTGTCATTTAACATATATATGATTTTAAATTTAAAATTCATTTACAAATTTTCTTAATTCAGATGAAATTTAGTTTAGTTATAACACATTTTATGGAATTAATTATTAAGAATTCTAAATAAATTTTTATTTAAATTAAACATTTAATACATGCATTTTATATAGTCATTTAGGTTAAATTTCATAGTCATTTTATTCATCTGTTAGTCATTTTTAGTTAATTTTATTAGTTATTTAGTTAATTTTTCATAATTGTTAATTTTCAGATTAATTTATAATTTTACTTTTATTTTGTAGATAAAATGGTGTTTTTGAGGGAGTAAAAGGTAATTGTGTAAGTAAAGAGTGATTTTCTAGTCCAAAAGTACAAAAAATGAAGCTTGAAAATTGAAGAATTTAGAACTTGCCGAAATCTGTACAAGGTATTGCACTGCCTGTACAACTTTTATACAAAAATACATAAAAAATTTTGGACTGCTGAAATCTGCACAAGGGAGTGCACAGCCTATGCAGGTCACTTGTGCACCTTCACGGAAGATAATCTAAAGTTGTCGAATCTTACACAACCTTTTGCACAACCTATGCAGCTTGCTTGTGCACCTTTACAGAAAATTGCCAAGACATGCTGAAACCTGCACAGTCTGTGCACCTTCACGAAAAAGCTATGGAATTTGTCGAAAAGTGCACAAGATCTTGCATAGGCAATACATAGCATGTGCACACCTCATTAATTGGCTGAAGAAAGAAATTTCTCACATGTGTGATTACCTCAGACACACTATTTTTGGGCTAACCTAGGGTTCTCTGTCAAGGGAGTATAAAAGCCACTCTTACCTCATTTTACTGTAGGAAGAAAGATTGAAAAAAGGAAGGAAAAGTAGAGTAAGAGCCGACACTTCCATTTTTGGACTAGGATTTGGATTCTTCTTCTCTTCTTCACATTTTCTACACTTCTTCTATCGGGTTTCTTTAGTTTTAGTTTATTTTTCATGTTTTATTTCTTCTTCTACACAAAATCTCTTGTATTGAATATGGATTGTGAGTAGTTTCTTTGATTTTAAAGTTGGAGATGTAATATTTGAGTTATTTTTGTGGATTTGAACTAGATTAATTCTAATTTAATAAAATTTATGAGGTTTAATCTATTTCTTGTGTGCTTATTGGCATGCTTTGTGAAGGGCCCCATTAAATTATGCTATTAATCCTTGGTTAAAGGACCAAAAAAAGAAGACCAAGTGATAGATAATCAAGAAATTAAGCTTAATTAGCTTAGATCTAGAAATAGACTAAGGATTAAGAGGGTTAATA
Source organism: Hevea brasiliensis (assembly GCF_030052815.1). Taxonomy (NCBI): domain Eukaryota; kingdom Viridiplantae; phylum Streptophyta; class Magnoliopsida; order Malpighiales; family Euphorbiaceae; genus Hevea; species Hevea brasiliensis. The sequence goes on from NC_079498.1 coordinate 104,218,676, forward strand.
AATTGATTAAAGTACCTAATGGGTCTTGATTAATTTTAAACTCTACGAAAGTAGAATTTAATTAACTAAGGCACTATTTGATTCACTCGACAGATATTTCAAAGGATTTTAGAATCGGTCTCCTTTAAACTCATAAATTTCATAGATTGGGCTAGCTAGGAAAAATTTCAAATTGACTTGAATATGAACCCTTAACTCCGAAATCACTTTTTATCAATTGCTGCTTGGAATTTTACTTTTGAGTGCTTAGTTTACTCTAATTTTATTAATGATACATGCATTTTATATTGTTATTTAAGTTAAATTTCATAGTCATTTCATTGATTTGTTAGTCATTTTTAATTAATTTTATTAGTCATTTAGTTAATTTTTTATAATTGTCAATTTCTGGACTAATTTGTAATTGTTGCTTTTATTTTGTAGATAAAATGGTGTTTTTGAGGGATTAAAAAGTAATTGTGCAAGTAAGGAGTGATTTCCAAATCTAAAAGTGCTAAAATGAAGCTTGAAAATTGAGGAATGTGAAATTGCCGAAATTGCACAACTTGTTGCACAGGCTATGCAGTTTTTACACAAGAATCAGAAGAAATTGTGAACTTGTCGAAATCTGCACAACTTTTGCACTTTCACGCCTTCTCTTGTGTAGTTTCACGGAAGAAATTTCTAAATGGCCGAAACTTGCACAACTGGCTGTATAACTTGTGCAACTCCTTATGCAGCTTCACGGAAAAATGTCTCAACTGGCCAAAACTTGCATAACTTACTGCATAACCTGTGAAGCTTAGTTGTGCTCTTTCACGAAAGACTTCAAAGCATGCAGGAACTTACATAGGCAACCTGCACAGCTTGTGCAACCTCACAGAAAGCCTCTGGAAACTATCAAATTTGCACAAGATCTTGCACAACCTATGCGCATCTTCATAAATGAGCTGGAAGGAGATTCTCCCACATGAATTATTACCTCACACACACCATTTTAGGGCTTTTTTCAGAGAATATAAATAGAGACTTTTTACCTCATTTGGTAGCGAGAAGGGGAAGAAAGACAGAAAAAGGAAAGACAAGGAGAGCAGCAGCCGCCACTTTCATTTTTGGACCGGAAAATTGGTTTCTTCTTCTCTTCTTCACATTTTTTGCACTTCATCTATTGGGTTTCTTTAGTTTTAGTTTATTTTCATGATTTATTTCCTCTTTTACTTAGAATATCTTGTATTAAACATGGAGTGTAAGTAGTTTTCTTTGATTCTAGAGTTGGGGATGTAATATTTGAGCTATTTTTGTATATTTGAACTGGGTTAGTTTCAATTTAATGAAATTTATGAGGTTTAATCCATTTCTTGTATGCTTATTTACATGCTTAATGAAGGGCCCCATTAAGTTATATTCATAATCCTTGGTTGAAGTACCGAAAGGAGAAAACCAAGTGATAAATAATCAAAAAATTGAACTTAATTAACTTATATCTAAAAATAGACTAAGAATTAAGAGGATTAATAGATTGATTAAAGAACTTAATGGGTCTTGGTTAATTTCAAACTCCACAAAAGTAGGATTTAATTAACCAAAACACTCTTTGATTCACTCGAAAGAGATTTCAAAGAATTTTAGAATTGGTCTCCTTTAAACCCATAGATTTCATAGATTGGGTTAGCTGGGAAAATCTCAAATTAACTTGAATATGAATCCTTAACTCCGGAATCGTCTTTTATCAATTATTGCTTGGAATTTTACTTTTGAGTGTTTAGTTTAATCTCATTTTATTAATTTTCATTATTAATATTCTCAATTTCTTTGTTTTTCTAATTATTAAATTAATCATTGTTTGAATTGAATTTTGCATTTTCATACCTTAAACTTCAAATTCCCAAATTTCTTTTATTTGTTTGATTAAAATACAATTTTAACATATACATCAAAAATTCAATTGAAAACATAACTCTCTGTAGGAACGATATCTTTTTCTATATACTTGAATGACCCGTGCACTTGTTGTAGTCCATATCAATTAATTTTCATTAGTAATATTCTCAATTTTTTTTATTTAGCAAATTATTAAATTAGTCATTGTTTGAATTGAGTTTTGCATTTTCATACCTTAAACTTCAAATTCCCAAATTTCTTTTATTTGTTTGATTAAAATACAATTTTAACATAGTTTATTTTACATCAAAAATTCAATTGAAAACATAACTCTTCGTGGGAATGATATCTTTTTCTATATTACCTTAAACGACTCGTGCACTTGCAGTAGTCCACATCAAGTTTTTAACACCGTTGTTAGGGAGTTGTTTATTTAAGATTAAATTCTTGATTATTTTAGTTGTTTATAGTTTTTGTTTTTATATTATCTTATCACTTTGTGTTTTAACATTCTTTTTAGGTACTTTTTGATATTTTATGAGAAGAGCCAAAAGCACAAGTGATACATCTTTATTGTTCAATCCTGAAATTGAGAAGTTTTGTCATGCCAACAAGAAAGAAACTAGAAGAAGAAAAGAAGCTCTGAGATTAGCTAAAGTTGAGATGGAAATGGTTGAAGAAAGAATTCGAATAGTGGATATAATCCCTTAACCTGAGATAACACAGTTATCTTATATATAGGCGATACTGCTTTTATGCTTGTACTAAGTATGAGTATACGGACATGTGTTGGCTCTGACTAGTTATATATAGAGATAGGTGTTTAGTCAAGATGAGATCCATAGTCCTAAGTAAATAGGGATAAAATCCTATGTCCATTTACATTATTCTTGATAAGTTTTTCTAGCCAGGACAGAAAGACTTAATCAGAAAAGTATTTCTGATTGGAAAGTCTTATTAATCAAGAATTAGAATTTAAATTAGGACATATAATTCTCAGCAATAAGAGATTGACATAAACCATGACTCTAGCTAGAATCGAGAGTTTATAATGGAGAGATTTTAGTGCATGGTATGTATAGTTGATGTGGCGAATCCGCAAGTATACGGGTCGTCTCAAGTAATAAAGTGATGAATCAAGTATCGTTCCCACGAGGATTTGTGGTTTGAGTACCAAACAATGAATGAAGCGATTATTTGGGCTAATGATTAATGAATGAATGGTAAATGTAAATGAGCGAAGTAAATTGATTAATCTAATTGGAATATGTAAAGAGCAAGCAAATAAATTCTAAATCTAGTTTGCAATTAAACTAAATTGATAATGGGTAATTTAAATGAAAGTCTAATTATGTTAAAAGTGATTCCAGAGTTGGGGGTTTATGCATAAATTAATTGGGATTCGTCTTGGGCATTCCAATTTTTAGGGAAAATTAGAGTTTGAAGGAAATTGATTCTAAATTCCTTTGATATCTTTTTCAAGCAAACCAAAGTGTGTTCTAAAATAACCAAACCTACTTTCGTATGTTATTTGATTACTTTAAAACCCATTAAGTTTTGTAACCAATCATTAATTCCTCTTTAAAATCCTAGTTTATTTCTAAATCTAGGTGATTTTAAGTTCCAATCCTTGATTATCTATCAATGACTTTCACCTTTCGGTCCTTCAATCAAAGATTAACACAATACCCAATGGGTACCAACATTAGGCAAGTAAATCAAGCACACAAGGAAGGAATCAAAGCTCATATTTATGTAAAATATGGAAATACCCAGTCCAAATCCACAAATTAATCTAAAACATATTTCCCAACTCTGAAATCTAAAGAGTTTACTCACTCATGATGGTATTTACAAGAAAGATTGATGAGAAAGTAAAGAAAAACATGACAAGAGGATTAAAATAGAAAAACCCAAGTAGAAGAACCCAAAACTCTGGTTTCTGGAGCTCCAAAAGTGGTTGCAGCAGCTCCTCCCCAGAAAGTGGCGTCTCCTCGTCTCTCTCTATTCTATTTTCTTTCCTTTTTGTTTTTCCTCCCTTTCCTCTTGTGGCAAAAATTAGGAAATGATGAATTTATATGGTCACAAAAAGTTGCCCTAAAAGTAAATAAGAGCCAAGGAGTGGATAGTAAATGAGGTGTAAAATTATCCAAGTGAGCAGCACTATTCACGTTCTGGGCAGTCTGCTTAGGGTTCGGCTTAACCCTAAGCAGCTTCTTAGCAAATTTCAGCTTCTGGTCGCACTGTCTGCTTAAGGTTAAGCAGACCTTCAGCAAATCTCGGCAGACTTAGAGTAAAATAGACTTTTCTGCTCATGCTTGACTTGTGCTGCACCTTAAGCACTGCCGCTTTACCCTAAGCAGGATCTTAAGTAAAGTGTCAAGCAAATTTCGGCTAACTTGCTCTTTCAAAGCTTGATTTCTTCAACTTTCCTCCATGCTTAAAGAATTCCAAATTTCTTCAAATCACTTCCTAATGCACTCATTGATCCTCGATTTGCCACAAAATCCTATCAAAAACAACAAAATTACAAAAATTAAATATAAAGTATCTAAAATTAACAAATAAGCTAAAATAAAGCTAAAAACATAAAATATACTAAAATATAAGGTCAAAATGGATGCAAAACTACCCTAAAATGCCTATATGAAGTGACTGTAACAAATTCCCCCAAACTCAAACCTTTGCTTGTCCTCAAGCAAATTAAAAACAATTAATGCAATTTGGGGTACCTTACCTTAAATTTATGAAAATTAATTATCCAAACTCTCAAGCTTACTTTTAGCCACCAACAAACCATATACCCACTTTCAAGATACAAAGAGTTTAATCCTCACCAAAGTTATCACCGCTTAGCCTTAGGTCAATTATCCATATCATCAAGCCCAAACCAATCAATCACAAAGAATAATCATGCCTAAATATACTATAGGGTAATCCACAAACTAAAGTGTCTCAAATAATAATGGAAGTAAATGAATGGATTAATGATATCACAATCCCATAGGCAATTCTCCTATTCCAATCTCCACTAATATAGCAAAACACCATCAAAAGATCAAAAGGACTTTCAAGGGTTGTAATGGGGCTAAGGGGGTGATAATGTGGCTAACAAGAAAAGGATAGAGGCAACAAAATATGAGAATAATCAAATTATTAAAAGATCAAGACACACAATTTTTTTTTTTTTTTTGGAATCAAATTGGGAGAAGGAACTTTACAACTTTTTACCAATGCTAGCATATAATTTTGAAGCTTTTGGAGGGACTACATAAATAACATTGACTTTGAATTATAATTGTCCCTTTCAATTCACCCCCAAACTCATTTCTTTGTGTACTTGGGTGGTGAATTACTTTACATACCATAATTGAATTTGCTAGCCTTTTTATTTTAGTCACTTCTCCCAACTAATTGTTATATATATATTTTTTTTCTTTTTTTTTTATGTGCATCTATCACTCAAAGAATTATTCTCATGGAGGGTAGGTAAGTGTTTGGGTTTATGGCTAGGCATTGATGTGGGTTCCAAAGGAGTAAGAGAGATAAATGTAGGCTCAAATTGGTTCCAAAGGGAAATTTTAAAGTGAGGTTGGCTAAGGCTAAAATATGGGTTTAAAATTCAAAGAATGCCTAGATCATTTCTTTTTCAAGTGTATGCTATGATTTCGCCTTGAAAGGTTTAGAAAGATTGTTCTAGGATTGGTGAGACATCAATTAGCTACTTCTCACCCTAGAGTTTTCTCTAGGCACTCAAAGTCAATGCAATTGATTGGGTGGCCCTTGGCTAAGAAGATATAAACTAAAGCAAGAATCTAATAACTTTGCACCTATCTAGAACTTTCAATCCATTAAACCCTTCTAAAAGTAAGCTCAATTGCTCTTCAAAGCAATTCTCAATCCTCTAAGGACAAGGTAAAAAAATTATTTTTATGATATGCATGATCCTAAAATGAATGCATAAGTCAAATTAAAACTAAGTGTAATCTATATGAAAACTATATGCAAATGTATGTATATAAGTATAGACATGTGTGTGGTATATGTATAAGTGTATGGATTATCTATATATGGATGAATGAAATGTAATAAATGAATGAAAGAAAATTTTTTAAAAATTTTGCAAAAATTTTGCCCTCACCCCCAAACTCAAATGAAACATTGTCCTCAATGTCTAAAATGAATGCAAAGATGGGCAAAATTGTGTAAACTAATCAATTAATGAAATTTATACAATTGGGGATTAAATCAATATAAGGTCACGAATTCCAAAATTAGCTCAAAATGATATTAACAATGAAGCTTTAGAGAGAAAAATGTGAAAAAGTATCCCAAATGTATGAATTTACACTGCTTAAGATGTTGCTTAACCTGTTGCATAGGGTAAAGCGAAAGCATAAGCATTGGCAACATACCATAAGCATAAATAGTAAAAGGGTAAGCTGTTACCTCCAAATGATGTGAAACAGATGCGGCTCAAAGAAAATTGTGCAACTCATCAATGTCAACAAAATTAGGATTGAAGAAAAGATAAAGTGCAAAAATAATGTGCAAGAAGATGAAAAAGTGTAAAGAAATAAGATCTAATAGTTAAACCAAGAATTAAACCAAAAAACATTCACAGAATAACTATGTCCATAGCAGAAGATAAAATAAAATAAAGTAAACTAAAGGAAAGAAGTGCAAGTATAATCATAAAAACTAATTACCAAAGTATTACAACTATTACTAAAGTTTAAAGATTAAAATAAACAGATTACAAAATAAACCTAAAACAGAAACTGAATTGAAAAACTAGTACTGTTACTGCTACTGCTACTGTACTAAAACTAATACTAAATTGCTGCTACTGTTCAAGCTCTGCTGTCAAGGCTTTGTTGTCGCATCGTGGTCCGCCTGTGTTCCGCAGAGGTTCATTGTGATCCAAGCTTCGTAAGGCTTTCCAAATTTTCTGTGAGGTATTTCATTTCTTGAAGCATATCTTGGCCCCAATGATATAAATTGTTGTAAGATTGGGCCAATTTGTTGTGGAGCTCCAGCATTTGAATTTGTTGTTGTTTCTGTTTCTTTTTAAGAGATGAAAATCTCTTTTTAAGTTTCTTTTCTAGCTTCTTCTTTTGGTTGACCTGTTGCTGACCCATGGTATCAATTTTGACTTCTAAGTTCTTTAAGGTAGCAAGGATATCTGTAGTGTCAGGTGAGGGAACAGATGGTTGGACAGTGAAACTTGCTATTTTGGATTCCAAGGATCTTAAGAGGGACAAAATGTCTCTCCAAAAATCATGGGCAATGGTTGGTTGGGTCTCACTGGTGCAAAGGTAGTGGGGTCTCTGCGGTACCAGCTTCTTGATGATTCTTGTAACAAAGCATAGGTATGTCCTACTTTTTCACAAACATCCATGTGTAGCAACATTGTGCTGTCTATATATGATTCACCAGAAACTGGCAGCAGCTTATATAGACTAGCATCAAAGCTAAAAGAGTTTGCTATAGCAGTTATATATCCTCCAAAAACTATACTACCTTTGGTATGCTTTGTGACAATTTGGTGCCAATAAGTAGCTAGGAAATGGGCTGTGCTTACTTGTTTTCTCTCCTTCATGCACCACAGGAAAAATAAATCTCCAGCACCCACAATGTTGTTACTGTGTCCCCTTCCTAAAACAGTGTAAGAAATGAACCTATGGAGGTATTTTAACACATGATCAACTATCCTAGAGGCTTTTGCAGTCCTCTGTCTATAATAACCCCCAAAAGGTGCAATGTCTTTCCAGAATTGAACAGGGTCATAAATAGTTTGTTGCCACTCAATATTTTTATAGCTTGAACCCTGAAAACCAAAAATTGCATTCATAGCATCCATGTCTAACTCCCTATCAATTCCAGCACATCGAAAATATATCACATCCTTATGCTCAGTCTTCTTTGGTTTGAAAATTCAACCTTAAAGAAAAAAAAAAAAAGAAAAAAATCTGTTACTTTTTTTCTTCCCTATAGCAAATTTAGTATTTTCGATTGACAAGATCTAAATAAATAAAATATAAATCATAAATTCTTTTTTAAAATTTCATCATCCATATATTTATTTGCCAAAATAAAAAAAGAAACTAAAAAAAAAATTTTTTCATATCCATGTCTCTAAATCTAAAAAAAAAGGTAAAGTAAATGGTCTCCTCTATATCATATATCATTTGTGAGAGCCTCTGGAGAGTTTTTGGTGAGAGTTTACATTGGGGTAGAGGGTTGGTGTGGGTGGGTGGGAGGAGAGGATGAGGGATTTTTTAGTTTTTGAGGGGAGGGTTGGGGTTGAAAGGAACAGAGGGCGCTCTTTTTCGTTTTCCGATAGGGGCTTTCTTGGGTCTACCTACAGCCTTTTTAGTTTTACCTTTAGATTTCGTTTGAGTAGGCACAGGTTCAGGTATTGGTTCTGGGAACTGAGTTTCGAAAACGGGTGTCTCATTTTGCGGCTCAGTTTGTGGCGAGAGGGGGGTAGGCGGAATGAGAGTTGGTGTTTGGCCTAGGGGTAGTGGTGGTGATTGAGGTGGTGGTGATTGAGGTAGCGGTGGCGTTTGCGGTGGTGGTGATTGAGGAAGCGACAGACTGGGACTAGGGTTAGGGTTTGTGGGTAAAGATGATGGAATACCCATTTTCGATTTGACAGAGTGTCGAAATCTTCTGGGTTTGGGTTTGTGGGTGGACCACATTTTGGTTCTTACCATTTAATGAAGAGAAAGAGACTTATCAGCTTCCCTTAAAATTTGCCGGAAAAAATGGTGCGGGAAGGGAGTCGGCAGAATAAAAGTTGTGGTTTATCGGGAGTTTGGGTGAGGGTTTCATAAAAATGGCGGAAGTTTTGGGCTTTTTAAAATGTGGGACAGACAACTGATAATTTGGGTTGTGCTTGGGGTTAAGCATAGGGTTCAGCAGAATTTGCATAGGATACTGCTTAATAAGCAACATCATCAGCAAGTTTCGACAGATTTTGGGAAAAATTGTGATTTTACTTACCAAAAACAGTCCAAATACTATGGAATGCTATCATGACCCTCAGCAATTACCAAATTCACATTAATACCACCAAATTGAAAAATTTAAGCTTATCATCTCTCATAAACTTAGTAAGCATTGTACATGTTCATTTAGCTTTTTGCAATCATGGTTCATTTAGGCACCAATTGTGACTACCTTTTTACACACTTAATGAAATGGTCTCCTTTCTAAACTTATACCAAAAGCACATTTTCAGCAGCATTTGAGACAAGCTTCAGACATTCAAAAATTGCAGAAAAGACATAGAAATTGACCTTTTAAGCAGCATGAACAGTAACAAAAATTTGCAGACTGTAAAAACTAGCAGCAATTCAAACAAAAACATGTAAATTCCTAACAGATTACAGAACTATATATACACTAAAAGGTAAAACTTAACAAACACTATCTTTGCACCTCAATAAAGCTCACATCAGTCCTAAATATCAAAATTGATCCTCATTCAAGTTGCATTTCACAGAATTTACACAAGACACAAAATCAAACATGTGCTATCAAGTAGATTGCAATATCAGTAATTTAACACAAGTTTAAAGGTGTTACTGTTCACAGGCACTGGATAAGGCGCAGAATTTTGCTTATACTTGCTTCCTTTCAATTCTTTCTTTTTGCTACATGTGTTAATTTGCCCAATCTTCATGAATAACCTACAAAAGATAAACAAATGTCACTTTTGAGTTTAATGAGGGTAAAAATTGAAAATGAAATGAAATAGAAGATTAATAAACTATAAAAGGATACGCTTGGGTTGCCTCCCAAGAAGCGCTTGTTTAAGGTCTTAAGCTTGACCTTCCACTCCAAATCACCTAAATATCCCTGATTGGAGAACTAAGCCATGAGACCTCTACAACCCTTTGTGTGGGTTCTCCAACAATATAATGCTTTAATCTCTGCCCATTAACTTTGAAAGTTCCTGAGGTTTCATTGCCTATCTCAACAGCTCCATAGGGGTATACCTTTATAACAGTTTAGGGCCCTGACCATCTTGACTTTAATTTTTTGGGAAATAACCTTAACCTAGAGTTATATAAGAGAACAACATCCCCTTCCTGAAATTCTTTCCTCCTAATATGCTTATCATGCCATCTCTTAGTTCTTTCCTCGTAAAGCTTGGCATTTTCATAAGCATCCAATCTAAGTTCCTCAAGTTCATTTAGTTGCAGCATTCTTTTCTCTCCTGCAGTTTTTAAGTCAAAGTTCAGTGTCCTTATGGCCCAATATGCTCTATGCTCCAACTCCAAAGGTAAATGACAAGCTTTCCCATAAACCAATCTAAATGGGATGGTGCCAATAGGAGTTTTAAAAGCTGTTCTATAGGCCCAAAGAGCATCATCTAACTTTAGTGACCAATCTTTCCTTGAACTATTCACTGTTTTCTCAAGAATTCTTTTCAACTCTCTATTTGAGATCTCCACTTGACCACTAGTTTGTGGATGGTAGGGTGTTGCAACCTTATGCTTCACTCCATATTTTTGTAATAATCTTTCAAATTGATGGTTGCAAAAATGAGAACCTCCATCACTTATAATGGCACGTGGAGTTCCAAATCTTGTAAAAATGAACTTTTTAAGGAATTTAATCACAACTCTAACATCATTAGTTGGAGATGGTATAGCTTCAACCCATTTGCTCACATAATCTACTCCAACTAAAATGTATTTGTGTCCCAAGGACGATGGAAAAGGTCCCATGAAATCAATGCCCCACACATCAAATAGTTCCACTTCCAATATATTTTGGAGGGGCATTTCATCTCTCTTTGAGATATTACCCATCCTTTGACACCTATCACATGCATTTACAAACTTCCTCACATCCTTAAACATGTGTGGCCAAAAGAACCCTGCTTGAAGAACTTTTTCTGCAGTCTTTGTTACACTCGTATGACCCCCATAAAGTGAAGAATGGCAATCTTTAATAACATTCCCTATCTCCTCATCAGCTAAACATCTTCTAATCAGCCCATCTCCACATCTCTTGAAAAAAAAAAGGCTCTTCCCAATCATAATCCTTTACATCAAAAAGAAATCTCTTCTTTTGCTGCCATGTTAGATCAGGTGGAAGGATTCCACATACTAGATAGTTCACAAAATCTGCATACCAAGGGGCTTTTGTATTCATGATTAACAACAGTTGCTCATCAGGAAAATAATCATCTATTGGGGGCTCTTTTCCCAAATTTTCTCCTTGTTCTTGCCTCAATCTAGACAGATGATCTGCTACCACATTTTCTACTCCTTTCTTGTCTTTAACTTCCAAGTCAAACTCTTGAAGGAGTAGCACCCACCTTATCAATCTAGGTTTGGCCTCTTTTTTCTGAAGGAGATACTTGATAGCTGCATGATCCGTGTACACTATTACCTTAGACCCCACAAGATAGGACCTGAATTTGTCTACTGCAAATACGACTACCAAAAACTCTTTCTCTGTAGTAGAGTAATTTATTTGAGCATCATCTAAGGTCCTACTTGCATAGTATATTGCATACACCTTCTTATCTCTCCTTTGTCCCAAAACAGCCCCAATGGCATAATCACTAGCATCGCACATTAACTCAAAAGGTAATGACCAATCGGGAGGCTGCATAATAGGAGTAGATATCAAAGCTTCCTTTATCCTGCAAAAAGCATTCATACAATTAGTATCAAAATGGAATTCCACATCTTTACTCAATAAATTGGTAAGAGGCTTAGAAATCTTAGAGAAATCCTTGATGAATCTCCTGTAAAATCCAGGATGCCCCAAGAAACTCCTCACTCCCTTCACGGATGTTGGGGGTGGCATTTTCTCAATAATTTCTACCTTTGCTTTATCCACCTCAATACCCCTGTTTGACACAAGATGTCCCAAAACAATTCCTTCTTGTACCATAAAATGGCACTTTTCCCAATTCAAAACTAAATTGAACTCTTCACATCTTTGCAAAACCTTAGACAAGTTAGATATGCATTCATCAAAAGATTTACCATACACAGAAAAATCATCCATGAACACTTCCATAATACCCTCAATCATGTCAGAAAATATGGACATCATACATCTTTGAAATATAGCAGGGGCATTACATAGTCCAAATGGCATCCTTCGATATGCAAAGGTACCATAAGGACATGTGAAGGTAGTTTTATCCTGATCATCTGGGTGAATAGGGATCTGAAAGAACCCTGAATAGCCATCCAAATAGCAAAAATAAGAATGATGAGCTAGTCTCTCAAGCATTTGATCTATAAATGGTAATGGAAAATGGTCCTTTCTAGTTGCATTATTTAATTTCCTATAGTCTATACACATTCTCCATCCAGTTACAGTCCTTGTAGGTATTAGTTCATCAAAGCTTCATTTTTCACTACTGTGATGCCCCCTTTCTTGGGTACAACATGAACTGGACTTACCCAATTGCTGTCAGAAACAGGGTAAATGATACTTGCATCAAGCAATTTCAAGATTTCCTTTTTCACAACCTCTTTCATATTTGGATTCAATCTCCTTTGTGATTCTCGAGAGGCTTTATGATTATTTTCCAACAAAATTCTATGCATGCACACAGAAGGATGTATTCCTTTAATATCATCAATGGTATAACCAATTATCCTTCTATGCTTTCTAAGAACTCTTAACAATTTTTCAACTTCACAATCATTCAATTTAGCACTAATAATTACAGGATATGTAGAATTTTGACCTAGAAAAGCATACCTGAGATTTGTTGTGTCACACCTTACCCCTCTGTAAGGCATAACATGTTCCCGTAGAATACTTAATGAACTACCGAACTTCACCTACCGATAACTCATTAAGTACCCTACAAGGGATTTTAAAACGATTTTCTTACATTTTGGAAGTGGTGAGCATTTTGGTAGAAATTAAAAACCATTTATTCAAAGTTTAAATACTAGTAAAAATTTTGTCCATTTAAATTTTGCCGCAAATTTTATAAAAATTTTGACAGAGTTTTGTTTGAAACTGGAGAAAACAGTTCTTCAAATGCCTAAAAAAAACACTTCCAAAAATATTTCACAACTCCCAACCTTCAATAACTCAATCAACTCAGTTCAACACACTTCAAAATAATTTCACAATACAATTCAAGACTTATCATCTCAAAATATTTAATATCTCCAATCACAAAGTATAAAGTAAGAAATTCATAAGTACAAATATTAATTTACAGAAGGAAATCCAAAAAAATATTATTACAATTTATTTACAACTGCTCAACTTTCATTGATACATACAACATTGCTATATTTACATCAAAATTATCTACAAGGGTATAAAATAATACCCGTACAAAAGATTGGTGTGATCTTCAACTCAAGAGTGACTCACTGCTTTTTTTCCTTGCTCTTATCTACGACAGCAAAATAAGCTATCGCTGAGTATAAAAATACTCAGTGGTGCACAATAAAAATTTAAAATACAATAAATAAATCATTCATTGCCAAACATAATTTAAATGTTTCTCAATCACCTTTCACAAATATCAAAGTTCATAATAACACCATTTTGTCAAATAATCTATTAAACACAGTTTAGTCAAACAATTTCATAAACACAGTGTTGCTAAAGTCATGCACAACTTAAGCCATGACACAAAATTTCCGATCAATGCCGCGTTGTACACCACGACAAAGCAATCTCAACCCCATTAATCGAAATCAATGAGGGAGGTGGCTAGCTAGCTAATGAGTACTCATCCGATCTACAACCTCAACTGGCAAGCCAGAGAGGGAGGAAAATAAACGATCTCAACCCCATAAATGGAGGAGGAATAATGTGGTACTGTCATGCTAAGTGTGAACATAAAATCCATTCAAAACAATTTATGCAAATAATTTATGAGAAATCTGATCACTTTCCAAAGTCACATTTACGATTATAAAATGGCAACACAATACATAATTAATCAAAGAAGTTAAATTTTTGAGATTAAAATATTTAAACAATTATTATTGTGCACAAACCTGACTGGAGTCGCCTTGAAGCCTTGACTCAGTCTCTTTGAGTTTCCAAGTCTTTTTCAGCTGAAACACACAATTTCACAGTGTTTCAGTACCATAACTTAGCATAAATCTAAAAATAAATTTCACTTCATTTTCACCTAGCTTTAATATACTAATTTCGACGTTCTCGAAGTTTTTGTGTTTCGGGTTACTATTCACTACACTATTCAAGTCAAATAGTTGACTTTCTAAGGCTTAATAGGTATGGGAACTCCAACTTCACCCACATACCACATTTTGGTCACCAAACTTGTTGGTTTTGGTCATTTTATCAAAGTTTAAGTCATTTTGGCCAAATTGTCAAATTTTAGTTTTGGTGCTCTTAGTTGCACTATTCCATTGGTCAATCTACTGTTAGAATTTGGCAAACCTTCCTTCATAGAAAATGTTCCTTATTGTTTTAAGTTTATTCTCATTTTTGGATCACGTCAATCGGAGTTTTGTAGCTCAAGTTATATCCAAAATACAATTACTGTTCACGTATACTGTTCATACTGGTATTTTGGTTCTGGCAGATTTTTGATCCAACTTTGTTCAGTAATTTGATCAAGTTAAGTTCATAATTTGGTCTAACTTTCTTCATATGAAATGTTCTACTATGTCTTAGGTTTCCATCGGTTCAAGAATCACCTAAATCCGAGTTTTCTAGAGAGAGTTATAGCCATTCAAACATTACTGCTCAAATGGCAATTTTGCAGTTTTGCAGGTACAGTAACTCAACTTTGCTCAATAATTTGAATGGGTTAATGGCATAATTTGGGTTTGTGTTCTTCATGAAAGTTTTAGCTCTATATCTCCTCTAATCACTGGTAAAATTTCAGGTCAATTTGACCTGTCTAGCTCGAGTTATGACCAAATGAACAAATACTGTTCATTTGGTCAATTTGTGCAATGGCAGCCTATTCTCATTTCACTTTGGTCAATTGGTTCACTAAGTTTTAGTCAGTTTTTGGCCATGGTTCCTTAATGAAAATTGTGCTATTTTATGTCTATTTTCATCCTCAATTGGTGGCATATCAATTGGACTTGTAAAATTTCCGTTTTGGTCCTTCAAAGTTGGCTGCCCTACGAATTTAACTTTCATTCTCACAATTTCCACACATCTCTTTTGGTCATTATTGACCATTTTTCATCTCACAATAGACTAAAGTCATCATTTAAACATTTCTCCAAAATTTGGTTCACAAACCCTAACATTCAAACCCTAACTCATTCATCTCATGCATCTAACTACATTTAATGGTTTTAATGCTAATCATTCAACTAAATAAGGTTTCTAAACTCATTCAAACCCCTTAAATTCATGCAACTCATACTCCCTTCAAGCTGGCCGAAAATTCAATAATAGTCCTTCCCCCCATATTTTCATTTCATTTAATGAATTCTAAGCTCATTTAAGTAACAAGCATGCACTTAAAATAGAAATTGAAGGTTAGAATACCAACCTTAGGTGAAGCCTTTGATCTTCACTTTTTGTTTCCTCTATTCTTTGCTTTCTAATATTTCCTCTATACTCTTCAAGATGCAATAACAAGCTTTAGTGAAGTTTTTTTTTTGGGATTTATGAAGATTAAGTGGAGAAAATTAAGCTTAAGTGTAAGCTTAAATGGAGGAAATTCATGGAGGGAATTGGGAGAGGATGGGGCGGCACAAAGAAGAAGAAAATGAGGTTTTTAATTTTTTTTTCTTTTCTTTTCTTTTATAAATTTTGGTTTATGGAAGACCACAAAAAGCCTATTTAATTATTTTATTAATTATTCCTTTTATGACATCATGCATGATGTCATCACCTTTTTACTTTTCCATTTTTCTCTTTTTTTTTTTTCTATTTTTCTATTAGTTCTTTAATTTAATTTTCGATTCCAAAATTCTCTTTTCTCCGATTTTATTTGACAGTTAGGTCAGGAGTCAGCTCTCGGGGTCAATTGACGAAATTGCCCCTCACCGGTTCTTCCCGGTTTGCAAATAATCCAATATTTCTTCCGGCTCCTTGACCTAATTATTTGACTGACTTAACAGTTCTTCTTCGTGATTTTCTCTTTTCCACTGTGTTCATAAGGGTCCTAAGGACCGCAGCGTCACTTTTTACGGTTCGAAATTTGAGTTTAAAATGACTTCGATGCGTTCGAGGAGGTCACCCATCGTGACTCTCTACCGGTTTAACTTCTTATGTTCTGTTTTTCTTATTTATACTTAACTAATTGGACATTACTAATTATTTGTATTTATGGTTTCTCTAGTTGTCTTAAGTGTGGTTCTAATCCCCTTAATTGTCCGGACCGACACCGGTCATCGGAACAGTGAAATATACCAGGCTATACAAATAGGGGTGTTACATGTTGGAAGAGGTTTCAACTCTACCTTCGGAGCTTCACTTTTTTCAAGCTTTGGTGATGAAGTTTTATCTTGCTTCAAGTCCCCAATCTTTTCAATATCAGCCATAGGCAAAGGTGGATTTCCTTCCAAAATTGTAGCATATTCTGCAGCTTCTTCAATCTCATCCCCTCTTTTGATGTTATGAACCAAACAAGCTTCTAAGGGATCTTTAGGATGTTGCTTTTTAAGCACTTCTCTGACCTCTTCATCTATCACATCAATTCTCAAGCATGATTTTGAATCATCTTTCTTTTTCATTGCTTGAAACAAATTAAATTCAACTTTCTCTTCCCCAACTTCTAATGTAAGCCTCCCATTTTTTACATCAATCACAGTCCAGTAGTAGCAAGGAAAGGTCTACCAAGAATAATAAGAATGTGTACGTCCTCCTCCATCTCCAATACCACAAAATCCACTGGTATGAAAAATTTTCCAACTTTCAGAGGAACATTCTCAATTACCCCAATTGGAAATTTAATAGACCTATCTACTAACTGTAGTGAGATGGTAGTAGGCTTCATTTCTCCAATCTTCACTTTCTCATAGATAGACAATGGCATTAGACTAACACTGGCTCCAAGATCACATAAAGCCTTATCTATACTGATATCCCCAATGTGACATGGTATGGAAAAACTTCCAGGATCTTTCAGTTTGGGTGGAAGCTTATTTTGCAAAATAGCACTGCTTTCTTCTGTGAGAGCTACAGTCTCAAATTCCTCCAATTTCTTCTTGTTAGATAAAATCTCCTTCAAAAATTTAGCATATGAAGGCATTTGTGCTAAGGCATCAGTGAAAGGAATAGTCACATGCAAAGACTTTAATACTTCCAAGAACTTCCCAAATTGTTTATCCAATTTCGCTTTCTGGAACCTTTGTGGGAATGGTAAAGGTGGCATGTAGGCTTTAGGTGCAACATATTTAGGTTCTTCCTCTTTGCTTTCCCTCTCCTTACTTCCTTTTTCTTCCACTGAATTTTCTTTCTCAACTTTAATTCTAACTTCAGCTTCAGTTTGTTCATCTCCTTCTCTGCTTTTCTCTTCTTCAATTTTCTCTTCAATCTTTTTATCTCCATTCTCCAATATTTTTCCACTCCTCAATGTAATAGCCTTGCAATGCTCCCTTGAATTTTCTGGCTGGCTAGGGAGCTTCCCAAATGCTTTGTTATTTGAAGAGCTAGCTTGTTGAGCTATTTGATTCTCTAACATCTTATTGTGTGTTGCCATTTGATCCACTTTAGATGCTAATTGAGAAATCATTTCTTGTTGACTTTGATGGCTCACAAGTAGAGTCTCAATCATGGCTTTCAATCTAGCTGTCTTGTCTGGTTGTGCCTGTTGTGGTAGAGGTGGAGCAGGTGCATTTTGAGGTTTAGAAAATCCAAGAGGAGGACCTCTATTCTACTGAAAATTCTGATGTTGTTGATACCCAGAAGGTTGCTGAAAGTTCTAATTTTGTCCTTGTCTACCTCCCCAAGAGAAATTGGGGTGGTTTCTCCATGCTGGATCATAAGTTGCAGAAAATGAGTTACCACCTGGTCTTTGATTGTAGTTCCCCACATAATCCACTTGCTCACTTGAAAAATCTTGATTAAGTGCAGAAAAATCTGCTGCACAGTTGATATTTGCAGCTCCAACTTCTACTGAATTACTAGAACCTCCAGCTGAAGAATCTACTTTCATGCTTAGCTTGTCCATCTTCCTTGTCAAAGCATCAAACTTAGCATTAATCATATTCATGGCATCAAGCTCAAACATACCAGCTGGTTTCTTGATCTCATTCCTCTCACAACTCCATTGGTAGTTGTTATAAGCAATTTTATCAAGAGCAGAAAAAGCTTCATCTTCAGATTTTTCCATAAGATCTCCTCCAGAAGATGCATCAATTGTACTTCTAATAGCTGGTGAAACTCCATTGTAAAAGTGTTGAACAAGCATCCACTTAGGAATCCCATGATGTGGACATCTCCTTTGCAAATCCTTGTACCTCTCCCATGCTTCATACAAGCTCTCATCATCTCTAGGTTTGAAAGAAATCAGCTCATTTCTTAGCTAGCTGTCTTGCTTGGTGGAAAATATTGAGCTAAAAATGCTTGAGAAAGTTCATCCCATGTTGTGATAGAACCCGATGGCAAAGAATGTAACCACTCTCTAGCTCGGTCCTTCAGAGAAAAAGGAAATAATCTGAGTCGAATTGCATCATCAGAAACTCCATTTATCTTCAACATATCACTGATCTCAAGAAAGTGTGCTAGATGCACATGTGGACTTTCACTTGGATTTCCTCCAAATTGTGATTGTTGTACCATCTGACAGAGTGCAGGCTTCAGTTCAAAATTGTTAGCTTCTACTCTTGGTCTTGTGATACTTGGCATGAAATCCCCAATGTTAGGATAGGCATGATCCTTCACAGAGCAGTTGTTATTGTTGTTGGCCATTTCTTCTTGTAATTGCTCTTGCTCTTTTGCTCTTTCTTGTTGTTGTTGAGCTTTAATTTCAGCTTTTCTTCTTTTAGATTCTACTCTTAAAGCTTTTGCTGTCTTCTCTATTTCTGGATCAAAGAATAAATTGATTTCTTCACTTTTTGTCCTTCTCATAAAATAAAGCACCTGAAAAACAAAATAAACAAATTCTCAAAGTAAAATGGTAAAAAGAAAATAAAATAAAATGCCCAAATTAAGCAAACAAACAATCGTTCAATATCAAACAAAAATCAAATCCCCAGCAACGGCGCCAAAAACTTGATGTGGCGAATCCGCAAGTATACGAGTCGTCTCAAGTAATAAAGTGATGAATCAAGTATCGTTCCTACGAGGATTTGTGGTTTGAGTACCAAACTATGAATGAAGCGATTATTTGGGCTAATGATTAATGAATGAATGGTAAATGTAAATGAGCGAAGTAAATTGATTAATCTAATTAGAATATGTCAAGAGCAAGCAAATAAATTCTAAATCTAGTTTGCAATTAAACTAAATTGATAATGGATAATTTAAATGAAAGTCTAATTATGTTAAAAGTGATTCTAGAGTTGGGGGTTTATGCATAAATTAATTGGGATTTGTCTTGGGCATTCCAATTTTTAGGGAAAAATAGAGTTTGAAGGAAATTGATTCTAAATTCCTTTGATATCGTTTTCAAGCAAACCAAAGTGTGTTCTAAAATAACCAAACCTACTTTCGTATGTTATTTTATTACTTTAAAACCCATTAAGTTTTGTAACCAATCATTAATTCCTCTTTAAAATCCTATTTTATTTCTAAATCTAGGTGATTTTTAAGTTCCAATCCTTGATTATCTATCAATGACTTTCACCTTTCGGTCCTTCAATCAAAGATTAACACAATACCTAATGGGTACCAACATTAGGCAAGTAAATCAAACACACAAGGAAGGAATCAAAGCTCATATTTATGTAAAATATGGAAATACCCAGTCCAAATCCACAAATTAATCTAAAACATATTTCCCAACTCTGAAATCTAAAGAGTTTACTCACTCATGATGGTATTTACAAGAAAGATTGATGGGAAAGTAAAGAAAAATATGACAAGAGGATTAAAATAGAAAAACCCAGGTAGAAGAACCCAAAACTCTGGTTTCTAGAGCTCCAAAAGTGTTTACAGCAGCTCCTCCCCAGAAAGTGGCGTCTCCTCCTTTCTCTCTATTCTATTTTCTTTCCTTTTTGTTTTTCCTCCCTTTCCTCTTGTGGCAAAAATTAGGAAATGATGAATTTATATGGTCACAAAAAGTTGCCCTAAAAGTAAATAAGAGCCAAGGAGTGGATAGGAAATGAGGTGTAAAATATCCAAGTGAGCAGCACTATTCACGTTCTGGGCAGTCTGCTTAGGGTTCGGCTTAACCCTAAGTAGCTTCTTAGCAAATTTCAGCTTCTAGTCGCACTGTCTGCTTAAGGTTAAGCAGACCTTCAGCAAATCTCAGCAGACTTAGAGTAAAATAGACTTTTCTGCTCATGCTTGACTTGTGCTGCACCTTAAGCACTGCCGCTTTACCCTAAGCAGGATCTTAAGCAAAGTGTCAAGCAAATTTCGGCTAACTTGCTCTTTCAAAGCTTGATTTCTTCAACTTTTCTCCATGCTTAAAGAATTCCAAATTTCTTCAAATCACTTCCTAATGCACTCATTGATCCTCGATTTGCCACAAAATCCTATCAAAAATAACAAAATTACAAAAATTAAATATAAAGTATCTAAAATTAACAAATAAGCTAAAATAAAGCTAAAAACATAAAATATACTAAAATATAAGGGCAAAATGGATGCAAAACTACCCTAAAATGCCTATATAAAGTGAGTGTAACAATAGTCAAGGTTCATGAGTTAAGGATTAATTCACAACTAATTGGATAGTCATGGAACATGATGCTAGGTGTCAACTATGATTTATGAGAACTAAAAGTGAAAAGAAAATTTCACTTTAGTATGGAATAGTTCCAATAATATTAAAAAGCTAATATTATTCTCATTGCCAATTAGTAATAGACCTAGGAAGTCACACACATAAAGAACAACATGATCAAAGCAAAATTAATTTGATTAATTGATTAAATGGTTTAGTTAATTAATCAAATTAATCTTTTTTAGTTTGTAATTAGATTGCAAAGTCCATAGCATGACTTGAAACTAAATTCATTAATGGAAGTATTCAAGTTAATATTTAAATTATTTAAATATAAATTTGATTAATTATTTATAAGGTAAGAAATTAATTTGGTTAATTTGACCTGAGAAGTCAAAGGAGAGAGAATGTGGTGGTTATAATTGGTATTTTGTATTATACTAATTAATTAAAGTTTTATTTCCTTAATTAACTTAACTTGACAAGTGGCCTAATGAGAATTAGAAAACACATCTAATTAGGGAATTAGATATGGACACTTGTAAGGTTAATTATCATTAGGGAAATTAAAATATATCTAAGAGAAAGAGAAGAGCTAATTAGATTTTTATCTTCTTTTTCTTCTTATTGCCATCCACTTTCTCTCTCTTTCAAGCCAAAACTTTCATCTTCTTCCTTTGTTTGCTTAATTCAAGAGAAATTTGAAGTTGTAACTCTTGAATTAAATGTAGAGAAATTGTTTCTCTACACTTCCATAAGGTTAAAACCTAGAAAACCCTAAACTCTATTTTATGCAAGCTTTGGCCACTTCAAGAGGAAGGGGTTTTGAGTTGAAAAGGGAAGCTTTGATCACCTTGTTTATGTGGACAAGCTAGAGGATCAATACTTGGTGATCTACTCTACCCGGATTAGGTGTTTGAATTTGATTCTGCGCCTTTGAGGTAAATTCCTTGACTTAATCTTGTTATTTTAAAGTTTTAGTTTTCTAATGGTAATTAGCATTGTTAGCAATTGAGTTACAATTTGTTGTAACTAAAATATGTATTTTTACAATAGGATAAAATTTAGTATGTTTCATGAAACACTAGGTACATAAAATTTTGAAATTGCTAATTTTTGCACCCTTTGGTGCATTTATCCTTCAATGTGTTCGGACGAGTGTAAGGAGATCGGACAAGGTAAGCATTAAGAATGGAATACAAAATGATCGGGCAAAGTATCAGGTGATCGAGTATGTTGAGTGTATGAATGCTTGGAAGAGTGTCGGGTTAGTTATAAGGTGTTTGGTTAAAGAGGAATGGTTGAAATTAGTTACATGAGTAATGCATGTCCTATACTGTTGCCAAAAATATTGGGCATGGTAGGTAGCATCTCTGCAAAATGTGGGGGGAAAACTCGAATAAAGTGGAAAAGGCATCATCTTTCACTCTATAAATACACTACACTTCAGTGGACAAGGTACACAATTCTTCATCCTTTTCTAATTGGTGTTTGCTCTCTCGATATTTACTGACTTGAACGTTGGAGTGGCCTAACTAAGACCACCGACTTCATCCTATCTCTTGGTTTTAGGCAGTGTCCGATTAAGTTTTGACCCAAGATTCCCAGGCAACATCACTATTTATCAAGGATATAGAAAACTCCAAATTTACAACCTCTACCAATTAGGGCTATGAGCAATTCTCGAGGGTCCCAAATCGAACTGAAAAAACTATACCAAATCAACAAAAACATATTGGATTGAACTCATTATAATGATTTGGTCCGATTTTGATTTTTCATTAAAAACCAAATCGCATCATGCCAAACCATAACCAAATATATATATATATAAAGATTACCTAATTAATAAATAGTTAAATATATATTATATTTTTTACATACTTTTACTACTATATATAATATGTTTAACACTAAAATTATATGTCAATTATGAAAAGCAATGCTCTATCATCAAAGAGAAGAAACCATAATCCAATTTTAGTTTCCTCTCCACCGAATGACAGCAAAAGAGTAATAACCGATACATACCGAACTACTAACTTGTCAATGACGGTATATGTCAATTACTTTGGACTGAAGTTTGTTTAAGTTGAGATTTTTATATTTAGTTCTTGAATTTCTGATTTCTTCTGATTTTGTGTTACAAACCCGCCCCTCCCCCCAATCTTTGTTTCTTTCGTTTTCCAGTATACAAGTGCATGAAATTTAATAATTCAGTCTCTAAGGTTCGACCTGGATTTACCACTTGCTACAAAAAATATTTCATAATTGGTAATTTCAGTTAATTTAATTTCTGATGGATTTGACACCCATCACCCACTAAGACCAAAATTCCACAAAAAAAATAAGCTCATCTTCTTTCAACAACAAAGCCACCTAGCTACTACCGAAAAGCTTATTATAAACATATCTATCCCATCAAGCCAAACAACACCTCATTCAATGAAAAATTTGAGAACTCTTGCAAAGCTACCACAAAACAAATATCTGTTTCCATGGCCCCTCTAACACAGTCCTCATTAATCATACCCCTAACTAAAGTGTTGCAAGACAGAGTGTGCTTCATAAATTATTTGATGCACTAGTACATGTTAAGTTTCCAATCAATGTCGAGAAACATCAACTGAATAACCAGTAGTAGTTTGAAAAATTAAAGTTCCACACGAAATTTGTAATCATTCTCATCCCATATATATCATTTAGAGGAATGTCTCCTTCCAGAGCTCTAACCATCTGAATGACATACAAAAAGGTAAAAAGGTTATATGTCTATTATGTTATCTCTCATATTTTGAATAATTTCTTAGAAGATTAATAGCAAAAATAATTTAATGAGAAAAAAAAAAACAAATACGTTATAGTTGCTGTAAGAAGTGAAGCTTTAAATATAGTAAATTATAGTAATACCATGGAGGAAACTGTAGTCATTGTCATTCCATATATCCTTAAGAGGAGTATCTTGCTCAAAAGCTTGAACTATCTGCGTGGCATGACAAAAGTAAAAAGGTTAATTATAGGTCAACAACATATATAATCTCCCATTTTAAATGTTGCGACAGACAAATAATAGCGAGCATAGTATGTGATGTATGCCCTTTTTTTTGAACGAACTGAGATGTGCGAAGTAAAAATATAATATATAACTACTTTTTACCTTTTTCATTGTTGGACGAGAATTTAAAGGTTTATATACACAAGATGCAGCACAAAAAATCATCCGTTTCATTTCCTCTCTATCATAGTCTTGCAATTTAGAATAAACAAAAGTTACACAGCCTCCCTTCAAAACTTGTACAATTCGAGTCTTTGCCTAAATATTGATAAAAATAAAAGTGTTAGTTTTTTATTCTATCAAAATTATATGTATAGTTAATAGAAGGTTTTATACTAAGCAGAATTTCTAGTAATTAATGGCTTATATTAATTAAATAAATTATATATGTTTTATTTGCTATTATAGATTAGTGACATACCCAATGAACGATGTGAATGTTTTCATCTATAGGTTTTTTTCTTGTGATTAGCTCTAAAAGTACCATACCAAAAGAATAAACATCTGATTTATTAGATACCTTTTCAGAATACTCTAAATCTATATAGCTGAAAAAAACACAATTAAAATTCAAGTTAAGAATTTTTTTTCCTTTTTTTTTTGGAAAAACAAAAAAGAAAATCTCTGTTAGAGAAACCCAAAAATTGATGTTTTGCCTTACTTTCATTGCATTTTATTTTTTACAATTCCAAATATAGAACATAATACAAACTCAATTATGGTTGGATTTAAACTTGAAATTGAGCAGAAAATCTATGGCACTAAACTCAGCTCAAACCATTCTCTTCCTCTAAATTAGATTGAAATCATATTAAAATCATATCAATCCGATGTGATTTAAATTGACATTTTTTCCTTTAAAAAATTAAAAATTAACTATTAAATAAATCAAATTAGATGAAAGTAAAACCAGGAAAAAAAATAAATAAAAAAAGACCAAGGCTACCATAATGGCGACTATAAAATAGAATGTAAAGTAAACCTAATCTACATATAAATTGAACTTTGAAGACTCAAATTTAACTCTCACTATGTTTCACCTTTGTAATGATAAAAATAACAAAAAAATAAAAAATTGTATCTTACGCATCAGTTCCCCTAATCGGTGATGCAGAGAAGTGAGAAGCAGTGTCTGGAAGGAACAAGGAAAGTCCAAAATCTGCAACCTAAATAAAATAATCCAAGTAACATCATGTATAGAGTTGACTTGTGAATAATGTCTGATTATTAAATTAATGAGTTCACAGAAAATAAAATTATGGCTTTTAACTTAGAGTTCCACTATGGTGAATTTAATCACATAAATGGATTTTTTTTTATATTTTATTAAACTATTTTACCTTCGGTTCAAAGTTGTTATCCAGAATAATATTATCCAGTTTGATATCTTGATTTATAATTTTAGGATTACCTGAAATATATATATATATAGATAATAGTTAAAAATAAAAAGAAAATGCCTATCATGTAGCAAACAGTGAATAAATCCATTGGATCAATAACTCACAATGTTCATGGAGATATTCTAATCCTTTGACAGAACCTATCGCGATTTTCATTCTTTTTTGCCAATTCAAACTATTGCTTTCTACAGTGCCATTCTTATTTGTAAGGTATTTATAGCATATCTTTTTTTTTTTAATATAAGAATATGTTACGGCAGGAAAACGAACTCACCATGTAAATGAGACCTCAAGGACTTATTGGGAAGATACTCTAATACAATCAGTGCATTAGCTTTTTCAATGCAGTAACCAACCATTGCAACAAGATTTTGGTGACGAACACAGCTTAGGAGCTTAATCTCATCCTCAAATCCCTTAGGATAAAAGAGTTTTTTAATGGCACAGATTCCACCATCTAGGTATCCCTTATAGACTTGACCAAAACTACCTTGGCCAAGACTGTAATTGTTGGAGAAATTACCAGTTGCCTTGGATAGTTGTGTATAACTATATCGGATCGGCCCAATAGATGTACCTAAGGGCAACGTTATCAAAATATGAAAATTTGTTTAAGGATGATTATTTTGAAAAATCGATGAGGACATTTACTATAAAAAAATATATATATTATAACATATGGCCAATTAAAAATACCTAGAAGGAAATTGTTGTCATTAGCATCCATATCCACAGGAGGAATATACTCTTCAAGAGTTCGAACTATCTGCATGGCACAGCAATAGAGTGATTCTCAGTTTTTGAATGCTTCAACTTACAAATAATACATTGACCGAAATGTTCCAATTAAAAATATATAATACATGCTCAATTCTATACCTCTTTCATTTGTGGACGGAGCTCTGAAGGTTTATAAACACAATCCGCAGCACAAATAATCATTCGTTTCATTTCTTCTTTATTATAATTTTGTAATTTAGGATCAATTAGAGATGTCTAATCTCCCCTCAAAGCTTGTGTAACTCGATCCTTTGCCTGAATAATGATAAAAGATTAAAAAGAAAATGTATTCATATATAAATATATATATATATATATATATATATATATATATATATATGGACCTTTAGAAGTTTAGCGAACTTTCTTAAGAAAGAATTCTTCTAATAAATAAACATTATATTTATGATATATATAAATTTAGTTAATTATCAAAATCTGCTTGATGATTAATTACAATTTAACATATAGTTAATCCAATGTTTTTATACCATGTAGAATTTCTATTATTGGCTTATGTTGTATAAAAAATATATATTTTTTTATTTATCAATTTAAAGGTATTCAAAATCGTTTTTTCTTATTAAAAAAATAATAAATTATGTATTACACTATAATATTCATATTGTTATAATAAGTACGCAAATTTAAGGTACATATCGCATAATCACACAGTATTAAAAATAGAAGAAGAATAACACAGGATTTAACGTGTTTCAACAGCAAAGTCTACGTCCACGGGCAAGACAAGAGAAAAAGTTCCACTATGATGAAAAGAGCAAGATACAATCAATCAAGACTCTCAAACCCAACCCCAGTGTGTTTTCCCCAATATTTCACAACTCAACCGCAAATGGTAGAATATTACAATATTTATAATGGATCGGCCCGTGCCCTCCACTACCACCACAGATCTCACTTTTTATCCCAATCGGGTTGCAGTACAAAACTTTCGGATCGAGTCACAATTTGGGTCCATGAAAAATATATCCAAAATTCAAGTCATAAAAAATAACAATTCTTCCCCTTGGCTTGAATTCCCTTTATCATCAACAAAATAACCACAAAAACTCTTTGTCTTACCATATGCCCTCGCAAGGGCATTACTAAGCACTACAAACACCAACCAAGTCTAGGCAATGCCTAAACTTGCTAACTAAGACTCCCTTAGTCATCATATCTGCTGGATTATCATGTGTAGAGACTTTCTGTATAACTACAGTCCCTTGAGATACAATGTCCCGAATGAAGTGATATCTGACATCAATGTGCTTAGTTCACTCATGGTACATCTGATTCTTTATGAGATGTATTACACTCTGGCTATCATAAAACACTGTTGCCTTGCTCTGTATCAACCCAAGATCACCCACCAAACCTTATAACCATAAAACTTTCTTTACTGCCTCTGTTAAGGCCATATATTCAGCCTCTGTGGTAGACAAAGTAACCGTAGCTTGCAATGTTGCCTTCCAACTGATAGCACTTCCGGAAAGAGTAAACAAATAACCTATCAAAGATCTCCTCTTGTCTAAGTCCCCTGCAAAATCTGAATTCACATAGCCAACAACTGAATCACTCATCTTGGCCCTGTTAAATGTCAGACCAACATTTGTAGTACCCTTCAAATACCTCAAAATCCATTTCACTGCCTGCCAATGCTCTTTCCTAGGACATGCCATATATCTACTCACAACAATAACTGTATGTGAAATGTCAGGACGGGTGCATACCATAGCAAACATGATACTACCAACAGCACTCGAATAGGGAAAACTGGACATGTACTCCATCTCCTCATCTGTTTTGGGTGATATGTTTACAGATAACTTGAAATGGGCAGCAAATGGAATAGTCACAACCTTAGCATTATTCATGTTGAAACGCTTAAGCACTTTCTCAACATAGGCCTATTGAGGCAAGAAAAGAACACTTCTATCCTGGTAATTTCCATTCCCAATATCTTCTTTGCAGCACCCAAATCTTTCATCTCAAACTCATCACTCAACTGCTTTTTCATGATGTTAATTTGTGACATGCTTTTAGCAGCAATAAGCATGTCATCCACATACAATAGCAAATAAAAAAAGGAATCATCTGAAAGCTTCTTATGATATACACAACTGTCATGTGAACTACGATTAAAGCCATTACGAATCATGAATGTATCAAATCTTTTATACCACTGCCTAGGAGACTATTTTAGACCATATAAAGATTTCTTAAGTAAGAAAACACGGTTTTCCATACCTAGAATGAGAAATCCCTCAGGCTAACTCATATAAATTTGCTCCTCCAACTCACTATGCAAAAATGCTGTCTTCACATCTAGTTGCTCAAGCTCTAGATCATGAAGAGCAACCATAGCAAGTAAGACTCTGATAGAACTGTGCTTCACAACTGAAGAAAACACTTCATTAAAGTCAATCCCCTCCCTCTGAGTAAATCCTTTTGCTACCAACCGTGCCTTATATCGAGGTTCTTCAACCCCTGGAGTGCCTTCCTTTTTCTTGAACACCCATTTGTAACCTACCACTTTTTGTCCCTCAGGCAATGTTACAAGCTCCCAAGTCTGATTCTTGTGAAGAGATTTAATTTCTTCACTCATAGCACCAACCCACTGATCTGCATCTGAACAAGAAATAGCTTCTCTATAATTGCTAGGTTCATACACATTAACTGTCTCAGCAACTGACAAGGCAAACGCAACTAGATCTGCATATGCATATCTCTGCGGTGGTCTAATCTGTCTTCTCTCTCTACCAGTTGCAATGCTATATGGTTCCTGTTACTGTTGCTCAGGCGCATCCTTTTGTTGATCAGGATCTTACACCTCATCCTCTGAATCACTGGACTGAACTGCTGAAGTATCAATATCAAGCTCCACCTGTTCTCTGACATCATGATCTGATTCTGCTATTGACTTCTCCTTCTGACTATCCAATGAAGCAGACTCATTAAATGTCACATCCCTACTGATAATTAATCCTGGAGACTTTGGATTATTGCACCACAACCTGTAGCCTTTCACTCCAGATGCATACCATAGAAATATGCATTTTCTTGCCCTCGGCTCAAGCTTACCATCTCTCACATGAGCATAAGCAAGGCAACTAAATACTTTCAGCTGAAAGTAATAAGCAGGTGAATCGGACCAGATCTCAAAAGGAGTATTGCACTCACTAGCTGTAGATAGAGATCTAATAACCAAGAAATAGGCTGTATTAATTACTTTAGCCAAGAAATCCTTTCCCAATCCTGAATGTGAGAGCATGCTTCGTGCTTTATCACAAAGCATTATGTTCATGCATTCTGCAATACCATTCTATTGTGGTGTCCTTGTACAAGTGCGATGTCTCACTATACCTTCATTGCCACAGAATGCATCAAACTCACAATTACAAAATTCTAACCCGTTATCAGTTCTAAGACACTTAACCTTCTTTTCTGTCTGCTTCTCAATTATCGTCTTCCACTTTACAAATGTTGAAAATGCCTCATCTTTTGTTTTCAGAAAATACATCCACACCATTCGAGAGTAATCATCAATCAAAGTCATGAAGTACCTGGCACCGCTATTGGAAGGGATTCTGTTATGATCCCATAGATCTGAGTGGATATAATATACCACTTCTCTAGTCTTGCGCACTTCCTTTTTATCAAACTTGACCCTGGTCTGTTTGCCAAACACACAATGTTCACAAAAGTCCATAGATTCTATTTTCTGCCCGTCCAACAAATCCTGCTTGCTTAACACAGATAATCCTCTTTCACTCATATGACCAAGACGCATATGCCACAATTGAGTCTGATTCTGATTATTGCTTCTGGATGCTACTGCAGCTTCCCCTGAAACTGTACTTCCCTGAAGAAAATACAATCCTGAAACCAAACTGCTTTTCATGAGTATCATAGAGCCCTTGCACACTTTGAGAACTCTATTGTCTGCATGGTATTCGAATCCATGAGAGTCAAGTGTCCCAAGAGAAATAAGGTTCCTCTTTAGTCCTGGAACATGCCAACACTCTATAGTTCTGACAACGCCATCAAACATCCTCAATCTAATGTTACCAATTTCTTCAACAGATAATGCACGATCATTGCCCAGAAACACCTTGCCACTCATCTATTTGTAAGTGACAAACTAGTTTCTGTGTGAACACATGTTATAAGTAGCTCCAGTATCAAGAATCTAGGAATTTTGTCCATGATCTAAACTCAGGATAAAATTTCTCTAGTACTGTCATCACCATCAGAATCAATAAAACTATCAACCGTATTCGCAGAACTTTCCGGTTGCTTTCCCTTTTTATTTTTCAACTTGGGACAATCTCTCCTGTAGTGACCTTACTCTCCGCACTCAAAACAGTTGGCCTTTTTCATTCTTCACTTAGATCTGGCTTTAGATTTCTTCCGGCTGGAAGAACCCTCCCTTGAATGTGTTCTTCCCCTGCTCACCAAACCTTCCCCCTCAAATCTTTCTCTATTATCTGAAAATTTCTTTTTCAACTCTTTCGATTTTAGAGAATTACTAATATCGTCTAGTGAAATACTGTCTTTCCCATACAACAGAGTATCAATAAAAGTTTCATAGGAGGGTGGCAAAGAACATAACACAATAAGGGCCTGATCCTCACTATCAATCTCAATATCAATATTTTTTAGATCCATAATGATTGAATTGAATTCATCCAAATGTTCTTTAAAGGGCGTACCTTCGCTCATTCTCATATTGTAAAGTCTTTTTTCAGATACAGGCGGTTAGTCAGCGATTTGGCAGAGTATAACTCCTCTAATTTCTTCCATGCCGCAAATGCTGAGCTTTCACCAGCAATCTCGCGTAGGACATTATTAGTTACGCTCATAAAAATCGCACTGAAGGCTCTCTCCTTTAGGTCAGCCTTCTTCGCCTCTTTCATACCTTCTGGAAAGTTATCCTCGATTGCTTCCATAGACCTTGTAGGATCAAGGAAGATTTAATTTTAATCTTCCACAGACTGAAACTTGATCCACGATCAAACTTCTCCATCTCATACATCATTGAAAACGACGCCATTTATAAACCTTAGGTTTTGAGCACAAAGCTCTAATACTAGTTTGTTATAACAAGCACGCAAATCTAAGGCACATATACAAATCGCACAATCACACAGTATTGAAAATAGAAGAAGAATAATACGGGATTTAACATGGTTCAACTGTAAGGTCTACATCCACGGGCAAGACAAGAGAAAAAGTTCCACTATGATCAAAAGAGCAAGTTACAATCAATCAAAACTCTCAAACCCTAACCCCAGTGTGTTTTCCCGAATATCTCACAACTCTACCGCAAATGATAGAATATTACAATATTTATAATAGTCCATACTGTGGGGGCACCCTCAAGGAGATCAATGGTGGGCTTCAGGCCCAGGCTTATCGGCCCGTGCTGTCTGCTACTACCACAAATCTCACAATTCGGGTCCATGAAAAATATATTCAAAATTCAAGCAACAAAAAATAACACATATATTAGCATCATACCCAATTAACGATATCAATGGCTTCGTATATAGGTTTTTTACCGGTGATCAGCTCAAGAAGCACTACACCAAAAGAATAAACTTATGACTCATCAGAAACACCCTCAGATAATTGCTCAACATCTGTATAACTGTAGTTAGAAAAATGCAATAGAAAATGGTCAAGAAAATTTTCCAAAAAATGAAAATCTTTGCTTGAGAAGCCAAAATTTGACCTTTTCTCAGTTTTCATTTTACTCTTTTCTTTTTTTTTGTATATAGGCAAGAAAATTTTATTAATAAAATAAAATGAAGGACTTATCATGAACAATAAACCTAGAAACTATGAAAAGGCAGCAAGATAAAGCAGGACACAAAAACAAAACAGAGCTCAATCAAGACCAAGAGAAGAACAAAAGCCAATAGCAAGTAAAGAGTAATCCCAACATTAACGCAATAAATATATATATATATATATATATATATATATATTATAACAAGCACGCAAATCTATGGTGCATACACAAATCGCACAATCACTCAGTATAGAAAAGAGAAAAAAAATAACACTGGATTTAATGTGGTTCAACTGTAAGGTCTACGTCCACGGGCCAAACAAGAGGTAAAAGTTCTACTATGATGAAAAGAGCAAGATACAATTACTTAGAACTCTCAAACCCTAACCCCAGTGTATTTCCCGAATATCTCACAACTCTACTGCAAAGGGTAGAATATTACAATATTTATACTGGTCCATATCGCGAGGGCGTTGCCCACCACGGATCTCACTTTTTATCCCAATCGAGTCACAGTGTGAAACTTTTGGGTCGGATCATAATTCGGGTCCATGAAAAATATATCTAAAATTCAAGCTACAAAAATATAACAATTAATTATTAGGAATATACAAGTATGGAATTCTCACATCGAAAAAAGATGGGATGAGTGAAAGACATATAAATGGAAAGGACCCATAGACTCATTGCCTTAAGGTTTTGGGTTGAATATGGTGTCAAACTTATGAGTGTATTCTTTCATAAGACCCATCATGAAAGATTCTCTCTAGGTGCTTTGGGCTCTCCAGATTTCTAACAAGTGATATCAGAGCCTTGGTTTGACAAGAGACGAGTATGAAAATGGTGGTCAGTAATTCTCGTGATGCTCTGACACGTGGATGAAAGAGTCAGGTGACTCCCGGTAGGCCCAATAGAGCAGGAAGGCACTCTTCTAGAGAAGAGCAGATCAATGGAGTGGGAACTCTAGGTACACATGATGGTGGAACACGTGATGGCTCTGGCATGGATCTTAGAGGTGCATGCTCGAGTGGGTTTGGTGGAGTAATTGGGGCTATTGGTGACACCATAATACTTGAGTTAAGAAAAAAGGCTTTCGTTTAAAGGGGAGCAGGCCCAGTAAGCCCAATATAGAAGAAATTCACACTTGAGGGGGAGATTATTGGGAATATACAAGTGTGAAATTCCCACATCGAAAAAAGATGGAATTAGTGAGAAACATATAAATGGAAATGACCCATAGACTCATTGCCTTAAGATTTTGGGTTGGATGTGGTGTTCAGCCCATGAGTGTGTTCTTTCATAAGACCCGTCATGAAAGATTCTCTCCAGGTGTTTTGGGCTCCCCAGATCTCTAACAATATATATCATACACTTCAGTTCCCACAAGCTCTTCGGAAAGGTAACTAGTAGTATCTGAAAAAAATATGACAAGTCCAAGATCTGCAACCTACACAAAATAATTTAGGATACATTAATAGGTTTATCGAGCCATGTATAATTTAATGTCAAAGACAACCAACTATGAAATAGAAAAAAAAAATGGGAATTAACTTATAGTTTCACCATGTTGACTTTAATCACAAAGATGGAATTTTTTTTATTTTTTATCAAATTAACTTGCCTTTGGTTTAAAATTATTATCAGGCAAAATATTATCTGGTTTAATATATTGATGTATGATTTTAGGATTATCAGAAAATTTAATTAATTAATTAATTAATTATATATAAAGCATAGCAATTAACAAGCAGTAAATACCAATCGAATACTTATAATATTCATGCAAATATTCCAAACCTTTTGCTATGCCTTTCGCGATTTGCATTCTTTTTTGCCAGTCCAAAATCTGCTTTCCTACAATTTCATTTATTATTTATAAGTTAGTTGAGTCTATAAATATCTGAGGGCATTTCCATATAAGGCATGAAAAAAGACTCACCTTCATGTAAATTATATTTCAAGGACTTATTTGGAAAATACTGTAAAACGAGCAATGCATTTCCATAATCATCAATGCAGTAGCCAACCAGGTTAACAATATTTTTGGTGCCGTACTCTGCTATACACCATAATCTCTTTCGCTAATTCTTCTTCGGTCTGTTCCCGTAAACGTCTGAGTTTTTTAATCGCAAGGATTTCATCATCTAGGAATCCCCTATAGACATTACCAAAACCACCTTCGCCAATGGGGAGCCTGTTGGAGAAATGATTAGTTGCCATAGCTAGTTCTTCATAAGTATATCGCGTTGGCCCAATTTTACTGGTCGTTCTTCTCCAGCTAGAAGCCATCAAATGATCAAAAGCTGCAGAGTTGCTAAAGCTATGCAGCCACGATCACTACAACAAAAGTGGGTGACAACATTGCGGCCAGAGAGGTTTCTTATATAGTGCTTCCATGTGCGAAAAGATATTGAGCGTTGAAGCCGTAGCACGCGGGACTCAGCTGATCCACCCAAATGTCGTTTCCCTTATTGTCGAGTTGGATTCGTTAGGTGACCACCATCTTTTTTTAATTTTCTTTTCCGAAGACCACCATCTAATTAATAATGTCTATCTAATTAATGACATAAAAGCATGTTGAATTATTGATTAAATATAAAATTAAAAAAGACCTAGACCAAAACCTTGGGCCCCAATAAAATATTATTAATGATTTCAAATATTCAGCATATATCCATGACATGTATGTACACTATATAATTTTATTGTGTAAATCCTAAGATGGGTACGCATAATTGACCCAGAACTTAGACTTAATCAAATATTAAAATTAAATTAACAATCTTTACATGAGTTAGCACCGATATTCATATAAGTCATATAATATTTACATTTTAAATATAAAATAATACTAAATCAATAAGCATAATATATAACTTTTGACTAAAAAAAGCAAAAATTATACAATTAAATGAAGACTATAATTTTTCATAATTACGGTCCAACTCATGGATTAGATTAATATCATCTTCAATAATTGATTAAGTCCAAGTTGACTTAACAATAATGTTAAATAGGATATATATATATATATATATATATATATATATATATATATATATATATAAAGATTAAAATGTGGACACGAATTTGATGAACGAGAATACCAAATTATTGAATTATTTGGGTCCACATGGATTGGCCCAAGTCTGAAGACAAGTTGTATAATATAATATTTTATATTGATAGATACAAATTGTTCTGTTTGGATTTTAGAGACCGTTTATAATATTATGTAGTGATTAACTTCATTGGTTAGGTACTTAATTAGGAGTAATTATACTGTAAAATAGTAATTTTATGTAGGATATTTTATATGAAATGGCAATCCAAAATAGATTGAATATATATATATAGGTGGACCCTTTAAAATTATAATTACCAAGTAATTACTCAACAATTTTTTTATTTTCAAATTTTAGTAATTACTTTTGTTTATATGTAATTTATTTATTTATTTATCATTTCATATAGATTTACCTACAAGAAATCCCTATGGTAGGATATAATTTTTCCTCAATTAAGTATGAGATAATCCGCCGCATTGAATAAATCTAGTAATTATGATTTGTATTACTTGAAACAATTATTTCGGTTTTAATTATAAATATAATAAATTTTAAAATCAATAAATATCTAGCCTGATTTAGTTTAAATTTATTTAATAACATGTTTCTCTTGACATAAGTGTTTATATTAGTATTTATAAGTTGAGTGAGTGGATCACGACTTTTTTTTTGTTATTTTACATTTAATAGCTAGTGAAATAATTATTTTTACTGAACACTCTAATTTAAATAAATATATAAATAGCTAATATCTAATAATTAATAACAAGTAAAACAATTAATAGTTACTAAACAACTAGCAGTGTCAAATAGACACTCAATAATTGAAACACATATATATTAATCACCAGGTTTGAGTCTATGCCCCTTAATCTCCCACTTAAAAAAATTAAAAAATAAATAATAAAATATTTTTTGTAAATTATTCTGATTAATTTAAGTATTTTTAATTAAAAAAAGTCTATTTAAATTATGTTCTGATTGATAATTTTTTTTTATATTGAACAAAAAATAACATTGAAAGAGACTTGGACATTTTCATTTTCATTGAACAAAAAATAATGTTCGGATCGTTTAATCATTTTCATTGAATTTTTTTCAAATAATTTAGACAGAATGATTATATTAAAGATGAAATAAAAAGTTTATGAATTAAATAATATAATTATTTAACAGGATTGATAGGAAGCCAAGCCAACAAGCATAGATAATAAGCCTATATCCGAGCTAACAGATTCAAGCCTCTTTTAATAAGCCTATAGGCGCTGCACTTTTCTTGTGCATTTCTAATGCAAATAAAAAACTAATTAATTATGGGCTTTGGACTCCCAGACCTCTAAGCTTTGCTAGCTGGGCTTGGTTTATGAGCCCATTTTGATGAAACCTATCTTCCTCGGCGAGACTGATCGGAATAGCTTTATAGCTCTATTATATCATCATACACATGAAAGCTTACTATTTTATAATTAAAATTTTATTGAAATTAAAATCAGAAAAAAATATAGCATGGGCACATCCATCTAAACCCAAGGTCAATATCACTCTAAACACTCTTTTTAAGATGATAAAAAAATAATATAAAGCTGAAATATGTCTCTAATTATAAAAGAAACATGATTCAAATCAGAACTATAAAACCTAAAATTGAAGCAACTCGAAATCATTTTCCTCTATGTTGAAATATTTAATTAATAAATATAGACTGTTAAGATTTAAACTCTATACATTTTGATATACGATACTTTGATATCATATTAAGAAATCATTCAATTTAAAAATTTAAATTGATTTAAGAATAATTATATATTTAATATAAAAACCCTTACTAGTTAAAAATACAAGGGAAGCACAAATTCCTTAAATTCACAATGCAGTTATTAAATTCATACTGAAAACTCAGAGGCGAAACCATTCTCTTGTTCATCCACTTAATAACTACACTTAAATAATCTTACTTAGGGGGTGTTTGGTTTACCTGTTGGGTGCAGCTGATAGCTGATAGACACCCAAACAGGTAAATTGTGGTGTTTGGCAACTTTAAAAAAATAGAGCTGATAGGCAAGAATGATATGATACCCATCACCGGTTGTATCGACTCTATTTTTAGAAATGTTTCATCACCGATGATTTGGTTTTATTTTTTATTTTGACCATATTATCCTTTTTTATTTAACTTGAAAATTAATATTATTAATATTTTTATTTTTTTATTTGTAATTTTAACATTTTAATTAACGTATTTCAACTTTGTTAAAATATTTTTTTATTAATAACATAAAATATAAAATATTTATTTATATCCAAAAACTTAAAATTAATTATAAATTTTTCTATTAACAATAATAATTATTTTATTATTTTGTCTATATTTTTAAAATTATTTAATTATCTTAAAAAATAATTATTTTCTTACTTCAATAATAAAATAAATGATAAAAGATTAATAATTATATATTTATTTAAATAATATAATATATTAATTTAATAATTATATATTTAATTTAATAATAAAATAAATAATATAATGTAATAAATTTAATTTTATATTGATTTAGATAATAAAATAAATTATATGATATATACCCTTATTAGTCATTTCACATATTAACAGTAACAGCTAAATATAATTTTACTAAACACTTAATATAAAATGCAGTTATTAAATTCATACTGAAAACTCAGAGGCGAAACCATTCTCTTGTTCATCCACTTAATAACTACACTTAAATAATCTTACTTAATAAGGATAATTATAATGATAAATTGTTTCATAAGTGAACTCGTTCGGAGTGCCACTTTGAGACCACTTAATGCTAGTATACAGAGTTCCTGGCATGTTAACGGGGAAACCATTATTAGTTGCCGTTGTGGGATAAGAAAA
This sequence comes from Hevea brasiliensis, assembly GCF_030052815.1. Lineage (NCBI taxonomy): Eukaryota > Viridiplantae > Streptophyta > Magnoliopsida > Malpighiales > Euphorbiaceae > Hevea > Hevea brasiliensis. The sequence goes on from NC_079498.1 coordinate 104,256,307, forward strand.
CATATGCGGGTTGTGAACTTGAGACGTCCAAATGCCGTTGTTGGAGAAACCATGATTAGTTGCGGTTGCCCATTGTTGATTGGGAAATTGCCCTGGCATAATGACATTGTTGGTTTCTGGAATGATAGCAGACTTGGACACCGTAGGTTGGAGGTTGTGGACATGCCTTGCAATGGTCAGCTGCAGTTGCTCTTTGTTGGCACCCACAACCTTGCCAACTATTTTTCCTTCTTTCAAGAGCAAAAAAGTTGGCAATAGCTCAACTGCCCAATCAAAGGCAACAGACCTCAATTCATCCACATCCACCATCAAGAATGTGACATTGGGCATATTCTTGGCCAACTCTGCCAGAATTGGACTCATGAAAACAGAAGGCGGGCACCAGGAAGCAGTAAAATCCACCACGGTCAGTTGCTTGCTCTTCTGTGCCTTCTCAAGCTGCTCGGTCCAAGCCTGTACGGTGTGGCAGGCAGTCACTTGTCCCTCTTCGGCCATTTTCTCTGTTTTTGCTAAGAAAAGTCGAGATTGATACCAGGGGGCAGGGAAAAAAAAAAGGAACATTTAATGATTACGGTCGAAATTAAATAATAAATTTCTAATTTCACATTAAAATTCATTTATATGTTTGCTGTGTAACTCTTTTATAAGAGAAGACTAATCAGTAAATTATACATATGGTGGTGGCCCAATGGTTTATGTTACTTAAATTATTACTCTATTAAATTTATATGGCTTACAAAAAAAAGAATATTAATAAACTAATAAATAAACTATCTTTTTCTACTAAAAAAATATCATTTTAAAAAAGAAAAATATAGCAATTATAAAAAAAAAGTCATAATTTAGGATAAGTGAGAATAAAAATAAATTTATTTTTATGAAATAAAGAGAGTATCATAATTTAATAAATCATAACTAAATGTGAAAATTATTACTATATTAATTATCATAATCAGTAATACTTTGAAATAATAAAATTGAAATCAATGTCCTTTATGTATAGGTTAAAAAAGCCTCTAAAGCTTATATACTTAATAAATGATCTCACTGTATCTTGAATTCATAATAAATTGATTTACATAAGAAAAATTCAATTTTTATATAATTTTATTTATATCGAGATAATTTAATTAAAACTCAGTAATTACCTTTTATTTTTTTAATAAAAAAATAATAAAAAATTATATCATAGTATCTGTAAGAAATGTACCATTAGTACTTTGTAGGAATTGGTTGTGGACATGCCTTGCAATGGTCAGCTGCAGTTGCTCTTTGTTGGCACCCACAACCTTGCCAACTATTTTTCCTTCTTTCAATAACAAAAAAGTTGGCAATGCCTCAACTGCCCAATCAAAGGCAACGGACCTCAATTCATCCACATCCACCATCAAGAATGTGACATTGGGCATATTCTTGGCCAACTCTGCCAGAATTGGACTCATGAAAACAGAAGGCGGGCACCTGGAAGCACTAAAATCCACCACGATCAGTTGCTTGCTCTTCTGTGCCTTCTCGAGCTGCTCGGTCCAATCCTGTACGGTGTGGCAGGCAATCACTTGTCCCTCTTTGGCCATTTTCTCTGTTTTTGTTAAGAAAAGTCGAGATTGATACCAGGGGGCAGGGAAATAACAAAGGAACATTTAATGATTACGGTCGAAATTAAATAATAATTTTCTAATTCCACATTAAATTTTCTAATTCCACATTAAAATACATTTATATGTTTACTGTGTAACTCTTTTATAAGAGAAGACTAATCAGTAAATTATACATATGGTGGTGCCCAATGGCTTATGTTACTTAAATTATTACTCTATTAAATTTTTATGGCTTATAAAAAAAAGAATATTAATAAACTAATAAATAAACTATCTTTTTCTACTAAAAAATATCATTTTAAAAAAGAAAAATATAGCAATTATAAAAAAAATGTCATAATTTAGGATAAGTGAGAATAAAAATAAATTTATTTTTATGAAATAAAGAGAGTATCATAATTTAATAAATCACAACTAAATGTGAAAATTATTAATGTATTAATTTTCATAATTAGTAATAATTTAAAATAATAAAATTGGAAAAAGCCTGAAAGACTCATATACTTAATAAATGATTCGACTATATATTTTATATTTTGAGTTCATAATAAATTAATTTACGTGAAAAAAAAAATTCAATTCTTATACAGCCTTACTTGTACCAGGACAATTTAATTAAAATTCACTAACCCCCTTTTTAGTTTTTCAGTAAAGAAAATAATAAAAAATTTACATCTTACTTTTCATAAGAAATGTACCATTAGTACTTTGTAGGAATTGGTTGTCATTCTCACTCCATATGTCCTTGAGAGGAATACTTCCTTGAAGAACTCCAACTATCTGTATGGCAAAGAAAATCTTAAAAGGTTAGACATCAACTCTGTAATCTCTGATTCATTAATGTTTTGACATACTAGTAGCAAATGGCTAGAGTCTATAATGTATTGATTAATAACATATAGTATATATATGGTTGAATTTATACCTTTTTAATTTGTGGGCGAAACTTTAAAGGTTTATATACACAAGCAGCAGCACAACAAATCATCCGCTCCATTTCTCTTTGTTTGAAATTGCTTTGCAATTTAGAATCAAAAAGAGCCGTGTAATCTCCATTAATCAAAGCTGGTTTTATCAGGGTGCTTGCCTGAAAATTGATTTTAAAAAAAAAAAGTTTTCGTTACTCTTTTTTTTCCAATGAAACTCAAGCTAGCACATTTGTAAATGTATGCTCATCTTAAGAACTAACTAGCTGCTAAAATAATTGATCAAAATCGATCTAGCTTGTAGAATTTTGTTGACACTAATGATTAGATACTTTTTCTTTATTTCTTCTTCATTAAATTCATTATTGTCTATGTTTTTTGCTTTTATATGATAGTTTTTAACACATGACCAAAATCTAAAACTAAAGATATCATATTAGAGACAAGTGTCATACCCAATCAACAATATTAACACATTTATCCTTAGCTTTTCTCCCAGTAATCAGTTCTAAAAGCACAATACCAAAAGCATAAATATCTGATTTTTTAGATATTTGTTTATGTTCTTCTGGATCTGCATAACTGCAATGAGAAATCAAGTTAAAAATTTAAAAAATAAAAGTTTACATGAAGAAATTTCATAAACAGAAAAAAAAAAAAAAAATCTTACGCATCAGTTCTGCCGTATCTATAAAACATGATAAGTCCGAAATTCGCAATCTGAACAAAAATTATCTTAAGTAGATTAGTAAATTGTTGTGGCATATGAAATTAATGAAGTTGTGATCACCATTTTCTAATATCTTTTTAGAATAAAATTTTGACATTTCACTTAGGTTTCCACTAAATATATAAACAAATTATTTTACCTTTGGCTTAAAATTGTTGTCAAGAAGAATATTATTTGTCATGATATCCCCATGTATGATTTTAACTGTACATAGAAAAAGAGCAGAAAACTTTTATAGGAAATTAATCAATAACATAAAAACTAAAAAGAAAAAAATGAAAGCTATGAAGCCTAGCTAGAAATGATTATCTTCAATTATGCACTCACAACCTTCATGGAGATATTCCAACCCTTTTGCAGAGTCTATAGCGATTTTCATTCTCTTTGACCATGCCAATGTCTCCTTTCCTACAATGTCATTTCTTATTCTTATTCGTAAGATCTTAACATTATAGCTTATCAAAAAAAAAAAAAAAAAATCTTAACATCATATTTTCTAATTATATATGCGAAAATACTTAAATATTTGAATATATATCTCAGGGCGCAATAAAAATGACTCACCATGTAAATGAGATTTCAATGAGTTACTGGGGAAAAACTCTAAAACAAGAAATCTATTGGGTCCTTCAATGCAGTACCCAACCAGCTTAACAAGACTTGGGTGGCTCACACTGCCAATAACCTTAATCACCTGCTCCAATTCTTCTTTTTGTTGTTCATCTAGAAGATTTTTAAGCTTCCTTACGGCAACATCTTTGCCATCTAGGGATCCCTTATAAACTAGACCCAAACCACCCTCACCAAGAAATTGGGAGAAACCTTGAGTTGCCCGTTCAAGTTGTTGATAAGTAAATATCCTTGGCTTACAAACTTGAAGCCCCACAGTGTCGTCATCATCAATTTCTGAAATGATAGGAAGCTTTTGCACCATAGGCTGGAGGAGGTTGTCAATAGAGTTAGGAGGAATATATCCTTCGAGAGCTAGAACTATCTGCGTCACATAGCAATAGTAAAAAAGTTACACAGCATTCTGGATTTTTCCATTCTAATAAAATTATTGCTTATAATAATTAAAAAAAAAAAAAGTTATGCGTAAACTATGTAACCTCTCAGTTTTTGAATGCTTTTTACAGACAAATGTAGCCAATTTTATACCTCTTTCATTCTCGGACGATACTTTGAAGATTTATAAACACAGTGTGCAGCACAAGATATCATCCTTTGCATCTCTTCTTCATTATAACTTTGTAATTTGGAATCAATAAAAGTTGTATATTGTCCGTCCGCAGCTTGTGTAATTTGATCCCTTGCCTAAATAATAAATAAATAAATAAAACATATATATATATATATATAAATTATTGTCCAACGTTTTTATACTAATAGAATTTCTATTATTGGCTTATGTTAATTATGTAAAAATATATTTTTTATTTATCAATTTAAAGATACTTAAATCTTTTTTTTTATAAAATATTATAAATTTTACATTATACTATCATATTCATATATCAGCGTCATACCCAATCAACGATATTAATGCCTTCATATATAGGTTCTCTACCAGTGATTAGCTCAAGAAGCACCACACCAAAAGAATAAATATCTGACTTATCAGAAAATTTTTTTGGTTGCTCAGGATCCATGTAACTGCAATTAGAGAAGCACAATGAAAATCGCATAAGAAATTTTTTTTAAACTAAAATTTGACTTTTTCTCAATTTTATTTTATTTTATTTTTTATTATCATTCTAGACTATAATAGCAATGTAAAGTAATGAAGAAAAAGAATATGTATCTTACACTTTAGTTCCCTCATTGTTCGATTTGGAAAGGTGAGTAACATTATCTGGGAAATATAAGGCAAGTCCAAAATCTGTAATCTACACAAAATAATCCAAGTACCTCAGTAGGTTTATTGCGCCATGTATAATTTAATATCAGAGACAACCAAATATGAAATTAACGTGAGGACATAATTTTCCCAACATCATATGAAAAAAAAAAGGGAATTAAATCACTGTTACACTATGCTGAATTTAATCATATAGATGGAATTTTTTAATTGTTAGTAAATTAATCTACCTTTGGTTTGAAGTTGTTATCCATAAGAATGTTATCTGGTTTGATATCTAAATGTATGATTCTCGGATCACCTGAAAATGTATATATATAGTCAGCTAGCATAGAAAAACTTTGAAAGGAAATATATTAATAGTACACAAAAAAAAAAAAGATAAAAGGCCTAGCATTTAGCAAGCATTAAATACCAGATGGAATACTCACAAGATTCATGCAAATATTCCAAACCTTTTGCTACGCCTTTGGCAATTTGCATTCTTTTTTGCCAGTCCAAAAACTCTTCATGTAAATTATATTTCAAGGACTTTTTTTGAAAATACTCTAAAACGAGCAATGCATTGTTTGCTTCAATGCAGTAGCCAACTAGGTGAGCAACATTTGGATGTCGTACTCTGTTAGCGATCTTAATCTCCAGCTTCATTTTTTGTTTCATCTTTTCATCATCCGGAAGACATCTAAGTTTCTTAATAGCACGGATTTTGCCATCTAATGATCCCCAAAAGACTTGACCATAACCGCCCTCGCCAAGAAAGTCTTATTGGAGAAATGACCAGTTGCATTTGCTAGTTCTTCATAGCTATATTGCGTTGGCCCAATTTTACTGGTCGTTTCTCCCGAGCTGGAAGCCATCAAAAGTTGCAGAGTCGCTAAAGCTATGCAACCACGCTCGTTACAACAAAAGTGGGTGACAGTATCACGGCCAGGGAGGTTTCTTATATAGATCTTCCATGTGAGAACGATTTGAGCGTTGAAGTCGTAGCGCGTGGGACATGATCCACTCTATTGTCGTTTCCCTTATTGTCGAGTTGGGTTCATTAGGTGAGGACCATCTAATTAATCAGACAAAAGCATGTTGAATTGTAGAATTTTTTTTTTTATCAAGGAATTGTTGATTATATATTGAGCCTTCTAGAATTAATATTATGTTCCCATTACAAAATTTTATAATATGTAGACCTACACCCAAAAAAATAAATAAATAAAACTTAAAAAAAAGTAAAATAAAATAAATAAAGACCTCGACCAAGACCATAAATAAATAAATTGTTACAATAATTTTTTATAATTAAAGTACAGCTTATAGATTAGATGGAGAGACTAATTTCAGCAATTGACCTAGTCCAAATTGTCTTAGTTCTACACAAATGTAAATAATAGTCAAAGAAAACTTAAAATATGATTATATGGAAAGTATGTTTGACACAAAAATGCGTACACGAATGTGATATGTTGAACCAACAGGTCAGTATGAATGGTAAAAAAAAAAAAAATTTATGTGTAGACTTAGTACAATTTTAAGGTTTTGGATAATTGAATGATTGAAAATTCAATTACATCAGAAGAAATACTAAGGCCAAACCAAATCTAGATAATTAAAGCATGAGCCACGGGTGACCGAAGATGCACTGGGCAAAAAAATTAATTAGCCATCAAGTGATATCCATTTCTTCTTTTATTTTTTTTTTAAATATATACATTTTTTTTTTTTTTTTACATAGCTAGGATAGGGTCCTAAGGATATAGAATTGCTAAAAAGTATTACAGAAATATCGCTTTTATCTGTGTAAATTGCAGAAGCAATTAAACCTGGAAATTGCTTTTGACTGGATAATTTTTTTCAGACTCACCATCAAGAGACTCCACTATATTCAATACTCATGCAGCATGTGGCACAAGGGGGTTTTAAATGTAACTATGGATTTTCAGGCAATAGCTTCCACTACTTAGCTACCCATTAGCTAAGATCTTGAACTACGGATGATTCTGGATAATTAGAATCTCATGAGTTCTCAGACTGAATTTAATTATTCTAGTCCCTTTTCATAATTAGAAGTAAACTTTGCAGCATTGTTTCTACTTTGCAATTTTTTCATTCAAGGAATGATGAAATAGAAACGCAAAGACGATGAAGGTAAGCTAAGGGATGATGAAGATAAACAAAATTCTGCTTTCTTATTTTTGCTCAGTCTCATGCTGCTGGTTATGATTTGTCTGGGCAAATTACCAAGAGGGTATAATTGAAAAAAAAAATTATCAAAAAGATGTGGGATAGAAACTATTTACCAAAAGGGCTAGGATTTGGTGATTTCGAAAAGAGAGAGTGGCAGACTCTACTCGTATTAGCGTCTACGTGTTTGAAAAAATTAAATAACTATCCATTGGACTAAAGTATAAAAAAAATAATTAAAAAATTGTGTGGTAGCAAGTGGCTGTCCATGCCTGTTCCTGTCCTGCATCGCTGTCCGTGTCGATCCTGAAGTATTGTGTGGCGTGCATCTTGGCAGATGGATGCTAGTGTTGATAGCAACTTGCTGAGTGGCTGACAAGATTCCTTCCTCGCATGGCATGCCTAGTAGTGCATGTGAAATTCTTCCTTGGTAGCTAGATTGAGTCATGGGTAGCGTCTAGCTGCCTAATTTTCCTCCAGACGCTATAATTTAAATGCACTCCAAAGCTCTTCCATTTGCTCTTCAGCAATAGCAAAACAAATTACAGCACTTCTTTGATTTCTCTCTCTCTCTCAGTTGCTGTGGAGAAATTTTGAGTAAAAGAATTCTAGCACTTCTTTATTTTACTCCCTTGAGAAACCTTTGGTCATACAATGCATATGAGATACAAAAATAAAGAGAAACGAGGGAAAGCGATGGTTGTTAAATAAAGCAATGAAAGCTAATCGTGTGTTCACCTCGAGGAAGGATGAGCAGAAGATATAACCCTAAAATGGGTGAAAGACATGATATGCTCATTAGAAACACAATGAATAAGGATATAGTGTGCAAGCGAGTATTCTTTACGTTATTGAGTCCATAAGGGGTGGTCTACGAGAGTGTAGTACACCAATTGAGGATTATCAATATAAAGGATGCTAATGTGGACAAAGCTTAGTGCAAAATTGGCAAATGACATTCGTCGAGCAAGTAACATCATTTGAGACTTTGGTCAGTAAAAAATGAGATGATCGATATTGAGAAAACTTTGGGAAATATGGGGCAAATGGTATTCCCAAAACCATTGACATGGTGAATGACCCCTGTCAGGTGATGAGATACAATACTCGGGATTGCTTATAAGACTGTGAAAGTCTTTGAGAGAGAAGGGGGTGGGGAGGGGGTTCGATGAGTAAGCCCCAATGATTGATAAGTTGGTTACCAATTGTTAATAGACTGTGAAAATTTTTAAGAGATATGGGGTGTGTTATCCCCAAGAGTTATGGAATTGCTGGCTTGTCTCATAAAGATGGTGTCTGACCCTAGTTCGCTTAAGAGTCGGAATAACTAGGAGCTACTTATTAGCTATGAAAGCTTTCAAAATATTGTGGGATGGAATACCTTAATGGATTGCTAAGCCTGTGAAGTATTTTATGTGGGTAAAGAGATGAGAAATTTGAGATGGCTTAACAGTTTTGAAAACCTTCAGAGTGATGGGTTGAAATACCCTAATTGATATTGAGACGGTTATTTTCTCCTCTGGAGAACAACCATCGTTGTTGGCTACTATAACCTTCAAATGAAGGATGAGACATGTACTGAGTCCCTTGAGATAAGAACATTGCTATTTTATGAATAACATAAAATGTGAAACTATTGCTAAAGTGCAACTTAAGATGAGACCCTCATTGAGTCCCATTGATGGTAAGTTCGGATTATGCATGGATTCTATTGAATCCCATTTATTTACGAGGCAATATTTGCTAAGGGCCGCAGAAGCTAAAATCAGTTATGAGATGAATTCGGAAAAGGGATAAGTGGATCCTAAATCATGTTATGTAGAAATGGAATTGGCTTACGATAAGCCTAGAAAGGGTAAGAAACCCAAATATAAATTTGGATGTAATGTGTTAGCTTATGGTAACACAAGAAGGGCAGAGGCCCAATCGTGCATACTAGCACTATGAAGTTGCATTGGCAAACGATAGCATGAATATTCATATAAACTCGAAGTCTCGGATGCCTAGTACTGGTAACTAGGTCATAATGCGGATGGTGGTAGATATACGATGAGAGCTTACCAACACAACCGTGAAATAGAACCTTATCGTGAGATGGTGGTTGTGAGAGCCACATGGTGATAAAAGTGGTGATACCATGCATAGGGGGCTACACGCCTCATTAGATGTAATCTTTTAAGGAGAGGGTAATGACCCCATGTTGAATGGGTGTGCTAATATAGCTTGAGGCCTCCTTTGATACCTATGAAGTGAGAATACATAGAAAAGGTTAAGCACTTGTCAAGTGAAATCGAGTTATGGGCAAACAATTGATCTTGGGTCACAATTGTGATGATAGTGGTGTTAAATAGAGTTCTAGACATCTGTGGAGATCTAAACAATTGTGATGGCCAAGCATTTAGATTGTGATAATAAGATGAGCTTGATGACTGTGGCAGTCATGTATATGTGTTTTTCACCGAGGAAACTAAAAAATGAAAAGCATGAGGGATGAGAGAAGTCCCTCGATGCAATCTTGTGAAAATTTTACAAGTGAAGAGTGTAATCATAAGCAACATGGTATCCCTTTGAGTTGTCAACCACATCCCAATTGGAAGATGAGAACTAGCCAAAAGGTGGAGACCTCAAGAGAACTTGAATGCAAAGCTCACTTGTTATGCTCAAGAGGAATTAAAACCAAGCAGGAAAACAACAAAGTGAGCAGAAGCAATTGGTAGCTGAAAATTATTTACCGTCGAAAGGCAGTAGCATCAAGAGATGGATATACGAATAATTGTTGTGCACTAAGAAATAGAGCAAGCCTAACTTGAGCAACGAGTCCCACGAGCATAATACAAGTCCCAGAGGAGAACACGGTGATACACAAAATGGGCAATGTGTAAGTTTCTCTGTTCATTTACATAATAACTATATTGTTCATTACTGGCAATAATAATATGATATCATAGCTCCAAAATTGGATACCATTACTTCCGTATGCTTGAGTTCATGTATAACACTATTGTTTTGTATTGTGATTATTTTGTGAGGTGCTCATGGTGATGCAACCATAATGCAAAGCCCCGAGAATAACTTGGCGAAGGCCCGATGATATTCATGCAGAAACATGTTAATCACAATACGAAGAAATGAAAGATCAGAGGAACCATCACAAAATTAACCATAGAGAATTAAATGGGGGAGTATGCAGATGATTGAACAGATCCATCAAAGTGAGAACTCAATGGACTACTACAACACAATGACAACTGTAGTCGACAGGGTCGTCAACTGTCTAAGTGGGGGAGAATGTCACAAGGAAGAATATGGTACTTCCATCATCAATCGAGTGGGGGAGCTAGGCCACAATCATAACATGATGATGATACGAAGAATGTGTATAAAGACACACACAAGTTGATATGAAGATACATAAGAGAATCATGGGATTTATATGTGAGGAATAGACATGATGAATGACATGAGCAGGCACAAGATGTTCAGGAGAGCTTTGTTCAACAGGAGGTAAAAGATGACAGGAGGTGTTCGGGGCAAATCGATGAGGACATCAATTGTCTAAGTGGGGCAGAATGTAAGGGGGACAGCCCATTACCCCACGAAGATTGGCCAAACCCAGCCAAGTTGTAGGCCTATGAGATAGTTAAAGGGTACAATTGATGAGAAAGAGAAGTTTGTTAGACACTTTTATAAATATGGAAAAGTATAAGGGGGTGTGACAATTAGGACATATTGATGTCTGCTCCTGTCAGGTGCCACTTTGTCCCAAATGCTCTTAAGGGGGGTGTGACTAGTTGGCCACTGGTGAGTACAATCGGGCCTAGCTAGTTGTTATAATTGGCGTAAAGCTCTCCACCATCCCCAGGGTCACTGGCGCAAGGGCATGACTTTAAGTGAGCTCCCTATGTACTCATTATACTAGGCAGCGGGCATCGTGCTCTAGTGAGAGAGGAGCTCGGTGTCTCCATGAAGAAGGAGCTTTATGGACACTATAAGGCCGAGGGGCTTATAGTGCGCGAATCTCCTAGGCCTGAGGTTTTTATCTAGGGCCGATGATGCTACTTGGTATAGGGGAACAAATATTATATATTGGCTTGGGTTCAGCCATATGGTTGGATGATACTTATAGCCTTGCTATCGGTAGATGCTTGTGAATATACACAATGAGGGGTGACATCATACTACAAGGAATATTAACACTCAATTACCAGGGTAGATACATGAAAGACCCTCGATAATAATATTTGAGATCCACTATAAAGGGAAAAGTCCTTGAATACGAGTTGGCTAGCCTAGATTGGGTGGAAGTCTAGGCGCCGTACGGGACTACTGTCAAGGCAAAGAAGTGGCCCCGTGACAGTTGGCTTTTACCTAACTAGGTTATACATAAAGACAAATGACTCATTTGACTAAGATTAATTATACAAAGGACTCATTTGACTAAAATTAATTACACAGACACATATTTTTCCTTAGCTTTGTGACAGCAGTCTCTTGCGGCGCCTAGACTTCCACCCAATCTAGGTCAGCCAACTCGTATTCAAGGACTTTTCCCTTTATAGTGGATCTCAAATATTCTTATCGAGGGTCTTCCACGTATCTAGCCTGGTAACTGAGTGTTAATATTCTTTGTAGTACGATGTCGCCCCTCATCGTGTACATCCACAATCATCTACCAATAGCAAGGCTATAAGTATCATCTGGCCGTATGGCTGAACTCAAGCCAATGTATCATATTTGTTCCCCTATACCGAGTAGCATCGTTGGCCCTAGATAGAAACCTCGGGCCTAGGAGATTCGCACACTACAAGCCCCTCGGCCTTGTAGTGTCCATAAAGCTTCTCCTTCATGGAGACACCGAGCTCCTCTCTCATTAGAGCACGATGCTCACCGCCTAGTACAATGAGTACGTAGGGAGATCACTTAGAGTCACGCCCTCGCACTAGTGACCTCGGGGATGGTAGAGAGCTTTACACCAACTATAGCAACTAGCTGGGCCGATTGTGCTCACCAGTGGCCAACTAGTTACACCCCCCTAAAGAGCATTTGGGATAAAGTGGCACCTGGCAGGAGGAGACATGAATATGTCTCGACTGTTACACCCCCTTATACTTTTCCATATTTATAAAAGTGTCTACTAAACTTCTCTTTCTCATCAATTGTACCCTTTAACTATCTCATAGGCCTACAGCTTGGTTGGGTTTGGTCAATCTTCATGGGGTAACGAGCTATGCCCCTTACATTCTCCCCCACTTAGACAATCGATGTGTCACACCCCGGCTTAGGGGGCCTCAGCTCAAGCCCCTCTATGGGTGGCCTTCTTGCCAGCGTACCCTTCTAGAGGCCGGGCCTGCAACTCAAATCAGTACTGTCCGCTTTGGTGGAGTTAATCCCTTGGCCCTGCAGAGCTAGGATTCGAACCCATATCACCTCACGGTTTTACTCGCCTCTTACCAATTGAGCTGCATTGTCACACCCCGGCAGGCTCCCACTCAAGCCTCTATGGTGGCCTTCTTGCAGAGGTGCCCTTCTAGAGGACTGCGACTCACAATGCTCGCTTTGTGGAATTAATCCCTCGCCTGCAGTTAGGATTCAACCCTTATCACTCAGCAGCTTAGCCTCTCACCAATTGAGTCACTCAATGGGTGAGAGGCGAAGCAAAACCCGTGAGTGATAAGGGTTCGAATCCTAGCTCTGCAGGGCAAAGGGATTAATTCCACAAAGCGACAAGACCTTGTGAGTCGCAGTCCGCCTCTGTAAGGGCACTGCAAGAAGGCAACCCTGAAGGGCCTTGAGCTGGGGCCCCCTAAGCCGGGGTGTGACACGATGTCCTCATCAATTTGCCCCGAACACCTCCTGTCATCTTTTACCTCCTGTTGAACAAAGCTCTCCCGAACATCTTGTGCCTCCTCATGTTATTCATCATGTCTAGTCCTCACATATAAATCCCATGATTCTCTTATGTATCTTCATATCAACTTGTGTGTGTCTTTATACACATTCTTCACATCATCATCATGTTATGATTGTGGCCTAGCTGCCCCGCTCGATTGATGATGGAAGTACCATATTCTTCCTTGTGACATTACCATATTCTTCCTTATGACATTGTTCTCCTTGTTTGAAGTTTCAGAAGAATTTATAAAATAGAAGGAGCTGCTCCTGCCATCCTGTGCCGAATCCCATGCTGAATTTTCTCATTCGGTACCTCTGTGGAAAAACAGAAAGAAAAGTGTAAAATTATATTTGTGATATTTTTTATTAATCATGTTATATAAAAATTTTATAATATAAATTGCTATAATATAATTTTTTTTTCACACTCTAACAATCTCTCTCTCTCTCTCTTTGCCTACAGATAAAGTAAAGTGCATTGCACTTTGAGGTAATTTTTATTTTGAGATAATTTTTTTTTAATTATTATTTATGTTATATAAAAATTTTATAATATAAATTGTTATAATATAATTTTTTAAAACACTCTAACAATCTTTCTCTCTTTCTACCTATAAATAAAATAAGGTGCTGTGCATTTTGGGATAATTTTTGTATTGAGATAATTTTTTTATTACTGATGTTATGCAAAAATTTTAATATAAATTGCTATAGTATAATTTTTGTTCACACTCCAATGATCTCTCTCTCTCTCTCTCTCTCTCTCTCTCTCTCTCTCTGCCCGTAGAGAAAGTAATAATATAATAATATATTGAGAATTAAACAACATAATTAAATTTTTGTAATAGTATAAATTTATTTCATGTTTATTTTAAATACTCTAAAAAATAATATATTATTTTTCTTAAAAAAATATATTATCTATATTTTACCTAATTACTTTTACCAAAAAATATAACACACATTAAAAAAAATCATCTTAAAATTTTTTTTTTGACTTATTATACTTTTAATATTTTTTCATTATTTACAACTAAAAAAACTACATTTTATATTATTTTCATATAATTTTTTTCCCTTAAAAAACTTTTGAATATATATTCAAATTAATAATAATTTTTTTTTCTTATTCTCTTTTGAACTATTTTATTACCTTGCTTACACATACAATCATTTTCTATACCTAATAATTTTTTTCTAATTTAAATTTACAGCATAGTATCTAATTTTCACAAATAATAATTTTTATTTTTACATTTTTACTAATATAAATTCTTTGTCACTACCTAAATTATGGGCCGGACTGGCACTAGGACTTGAGTTAGCATAAGACTCCCGAAACCCGTAGTAAGCCTAACTAAACTCTAGCCCATCAATACGCCCATATCAAGCCCAATTTCAAGTGACCAACTAGAGAGAGTCTGGCCATAAAATGGACTACCCAATGGGAAGCTATTAACTCACCCGACCTGTGATCTCAGTAAAATACATTTTGGGAGCTCAGCCTATCCTCAATTATCCATAACTCAAAAATAAAATTAACGGGAGCACAGCTCCCTCAAACATCATAAGTAACTAACCACACAATTATACTTACATAAAGTTTATAAATTACAATCCCCGAATTAATAAATATTACAGTCTAGCTAAATATTATAGTTCTACACATGCGGAGGTCTAGAAGTTATATTTAATAGTATAGAACATAAAATTAATAATAAGTAGACCTGCGAAGAATGAAAGCAGGTTAGACACAAGGAAAAGCTCTCCTGTAACCTAGAAAGATAGTGAGCATTTGACTCAGAGAGTAAATATTTATTGTATATATAATTTTTATAACTATCTAATTTTAATGTATCCTTGAAAATAAAATGCATCATCTTCATACAAGTCAATCATATACAGTCACGTCAAAGATAATCTAGAGCACTCACTCACCCGTGTCAAATCCATACTCACACATATATATATATGGGGAGCTGATCCCCTACCCAGCTTGCTTAGTTCCAACCTATGCCAACGAGATTAACTCAAAGCTGAACTTTCTCTTATTATCCAGATGCGAGGGCCAGCGAGATCAACTTAAAGCCATGCCCACCCCGACTTATCCATAATAAGGATTGGGTCCTAGCGAGTCAAGCTCTAGCTGCGTCTACCCTTCCTACCCATATCCACATACACTACATACATACCCACTCACACACACAGCTCCAGATTATCAGAACACAACAACCAAAACAGTATCATCAAGTATAAATGCAAAACGAGGCATGCCTAATATATATATATATATATATATAAGTGATGCATGAGCATGTCAGAAATATAATAATATTAAAATTAAAAATAAAATAAATATCTACTCACAACACTTTAAAGGTTACTGCTGTAGCTAGGCAGAAGAAAAAGGTTGTCTCAGCTCACCTATATAATATTTCAAAATTTATTAATAAACAACTTGAAATAAAGCTGTAGAGAATTAAAAGACAGCCCTAAGGTTTTGTCGAAAATCTGACAGAGTTTTTCCTATATCTAGGATCTATCCGTCCTGCAAAAATGTTCAAGTAACACTTCTAATTCTCAATTTCTCACAAATACAACACATCAATAATACATGGCTCCTCCTGAGCCCTCAAAATCAGTCAAAACTCACAATTTGAAAAAATTATATTTTAGTCCCTGGAGCTAACATTTTAGCAAAAACCACCTAAACGAGCTTTAAAAATTCTACAATTTTGCCCCGTGGTCCTTAGTAATATTAGTAAGCTAATACAAAAGGAATTATAATTTTCTAACTTACCATGAATATTTTATAGATTTTTAATCTAATTTAGGCACTCAATAATTAAAAAAAACTTAGATTTCGGGTTTACCTATGCCAATTCTGACACTTGGGACGTATTCGAGGTGTTTGAAAATGGTGGAGTAGCCTATAATCTCTACTCGGTTTGGAAGTTTTTTTAGCTGCTTGTCTGTCCGGCTCGAAATTTGCAAACCCAAACAACTATCGAATTTCCACAAAACGAGGGTACCTACGCGAAGCCCATAATACTAGGAGTTAGAAAAAAATATTTACGGAATTAATTAAGCTCAAATGAAGCTCGAAAAAATACTGCAAAGGTCGCGAGACCCGCCAAAATTTTGGTGTCAAAAAATTTTGAAATTTATATTCTCATGAAGCTTTCATCATGAACAGTACGCGCATACTCTCGTATTTCCTGTAGGGTTTCCAGTTTGGAAAAAATTTAGCTCAAAAGTCGAAATGGGCTAAAACTTCCTGAGTAAAAATTGGATAAAATACTTTATGAAAATTTGTGTTTTTAGTGTCTATGAAAAGCTCTCAACAAGTAGAAGGTATTTGGGACAAAACTCGGTCCGATTGATAGCCGGATCGACCGAATTTTAGCTGGGAAGGTGAAACGGCACGCTGCATGAAGGGAAGGATTGAAGCTCGATTTTTCGGCCACTGGAGCTACGGTGACGAGCTAGGGTGGATGGGGAGGTGGTTGGCCGGCCATGGGAGGAGGGAGAAGAAAGAGACGAGAGGGAGAAGGAAGAGGGTCGGGCGCGACATGGGGAAAGAAGAGGGAAAAAGAAAAGGCCAGTCAACTTGGTTCGGTTCGATTCAATCGGTCCGATTCAAGATACCCATAATTGAATTTTTACTTTGCCCTGGGACAAAAAACGAGACCCAAAAATTTCAAAAAATTTTCAGAAAACTCAAAAAAATTTTAAAGTCCAAATATATTTTCAGTTTGCCACGTGATCTTTAAAATTAATCTTTAAAAATTAACAAAGTTTATTGACTTTGAAAAATCAAATCTGATTTCTAAAATTCAAAAAATTTCAAATAAATTCCCAAAATTTTAATAAAATAAAATATTAATATTTACACATAAAATAAGTATTTTAAAAATTAGAGGTGTTACATTCTTCTCCCCTTACAGAAAATTCATCTTCAAATTTTACACAACGTAGAATAAAAGAACAGAATTACACATTGAACAAATAAGGGTACTTGCTACGCATGTCCCGCTCTGACTCCCAGGTGCATTCTTCCACTGATTGGCTCATCCACGAAACCTTAACCATAGGGATCTATTTTGACCTTAGCTGCCTCACCTAGTAGTCCACTATCGCTATTGGTTGCTCCTCGAAAGTCAAGTTGTCATTCAACTCCAATGTATCTGGTTGCAGCCATGGGTAGGACCAGGTATGTATTTTCTGAATATAGAAATGTCAAACACAGTGTGGACATGAGAAAGATTGGGTGGTAACTCTAACCAATAGGCCATGGCTCCAACTCTATCAATAATATCGAAAGGCCCTATGTATCGGGTTGCTAGCTTACCTTTCTTCCCGAATCTCATAAGTCACTTCATCGAAGAGACCTTCAAAAATACATAATCACTTATTGCAAACTCAACATCCCTCCGCCTAAGATTTGCATAGCTCTTCTATCTACTAAAAGTAGTCTTCAAGTGTCCCCTGATCCTAGGAACCATTTCTGAGTTGTACTGCACCAGATCTAGGTCATGCACTTTTGTTTCACCCACTTTTGTCCAACACAAAGGAGATCTATACCTCCTGCCATACAGTGCTTCATAGGGTGCCATCCCGATACTGGAATGATAGCTGTTATTGTAGGCAAACTCCACCAAAGGTAGCTAATCATCCCATTGACATCCAAAATCTACGACACACATCTGGAGCATGACTTCTAGTGTCTGAATTATCCTTTCAAATTGCCTATCTATCTGAGGGTGAAAGGAGGTACTAAAGTTTAACTGTGTGCCAAGTGCCTCCTATAGCTTTCTCCAAAACTAAGAAGTGAACTAGTGTCCCCTGTCAGATATTATGGAAACAGGAACTCCATGTAATTTGACTATCTCATTAATATACAGCCTGGCATACTGGGCAACAGAGTACAGGTAAGAAATGAGTTGACTTGGTCAAATAATCCACTATCACCCATATTGAATCATATCCACGTGTGGTACGAGATAACCCGGTTATGAAATCAATTGCAATCATTTTCCACTTCCATTCCGAAATAGGCATCTCCTGTAACTTCCTTGATGGCATATGCCACCACATTCACCTAACCAGGATGGTATTGGATGGTGCAGTCATAATCCTTCAGAAGCTCCATCCATCTCCTTTGCCTCAAATTTAAATCCGTTTGTTGGAAAATATACTTCAAGCTCTTATGGTCAATGTATATCTCACACACTTTGTCATACAGATAGTGTCTCCAGATCTTTAATGCAAACACTACAGCCACCATTTTCAAATCATGGGTGGGTTAGTTCTGCTCGTACCTCTTCATCTGTCTTGAAGCATAAGCCACCACTTTCCCATGCTTCATCAAAACACATTCCAAACCGATTCTGGAGGCATCACAGTACACAGTATACCCTTCACTACTCACTGGTAATGTCAACACAGGGGTTGTAGTTAGACATTCCTTAAGCTTTTGGAAACTCTCCATTCCTTAAGCTTCTGGAAACTCTCCTCACACTCATCGGTCCAGATGAACGGGACATTCTTCCAAGTTAGTTTAGTTAGGGGAGCCGCTATCCTAGAGAAATTCTGCACAAAATGTTTATAATAACCTGCCAGGCCTAGAAAACTCTACACTTCAGTGATTGTTGTAAGCCTAAGCTAATCAGTTACCGCCTCAATTTTCTTAGGATCTACTTGAATACCTTCACTAAAAATCACGTGTCCCAAGAATGAGATGCTTTCTAGCCTAAATTCACATTTTGAAAATTTTGCATACAACTGGTGCTCCCTCAAAGTCTGCATCACCATCCTCAAATGCCACACATGTTCTTCCTCAGTCTGAGAATATACAAGAATATCATCTATGAATATGATGAAAAAATGGTCCAGGAACGGCTTGAACACCCTGTTTATCATGTCCATGAAGGCCGCTAGTGCATTAGTGAGTCCAAAAGACATCACCAAGAACTCATAATGACTATATCTTGTCCTAAATGCTGTCTTAGGCACATCCTCACCCAGGATTCTCAGCTAATGATAACCTGACCTGAGGTCTATTTTGGAGAAGTACCTCGCTCCTTGTAACTGGTCGAATAGGTCATCAATCCGAAGGAGTGGATATTTATTCTTGATGGTTACCTTATTCAGCTGCCTGTAATCAATGCATAATTTTAGAGACCCATCCTTCTTCTTCACAAACAGAACAAAAGCACCCCAAGGTGAATTGCTTGGACATATGAAACCCTTATCCAGAAGCTCCTGTAGCTGCTCCTTTAGCTCCTTCAATTCTGCTGGTGCCATCCTATAAGGTGGCATAGAAATGGAATTTGTACCCAGCACAATATCTATGCAGAATTCTATTTCCCTTTCTTGGGGCAACTCTTGAAGCTCCTCAGGAAAAATATCCATTAACTCTCGGATAACAGAAACATCTTCCATGCCTATACCTTTAGTAGATGTGTCCCTTACTGGTGCTAAATAACCTTGGCATCCATGCCTCATCTTCCTAGCACCAATGGCTGACACTAGGTTGTATGAAACCACACTTCTGTTACCATTAAAACCGAACTCTTCTACTCTCAATATGTGAAAATACACCTTTTTATTTCTGCAATCTAGGGTGGCATAATGAGTTGATAGCCAATCCATTTCTAAGATTACATCAAAGTCTATTACTGGTAGAGGAACTAGGTCTGCCGATAGGATCTTCCCATCTATAACCACTGGGCTACTTGAAAAAACCATGTATACATCTATGTTGTCACTAACAAGGGTAGTTACAGATAAGGGACACTCTAATGTTGTAAGATTTCTATCCAACCTTAGGGCAAATACAGGGAAATAAATGAGTGAGTAGCACCTGGATCTATTAAGACACGTGCCTCAAAAGAATATATCGGAAGAATACATGCCATAACTGCATTTAAAGCCTGGGCGTCTTGGTGTGTTAGGGTGAAAACCCAAGCTTATCCTCTATTTTGCACTGCAAAACCCTGATAGTAACTCCTACCTCCTGATCTGCCTCCAAATCCACGTCCTCCTTGTCCATGGCCCTGCTGGCCACTGTACTAGTTGCCTGCCATGCTGGATGTGCCAGGGTACATCTGTGGGGCATATTACCAATAGAACCTTGTGACTCCATCACGTGCTCACTGAACATGGGGCATTCCCTGGCAAAGTGACCCTGCTAGCCACATCTAAAGCATCCACCAAAGCTCATAAAACAAATCCTAGAGTGAATTTTACCACATTGTGTGTATGGCACCAAAGAGGAACCTGAACCAGACCTAGAACTGTTGTAGCCTGAACTCTAACTACTGCTTGAGCCATACCTTGGCCTGAATCCCCTGGCTTTATGTTTGTGGCCTGCTTTCTTACTACCTCTCATCCTTCCACTATAGTGGCTTTGGTTGCCACCCATATTGCTCATCTGTGGCATACCGGACAACCTTTTAGCTCGGTTTTTCTTTGCTCTGCTTCCTTCATCTCCTATGTAACTAATTTCAATTTATCTGGCTCTATCCACCACTACATCAAAAGATTAATCAGATAACATGGCCAGGTTTACATACTTTCTGTCTAGCCCCTTTAGGAATTTCTTCTTTACCTTCACACTTTTGTAGCCACTGCTGTTTAGGCATACCTACTCAGTTCCAAGAATTCTTAAGCATATTCATATATGAATCTGTCATTCTGCCATAAGGCCTCAAAGGCTCACTGCTTTTGGTCTCTGAAGCTTTTTGGTATAAATCTATTAATGAATAGTTCCACAAACTGGGTCCATAATAGGCCTTCAATGCGAGGGAGCACATAATCAGTCATTCACTATCTAAGCAAGAGTCCTCACACATGCTGCATGCATTCAATTTATCTCCTATCAATTAGTTATGGCTCCACCCTTGCTTGTTTGCATGAATCTAGAATTCTGTAGACATCATCAATCACATCATAGGTACCAGGCACTAACTTCTTAAAATTGATTATTTGTTTAGAAAGTTCTGCTCTCGATGTGGTGGGCTGCTGTTGTTGTGGAGGGTGAACCATATATTATGCCATCATATCGATGGTCCTCTGCAAACCGGCTAGGGTAGCTGCCATTGGATCCATAGGACCCTGGGCCATAAAAAAACTATTCTTGAACTGGTGGCTGCTGCTCTTCTACTTGAGTAGCTCTAGGTCTCCTGCCCCATCTCCTGAGGGTAGGCACCTCATCCTATGCTGACACCTCATCTGGCATATCTCGTTCAAGTGCAGTGGCAACTCTTCTACTTCTATGCATTTTCCTGAAATTCAGTAGATTAGCCCACAAAATTCAAAATAACATATTACATAGCTCTATATACTCATAATTACACACAAGTAAATGAAGCAGAAACTAGAAGCAAGGATGAATATGGACCTTACGCTTTGCATGTGACTACTAACTATACTCTCCTCAAACCTTAGACATATATTCCCTAAGAATCTGGAGCCTAAGCTCTGATACCAATCTTATCAAGACCCAAATTATGGGCTGGACCTGCACTAGGACTTGGGTCAGCATAAGGCCCCCGAAGCCTGTAGTAAGCCTAACTAAACTCTAGCCCATCAATAAGCCCATATCAAGCCCAATTTCAAGTGACCAACTGGACAAAGTCCGACCATAAAATGAACTACCCAACGGGGAGCTATTAACTCACCCGACCTGTAATCTCAATAAAATACATTTGTGGAGCTCAGCTCACCCATCAATTATCCATAACTCTAAAATAAAATTAATGGGAGCTCAGCTCCCTCAAACATCATAAGTTATTAACCATACAATTATACTTACATAAAGTTTATAAATTACAATCCACGAATTAATAAATATTATAGTCCAACTAAATATTATGGTTCTACACATGCGAAGGTCTAGAAGTTATATTTAACAGTACATAACATAAAATTAATAATAAGTAGACCTGCGAAGAATGAAAGCAGGTTAGACACAAGGAAAAGCTATCCTGTAACCTAGAAAAATAATGAACATGAGTGAATGTTCGACTTAGAGAGTAAATATTTATTTTACATATAATTTCTATAACTATTTAATTCTAATGCATCCTTGAAAATGAAATGCATCATCTTCATACAAGTCAATCATATACAGTCACATTAAAGATAATCTAGAGCACTCGCACACTCGTGTCAAATTCATACTCATACATATATATATGGAGAGCTGATCCCCCTACCCAGCTCTCTTAGTTCCAACCTCTGCTAGCGAGATAAACTCAAAGTCAGACTTTCTCTTATTATCCAAATGTGGGGGCGAGCGAGGTCAACTTAAAGCCGTGCTTATCTTGACTTATCCATAATAAGGATTGGGTCCTAGCAAGTCAAGCTCCAATTGCGTCTACCCGTCCTACCCATATCCACATACACCACATACGTACCCACTCACACACACATCTCCAGATTATCAGAACACAGCAACCAAAATAGTATCATCAAGCATAAATACAAAATGAGGCATGTTTAATATTTAACTACACACACACACACACACACACACACACACACACACACACACACACACACACACACATATATATATATATATATTTATATTTATTTATTTATTTATTTATATAAGTGATACATGAGCATGCTAGAAATATAATAATATTGAAATTGTAAATAAAATAAATATCTACTCACAACACTTTAAAGGTTACTGCGGTGGCTGGGCGGAAGAAGAAGGCTATCCCAGCTCACCTATACAATATATCAAAATTTATCAATAAACAACTTGAAATAAAAGCTGTAGAGAATCAAAAGACAGCCCTAAGGTTTTGCCGAATATTTGACAGAGTTCTCCCTATACCTAGGACCTACTCGTCTTGCAAAAATATTCAAATAACACTTCTAATTCTCAATTTCTCACAACCACAACACATCAATAACACATGGCCCCTCCAAATCA
Source organism: Hevea brasiliensis (assembly GCF_030052815.1). NCBI lineage: Eukaryota > Viridiplantae > Streptophyta > Magnoliopsida > Malpighiales > Euphorbiaceae > Hevea > Hevea brasiliensis. The sequence goes on from NC_079498.1 coordinate 104,279,438, forward strand.
ATCAAAACTCACAATTTGAAAAAATTATATTTTAGTCCCCGAAGCTAACTTTATAGCAAAAACCACCTCAACGAGCTTTAAAAATCTTATAATTTTGCCCCGTGGTCCTTAACAATACTACTAAGCTAATACAAAAGAAATTATAATTTTCTAAGTTACCACGAATATTTTATGAATTTTTAATCTAATTCAGGCACTCAATAATTAAGAAAACTTAGGTTTCGGGTTTACCTATGCCAATTTTGATGCTTGGGACGTGTCCGGAGTATCTGAAAATGGTGGGGTAACCTATAATCTTGAAACAGTTTTGAAGTTTTTCTGGCTGGTTGTTTGTCTGGCCCGAAATTTACAGACCCTAGCAACTGTCGAATTTCCTCGAAACGAAGGCACCTATGCGAAGCCCACAACACCAGGAGTTAGAAAAAAATTTATGGAATTGATTAAGCTCAAATGAAGCTCAAAAAAATACTGCAAAGTTCACAGGACCCACCAAAATTGCAATGTCGAAAAATATTAAAATTTATATCCTCATGAAGCTCTCGTCATGTAGAGCACGTGGGTACTCTCATATTCCCCGTAGGGTTTCTGGCTTGGGAGAAATTTAGCTCAAAAGTCAAAATGGGCTAAAACTTTTTAGGCAAAAATTGAACAAAATACTCAATGAAAATTTGTGTTTTTAGTGTCTATGGAAAGCTCTCAACGAGTAGAAGATATTTGGGATAAGACCCAATCCGATCGGTAGTGAAATCAATCGTGTCACACCCTATTCCTCGTAAGATGTAACATGCTCCCGTAGTACACCTAATGAATTACCGTACTTCGCCTACCGGTAACCCATTAAATATACTACAAGGGATTTTGAAACAATTTTCATTCATTTTTAAATTGGTGGGTAAAATTTTCTCAGATATTAAAAACATTTATTTAAAGTCCAAATATAAATCAAATTTTTAGATATTTAAAATCTCCAAATTTTTATAAAAATTTTGGCAAGTGCCGTATGTATTTTGACAAAACAGTTCTTCAAAACCTGAAAATAAAAACACTCCCAATATTTTTCTCAATCACAACTCCATTATTCAATCTCATTTCACAAATCAACACAAGCAACTCAATACATAGTTTAAATTAAATCAAACATTGAAACCTCTCATTAAGGTAACAAAATTAATATTTACATTCATGGGATCATAAAAAAATTTAGTAGTGCAAAACTTTATAAATACATAAAATCTCAAGATAACCTTATAATAATTTGTATTTAATTACAATCCAAAAATATATTACAAAAGAGTTGGTACAACTGCTCAAAGTAAATTTCATACATATAATTACGAAATTACATCAAAATCTAAATTACAAGGGTATACCTATGATATACCCGAAGATAGTCTCACTATGCCTTTCAGTAATCTTGCTTAGCTGCTTTATATTTTCTTTCACCTGCGACAGCATACAAAGCTATCGCTGAGTGGTGAACTCAGTGGTGCACAAACTAATAATTTAAAACTTAATACAAGTTTTGCTTAACAATTCATAACAAATAAAAATTTAAAATTTCTAAATTCTTTAAAATTCATAACATTCAGAAATCAATATTTTCATTCATGCAAATTATTCATTTGAATAACATTTTGATCAAATCGTAACTATTTATCTACATTTCTTTTAAATCCTGAAACAATACAAAAATATTTTGAATCACTGACAAATTATTTATTTCAACCATAATTTATCAAACTATGCATAATTTAAAGGGCATTGCCAACAATTCACACAGTTGAACTCATGACCCAAAATTCAAATAGATGCTGTGTTGTACACTACGACATTTCACACTCTCCCAATAACCAAGGCTAAAAGAGAGGAACAAAGACTAACTAATATATATGAGTACTCATTCAAACTGTTCCCCAATTGGCAAGCCAGAGAGGAAGGAACTCGCCCTATCTAGTGGAGGAGATATCTCACTAGACAAGCTAATGAGAATTCACAACATATTTTATCATATCAACTGTAGTTTCAAATCATATTCAAAACAATTTCTATTTACAAAGTGTTTACAAATCATCAACATATTTAATCATCATAAATTCATGCTCAAGGTTGGCAACACATCAAACTTAAAATTTTCAATCCTCAAAACCATGCAATAAATCCTTAAATGCATAAGAAAATTTACATTTAATTTATACAATTTCATTCAACAAATTAAAATCCTCAACACAACAAATTATAAATCATAAAATAAACTTGTTCAAATCAATTTAGAAGTGAAAAGTAACAAAATAGTTAGTTATGCACAAACCTTATACGAGTCGCCTCTTGGCCTTGACTCGATGTCACAGGTTCTTTCCTAGTATTCTTTTCCACTGAAACACACAGTTTCACAGTGTTTCAGTATCACCATTTATCATAACTCCAAAAATAAATTCAAATCTACTTATACCTAGCTTTAATATGCTAAACTTGACATTCTTTAAAATTTGTATTTCGGGTTTACTATTCACTATACTATTCAAGTCAATTTGTTGACTTTCTAAGGCTTAATAGGTATGGGAATTCCAACTTCACCCACATACCACATTTTGGTAACTAAATTTGTTGGTTTTGGTTGTTTACTCAAATTCTAAGTCTTTCAGGCAAATTTGCAAATTTTCAATTTTGGTGTCTTAAGTTGCACTATTCCATTGGTCATTTTCTGTTAGAATTTGGCAGAACTTCCTTCATAGAAAATGTTCCCTATTGTCTTAAATTAATTCTCCTTTTTGAATCACTCCATTTGAAGTTTTTTAGCTCAAGTTATAGCCATTTGAATCATGGCTGCCGGATTGGACTTAACCCAAATTTTTGGGCACCAAACTGGTTCTGGCAGTTTTAGGTTATCAACTTTGGGTGGCCAAATGACTTGGTTAATGGCATAATTTGGATTTGTATTCCTAATGAAAGTTTTAGGTCTATATCTCAGCTATCCAGTGGTAAAATTTTAGGTCATTTAGACCTGCCTAGCTCAAGTTATGGCCAAATGAACAAATACTGTTCATTTGGTCATTTTTGTACAGGTCAGACAGAGAAAATCCGGATTTGGTCAAGTTGTTCACTAGGTTTTGGTCACTTTTTGGGCATAATTCCTAAATGAAAATTGTGTTATTTTGTGTCTATTGTCATTCCCAATTGGTCTCATACCAATTGGACTTGTAAATTTTTAGTTTTGGTCCCTTAAAGGGACCTTGGTCCTACTGCCTGCACCATGACCACATTCAATCTGAATTTAAACTCAATTCCAACACTTCCAACACATTCATTTGGTCACAAATGACCATTTCTCACCTCAAACTAGGTTAAACACATCATTTCATAATTTCTCATATTTTTTACTCCTAAACCCTACGTGTCCAAAACCCTAGTTCACCAATTCATTGCATTTAGCTAATTTAAGGCATTTAACCATAATCATTCAACTCCTTGATGTTTATATTCCCCTTTAATTCAATCAAACCATGCAAATCATACTCCCACACATGCTGGCTGAAATTCCCACTCTTCCTAATCATGCAATTTTTTTCAATTTCTTCATATAATCTCATCCATTTCTATCCTAAATCCATCATGTATACTAAAAAGAAAGGTTAGATTAGCTTACCTTAAGTGAGCAGAATTTATATCTCCAATTCTTCAAATTTTGCTTGATTTATTTACTCCCAATCTTCTTATCAAAGCTCAAACACAATTTTTAGTTAAGGGATGTAGGGATTTCATGGCACAATTTAGGGTTTAAGGGAGCTTTAGGTGGGCTTCAATGGAGCTTTCATGAAGAAAATGAAAGAGATGGGAGAGAGAGAGTGGACGGCAAGATGAAGATAGAATTTTGTTTTTTTTTCTTTTTCTCTTCTTTATGTCTTTAGTCTTATGGAAGACCAAAAAATCAAATTAATTAAATTTATTAATTATAATATTTATGGCATCATGCATGATATCATGCATGATGTCATCTCTTTTCACCTTTTTCATTTTCTTTTTTTTTCTATTTATTTTTCTATTAGTTCTTTAATTTAATTTCTGATTCCAAAATTTTCTTTTCTCTAATTTTATTTGACAGTTAGGTCAAAAGTCAGCTCGCGGGGTCAATTGACCAAATTGCCTCTCGCCAGTTCAACCCGATTTGCAAATAATTCAATATTTCTTTCGGATCCTTGACCTAATTATTTGACCATCTTAACAATTTTTTTTTTGTGATTTTCTCTTTTTCACTGTGTTTGTAATAGTCTTAAAGACCGCGACGTCACATTTTAAGGCTCGAAATTTGAGTTTAAATTGACTTCACAATCCTTCCCGAGAAGGTCACTCATCGCTGTGACTCTCGGCTCATTTAACTTCTTATGTTCTATTTTTCTTATTTATACTTAGCTAATTGACAATTACTAATTATTTGTGTTTATGGCTTATCTAGTTATCTTAAGTGTGGTTCTAATCCCCTTAATTGTTCGGATCGACTTCGGTCACCGAAACAGTGAAATATACCAGGCTATACAAATAGGGTTGTTACAAATCGGATTTTGGTCAGGAAAGTGAAACAGTACACTGCTTCAAGGGAAGGATTCAAGCTTGATTTTCCAGCCACTGGAGTTGCGGCCAGCAATAAGAAGGGGCGTTGGAGGTGCGCCGACGAGTTGGGGTGGAGGGGGATGTTGTTGGCCGACCAAGGGAGGAGGGAGGAGTGAGAAACAAGAGGGAAAAGGAAGAGGGTCGGGTGCGACGTGGGGAAAGAAGAGGGAAAAAGAAAAGGCCAGTTCTATTTGACCTGTCTAACCCGGTCCAGTTTGATTCAGCTGGTCCGATTCAGGATACCCAAAATTGAATTTTTACTCTACCCTGGGACCAAAAATGAGGCCCAAAAATTCTAAAAAATTTTCAGAAAACTCAGAAAAATTTTATAGTCCAAATATATTTTTAGTTTGGCAACGTGGTCTTTAAATGAATCTTTAAAAATTAACAAAGTTTATTGACTTTGAAAAATTAAACCCGATTTCTAAAATTCAAAAAATTTCAAATAAATTCCCAAAATTTTAATAAAATAAAATATTAATATTTACACATAAAATAAGTATTTTAAAAATTAGGGGTGTTATATTCTTAACCATACTATTACAATTTTTATAAAATATTTTATTTCACTATTAAATTTTAAAAATATTTTACGAATACAAAAATTATTTCCTTAACATCAAACTTATCACTCCACATAACTTAAAAAAAAAAAAATCCATATACTACACTTACCTTACTTCAGAGAGCTGGAGAGATTTTGATCAGTAAGTAAAATGAGAGGGAGAGGGGGATGAGATTTATATAGAGGATAAGGGTTGGGCTGATTTTTTAGTGAAACTAAAGTTTTAGTGACAAGATTACACACAGTTAGACCATACTAATGGTAGAGTTTACTTGCCATTGTACTACTCTCGAACGATGTGATTGCGCATGGTCCAAAGGATGTGATTGATCATGCTAGATACTACCCATGGTAGCGCCCAGCTGCATGGGTCATGTGCGCCCAGCTGCGTGACGTTATGTCCTCTGTAGCTAGACGCTACCATGGGTAACGCCCAATTGGCCTACTCGTCTGCCGATTCCTTACCCATCTACCCGCTGTCATTATCTGCAGATTCTCTACCTAGTTACTACTAAGGATAGCACCCACCACTTTTTTAATTATTTGTTTGACTTTTCAAATAAACCTTTTTTTTTTAAAATTTTTACCTACATAGACGCTAATCATATTTGAGTCTGCCACCTTTTTATCCCTTTTTGGTATTTAACTAAACTAGCAATGGGTATACAAGAACAAAGGTCAATTAATGGTAAAAGTAATTTTAAAGTTGGGGTTCATGTTTTAAACCAAATGGGATATGGCTTGGTTAATCCAATTTTTAAGAAAATCTATGGTTTGAAGGTGGCTAATTCTAATTTCTTTTGATCTCTTTCTCAAGCAAACCAAAGAGTATTTTAAGAAAACTAAACCCCACTCTCATATAATGTTTGATTTACCCAAAACCAATTAAGCTTTTTAATCAACCAATTAATTCTCTTAATCCCTAGTTTATCTCTAATACTAGGTAATTAAGTTCAAAACCTTGATTATCTATCAATAAACATGGGCTTAGAATAGAGCTCTCCTTCCTTATAACAAATATATATATATATATATATATATATATATATATAAATATTAAGAAGATGATTTTCATTTATAAATAGCTGTTGCTAAATTTGAATTTTTATACTATAAATCAAGTACTTCATTATTCAATGTTTATTCAATGTTATTATATTAAACTATATAAAAGAAAAGTGAATATTGAAAGGACTGTATAGTTATGGACATGGGTTTTATCTCTATTTATTACAAAACATCTATATAAACTATGATTGTCACGACCCAACCTATGGGCCGGACCGGCACTAGGACCTGGGCCAGCCTAAAGCCCCCGAGGCCCGTAGTAAGCCTAACTGTTCATTAACCCAACTCTAAGACCCATTTGGGCCCAATATCAAGAAAACAAACGGACAGAGTCCGGCCATAAAATGGACTTACCAACGGGGAGTTTTCGACTCACCCGACCTGTAAACACAATATATAGTCAATTGGGGAGCTCAGCTCACCCTCCACATACTCATCAACATAATAATAAATGGGAGCTCAGCTCCCTCATCCAATCCATCAAACATGCATAGCATATTAAGTTTACAGGTCCCAAAATAATAATTTAGTTTACAGACCCAAATCAAATAACATTTCTAACACATGCGGAAATTCTAAGATTTAACAAGTTTATACAAACAGTAATAATTGACCTGCGAGGGAGAAAAGCAGGTTAACCATAATAAAATCCTCCTATAGCCTGAAAAAAATATTGAACAGGAGTGAGCGTTCGACTCAGAGAGTAAAATATCAATTTTAACCATAATCTCTATAACTATCTAAAACTAATGCACCCTGTAGAGTGAAATGCAACATCAACAATATTTTCACATCATAACATCAAAAAGGTAATTTGGAGCACTCACACACCCAGTAATATCAATCATAATATATGGGAGCTGATCCCCTATACAGCTCTCTTAAATCCAACCTGGTGCCAGCGAAGAACTCAAGCCGGACTTTTGCTTAATAAACCAAATCGGGGGTCCCAGCAAAGAACTCAAGCCGTGACTACCCCCCAAAGGATCGAGTCCCAGCGAAGATCTCAAGCCGTGACTACCCGTCCTATCCATAGTCCACACCACATCACACGCACGCCAACGCACGCACACTGCTCCAAATTACCACAGCAACATACATGGCACTTTCACAGTTATGAATGCAACATAAATTGTGCCTAAAGTTTATCTACATAGATATATGCATATAAGTGATGCATGGGCATGCTTGAACATATAATAATAGTGAAATTACAATTAAAATTAATATTTTACTCACAGACTTGACAACGGTCACTGTGGTGGCTGGGCGGAGGAAGAAGGCTGTCCCGGCTCACCTGACAATTACATTACATTTATTTAATACAAATGACTCGATACAAATCAAGAAAAGACCAAATACGTCCTAAGTCGTGCCGAAAATCCAGCAGAATCTCCCCTATACCTAGGACCTACCCAACCTGCAAAATGGCTTAAAACACACTTCTATATTCACAATCCATATATCCACAGCTCAATCATATCACACAGCCCCTCCTAGGCCCATCAAGTTAGTCATCCATCACAATATGTAAAATTTCAATTTAGTCCTTATAATTGATCATTTTTGCAAAAACTACCCAAATAAGCTCTAAAAATTCTAAAACTTTGCCCCGCGGTCCTTAGCAATATTACTAGGCTATTGCAAAAAGAATCATAATTTTTTGAGCTACCACGAATATTTTATGAATTTTTAATCCTATTTAAGCACTAGAAAATTATGAAAAAGCAAGGTTCGGGTTTACCTTTGCCGATTCCGACTTCTGGAACGCGCTCAGGACGTCTGACAATGGGGGGGTAGCCAAAACCTCGGTCTAATTCGGAGACTTTTCCGATAACGGGTCTGTCTGGCCAGAAATTCACAAACCCGGTCAACTGTCGAATTTCCGCAAATTGAGGATACTTACACGAAGCTCACAACACGGGGGTTAGTACATAAATTTTTTCAGAATTTTCTAAGCTCATTTAATGCTTGGAAAAACACTGCGAAGTTCCGTGGGACCCACCAAAAAACGGTGTCGAAAAAATTCGAAATTTATGTCGCCGCAAAGCTCTCGACGAGTGGAGCGCTCTGGTACTCTCGGTTTTCTCGTGGGATTCACGGTTTATGAGAAATCTAGCTCGAAAGTCAAAATGGGCTAAAACATCCCGGGCAAAAATTGGACAAACCGCTCGATGGATTTCGGTGTTCTTGGTGTCTACGGAAAGCTCTCGATGAGTAGATGAGTTTAGACACAAGACCCGGTTCGATTGGTGACCGGATCGGCCGGATTTTGGCCGGGAAGACGAACGGTCGCGCACGCAAGGGAGGGACGTTCGCGCGCGTTTTCCGGCAGTTTGGGGCAGCGGCCGGTGGGCTGGGACGGCTGGGGGTCGGCGCCGGCGAGCTGGAGAGGCAGGGGAGGTGGCGGCGCGGCAAGGGGAGGAGGGAGGAGAGAGAAAAGAGAGAGAGAAGGGGAGGAGGTCGGACGCGCGCGGGGAGGAAGAAGGAAGAAAAAGAAAAGGTCGGTCCGATTCGACCGGTCCGATTCGGTCCGGTTTGATTCGACCGGTTCGATTTAAGATACAAAATTTTAAATTTTTACTCTGCCTTGGGACCGAAAACGAGGTCCAAAAATTCCGAAAAAATTCCAGAAAACTCAAAAAAATTCGTAGATTCCAAATATATTTTTAGTTTTGCCACGTGGTCTTTAAATTAATTTTTAAAAATCATCAAAGTTTATATTTTCGGAAAATCGAACCCGATTTTTAAAATCCCAAAAATCTCAAAAAATTTCCTAAAATTTAAATAAAATTAAAATACTAATAATGCTCATAAAATAATAAAATTTAAAATTTTGGGGTGTTACATTCTTCCCCCCTTACAGAAAATTCGTCGTCGAATTTTACACAAGGCAGAATAAAGCATATGATTATACATTGAACAGATAAGGGTACTTGCTACGCATGTCCCGTTCTGACTCCCAGGTGCACTCTTCCACTGACTGGCTCCTCCACAAAACCTTAATCATAGGGATCTGTTTTGATCTCAGCTGTCTCACTTGGTAGTCCACTATGGCTACAGGTTGCTCTTCAAACGTCAAGTTCTCTTTTAGCTCTATTACATCCAGCTGTAGTATATGAGAAGGATCTGGAATGTATTTCCTGAGCATGGAGATGTGAAACACAGGATGAACGTGAGAAAGGTTGGGTGGTAGCTCCAACCGTGAGGCAATCGCCCAACTCTATCTCAGAACCTCAAAAGGTCTAATATACCGAGGTGCCAACTTGCCCTTCTTTCCAAATCTCATGACTCCCTTCATTGGAGAAACCTTCAGAATACATAGTCGCCATCGCAAACTCCACATCCCTCCGTCTGGGTCCATAACTCTTCTCGCCATCTTAAAGTCAAGTTTTCAATCGTTCCCTGATTAAGGGAACCATCTCTGAAGTGTACTGCACTAGGTCTACATCATGCACCTTCGCTTCCCCCATTTCCGTCCAACACAGAGGAGACCTACACCTTCTTCCATATAGTGCCTCATAGGGTGCCATCCCTATGCTAGAATGGTAACTGTTGTTGTAGGCAAACTCCACCAAAGCTATCTGATCATCCCATTGACCTCCAAAATCCAAGACACTCATGTGAAGCATGTCTTCCAGTGTTTGGATTGTCCTTTCGGACTGTCCATCTGTCTGAGGGTGGAAAGCCGTACTGAAGTTCAACTGTGTGCCAAGTGCCTCCTGCAACTTTCTCCAAAATAGAAAAGTGAACTGGGGCCCTCGGTCAAATATTATGGAAGCAGGAACTCCATGCAATCTGACTATTTCTCGAATGTAGAGTCGGGCATACTGTGCCACAGAATATATAGTCTTCACAGGCAAGAAGTGAGCTGATTTGGTTGAACGATCTACAATTACCCATATCGAATCATATCCTCGCATGGTACGAGGCAACTCAGTCACAAAATCCATAGTGATCATTTCCCACTTCCATTCTGGGATAGGGAGCTCTTGCAGCTTCCCAGACAGTCTCTAGTGTTCAAACTTCACCTTCTGACAAGTCAAGCACTTGGACACAAAGTCTGCTATGTCTCTCTTCATGCCATTCCACCAATAACTATCTTTCACATCATGGTACATCTTGGTAGAGCCTGGGTGGACATTGTACAGTGTATAGTGTGCCTCTTGCATGATTTCATTTCTGAGATTGTCCACATCGGGCACACATATCCTTGAACCTTGCACTTGGGCGCCATCATTGGCAAATCCAAATTCACCACCTTCACCCTGGTGTACTCTTTCTATGATCTTCATCAATTGTTGGTCTCTGTGCTGGGAAACTCTAACTCTGTCTCTCAAGTCTGGCCTCACTGAAAAATAAGCCAGCAATACCCCCTCATCTGAAAGATCTAGGATTAAACCTTGATCCATCAACTCATGTACCTCCTGAATCAATGGTCTCTTCTCTGCTGAAATGTGCGCCAAACTACCAGAAGATTTTCTGCTCAAAGCATCTGCTACTACATTGGCTTTCCTAGGGTGGTACTGGATGGTGTAATCATAGTCTTTCAGAAGCTCCATACATCTCCTCTGCCTCAAGTTTAAATCCCTCTGTTGGAAGATGTACTTCAAACTCTTATGGTCGGTGTATATCTCGCACACTTCACCATACAGGTAGTGTCTCCAGATTTTTAGTGCAAAGACTACAGTCGCCATTTCCAAATCATGAGTGGGGTAGTTCTGCTCATGCCTCTTCAGCTGTCTTGAAGCATAAGCCACTACATTTCCATTCTGCATCAAAACACACTCTAAGCCAACTCTGGAGGCGTTACAATACACGGTGTATCCTTCACCACTCATAGGCAGTGTCAACACAGGGGCAGTGATTAGACACTCCTTAAGCTTCTGGAAACTCTCCTCACAGTCATCTATCCAAATGAATGGAATATTTTTCCGGGTTAACTTAGTTAGGGGAGCTGTTATCTTGGAAAAATCCTATACAAAACGCCTATAGTAGCCAGCTAAACCCAGAAAACTTCGCACCTCAGTGACTGTTGTAGGCCTAAGCCAATCAGTTACAGCTTCAATTTTCTTGGGATCCACTTGAATACCATCACTAGAAACCACGTGTCCCAAGAATGAGATCCTTTCTAGCCAAAATTCACATTTTGAAATTTTGGCATATAGCTAGTGCTCCCTCAACGTCTGCAACACCATCCTCAAGTGCCACACGTGTTCTTCCTCAGTCTGAGAGTATACCAAAATGTCATCTATGAATACGATGACAAAACGGTCCAAAAATGGCTTGAACACTCGGTTCATCAAATCCATGAAGGCTGCTGGTGCATTAGTGAGTCCAAAAGACATCACCAAGAACTCATAATGACCATATCTTGTCCTGAATGTCGTTTTGGACACGTCCTCATTCCTGATTCTCAACTGATGGTAGCCTGATCGCAGGTCTATCTTGGAAAATAATCTAGCTCCTTGGAGCTGATCAAACAGATCATCGATCCGAGGAAGTGGATACTTGTTCTTCACAGTCACCTTGTTCAGCTGTCTGTAGTCAATTCACAACCTCAATGACCCATCTTTCTTTCTTACAAATAGCACAGGAGTGCCCCAGGGTGAAGTGCTCGGGCGTATGAAACCCTTGTCCAAAAGCTCCCGTAGTTGCTCCTTCAGCTCTTTCAATTCTGCTGGTGCCATCCTGTAAGGTGGCACGGATATGGGATTTGTACCCTGAACAACATCAATGCAGAACTCTATTTCCCTTTCTGGTGGCAACCCTGGAAGCTCATCTGGGAAGACATCCATAAATTCTCTGACAACAGGAACATTTTCCATGCTGACACCTTCTACAGAGGTATCTCTCACCAATGCTAAATACCCTTGATATCCACGCCTCAACATTTTCCTAGCACTAATTGCTGACACCAAATTATATGGAGCCACGCTCCTGTCACCATCATAGCTAAACTCTTCCACACCAGGTATGTGGAAATACACCTTTTTTTTCCTGCAGTCTAAAGTGGCATAATGAGTTGCCAACCAATCCATCCCCAAAATTACATCAAAATCCATTACTGGTAGAGGAACCAAGTCTCCTGGGAGGATCTTTCCATCCACTACCACTGGGCTACCCGGAAAAACCATATCTACATCTATGTTGTCACTAAGTGGGGTAGCTACCGACAAAGGGCATTCTAAAGTTGTAGGGTTTCTACCCAACCTCATGCCAAACACAGGGGAGACAAATGAGTGCGTAGCACCCGAATCTATCAAAACACGAGCCTCATAGGAACAGACCAGAAGAATACCTACCACAACTACATTTGAAGCCTGAGCATCCTGGTGGGTCAGGGGGAAAACCCGAGCTTGACCCCTACCCTGAGTGGCAGAACTCTGATACTGACTTCTACCTCCTGATCTGCCTCCAAATCCACGTCCCCCTTGTCCTCAGCCCTGGCCATCGAATCGATCGCCGCCATGCCGAAGCACCAGGATACAACTGTCGAGGAACATTTGCAACAGAACCTTGTGACCCCATTTGTGACTCGCTGAACACGGGGCATTCCCTAGCAAAGTGACCTGGTTGGCCACACCTGAAGCATACTCCTGAACCCATCAAACAAGGTCCTGAATGTCCTCTTCCACACTGTGCACAAGGTGCCAAGGAGGATCCTGAATCAGACCCAGAACTGCTGTACCCTGAACTATGACCACTGCTGGATCCGTATCCTAGTCTGAACCCTCGAGGTTTGTGTCTAAAACCACTCTTCTTGTTCCTACTTTTTCCTCTGTAATTACTCTGGCCACCACTATCCGGAGTACCCATTTGGGGAACACCGATACAACCCTCTGCTCTGTTTTTCTTTACTCTTCCTCTGTCATCCACAGCATAGCTAATCTCAATCTGTCTGGCTCGATCAACCACCACATCAAAAGACTGATCAAACATCATGGCCAGGTTCGCATAACTCCTGTTAAGCCCCTTTAGGAATCTCTTCACCTTCATAGTTTCTGTAGCTACTGCTATAGGGACATATCTGCTCAATTCCAGAAACTCTATAGCATATTCATATACAGAACTACCATTCTATCTTAAGGCCTCAAAGGCCCACTGCTTTTGATCTCTGAAGCTTTCTGGCACAAACCAATTGATGAACAGTTCCACAAACTGAGTCCACGACAAACCCTCCATCCGAGGTAATATGTAGTCATTCATCCATTGTCTAGGCATAGGCCCCATGACATGCTGCATACACTCTATAAGTCTTCTATCACCAATCGCACTGCTCTCGCCTGTCATAGAATCCAAAAACCGATATGCATCGTCTGATACATCATAAGTACCAGGCACCAACTTCTTGAAATTTATGATCTGTTTGTAAGGTTCTCCTCTTGATGCGGTGGACTGCTGCTGCTGTGGAGGGTGGACCATATACTGCGCCATCATATCGATGGTTCTCTGCAACCCAGCTAGAGTAGCTGCCATTGGGTCCATGGGACCCTGTGCCATAAAAGACTGATCCTGTACTGGTGGCAGCTGCTCTTCTACTTGAGCAGCTCTAGGCCTCCTACCCCGCCTCCTCGGGGCAGGCGCCTCATCCTGTGCCGACACCTCGTCAGGCACATCTGGTTCTAGTGCAGTGGCAGCTCTTCTGCTTCTACGCATTTTCCTGAAATTCAACAGCATTAGCCCACAAAATTCAAAACTGCACATTACACAGCTCTATAGACTTATATTTACACACAATATATGAAGCAGAGACTAGAAGCAAAGATAACAATGCAAGACGAATGTGGACCCTATTTTCCGCATGTGACTCCTAGTAGACTCTTCCCAACACTTTAGACAAACATTCCCTAAGAATTTGGAGCCTAAGCTCTGATACCACATTTGTCACGACCCAACCTATGGGCCGGATCGGCACTAGGACCTGGGCCAGCCTAAAGCCCCCGAGGCCCGTAGTAAGCCTAACTGTTCATTAACCCAACTCTAGGGCCCATTTGAGCCCAATATCAAGAAATCAACCGGACAGAGTCTGGTTATAAAGTGGACCTTTCAACGGGGAGTTTTTGACTCACCCGACCTATAAACACAATAAATACTCAATTGGGGAGCTCAACTCACCCTCCACATACTCATCAGCATAAAAATAAATGGGAGCTCGACTCCCTCATCCAATCCATCAAACATGCATAGAATATTAAGTTTACAGACCCAATTCAAATAATATTTCTATCACATGCGGAAATTCTAGGAGTAAATAAAATTACACAAATATTGATAAACAACCTGCGAGGGGAGAAAAGCAGGTTAACCACAATAAAATCCTCCTGTAGCCTGAAAAAAATATTGAACAGGAGTGAGCGTTCGACTCAGAGAGTAAAATATCAATTTTAACCATAATCTCTATAACTATCTAAAACTAATGCACCCTGTAGAGTGAAATGCAACATCAATAACATTTTCACATCATAACATCAAAAAGGTAATTTGGAGCACTCACACACCCAGTAATATCAATCATAATATATGGGAGCTGATCCCCTATACAGCTCTCTTAAATCCAACCTGGTGCCAGCGAAGAACTCAAGCCGGACTTTCGCTTAATAAACCAAATCGGGGGTCCCAATGAAGAACTCAAGCCGTGACTACCCCTCGAAGGATCGGGTCCCAGCGAAGATCTCAAGCTGTGACTACCCGTCCTATCCATAGTCCACACCACATCACACGCACGCCAACGCACGCACACTGCTCTAAATTACCACAGCAACATACATGGCACTTTCACAGTTATGAATGCAACATAAATTGTGCCTAAAGTTTATCTACATAGATATATGCATATAAGTGATGCATGGGCATGCTTGAACATATAATAATAGTGAAATTACAATTAAAATTAATATTTTACTCACATACTTGACAACGGTCACTGTCATTGTGGCGGTTGGGCGGAGGAAGAAGGCTGTTCCGGCTCACCTGACAATTACATTACATTTATTTAATACAAATGACTCGATACAAATCAAGAAAAGACCAAATACGTCCTAAGTCGTGCCGAAAATCCGGCAGAGTCTCCCCTATACCTAGGACCTACCCAACCTGCAAAATGGCTCAAAACACACTTCTATATTCACAATCCATATATCCATAGCTCAATCATATCACACAGCCCCTCCTGGGCCCATCAAGTCAGTCAGTCATCCATCACAATATGTAAAATTTCAATTTAGTCCTTGTAATTGATCATTTTTGTAAAAACTACCCAAATAAGCTCTAAAAATTCTAAAACTTTGCCCCGTGGTCCTTAGCAATATTACTAGGCTATTGCAAAAAGAATCATAATTTTCTGAGCTACCACGAATATTTTATGAATTTTTAATCCTATTTAAGCACTAGAAAATTATGAAAAAGCAAGGTTCGGGTTTACCTTTACCGATTCCGACTTCGGGAACGCACTCGGGATGTCTGACAATGGGGGGGTAGCCAAAACCTCGGTCCAATTTGGAGACTTTTCCGATAACGGGTCTGTCTGGCCGAAAATTCACAAACCCGATCAACTGTCAAATTTCCGCGAATTGAGGATACCTACACGAAGCCCACAACACGGGAGTTAGTACATAAATTTTTTCAGAATTTTCTAAGCTCATTTAATGCTCGGAAAAACACTGCGAAGTTCCGTGGGACCCACCGAAAACGGTGTCGAAAAAATTTGAAATTTATGTCGCCCCGAAGCTCTCGACGAGTGGAGCGCTCTGGTACTCTCGGTTTTCTCGTGGGATTCACGGTTTGCGAGAAATCTAGCTCGAAAGTCAAAATGGGGTAAAACTTCCCGGACAAAAATTGGACAAACCGCTCGATGGATTTCGGTGTTCTTAGTGTCTACGGAAAGCTCTCGACGAGTAGATGAGTTTAGACATAAGACCCGGTCCGATTGGTGGCCGGATCGGCCGGATTTTGGCCGGGAAGACGAACGGTCGCGCGTGCAAGGGAGGGACGTTCGCGCACGTTTTTCGGCCGTTTGGGGCAGCGGCCGGTGGGCTGGGACGGCTGGGGGTCGGCGCCGGCGAGCTGGGGAGGCAGGGGAGGTGGCGGCGCGGCAAGGGGAGGAGGGAGGAGAGAGAAAAGAGAGAGAGAAGGGGAGGAGGTCGGACGCGCGCGGGGAGGAAGAAGGAAGAAAAAGAAAAGGCCGGTCCGATTCGACCGCTTCGATTCCGTCCGGTTCGATTCGGCCGGTTCGATTCAGGATACAAAATTTTAAATTTTTACTCTGCCTCGAGACCGAAAACGAGGTCCAAAAATTTCGAAAAAATTCCAGAAAACTCAGAAAAATTCATAGATTCTAAATATATTTTTAGTTTTACCACGTGGTCTTTAAATTAATTTTTAAAAATCATCAAAGTTTATATTTTCGAAAAATCGAACCCGATTTTTAAAATCCCAAAAATCTCAAAAAATTTCCTAAAATTTAAATAAAATTAAAATACCAATAATGCTCATAAAATAATAAAATTTAAAATTTTGGGGTGTTACAGTAATAGAAGGATTAAATTTTATATTTTTTTAAGAATAAGAACAATTTATTTCAATTCTTAAAAACTGAGTGTGTAGGTGTAAATTTCACTAGTTATTAATAAGTTTAGTAATTTCCCCAATAGAAGAAAATCCAACTCATTTCTCTTTAGGTAAACAATGTGTTTAGAGTTTTAGCTAAAAAAATTTAAAAAAAAAAATTTACACTAAAGATCAATGAGGATTTCTAATGTCACAGATTTTTAAAGCTGTTATTCTACTAAATATGTTTTGAAATAAAAAAGTTAAAAATTTCAATTTAATGATTAAATTTCTTAGCAAATTAATAACGAAAAATCAAATTTAGTACATCTTTTCTATTTCTCTTATTTAATCATTGTAACATTCTATTGAGTTTGGTGAATTTTTTTTTAATAATAAAATTCAATGAGTTAGTAAAAAATTTAGAAATATGGATATTTAGTTTTATGCAAAATTCTCTATAATTTTTTAATTTTTTTTTCCTAATATGAAGTTGAGGATTTTAGTCTTCATAAAAGGAAATATAAATGTTTCTACTATTCTTTGAAAAGATTGTTAATCAATTCTTTATTATTTTTATTTTTACAAAGAAATATATGTATTTATTTTCAATAATTATTTAAAATGGACTCCCTAAATAAGATTTCTGTCACTGATATGGATGATGGTATATAGGAAGATTTTTCATTCGTTCATTAATTTACATATTCCATTGGTATATATGATTCTATTTTTCAATTTGGCTTCTCACTGCTAATAAAATGTCTCTTTGAGAAATAGTGTATGTATGTTTTAATAATGAAAAAGTATGCTCTTTAAATAAAATATCAAATAATTTATTTTTGTCCATTATATATTTAGTCTTTTAATATTATATACCTAAATCATATAATTTTTATTTTTATTTTTTACATTCAAATATTTTCATTTAATGTCATTTAAGCTCCAATAAATGTACAAATATGGGGATCGAGGGGTTAGCATGACCGCTTTAACGCTCTATTTGGATGGGGTAAGGGAAGGGTAATTAATGAGAAGGTAAAGGAAGGTAAGGAGAGAGATGGGTAAAAATGATTAGAATAAAAAAAAATCTCATGTTTAGAAAGAGGTGAAAGAAGAGTAAATAATTATTAAAATTATAAAAATACCTTTTTCTATTAGATAAAATTTATTCTTTAGTTTTTTTAATATGTAAATTAAGGCCTTTTATTTTTAGTTTAGTGACCTATAATTTGTATTTTTTATTATCTTTTTATGTCAGACCATGACATGTACTATTTCAACATTCAACTTAGATATCTATAAAATAATACAAACAATGATTGAATAAATAATGAATTATTTAGAAAATTAAGGCTTTTTATTTTTAGTTTAGTGACTTATAATTTATATTTTCGATTGTCTTTTTATGTCAGACCATGGCATGTACTATTTCAACATTCAACTTAGATATTTATAAAGTAATAAAAAAAGGATTGAATAAAGAATGAATTATTTAGCAAAAAAAAAATTGACAATTGGAGTATAATAATTGCAGCAAATTATTAAAAGAACGAATGATTTAATAACTGAAATTAAATAGAAAGATAAAACAAACATTTTTTCTGCAAGAATTCAAAATCCACGAGAGCAAAGAGATTAGATACGGCCACTTGAGAAAGAAAATATTTGTTTGTATTGGTAAACTAGGTTTATTTTTAATGGGTATAATTAGATTTTGAATAAAAAATTAAAGACACAATAGGAAAATAAAAAATAAAATAATTTTCATCTCTCACCTTTCCCTGCTTGCACCCCAATTTGGGGTGTGAGAAAAATTGGGATTTGAGGGGTAAGGGATGGTAAGCCTTATCCTTACTTACCCTTACCCTTCATTAGCTCACCCCTTTCCAAACATGGGTATAATAATTACTTGCCCCTCATTACCTTTATTTACTATTCCCTCACCCCAAAATAGAACCTAAAACTCAAAGCCTCAAAGTCATAGCCCTTGATTGCGCAAATACTAGGCTCAAAATAGTTAGCCCAAGATTGGGCCTAAGAGTAAAACATATAGTTGAAGTTAAGGGTAAGCTCTGTCATTTTCTTTGAACCGGACTGTATTTTTAATTAATTAAGTTATTAATAAAATTAAAATTATTAATTCGATTAAAATAAAATTAAGAAAAAAATTAAAATTAATCAAAATAAAAAATATTTAATTCGTTATTAATTATAATTAAATAAATTAAAAAAATAAAAAATATATTTTTATATTATTAATTAATTAATTATTAATAAAAATATATCTATATTTTTTATTTATAAAAAAATAATAAATCTGATTTAATATTAATAATAGAATAATTATAAATTAAATATTATTATAAAATATAAAAATAATAATCATCAATGATATATTATCAATAAAATTATAATTAATATATTAATTAATATAAATTCTATTATTAAATTAAAGATAATCAAATAAATAATAAAAAATTATTATTATTATTATTATTATTATTATTAATTAAAAATCAAATCAAACCAAAATTTTTTATTAAAATAAATATATTTTATTAATTTAATTTAATTATTTAATTATAATAGAATAATACATACCTAATTAAAGCCTCGGTTGAACTTTAATTAAGCCCGAAATGTTAGCTATTGAGGCCTAATTTTGAAGGCCTGAGCCTCTTAACTTTTTGAAGCTTCATTTGAGTTGTCCTGCCTCAACTAAATTTTTTAAAATATTTTTTAAAGAAATACTAAGCTGATAGCCCACGAACAGATTAATTCATTTTTAAATATTTTAAAAATAATTCTTATTATAAATACCAAAAAGGAAATTGATGATGAAGAATGATTTAATAGTTATAGCTGAATGTAGGGATGACATCAATATATTCAATTTGGTTTGGTTTGAAAAATTAAAAAAATTAAATAAATAAAAAATTATAACATATCAAATTAAAACTAAATGAAGAAAGAAATTGAATCAAATTGAAGTAAATTAATTTAATTTAATTCAATGTATTGATTTAAATTTCATTTTGGGTTTAGTTTAATTTAGTTTAGTAAAGACTAATTAAAAAAATAAATTATTTAATTTGATTTGATTTTATACTTCTATCATTTTTTTTTTTACAAAAAATTGAATTAAATTGAATAGACTATTTTTAAAAAAAATTAAAAGTCGAAATAAATTAATTTATTAAAAAAATTAAATTAAAATTTTGAATTAAATCAATTGAACTAATTTTTCATGTTGGAAGAGAATTTTTGTTAATCCCTAACGCGGGATAATTTTTTGTCCTTATTCATATTGGCCCAGGGGACAAGAAGGATAGTTTTCTACCATGGAATTCTTATTTCGTGGTGGGAAAGAACGTGTTTTCTTCAACAACTTCAGCCATTTTCAATTCGTCCACACTAGCTGAATGGACTTTCTTCGGCTCTCTCTCTTGCAAGTTGAGAAAAAAAAAAAATGTATATGTATCTGTCATATTTTTATCTTAAAATGTCTAGTAAAAAAAAAAGATAAAATGTCCAATGAGTGCTAAGGTGGATAAAATAATCATAATAAACATAAAAAATTTCAATGTGTCAAATAGTGAAAAACTAGTGAAGTGTGACTTCGTCTAAAAATTATTGTCTCACCTAATTTTGTCCGCTCTTTAATTAAAATTTCTTCATTTCTTTCGCTACTCTAAATGTTTAAATAACATCAAATTATTCATAATTACAGCTTTTCATCTTTAAATCACTTTAAAATTTAACAAAAACATAAAAATTTTAAAAATCAAATGTAAAATACTAAAATTAATAAATTAATTAAATTAAATATTAAAATACATAAAATATTAAAATAAAAAGATAAAATGAATGTGAAATAATCCTAAAATGCAGATAAAATATGCACATCATGTGTTTCTGTTTTTATCTGGTAGTAGTTTCAAGAGAATTTCAACGCATTGGTAGGTTCACAGAGTTCACCAAGTGCCTAATTCTATAGGGGTGTTGACTAGACCCTTTCTCATAATGTCTTGGAGGTTTTTCTTTCATATGCAATCTTAGCGAGATGGAGTAAGGGGTCTTTGCATTCTGTTCTAGGAAGCCAAGACAAGAAAGTGGAACTCAAAATCTGCTCTTGGATAGCTAGGTTTTGCTAGCCTTGGTGGGGTTATCCAAGGCCATAATAGCCTTCTCAAATGACTGTCTTCATACCCTTTTGGTGCTCCAATTTCTTTTGAGGTTGTTTTAAAAGCCCCTCTTAAAATCCTCATGGTTTGAAGGTATTAGCTAAGCTAAGGGTCATGGAGTCTATAATCACCTGGTTGAACACGGCAGGGAATCTCACTTTGACTCTGCCTATAGCTTCTGTCAGAGCTTCAAGTATTTGAATCTTTGGTTTTAGCTGTTTCTTTTTCTCTTGCATCAATTGCTGTGTATATGTGCCTTGCTTGTTATCTATTTTTTTATCTGCCTTTTATTGTTATGGGCTTTTTTGTGGCCTTCTTTAAATTTCAATAAAATTTTTTATTTATAAAAAAATTAATATAGCACATACTATTATATATGCATTAGCTTTTCAATTTTAAACATTAATTAGTTTTTTAATTGTACGTCATGATTGTGTTGTTGGGTGACAGTAAATTATAAAAGAGCAAGACTAAGAACCCATTGACCCAATAATCGGTTTAATAATTCATTGACAGCTTGGATTGTGGGACCTGTGGAGATTACTTGCTAAAGTTTTTTCTATTCAATTAATTAATTAATTTTAAGGATACAATTATTATAATTACGATCTTATATAATTATTTATAAAACAGTAAATTTTGAATGTACAATTATTTAGTTACAAATTTAAAATAATTATTAATGTCTATATAATAATAGAATGAATAATAATGTTAATTATATTATTATTTTTTAATAAAATAAAATAATTTGTGAACAAATAATGCGTCTATTTCTATATAAACATATTTTCCATTGACGCCAAATACCCCTGGCTCCTCAATCCTCATTTCCCACCTCTCTCTCTCTTTCACATCCTAATAAGCAAGTGGTTTTACAGCACACAAGCAAGAAACCTGGTGGGCAGCCATGCCTGGATCTTACTTTTGCGGGTTGTGCAAAAGGAAGGGAGACGCTAATCGCCAACCCGGAGCAGGTAGATCTTGTTTTTTTGGCATATGTTGCAAAGTAAATCCAAATAGGTTGCACTTTGTTACCTTCTAATATCTATATCCGTATGATATATAAAAGGCAAAGCACAATAAGTTGTTTGAACAGCAATCTTTTTTCGCCTCGTTTGGGTGTCAAGCTTAGATCCAATAGTATGGCAGTGAAAAAAAAAAAGTCTGTGATCTTTATCTTCCTTTCTTGCAAAGTTTAGAACAGTAGAAATGAGAACAAAATTCCAAGTTGCATCTTGATGATATCATTAAAAGAAAAAGGGGGGGGGGGGGGGGGTGGTGGTGTGGGGTGGGGGAAGGGAAAATAGAGATTTACATGAGGAAAATAAGTGTTTATGCTCTAAATTTTTTTAAAAATTGTGTTGCTTTATTTTACAAAACCAAAAAGGTTAGATAATATGAAATCAAGTTCTTGTTTTTTTTTTAATTAGTAAATTGAATTTTTTATTTAATTCTGACTAAAATTTAAATTTATTTTATTTTTTTATAATTATATCTAAGTATTAAAAAAATTAAATTATTAATAAATTTTATTAGATTTATCAATTTATCAAGTTCTTGTGATTTGATTCTCTTTTATTTTCAATGGGTAAAAACAGAGGAAAGACCAATTCCAATACAAGCAGCTGATGACAGTGCAGTGGAAGGTACGTAACAAGTAAACTTCTAAACATAACTTTTGAAATTTCGATCATCCTGCGTATGTGTGGAATTTATATTTGTTATAAATCCCAAAAATTTTAGGATAAAAGAATATCAAATTTTAGAATATTTATGTTTATTCAGCGATGCCACTTGAGTAACCTTCTGATCCAGGTGTTCCAAAGTACACTTTTAAAGAACTAGCAAAAGCAACTGGAGATTTCTCCAACAAAAACCGCCTCGGCGAGGGTGCTTATGGTCAAGTTTATAAGGGAAAACTTCCAAATGATAACAAAGTCGTTGCAATTAAGAGGCTTAAACATTTTTCTGATCCGGAGAAAGAGAAAACAGCGCAAAATCAATTTGAGGAGGAGGCTAAAACCATTAGCCGCACCCATCACCAAAATATTGTGAAGGTGTTTGGATACTGCAGTGAAAAAGAAGATAGATTGCTTGTTTATGAGTTTGTTTCCAACAAGTCATTGAAATTTCATTTGCTTAGTGAGTACTTTTCTAATTTTAAATTGCTTGATGATGGTCAGAGTTAGATTGACAAGTAAAATTCTTAGTTAAATTAAATTAATTATATATTCAAGGTATAAATATTTTTTTTTAGTAAATAAGACTGATCACAATTATTGAAAAGATGACAGATTTTCTACTTTCATTTATAATTTATTTTTATTTATCAAAAGAATAAAATCATATAGTATCTTGACTATACTAAATGATTAAGCTTTTTTTTTTTTTAATTTTTCTTTATAGAAAGCCAGACAATCGATTGGCCAAGCCGAATGAAAATTGCTTTGGGTACAGCAGAAGGATTGGCATATTTACATAAAGGACATGAAGGACGTGAGTAGTTAACTTTTTTTTTCAGTTTTATGATATTAATATCTTGAATTTCATACTTTTTTACATGTTTTAGGTCATCCTAGAATCATCCATCGAGATATTAAAAGTGATAATATTCTTCTCAATGATAAATTTGAGCCAAAGGTATGATTTTTATGATATTAAAACATTGTTGGCTGGCCATATATAACTCTTGCTATATAATAATTTATGTTTACAATAAAACTTTGTGCAAACTAATTCAATATCTGCACATTTTAATTTTTGAATCAATTGTTAAATATTAAAAATGAAAATAAAGAGTTATATATGTGATTATCGATCCAATATTTTTTAAATTAATCGAAACTTGTTGCGTTTTCAATTTAAGTTAAATGATATAATAAGTTTACTTCAGTCATTTTCCCCCTTCAGATTGGAGATTTTGGATTTTCCAAAGATTTTGCAGATTCTGCTACTCACGTTTCCACTGATCCAAAGGGAACTCCTGCGTAAGATTCATCTTCAGCTTATTTAGAAATTACAAATATGCAAAGTTTAATTCAATTGATTTTTTTTCCTTATCTTTTATGTTTGAAAACCTAATAATTAAAAGAATTTAATTCTTTTAATTTTAAAAAAAATCATTTAAAATAAAAAACAGAAATCAGATCAAAAGTTATAGTATTATGTGAGAGTTTAATTCAATTCTTTTCTTCATATGACTTAATTTATTCCAGAAGAAGCCTTTGCGTGTTAGCTAAATTTTCATTTCAAGAGAAAATTTGTCAAATAGTTTATTCTCATACACGCTTTCTTTCAAGTGCAGTTATGCCCCTCCTGAATATTATATTAAAGATGGCCAAGAAAGGAAGCTCACTGATAAGTCTGATGTCTTTTCCTTCGGTATTGTGCTTCTGGAGTTAATTACGGGGAAATTAGCTGCTTTTGAAAAGAAACGCAATGAACGTGTTCGCTTAGCTATTTGGGTATGCAATTTTTTCCCCTTATTCAAATTATTCTTAATTTCGTTTAGGAGTAAGTTTTTGGAGGTAGAGTAAGTTTTTTCAATGTAATTAAGACATATGGACTTATTTGGGAGAGAGGTTTAATGGGGAAGGTAAGGTTTTTGAGGGTTTTTGAAGGTTTTAAAACCTCCAAAACCTTTAGTTTCTCCACCCACCAAATTAGGGTATTGTGAATGTTTTTATAAATTAAATATTAATTATTAACTATCTTTACCTTTCTATGCCTTCGATCCAAACAGTATAAGATTAGTAAACTATCATTTGCCTTAATTTCATCCCAAATAAAGTAATATTAAAAATCCTTACCTTACCTTACCTTTTATCATAGTACCATACTTTACTTACACACCAAACTTTACCTCCTTACACTCCTCCCAAACGAAGCAGTCAACATATTGTTAATTATAAATCTTTACTCAATTATATTATTTTAAATATAAAATACTTATGTCTTTTTTAACAATTGACAGATAAAAGTTTAAATTTTAACAAAAAATAAAATTTGATATTTTGTATTATATATATATATATATATATATATATATATATATATATATATATATATATATATATATATATTTTACCAAATGAAATCTTAAGTAACCTTTGTGCATCTATTTTGATTATAATTCACAGGTAGTGCCACAACTCAAACAAATTTTGGATACAGACAAACAAGATTTGGATGCAGAGAATTGTAAAGATCTTTTTGATGTGAAATTAATGAAAAAATATGATAAAGATGAAATGATTCGAATGATTTATTGTGCTGCGGCTTGTATATATAAACCTGTGAAGTTGCGCCCAGAAATGAGCCAGGTAAATCCATAAATCAAGCTAGATTTTGTTGTTTTGTTTTTGAGCTTTTGGTCTTATATATTTCTTACACCTGATTTTATATTGTTTGATTTGTTCACTCTTTTCATGTTAAAGAACGGAGAGAGAGATTATCTATACTATATGTGCTAACTAGTTTAATATTTATTAATTCTGGTGAAGAAAAAAAATTTTGATTTTGACTCCAAAATGGAAGAATTTGTTGAAGTGTTGTCACACATTTTTAATTAAAATTACTTCAAATATATTTAAGATTTAAATTTTAATATATATATATGTGTGTGTGGAATTTATTTGATAATTTTATATGTTAGTTTAATAATTTTCATGTGTGATGCAGGTACTTGAAGTGCTAAAAGGAAATATGGAGCCGAAGAATATATGGGTCAGAAATGATAGTAAATACCTATACGAAGGGTCACCATATACTTCATTACCTTCATTAGCTGAGGAAACCCCTGACCCTTGAAGCCTCTATTTGATATTGAAATTCTGAATTAACATCGCTTTGAAAAAAAGATTTCTAGTGAGTTCCTATTTATTTTGAATGTCAATCTTTTTATAATAATAATAATAAAATTTGCGTTTTTCATTGCAATTTTTGAAGTTTGTATTTTATCGTTTATCCATTGTTAATTTATCACTATTGATATTTTATCCACCACTAATCCTAGTTATTGGTGCTGAATTTTAATTTGTTGTTAAAAATACTATTTTTTAGATCTTATTTGATTTAATTTTATGATAAAATTTATTTCTTTTGTTCATGTATGTTTGTCACATTATCAAAATGAGAAAATGTAAATGAGAAAAAACAAATGATATGTAATAAAAAATGATAATTTTATCAAATAATATATATATGATTTTAAAATGAGAAAAAAATAAAAGAAAATGATATGTAATAAAAAATGATAATTGTCATTTAATATATATATATATATATGATTTTAAATTTGAATTTCATTTACAAATTTTCTTAATTCAAATGAAATTTAGTTTATTTATAACACATTTTATAGAATTGATTATTAAGAACTCTAAATAAATTTTTATTTAAACTAAACATTTGATATATGCATTTTATATAATTATTTAAGTTGAATTTCATGGTCATTTTATTCATTTGTTAATTATTTTTAGTTAATTTTATTAGTTATTAGTTAATTTTTTATAATTGTCAATTTTTTGATTAATTTATAATTTTACTTTTGTTTTGTAGATAAAATAGTATTTTTGAAGGATTAAAAAGTAATTGTGTAAGTGATGAGTGATTTTTAGGTCAAAAAGTACAAAAAAATAAAATTTGAAATTTGAAGAATGTGGAACTTATCGAAATTTGCACAATGTGTTGCATAGTTTGTGCATCTTTTATATAGAAATCGAAAGAAATTTTGGACTTGCCTAAATCTACACAAGGGAGTGCACAGTCTATGCAGGTCACTTTTACACCTTCACCGAAGATAATATGAAGTTGTTGAAACTTGCACAACCTTTTGCACAGCCTATGCAGCTGGCATGTGCACCTTTACAAAAAATTGCCAGGACATGAAGAAACCTGCACAGTCTGTGCACCTTCACGGAAAAACTCTAGAATTTTTCAAAAAGTGCACAAGATCTTACACATGTACTACATAGCCTGTGCACATCCTCATTAATTGGCTGAAGGAAGAATTTTCTCACACGTGTGATTACCTTAGATACACTATTTTTGGGCCAACCTAGGGTTCTCTGTCAGGAGAGTATAAAAGCTACTCTTACCTCATTTTGCTGTAGGAAGAAAGATTGAAAAAAGGAAGGAAAAGTAGAGTAGGAGCCGACACTTTCATTTTTAGACCAGGATTTGGATTCTTCTTCTCTTCTTCACATTTTTTACGTTTCTTCTATCGGGTTTCTTTAGTGTTAGTTTATTTTTCATATTTTATTTATTCTTCTACACAAAATCTCTTGTATTGAATATAGATTGTGAGTAGTCTTCTTTGATTCTGGAGTTAGGAATGTAATATTTCAGTTATTTTTGTGGATTTAAACTGGATTAATTCCAATTTAATAAAATTTATAAGGTTTAATTAATTTCTTATGTGCTTATTTACATGCTTTGTAAAGGACTCCATTAAGTTATGCTCCTAATCCTTGGTTGAAAGACCAAAAAGAGAAGACCAAGTGATAGATAATCAAGAAATTGAACTTAATTAGTTTAGATCTAAAAATAGAGTAAGGATTAAGAGGGTTAATAGATTGATTAAAGAACTAAATAGGTCTTGGTTAATTTTAAACTCCGAGAAAATAAAATTTAATTAACCAAAGCACTCTTTGATTCACTCGAAAGAGATTTTAAAGGATTTTAGAATTGATATCCTTTAAACCCATAAATTTCATAAATTGGGCTAGCTAAGAAAAATTTCAAATTGACTTGAATATGAACCTTTAACTCCGGAATAATTTTTATCAATTGTTGCTTTGAATTTTACTTTTGAGTGCTTAGTTTAATCTAATTTTATCAATTTTTATTATTAATGTTCTCAATTTTTTTTATTTAGCAAATTATTAAATTAGTCATTGTTTGAATTGAGTTTTGCATTTTCATACCTTAAACTTTAAATTCTCAAATTTCTTTTATTTGTTTGATTAAAATATAATTTTAACATTGTTTATTTTACATCAAAAATTTAATTGAAAACATAATTCTTCGTGGAAACGATATTTTTTTCTATACTACTTGAACGATCCGTGCACTTACAGTAGTCCATATCAAGTTTTTAACGCTTTTGCCAGGGAATTATTTGTTTAAGATTGAATTCTTAATTATTTTAGTTGTTTATAATTTTTGTTTTTATATTATCTTTTCACTTTGTGTTTTAATATTCTTTTTAGGTACTTTTTGATATTTTATCAGTAGAGCCAAAAACACAAGTGACACATCTTTATTGTTCAATCCTGAAATTGATAAGTTTTGTCATGCCAACAAGAAAGAAAATAGAAGAAGAAAATAAGCTCTGAGATCAGCTGAAGTTGAGATGGAAATGGCTGAAGAAAGAATTCGAATTGGTGATGGTAATGATGCAAACAATCAGAACAATGCAAATGAAGCTTAAGGGGAAGAAGTAGTTAATGCTAATGTACCGAGGGGCAATATTATAGATCATGCATTCCCTTATTTCGATGACTTAAGAGAAAGTATAGCGAGACTCAGGATTGATGCAAATAGTTACAAGATGGATTTTGGGGTGCTACAAATAATTCAGAACTCTCAATTCGAGGGTCATCCTTCAGAAAACTCACACACCCATCTTAAGAAATTTGCCATGATTTGTGACATGCAAAAACAGCCTAGAGTATCCAACGATGCAGCAAGACTCAAACTATTTCCATTTTCTTTGAAAGATAGAGCATTAGACTGGCTTGATTCTTTACCGTACAATTCAATTATAAATTGGGAGCAACTCACTGATGCGTTTCTAGCATAATATTTTCCATTTAGAAAAATCCAAGAATTAAGGAATCAAATGATAGCTTTTAGGCCAAGAGAAGATGAGACCCTCTATGAGTCATGGATGAGATGGAAAGAATTGGAGAGGCAATGCCCACATCATGCCATTCCAAAATTGACGATAAACTAGAATTTTTATACAAATGTTACTCTTGCTATCAGAGGAATTATTGATACTCAAACTGGAGGGGAATTTATCATTAAACATGAAGATAAAGCTTATGAGTTGTGAGAGAAAATTGCAAAGAACACTCATATTTGGAGTAGTCCAAAAGAGCCAGCTCCAACTCAAAAGAGGCAAGCTGCTAGAATGTATGATCTTGACCCATTCAATATGATCAATGCTAAATTTGATGCACTCACAATTGTGCTTGCAAAGAAGATGGAAGATCTAAGCATGCTAGTTAATTCATCCTCATTTGGAAGTTCTCAACAAGTTACTTATATTGACATAATAATAAGTTGTGGAATAGATTATCCTTCATATGGCAATGAATCTTCTAGTGAACAAGTTTCTTATTTTGAAAATTATGGGAAAAAACAGATGAGAAATCCTTACTCTCAGACATATAATCTAGCTTGGAAGAATCGTCCAATTTTTTACGTGAGAATCAACAAAACCAAGCTCCAACTCAAGGTTTCCCATTAAAGCAGCAAGTACAGCAATACCAACAGCATAGACAACCACCAAATACTAATCATCTACTTCCACCTTGACAGTAAGAATAACGTTATACTATTGAAGCTTTGCTATAAGAAATTCTTGCTAATCAAACTAAGCATGATGAAGAGAAGAGAGAGATGAAGGCAAGGCTAGAACAAATGCAAACACATAATAAAGATGCTGAAAACTTAGATTGCACAACAAGCGAGCTCTATGGGGAAACTTCCTAGTCAAATAGAAAACCCAAGGGAGCAATGTCATGCCATCACACTGAGGAGTGGTAAAATAGTACATAATGAGAAGAGTGAAAAGGGTGAGACGAGAGAAAATGAGGAAGAAATTGATGAGAGTGAAAAACAAGAGAATGAAAAAGAAGAGAGTTTAAGAAAAAGTAAAGAGGAGGTTGAAGAGAAAGAGAAAAAGTACATACCTCCGGAGCCTTACAAACGACAACTTTCTTTTCCACATAGATTTTAAAAAGCCAGACTAGACAAGTAATTAGGAAGTTCTTAGAAGTTTTAAAGAAGTTGTACATCAATGTGCCTTTTTTAATGCTCTTTCCCAAATGTCATCTTATGCTAAGTTCCTCAAGGAAATCCTTTCAAACAAAAGAAGACTTGAAGACCATGAGACTGTAGCCTTGATTGAAGAATGCAGTGCCATCCTCCAAAGGAAATTTCCTACGAAGCTCAAAGATTTAGGAAGTTTTTCAATTCCATGCCATATTGGAGAATAATATTCTACAAAAGTATTATGTGATTTAGGGGCTAGTGTAAGCCTTATTCCCCTCTCCATATATGAAAAGCTCAGCATGGGAGATCTTAAGCCAATCCACATTTCCCTTTAGTTAACAGATAGATCAATTAAGTATCTAGAAGGGATCTTAGAGAATGTCCCACTCAAAGTTGAAAAATTCTATATCCCTGTTGACTTTGTCATTTTGGACATGGAGGAAGATTCTCATATGCCAATTTTTTAAAAAGGCCTTTCCTAGCTACAGCAGGAGTATTGATTGATGTCAAAGATGAAAAGCTCACTCTTAGAGTTGGAGAGGATCAATTAGTTTTCAACATTGGTAATGCTAAGAAGAAGCAACATCAAGATGTAGACTCTTGCTTGAGAATTGATATAGCCAATGAGTTAATGAAAGAGCACTTTGGAAAGAGTTATCAAAAGGCTTCTTTTGAAAATTATCTTGTTCATGAAGGGAGTACCAATGATGAACCTTTACACAACATTTGAAGAGTAATCCACCTTATCCTATGGTACCAATTTTTCAAATTGAGTAAGTGGAGAAAAGTGAAGTCAAGCAACCATCTCTCAAAGAAAAAGATACACCAAAAGTAATCAAAAAATAAATGGTTAAATTTTTAAACAAAGCAATAGAGATCTTCTCATGTGATGGAAAGAAGATGAAGTATAGATTTATTAAGGCACCTGTTGAGAATAGAGGCAAAAAATTCGAATTTCAACCACTATGAAAGATGACAAGGGTCAAGCTAATGACCTTAACTTAGCGCTCTTGGGAGGTGCCCCAAGTTCTTTTGTTTTGTTTTGGTTAATTTTATTTTATTTGTTTTGTTTTGCTTTGTTTTCAATCACCCCTAGATTCAATTTTTGATAATTATCTCATTTTATCTTGCACAGATGCCTATAAAATTGAAGAGGAAAAACTGTAATATTAGATAGTATTTCATTCTTTTCATGAGTGAATTTCAATATTTTAAATTTGATTTGACTTCATTTAGCATAATGCAGAATTTTGATAATTATGCAGCAAGTTAAGGAGTTATTATGAGTTTTCTAATCTTTGCTGTCAAAATTTTGAATGAGTGGTTGTAGCGATATCCCAAATTTATCTCTTTCATGTTTATTTTATAATGAGATATATGCATAGACTGAGGAAGTTGAGTGAATGACTGATTTGTGCAATTTGAGGATTGATTAGTATGTAAATTTTGATTTTGATGTGTTTGGGTTTGAATTCAGATTCTGAAAATACATATTCCTTGTTTTTCATTTATTTAGTGAGATTTTGAATTTTCAGCATGTTTGTTTTCAAAGTGAGAGTGTATAAGCATAATTTGAGAGTTTGTTGATGTGTTAAAATTGTAATTTTGTAGAATTGAAGTAAAGTGATACTATTCACATATTCTATAGATTTTACTATTCACAGAGCAATTATAGAGAAATTGATACTATTCACATATATATTTATATAAAAATTACTATTCACAGTAAAATTTGGTGCTTTTACTTTGTAAAAACAGTGCATTTGTTCTTTTTTTTTTTGTCTTAGTTTTAGTGTTAATGAAGTTCATGCAATTGATATATTTCATTTCAATTGAGTTTTAGGTACTAGCAGCTGTTTCAGAATGCATTTTTAAGTTTGCAGCACTGTTTAGCGTTGTTTATACTTTTTTTGTTCATTTCTGCTGAAAACTGCATAGTCTGGTGCATAGCTTATGCAATTTTATTGCTACAAGGCTAGTTCTATGTTCACAATGTATATTTCTGCAAAATATTTATAGAATTTACTATTTACAACAGTTTTCGCACAACCAATGTACCAACCTATATAGCAACTCTTTTCTAAAAAAATCCATTCACTTTAACAGTATTATTAAGGAACTTCTTAACTTTAATTGTCTCTCAATTGCCAATTCTTCACTCAAGATAAATTCTTTTCCCTTTATGCAACATGCTATACATCATTACAATCATAACTAAGCTTTATTTATATTCTAATACTGTGGGATATTTCATGTCTATTTTATACAATTGCCTATTTTAGTCCGTCCTTGTGATTTATTAATTTTTGCACCTTCATGAGTCTTTTGAATTCTTTCATTTATTAAATTTTTTTATTCCATTTTGGCATTTATTTTAACATTGAGGACAATGTCTGATTTGAGTTTGGGGGTGTATATAAGACTTTTGCCAAAAAAAAAATTAGCATTTTTAGTTTAAGTGCATTTCATTTCATTGCATGCTATACATACATCATATATTCAATGCAAATAGTTTACAAATACATACATACCATATCATACTTCATATAGTAATCACATAGAAATTTGCATATAGATTCTTTTTTGTTTAGTTAATGCATTACTCATTTTTAGGAATCATGCATTCATGAAATAAAATTTTTGCCGAACTCCTTGGGTAGAGAGTTACTTAGTAGAGTAATTTAGCCTACCTTTGATTGGGTTTGTGGATTAAAAGTTTTCTAAGAGGTACAAAGTTTGATGTGTTTACCTTTGCCTACATCTTCTTAGTTAAAAAGCCACCCAACTAGTCATTTAGAGATTAAAGTGTTTAGAGAGAGTTATAGGATAAAAGATAATCAAATAATATCTCACCAATCCTGAAGGAACGGAAGCGTGAAAAACACAAGTTTATACCATTGAATTCAAAAATTTCACCTAGGGTCACATGCATCATGCAAGATTTATTTTTATCTATTTGATTTCAATGATAAACAACATATTAAAACTCTTTTAATATATTTTTTGATCTGTATTTGCCATTTAAGATTTTAAAATTAATCAGATTAATTTTAGAACCCTAGATTAAATCAAGAACGATTACACTAACCTCTTGATGCTTTGAGATTCGTCTTTAGGACACCAGATGTTGTCCCTCTAGCTTGTCCACACCAAGAACACCTATGGCAGCCCTTGAACAGCTTCTAAAGCTTTTTCTATTAATTAGAAATTCAAATTCTGCCTTTTAAGAGATTAGAGATGTAAACAGGACACTAGAAACAATTTCTAGCGTTCTTAATTCAAGAGATTGATGGCTAATCTCTTTGAATTGATGAGAGATGAAGAAGAATAGATAAAAACCCTCAAAGTGGCGTGACAAAGGAGAGGAGTGGCTGCTGGTTATTTTTTCTTTTCATAACCACACTTAAATAGCTAGGTTAACACATTAAACCCTTGCCACATGTCACCCTTTGATTAGCTCTAGGTTTAAGTGACCCAATCACATTGTGCCACGTGTCAAACCTATATTTAATCTTGATTTTAATCATCTTACATGATTAAAAAACATTTGGCAAGCTTATGTGTAATCCCATGTGTCACCATCTCATGGTGCCACGTGTCACACTGTGAAATGACCAAAATGCCCCTGTGTCTCAATTTTGGGTTCTTAACCCAAAATAATTATTTTCTTCTTCTAATTAATTTATATCAAATATAAATTAATTAATTAATCTCTATTAATTAATTTTCCATCAATTAAATTCATATTTAAACACTTTAAATATAAATTTAATTTATACTGCACATCCAATAATCTAGATTTGGTTTCAAGTCATGCTAGGGACTTTGCAATTTAATTGCAAACCAAACCTATTTAATTAATCAATTAAACTCTTTAATTAATTAATTAAATCATATTTAAATAGGTGATAACTTGTGTATGTGTGTGACTTACTAGGCTCATCACTAATTGGCAATGAGACATGATATCAACTCTTAATATCATTAGAACTCTTTCTTACCATAAATGATTTCTCTAAATCATTTTATGAACCTCATAGACCATGGTTAACACCTAGCATAGCATGCCATGGCCACCCAATTAGTAATAAGGTTTACCTTAAATGAACGTAAAATCATATGTTACCATGCATTAGAATCTCTCTGTTACAAAATTCCAACTCAAGCTGGAGTCATGGTTTATGTCAAACTCCATTTGCTATGAATATTATGTTCTCTTTTAATTCCAGTTCTTGATTAAAAAGATTTTTCTCATCAGAAACTCTTTTCTGAATAAATCTATCTGTCCTGGCCAGGAACTTGAAACATCAAGAACAATTAAATGAACATAGGATTTTATCTCTATTTACTTAGAGGAACAGATTCCATCTTGATCAACACCTACCTCCATATATAACTAGTAGGAGCCAACAGATGCCCATATACCCATACACAGTATAAGTATGAAAGCAGTATCAAACTCAAACTACCTATATACAAGATAACTGTGCTATCTCAGGTCTAAAGATCATATGCACTGATATGATTTATGACAAAACATTGACAAGAGTAAACTCCATGTGCTTGTCATAAGTGTCACTGGTTCGGCCTACTTATCATTTATAAGTGCCTATCATGTTTGTTATATGGCATGAGACTCACCATTCCATCTTATTTATATCTCATATAAATAACTTGGGAACAAACATGAATACAATCTTTCTGGATAAGTCATGTCCTTATTATGAAGTATCCTAGATTGTGAACCTATTTATGATACTTTGTGCTAGAAATATTGTCACTCATATTCTTAACAACTTAAGAATAATATTTCTAACAAAATATCAATGGACCTTTTCTATTACACATAAATATATTATGTAAACGGAAAAGTGGAAATGCCTTTTATTAATAAAAATATGTACAAGATACATACTAAATGATATGCTCTAGGGCATACTACTAACAATCCTAGAACAAAATTTCTAAATCTTTCGAGATAAAAATACTAGCTTGTACTTGAAAAGAAAATTTATTAGGTATTCTTTGATTACAACCCTCTCATTTTTAACTTTTAACCCTGCTTTCATTACAATTAACCCTTGTAAACCCCTTTGAGCCTATATATTCCTAATTTTTCTTGGAACCCTTATTACTACCTAACTAATAAGCCAAACACTCCAACCCTTTTCATAAGAATAATTATTTATAGAATTTGGTACACTATCTAAAAAAAAAGAAGAGATAAAAAATTTAAAAAAATATATACAAAAAAATAATATATATACAAAATAAAATATATGTTATTGAAAAGGAAAAGAAATTATTATCATTTTGTAAAAGTGCTAGTATATATGCGTGCTTTCTATTGTTATTATTAGAATTGAAAGAAATCCACCCAAGTTAATGAAAGAAAATGAGTTTGGGAGTGGTATTTTTGGGGACAATCATCAAGAGAAGATGCAAGATACAAATGTAAAGTATAAAAGTAGTCCTTTATTTTGTGTATTTTGTAGAATATGCTAGCACTTAGTTATTTTTAGTAAGTGTTTCTTTTTTCCTTTTCATTATACATATTTTATGGTTAAAAAAAACAAAAAGAGAAAAGAGAAAAAGAAGAAGAAAGTGTACCCTATGTTTTCAAGATTTGAAGTATTCTCATGCTTTGAATCCCTTTTACCCCTTTCTTGTTGACTTCATTTTAAACCCCTTAGCCCCATTACATCTCTAAAAAGACCTTTGATCTCTTAATTATACTTGTTTCATTAGTGGAGATAGGGATATGAAGTTTACCTATGGAATTGAGAATATATTCATTCATTTATCAATTTCCATCATTCTATATAGAGGCATTTTGTTATTGATTGTTCTAAAGTTCTTTTTAAGCATGACTTTCTCTTATGATTAGTTAGTTTGGGAATTTTGAATGATAATTAACTTGATAGCTAAGCGGTAAAAGCTTGGATAAGCATTAGATTCCTTACATCTTGAATGATGGGTATATGGATTGTTGGTATGGCTAGAGGTGACTTAGATTGATCTAGTAGGTGATTTACATAACTACTTGGACAAGACACCCAAAAATTTGCATTATATTTTAAGGTTTATTTGAGGATAAGCAAATATTTGAGTTTGTGAGTATTTGATACATGCATTTTATATAGTCATTTAGGTTGAATTTCATAGTTATTTTATTCATTTATTAGTCATTATTAATTAATTTTATTAGTTATTTAGTTAATTTTTCATAATTATCAATTTTTGAATTAATTTATAATTTTTCTTTTGTATTGTAGATAAAATGGTATTTTTGAGAGACTAAAAAGTATTTATACAAGTGAAGAGTGATTTCCAGGTCTAAAAATATCAAAATGAAGCTTGAAAACTAAAGAATTTAGAACTTGCTGAAATCTGCACAGGGTGCTACACAGCTTGTGCAGCTTTTGTATAAAAATCAAAAGAAATTTTGGACTTGCCGAAATCTGCACAAGGGAGTGCACAGCCTATGTAGGTCACTTATGCACCTTCATGGAAGATAATCTGAAGCTACCTTGCATAACCTTTTGCATAGCTTATGCAGTTCACTTGTGCACCTTCACGGAAAATTGTCAGGACATGTTGAAACCTGCACAGCCACCTGCATAGCCTATGCACCTTCACGGAAAGCTCTGGAATTTGCCAAAAAGTGCACAAGATCTTATACAGGCACTACACAGCCTGTGCACATCCTCATTAATTGGTTGAAGGAAGAATTTTCTCACACATGTGATTACCTTAGACACATTATTTTTGGGCCAATCTAGGGTTCTCTGTCAGGGGGATATAAAAGCTACTCTTACCTCATTTTGCTGTAAGAAGAAAGATTAAAAAAAGGAAGGAAAAGCATAGTAGGAGCCGACACTTCTATTTTTGGACTAGGATTTGGATTATTCTTCTCTTCTTCACATTTTCTACACTTCTTATACCGGGTTTCTTTAGTTTTAGTTTGTTTTTCATGTTTTATTTCTTCTTCTATACAAAATTTATTATATTGAATATGGATTGTGAGTAGTTTTCTTTGATTCTGGAGTAGAAGATGTAATATTTAAGTTATTTTTATGAATTTAAAATAGGTTAATCTCAATTTAATAAAATTTATGAGATTTAATCATTTTTTGTGTGATTATTTATCTGTCATGCAAGTGGGGCCATGCCATAACTCTTCTTCCATTAACCCATGTGAAAAATGAAAAAATTTCCATCTTTATCTGTTCTCTCTATGTATAATTAGCAGCAGAAAAAATCTAGCCGAAAGCTTTTACTGGCGATGTAGTCACCAGCTTCGGAAACCTCTCCTGCTGTTCTTAAAATGCCTCCCGTTGTTCCTGCCTCACCTCCAGCTACGAGCTCCACCTCGTCCCCGCCACCACCATCGCAGACCAACTCAACTGCTTCGCCTCTATCACCGAGAACTAACTATACCTCTGTTAAGCCTCCACCATCCTAGGATTCTATGAATGGCTCGATGCTGTCAGGTTCACTGCCATCGAGGCTACCTCTGGAGGCTTTGGCGGGCCTAATAGTGGGAATGGTGTTGGGAGTAATCATTGTGCTGATTGGTATATGTTATTTTTATGGCTTGAAATTTGAATATATTTTTCATGAACCTGAATTGTGACCCAACCCGAAAGTTTCACGCTACGACCTGATTGGGATAAAAAGTGAGATCTATAGTGGTAGCGAAGGGCACGGGCCGATAGGCTCAGGTCCGAAACTCACCACTGATCTCCTTGGGGGTGCAGAGGCAACACCCCCGTGGTATAGACCAATATAAATATTGTAATATTCTACCATTTTCAAGAGAGTTGTAAGATATTCAGAAAACACACTAGAGTTAGGATTTGAGAGTTCTGATTGATTGTATCTTGCTCTTTTCATCATAGTGAAATTTTTTTTTCTTGTCTTGCCCGTGGACGTAAACCTTACGGTTGAATCAGGTTAAATCCTGTGTTATTCTTCTTCTATTTTCAATACTATGTGATTGTACGATTTGTATATGTGCCTTAGATTTGTGTGCTTGTTATAACAAACTGGTATCAGAGCTTTATGCGCAAAACCTAGTGTTTACAGATGGCGTTGTCTTCAACGAAGTATGAGATGGAGAAGTTTGATGGTGGATCGAGTTTTAGTCTATGGAAGATTAAAATTAAATCTTCCTTGATCCTACAAGGTCTACGGAAGGCAATCAAGTATAACTTTCCAGAAGGTATGAAAGAGGCAAAGAAGGCTGATCTAAAGGAGTGAGGCTTGAGTGCGATTTTCATGAGCGTAACTGATAATGCCCTACATGAGATTGCTAGTGAAAGCTCAGCATCTTCGGCATGAAAGAAATTAGAGGAGTTGTACTCTGCCAAATCACTGACCAACCACCTGTATCTGAAAAAAAGGCTTTATAATCTAAGAATGAGCGAAGGTACGCCCATTAAAGAACATCTGAATGAATTCAATTCAATCATTATGGACCTGAAGAATATTGTTATTGAGATTGATAGTGAGGATCAGACCCTTATTGTGTTATGTTCTTTTCCACCCTCCTATGAAACTTTTGTTGATACTCTGTTGTATGGGAAAGATAATATTTCACTAGATGATGTTAGTAATTCTCTAAAATCGAATGAGTAGAAAAAGAAATTTCCATACAATAGAGAAAGATTTGAGGGGGAAGGTTTGGTGAACAGAGAAAGAACACATTCAAGGGAGGGTTCTTCCAGTAGGAAGAAATCTAAGGTCAGATCTAAGTCAAGAATGAAAAAGGCCAACTGTTTTGAGTGCGGGGAGCAAGGTCACTACAGGAGAGACTGTCCCAAGTTGAAAAATAAAAAGGGAAAGCAACCAGAAAGTTCTGCGAATGTGGTTGATAGTTTTATTGATTCTGATGGTGATGACAGTGCTGGAGAAATTTTATCTGTGAGTTCAGATCATGGACAAAATTCCTAGATTCTTGATACTGGTGCTACTTATAACATGTGTCCACCCAGAAACTGGTTTGTCACTTACAAACAGATGAGTGGCAAGGTGTTTCTGGGCAATGATCATGCATTATCTGTTAAAGGAATTGGTAACATCAGATTGAAGATGTTTGATCGCGTTGTCAGAACTATAGAGTGTTGGCATGTTCCAGGACTAAAGAGGAACCTGATTTCTCTTGGGACACTTGACTCTCATGGATTCAGATACCATGCAGAGAATGGAGTTCTCAAAGTGTGCAAGGGCTCTATGGTACTCATGAAGAGCAGTTTGGTTTCAGGATTGTATTTTCTTCAGGGCAGTACAGTTTCAGGGGAAGCTGCAGTAGCATCCGGAAGCAATAATCAGAATCAGACTCAATTGTGGCATATGCGTCTTGGTCATATGAGTGAAAGAGGATTATCTGTGTTAAGCAAGCGGGATTTGTTGGACAGGAAAAAAACAGAATCTGTGGACTTTTGTGAACACTGTGTGTTTGGCAAACAGACCAGGGTAAAGTTCGATAAAAAGGCAGTGTGCAAGACCAGAGGAACAGTGGATTATATCCACTCAGATCTATGGGGTCCTAACAGAATCCCTTCCAAGAGCGGTGCCAGGTACTTCATGACTTTGATTGATGATTACTCTCGGATGGTGTGGGTGTATTTTCTGAAAACAAAAGATGAGGCATTTTTAACCTTTGTAAAGTGGAAGACGATGATTGAGAAGCAGACAGAAAAGAAGGTCAAGCATCTTAGAACTGATAACGGGTTAGAATTTTACAATCGTGAGTTCGATGCATTCTGCAGCAATGAAGGTATAGTGAGACATCGCACTTGTACAAGGACACCACAATAGAATGGTATTGCAGAACGCATGAACAGAACACTTTGTGATAAAGCACGAAGCATGCTCTCACATTCAGGATTGGGAAAGGATTTCTGGGCTGAAGCAATTAATACAGCCTGTTTCTTGGTTAATAGATCTCCATCTACAGCTATTGAGTGCAAAACTCCTTTTGAGATCTAGTCCGGTTCACCTGCTGATTACTCTCAGCTGAGAGTATTTGGTTGCCCTGCTTATGCTCATGTGAGAGATAGTAAGCTTGAGCCGAGAGCAAGAAAATGTATATTTCTAGAGTATGCATCTGGAGTGAAAGGCTACAGGTTGTGGTGCAATGATCCAAAGTCTCCAGAATTAATTATCAGCAGGAATGTGACATTTAATGAGTCTGCTTCATTGGATAGTCAGAGAGAAAAGTCAATAGCAAAATCAGATCATGGTGTTAGAGAACAGGTGGAGCTTAATATTGATACTTCAGCAGTTCAGTCCAGTGATTTAGAGGATAAGGTGCAAGATCTTGATCGACAAGAGGATGCACCTGAGCAATAGTAATAGGAACCATATAGCATTGCAACTGGTAGAGAGAGAAGACAGATTAGACCATCGCAGAGATATGCATATGCAGATCTAGTTGCGTTTGCCTTGTCAGTTGCTAAAACAGTTGATGTGCATGAACCCAGCAATTATAGAGAAGCTATTTCTTGTTTAGATGCAGATCAGTGGGTCGATGCTATGAGTGAAAAAATTGAATCTATTCACAAGAATTAGACTTAGGAGCTTGTAACATTGCCTAAGGGACAAAAAGTAATAGGTTACAAATGGGTGTTCAAGAAAAAGGAAGGCACTTTAGGGGTTGAAACACCTCGATATAAGGCACGGTTG
This sequence comes from Hevea brasiliensis, assembly GCF_030052815.1. Taxonomy (NCBI): domain Eukaryota; kingdom Viridiplantae; phylum Streptophyta; class Magnoliopsida; order Malpighiales; family Euphorbiaceae; genus Hevea; species Hevea brasiliensis. The sequence goes on from NC_079498.1 coordinate 104,320,109, forward strand.
GTAGCAAAAGGCTTTACTCAGAGGGAGGGGATTGACTTTAATGAAGTGTTTTCTCCAGTTGTGAAGCACAATTCTATCAGAGTCTTACTTGCTATGATTGCTCTTCATGATCTAGAGCTTGAGCAACTAGATGTGAAAACAACATTTTTGCATAGTGAGTTGGAGGAGCAAATTTGTACGAGTCAGCCTGAGGAATTTGTCATTCTAGGTATGAAAAATCGTGTTTGCTTGCTTAAGAAATCTTTATATGGTCTGAAACAGTCTCCTAGGCAGTGGTACAAAAGATTTGATTCATTCATGGTTCGTAATGGCTTTAATCGTAGTTCATATGATAGTTGTGTGTATCATAAGAAGTTTTCAGATGATTCTTTTATTTATTTACTGTTATATGTGGATGACATGCTTATTGCTGCTAAAAGCATGTCACAAATTAACATTCTCAAAAAGCAGTTGAGTGATGAGTTTGAGATAAAGGATTTGGGTGCTGCAAAAAAGATATTGGGAATGGAAATTACTAGGGATAGAAGTGTTGGGAAGCTTTTCTTGTCTCAACAGGCCTATGTTGAGAAAGTGCTTAAACGTTTCAACAAGAATAATGCTAAGCCGGTGACTGTTCTGTTTGCTGCCCATTTCAAGTTATCTGCAGACATCTCACCAAAAACAGATGAGGAGATGGAGCACATGTCTAGTGTTCCCTATTCGAGTGCTGTTGGTAGCATCATGTATGCTATGGTATGCGCCCGACCTGACATTTCACATGCAGTTAATGTTGTGAGTAGATACATGGCGTGTCCTAGGAAAGAACATTGGCAAATAGTAAAATGGATTTTGAGGTATTTGAAGGGTAATACAGATGTTGATTTGACATTTGACGGGGCCAAGATGAGTGATTCAGTTGTTGGCTATGTGGATTTAGATTTTGCAGGGGACCTAGACAAGAGGAGATCTTTGACAAGTTATTTATTTACTCTGTCTGGAAGTGCTATCAGTTGGAAGGCAACATTGCAAATTATAGTTGCTTTGTCTACTACAGAGGCTGAATATATGGCCTTAGCAGAGGCAGTAAAAGAAGTTTTATGGTTACAAGGTTTGGTGGGTGATCTTGGGTTGATACAGAATAAGGCAACAATATTTTGTGATAGCCAGAGTGTAATACTTCTCACAAAGAATCAGATATACCATGAGCAAACTAAGCACATTGATGTCAGATATCACTTCATTTGGGATATTGTATCTCAGGGGACTGTAGTTATGCAGAAAGTCTCTACACATGATAATCCAGCAGATATGATGACCAAGAGAGTCCCAGTCAGCAAGTTTAGATATTACCTAGACTTGGTTGGTGTTTGTAGTGCTCAGTAATGCCCTTGCGAGGGCATATGGCAAAACAGATTGTTTTGTGGTTATTTTGTTAATGATAGAGAGTTATGAGAAATTTAGAAAACACACTGGGGTTAAGGTTTGAGAGTTCTGATTGATTGTATCTTACTCTTTTTATCATAGTGGAATTTTTTTTTCTTATCTTGCCCGTAGACATAGATCTTATGGTTGAACCACGTTAAATCCTGTGTTATTCTTCTTTTCTTTTCAATACTGTGTGATTGTATGATTTGTGTATGTGTCTTAGATTTACGTGCTTATTATAAAAGTATATATGGGCATTTCTTCATTTCTTAATTTTATGAGAGATTCAGTTTTCTGTAATTCTATAATGAGCTTCTGATAAGTGTTAGGCATTAGGTGAATAACCATGTTCCAGCATTTTCTCAAAAAGTTTCATGGCAGCTTCAAATTCCATGGTCTTCCAGCAAGATCCATGCACGAAGGAGACATTGGAACCAAATCAAGTCTTCTAGAATTGTTGTTTTCCTTTTTTAGCTTTTTATTTGATAGCCATTTTTCGGCATCAACTTAAAAACACTATATGCGCCATTTACATGTTTATTCCTGCAATGCCTTGCTTCTCCATTGATGTCTTGGGTGGTTCGGGATGGCTTAGGTCTGTTTCTTCATGCATGTAGTCGCTTTACTGAAGGACCTTCAGATCCCAAGCTAGGTAAAGTTATGGCATTTAGGGAAGCACTTAGTTGGTTAAAGGGCCGTTTTTCATGTAATATTGAGTGGGAAATGAATTCCTTGCGTTCAGTACAAGCTTTAAGCAATTTGTCTTACTATGAATCCTATGTAGTTTTTGTAAAAAGATCAGCAAACAACGTTGCTCACCATTTGGCAGTTTAGTTTTTAGCCTGGTCTTCTAGAATTGAATATTGTCCCACCTGGACTCATTGAAATCCTCTGTCTCCTAATTTAAGTAAGTAATGAAATTTTTTCTTTTTTTAAAAAAAATATTATAATATTAAATTTGTTCTTTTTTTTTTTTAATTCATTTCTTTTACGCGTGAGTCGTAAATTCCAGGAGTTGGACTTATTTTGTCTTTAGTGGATAGTTCTGGAGCTTTTCGGAGGTTGACGTGGACTTGTTTCCAAAATAATTTTGATTATAAATACTAAAAAAATTTGATAATGTGAAATGGTTTAATATTTGAAGCTGAAGCAAGGACGATAAGGATGGTTTTCTGCCAAGGGTAATGGAGTCTTATTTCTTAGTGGGAATGGATGTGTTTTCTTCAACGACTGTAACCACTTTCAATTCGTCCACACTAGCCGAATGGACTTTCTTGGCCTTTATAAAAAATTTCAAACATTAATTAGTTGCATGGATTACCTTAATAATAACAATAATAAACAAAGTAATGCCTACTCTATCATTATTGAGGCTACCTCTGCAGCGTCTCCATTGTATTTACAAAAAAATAAAAAACAAAAGTGACCTAGTGATGATATTTCTCTTCGTTAACCAGTCCAGTTGCTTCCAAAGGTAGAGAGCAAGAACATTGAAATGACGTCACTGTCCTTGAAATGGAAACACCCCGCGTAAGCCAAGTAAACCGACGACGTTAGGCCTTTAGCTGTCATGCAACTGGGTTCCACGCGATCATTCTTCTTCCATCAGCTCCTCTGCTACTACCAACCCAAGTGAAAATGAAAAAAATTTGATTCATACGTTCTACGTTCTCCCTTTGAATAATTAGCAGGGTAAAAATATCTCGCCAGAAGCTTTTCCGGCGATGTCGTCACCAGCTCCGGGAACCTCTCCCGCTGTTCCCAACTCGCCTCCCGTTGTTTCTGCCTCACCTCCAGCCACGAACTCCACCTCGTCTCCGCCGCCACCATCTCAGACCAACTCGACTGCTTCGCCTCCGCCACCCGAGACAAACTCCAACTCTTCGACTACTTCTTTTCAGCCTCCACCATCCTCGGATTCTACGAATGGCTCGACGCCTTCAGGTTCACTGCCACCGAAGCCTAAGGGGCTGCCTCCGGGGGCTCTGGCGGGGCTAATAGTGGGAATAGCGTTGGGAGCAATCATTGTGCTGATTGGTTTGGGCATTTTCTTCATTTGTTACCGGAGAAAGAACAGAAAGGAGGCACTGAGTTCTAAAGGTATAACTTATTAGCTTCCAAGCATACACTACATGAACTCTCCTATTAATTTTTTTTTGTGTGTAAATTTCATTTATTCCATGTTACTTATTAATCTATTCTCTTTCAACTTTGGTTTATAGCGTTTTGTATAGTAGCTTTTTTCGGGTATATGTCTGAACATTTGAATTTGTCCGTTTCTGCAACTTTTCCTATTACAATTTATTTTGTTGTATTGGGGTTTAGCGCCAGAGATTTGTGAACTGGCTACGCCTACTGATCTTCTGCGGATGCTTTTTGGGTCTGAAATTGGGTACGAGCTTTAATAGTGACTTATGCTGCGTACTTCATGTGGGTACATGGTGATCTTTTGTGAGTTTGAGCTAAAGAGGTCGGTGATTATGAGCCTCTCTTAGAGAGAAGTGAAATGTAGAATAATAAATGCCTCCATGACACACTCGAAGCTCCTTTGTAATCATGCTTTATAATTCCATGATTGGATTGCTATTGAAAGATTTATGTCAAGTTGTCTTTCCCCTTTTGAAATTCAGTTGTTCAGATGATTGATCCTACTTGATTGCTTATCTTATCACTTAAATTTTATGAAGCTGCTGCTTTTTTTATTTCTTTGTGTTAGCATAATTACAGCAATTAGCATGATTATAGGAGATTTGTGTAGTATAATTATACTAATTGCTGTAATTATGCTACACAAATCTCCTATAATCATGCTAATTGCTGTAATTATGCTAACAGTTTGACTGATCTTTACCTGTTATTGATTTTTCATCCGTTCCTTTTTTTTTTTGGCCATTTTTCTTCTAGGTGACCATAATACCGGCCCACTTCAGCATTGGCAACAGAACTACACTCCACCTACAGACAATAATGCAGCGTTATTGCCAAACCCTGCCCCTGTCCCAGTAATCTCATCAAAGCCCTACCAGTCACCAGTGCTTGGTCCTGTTTACCATGAACCTCCTTCGACAAGTAGTAGTTTGGGCTCTGAAAAACCATTTGCATCACCATCACCATCCCCTGGCATTCTTGGTTTTCCACTGTGTACGTTTTCTTATGAAGAACTTGCAGTGGCAACTAATGGTTTCTCCAATACTAACCTTGTTGGTCAGGGTGGTTTTGGTTATGTCCATAAGGGAGTCCTCCATGATGGTAAAGTGGTTGCAATTAAGCGGCTTAAACCCGGAAGTGGACAGGGGGAGCGTGAATTTCAGGCGGAGATTGAAATCATTAGTCGTGTCCATCACAGGCATCTTGTTTCATTGATTGGATATTGCATTACTGGAACCCAGAGGATTCTTGTATATGAATTTGTTCCAAACAACACCTTGGAATTCCATCTACATGGTGAGTGCTTTTTGTTTTCACATCTCCTTCTCATTATTTCATGGTGAGTCCAGAGGTATCAATAGGGGGACAGGTTTATCATCAAATGAATGATTGCTTGAGTAAACATCTGATTATAAAATGTGCTCCATTTTTAGTAACTTAGTATGTAGACATATGTTAGGGAAGCATTAATTTGGCCTGCCATACTTTAGACAGAGAGGAGGATGAAGGGAGGGAGGGAAGGAGAGGAGAGGAGAGAGCGAGTAGCAAAGGCTGGAGTCACCTCTTGGGTTAAATGGCTTTAGTAGGAGAAGCTAGGGGTCTGCTTACGTAGGTCATCATTGCAAGAAGGTTAAAGCATATGGTATAAGAGAATGAAAGGTTCCACAACTTGTATTGCAAATATATAGCTATCTGTGCAGTGTGCGGTTGTAGATATGATATTATTGTCTTACCAAATATGGATGACCTCACAGGAAAGGAGAGACCAACTATGCACTGGTCAACTAGAATGAAAATTGCTGTAGGCTCAGCCAAAGGATTGGCTTACCTGCATGAAGACTGTGAGTATTCTTAGGATGCTTTTTCTGGTGACTAAGCCTGACTCAGTTATTGGGTTTAAGTTATTAATCTCTAAGCATCACTCACCTTTCATGGTATATATATCTTCAGGTCAGCCCAAGATCATACACCGAGATATCAAGGCAGCCAATATTCTTCTTGATGATAGCTTTGAAGCAAAGGTATAAAGCAAACAGAAAATTTTCTTTGTATGATTTTTTATAATCTGTCAGTCTTTCAGTATATTTTGGTTTCTCTTCAATATCCACAAATGCTTTGAAGTTGGATCTCATATATTATTGAAGACGATCTAATTTGTCTCCATCTCGTCTCTTCTTGACAAGAAGTCATGTGTTGTCCCATATATCCTTTATATGAAAATGTATGAGGATGTGTTTTTTCATCCTTAATGATGGAGTCATTGAGTTGAAAAAAGAAGTCATGATTCTGAAACCACAATTTGAGTTCTTAACATTTATCCTTGGAAATATTGTGAAAAATGTAGACTCATTTCAGGTTGCTATCTCAAACTATATTGTTTAACTTTATTCAGTTTGGTTCTCCTTGATATTAAATTATACAATGCAATAAATCAATATGTATCTTTTTTGTTAAGGTTGCTGATTTTGGACTGGCCAAGTATTCTTTGGATACTGATACTCATGTCTCCACTCGAGTGATGGGAACTTTCGGGTATTTTACATCTTGCTGATAACTAATTTTCTGTTATCATGGAAAAATTTTGAACCATTTCTTCTCTTTCAACTTCTCCAACTGCAGTTATATGGCTCCAGAGTATGCCTCTTCTGGTAAGCTCACTGAGAAGTCAGATGTCTTTTCCTTTGGTGTTGTGCTTCTTGAGTTGATCACAGGGCGCCGGCCAGTTGATAAGACTCAATCCTTCCTTGGTGATAGTATAGTTGATTGGGTATGTAGTATGTAGTCATTCCATAACACTGGTCTCTAACAGTACAGTATAATTCAGTATGCTCTAACATTGCCATTGCATCCTTAAGTAAGCATGTGGTTGTGGATAATTTTACAATGTTAAGGCGACAAATCAACTTTTTTAACTAATAAAATTTTCGATAGCTGTGTCGAATTCATGTGTTTTGATGATTCTACCTGCAAATGTGCTGATACTAATATGCTAGGCAAATATGGCATCTCTTGGTAATGATGGTCTATAATAGTAAGGGGTGGTAGCTAATTGCAAACAATAAGGATATTTGCAGGATAGATTATGTATTTTCGGGCTCTCCTTGCTTTTGGTATTTATATAATCATTTTTGTTTAGTTGCATAAAGAAGCATTCTAAAGCTAAACTATCAGGTCCAGAATGTGAATAATAATGATGATGGTCGTAAAAATCAAAGCTTGATTACCATGGAAAAATAATAATTATTTTTATGCATATTCAGGCAAGGCCTTTGCTCAAACAAGCTTTGGAAGAAGGCGTCTACGATGCTCTTGCTGATCCAAAATTACAGGGGGACTATGATTCCAATGAAATGACTCGAATGATTTCATTTGCTGCAGCCTGTATACGTCATTCAGCACGTCTTCGACCACGAATGAGCCAGGTGATCCCATAGGTGTTAAATATCCTGTTTTAGGTCTTGATTAGGTCCCTTTGCTTTATTACTAGAGTTCAGATTGAATGGTTCTGGTCTTTTCCTCAAGTATGATTCCCATCTGAAAACTAGTTATGTCCTGGATGAGAACTATTAGTTGCTTTTCCTTCAAAGGCTTTGTTTGTCAAAGCATTTCAGGACCATTTCTATACGTGATCCCAATCACCATTCTTATAATCAAATTGACTCATTGCAACTCCACTTTCACTAGTATAAGAGTTGATTATTAAAACTGTATGCTGGCACATAACCATTTCTAGGGGTGAGCATTCGGTTCGAACCGAACCGAACCGAATTAAATTATAAAAATCGAATTATGTATTTTAGAAACCGAACCAAACCGAAATAGGTGAAAAATCGAATCGAACCGAACTGCTCTATTTTGGGTCGGTTCGGTTTAAACCGATCGGTTTTGATTTTTAATTGATTTTTAATTTAGACTTGATTTTCAAATTATTTGATCTAATTTTGACTTTGGTTTGAACCTAATAACCATTAATCAATGAAATTAAACAATTAATATATATAAAATTAAATATAATTCATAAATTTCTCATAAAAATAAATCAATTCAAAAATTGATTCGGTTCGATTTGGTTCGATTTGAATATATAAATTACTATTCGGTTCGGTTCGGTTTAACCGATTTTTTTTTCTCTTCAAAACCGAACCGATTGAACCGAATTGACTCGGTTCGGTTCGATTTATCGGTTTGAACCGAAATCTACTCACCCCTAACCATTTCTACCATTTCTGCATAATTCAGATAGTTCGAGCACTGGAAGGAAATGTGTCTCTAGATGATTTAAGTGATGGAATCACAACTGGGCACAGCATGGTGTATGGCTCTTATGGAGGTTCAGACTATAGTTCTACCCAATACAAGGAAGACTTGAAGAAATTCAGGAAGATGGCACTAGAAAGCCAAGAACATAGTAGCAGTGAGTACAGTGGAATCACCAGTGAGTATGGTCTACAACCATTTAGCAGTAGCACTGAAGGCCAAGGTACACAAGAGATGGAATCAATTAGGAAGGAGACAACCACCAAAAATTCCCATGAAAGTTCTTGACAGTTTATTACATTGTTCTCAGTTCATCAATTTCAGGTAGATATATCTGCACAGTAATCAATATTGGATTCACTATTTGGTGGCTGGTCGATTAAGTGTCCAGAAATTCAGCTTGGCAGAGACTTGGCTGTGCTGAATGTAGTAAAATGGAGCTGGGATGCATGAGATGGGGTCTATTTTGTATTTAATTAGGCCAATTTTTCTAGATGAGACAATCTTATCACATTTATCCTGTTTTGACCCTCTCATTGTTTATGTATTCCCAAGAATATATAGAGTTGGATTAGATACCATCGACATGATAAATTGAACCAGATTTCCAACTTCCACGCTTGTGTCCTTTCGTTAGTTTCGACTGGAAAAACAAGATCACCAACAGAAAGGGGTCACCACGGCAAATTTCGGCCACGGTCCAATATTATCGGGAAAAAGGAGCTTACAGGTAAGTACCTCTGAGGCCAAGTTCAATTGAAGTTGGTAAATTTTCATTCCTAAATTATATATATATATATATATATATATATATATATATATATATATATATATATATATCTCATTTTCCTCTAATTGATCAGTTGATGTTTGCTAGAGCAGAGAAATGAGCCACCCATTTCGATTGCTTGTGCTTTGAATTGAAAAAAAAAATGTTTATACTTCGGATAATGCCCATGATCTCTCTTTGCTGATCTGCTTTGATAGGCTAGCTGGCTAGGAGTATTAAAGTAGTAAAAAAATTATCAAGTGACGAGCAAATCGGACTCTATCTGCAGCACGCCAAACCCAAAATAGGATTTCGTAGTGTTTTCAATTTGGTTTCTGTTTGTGCAAGCAGACAACGCGTGCAAGCGGACGCAATTCCACTTTCTCTATTAGTCGAGGATTTCAATTTGGTTGATTTGGAAAGTTTAAGTCGGTTTCAATTCGAGTAACGTGAGAACCAATTTGTCATATTTTGGGTTGATACATAAAATCCCAGACTGACACTCTTACCCATATGCGAGGCCATAAATAAGTGTACTGAAAGCGAAAGACGTGAGATGAGGATTAGGGACAAGGACATACATTTCAGAATCCTTAATTGGGCTTTCTGAGTTTGCATATACTTTAATTTCTCCTGATCAACTTCGGCTCAGGGTTTGGATGCCCAGTATGCATTACTCCAACGATATAATTCTACAATAATTAGAAAAGAATGATACGCCACATGGAGAATTTACACAGATGGGAAGAGCTAATCATATTGGATTCTTATGCAATGCAACATTTTTGCATTCCAGTTATTAACAAAAATGATAGAAAACAAGTATGCAGAGAACTAGCATTTTCGGAATAGGTATATTCAACCGTTGAATAAGGAGCCAAGCTGCTTAAACTTCAGAGTCGCAGCTGGTGAGGATGCATGAACTCCCAATATGAAGGTAGAGGCTATTGGCCACTGCAGAATCACTAACCCAGCTGACCCAGCTGGTATCAACACGTATAATGTCAGTGTTCCTCTGATCTTTGGTTGCTGCAGAACACTTGCTGTTTACACTGCAGTTTCTTCCTACACTCGTAAATGATCTCGCTGAAGGTTATATTCATTTCAGAAATGTGCATATCAAGACATGAACAAGTATGAGAAGAAAGAATAAGAGGTGACGACGCACAATTCAAAAGCAGATAAGAAACTATCACGAGTCACAACATACTACCTACTAGCAAAACTTTTGCAACTCCATAGAAACCACAAAGCATCATCTGGTATATATGACAATTACAGAACAAAGATGATAGAGACTCTCTTATATGGCTGCTGAGACTGTGTAGCCTAAGCCTAACAAGTTATTGATCAGAAGAGTAGCCAACTTTTTAATCTAGGCAGGAAAGAAGAATACTGTTGTAACCTCCAAACTGTTGCCTAAACTCAAACATAAGAGACTAAACAAATGGCCAGGACAAATCATCTGATGTCCCCTTCAGGAATATTTATCATTGTCAAGAACAGATGTTTAAACATAGTCATCTTTTAATGTGAACCCACTCATAAATAAACTGTTTCTATCACAATGGGGAAAAAGAGTTGAGCTGATCTAATTAAAGCTTGAGCTAAGCCAGTCAAAGCTAAATAAGGTTGTTAAAACTTTGTTTTCAAAAATGCTTAAGCCTCCTATCTTAAGCTCAAATGTACTCAATCCAACTTCTAGCTCTTAGCGTCCGACTCTTGTACTGATGAGATCAGCTAATAACTGGTAGTTTGCACCCTTAATTAGTCAACCACACAGGAGAAATGCAAGCATGTTTACACCAAAGATAAGGCAGGGTTAAATACTCCACCAAGTAGCCTATAATTTTGGGCCTACACACCCAAATCTTCAAAGCGTATTTGCACAGTTTAACCATATACAAAATGGTCTGTCTTGATTGAGTTGGTGATACAACAACCAGTGACATTGAAACATTGTGCTTATTGTCTTGCCAAAGAATATATTAATCTCATGTTCTGCACAAGTTTTTCCTCCCGGGTTTGGACATGTGGATAGAGAATTATCCACATACAGAACTCATAACTAGACGATGAACATAGTAATAACATGGTCCAAATTGATTGTATATGCTACTTCATGTCTCCAAAACATATTAAAATTACCAGTCAAAGGCAGAGAGCAAAGAAGGTGATTGTAGTTTTGATTAGGGCCAGTAAGTTGATCCTTCACTATTTATGTAAAGGAGTTGCTTTACTAAAACCCTCTGGTAGCCTGTGCATGCTTACCTGAAAAGTACAAGAAAGCCATCGTGTTAGACATAACAACCAGGAAAAGTTGAGCTCCCAATCTTGCTAACTTCAGAATATGTATTGGTTTATTTATACGTACACACACACACACACACACACACACACACACACACACACACACACACACACACATATATATATATATATAGAGAGAGAGAGAGAGAGAGAGAGAGAGAGAGAGAGAGAGAGAGAGAGAGTTTACCCGGATGTGTTGCACACTTCTGCAATAGGCAACTCTTCAGAAGAAGATTAATATGCAAGGTAAGTGCATCCCAATATGGCTGTGGTTCTGTTAATTGCCCCACAATTCATATTTTCCACAAAGCAAGATAGTCATATTGAGAAGCCCCTTTCCCACACCATGCCCTCCAAAAGTCATGCTTCCAATAACTCAAAAACTGTCTCAAGTCAATTCCCTCAGGAGAGAATCCTCATGCCCAAATAAAATGTCTCACCTTGCAAGCTCTTGTTGCCGGTTCTTTCCAAAATTGCCAGAATCAGTATTACAAAGATCTTAAGCATTTCCTGAACTAGTTTAAATATAACCTATCCTAATGATTAAACAATAACCAAGAAATTTTTGTGAAATGAAGTTTGGCATATATTAGTTTGACTTTGCATTCCAAATACAATATATTTTCCCCACAAATGCTCAGGATTTCATCATTACTTAGTTTCATTTTTCACATAATTTATATGATTTAAATCTTAATTAGATAGACTAAGCAAGGAATCTGGCAATCTTGTATAAAGGACACATGCCATCAACATTTTAAATCCTCAGATTTGGCGCATTAATGGGGAAAGTATAACAATTTTGAAACACCCAAATCAATTAAAAAGTGTTCAATATCAATTTTGAACTTAAACATCCATCACAAGAAATGATAAAAGGGTGCCCATAACTAAATTCCACTAAAAGAAATGAAGAAACGCAAAGTCACCTCATAAAACAAGAAACGAAATTCAGACCCCAAAACCAGTAAAGAGACTATTACAATTCATTTTATACAATAAGAAAAAGCGTCGTCTGCACTAATAAAAGAATACACTGCATAAAATAAAAAAATAAAAAAAAAAAAAACCTCTAGAATTACCTCACTCATGAGAACTATAACCGTTAACACCCATTTCCACTATAGCTAACCTCTCCTTAGCCACATTCTCCCCTTCTCTAATCTCATCCTCATCAGAATCCAAAGTGAAGTGTCCGTTGTTCTCCATCTGCTGCATCTCTGTCCTAAGAGGCTTGTACTGCATAAAATTTCTATCATCCCCATTCTTTCTAGCCATAATGGAGTACACACTCGTCACCAAAACCACAAGCAAAGCAAGATGGCAATTGAACTGAAGTGTAGCGATCCCTCTGGCCCTATGATACTCGGAGTGCCCTTTACATTTTATAGTGTAATCCCCTCTGCTCTTTTCATGCAAAGAGCAACCATGAACGATCATATTACTGTAAAAAGAAATACCCATTTGCACAAACCACATGCCTTGCAAAATCAACCCAACCCCACGGACCATTCTTGCATAATTATTCGATTTCGAGGAAGACTTTAACTCCAGAATCGTAGAAACCACACAAATCGTGATTGGAACGAGCAATAGATCAAAATACCTGTTCTCAATCCCACTTGTGTCCTTCCTTTGCAGATAATACAACAAGAACTCTTCCACAAACGCGAACAGAAGGATCAAATCAAGAAGCGGCGAAGGGAAACGAACAGAAGTTGAAAAATTCGATACCAGACCTAAAATTGAGTACAGGGAAAAGAGTGCGGCAACAGCAAGAACTTGCAACTGAAGGGCGGAGCCAATTCCATCTTGTGAATTGGCGGCATTGAAAAGTGAGATTAGAGAATCAATAATGAATAGAAAAGAGAAGACAGTGATGGCTATGTAAATAAACGAAGAAGATTGATATTTCGGGTCTGTGTTCTTTTGGGTCGTAGATTTTGATATTCGATCAATCCCAGAAGACGAAATTGAATTTGGGTTTGAGTCTAGGCTCAAATCTGCAAAGGAGGTGAGAGATTCCCATGCACCAATCAGGAAGAAACCAGCACCCGCCATAATAAGAGATAAAAGCCCCATTCTTGAAGAATTTTTTTTGTGTCGTATGTCTTCCTGTGAGATTAATTTCAGAAAGAACTTCACTTTGAGAAATGAATTCAATGGTTAGTCATCGCTTTGAAAGGTCAGAATCGGTGTGTTCAGAGTTCTTTTGGCCAGGTTTGATTTGGTTGCATTTGCTTTTGACTTTTGTTTTGTCTGTAGGTAGGCGACGACTGCCCGTGGTTACTATCCGACCCGATTTTCGATTTGGGGATGGATTTGTCACTGGGAATGGCCCAACTCAGTATAGAAAGGAAAGCCCAAATTATAAAATTTTTTAAGTTTATGATTTCTCAATGTAATAAAATTTATCTTTATTCCCTAAAAAAAAAAATTCCACACACATGTAAAATATATAAAATAAAAAAAAATTATTATAATTTGGAGTCCTTGGGAAATCTATAAGTTACATTTTGTATTTTCTAAATTAAATAATTTAATTTTTAATTTTTATTTTATATATAAATCAATTCATTAATTTAATTTTTATTAAAATTATTATTAATTCTCATAAAAATAATTAAAATATCTCTTATTATTTTTTCGATCAGAAATAATTAAGTCTATAAAAATTTATTTTACCAATAAAATTCTTAGATATATAAATATTTTAAACTCCAATTGGCCTTAAAAATATAAGGATTAATTAATAAATAATGGCAAAGAGTATGGACCAGATGGTAATTCCATCCTTGTGTGCTGAGGTGGCCAAGAACCTTCTTCTATTAACAGAATCAAAGGAATACTATACTAACAAAAAATTTTCTTCTCTGGGAGGCACGCTTTCAGTCTCAATTCTCAAGCTCAATTTTTGTGAATTAAGGGAGGAAAAAGTAAACTGTTTCGTTAAACCCAGACCCAATTTTCTTGAATTTTGATCTAATGGCTTCCCGTAGGCGCATGCTCTTAAAGGTCATAATTCTCGGTGATAGCGGGTACTTATCGCTTCTCCCTCTCTCAATTTTGATTCCATTTTGAACCTCATTGTTTTGAATCGATTTGATTATGGTTGAGAACGAAGACGGCTGTAATTATGGCGTATAAAAGTGTTTGGTTTTCTATGTAATAAGGTTCATGTTTTACTTTTGTTACTTTTTGGCTAATATGATTTTCTGTTTAATTTTTTTATGATTAATCTGGATTCTGGCAGGGTTGGGAAGACCTCGTTGATGAATCAGTAATGTTCTTCAAAACCCAGATCTTGACTTTCAGTTTTTTTTTTTTTTGGTTATTTAATTTGTTCATTTGGTGTTTGATTTTAATTATTGAAATTTGGTACAGGTATGTGAATCGAAAGTTTAGTAATCAGTACAAGGCGACGATTGGAGCTGATTTTTTGACAAAAGAAGTTCAGTTTGACGAGAGGTTGTTCACATTGCAGGTCGTAGCAAGCACACATCTTTTTTTTTTTTAATTTTCATTTTGTTATTATTATTTTCTAAACTTCTTATCTATATTCACTGAAATTTGAAAAGAGAAACTTATAAACATCATAGCTAAAAGCTTTGATTTTTAATTTATTATGATATTTGTTCATGGAATTATTATTGAAATATGTTAGTGAAGTGAAATTACTCGAAATTTTCTGTCAGTTTAAATAGATGCAAAGGAGGATATATTTTATGTAGCCAAAGATTACCCCTTGTTAGCAGAGTTTCTATTCTTTCCGGAGGATAATTGGCTTAGATGGTACCAAAGAACAGAAATTTGCGGGGCATTTTGTATGGACAATTATGCCTTACGTGAATGATATAAACTTTGTGGTTAATTCATATTTCACCTAGAATTATATGTTGGGTATCAAGTAAAATATCTTGAAGCATAAAATAATTCAAGAACAATACAATTGTCAGTTGGCTATATTGGACTCTTGGTTATGCCTTGAAGAACGGACCAAATTGTCCAGTTTGATGCAATTGCTGAAATGAAATTATTTTGGAAGTTGGTCCAAGCTGTTAGTTGCATGGTTCTAAAAGTGACTATATAATGTAGCAAATTAAGATACCATTTTAAGATGAAGAGGACAACAGAGAAGTCAGAAGTACTGCAAACAGACTGATTATTATTATTGCTTTACTGTATTTAGGTTGAACCAACAAAGATAGCTGTAAAAATTGAAGTGCAAGGTTGAAGACTAGATAATTTCTTCATTATTCACAATGGAGTAATGTTAACAAGTTATCCGCATACCACAAAATTGCAACATTATAAAATTTTTGTTGAGCATATCTGTACTGCAACTCATTTTCATACTTGGGTGGAATGCCCAGTAATTGCAAACTAAGTGGTTTTGTTCTGAGCCTTGTTGTTTATGCATACAGATATGGGATACTGCTGGCCAAGAAAGGTTTCAAAGCCTTGGAGTGGCTTTCTATCGTGGTGCTGATTGCTGTGTTCTTGTGTATGATGTGAATGTCATGAAGTCATTTGATAATCTTAATAATTGGAGAGAAGAGTTTCTGATTCAGGTTCTTGTTGTCATATTACTTTGCGATTTATACAACGACAGAAAGTTAAATTCTGAGGTGTTACTCTGCAGGCTAGTCCTTCTGACCCTGAAAACTTCCCATTTGTTGTGTTGGGGAACAAGATAGATGTCGATGGTGGCAATAGTCGGATGGTAAGCTATTTTTCTTCCACAACATCCCAAAAAAGGAACTTGAGAAACTTCCTTTGAATATTAACTTCTCACAGGATTTAAATGATGTTAAAACCTTATATTGGTGTTGTGAAGATGTATACACATTTGATAGCTAAATTGTATATAGATAGATATTGTTCCTCCTGTTGATTTTAGATTTCAGAGAAGAAAGCGAAGGCATGGTGTGCTTCTAAGGGAAACATACCTTACTTCGAGACTTCTGCAAAAGAAGGATTCAATGTGGATGCTGCTTTCCAGTGCATAGCCAAAAATGCACTAAAGAATGAACCTGAAGAAGAAATGTAAGTCTAAAATAATTAACTGCAATTAAGATTTTTTTTTTTTTTTTCCCTCTTCTCCCCACTTAGTGAAAAGGCATGTTTTCCCATTTGTTGTTAAAGCAACAATCGATTGATTTTTGTTCTTTGCTCATGCATTTTTTTAAGTGCTATAAAAAGCCTTATAGCACTCCTACTATGGCTGATCTTGAGACATTTCTGAGGTCATTGAATTGGTTTATCTTTTGGAAAAAATATAAGGATTTGGATTGCAACTTTCATTAACTTAGCCAAGCTCTATATATATCATGGGGTACTGATTGTTTTGAGCTTCTATTTGTCGGTAATGAAAGATACATTCCTGACACGATCGATGTTGCGGGTGGAGGGCGACAGCAAAGATACACAGGATGTGAATGTTAGAAGGAATTTCCAAGACTCGGTCCGTTCTTTCAATCGGAAATGCAACTTTCATTCATATGTTTCCATTCAATATGCAGCGATTATAACTGAAGTCTAATGATTACGAAGAGGGCATACGAAATTTCATTATGTATCATATGTAACTGTGGGAGCACATTTCCATTTTTAATCATTTTGTTTCCTTCTGAAAAATTTAGATTTGTATTCAATTATAATTCATCTGGTTACATTAACATTGTTATACTGGTTACATTTACTCCCAAATTGTTAGTTTCATTTTTTTATTAATAAAAATTCAGAATCAACGTTGGCAATATCAGCGTAATTATTAACCGTTTATTAACTGGAACATTATAGCATACTTTCGAAGGCTAGTTTTGGGCTTCAATCGTTGATTCAGCCGATTCCAGTTTGAAATGATCTCAAGATGATATTGGTTCTGGTTTTTGGTTCGATTTTAAATATTATTATACTATAATAAATTTTTAGATATTATTTATTTAATTTTTAATAAAAAAATAAAAAGACTTAAATATAAACTTAATATAAATAAAAAAGAAAATAAGCTTTTGAATTGGAGTCCAAGGGGAGAAGGCCTGAACTAGGTCCTAATTCTGATTCAGGGTTAGGCCAGGTCAATCGCTGTCAAAAAGGCTTTGGCAGGATCTACCTAATAATATCTCCTTGCTAGCTCGTTAACTGCCCTTTGCCAGCAACTCAGCTGTTAGCAGAAGTAAAGAACCAAGTATTGTCCTTGGCTTAACACTACTGTTCTTGTTTCATTTCATTCATGGACATGGAGGCCCCAAAGGATCAAGAATCCACCGGATTACTCCTCAAGATCCTCCCGCCTCGCCTCGAAGATGCGGGCCTCGAGGATTGCACCCTTCCTCTTGAGTCCATTAAAGAAGCTTTCTTCAAAGCCGCCTCTGCCATTAAGTCAGGCACCACCTCTTCCTTCTCCGACGAAGAAGAAGACGATTGTGTTCAGGACCGCTGGCCAGAGGCCAAAGACTTGTCTGATGAGGTCGTCGGTGGGTCGCCGAGCGCTGCCATGCCGGACACTTTCGTGGGAGTAGACACAGGGATGGATGTGCCGGGACATTGCGTGGCAGAGAAGGGTGGTGGCGTGGTGTGGGAAGGCGGGGATAAGGTAGTGGCGGGTGGTGGTGATGTGGAGGACAAAGATAGAGAAAAGGGGTGCGTGGATGATGGGTTGAAGGGATTGAAGATTGGGGACAAGAAGGAAGAAAATGGCGGTGATGCTGATGGTGATGGTGATGAGGAACGGGAGGAGAAAGAAGGTGAGAGGCCAATATTGACTGAAGGTGTTATGTGAAAAAAAAATGGAACCCCTTCTAGTGTTGAGTTCTGCCTTTATTTCTAACAAGTGTCTAGTGTTCATTTTAGTATCTTGTTTATATATGAGCTATGTTCTAGTTTTCTTGAAGAAAATGTCTTCTTGTACCTTTTCTTTATAATCCAATGTTGAATGAAATTTTCAGCTTTTGAACTTGTTCTTGCTTTGAATATGATTATATTTGAATGTTCTATTATTGTTGTCCAATTTGTCACCTTTATGACTAACTAATGACTTAGCTAATATTCTTGAATTATTTGGGGTTTGGAATAAATGGCAGTAAGAATATGAGACATTTTTGTCGGTGTGTGACCGTGTTCCTATGGTATTACTATTTTTTCAGTGCTTAATGAGCACTTGTATGATATCAGGGTATTTATCCTGAATTATTATTATTATTATTATTATTATTATTAATTTTCAACTTGATCTTGGAAGTGAGAACATGAATTTAGCTTAGTATCTTCGTGGTCTCATGATAGTATTAGAGTTTGTAACCTGGTTTTGCATAATTTGCTGCTGGTGACAAATTCCTTTCTTTGGCTAACCTGCACTGTAAATATTTAAGTGTTTAACCTTTCTAAGCTTACTTTAGGTGTTTGCTAGGTATTTTAGAACCTCTGTTTTAGTATTTGGAAATTTGAAGGTTTCAAGTGGTAGGTAGACAAGTAGACATTTTTGTATATGTTGGGATTTGGAAGCAATAAGAAAAGTGGTTACATTGGGATTGGGTACATAAAAAATACGGATTATTCTCTTGGCTTTATTGTTGGGGTGAAACTAGAGCAATGAGTAAATTTAGATGGAAGCAACAGTTATTGTAGTTTTGCGTCTGTGATTAGTTTTTCACTTTTTCCATCTTGTCGCCCTTTTGAAGCTTTGGTAATCAGGATAAAGTGGGGAGTTTTAGCTGAATGGAATATGGACATGCTGGAGGAACTTTGGAGAGATTGTTGTTGGGTAGGAAGGTAATGAAGATTGAGGATAGAGAGATGAGTTTGATGTTTATGGTGTTGGCTTTTGCATGAGCACCTTTTGTGATAACGACTGTGCAAGTTTCCTTGTTTGTTCTTCACACTATCAGGAGGTTCTGGTTTAGTTTACTTAATTTGACCTACTCCAAAATAATTTAGTGGATATTGACAGTTTAATCTCTTGAGAAAAATTTGAATTTGTTGCTTGAATATGTGTATGAAAGGAAAAGTCTTCACATCTCAAGAGCAAAGCAATAAGGGTTGCTGGAGACATTTCCTAAAATTTTCTCATTGAGAAAACAAATTAATTTACTTAGTTTGCCTTTTATTCAAGATTCTGAGCGTACATAAGGCTCTTCTTGATGAGCAGGAATCAGTGTTTAGCATCAGGTACAAAATGAATTAGGTTTAGTGTAGACAGCTGTAGAAGTCTGGTTTCTTTATACTATTGAATTCTTTAAATTAATGGCATTGTTATTGACAGAGGAAATTCTGAAAAGCTAGATTGGAGATCATATACATGCTCTTGGACGTGATGTTTTGTTAAGATATACATTGCAGAGTGAGCTCACTATGTGGTGTGGACTTTAGCCGTGGAGTTCCTTCGATATCTGGGATGATTTCAAATAAGTGGACTGTGCCTGCTTTTAAGGGTTGAAGAAGGCTGTTAAATGTATATTATTTGGTCCCTTCATCATTGACATGCATGATTGATGCATATTGGTGGACAGACTTTTCTTTTATGTTTTTTATTGGTTACTGGCAAGAGCAGGGAAGATTATGTGTCTACCAGATAAGCCTCATCTTGGAGGCTTGAGGTAAAGTTTGTAGATAAGATGATGATATATTTCAAGTTTAATGGACAGTGTGTGGTTTAATATCAGTAATTAGTGGATGCTGTTGCTGAGGTGTACCATGTAACCGGTTCATCTAATGGGAATCAAACCTTCAAGAAGAATGCTTTGTAATGATTATGAAATGGGGACACGGTGTGAAAAGTTGAATAAGCACACAGATTTTGGTGTCTGTATCTCTAGTGGTACTTGATGTTGCAATCTGACGATATAACCTTGCTTAAGAAGCTTCTGCTTAAGGATGGCTAGAATTTTCCCACGAGATCTTGATTCTTATTTGTCATTTTGTGAATTATGAAAGCCTTCTAAATGTCCTCTTCTGTAGGGCTAGGCCGTATGGAATCTATAGGTTGTTTAGATGCATGATCTGTTTAATTTAGCAACCAAAATCAAATTTGAATTGTCAATTGACCTAAAGGTTTCTACGATATTGCATAAAATTACTTTTTAAGTGCTGGAGATGGGTCCAAAACAATTTTTACTAGCTATTAGTTTGCCACTTTTTTCTTGGTTCAACATGATACGTGAATTTCTAGAAAATAATTCTTTTCCCTAAAAAAATGATTTTCTTATATTTCATGCCTGGAATGCATCCCCTGTGTTTGTAGCATCATAAGAATTGGATGGATGTATTGGTTCCTGAGTTACCATAACTAGGATTAACTGTATACTCACTAGCATGAATTGATTTTATTTCATTTGAGTACTGGACTCCTTTTAGTATTTTAAAGAAATTCTACCTGGATTTTGACCATTTATCTTACCTGTATTGCATCCACAATACTGTGCAGAATGCACTGTACCCTTAAACTTCAAGCTCTATTTGAATTTTCTGTGAGTCTATTGAAAAGTATTCCCCACCGGTGTACAGTGCTTTTAATAGTTCTATCACCAGTGAAAATCATTAAGGTTTCTGTTTGGATGTACAGAAAACACTCACACATGTACACATTCACATACATACACAACGTATGGAATTGGACTTACGGATTTAGAATTGAAATACCAAATATAATCAGCCAATTATATGAGTCTGATCGAGTCTGAATGGATTTGTAAATGTAAATTTGAATTACTTTCAAAATTTGTTTCAGATACTATTCTGTTTAACCCAGTACTATCATGAGGAGTCTTAGGTGTAGAATATTCATGAGTGTGAAAACAAAGTGGGAAAAGGCCTTCGTACTTTGGAGAAATGAGCTAAGCAAAACTACTTAATTTGTTCAGATTCTTGATCTAAACATGTGATCAACAAAAATAAGGTATGTCTTTTTGGATATATGAAAACTGAAAACAATTTTTTTTTTCAAGTTTTGGATATGCGACGTGTCATGAGTATGGTCAATAGCTATTCTGAAATATACTTGGATAAGTTCTCAAAACTATGCGAAAAAGTGGCCAAAACTGCCACGTGTATTGTTATAGGAGGCATTTGCTAGTCCTAACTCTCACATCACATCTAGAATAATAGATTTCACTCCTGTGCATTTGGTGTGCGAAATGCATCTTTGATGGCAGCAATTGTTGTCTATGTCATTGAATTACCATCTCTTACTAGTTCCATTACATCAGGAACTGTGCATGAAATGATATTGCTGTTCTTCTTTTCTTGATGATCTTTGGAAGTTATTTTTTTACATGCTAAGGGAAAAAAACAGTGCATGAAGTGATGAAATGATGCTCTAAAGCTTCAAGGAAACTATTTCTATGAATGTCTCTTTTCATGTCACTTTCATTTTTTTCCATTTTATTGGATATCAGACACATGTTAGAAGAAAGACTAGTTAGAAAAGAAAGAAAACACACAAAAAGAGAGAGAGAGAGAACTGGTTGCATGTGCAACTGGAGTTTATCAACTTTAGCCAAGGATGTGATATTGTGATCACAAAAATAAGTGGTTGTTTCTGATTTTGATGGGAGTCAAATTATTCCTGGGTTGTCACTTATGTTTCAACTTATTGAGTTGGTGAGAGTAGCTTCTGCTTTCAGTCTACTTGAAAAATTTGCAAGATCTGTGTGTTAATACTTGGGTTTTAGTTTTGGGTTTGAATATTTATATCAAAGTTTGATACTATCAGAGAGAGAGAAGGGAGGAACTAACCAATCTGATGTCTGGGATGAGGTCAAAGAGGTGGCGTTTGATATTGCTGGGACCAATTTTGAGTAGTTTTCTTGTAGCTTCAATATATGTTTTAGCAGAGACAAGACTGAAACAAGAAAGTCCAAGTTATAAGACCCAAGAGGTTGAGCTTTGAATTTCTTTTACCAAAAGGGTCAAGCGGGTTATAAACATGTTTGGCCGGTAAATTCAGTATTTCGTTATCTTTTATTTTTGTGCAAGTTTGTCAAATCTTATGCGATTCTCTATTGAGTACTCTGCCATGTTTTGTTTACTGGGTAGAAGACAATAATATGGTTTTTAAGGTTTAGGACACGGCAGATTCTAAACCTACTATCAGCAGGGGCCATGGAAATAGTCTCTATTTGATTAGTTTCTTTGCTTATCTGCTTTTAACTCTCTCTTTAAATTCTGAATTTTGGCAATTGTATTTGATTATTGGCTTTGCAGGAAATGAGATTTGGCTGGAAAATTGTGCTTGGTAGCATAATTGGATTCTTTGGCGCAGCATGTGGGAGTGTGGGAGGTGTTGGTGGGGGTGGCATTTTTGTTCCTATGCTTACCCTGATAATTGGGTTTGATGCCAAATCATCAACAGCTCTATCGAAGTGTACGAGAAATTTGGATCTTTTCATGCTAACTTTCATCACTCAATTCTACATTTACTAGCACTAAGAACTATAAGCTCAAAAGCAAAAAATAAGTGTTGTGTGCACCCTTTGGTTTGATTTGAAAATTCATCATGTTTTCAGGATATTTATTCATCTCTAAGTTGATTCAAAATCACAACTGGATTCCACTAGTACATTCCTGTTTCGTTAATATTTCCTCAAGCTGTTGTTGATCTGTATGCTTTGTCAGGTATGGTCACAGGTGCAGCAGCTGCAACAGTTTACTACAATTTGAAGTTAAGGCATCCTACGCTTGAGCTACCTATCATCGACTATGACCTAGCACTTCTATTTCAACCAATGTTGGTTCTGGGAATTAGCTTGGGAGTTGCTCTCAATGTGATTTTTGCTGACTGGACAATCACAATTTTGCTAATTATTCTCTTTTTAGGTATGATATTATTAGAATTTTCACCCTGTTAATCTTCTTGCCAACATTATTGATCATTCTGGGTAACCTGCAGTCACATCATCCATGGCATTCTTCAAGGGTGTTGAAACATGGAAAAAAGAAACCAAATTGAAAAAGGTCCCTTGAATTTTCTTCAACTCTTCAAGCTTAAATTATTTACATTCTAATGCAACTCACTTCCTCTTGTTACTCAATTCACTTGTTTTTCTGAATTTTTAGGAGGCTACTAGACACTTGGAATTTGTTGGTGAGTTTTTATGAAATTTTATTGTGTATGTATTGAACTACTTTTTCCCCCTTTTCTCTTGCAAGTTTAATTTGCTTATTAATCAGAAGACGCAACTGAAGGAGCGGAGGACAATCCTCCCCCTGGAGGCCCCATCACTGCTGTTCAAGAGGAACCCAATCAACCAAAAAAAGATAAAGTGAGAATATTTAGAGGCTGCCCTTCATTTTTAATGGTTTTTCATGACTAATTTCTGTAAATGTCTCAGGTCTCTATTGTTGAGAACTTTTACTGGAAGGAACTTGGACTTCTTATTGCTGTGTGGCTGATAATTCTTGGTTTGCAGATTGGCAAGGTTTCATTGACTTAGTGCTATTTTCATTCTATTCATAGTCTTGTGTATTCATGGGCTAGACTGATGGGGAACTTATAAATCTTGGACCCAGAATTACTCGACAACCTGTTCTGTAACATATTGGGTATTAAACATTCTGCTGGTATATTCAGTATGATAGTCAAAGAATAAATGACTTGCATTATTCCTAAGTTTCTTTGAAATCTTAGTGTCTTCTGTCAGAACAGTTCTATATGCTTTGGTGTTGTCTCTCAGATCCCTGTAGCTGTTGGGGTAACTGCATATGAGGCAGTTAGCCTGTACAAAGGGCAGAGAAAGATTGCATCCATGGGAGAAGCAAGCACAAACTGGCGAGTTCACCGACTTGTTCTCTATTGTGCCATTGGTGTGTTGGCTGGAATAGTTGGTGGGATGCTTGGACTTGGTGGAGGATTCATTTTGGGTCCTCTCTTTCTGGGGATGGGAATCCCCCCAGGTGCAATTGCCATCTGTTGTATCAACATGCCAGAGTGAAACTGAGTTCATGCCTGTACTGACATTAAGCACCTTGATGTGGGTGTCAAGTGCCACAGCCACATTTGCTATGACTTTCTCTGCCTCGATGTCTGTCATAGAATATTACCTTCTAAAGCGTTTCCCAGTTCCTTACGGTAACTTACATGGTGCAATCATGATTCAAATTATTAAGAAATATATTTTCCTTTCCAAAACTTGCTAATAATTTTCCAATTTTAAACAGCTCTCTACTTCTTTGCGGTGTCTATTGTTGCCGCCTTTATAGGGCAACATGTGGTAAGAAAGTTGATTAGTATATTAGGGAGAGCATCTATAATAATCTTCATTCTGGCGTCCACGATCTTTGTGAGTGCTCTATTACTAGGTATGCATCAATCCCTTCAAAAAGTTGCAGATTCTTATAAAAATCTGACGTTATAATTCTCATTATTGAAAACTTTCCTTTTGACCACAAACAGGTGGGGTTGGCATAGCACGCATGATCGAAAAGATTGAAAGGAAGGAGTACATGGGATTTGAAAACATTTGTTCATATGGAGCTTAGTATCTAGCTCTATTGTCTTTATCCAAAAATCCTCTACATTGCCTCTCCTTCCATTGCTTTAGTATCTTCTTTTTGGTGGTATCACTATCAGCTGTTGAATTCCCTGTAGGATTAGTTATTGGCTGTGCTCTAGATATCTTTAAATATAAGCTTTCCATGACTTGTCACCTTAAACCATAAGCTCAGTTGACATAATTAAGCTTGATTCCAATCTAGCTTCCTCTATCAACCTTTTCCAATGTAATTCTCTCCATTTGGTATTTTGTATCAAGAGACTGTAAAGCTGCAAACAACCATCAATCTGTTGGGTTTTTTGATGAGGTACTAGTACTAGTTGACTGGTTCATGTCCCTGTTCTTGACTGAAACAATATTGCGGATGGAAGGTGGAAGCTAAGATCTTAATGTCTAATTGTTTAAGAAATGCTCTTGTTATTTCCAAATAGATTGATTAGCTTTTATTATTGCTAAAAAATAACTCATGTTTGTGTTTCTTGCTGAAACTTTTGCAGCGAGAACCGTTGTATGTTTAATGCCACTCTTTCTATTAAGAAGTAGCAAGCCTGGATTGAGCAAAAGTGGAATGTCACGACCCAACCTATGGTCGGACCGGCACTAGAATCTGAGTCAGTCTAAAGCCCCCGAGGCTCATAGTAAGTCTAACTATTACTCAATCCAACTTTAAGACCCATTTGGACCCAATTTCAAGAATTCAACTGAATAAAGTCCGGTCATAAAATGGACCATTTAATGGGGAGTTTTTGACTCGCCTGATCTGTAAACACAATATATAATAAATTGGGGAGTTCAGCTCACCTTCCACATAATCAAAATGTTATAACTCAAATGGGAGCTCAACTCTCTCATCCAATCCCATCATACATACAGTTAATAATTTTACAGGTCCAACATAACTTTTATAATATAAGCTCAAAATAAAAATAAGTGCTTGTAACACATGCGGAGTCTAAAATTTAACTCAATTGTACAAAATATATTAAATATTATTAATGGACCTGCGAAGAAGAAGAACAGGTTAGCCACAATAAATAATCCTCCTGTAGTCTGGAAAAATAGATGATCAGGAGTAAGCATTCGATTCATAGAGTAAAATATCAATTTTAACCATAATCTCTATAGCTATCTAAAGATAATGCACCCTGTAGAGTGAAATGTAACATCGTTAAAATTTTCATATCATAACAGCAAAAAGGCAATTTGGAGCACTCACACCCCCAATATTGTCAAACAATATATATATGGGAGTTGATCCCCCTATACAGCACTCTTAATCCAACCTCTGCAAGCAAGTGTCTCTCAAGCCAGACTTTCACTTAATAAATCAAATGCGAGGTCGAAATTTTACCAGCAATTAGATAAGATATAGATCTAAAATTTTTATGAAGAACACCATCCAAATTTATGCCATTAACCTAGTCAAATTTTTGCAAATTTGTATAAAATTTGTATAATGTTGTAATATATATTGTGGTTTGAATTTCTCTTAATGTAAATTTTGTAATGATGTATATATATTTTTTTTTTTCTAATGAAATATAAATGAACTATTTTTTTTAATTTTGAAATATATATATATAGTTTTTTTTTTTTTTTTTTTTTTTGAAACTGAAGAAAATGGATTTTGAAGTGTCTCTCAAGCCGTGTCTACCCATCCTGTTCATATCCAATACCATAACACACGCACGCCACGCACACACACTCCAAATTACCACAAACAACATCCATGGCACTTCAACAATTATGAATGCAATATAAAATGTGCCTAGTATTTAACTACATAGATATATATTTATAAGTGATGCATGGGCATGCTTGAACATATAATAATATCGAAATTACAATTAAAATTAATATTTTACTCACAAACTTAACCGAAGTCACTGTGACGGCTGGGCGCAGGAGGAAGGCTGTCCCGGCTCACCTGACAATTTTATTATAATTATTTAATACATTTAACTCAATACAAATTAAGAAAATACCAAAGATGTCCTAAGTAGTGCCGAAAATCCAGCAGAGTCTCCCCTATATCTAGGACCTACCCAACCTGCAAAAGGGCTCAAAATGCACTTCTATATCCACAAACCACACACCCACAACTCAATCACATCACATGGTCCATCCTGAGTCCATCCAAACAATCAACAATCACAATATGAAAAATTATAGCTTAATCCTTATAATTAACCCTTTTGCAAAAACTACCCAAATGAACTCTAAAAATTCTAAAACTTTGCCCTGCGGTCCTTAGCAATATAATTAAGCTAATGCAAAAAGAATTATAATTTTCTAAGCTACCACGAATATTCTATGGATTTTTAATCCAATTCAAGCACTAGATAATTAAGAAAAAATAAGGTTCGGGTTTACCTATGCCGATTCCGACCCCGGAAATGCGCTCAGGATGTCTTACAATGGTGGGGTAGCTAAAATCTCAACCCAATTTCAAGACTTTTTCGGTAGCTTGTTTGCCTGACCTGAAATTTACAGACCTGGGCAACCGTTGAATTTCCACGAATTGAAGATACCTACATGAAGCCCACAACATGTGGGTTAGTATATAATTTTTAAGGAATTTTCTAAGTTCATTTAGTGCTCGAAAAAACACTATGAAGTTTCTCGGGATTCATCGAAAAACGGTGTCAAAAAATTTTGAAATTGGTATTTCCGCGAAGCTCTCGACGAGTGAAGCACTCTAGCACTCTCGGTTTTTTCGTGGGGTTCACGGTTTGCGAGAAATTTAGCCCAAAAGTCGAAATGGGCTAAAACTTCCCGGACACAAATTGGGCAAACCGCTCTATAGATTTTGGTGTTCTTGGTGTCTATGGAAAGTTCTCGAGGTGTAGAAGAGGTTTGGCACAAGACCAGGTCCAATTGGTGGCCGGATCGGCCGAAATCGGCTCGAGAAGCCTAATCAGCGTGCTGCGTGTTAGGGCGTCTTCGGGCATGTTTTCCCAACTCCTCAGGCGACGTCCGGCGAGGGGGACAGGCTGGGGTGGCGCGCCGGCGAGCTGAGAAGGCTAGAGCGATGGTGGGGCAGCGAGAGGAGGAGAGAGAAGAGAGAAAACGAGAGAGAGAGACAGAGAGAGAGAGAGACAGAGAGAGAGAGAGAGAGTGTGTGTCGGGCACGCACGAAGGGAAGAAGAAAAGGAAATAGGCTGATCAGATTCGACCTGTCCTATCCGATTCGGTTTGATTCGGCCAGTCCGATTCATGATATAAAATTTTAAATTTTTACTCTGGGTTGGGATCGAAAACGATGCTCAAAAATTTCGAAAAAAATTCTAGAAAACTCAAAAAAATTCGTAGAGTCCAAATATATTTTTAGTTGTCACGTGGTCTTTAAATTAATTTTTAAAAATCATCAAAGTTTTATATTTTCGGAAAATCGAACCCGATTTCTAAAATCCAAAAAATTTAAAATAATTTCCTAAAATTTAAACAAAATAAAATATTAATATCTATCCATAAAATAATTAATTTAAAAATTAAGGGTATTACATGGAAGATGTCTTACATTTTTTTAATTGTATCTTTATGCTGTCTCTGAGTTCTCCATGGATTTAATTTTAAATATAAAGTTTAGCCAAATGGTTTAGTGCTTGGAAGTTCGGAGACAAATTTTTTTTTTTTATATATATTATTAAACTTATCTGAGTACTTGAGTTGCATATAGAACATGGCATCTGAATTTTATAGGGGACAGCATATGGAATTAGATGCTTGACAATCACGTATGAAATAATTCTTGAGCTTTTGTTGAGTTTGTTGTTGAATTCTCCAACTGAATATAAGCAAGATGCAAGTCCCAATAGCTTATTAAATTGTTCTTGAAGAAATAAATAAATATAAAGATAATAGGCTAATCGATAAGATACTTCTCTAAAAATTTCTCCATAAATCTGGCTGCGGTCTGGTTCTGAATCGAAATTGTCGGTTCCCCAACTTCATTGTTTGGATTGATTTTAGTTTCAAAATGGTTTTAGTTTAAAACTGTTGTTGGAATCAACTGTTTTGGCCTGGTTTTGATTCAAATTCAAGGAAGAGAAAACTGTAACGAGCCTTCTGTACTAGGTTCTTGATCAGTTCATGAATTAAAACCATTGACTCGGACTGGTATCGATTTTGATTCAGATCGGTTTCAGTCCTGTTTACGATTAGAGCCGGCTGTGGACCGGTCTATTTTTGCATTGCATACGTACGTGTAATCTTTGCCTCGAAACAGCAGCTGGCAAGTGGGAGATAACTAAAATCATACGGCAGGCATCATTTGACTATTCGTTTGTATTTTCAAAGTGAAAAGGAGGGTCTGTCGATCAAGGCTAGCACATGTAGCTTTATATTTTGCTAGTTAAATATTATTAAGGAGAAGAAGCAAGACCAGATAAACCTCGTCAGGTCAGCTGAATTTTTTCTCTCTTTAATTTCTGACTCTACTTCCAACTGATTCTAAAGTAAGAAATAATTTTTTTTTAAAAATTATTATTTAATTTTTATATTTTAATAAAATTAATTATTTAATCTCTTTATTTTAAAAATTATACTATTTAATTCTTCTATTTTTAGTTCGTAAGCTTTTTACTCGTTAACTTTTTACTAGTTAAGTTAGTTAAAAAAAGGACAGATAGAATTAGTTATAAAAATTAGACAAAGACTGAATTGTTGATAGATTTAAAATTACAAGAACTAAACAATTGTATTATTTAAATTATAGAGACCGAATATGAGTTAGGGAAAAATTACTTTTAAAGTAACGGAAGGGACTAAACAGTTCACAAACTAAAAAAATATAGACATTAAATAGTATATTTTTCAAAATAATGAGATTAAATAGTTAATTTTATTTAAATATAGGGACTAAATAATAATTTTTCCTTTTTTTTTTTCACATTGCATAAAATTATGCAACTGTTGAGGACTGATTTCTTGGCCTTTGTCAGCTGCAATTAATGAAACAGTGATACAAGGTACGTTGCAATAAGTTGATATTATGGTTCAATTTCTACACATGATATTAATTTCACCTTCCTGTCTATTTTCACTCGACTTACATCCTCAAGTGGATAACTAACTATGCTAGATTGGGAATTCATATTCCAGGATGGATTACAGATACACCTGGCCAGTTTGTTTGTTTGTTAGATGCTGATAGTTCAGTACCATCTTTTTCATGAATGATAGTCAACTTATTCAGATTAAAAAAAAGAGTTTTCGATCTCTTTAAATTCATTGGTCTTGAACATAATATTTCAAGGCAAGTTTCTTGCATGGTTTGCTTCTTCGAGATTCTGTCTACTTATGTATACACACACACACAGTTGTAGCCTTCAAAAACAAAGCATCGGCTTTTCTTTGATTTCAAGAGATAACGCAAAAAATAAACTTGTTGGAATCAAAACTTAGTTGTCAAAACCATTTTGAAGATATATTTTTTTGCTCTCTATATGCATGTGTCTGTATGCATAAATGCGTGCAGGTTGATTCAAGATTATATTACATTATATTATATTATCACTTATTTTTAGCGATAATTTTTTTAAATGTAATGTATTGTTGATAGAGATGGCTCAGACTGATTCTGAGCTGCACCTTTTAAGAGTAATTTTTCTTTCTTTCAAGTTAGAGAGTTTTTAGTGTTTTTCCTCTTGGCTTTTTAGCATTGAGTTTAAGTTAAAATTTGAGAAAATTTTACAATTTTGTGCGGGAAAAGAACAAGGATATGATGGGTAGGAGTGGATCAAAATCAAAGCATTGTGGTTTGAGATTGAGAGGGAACATTTTGGTTGGTTTAGTTGTTATAGCTTCACTGGTGGTTGCAGCAGAATCAGGATTGAACCAAGAAGATTCAACTCACAATAAGACTCCAACTCACAATGCGACTCAAAATGCTGTCCAGCCTCATCATGGAAACAAAGGTCATTCAGATTATAAACAAGTTTGGCCTGTAAGTACAATTTCACATAGCCCATTGGTTTCTGATTCTGTATTGATTGCTTGAACATGTTCTGCTTGGTTGCTTGGAAAAAATAGGAAATCATAAAAATGGGATTATGTCTTTCTGCGAAGCCTTGAGCTTTAAATGTTTACTTCTTTAACCTGAAAGAAAATAAAACTATGCACAACTAAACCTATTGTAGTTATTTTGTCCTAACTGAGTGCAGTGTTCATTTTTATTAGAGAAATGGAATGCAAGTTGATCGTTCTCTGTGATAATGGGCATGAAACTGTATAAAATTTTCAGCTGCATAACTTCTGCAATTTGTTTCGTAGAAAATGAAATTTGGCTGGAAGATTGTCGTGGGAGCAATAATTGGATTCCTTGGAGCAGCATTTGGGACTGCAGGAGGTGTTGGTGGGGGTGGCATTTTTGTTCCAATGCTTACTCTGATTATTGGGTTTGATGCAAAATCATCAATAGCCATATCAAAATGTAAGAAGAAAATTTTGCCTTTTTCATTTTTTTTTTTTTATCATCACAGGTTTAAGAGGTACACTAAAACTCAAATTCTATATTTAGAGGTGCATCATCACTGGACTGACTTTGCTGTTTATACTTTTTATAGGCTGATGTGCCTGAAATGAAAGTTGGTAGCCTTGGGAATATTGCATAATTTTACTTTGGATTGCTTTACTAAGGCTGTTTTGATTTGTGGGGCTTTATTTGTTTGATCAGGTATGATCACAGGTGCAGCAGCTGCAACAGTATACTACAATTTGAACCAGAGGCATCCTACACTTGAAATGCCTGTGATCGACTATGATCTTGCTCTTTTATTCCAACCAATGTTGGTGTTGGGGGTTAGCATTGGAGTTACTTTCAATGTGATTTTTCCAAATTGGATGATTACAATTCTGCTGATCATTATATTCCTTTGTATGAACAATCATTTGCTTCTCTCTTTGAAAATTGCAATACGTTTATGAATGTTCCTTTTATTAACAACTTTAATGTGTTGTCTGCAGTTATTTCAACCAAGGCACTCTTAAAGGGCATTGAAACATGGAAGAAAGAAACCATAACAAAAAAGGTTGTCTAAAATAACTAATGTTTTGATTCTACTTGTTATTTCCGTCTGTTCATTTTCTCAACTATTGTTTCTGAGTTTTCAGGAGGCTACTAGATGCCTGGAATCGAACGGTGAGTCGGCTTGTGATTCTTTTTCATTCAAATCTGACAAGAGATATAAATATGCAAGCATTGAAAGTATCCTTACTCTGCGATCAGGTGACAATGGTGAAGTGGTGGTTCCCAAACCTCCTCCTGGAAGCTTAAGCAATGGTACTCGAACAGAAACCAAGGTTCCTAAAAAGACAAAGGTAAGAATAATTATAAAACTTTGTACTGTTATAGTTAGGGAGGAATTGACTTGAAATATGCAATATTCTCAGGTGTCTGTTGTGGAAAATGTGCACTGGAAAGCACTTGGACTTCTCTTTGCTGTATGGTCGATGATCCTTGCATTGCAGATTGCCAAGGTTTTCTCATTTTACAGAATGTTTTTCCTTTGCTTAAAGTAACTCCGGGGGCTCCAAAATAATTTAGTATCTAACCATGTCTTCTGCAGAATTACTCGAGAACTTGTTCAGTGTCATATTGGTTGTTGGACTTTTCTCAGGTACTTTTGCTATTAACCTTGAAGAATAGACCACTTTCCAATGATTCAATTGCAGGATCCTAAGAGGGATGATTATGTAATCTGGAAATGGGACTATGCTCTAAATTTTATCGACTTTCAGATCCCAGTTGCAGCTTCAGTAACTACATACCAGGCTTTTTGCCTTTACAAAGGACGTCAAAAGATTGCATCCAAAGGAGAAGCAGGAAACAACTGGAGTGTGGTCAAGTTGATTATTTATTGTTTCATTGGTTTAGTAGCTGGTGTGGTAGGTGGGTTGCTTGGTCTTGGAGGAGGATTCATTTTAGGTCCACTTTTTCTTGAGATGGGAATCCCCCCTCAGGTGCAGTTTTAACATTTCCTCTGAAAACTAAGCAACATATTATTTCTCTGCCTTGTATTAACAAGTTTTCGAATTTCCTACAGGTGTCAAGTGCAACAGCCACCTTTGCAATGACCTTTTCTGCTTCCATGTCTGTCGTAGAATATTACCTTCTGAAACGTTTCCCAGTTCCCTATGGTAATTAGCCTGTTCACCAATAATGATTGTAATGCTAAAATTAAGCATGACTAATCAATTGTATCTTGCAGCTCTCTACTTGTTTGCTGTGACCACCATAGCGGGCTTTGTTGGGCAGCATGTGGTAAAAAAGGTGATTGATATGTTAGGAAGAGCATCGATAATCATCTTCATTTTGTCCTTCACAGTCTTGGTCAGTGCAATTTCACTAGGTACGAATTGAATATAGATCAACAGCTTCCTTACAATTTAGCAACTCCAATAACAAGATTGCTAGAGCTGCTGCTAATTTAAAGGCTTTCATTTCTTTTCGAGCAGGAGGAGTTGGCTTAGCAGACATGATCAAAAAGATCGAGAGGAAAGAGTACATGGGATTTGATAACATTTGTTCATATACATAGACCCATCAACATTTGAGTGAGGGAGGAATTTTTCTTCCTTGAACTCGATTTATTGTATCCAAGATATACAATTGTATTGCCAGTAATAAATAGTTTAAATTTCAATATTCCTTAATAAATATTATAAATTTAATAATTATAATGCAAATATTCCTTAGTAAATATTTGTATAATAATTTCTTTAATAATAACTAAAATATTAATTTCAAATAGATCTTTCATAGGTTCTTGGGTGCAACTGCATAAGTCCTCTTATGCACGTACATGGAAGGGAACTGTCAAGATTCGAATTCATTATGGGACTATTAATTTTATGGGGACTGGATGGGACTGGCTGGTCTGCATGGGTCGGGGGCCATGCCCACGGCCCACCCATGTAAGGAGCTGGGGCATTTAGATGGTCATCCCAGTGATCATGGTGGTGGGGGTGCATGGCATGTGAAATGAATTAAGTATAAACGTGAGGAGTGGATCGAAAACATTGAATTTAGATTCAATTTATGGTTGGTGGATCACTTTCATGGTCCCTCAGCCAATACAAAGCCACGTTATTGAATTTAGATTCAATTTATGGTTGGTGGTTTACTAATTTATGGAGAAGATGTGCCTCTTATCTGCCACCTCATCCTCTCAACGTTTTGGATAAGAGTTTAGTTACATGGATGTCTTCTATAATTGTATGTGTAGGAATCAATAATAATGGAGAAATATTCAAAAATCTTATAATTATGTGAAAATTATATAATTGATTAACAAAATTAATACTTTAATTAATTAATTAATATATAATTTATTAATAAATATCATTTGTATTTTATATCTTTTCAATTATAATAATAATAATAATAATTATCATTATCATCATCATAAGAATTAAATATTTCTGTGATAATTGATGGAACGAAAATCTTTGATTTATACGATTCACACGTTAATGACATAAAAGAGCGTGTCTCACATTGATTAGTGTGTTATTAATCAATGTTATAACTTCAAACTTTAATAAATTTTAATTTATTTTTTTTAAATTATATTTAAACTCTATTTATTTTATAAAAAATATAAAAATATATTTTTTTTATAAATTAATTAATAAAAAATATTTTTTAATTAAAAAAAATAAGTCATTTTAAAAAAGATAATTTATATTTTTTAAAGTAAAAAATTATTTTTTATTTTATAAATTTTAATAATCTTATTAAAATATGAACACACTTATATATATGAAATAAATATATATAATTGATTTAATATTATAATTAAATAATAAAAAATATTTTTATAAAAATATATTTAAAAAAATATTTTTTTATAAAAAATAATTTTAAAATATAAATTATTTTTTATAAAATAAATAAAATCTTAAAAATAATTTTAATTCAGAATTATTAAAGCCATTTAAAAAAAAAAAAAATTTCATGGTCTAATTGAAGTAAGCTATACAACTTGAAATAAATGATTAATTAATTTTGCACGTGCTGGAATAGTGTGTGGAAGGGAAGGCCTTTTCAAGCAAGTCCAAATTGATGGACATGTGCAAAGTATTAGAGCTGTACATGTGTTTCGCCAAAATTACACACAAATAATACAGTAAAGTGAAACACAATAATTTATACCTAACACTCCTTAATTATTAAATATTCCTGGGCCCTACATTCTTAAGTTTAACTATTAAAAATAAATTTAATTCAGTCGAATTTTATTTATAAGGTTATCAGTTTGAATAAAGTCATTTTTTGCTGAAAGAGTTTTATCATTTAAAATATCATGTATTTAAATTGAAATATAAATTTTTGAATTTAACTTTAATGGCTGTAACTCAAAATCATAGAATAATAATCTTTTATAATTTAATTTTACTGCTCCCCTACGAGAGAATAATTTGATGGAACTCATCTGCAAATCACATGCATGTAAATTAGTGTCTGTTTAGCAATAAATTTGAGAAATAAAAATTATTTTTTTAATAAAAATATCATTTCAAATATTATTAAAAAAATAATTTTATTATTTTAATATTTTTTATAATTCAAATTTATTAAATTGATTTTAATTAATATAAATTAAATTGATATAATTATTGAATCATGTGACAAAATTTAATTAAATAAATAAAAATAAAAATGGATAGGTCCTTTGCATGCAGCTCAATCGGGCGTAAGTTGTTTCAAAACTGACCAAGTCCGAGATCCTTTACCAAGTGTTTAATTAAATAATAGATATTTATGCTCTCCACCTAACAGTAAAAACTACCAATAATATGTCATAACATATTCTCCATCTCACCTAAATCTCAATTGCTCCGTACCCATTTTTCAACAGGCCATCATAATTTCTATAATTGGTATTAAAATTTTATTAAATTAAAGTATTTCTTCATCATATATAGTCTTTTTTTTTTCTATTATCCTACAACACTACATTGAATAAATCAGCTTGCCCTTATATTTTAATGAAAATAATTTATACTATATATTGATTTTTTTTTATCTAAACTCGATTCATTATGAATTCAAAATATAAGATATGTAATGAAATCACTTATTAAATACATGAATCTTACGTATTTGTATATTTAAATATAAGCAAAAATTTTCCAACCTACTTTTAAAAAAATAAAAAAAAATTACTTTAAATAGTATTAAAAAATAATTTAAAAAATCTATTTATTTTACTTTGTTCATGATCCATTTGTTTTAAATAGAATTTTATATATGATCAATGAATTTTGTTGTATTATAACAGCTTGTTATTAGTTTAGTTTTTAAGAGAGGAATTTTATCCTTTCTGAATTATTTAATTATTTAAATTTGATGAATAAAATCCTTACATGTTTTATAAAAAGAAAGTTTGGAAAATCGGTTTAATTGTTTTGAAATTTTTATAATTAAAAAAATAGTAAATTTAATTTAAAATTAATTTTTAATAACATCTAATTAATATTTTTAAATTTTTAATAATAATTTAAACAGCAATTCCAAACAAATTCTTTTGAGGAGCATTTGAAAGAAACAAAAATATTTGGCCAGTGATCTTAATTTTGTGTGGATGATAATCACATTGAAGAGACAGTGGCATCACAACTAACATTCTTTACTATGCTTTTTCAAGAATATATGTAATTTATCTAATTAAAATAAGCAAGGGATCCAATTGAAATTATTTTATTTAGAGTGTACGAATGAATAACAACAAAATTAATTATTCTTTATTCCCATATCAATCCACATGGTGTCCATTCAACTTTCTTCTTAATTATATATCAACTTTAATTTTTCAAACATTTTTGTTCTCCAGGTCATGACTATCATCATAAAATATTATTAGCTGTTTCTTAAGAGTTAATTAAGCCCTAATTTTCCTTTGAATTATTTGTTCCAAATATCAAGAAATGATCTAAGCTGGAAAGCAATTGATTCATCTTTTTCAATTTTGGTTAGTAGTGTTTGTTGTAATCTAGGTCAGAAAAAAAAAAAATTAACCTATGAATTTGGGTAGGTAGAAAGTAGAAATTGACCCAGTTGTTAATTGTTGGTCAAGATAATTAGTAATTATTAATTAAAAAAAAACAAATTTAAATTACTAAATACTCATAAAATTTAGCTAATGGCAGATTATGAATCACATGAATTTCCTAAGAATCAGCCACCAATTTGCACCAACATGCTTTATATTTATGGAGTTTGCCAATGAGCGTATGAGATATTGAGTTTAATTCTCTTTATTTAATATTTTTAAAATTATTTATTTTTATAATAAGAAAGAAAAATATTACCTTTAGTTATATAATCTACTGCTATCTTATTAAAAAAAAGTACTTGAGTTATATATTTTAATATGAAAAAATAAAAAATTATTTATTAAATAATTATAATAAAATTTAAAAATAAATATTAAATTAAAAAAAATAAAATTCAGCAATCATTTATGGGATTATTGTATTGATTATGTTATAATAATATGAGCAAACACGAAAGAGAGACTGACGCAGGGGATGGATATAAAAGGCAGGCAAGTCAGATAACAGGTACGGATGGTGCAACAAATCTCACACCCAAAAAGCCAAGAACATGCAAGACAAATAAATAAAACCAAGCCAAGAGGGAAAAGAAAAATTCACTGAGAGAGAGGGAGAGAGAGGGGGGGAAGCGAATGAGGTGGCGCCCACCGCATGTCAGGCGCACTGGGCCAGAAGGAGAGAAGTATGACCCTGGAGTTGATATGTGGGTTCCTATAAAATGAGAACTTGTCCTCGTGGTGTGTCTGATAATTGATAAGTGGTTGAATGTCATTGAGTTCCAGTTATAGCCAACTCTGGTTTTCAGTTAAACAGCTAACAACTTGGCTCGTTTTCATTTTTGAGTTCTTTTTTTCTTTCACTTCTGTGTTTGACCTCAAATTCGAGATAATTTGATATTTAGTGAGAGATAAGGAGGGAAGGTGATAGGAGTTATGATGGCTGGGATTAGATCACAATGGAGTGGTTTGAGTTTGAGGTCGGTAGGAGCAATTTGTGTCTGTTATCTTGGTGTAGCTTCCATGATTTTTTTAGCAGAGGCAAGATTGAAACAGGAAGGTTCACTTGACAATGAGAGTGAAGAGGATGAATCTGGTTTCTTGATGAGAGTACTCAATTTCTTGTGGCAAAAAGGCCAATTGGGTTATACACATGTTTGGCCTGTAAGTCCACTGCTAAATCCTCGGTCCTTTTTTTTTTTTTTGGACTTTTTGTTTGATTTTTTGTTTATATCATGCTTATTTTCTGTTTAGCTGCTTAGAAAATATAGAAGAAGCGAGGAAAATAGGGTCTCAAATTCTTGAATTTCATAATTTGGGATTTCAGAGATACTAATCCTTTAGTTACACTTGCTGAGGTCCTCTTGTTTTTGTTTTTTTGTTAAAGATATTGTAACATTTAATGAGTATGGTTTGTGACACTGGATTCACAGGAAATGAAATTTGGTTGGCAAATTGTGGTGGGTAGCATAATTGGATTCTTTGGAGCAGCATTTGGAAGCGTGGGTGGTGTTGGTGGGGGTGGTATTTTTGTTCCCATGCTCACCTTGATTATTGGGTTTGACGCAAAATCATCGACTGCAATATCAAAATGTGAGAGAATTTTACCTGTCTGTTATGAATGTCTGTTTATATTAGTTTCTTCCAGATTCAAGATGCTTAGGATGTCAAACGAATAAAAAAAAGAGAAAATCAGATACCCTAGAGATCTTCAACTTAATTCAAAATTGTGATTTAAGAGTTGAAATTATTACATCCTTTTCTGTGTATTCATATCTTCAAAAGTTTCGACTTTTTAGGTCCTTTTAGCTAAGTAAACATCATGATGTCTTGCATCTGATTGGCCTTGTTTCCCAATTTTCTTTCTGCTGGTGCTTGATTGGTTTTGCAATTCGAGATATACTCTTGGAAGCTTGACAGTCTAAGTTAAATAGAAATTTTTGTGCTTATTGGATGGCTTTCTTTTTTGTCTACCCCTTAAACTTGATCTAAAAAACCTGCAATGTTGAGGAGCCTTGTATGCTGGTTGACCTTTGCTGTCCCATCAAAGCATCATAAGGCAATTGATTGGGCTTCTTTTTCTTTTTTGGCTCAGGTATGATTACTGGTGCAGCAGCTTCAACAGTTTACTATAATTTAAAGCTTAGGCATCCAACACTTGATTTGCCCATAATTGACTATGACTTGGCACTCTTGTTCCAACCAGTGCTGGTGCTGGGAATCAGCGTTGGTGTTGCTTTCAATGTGATTTTTGCTGACTGGATGATCACAGTTCTGCTAATTATTCTCTTCTTAGGTAACAGTCCTTTGAATTGGTAAATTTTGCTATGTACCTTCTGGACAGGGGCAGAGGTTTCTTAGCACAACCCCCAAAAAAACTTTAAAACAATTTTTTAATAAAATAGTATGAGATAAATATTAATACAGAACTTTATAATTTATTTTATGTGGTCCTCCACTCCCCCCAAAAAAACTATTTTTAGTGAAAATGGAAAACCAAATATTAATATATGCAATATAAATTAAAATAATGTTACTATTGTTATATTGTGGTAAATTCTTACGTAATTTCACTCAAAAAGTTCTATTAAAAGTCTTCTAATTCTAAAAGTTTATTGCATTTGGTAATTTGCAAATCTTTTGGTGATCTAATTTTTAAAATTTTTTGGATATAATATCTCATAAAAATTTCTTTTGGCATAAAAATAATATGAACAATGAAATATTAGCTTGTAGCTTATTTTTGTATTTAATTTGGCTCACCAGAAATATAATCCAAGTTCTGCCACTGCTTCTAGGACAACCTTCTTGCTGATATGCTATTGTTTGCAGGCACATCAACTAAGGCTTTCTTCAAAGGTGTAGAAACATGGAAAAAAGAAACTATTATAAAAAAGGTGGTGAAGTATTTCTTTTTATTTTAGACGAAATAAGAAAATCCCAGTTCAAGTTAATTTCTCCAATTCTGTCTCACTTATTTCTGTTTTTTTCAGGAGGCAGCTAGACGATTGGCTTCAAATGGTGAGTTGATAAATGATAAATCTTATTGTTTATGCTTTTGGCAACTTGGAATCTTAGGTATCTTTCTTTCAGACTAATTTGCTCTTTAATCAGGTGATGGTAGTGAAGAAGTGGAATACAAACCTCTTCCTGGAGGTCCCAGCAATGGTGCAAGACCAGAATCCAATGAGTCTAAAAGAGAAGAGGTGAGTATGCTGAAATGGTCTGCCTTCTTTCATTGAGTTCACGGTCTTTTTTTTTTTTTTTTGATAAAAATGAGTTTCAGTCTTTGGAGCTGACCTCCATAACCATTTCAGGTTTCTGTTCTTGAGAATGTTCAATGGAAGGAACTTGGAATTCTCTTCGCTGTGTGGTTGATTATCCTCACATTAGAGATTACCAAGGTCTTACTCTATGCCTTCGTTAATATTGTCTTAGCCTTAATTCATTAGCCAGACTAATGCTAAAACTTTTTCATGTTGGCTGCAGAATAATACAACAACTTGTTCAGTGGCATATTGGGTTTGCAATCTATTGCAGGTACCTTCATTATGATAATCATAGTACAGAAATAATATTTTTCTCCTAGAATCACAATTGAGCTATGGGACAAGGCAGTGTCAAGATAAGCTATGAGCTTGGTAAATTTTGTAGTGTCAAACTGATTCCTAGTTTTTCTTGCTTTTCAGATTCCAGTTGCTCTTGGGGTTTCTTCATATCAGGCGGTTAGCTTGTACAAAGGGCGGAGGAAGATAGCATCAAAGGGAGAGGCAGGCACAAATTGGAAAGTACACCAGCTGGTTCTTTATTGTTGCTGTGGCGTATTGGCTGGTGTGGTTGGTGGGCTGCTTGGTCTTGGTGGAGGATTCATTTTGGGACCACTTTTTCTGGAGTTGGGAGTCCCTCCACAGGTACATTCCACTTCTCTCAGATGTTTCATTGTTTCTGGATTAATTTGCTTTTAGATGGTCGACTTTTGTGGAATGGTCCTGTGAAAGTCCATTTGGATTAGCGGAACATATTGGCTTCTTTTCGAAGTAGAGAGAAGGCATTTGAAGGTGTTAAAAGGAGGATCTTGATCAAAAACTACTGATTCACATTAGTTACACAACTCAATGAAGGACAATTCAAGAGATAACCGGAATTTGTCATTTTAAGAACTTAGAATATTGGATATTGTTATCAAACGACTGAGCAATTCTAAAAATCCCTGAGTTCATGGCTGTTCTTAATTTCTTGAAATCTT
Organism: Hevea brasiliensis; assembly: GCF_030052815.1. Lineage (NCBI taxonomy): Eukaryota > Viridiplantae > Streptophyta > Magnoliopsida > Malpighiales > Euphorbiaceae > Hevea > Hevea brasiliensis. The sequence goes on from NC_079498.1 coordinate 104,360,789, forward strand.
TCATGTAGGTGTCAAGTGCCACAGCTACATTTGCCATGACATTTTCTGCATCTATGTCTGTCATAGAGTATTATCTCTTGAAACGTTTTCCAGTTCCTTATGGTGAGTTATTTAGCCACACAACATAAATTATGGCTCATATTAGCACAAGAAAACATTTACTCTGTTTTCAGGATTTCATTGTATATGTATTTATTGTTTTTTACTTTTATACAGCTCTATACTTTGTCGCTGTGGCAACTGTCGCGGCCTTCATAGGGCAGCACGTGGTAAGAAAGATTATCAGTATACTAGGGAGAGCATCTCTAATCATCTTCATTCTGTCATTCACAATATTTGTGAGTGCAATATCACTAGGTACGTGTCATTATAACATGCAGTATGTTTCTATAACTGAAGTTCTCTTGATGAGATTGGAATTGGAGCTTGTTTTCTTTGTTATTTTTTATTAATATTTTCTTTTTCCTTTCCAACCAGGTGGGGTTGGTATAGCAAACATGATAGTGAAGATTGAAAACCATGAATACATGGGATTTGAGAACATTTGTTCCTACGAAGCGTAGTCTCGAAGACCTTTTTCCTCGGTTGTATCAGTAGCTTTGCCATTGCTTATCACTTTTCTCAAGTTTCAATTTCTGAATCCTAGGATTTTGATCAATAAAAAAAATTTCCAGAATGAATAAACATTCCTTGTGATTCAACTTTGAAATCCAATCTTAATTTTTTTATGTTCCACGAATGCCACTCTCCAACAAGATAATGTTTTACAATTCAGCAGTCAAATGCTGGTAAAAGCGTGAGGCAACCTTGTTCAAATTGGCAACCTTTCTCCGAGATCTGGGAAGTTAATTCTCTGGCAAGCAATTGGAAAATGATTCCTTTTATAGAGAGAACTTCATATATCCATAGGTAAGAACTAACATAAAAAGAGATGGACAAATTCCAAGTTTCAGTTCTCTTATCGCTTATCAGTTCTCTTATCATTCCCATATAATTCTTAAACTTAGACATTGGGAACTTATAGTTCCAGTCAAGTGAACTTTTTCACATTAAACTCCAGAGAACATTGGGTGGTTAGGTTGCTGAACCAAAAATGAAAGTCAATGGGGGAGCACATAGAATCACCAAGAACTTACATTGGGTTTGGAGGTCTAAAATTACTTTACTGAATATCATTTTAGATGCTGTAGTTTAATATTTTTATAACTAAAATTTATTAAATTTAATTTTAAATTATTTTTTAATACTCTCTAATTAGTATATCTAAGTAAGTGATTTTTTTAATAGTATTTCTAACGGCAATGCCAAAGAGGCCCTTAACTCCTGGTTTCTTCTCCAGCTTATTACAAGTTACAACAGATGACAAGAAGATAAATTTTACGAAAGGCACAAAATAGCACCCAATCTCTTCTTTGTCTTCTGGATATTTGAATTAATCAAATGACAAAATCCATAAAGGCATAAAACAATAGCCATCTTTTCCTTGTTAACTGTGCCTAACACGATCAAAATACAGGGGTCCCTAACTAATCTACATTACTATAGATCTACTAGGTTTGCTTCAAATACACACTGCTGCTTGCTGCTGTTGTAACTTTGAAAAATGTCCAAACAAATGCAAGCAAATTTAATTACTTTCGAGGATTTTGCAACACTTATTTCAGGACTCTGTGGAGAATCTCATCCTGCTTCTTTTTCCTTTTTTCCTTTTCCTTTGTAGCTAAATTTTTGTATTCTTGATCACTATGTTTCTATAATTCATCTTTGGTGGCTGGCTCTTTGGCTCCTAAAATATATAATTAAACTCTTTTTAAGCTCAAATTCTAATACTTTATTAGAATCTCCCATCATTAATCTATTCATGGAGAAACAGAGGTGATATAGAGATCTTTGTTTGCTGCATTTTAATCTCAAGGTGTGTCTCATTATACATCTACCATAGCCACAAGAACCTCTCTTTACATCAAGCTAAGCAAGAGAAAGAAGTGCTAAAGAATAAGAGCAGAGTGATTAGCTGAATTAATTTAGCTTGATCACTGTAAATTATTTAAGTAGTTAATTCTCAATTATAGTTTCCTAATTTCCAGATTTAGCCAGCGACTTTCAGTTTATTAGATAGTTGACAACTAACTAGGCTTTTTTTTTTTTCCTCTTTCTTGCTTGTATATAAGCTTTTATACCGACTACAAAATCTTCACCATAAAAGCCAAGATATAGTATGTCTAATCATCGAGTTGAATAAACACCCCACAACAACATTAATCATACATACAGTATGCAAACAGCCAGTAATACAAAGGTTCAAACACTGATTTCTTAATTTTTCACATGATCTGAACCACAACCTAAAACCAAAGAGAGATGGAAATTTCAAGTAGCTGCATTTTCTCCAAGTGCTACTGATTTCTTCTGTGAAGCTCGGCAACTCAAAAGTCTCAAACTGCTGCGGACAAGCCGTAATGCCGACAAGGACATGAATCATAGGTTTAACTCTTCAGGAAGGAGATCAATCATATGTACATGTACCCTTCTTGAACTTGATGGGTTTGGAGCTAGTGGAATCAAGAACTACAGGGCAAGAGATTAGCTTTTTATGCTTCGTCCTCACCAGCTTCCCCACTACGTTCCCTCGAGACCGGATTTCGAATTTCAGTGTCAATGGAACTACAATACCAGGCTGTGAAACTGTTAAACTTGATCCAGCTCCATACAGTGGAATCTTATCCCCTTCTACAATCACTGATACAGTTCGTCGACTCTTTCTAGGTTGATAGTATTTCTTCAACTGCAATATGAGAATTGGCATTGCTTGCTATGACAACAATTACAGGCCAGGAAAAGCAGAAAATGGAGCATTTCATACTATAACAAAAAAATCTAAAGTTACTGACAATCCTATAACTTTTGTCAGGAACAAAGAGATACTACCATTACTAGATGTCTCTTTGCTCTGAACGGCCTAAACAGAATCCAAAAAATCCATCATCCTTAACTAAATTTGATTGGTTTTACATATTACAACCTGTGGAAAGATGCGGCCATAGACGATATGGCCATGCAAAGGATTTTTACCTGACCAGTTGCAACTGGGATTTCTGAGTATATGAGATTGATTGGTGTGGAGCTAACATGAATGCCAAATATTGTTGCAGGATTGTGTATGCTCATTCTCAATGAGCCATTCACTGTAAGCATCTTCGTTGGAACACCAGAGAAGTCTGAACCTTCCCCAACATAAAAATTACTTACTGAAAAGCTCTGCAAGTGTCACATTTCCCATTAGTGATGACTTTCAATAGAGAATATATTAGCTAGCTGAGTAAGGATGAATGATTAGTTTGTGATGGACACACATATGATAGAACTGTTCTATAATGAGGTGTTTGAGACAATCCAAGGTCCTCAGTAAACAATGACTACCTTTTAACCATAAAAATCTCTTATTGCTTTAAAAAACTGCCTCAAAATCTTCTCAAAAGCACAAACAAATTGAGCATATCAAACAGCTAAAGATTGAATCATCGGAGGAAGGGGTCATTTATCCTACATAGGTTTCCCTTTATATTTTACAGAAAGACTATTCTCACAACTCAAAATCATGACCTTCTGCTCACAAAAGAGCAAAGTTACTATTGTGTTAGAGCTCAACCTCTTATCCGCACTCATTATTCAATTGTCTTCAACATAATATGTAGTCTCATGAGCATTTTGAAGAAACATCATAGGAAACTGAAATTAAAAAAAAAAAAAAATTGGCTTATACCTTGACGGTAATCTCTGCTTTGAATGGCCGGCTAGCACCCCATATTATCAAGCAAAACACAGTAAACAAGACTATAAAACTACACAGAGCAATCAAGGCCTGAAATCGCCTAGTAAACGCCTTATCCTCATCATATTCCCCTTCTTCCATGATCACATTACATTCAGGCCATCCTTTATCATTCCTTTTCCTGCTACCTTTCCTCCCTGAAAAGGATCTGAATATCCCGGAAAACCTACTAGACGATGAATTCCTCGAGTGACGACCAAAGGAGGGGTGTGAAGGTGACTCCATTGGACTTGGTTGCATTGAAGAGGACTTGTCCCCATCATGTGAATCCCTTGAAGGGCTCTGTACATAATATAGAGGGCGTTTTGGAGACCTTGACGGTGATGATGGGGCTAAACTTGTGATATCAGATTCAGATTTACTGGAAAGCATTGTAAAGAAGCAATCGGAAGGCCTAAAGTATAACTATAAAATCTAGTTTGATATGCTTTCACTCAATTCTACAAAAACACAAATATCCGCAGATCATAAACAACTCGTTGACACCCAGAAATCATTTAAGAGGGAAAACACTATGGCTTACAGCTAAGTGTCAAAGAACTCATAACAATAAAATTCAGTACTATAAAACTGATAGAAATTGGCTTGTGTAAGCTAGAAGGATTACAATTGGCTAGAAGCGTTAGAAATCAAAACAGTTTCCTGAACTAAAAAGCTTCAAAAAATACAGAATTCTCACCTCAAGTATCCTCACAGAAAAGAAAACCAGTACCAGAAAACAAATTATGAAGTATCAAGAAAAAGGAAGACAGTTGTGACCATCCAAATATAAAAAAAAATTAAGCACCCAACCAAGACCAAGAATGACAGTAATCCGGACTCAACAGAAACTCCAAAGAAAGTACTTGAAAGAGAAAATTGTAGATGAACTGCCTATAAAATGACAAAAGACACCACCAAAAGCCGCAAATTCAGTTTTCTCTCTCTCTTTCTGCTTCAAGCAAGTGTTGCTGATGACACTTTTCCTTGTCAAGAACCAGTATCCAGTAAGCTTAGCCATGCATGTTACTTTTTGGAGAAAGAGAAGTAAAATGGTTACTAGGTTCGGACAGGGAGCTTAAAACCAAAGCCAAGGCTTGGGAAAGTGTCGGCAGGTGCAAAATTTGGTGGTTCTAAATTGTAATAGCAATATCTTCGATGACTTCCTTGACTCGCCACCTGATATTGATTTGTTTTCAATATCTGTTTTGTCGTAGACTGTTAACTCGTAATCTTTGGTGGATTTTGCATTTCTGGCATGTATCAATCAAACACACATTATATAAATATTTAATTTCTGTTGGGTGCAAATAAGAATATATTCATTCCCTTTTTATTTTTTTTTTATGTGGTTTGATGTTGTGTTTCGAACTTTATATAATAAAAAAATTAAATATTTACACAGCAACATTTATCTCATATCAAAAAAATATAAAAATATAAAAATATAAATAATTAAATTATAATATTAACTCGATTAATTATAAACTCAAATTATAATTTAATTGCATTTTCTCTGATCTTAAGAGCGCATGGGCGGTTTTAGTTGTTGTTAATCAATGAATCACTGTGGATAGGACTTGGTTCTGTATATGAAGCTTGGTTCCCATGAGCCATGATAAATGATAGGGAGATCAATAATGATTGTAGTGGAAATTTTTGTAAGGTTACACTTGCCATTGAATTTTAAAATAAGAAAAAATAATCATCTTTCCAAGTAAATGAAATTATAAAATAAATATTTTTATTTTAAACTATTTTTATTTTATAATAAAATTTAATATTTAAGAAGTTTTTTTTGGAAGGATAATATTTAAGAAGTTAATTTATCTTAATATTTGTTCATATATATTTTAAATACAATTTAATAAAAAAATATTGAGTAATGTCTAATCGTAATTTTAACCTTAAATTTAAATTGAATTAAATATTTAAATTAAATTCAAAATTTTATTATTTTAGAAATATTTTATGTATTTTTAACACAGGCCAAATTCTATTAAAAATTAATATTTTAGAATGAATATTATTTAATATTTTGAAAATAAATAACCAAAAAAAAAAAAACAATGAAGCAACGCACCGTCCGTCCCAAAACCTAAAACTACTTCTCAAGTTATCACCATTACAACCCCGGAGGCGGGAGCAGCTCGCCGTCTCCTTTCTCTATATCTCTCGGAGTAATTAGGCTCCGATTGCTTCATCCACCGCATACGTATATATGTTCTATCGATCAATTAAAAATGATCAGCGACAGCAATTTACCTCAAGACGATTTCCTTATGAAAAAGCCTCTCGAAGCAAACATGGCAGTGATGGCACTGTCCTTCTCTTCGATCACTAATAACTTGATTTGGTTGTGTTTGTCCATTGTCGAATTTTTGGGAGACTTGGAGTTATGTTTGTTGATCCTGATTTTGATAATTAGTGTTTAGCTTGGCTCTTATGCGCTCATTCTCTAGAATTAGAGCTTTTCTGGAACTGGGCAAAACAAGACAAGTTAATATTCCCCATAGGGCACTGAAATCAGTTGCCGGAATTCTGCGCAAATCGGATTTTCTCAAAACTCTCTGATGATGGTAGGCTGTCTAATCATACAAGGAATCATCTTGCTCCTTGTTGCTCAATGCTATTACTAACTATCCATTGAAGGGTTGTCTTTCATTTGAAAAAAAGCATCTATTATGGTGAATTTTTTCTATGAAAAATAATATTTTAAACGAAAAATTGAATTTTAATATTTGATAAATCACTCAATATACATCATGACATCAAATAATTATAGACACTCATTTAAAATTATTTGTACTAATTTACTTCAAATAGAAAAGGCATTTACTATAATTTTAAAGACTAAATAAAAATTAAAAAAAAAACTAAATATTAACCTAATATCTAAAAATAAGTAAAATTGATAGTGGGGATATTATATTAGTTAGTAATTTAATAAAATTCATAGAATTATTTTAAATTTTAAGTAATAAAATTAATTTTTGTAAAACTCATTATGAATATCAAAGATAAAAATACATAGATATATTAAATTAGAGATTAAAAAGAGAAATTAATATTTTAAATAAAATATTATAAATTCAACTCTCTCTATATATATATATATTAAAACTGTGTCTTAATAAAGGCTTTGTAATAGTGTACCATGTAACTTAAAAGAATATTAAAAAAAAAAAAAATACTATGTGACATAACTTCTTTTATCTTTATTTTTATACTTTTTATATAAAAGAAATTTATCATATTAAATATTAACTTTTATATAAATATTTTCAAATTTCTACAATTAAAATTTTATCCCACATAAAAATAATAATTTAAATTTATTTTACGAAAATTATTAAGTTTATAATTTTAGATATTATAAAACTCCACTCATCATATTATGTATTTTTAAAAATAATTATTTTTTAATTAAATTTTCAATTACATTAGAAAAATATGAATTATTTTAAAAAATTATTTTAAAAATTATTTTTTATATTTAAAGCCATTTAAGAATAATACTTCAAAAACCGTCACGTAGCATATGTGTTTTTTTGTTTTTTTACTTTGTTTATCATTTAATTGGTATATGTCCACGAATTTAAAGAATAATAAAAAATTCGGCTAATTAATATTTTTTAATAATATATTAATCAACTTATTTATTTATTAATATTTAAAAATAAAGTTATAATTAATTAAAATTTTTAAATATGATTATAAAAATATAAAAATATACATTAAATTATATTATTAAAATAAAAAATAAAAAAAAAAACAGTGCAATGCGTAAATAAAATGACTAATAATTAAGTAGTTTAATAAAATATAAAAAAATTAAATTTAAGGGATCAATTTAATTTTAAATAAATGATACCATATTAACCTTTTTTTTTTCAAAATTAAGGAGATCAATTTAATTTTAAATATAAGATACTATACTAAATTTTTTTTTCCCCAGCCCCCTTCCCTCCGTCATTGTTGACAGCAGTTTGTCTTCATCACTGGCTTGCATGTTATCTTAAATAAATCTCATAGATAAATGATAAAAACACATAAATTTTTTTTTTTTAAATGCTAGTGAATAAGAGTCTACTCATTGTTTGGGTATATGTACACTATTTAATTAAATAACTAATGATTATAACTTTTTTTATATATATTTTTGCTTAATTTATTTAAAATATTTTAAAAATAACTGATAAAAATTTATGAAAATATAAAGAAAATAAATATGAAAATAAATATAAATTAAAAATAAATATAAATAATAAATAGTAAGATACTATTAAAATATATATATATATATATAAACTCTTATTGATTGCATATTATTGTATTTTCTATTTGCATTATGAGGTAACTAATTTGATTTTTTATGTGTGATATTAATTTATATATGTTATAATCATGACTTTAGTATTTCTTTTAATATTAATTAAATTATAAATTTTGTTTAATTATAAAGAATTAAGTGTATATTTTATAATTATGATGAAAAATAAAAAAGTTGTTTTGATTGATATAATTTATAACATTGTAACTATTGTCATAATTTTTTTTTATTAAATAGCTTATAGATTTATTAGTATTTACATGTAACTACATGTTATCAATTAATATTGTAAAATTATTAAGGAAATAATAGTAAATGTATAAATAGTGATATTACCCGCCTAAGAAATTTATCGTAGTAGTCAAAGTATCAACACACAAAAGTTTATGTGTCAGTCAAAGCGTCAACGCTCAAATAACAAGTAAAAAGCTGCTCGACCTAAAACAAACAGAATCAAGCTGCACAAAACATGGTCGGTCTAGACTAGACAAGAAGCATTGCTTTAGCTCACCCAACAGGTCAAGCAAAACTGTAATTGAGCAGAGGTAACATCAAGCAAAGACATTGTCGAATTTTTAGAAGGCAATCTCAACATATCAATCCAAGTTCACTTTTTGTGATTAAAGTAACTTCAATTTTGGTCTAAAAGCCTATAAATATCATAAAAAGATAAAAATTTAGGTGCATATATGTAACAACCCAAATCTTAAAAACAAAAAAAAAATAAAAAAATAAAAAGTTAAAATAGCAGGCCCCCGCCTCCCCCAAAAACTCTCTCTCTCCCGTCACTCTCCCTCCTCCTCCTCCCTTTTTCTTTCGATCGGCGAGCCTCCAGCCACCATGGCCGGCCGGTGAGAAGTCCCCCCACCCTGGATTGCCGGTGCACCACCGGCTGATCGGAGAAACACCAGAAGCGGCAGCAAGTGATGGAGGAGAGAGAAAAACACGCGCACAGTGGGCGGCAACTTCCAGGCGCGATTCTGACTTTATCCGACGTCCAATCAAGGTGATTCAGGTGGCGTTGGAAAGCTTATTCCAAGAGCTTTCTTTTGATACCTATTTTGCAACATTTGGTGGTCGGATGAGTGAGATATGGAGGAGAGAAGTTTCGGATTTTTCAAGCTTTTTCGTCAGATCTAGGACGATCCGACCGTTGGATCGACGATCCGAGACTGGCTATGAACTGAGGAAGAGGAGAGGAACATTATGGTATGATCAGATCCGGCAGATGTCGCGGTGGCTCCGATAAGCTTTGGGGATGATTCAATTTTCAGAGGCTTTCTCATAAATTTTTGGAATTTTTGAGACACAGATAAGTTTTTGGTAAGATTATTTTCATTATTTCTCAGTCTGTGGTGCTTAAATGCAGTGTTTCTTAAATAGGAAAAATTGGAGAAAAATTCTAAGAAAAATATATGATGAAAGTAAAATTATTTGGAGATATTCTATGGTGTTTGTTGAATTTTTGAGTGATTGTAGAATATTTTTGAAAAATATAGATGGATTTTAGTTAGATTTTTAGCATATGGGCATATAAGATTATCTAGAATTATGATATTTAAATTTTATATGATTGGTTGAAGCTTGAGAATAGAGGTTTAAATATGTGAATATTGAATTGGGTTGAATTAAAAATATGTTAGCTGTTGGAAACTTATGGAATTGAGCAATATTTTTAAATAAAATATTCATGGGTGATTAGAAAATTATAATTCATTTGCGATAACTTTATAACTTTATTAAAGACCACGGGATAAAATTTTAGAATTTTTAAAGATTGTTTGAGTGGATTTTTATAAAATATCGATTATAGGGACTAAAACGTAATTTTTCAAGTTTATGACTATTGTCTGATTTAGGAGCCATATAATGTTGATGAGATGTGATTGTGGAAATTGAGAATTTAGAAGTGTTATTTGAATCTTTTTACAGATTGGGTAGGTCCTAGGTATAGGGGAAACTCTGTCGAATTTTCGGCATAAATTATGATTGCCTCTTTAAATTTATTTTTATTTGAATTAGCACTAATAAATTCACAATAAAATTATATAGGTAATCAGGGTCAAACATCTTCTTTCACTTAGCCTCTAAAGTCGTCTTTGGTGTACTATGAGTAAAATATTAATTTTAATTATAATTTAATATTATTATATGTTCAGGCATGCTCATGTATCACTTATAAATATGTATCTATGTAGTTAAATATTAAGCACGTTTTATACTGCATCTTAATTGATGAAGTGCCATGGATGCTGTTTATAGTAATTTAAAGCAGTGTGCATGCATTAGAGTGCGTGTGGTGTGTGGTATTGGATATGGATAGGATGGGTAGACGCGGCTTGAGAGACACTCGTTGGAACCCAGTCCTTTATGGATAAGTCGGGGTAGGCACGGCTCGAGATGATCTCGCTGGCCCCCGCATTTGGTTTATTAAGCGAAAGTCCGGCTTGAGAGACATTCGTTGGCAGAGATTGGATTAAGAGAGCTGTATAGGGGATCAGCTCCCGTATATGTACTGCTTGAATATTATTAGGTGTGTGAATGCTCGAAATTACCATTTTGCTGTTATGATGTGATTTGTATAAAAATTTTGATGATGTTGCATTCCACTCTTTAGGATGCATTAGCTTTAGATAGTTATAGAAATTGTAGTTAAAATCGGTATTTTACTCCCTGAGTCGAACGCTCACTCCTGTTTACCTATTTTTCTAGGCTACAGGAGGAGTTCTTTTATAGAGCAATCTGCTTTATTCCTTGCAGATTTAACGTCGGTTATTTAATTGTTTTATTATTTTTCTCAAATTGAAATCTAGAATTCCGCAAGTGTTAGCAGTAGTATGGACCTTGTTAAGAATAGTGTTAATTTAAATTCTTGAGATTAATAAATGAAGATTTGTATGATATTTAAACAATTTGTAAGTGATGGTATCAGGGTTGAGCGGGGCTCCCTTGACTTCAGTTTTTTATGGTTATCGGATTGGATTGACCCGAATAAAAATATTTCATTTTATTTAATTTTATTTACATGTTGGGCCTAAGTTTTTGGGCCTTATTTATGGATTTGAGAACAGTAAGACTTACTATGGGCCTTGGGAGCTTTACACCGGTCTAAGTCCTAGTACCGGTCAGACCCATAGATTAGATCGTGATAATATACATTCTATCCAAATTAATACAAAATTGTTCTATTATATTATTTTCTTCTATTATCAATATTGCTAATTTGAATGTTGGAGTGACTAGTCAAGAGTCACCGATATATTATTTATAAATCTACATAATAATTGGACCAAACCCTTGAGGCTTACGGCAATGTCAAATAAAAAAAAAATCTAATGAAGAATCACATTTTTCACATTTTGAAGAAATTCATTTTGAGAAGAGTTTTATTTTATATATTATTTGTGAGCCAACCGGGAGATATGGTGTGGGACAAGCTATGCATATTTAATTGGAATTATATAATTATAATTCCTCACAAGATAAGATTAAGGTCATTTCAATAATCTAAATTTTTTATATTAAATACAAAATAAATTATATAAAAATTAAAACTAACTTGCCTTTCCATAATTTCGTCCACCATATCAACACATTGAAATTTGATAATTGGGTAAGTTTTCAGTAACAGACCTCAAATAAAGTTGAAATTTATTAACCATGATTGTCATTAGGTGTCAGTAAATTCCTTTTGCCACGGTTATTCAGCCACCTATTTATGGATAATTGGAGATATGTACCTTCCAATAAATGGAAATTTGTTGTTAAATTGGTCCGAAGGAAACTTGACTGTTAAACTTGACTTTATTTTTGGCCTCACCATCTTTATCCTCTGCCTCTTTATCCTCAATGACTGTGACACGAGTAAGAGAGAGAGAGATTGTTACTTTTCTTTTGGTAAGGTAAAATCATGAGAAGGGTCCTTAATATGACGAGGGAAAATGACAGGAGTTGGATTATGTGCCAACGCAATACTGTATTCCAGTGACTCCTTTACAATTGGAAAAGAGAGAGAAAGTGGTTTGGCAACTTGGGTTGTTCCTATTAGGCCTTGTGTTTCTAGCACATTGGTTCTTGCACATTGGAAAACTGAAAACAGTGAGATACCAAAGATTCTTTTCTTCTGGGGTTCTTGCTACTTTCTTTTTCAGATAAGAGAAACAGATAGGCTTGATTGTGCATATCTATCTCAACTTGGTTTTCATTTTTCTTTGAGAGAGAGAGAGAGAGAGAGAGAGCAGTGGTAAGGATGTTGGAAGGAAAAGCTATAATAGAGGACACAGACATGCCTGTGAAGATGCAATTCCAAGCTATGGCTTCTGCTTCTCAGGCTTTGGATCTCTATGATGTCTTGGACTGCAAATCCATTGCTGCCCACATAAAAAAGGTAACTTTTTTTTTCTCAGAAATACTCAGAAAGCAAAAGTATTATTTTTGTTTAAACATTTTAATCTCTTTATTGGCCATAGTTAAGATAATTCTTATTCCTTGTATGCAGAAGATTTATTAAATGGCTAGTCTAATTTTCTTATTTGATTCAAATATAGTAAATAGGTAAAATAACAGATAAAAGAAAATGGAAAATGGAAAACCTTATGCAGTTTTTTTATTCATTTTCCTGTTGTACAATTTGGCAGGAGTTTGATATGAAATATGGAGGAGGGTGGCAATGTGTGGTAGGTTCCAATTTTGGTTGTTTCTTCACTCATTCTAAAGGGACTTTCATCTATTTCACATTGGAGACTCTCAATTTCCTTATCTTCAAAGGGGCTTCTTCTGCTTCGGCTGCCTGAGGAGAAATTACTTGTTCTATTAACTAATTACTACTTCTCAAGAGACTGAGGTTATGTTTGGTTGCTAAGAAAGTCCAGAGAAAGGCAAGCATAGTGGGAAAAAGTAATTTGACGTGGAGAAGGAGGAGGAGAACTAGAAGCAGAAAAGAACACAAGAACAAACATGGCCACATGGAGGGTCGTTTGGATTTTCCTATGTGATAGGAACCTTGTGAATGTAGTGCTTTTCAAGCAATGCCCCTTCTTGTATAAAAATACTTACGAAGCAGCTTCTGATATGAAAGTAATTACATTTTAATCTTACTAGAAGAATTTGGTTTAACCCAAAATTTTTAATTCTGCAATCAAGTTATTTTTTTCAAATTCACCTTTTCAACTAAAATTATACTAATATTTCTTAAAAAAATATAAAAAATTAAATTTAGGCGACTTTGCTTCTTGAGCGTAGTTCAGATTCAATCGACATTGATTGGGCCTTAAAAACTCTCTTAGACCAAAGAAAGGCCCAAACAGTACAAAACTGAAATGGCCTAATATAGGCCCAATCTCAGCTTCCTTAACAGTTCACGGGAAGTAAGTATAAAAAAACCCTAGCAGAGAGAGACGGGTGACGTTTGGATATTTTACGACCGAATGTGCCATCGTAAATTCGCATATCTCATTTCTCATATAAATATCTTTCTCTAAAGTGCACTTTATTTGTTTGGGGGACAACAGGGCCTGCCTCTTCTTATCTCACTCTCTCGAGTCTCCTTTGTCTTTTTCTTCCTTCAGGTCTGTTCTTCATTTCATTGGATTCTAGTTGCTAAGCTTTACACTGCTTTATTATCCTTGTTTCGTTTTCAGATCTGAATCGATACAGATGATTGTTTTGATTGTGCTTTTGCGTTTGTTGATCGTTATTTATTTTGTAGATCCGATATTTTAAGAATTTGCACAAGTATCGGTTTTTTATTATTATTATTTTTTTAATATGAATTCGAGTTGTTTTTACAAAGATTCGTGTTTAAGCTCTTCTAAAGAATATGAATCAGTTGATAAATCTGATTCAAATCGGATCAGCTGATGAGTATTAGAAATATATGTGTTGCTTTTGCTGGTTTTAACTTGTACTATCCGTTAATTATTATTATTATTTTTTTTATTATCGTGCCTAGTTACTGGTATTTTAGATGTTTTTTTAGTATGTTGATTAACTTAGGGACCTGTGCCTCTCTGAGTATGCCTTTGATTTTGTAGTATTACTTGTGGATTTGGCACGTAGATTTGAGCTTGACTTGAATTTCATGTGGTGTACAGGTTTTATTTTGATTGTTCTGGTGACATTTAAGGACTAGCAAAAATGGTAAGTTTGTTTTGTATCCATTAGTTACTCTTTTTTTTTTTTTGGTTGGGTGGGGGGGGGCGCGGCTCAGTTAACGAACCTGTTCTTTGGTTTACTTGATGGTTTATTTGGAATTGTTCTTGTTTGTAGGTGAAGTTTACAGCTGAGGAGCTTCGTCGTATTATGGACTTCAAGCACAACATTCGAAACATGTCTGTCATTGCCCATGTCGATCATGGTATAAGTTCTTTTTGTTGTCTTTGTCTTTTATAAGTTGCCCTAATAATAATAATGACAATAATAATTTTAGTTGGTCAAATTTCATGCATTCCCACCATTTTTCTGCTCAGGGTTTGGTTTTAGAATCATAATAGTGGTTTACTTTTATATGGTTTTGTGAATTTTAATATTGATGATGTGGATTTCAAGCCTAATGTTTGTCTCCATGTGCCAGGTGTATTTACCAGGCTTCTTTAGCTTTTTAAAACTGTTTAATGTTTATTTTGTGGTATTGAACATGTTTTGTGGTGCAGATGCAATTCCTTTTTCAGATTTTTTAATCTCTTTACTGATTTATACTTTGCAGGGAAGTCAACACTTACAGACTCTCTTGTGGCTGCTGCTGGTATCATAGCACAAGAAGTTGCTGGTGATGTCCGAATGACTGATACTCGTCAGGATGAAGCAGAGCGTGGTATTACAATTAAATCTACTGGTATCTCACTCTACTATGAAATGAGTGATGAAGCCCTTAAAAGTTACAAGGGAGAGAGGAATGGAAATGAGTATCTTATCAATCTCATTGATTCCCCTGGACATGTTGACTTTTCATCTGAAGTCACAGCTGCTCTTCGCATTACTGATGGTGCACTCGTGGTGGTTGATTGTGTAGAAGGTGTCTGTGTCCAAACTGAAACTGTTCTCCGTCAGGCCTTGGGTGAAAGGATCAGGCCTGTCTTGACTGTCAACAAGATGGACAGGTGCTTCCTTGAGCTCCAGGTTGATGGAGAGGAGGCTTATCAAACATTCCAGAGGGTCATTGAAAATGCTAATGTCATCATGGCAACTTATGAAGATCCTTTACTTGGTGATTGTCAGGTCTACCCTGAGAAAGGAACTGTTGCTTTTTCTGCTGGTTTGCATGGTTGGGCTTTCACCTTGACAAACTTTGCAAAGATGTATGCCTCAAAATTTGGGGTGGATGAGGCTAAGATGATGGAAAGGCTATGGGGTGAGAACTTTTTTGACCCAGCTACCAAGAAGTGGACTACCAAGAACACTGGCTCTCCAACTTGCAAGCGTGGTTTTGTGCAATTCTGTTATGAGCCCATCAAGCAGATTATCAGTACTTGCATGAATGACCAGAAGGATAAATTGTGGCCAATGTTGCAAAAGCTTGGTGTCACCATGAAGTCTGAGGAGAAGGATTTGATGGGCAAGGCTCTGATGAAGCGTGTTATGCAGACCTGGCTTCCTGCAAGTAATGCTCTCTTGGAAATGATGATCTTCCATCTTCCTTCTCCTGCCAAGGCACAGAAATATCGTGTTGAGAACTTGTATGAGGGTCCTCTTGATGATACTTATGCCACAGCTATCAGGAACTGTGATCCTGAGGGCCCTCTTATGCTTTATGTTTCTAAGATGATTCCAGCTTCCGACAAGGGTAGGTTCTTTGCTTTTGGTCGTGTATTCTCTGGAAAGGTCTCAACTGGTCTAAAGGTCAGGATCATGGGTCCAAACTATGTACCTGGTGAGAAGAAAGACTTGTATGTTAAGAGTGTTCAGAGAACTGTTATTTGGATGGGAAAGAAGCAGGAAACTGTTGAGGATGTCCCTTGTGGTAACACTGTTGCACTGGTTGGTTTGGATCAATATATCACTAAGAATGCAACTTTGACCAATGAGAAGGAAGTTGATGCCCATCCCATTCGTGCTATGAAGTTCTCTGTCTCACCAGTCGTGCGTGTGGCTGTTCAATGTAAGGTTGCATCTGACCTCCCCAAGCTTGTTGAAGGTCTAAAGCGTTTGGCCAAGTCAGATCCTATGGTTGTCTGTACCATTGAGGAGTCTGGGGAGCACATCATTGCTGGTGCAGGAGAACTTCACCTGGAGATATGCTTGAAGGATTTGCAGGAAGATTTCATGGGTGGGGCTGAGATCATCAAGTCGGACCCTGTTGTGTCCTTCCGTGAGACCGTCCTTGAGAAATCTTGCCGTGTGGTGATGAGCAAGTCTCCGAATAAGCACAACCGTCTTTATATGGAGGCAAGGCCTATGGAGGATGGGCTTGCTGAGGCCATTGATGAGGGTCGTATTGGTCCGAGGGATGATCCCAAGGCACGGGCAAAGATATTGTCTGAAGAATTTGGTTGGGATAAGGATCTTGCCAAGAAAATTTGGTGTTTTGGTCCTGAGACTACTGGTCCTAACATGGTTGTTGATATGTGCAAGGGAGTACAGTACCTAAATGAAATAAAGGACTCTGTTGTTGCTGGCTTCCAGTGGGCTTCAAAAGAAGGTGCACTGGCTGAAGAAAACATGAGGGGTATCTGTTTTGAAGTCTGTGATGTGGTTCTTCATGCTGATGCTATTCACAGAGGTGGTGGTCAGGTCATTCCGACTGCTAGGAGGGTTATCTATGCATCACAACTCACAGCCAAGCCTAGGCTTCTTGAGCCAGTTTACTTGGTTGAGATCCAAGCCCCAGAGCAGGCTCTTGGTGGTATTTACAGTGTTCTTAATCAGAAACGTGGCCACGTCTTTGAGGAATTGCAGAGGCCTGGTACCCCCTTGTACAACATCAAGGCATATCTCCCTGTTGTCGAGTCTTTTGGATTCTCTAGTACTTTGAGAGCTGCAACGTCTGGACAGGCTTTCCCACAATGTGTGTTTGATCACTGGGACATGATGTCTTCTGACCCACTTGAAGCAGGGTCTCAGGCAGCACAGCTTGTATCAGACATCCGCAAGAGGAAGGGCTTGAAGGAGCAGATGACTCCTTTATCAGAGTACGAGGACAAACTGTAAGCAATTCATCAAGTTGACAAACTACAGGATTTTGAGCTGCAAAATTTGTTTTTGCCTTTTAGTTTTGCTTTCTGTTTCTTATATGGTCAGTTAGTAGATATTGTGGCATGGGATTAGTCGCCCATTTTTGATATTAACGTTTAATTTTTGAAGCTTATGATGCGGACCATTGATTATTGTTATGTGGTTTTCTCAATTGTCATGATTTGAGAAACTTTGATCGAGTTACACTATTTTTGCTTTTCGCATGGTTTGTTTCTCTGCTAAGAATTATTTTTATGAGTAATGTTCTAATTGCTCAATTGTCATGATTTGAGAAACTTTGATGGTTATACTATTTTTGATTTTCACATGGTTTGTTTCTCTGCTAAGAATTATTTTTACGAGTAATGTTCTAATCGGAAGTAATTTCAAGATTAAACTGTAATAGGATGGATGGATTAAGCTACGAATAAATCTCGTTAATGATTATTGTTTTCATCCCGTTTAAATAAAGATTAATGGGTTGTTCAAAACAAAGTACCCCGTTTTAACATCGTACTGACCTTGCTTAGATATTGTGATCCTCTGCGTTAGTGTGGTGCAGAGGCATTGGTAGAATCATGTTGGCATCCTCCTTGGGGAAGGCAGCCCGGGGCAGAAGTAGCATGAAATCACCTAAGCATGCATGCAATGGTAGAAGCATGAAATATGTATACTTCCACTGATTAATCGAACGTGTGAATTTGTATTGATAGTAAATTAAGATGTGCACACCTTTTTCACCTAAGAAAATACAAAAAATTGAGTGTAAAATTCTGCAGATCAAATTCCACAGCCCATTTAATAGGTTCCCTGACCTCTAATACTGAAGGAAACATATTAACAAATTGTTCACAGAAGCTTACGTCAAGCTTGGGATACAAGTAGCGAAATACTAGTTCTAAATAACTACCAAGTTCTTCATCAAAGTAATCATATTCCAAATTTTTTTCATTAAATTAGACATGGTCCTGAAGTTTCAACCTTTTACAACTTCGTGTTTATTTCACTTCATATAACCCTAACTATATTCAGTTCTCCATTTCACATCCATTGGCATGACCCACTGGTATTGAAGCAGTTCTCAAGCACATTGACCATTTCACTTCATAGTTTACAACCATCATTAAAACCCTTCACCACAATCCATCAAAATCCAACTGAACTCAAACACAACGCCACTAATTTCACTGTTTATATACAGAACTAGTTCATATCATACCCATTGCAAAACACTTCAATCCAGTGTTGATTAAAATCAAGTTGCCACTATCACAAATGAGCAACAAGAGATTTACATTGTGTTTAGATCTTGGTTTTGTAATGGTTTCAATTTGTATGGTATGGATAGTCTACATGTTTAAAAAGATTATTCTAAAAAGTGATGATTTTAGGTTGTAAAATGATTTTACCAAAGTTTTTCATACTACTAAATTAGTGGTTCAAGATGGTTTAAAATTTTTGTAATCCCATTTTATTTTTACACAATTTATTCTCTCGTGAAAATGTTATCTATTTATAAGGTATATTTAGTGATTTATTAAAAAAATAAAATAGCCTTTAATTATTATTATAGTAATATTTTTATAAATTGATATTTTATTTAAATAATTTATATATTCAAAATAATAATAAATAATAATTTAATGATCTTTATATTATTTTATCATATAATGTCATCTCTCCAATCATACTAGTTATAAAATCCATAGCATGATGCACTCAATTCAAACGGGTTAATCCACTTTCTGAAATTATAATATTACACATCAAAGTACATCCTAAAAATTTACAAAGATATACGACTACATAACCATATACATCACATTGAGCTTGCTGTTCCTGTTGAAACTCCCAGTGGAATCCCCAGCTCCTAAGATGCCACTCCCTCTTCATTCTGTCTTTTCCTTCTTCTTCCTAGGTGGTACTGGCACAGCAATAATCTGCTCTTTCCAAGCTGGACAAAGTCACCAAACTTGAACTGGTTTTCCGGGTCATCAGCCTGGAACTTCTTCTTCTTCCTGACCCTTCTCTTGTACTCCGGATTACCTCAACTGGTGTTGAATTTTGAGCAGAAAATGAATTCTCAAGAACAAAGAAATAAAAACCAAAGCAAAACAGAAGAAGAGAAAAGAAATCTTCTTCAGCAGAACATCACTCTTACTCTGAGAGCTAAAATTTCATTCATGATATAGGCATGGGAGAGTTGTTTACACTGATTGCAAAAAACTAACTTCTCCAGCAACTAAAAATAAGCAAAACACGGCTGGAAGTATGGTAAAAGTTACCTAACACAGCTGCAAAATTACATCAGTAAAAAAAAAATGCATTTTAAGAACAAGTTTCAGCATAAAATTAAGCAACTAAGTATCTAGGAAAAATCACATTTCAGTCAACACTCCTCCTTGAGATTTTTCCTTGATACTCCAAGCTTTTTCCTCAGCTCTTCAAACCTGTTCTTTGTCAAAGCTTTAGTAAGTATATCAGCAAGTTGTTCTTCAGACCTACAATGCAGCAGCTTAATCTCTGAATTCTTTTCAGCCTCCCTTAGGAAATGAAACTTCACCTTGATGTGCTTAGTTCTTCCATGCTGAACAGGATTATTTGTAATGGCAATTGCAAATTTGTTATCACACCAAATAACCGTAGGCTCACATTGCTCTATTCCCAAATCTTTCAATAGCTTCCTAAGCCAAATTGATTGGTTTGCAGCAGCAGCAGCAGTTGAAATATATTCAACTTCTGCAGTAGATTGAGCCTCCACCTCTTGTTTCTTAGAATTCCAAGAGAAAGGACCTGAACCCAGAAAAAAAACATAGCCTGATGTGCTCTTTGAATCATCAACATACCCAGCCCAATCACTATCCACATAGCCTTCAAGTTTGACAGATCTTCCTTTTAGAAACCATATACCATAATCAGCAGTACCTTTCAAGTATCTCAACACTCTCTTAGCAGCAGCTAAATGCACTTGACTTGGTGAATGCATAAATCTGGATAATAAGCTAGTTGAATACATTAAATCAGGCCTTGATGTAGTCAAGTATAGCAGACTACCAACTAAACTTCTATATATTGAAGCATCTGCTTTCTCAGCTCCATCTTCCCTGCTAAGTTTCTCATTCACAACTAGAGGAATTGCAACAGATTTGCATTTATCCATATTGAACCTTTTCAATATTTCAAGAGCATATTTTCTTTGAGAGACAAAGATTCCTTTAGTACCTTTCTCAATTTCTAGACCAAGAAAGTAACTCATACTCCTCAAATCAGACATTTCAAACTCAGTTTGCATTTTCAGTTTAAAATCATTCAATAACTAAAAATTTCCACTTGTCACTAACATATCATCAACATATAGTGACACTATCAGCTGAAAGTCATCTCCATCACCACTCACATACAAGGTTGGTTCATTCTCACTCCTCCTGAATCCATTTAGATCAGATGTGAGTCAATCCTTGCGTACCAAGCTTTAGGAGCTTGCTTCAGGCCATAAGAGCCTTTTTCAGCTTATACACTTTGTCTTCTTGACCTTGCGCCTCAAATCCTTCAGGTTGCTGCACATAAATTTCTTCAGTTAACAAACCATTCAAAAATGCAAATTTGACATCCAAGTGAAACACTTGCCATTCTTTTTGAGCTGCCAAAGACAACAATAATTTAATGGTATCATGCCTAGCAACTGGAGCAAATGTATCTCCATAATCCACCCCTGGTTGTTGAGCATAACTCTTAACAACAAGTCTAGCTTTATATCTAAAAATAGAACCATCAAGATTAACTTTAGTTCTGTAAACCCATTTTACACCAATTACATTTTTCCCTTTTGGTTTGGAAGTCAATTCCCAAGTTCCATTCTTCTCAATTGCTGCAATTTCTTCCTTCATAGCATGTTGCCATTCTTCAACTTTGTGAAGCTTCTTCATAGCTGCTAGGTTTTGACACAACTAAATTACAACTTTAATAAATCTCTGAAAGAGACTTAAACTTAGGATCATGTGCTTCACCATCAGAGTTGTACTCTTTTTCAGACTCAACACATTCATTGCTAGAACTTTCTAAATCAACTCTTTGCTGAACTGAATTTGTTACTCTAACAACCTGCTCTTTTTCAAAGTCCCAGTAGGCTCCTTCATCAAATTTAACATCTCTACTAACAACCACCTTCTTTGTTTTCACATTGTAAATTCTGTAACCCTTGGATGTGGCTGCATAACCCAGAAAGATGCCCAATTTTGCTTTATCATCCAGCTTGATTCTCTTGATATCAGGAACAAGCATGTAGCATATTGATCCAAAGACCTTTAAGTGACTTGCAGAAGGCTTTGATCCAAGCCATACTTTAACTGGAGTTTTTCTTTCCACTGCTCTAGTAGGAAGTCTATTCAACAAGTACACGGATGTGTAAACAGCCTCAGCCCAAAACATCTTTGGTAGCTCTTTCTCTTTCAGCATACACCTAGCCATCTCAATAACTGTTCTGTTCTTCCTCTCAGAAACTCTATTCTGTTGAGGTGAGTAAGGCACTGATAATTGATGTTGTAGTCCAGCTTCCTCACAAAATTTATCAAATTCATTTGAGGCATACTCCTTCCCATTATCAGACCTCAAATTTTTAATAACATAGCCACATTGATTCTCAACCAAAGCTTTAAATTTCTTAAAAACACTGAAAACTTAGCCCTTGCTACTTAGAAAATACTCCCAAGTCATTCTAGTCAAGTCATCTATAAACAACACAAAGTACTTATTTTGGCTCAAAGAAAGCACACTCATAAAGCCACATACATCAGTGTGTACAATTTCTAATTTCTCAGTAGCTCTCCTAACTTGATTATTAGGAAATGATTATTTATGCAATTTTCCAAATTGACAACTAGAACATACCTCATCACAATTAGAAATAATAGGCATGTCATTAATCATATCATGAGATTGCATAAACTTCAAAGAATTCAAGTTATAATGCCCATATCTTTTGTGCCATAGCCAAGAATCATCAAATGCAGCCGTAAATACATGATCAGTACCATTGCCAGACATTAGAGGAAAGCTATTATCAACCATTTTAACCTCCATTACTTTAGAATTATTGGAATCATAAATATGACACCAACAATCTTTGAAAGACAAAGAATAACCTTTTTTCATCATCTGAGCAACACTCAATAAATTTTGATCTAAGTTAGGAATGTAGAGAACAACAGAAATATGCTTAGTACCTTTCTTTGTTTGCATAGCAACAGTACCCTTGCCCATAGCCTGAACTATCTCTCCATTTCCCATCTTCACACTTGCCTTCACTAATCTGTCTAAGGAGGTAAATAAGCTTTCATCTCTAGCCATGTGACTTGTATAGCCACTGTCAATGAACCAAATAAACTTGTCAATAGCTCTACATGATTGAGAAACCATGAACAAATGATCTTCTTGCTGCTTTGGTTGATCATCAGTAAAATTTGCTTGCTGGCCCTGTTGTTGTTTTTGAGCTTTACTTTGCTTGATTCTGCAATCTCTTGAAATGTGGTAATATTTTTTGCAATAGTGACATTGTATGGGTTTTACACCATTCTTCTGCCAACAATCCTTCTCCAGATGATTTGTTTTTTTACAAGTTGGACAAGGTGGAAATCTGCTCTTCTTGATAGCCTCACTTCTACTTTCAAGTTGCTTCCCTTTCTTATCTCTCTCTTTTGACAACCTTACTTCTACTTTCAGGTTGCTTCCCTTTCTTATCTCTCTCTTTTGAACCTTTCTTAACCTCCATCGCTTGCTTCCCTTTCTGTTTGGCAACAAATGCCTCCTCATAAGCATCTTCTTGTCTGATAATTCTTCTTTGCTCAATGGCTTGCAAGGAATTTATAAGTTCAGGTAAGGTGATCTTACTCAAATCCTTTGAATTAGGCTCAAATCTATCAGGTTGACTTACAAGAACCTTCTCCACAACCCTTTTATCTGGTAAATCTTCACCCAATAATATGATTTTATTGACCACAGACATTAATCTATCTGTGTACTCCTTAAGAGTTTCAGATTCTTTCATCTTTAAAACCTCAAATTCCCTCCTTAAATTCAGCACTGACATTTGCTTTGAGCTTTCACTTCCATGGAACTCCTCGTTAAGTCTGTCCCAAGCTTGCTTTGCAGTTTCACAAGCCATAATTCTTGTAAAAATGACATCAGAGACAGCAGAATGTATGCAATACAAAGCCTTAAACCCTTTAGCACACTCCTCACTACGTGCTTTCAACTGAGCAAGAGTGGGATCTTCCCTTAAGGGACCTGGTTGCCTTCCAGTTTCAGTGACTTCCCACAGGTCAAAGGCTTTGAGATAAGCCTTCATCTTCACAGACCAAATAGAGTAACCTTCTCCAAAAAATATAGGAGGAGGTGGAGCAGAGTATCCACTTGAAGCCATCTCTCTCAACTTTCTAGTGTTTAGGTTCTTTTGTAAATGGGATTCTCACTTGTTTTCTGTCAATCACAGGCCCTCAAAGATCATGAGAAGCTCTGATACCACTGTTGAATTTTGAGCAAAAAATGAATTCTTAAGAACAGAGAAATAAAAACCAAAGCAAAACAGAAGAAGAGAAAATAAATCTTCTTCAGCAGAACATCACTCTTACTCTAAGAGCTATAATTTTATTCATAATATAGGCATGGAAGAGTTGTTTACATTAATTACAAAAAACTAACTTATCCAGCAACTAAAAATAAGCAAAACATAAGTATGGTAAAAGTTACCTAACACAGCTGCAAAATTACAACAATAAAAAAAAATGCATTTTCAATATAAGTTCCAGCATAAAATTAAGCAACTAAGTATCTAAGAAAAATCACATTTCAGTCAACAACTGGCACCGTCTTGTCATTTGTTGCACAACACAAACCACTCTCCCTTGCATTGACCTCATGGCCCTGACCAGAGGGACAAAAGTGAAGGGTTTAGGGGGTTAGAGGGATAGAGAAGATGTGGGTTTCGAGAAGTTAGAGAGTGGGGTTGTGCCATGGAGGAAACGGGTGGAGACAGCGAGAGAGTTTAGTGAGGATTTGAGGGACATTGTTAGTGACATTGTTTACTGAATGTTTGGGAGTTGGGGGTGGGGATAAGAGGGTAAGAGAGTTTTGTTGGTTGGAATTGGCGTAAGAAGCAACGCATCACGCAAGGCTTTTAAAAAACAGACATATTTGCTTTGGGTTTAGCCTACAAAATAATCATTGTCTTGGACTGTAGAAGCTTGAGCATGGAGATTGGCATTTTGGACTGTAAATGATCATTGTCTTTTCAGTTCCAACGTAGCCCATCTAGATCTAGTATTATGGATCTTGGGGGATCATTTTTCCTGGATCTAAGCTTCAAAATTTGTTTGATGCTATAATTCAGTTGAAGATCATAAAATGGATAGGCTAATCCAGCTAAAATCCACATGGCACCACGTAAATGACAATCCAAATCTGTCTCAAGAAAACCATTGTGCCACGTGTCCAACTGAGATCCATGCAAAAGATAAAAAGAAAAAACTCCCGAGTCTCAACTTCTTTTTCTACTGTATGTTGCCTGCTGAAACACAGAGAAAGACTTCAGCTAGCTGCGAACCAAAACCAGGGCAATGGCATCTCTAGCAACCTTTGCGTCCGTGCAAACTGCCACCGTCAAGGGCCTTGGTGGTAGCTCCCTCACTGGAACAAAGCTCTGCATCAAGCCATCTCGCCAGAGCTTGAGACCCAAAAACATGAGGTACCAAGTGCCAGTATATTTCATTTTATTCTATTTTGCTTACTTTACATAATGACTTTGGTTATTTGGCGTCTGATTTTGTTATGGTTTTTGGATAGGAGTGGCGCTGTGGTAGCAAAGTATGGTGATAAGAGTGTGTACTTTGATTTGGACGATCTGGGCAACACTACTGGGCAGTGGGACTTGTACGGATCAGATGCACCTTCTCCCTACAACCCTCTTCAGGTTTCTGGAAATTTTCAGATTGACAATCCGATTTTCTTGTGTGGTATTGTATAGCAGCAATTTTGGATTTAGTGAATCTTGTTAATGTTCATAAATGATTTAGTGATATAGTCCAAGTTAAAGGAAATGCCTAGTGCACGAACAAGTTTGAGAAGAAAATTTGTTGAGTGATCAGAGCGTAGACGATTGGATAAATTTGAAGATTTATCATTATTTAAAGATAACTTTAGACAGCCAAGGAGCTAAATTCTGTGTATAAATGTTACTGCAGAGCAAGTTTTTCGAGACATTTGCAGCGCCATTCACCAAGAGAGGATTGCTGCTCAAGTTCTTGATCTTGGGAGGTGGCTCCACCCTAGCTTACCTGAGTGCTACAGCTTCTGGTGACATTCTGCCAATCAAGAAGGGCCCTCAACTTCCACCAAAGCTCGGGCCACGTGGCAAGATCTAATTTAGCCTTTACATTTTATGTATCTATCTTCTTTTGACTTTGCAAGTTTTTGTAAAGTAACCTTTAAGAATTAAGACCCTGTTATGGATTCAGTATATCCATTTTCAGTTCGATTTGGGGCATTTCGTTAAGTTTTAAATGTTTTCTATATTATCATGTTGCCTGGGAATTCTTTACATTTTGTTAATATTACTGTGTACTGAAATGAACTGCTTTCTGCCAAGCAGTAATTGATTAATTGTATAGGATTAGCTAAGCCTAATAACTCTCTAGCAGGCTTGAAATTGTTGGAGAAAATTCAAGCTGTACAAGAAAAAGAACGAATTTTGTTCATTTTGAAATCAACCAAAAAATGACATTTGAGTCTAACAGACTAAATGTGCATTTCTTTTACGAAAGAAAGAATGTATGAAATGCTTCATATACAATAGTTTTTACACTTATATGCTTTCTTCCCTATTCACAAAAGGAAGGAATGCAAATGAAAATAAGAAACTCTTGACAAAAAGAACTACCAGAATTCATATTCCAATATTAGGCTTTTTTTACTCTTCCTGTATCTCTCTTCTATGTTTGTTGTGTGAAATGGGTATCCCTTTCCTCCCATTATTGTTGCTATCAATGACGAGCTGTAGGGCTTCTTAGACCTCCTAAGTTCTCAAGATAGGAAGGTTTCTTGATGGTTACTATGTTAGCAAGTTTTTCTGTTAACTTTAAATTTGAATTTTCTTCTTTGATTGTTTCATCAGAATTTCCAGTTGAATCTTTCTTTGCCTCAGTGTCATTGGATTCAAAATTCCAACCCATAAAATCTGACAGTGTCATTGAATTGGGTCCCTCTGTGGCTGTCTCGTCCATTGGCAATGTGCTTTCTTGAGGCATCTCTGTTAAAGGGTTCCTCTTCTGTCCAGCATATGATGGATTTCGAGTGACATAATCAGCATAGAGCACATCTTCAATTCGGGACATGACCGTGTAGGCCAAGCTTTCTAGAATTCTTGAGTAACTTTCCAAAATTGCCTGTCCTATATCCTGTTAGCCAAGAAGAAATTCCCAGTTCCAGTTTCACAAACTTGACTAGAATTTAGTAGCAAAATAGATATGACACTGTCACAGTAAAATTCAACCAGGAATAAACACAATTTCATCTCAAAAGTCAAGGTGATCATTCATACTCGAATTGTGAAATGAAAGAGAGCTGAAGGTAAAAGGGAATGTGTTCTTACCCGGTTGTATTGAATTTTGCTAATATCTAGTGCAGATTGAGGAATTCCAGGGAACCTTTGCTTGAGAATGAGTAAGATAGTTTCTGCTCTCTCTTCAAAGAGTTCTCTTTTCTCCAAACTGACAGCAGAGCCCCAAGCAGATTTCCCATCTTTCTGGTTCATCTTTCTCTTCCAAATCACAATAGAAGCCTCAATTCTGTTCTTAAGGTCTAGGATTTTATGCTCTGATGACAAGTCCATGGTGGACAGAAATTGGTCAGGATCAAAGAATTCAACTGTGATACTCCTATAAATTGAGTCCCCGAGGCTTGCCCTCCCGTTCTGCCAAAGCATCAACATAAAAATGGGATCAGTTGGTCAAGGCACTTGTGTGCCACTTTTGCTATTATTTACCTTGGGTAGAGATTCAATGTAGTTTTCAGGAACCTCCATTTCTGATAGAACATTGGCATTTATAGCCATGGCTGCTTTCAGCACCTGGTTAACACAATCCTTCTGATACTGCAGAAATTTTCTTGCCGCATCGGATAAACCATTTGGAGGAACTTTGGCAGTAGGTAGCCACCATTTTTCATCTACTCTCTTGGTGTTACCTTTTTCTGAGTCAGGGGCATCTCTTGAAACATAATAGAACTCATTTTGGTCTTTGAAGTTATCCAGGCAGTCCTGAATATTACAAAATCATTTCAAGGGATATATTAGATCTTTTGTGATCCACATATAACAAAGCTTATATTTAAAGCTTAAACTAATCTGTGACTGGAATTTCTTGTCTTCTTACTATGAGCATTGCATCAAGCTTTCGCAATGCGGGGATGTTCATGTGAAGATCAATTCGCTGTCTTGTCACCATTATCTTTTAAATCAAAGAAACACAATAGCATGATCGGATGAGAGAGAGAAATCAGGAAACACACTCTTAATGAAAAATGAAATCTGAGGGATATTGTTACCTCCATATCTGAACCATCCTTGGATTTCTGCTGAGAGGCAACAAATTCAACAATGTAATCAGTCACACACAAGAGCAAATCAATTTCTTTTCTCCACCTTGCTTTCCTTTCTGCTGACATAGGCTCCAGGCGCCATTGTTCACCAAATACAGAAGCTGCAAGCAGGAGGGAAAAGAAAATTGCAGAAAATCAACATTCATATTCATCTTTCACCCTTAAATTGAGCAAAACAAACTCATCTATTTCCAGTTATTGCTTTAAAAGGGTGAAGAAGAAGAGCAATATTGGACGCTCTGAAAACTATATAAATTTCAATATCTCAATTTGTCAGAGAGCATTACAAAATTGTATGATCTTTTTTATTCTTGATGTTGTTTCCTTCTGTAGCTAGAATCCTCGCAGATCATGAATATTATTAGAACATACAAGGGACAAGACATCGAAATACCAGCAAGATTTGTAATGGCATTTGACAATGCCAGAGCAGAAGAGACGCCCTTTCCTCCTCCTGACATATCCTCTCCCAAAAGCAATTTGGCAAACCTTTCCTTCATCTGTTCCATTTCTGAAGCAAACCCAACAAAGAAATTGAAGATCCAAGTGACGGTTAACCCAAAAAAATCCTATCTAACAACTAAAACCCACGTTTATTTCTGGTATCAGTCTGGTCTTACATTTATAAGCTAAATGAAGAGGAAAAAGACCAAAGGTGGAAAATTGAAGCTATTGCAATTGATTGGAAAGAAATATTGACAAACAATGAAGTTGGAGAACATGCCTGCATTTTGTTTATCTTTGGCATCATCCTTGTTTAATCTTGAATTAGGATCCTTGTCGTTCTTATTATTCACGCTTGCTTTTGATCCTTTGTTTCTAAATGTTATTCTCTCGTCCATGGAAGAGTCGAGGAGACTAGAACTGTCATCAACGCTAAGGCTCTTCACATGACGACCTCCTGAGCTCTCATTCATCCCTTTGAAATGAAACAATCTAGACTTCAAATTCTCTTGTTCTTGCTCAAGAGCACGAACCATTTTAATGGTCACAAAAGGGACAAGAAACTAGCAACAGAAAGAAAAACATGAGATTGTTGAACATGAAAAAGCTTTGCTTGTTGGTTATAGAGAAAAAGAGGAAGAACCCAACTTCAAAAAGATTCTATTTTTGCACAGATTTGTGATTCTTCTGAGGAATTAATGAGTTTGACAAAATTGTGGATGTAATCAGCTAGGTGTTGGTAGAACGTGGGGTGCATGCTTTGAGAATTGAGCTGTATTAAGAGCAATAAACAAGAAAAAGAAAAGATTTTCTTGAATTTCTGTGTTTTCTTTTTAAGTACGTAAGAATTGAGTGTCTGTTTTTAGTTTTCAAAGGTCAAAGCTTGCAAGGAACCCGGAAAGACATACGTATATGGGCAACCACCATTTCTCTCTAAAATGGACGGTTCAGATGGGTTGATGCAACTCTAAATATATACTTCTGCACATAAAGGTAAAACGAGAAAATGGTGTTTTTTTAAGAAAAAAATATTTTCATTAATGGCATTCATATATCTACTCGAAATTGATCAGTCTAATAAAAGAAGTAGATCAAAGAGATTTTTTTTTTTTAAAACTAGAATGAATATATCCGTAAATTGAGCTTATTTTTATTGCAAAAACTTTACGTGGAGAGTAGTTTGATTTTTAGAGTAAAAATATTTCGAATTTGACTCTGTTTATCTATTTATTTTAAAATTTATCATATTTATGTAACTCTTAATAAAAATAAATTAATTATTTACTATTATTTTAGATTTATTCAAATATTAAATTTGACTAGTGCAATTAAAATGTAAAAATGTTATCTTTTTAAAGTTGCTGATAGCATTGTCAAGAGCCGAGGGACAAATCTAGCAAATGAAATAGCATGAGACCAGTAGCGAGCACAATGGCCGGGCCTATGCGCCTATGCGGCCATGACAGGGCCAGACAGTGGCTCCTGTAAAGAGTTGCAGTGTCGCTAGTCAGGGCTATACTTTTGTTGTTTCTCTGCTTGAATTTTGCTGGATTGTGTGTGTTGTCTTTTAAAAATTTTGATGTGTTGGGCTTGCCAGGTCTACAGGTTTTGGTGTTTTTGAATCGTTGATATGTCTTGTACTACCTGCATTTAGACATCATGAGGTCCAAAAATAAAAGCCAACAAATGGAACGACGACGTTTGGCAACTCGTAGTACCTGAAAACTTGAGATCATGGTGGGAAAATTGTTCTCCCGACTCCCCTGCTGCGGCACAAGTGAAAACTTGAGATCATGGTGGGAAAATTGTTCTCCCGACTCCCCTGCTGCGGCACAAGTGAAATCCAAAGAAAACTTACCTCTGAGCTGCAACCAAGCCGCCACCGACCACTGAAAAACAACCAAACTACTATTCCATTATCACTATCACAGAAAAACAAACGTCTCGTGGCAAGTAGGAGCACTGCATTCAAAAACCAATGGAGTCGATCGGTGTTCTCATGACCTACACTCCAATGAACTCGAAAAGCGCTTCACCCTCTACAAGCTCCAAAACGCCCCAGACAAGACCAATTCATTAACTCCAACAAGAACTCGATCCACGCAATCGTGGGTAATGCCGGGTTTGATGCGGACGCCAAACTGATAGACCAATTGCCGAAGCTAGAGATCGTCTCCAGTTACAGCGTGGGGCTCGACAAGGTTGACTTGCCCAAATGTAAGGAGAGCGGGATACGGTCACAAACACGCCTGATGTTCTGACCGATGACGTCGCCGACTTGGCTATTGGTTTGATGCTGGCGGTATTGAGGAGGTTGTGTGAGAGTGATCGGTATGTCAGGGGTGACAAGTGGAAAAAGGGTGACTACAAGTTGACTACTAAGGCTTGCATTTGTGGTCCACGTTGGTGTGAGTTCGCTTTTTAGGCTTCTGGGTCGTTCTGATTTATCGTTTCTGAGATTTGGGTTTCATTGTCTTGAAACTGTGAGAAAATGGGCCCAATTTTTGTAAACAAAATTATAGATTTTAACGAGAATATTGGGATTTATGATGATCGACATCCTGGTGTATAATTGAGCAGAGTGCATGAAAATTAAGAAACTGGAATTAGAGTCGACGCATGAATTAGGGGCTAAAATTATGTTCAGTCTAAAATAGTTTGCGATGTTGATGATATCGTCTTGGTTTTAATGGCTTAGTATCATTTTACTGTTGTTATTGCTCAATTTTATATTCTTGGGTTCAGATTTTACCTTCCCAATCTGTACAGCTTATGATACACAAAAGTTTGAATGAGTGTTGGGCATTTTTGCTGGGGTTTATGTAAATTATGTTATGTTTGCATTTGTCTTAGTTAAACAATACATAAGCATAAAAGGATTTTAAGGGAACATGGCATATGCTCAAAATGCTTAATCTCAAAGTGAAAACTAAACATTTTATCTTGATCATATTCTCATGACAGACGAGTAAGACATGATAAATGGGAATGTTGAATTTTTGCAGCTGTTTAGTCATGTGATATTAGAGCTGCTGAGTATTCAAACAACTAAACTTCTATACTGCCACTTTCAAATATTTCTTTTTATATCGTATGGGTTGATTTAGGGAAGTAAATTCATGCCTGCTGCACAAATCAATCATTAGCAGAGCAATTAGACCCAGATAACCTTATATAATGGAGAGTGAGTAGCTGCTTAATTTTAGTGCTTTGTATGTATCTCCTTTTCTTATGTTTTTGCTGATTCTTGGCTGTATCTCTCACTTGGTTAAGACCTTAAGTCCAAATACGTGAAGATATATTGGAATGCAAAAAACTTTCATATGCTTTCAAGCACCGTACAACAATCTACATGGCATATTTGTCTTGACAGTTGAACATTTCTTGTGGGATCATCAGACTGTTTGCTAAGATCTTGATTCTTCTCTATTCTTTTTTTCAGTTTACTGGGAAGTCAGTTGCATTATTGGGTTGGGCAGGATCGGCATGGCAATTGCCACAAGAGCTGAAGCATTTAGCTGTCCAATTAGTTACTATGCTAGAAAGGAAAGAAGAGATGTAAAATACAAGTACTTTCCAAGCGTTGTTGAATTGGCTGCTAATTGTCAGATCCTTGTCATTGCATGCGCACTAACAGAAGAAACCCGTCACATTGTCAATCTGAAGTCATGAATTCATTAGGTCCAAAGGGTGTCCTCATCAACATTGGTAGAGGTCCTTATGTTGATGAACCTGAGCTGGTGTCTGCATTACTTGAAGGCAGGCTGGGTGGTACTGGGCTTGATGTGTTTGAGGACGAGCCTAATGTACCTGAGCAGCTATTTGGTCTTGAAAATGTAGTCCTCTTGCCTTATGTAGGAAGTGGTACGGTGGAAACCAGGAAAGCCATGGCTGAACTTGTTGTTGGAAAATTGGAAGCACACTTTTTGAACAAGCCTCTGTTAACTCCAGTGGTTTGATGTTGACATAAAAATTTGTGAATCAAGAATGATTGGAGGCTTCTTCATGCTTCTGGGACTTGCAATTAATCTAGAGATCATTTCCTGGATTTGGCAAGAATGCCATGATTTAAGAAAATATTCTCAGAGTCCAAGTTTTATATTTGAAGTTATTTTCTTGCTTCTTAAATACATTATTGTTATCATCTTTGCTGCAACTAGTAAGGACTCTCATTTGAAACCATTTGTTCCAGTGTTGACAAATGACAATGATGATTTTGATGTGTGAAGCCGCATGGACAGGTCTCGGTCTCATTTGGTATTGAGTTTCAGCTCAAAAAATGTTTCTAAGAAAAGTAATATTTCAGATGCTATTAAAAAATAGTTTGAAATTTTTTTTAAAATTTTTTTTAGTGTTCTTATAGTTAAAAAAATTTTATATTTATTTTTAATTAATTTTTAATACTTTCAATATATTTAAAAAAATATTTTTTTCAACTGTAATTCTGGCGGTAATATTAAACAGACTATTAACATGCTAATGGTTGAATCGCCATTTGGAAAGCAAATGTTATGACGATTTATTCATAGCACTTTGAATTTTCAGGGATCACTTTCAAACCATTCTTTTTGATTTACTGTGCCTGCTTTAGGCATTTTTCAGATGGTGAAATAGCAACTGAAACAACCACAAAATGGCACTGATAAATATTCTTTCTATACATGAGAATATTTCACTCTTCCAAATCCTCCAGAATGCTGAACTAGGGAAATGCATATATCTCCAAGCCCTTCACTCCAACCACAAGCAATAAGGCAAACCCATATAAAAGCATCCCTCTATAAAAAAAATTGTAAACTCTAGAGGGGAAAAAAAATAAAATAAATAAATAAGAAAATAAAACCAACCTAGTAACGTATAAATTTTACAATTAATCAGTTGTCTGCCTAACTAACAAAGCTAAGGGTGATCAACTATCTTCACATTGCAAGCTTGTCCTAATATTTTGCAATGTGCAGGATATAAGTGTGTTAACAGACTCCACAGATTCCGTGGTTAGTTTGGCTGTGGGGGAGGTACTAGTTATGATTTGGACAGCCATTGTCAACAGAGATCCTCCTTCTGTGCCCTTCTCCTCTTGCCTAGAAGTGATCACTAAGGGCCTTGATTCGAGTCCATCAGGAAGAATTGAAAATCCTGAAGGTAATACTGCTATGTTGCTTGAATCACATCCAGTAATCACAGATTGCATTCCATTAATATCCACAGGAGCATAGACTACCAAGGATTCATAAGCATTTGTGCAGCAATCTTGGAGTACCCACATAGGATTCTCTTTTGATTTCATTGTCTGCATTTGAAAAATTCATAGCTATTCAGAGTCATTAATACAGAAAGATAGAAATCTATTTTTGAGCTCTAGAAGAAGAAACTCACTTGTATAGTTACTGCATTGCCTCTATCTTGTCCTTTGGCTAAGTTTGCAATGGATTGTACTGGACTTCCATTTGACATGATATCCCACTAAAATTTAAGGAGAAAAACATCATCAGGATCAGAAATTCTGCTTTGCTGTATAATTTAGCTGCAGAATTCATATATACCTCATTTCTATGTGTTTCATCTCGCAAGAAATCGAAGAGGACAGGAGGAGACACTGGCAACCAAGCAGAAGAAACTACACACAAGATCACTCCAATGGGTTCACTGGGGTCATTTAAGTTCTTCCTGGAGGAAAACCTTATGTCATCTCCTGTTTTGCTTGTGACTTTGTTCCATGTATGGTAGCTTGATGCTCCAATGGCACGGCAAAAGCTCCACGTCATTCTATGTGCCAGTTTCAGAATGCTTTTCCTCCCAGCCAGGGTTGTAACACCTATTCTCCAACAACAAATCTAGTTGGAAAACATGCCTTATAGATGGATATTCAGAAGTGAGAAATGGAAAGATAGGGTTTTTACCAGTAGAATCCTTTGTTGGAACATTGGTTGCCATGTAGAAAACAATCCGTTCACACTGGAGCTGCAACGTTGCTGTCCAATGCCTTGCACCAAAAGCTAGACCACTATTC
Source organism: Hevea brasiliensis (assembly GCF_030052815.1). Taxonomy (NCBI): domain Eukaryota; kingdom Viridiplantae; phylum Streptophyta; class Magnoliopsida; order Malpighiales; family Euphorbiaceae; genus Hevea; species Hevea brasiliensis. The sequence goes on from NC_079498.1 coordinate 104,395,202, forward strand.
ACAATGGTTCTGTACATAGAATGAACTGGGCTTTTCTGGCATTCCAAGTGCTCTACCCATGTCACCTGCAAAGATTGCCATGAAATTGTACAATTTTTACGAGCAGAACAATTTTTTTCAAGGAATAAAAAAAAGAATTAGTTGCACCAAATGCTATGTGGACAATTTGAATAATCTAAAAGCATGATTGTTGTTCTCTACAAAGAAAAAAATGTATCTAGATTAAAAACAAATGGCCTACCACCTAATAATTCCAACAAAAACTAGTAATTTTCATGTACAAATGTACCTTGCAATGACCATTTGATTTGTCCTCAATTATGCAGCCAGAGGGGCGTTTTCTGCATTTGACAAGTGAGGCATCAATATTATCTTCTACTTTGTCAATAGAAACATCAACAATTGCCCATTTCTCTGCACTAAGTTGCTTGCAATATCGGACAAAATATATTTCCCTGGTGGGCACCATAGGTGTGAGCATTTGCACCTCTGCAAACATCTGCAACAAATTTTAAACAACACATTACTACATTAAATGATTATTATAATATACCTTGGCCATTTAAAAATTTTTTTTTCTCTCCTTGTCAATTTCTTTAGATGAGCCTGGGGCCACATACTGGTAGCAGTGGCGTCAAAATTTCAAAGATTCTTGAACATTAGCTAAGGCAGGTAAAAATTTAAAGGTGGTCCATGCAACAGACACAAGGCCCCTTATCTTCTTGCCGAAAGAAATTTGTTTATATCTAATGTGAAGGGAACTGGGTCATATATTAAGTGCGGTGGATTTTTTTTTTTTTTTTTTTTTTTTTTTGTGGTGCCTTTTCACGTGAATAAAAATCTCACTTCCTTCCAGTACTAATGATTTTGTCTTCACTAAAATTGATGTTGATTTTGTCTTCAATAATTAAAAATAAAAAAGAACTGTTGCATTAAACACCCAAATATGCAACTCACCAACTGTACTGCTCCATTTTTATTAGGACCTTCTCCATTGGAGATGACATCAACTGTAGCTGCCTTTGAGATCAAGCAAGGAAACATCTCTTTCCATTGATTCTACAAGAAACAGGTCATTTAAGGCAATTAATTAAGGAGATCAATGTAATGGGCATTAATCTAAAAATGCTGATTAATTAATTAATTACCGCATCATTGAAAATCTGAACTAGTCTTGGAAGATCCACGAAAGCAACTCCAGTCTCTCTGGATGCTTCAATAGACCTTTTTGGTCTCCCACTGCTTGGATTTTCAACTCCAAACTCCTTCATGTACTCATCGTAGTTAAGAATTTCACGACCTGTCTCAACGCTTCTAATCCAAAGCGGCTCCCCTGCAGTAGCCATTTTCATCAGCTCTTCCATTGCTTGATTAACAATCTCCATAATTCTCGATTTCTCCAGCCCAAAAATTCCAGTGTAAAAATCTAATGAACTTCTGTTCTCTTGCTCATTTCCTGCCGAGCAAGAGGGTGCTGCACCTGAAGGAGAATTTCCTAGAGCTGCTCGAAGTTTTTCTACCTATAAATAATCGTTATAATTAAGTATACGTGATTTCCATTAATTAACTATTGAAAAGCAATTAATTCTAACCTCAGCTTTGAGTTTGGCATTCTCAATACGTAATTGCTGTTCCTCAGTTGTTAAGGAAGAGTCTCTGCTGGTAGTAGCCATGCCACAGTTGGGGCAGCAAGCTTTATTAATGGTCTCTCTCATGGCCTTATTTTCCTCTCGCAGCTTCTCCATTTCTGTTTTCAATAAGGAGTTCTCATGCCTCTCTTGTATAGCCTGCAATATACACATAGCCATTTCATTGTTATTGTACACACGGACTAATATCTTTTTGGTATTATAGAAAATTAAGAATTGAAAATTAAAGATATTTACCTTAATTTGAGTCCTGCGATTTTGGAACCAAAACTTGACTTGTCTAGGGGCAAGTCCTAATTGCTTGCTTAATTGTTGTCTTTGTTTCTCATCAGGATGTGGGGACTCTTTAAATAAACTGTAAATTAAGCATTAATAAATGATTAATCGAAGAAAGAGAGAGAAAGAGGCCACATTTTAATCAACTTTAGAGAGAAACATGAAAAGAATGCTTTTTGGTTTCTGGGTTATTACTTAATATAATAATGATAATCTTATTTACTAATTTTTTAATATATAATTATGACTATGCATATTATTTTGTATGCATACCTAGACAATAAAGTATATTCTAAAGTTCATTTTGCCAAGCAAAACACAGAAATTAGCAAACCCCATGCACATATAAATATTAAATACATGTCTATATTTGGCCAAACTGGCTAATACTCACTGCATCTACAGTTCATAACTACAAGTATTATTCATATGCATAGTAGATAAATAAATATTAATTAATCATATAAAAATACAAGGAAATTTGGAAAATGAGAGAGCACTCACGCTTCCATTTCTCTGATTTGCTCGGCGGTGTGTCTGTGATATTTCTTTCTCTTCTTCTTCTTGTTCTTGTCATCACCTGCAGCAGCATCATCATCATCATCATGTTCTCCTTCTCCTTCAAACTCATCATCTGATCTTGATCTCATGGGCCCTGAGTTCTCGCTGCTAATCTCAACAGTACCTTCTCTTCTTCCTCTTTCTCCTCCACTCCCCTCTTCCCCTTCCTCGACCTCCATCTCTGAAGCCTCGGCCACCCCGTCTGCATTGGCGCTGCGGAATATTCCAGCCTGCAATTGCAAGAATTATCACTTGCGATTTCCATATATAAATATTTGCATACAGATACATGCATAAAACTACATGCACAGACATTCATTGGAGTACATATTGGTGGGTCTTGAAGATTGTAGCCATAAAACCAAAAAAAATAAAAAAAAAATAGAAGCAAGATATGAGTATAGTGCAAGCGAGAGAAAACAGAGGGAAAAACATGAAAAAAAGAGATGGAAAAAAGGGAAATTACAAGACTGAGAGAGAGAGCAGGAGAGGCGAAGAAGTCTTTGGTACGAGAAGTGGGTGGGTTAGACATGTCGACAAGGCCCATGGCAGAGAGAAGTTCCTCTCTGGGTGACGAAATGGCTATTTTAAGGAGGAAGGCAACAATGGAGGCAGAGAGAGAGAGAGAGAGAGAGAGATAGGGGGGTGGGGTCTTGTTGATTTAAGGATATAAAACAAAAAATGAAGTAGTGATAGAGAGAAATGTTGCAGAAAAGGGCTGGTAGGAGTTGACTGTTAGATATTGTTTGGGTGGAAATATAAACATCCAACTAACTTTAAAGCAGTTGAATCTACTCTTTCCAACGGTATTTCCAGCTTCTTTCTTTTGTGGCTCCAGCCACACTCCTTAATCAATTAATTCATTTTTCTGAAATTTCTTCTCACCAATGGTTTCCATGCTCTAAGATTGTGCCAATGTGGGCTACAGCGCAAGTTCCTTTAGATCTCATAGGCATAGCGCCATAATAATAACAATTTTTTTTTATATATATAATTTAGGCTTGTAAATATATTTTAATTATATCAATCACAACTTTTCTAATCTGTCTTGAAAAGCTTTGATTCAATTCCCATTTTTAGATTAAATCCTTCCAAGCATTTCCTTGTTTCATTAGTTAAATTGAATTCTATTTGCTTAATTTTACATCTAAAGGGCAACAATCTTTTATTTACCAATTGATGCTACCATGAGCTCTTTTGATCAATTGGGAGTGAATGTAAGTTCACTAGTAAACACAGGAATGAAGTTGGTGGCTTACAACTAGTCATTTCAATACTCAAATCAATAACTTATTTAAGAGAGAGAAAAAGTTATGAATATAAGTGTAATGTAGCAAATTAAGTAAAGTAAGCATACTTGACTTGTAATGTTGCTTTAATATGTATAGGCTAATGTCTAGTGATCATTTTAGGCGGTTATGAAACTCGTGTTGTTTAGTTATAATCTCGAGATTTTCGATGAGTATATCTCTTGTTAAGCATATGATCTTCATTAGTCGATTATTCGAACTATCTTGTCAGACTTTCAAATGATATGAATCATTATCCTATTCTCAGCTATTGCTCAATTATAATGATTGAATCATCTCCGGTGTTGACAATGAAAAATTTATAATCTTAAAATTTTAAATTAAATATAATATTAAATTTATAAATAAAATTCTTTCACAAAATCCATAAAAAATTATTTTCAAACATTTTGAACTCAACATCATCAAATGCACCCAAGTGCATATAGCAGCCTTAAGGACCCATTTTCTTCTTCTCATTTTCTTTGGTAAATGACCCATTTTCTTTTATTTTATTCAACTTTTCTACTAGACCACAGTTAATTATTCTTTATATTAATTACAAATCAACTTGCCCTAATTTTCCATATAATCACGTGCTTAATTAAAGCCAGTTTTTTACCCATTGGTTGGATTTAAAAATCATCCATCAAAACTACTTTTCCTTGTTATTGTAATAATCAAACCTAATGGTCTTAAGTGTTTATTGATCATATCAAATTGAATTCATGAATTTCAAAGAATTATGAGAATAGTACCTTAAAATTTTTAAATATACGCAACTATCTCCATGATCATAATTCTTATTATTTTTAGAGTGAGAGGAGTATTCCTAACTCAGGGTCATGAGACTTTATAAATATAATAATAAAAGATCTACCACATTAAAAGAGGAGTCAATTAACTCTTATTTTTATAATTATTTATATATTTTTTTCAATTAATCTTTCTTAAATTTAACTATTAAATATTTTTTTAATAAATAATATATTTTTATTAATAAAAAATTAATTTATTTTTATATATTAATTTTAAAATTTTTTATTTTATATCCTTAATTGTAATATATAGCTTACGTATAGTCTATCCATAAGAAACTCTAATAATAATATCGTTGAGCATGATAATCTGATTATTAATTTAATGAGATAATCTTATTACATCTTAATTTGAATTTTTGGATTAACATGATAATTAAATATAATTTCTACTTAAAAATATAATAAAAAATAATGACGAATTGTCTAATAATTTATTTTATTAAATATTATCTTAAATTTAATAATAAATTTTTTTATAAAATTAAATTAAATCATAAAATCAATCAATAACATTAAATTTCTAATTTAAAACGTCATGATTATCATATAAAATTTTTTTTTTATATTAAAAAAAAAACTCTAATAACTATCAATAAAAATTCAAATTTAATATGGGGTGCATTAATTACAGCACTAAATGGGCTCTTTTCTTTTCTTTTAATATCAAATCATACTTTTTGTTTATTTATTAAAAAAAATAACTTTTAAAAGAAGGATATCAATTTTCTCCATATATACATGATCAAGGATATCTTTTCTTTTCTTTTCTTTTAATATCAAATCATACTTTTATTATTGTTGGGTGGGATGAGCCGAGCCGTATTAGAAGAAGCAGCCAAGTAACAGTGGGCCAAAGTCAAACTGATAGAGTCACAGCTAACCTGGAAGGCAATAAATGAAAGTCGGTTGTTGTTACATCAGAGTTATGTGAGAGTGTGTCCTCATGTCATTTAAAACGCAGAATTAATGAATTTGGCTCCAAGATATTTTCATTTGGTTCAATAAATTTTTGTCCAACATGTGTATAAAGTCAATTTTCTTCTTCTTCTTCTCTTGTTACTGAAAATTACACTTACCATATCCCACTTAGCTTAATCAAGGCCAGGCATTCTTTTTCTTCTCCTAATAATTTTCTTACTAACAAACAAATTTTCCATAATTATTATTCAATCACAGTTAATTTCAAATTACCAAACCCCTGAATTGGTCCTTAAGATTTATACATTTGAAAGTGACACCTACATGCCCAAATTAGGTAACCAATTAAATGCATCCATTATCTTATCTAACTTCTCATTTATTAAACTAAAATGAATAATCACCCAAATTGGGTTCAGCTCTTAACACACTTTATCTCAAGTTTGAAATTCACTTATTACTATTAAAGTTCCTCATGGGTAGGTGATCTATAAGCTCTATATTAAATTTTTAGTGGTTTGTAGGTTCTCTCTAATTTTAAAATAGAAATACTATTTACTCTTAAACTTTTTCCTAAAAAAAAATGCATAGGATTATATTTTTTCAATACAAATAGGAAAAAAAAAAAAAAAGAAAGAAAAAAGTGCATGGTATTCTTTAAACTTCATTATTGTTGTGAATTTGGGGCAATTGAAAATGAAAAGGAAGGAAATTATTTGTGTAAAAATATTTTAATTTAATTTTTTTTTTAAAATCAACTTATTTATAATGGGGAAAATTGCAATACCTATATCACCTATTAATTGCTTTATAAGTTTATAGGCATTTGTTTTTCACTCTATAGCTGAAAATTATACAAAGTTGAAGGAGAAAATTAATTTATACCTTAAAAGAAACTTAGGCATACTTAGCCACCCTATAATGTTGCTAATTAAGAGGAGTGGGTCCCAAAATCTTAATTAGGGTGTAATTAACGATGACCCCACTTGTCCACTAGTGGCTTTTAGGTGCACTGAGATAAGATGCCATGTCTAACACAGGAAAGTTGACTGGTATTTTTCTGGCCTAAGACTTTGATTTGAGGAGCTTTTCATAGGACTTTGGCAGACATAATTTTCAAGGTTTGACAGGCACGTGTTACAGTTCCAAAGCTCAACTTACAACATTGTAACACAAACTCAAGCAGAGTGTTGGGTGGCAGTGGAAAGCATAGTGACAATGGTGGTTACCCTTTTTTCCTCGTTCCCTCTCCTCTCCTCTCTCTCTCTCTCTCTCTCTCTCTCTCTCTCTCCTAACATTTTAGTTTTTTTCCCTGTATTTTATCATTTTTTCCATCAACTAACCATTAACTTGCTGACAAGGTCATTAGAATCTTGATTATAGTTAATGCTGCAGACAAGAGGGAGAAAAAATATATATATTCGTGAATGCCATTATTAGCCATGAGCTTTTATAATTAAAGTTTTGGTGCTATATAGGTTATGATTGAGGGCTGATCCGCAATTCAAACCATCTCACAATAATTTCTCTCTCTCTCTCTCTCTCCCATTTACAGTTTTGTGCGTTGTTAGTTATGAATGGTAGCTAACATGAAGCAATCACATGATGCAGAACAAACCTAAATACCAAATAAAAAAATGATTTGGAATTCCTTTTGGATTTCTCTCTCTACTTTTTTTTCCCTTTTGTTTGTTCCTTTTCTTTTCCTATATCCTCTCCTTTTTCTATATATATATATATATATATTATTTTTGTGGCTTTGAAATTTGAATATATTTTTTCATGGACCCGAATTGTGATCCGATCCGAAAATTTCACGCTGCAACCCGATTAGGAGAAAAAGTAAGATCTGTAGTGGTAGCATAGGACATGGGCCCAAAGCCCATCACTGATATTGCCCTCACGGTATGGACCAGTATAAATATTGTAATATTCTACCCTTTGCGTTAGAGTTGTGAGATATTCTGGAAACACACTGGGATTAGAGTTTGAGAATTCTGAGTGATTGTATCTTACTCTTTTCATCATAATAAAACTTTTTTCTCTTGTCTTACCCATGGATGTAGACCTTACGATTGAACTATGTTAAATCCTGTGTTATTCTTCTTCTCTTTTTTATACTGTGTGATTGTGCGATTTGTGTGTGTGCCCTAGATCTGTGTGCTTGTTATAACAAACTGGTATCATAACTTTATGCGCAAAACCTAGGGTTTACAGATGGCGTTGTCTTCAATAAAGTATGAGATGGAGAAGTTTGATGGTGGATCGAGTTTCAGTCTGTGGAAGATTAAAATCAAATCTTTCTTGATCCTACAAGGTCTATGGAAGGCAATCGATGATAACTTTCCAGAAGGTATGAAAGAGGCGGAGAAGGCTGATCTGAAGGAGAGAGCCTTGAGTGTGATTTTCATGAGCGTAACTGATAATGTCCTACGCGAGATTGCTGGTGAAAGCTTAGCATCTACGACATGGAAGAAATTGGAAGAGTTATACTCTGCTAAATCGCTAACCAACCACTTGTATCTGAAGAAAAGACTTTACAATCTGAGAATGAGGGAAGGTACGCCCATTAAAGAACATATGCATGAATTTACTTCAATCATTATGGACCTGAAAAATATTGATATTGATATAGATAGTGAGGATCAAGCCCTTATTGTGTTATGTTCTTTGCCACCCTCCTATGAGACTTTTGTTGATACTCTGTTATATCGAAAAGATAGTATTTCACTAGACGATATTAGTGATTCTCTAAAATCAAAGGAGTTAAAAAAGAATTTTCTAAATAATAGAGAAAGATTTGAGGGAAAAGGTTTGGTGAGCAAGGGAAGAATACATTCAAGGGAGAGTTCTTTTAGCAGGAAGAAATCTAAGGCCAGATCTAAGTCAAAAATGAAAAAGGCCAACTGTTTTGAGTGCGAGGGGCAAGGTCACTGCAAGAGAGACTGTCCCAAGTTCAAAAAAAAAAGGGAAAGCAACCAGAAAGTTCTGTGAATGTGGTTGACAGTTTTATCAATTTTGATGATGATGACAGTGCTGGAAAAATTTTATCTGTGAGTTCAGATCATGGACAAAATTTCTGAATTCTTAAACTGGTGCTACTTATAACATGTTTCCACACAGAAACTGATTTGTCACTTACAAACAGATGAGTGGTAAGGTATTTCTGGGCAATGATTGTGCATTATCTATGGAAGAAATTGATAACATCAGATTGAGGATGTTTGATGGCGTTGTCAGAATTATAGAGTGTTGGCATGTTCTAGGACTAAATAGGAACCTGATTTCTCTTGGGACACTTGACTCTCATGGATTCAGATACCATGCAGAGAATGGAGTTCTAAAAGTGTGCAAAGGCTCTGTGGTACTCATGAAGAACAGTTTGGTTTCATGATTGTATTTTCTTTAGGGTAGTACAGTTTCAGGGGAAGTTGCAGTAACATCCGGAAGCAATAATCAGAATCAGACTCAATTATGGCATCTGCATCTTGGTCATATGAGTGAAAGAAGATTATTTGTGTTAAGCAAGTGGAATTTGTTAGACGGGCAGAAAACAAAATCTGTAGACTTTTGTGAATACTGTGTGTTTTGCAAACAGACCAGGATGAAGTTTGATAAAAAGGAAATGTGCAAGACCAGAGGAACAGTGGATTATATCCACTCAGATCTATGGAGTCCTAACAGAATCCCTTCCAAGAGCGGTGCTAGGTACTTTATGACTTTGATTGATGATTACTCTCAGATGGTGTGGATGTATTTTCTGAAAACAAAGATGAGACATTTTTAACCTTTGTAAAGTGGAAAACGATGATTGAGAAGCAGACAGAAAAGAAGGTCAAGCATCTTAGAATTGATAACGGGTTGGAATTTTGCAATGGTGAGTTTAATGCATTCTGCAGTAATGAAGGTATAGTGAGACACCGCACTTGTACAAGGACACCACAACAGAATGGTATTGCAGAACGCATGAACAAAACGCTTTATGACGAAGCACGAAGTATGCTCTTAAATTCAGGATTAGGAAAGGATTTCTTGACTGAAGCAATTAATATAGCCTATTTCTTGGTTAATAGATCTCCATCTATAGCTATTAAGTGCAAAACTCCATTTGAGATCTAGTCCGATTCACCTGTTGATTACTCTCAGTTGAGAGTGTTTGGTTGCCCTACTTATGCTCATGTGAGAGATGGTAAGCTTGAGCCGAGGGTAAAAAAATGCATATTTCTAGGGTATGCATCTAGAGTGAAAGGCTACAGGTTATGGTGCAATGATCCAAAGTCTCTAGGATTAATTATCAGCAGAGATGTGACATTTAATGAGTTTGCTTCATTGGATAATCAAAGGGAGAAGTCAATAGCAGAATCATATCACAATATCAGAGAACAAGCGAAGCTTGATATTGATATTTCAGCAGTTCAGTCCAGCGATTCAGAGGATGAGGTGCAAGATCCTGATCAATAAGAAGATGCACCTGAGCAACAGCAACAGGAACCATATAGCATTGCAACTGGTAGAGAGAGAAGACATATTAGACCACTTTAGAGATATGCATATGCAGATCTAGTTGCGTTTGCCTTATTAGTTGTTGAGACAGTTGATGTGCATAAACCTAGCAATTATAGAGAAATTATTTCTTGTTCAGATGTAGATCAGTAGATCGGTGCTATGAGTGAAGAAATTGAATCTCTTCACAAGAATCAGACTTGAGAGCTTGTAACATTGCCTAAGGGACAAAAAGTGGTAGGTTGCAAATGTGTGTCAAGAAAAAGAAAGGCACTCTAGGGGTTGAAGCACCTCGATATAAGACATGGTTGGTAGCAAAAGGCTTTACTCAGAGGGAGGGGATTGACTTTAATGAAGTTTTTTTTCTAGTTGTGAAGCACAATTCTATCAGAGTCTTACTTGCTATGGTTGCTCTTCATGATCTAAAGCTTGAGCAACTAGATGTGAAGACAATATTCTTGCATGGTGAGTTAGATATGAGTCAGCTTAAGAAATTTGTCATTCCATGAATGGAAAACCATGTTTGCTTGCTTAAGAAATCTTTATATGGTCTGAAACAATCTCCTAGGCAGTGGTACAAAAGATTTGATACATTCATGGTTTGTAATGGCTTTAATCGTAGTTCATATAATAGTTGTATGTATCATAAGAAGCTTTCAGATGATTCATTTGTTTATTTACTGTTGTATGTGGATGACATGCTTATCTCTGCTAAAAGCATGTCATAAATTAACATTCTAAAAAAGCAGTTGAGTGATGAGTTTGAGATGAAGGATTTGTGTGCTGCAAAGAAGATATTGGGAATGGAAATTACCAGGGATAGAAGTGTTGGGAAGCTTTTCTTGTCTCAATAGGCCTATGTTAAGAAAGTGCTCAAGCGTTTCAACATAAATAATGCTAAGCCTGTGATTGGTCCGTTTGCTGCCCATTTCAAGTCATCTGCAGACATGTCACCAAAAACAGATGAGTAGATGGAGCACATATCTAGTGTTCCATATTTGAGTGCTGTTGGTAGAATCATGTATGCTATGGTATGCACCCGACCTGACATTTCACATGTAGTTAGTGTTGTGAGTAGATACATGACGTATCTTGGGAAAGAGCATTGGTAGGCAGTGAAATAGATTTTGAGATATTTGAAGGGTACTACAGATGTTGGTCTGACATTTGACAGGCCAAGATAAGTTTTTCAGTTGTTGGCTATGTGAATTCAGATTTTGCAGGGGACTTAGACAAAAGAAGATCTTTGACAGGTTATTTGTTTACTCTTTCTGGAAGTGTTATCAGTTGGAAGGCAACATTGCAAGCTACAGTTGCTTTGTCTACCACAGAGGCTGAATATATGGCCTTAGCAGAGGCAGTAAAGAAAGCTTTATAGTTACAAGGTTTAGTGGGTGATCTTGGGTTGATACACAATAAGGCAACAGTGTTTTATGACAGCCAGAGTGCAATACATCTCACAAAGAATCAGATGTACCATGAATGAACTAAGCACATTGATGTTAGTTATCACTTCATTTGGGACATTGTATCTCAAGTGACTATAGTTGTGCAAAAAGTCTCTGCACATGATAATCTATCAGATATGATGACCAAGAGAGTCCCAGTCAGCAAGTTCTGAGTGATTGTGTCTTGTTATTTTCATCATAGTGAAACTTTTTTCTTTTATCTTGCCCGTGGACATAGACCTTACGGTTAAACCACATTAAATCCTATATTATTTTCTTTCTCTTTTCTATACTGTATGATTATGCGATTTGTGTGTGTGTCTTAGATTTGCGTGCTTGTTATAACAATATATATCTAAAAAAATCTTCCATTGAGAAAATCACAAATAAGAAAACAAGAATTCTTGCAAGAGCAAAGGATTGCTTTCTTTACTTTCAAGACACGTGAAGTTTCTTGTGGAGGAAGTCTGAGAGAAGAATCTTGAAAATTTTAAGGGTATGCAGGAAGATATAGAAAAATTTTGAGGAAGATGAATTTAGAATATGATGAAGTGATCAGAAAGTTACAAAAGAAGGGAGGTAAAAAAGTTCACCGAAAAAAGAAAGATAAAAAGGCCAGTCCAACAGAGGTTACTACTTCAGCTACTTTAATAAAAAATAGTCTTCATACAAAATAAAGTGCAGACATGTCTAATTGATACTTTGCTGGATTAGAAAGTTAAAGAAAGTGAAGAAATGTGTAATCAATAACCTGGTGGAAAATTCCCAACAAGTCCTGCGTAGAAAAGAAAAATAAATCCTTCTCTTTGAAGGATTGAAGATTTATGCATCAAACATACACAATTTAAGACTAACTCAGCCATATTTGAGGATATCAATTGCTTTTCCAAAGTAGTTTATTCTGATTATTTTCCAGTTTTTTTTAGTTCAGTTCTCTCCATTCATTCTTATTCTTTTCATCTCTTTTCTAGTAGAAGTATATCCTAATTCTATCTTCAGTTCAAACAATTTTAATTGTTTACTTTTAAAAGTAAACAAATGTAAAAATCAGTTTTCATATATAAAAATTTCAAGATATAAAAATCAAAATTTGGTTGCGTACTCCTGAAATATGATATGGGTGCAGACATATATACATTTCACAGGTATGAACAGCACATATTATGGGCCCTGGCATTGAGTTTCAAGGGCCAAAAAAGCACTTTTTACAAAAAAAAAAAACAACATTTTCAATGATATTAAAAAAAAAAAAAACAGTTTGAAAGAAATTATTTTGTTATTTTTCTATTCTTATAACAAACATGTCAAATTTAATTTTAAATCAATTTTAATACTCTATAACTAATACATTAAAGAAAGTACTTGTATCTACAGCAGCTTTAACAGCAATATCAGACAAACCCTATATATGCAATTAGTTATCATACTAGTATAATACATGTTGTGAAGGCACCACATATTTCACAACTCTGCACAGATTAAATTCTGATTCAATTTTCCTGATCACTAGCAATGGAACCTGATAAAAAGCCAGGCCACACAAATAGGAGTATTCTAGCAAATTTCTCTATCACCATCATCGCATTCTAGCAAAATGCAAGCAATATAGCTTATTTGTATTTCTTTCTCTCTCCCCCTCTCTCATTATCTTTCACCTTTTAAAGCTATCATATGTCAAACAAGAATCAGGATACTATACATAAACAAAATATAAATAAAAGCCTTCCAGTATAGTAGTTTGCATCAGCTAAGACTAATAAAATGACATTTAAATAGAAATTTCCAATGACTAAGCTAGACAGAAATTCGAACACGACACGATATCTGCATGAAACCACTGCTGTAGCATATAATTTTCCCAGAACCAATTGGCCAATCAAATGCAGAATATGGATACTGTCGTATTGGGAAACGAGTCAAATAAGGATGCCTCAACAGGCTGTTAGAACACCATTAACATGAATTATGAAAGATCCTGCATTATCAAAGGGCTTCTAGTCTTCATCCAACTTAGCGAGACAGTTAGATGTTGAAGAGTAGATATAACATGGTGGTTTTGGAAGTCAGGTAAATAACTACCACCATATAATGCCATCCAATATTGAATGCATTATAACAAAATGGAATGAATGCTTATGAAATTTTATAGAATAGATTTCTTAAAAAGAGACTTGATGTGCATCTGTACAATTTTAGGTCATGGAATTAATTGGTGGAAAGTTATTTGCATTTTATGTTTGAACTCTTCAAGTCTCTTTATAATCCCCTTCAATTAATTTTTTTCAGAAAGTCATAAATTACAATCACAGCAAGAGATTTGAAAGCAAGCTACCTACACTTGGATTTCTTCAAATTCAAGATAATCAAGTGAAACTGGAGCTCCATAATTCTATTATGGTTAGATATTTGGCCAAAACTCTTTTATATTATATAGACAATGGCAACAACACATATAATAGAGTTCATCAATATTAAATTCAATCATCTCCATTGCATAGTTCAATTTTGAAAAAAAATAATAAGGCAGGAACAAATAACTACCAGTCCACAACTAACACAAGAATGCCCGCCCTAGATGTCCAATTTATACCGCCCCTTTTAGTATTCGTAAAAGCAAAGCATCTGAATTCTTACAAGATAAAGTTATTATAATAACATAGATACACGTTTGTGGATATTTACACTGACTAATCCTCTCTATAATCATATCCAGTGATCTTATCCACACAAAGGAATGACCCATGGTTTTCAATTGTGGAATACTGTATCAAAAACAATTTGGACATGATTTATCATTAAAAAAAAAATTTGGACATGATTTGGCGTAGCAGAGTATGAACACAGAAATTCAGGAATGCATCCTTTGGTTCATTAAATTGATACCATATATAAGGCATTACAAAACATACAATTTATGCTATTAAGGGATCACATAGTACAAAATTCAAGTAAGAAAAACTGCACTAAGCAGAAGTAATATTTCACACGGGTATGGATATGTATCAAAGCAATAAAAATGACTTTTTTACTGTTGGATACTGCATGTCAACAATCTTTCACATATCTGTGTTATTTTCTAAACCTTGATAAAGAAGTGTCACAAAATTTCAATAAGCAGAACAGTAACATTTGAGCAATGCACTTTTAAGTAATGAGCTCTGAACAAAAACTAATGAAATACAAACCATTAGTGTTGATAAGTTTCTCTAACGAAAATGTTTGAAATGGTTTCCTACTGCTAGAGCTTTCTGAACTACAAGCTCTGGGGAAGATCAAATGTATGAAGACCCCCTGCATTCAAGGGTTTCCTTCTTAAAAATATTTCTCTTTAGGTTTAATCCCACTGCCCATAGGATCAAAAATGACAAAACCCAGGTCACTGATTTGGTGCTTCCCCAATGTCTCAAGAAGTTATGACAAGAAAAGGCATCAATACCTCACAAATAAATCCCTTATTTTTCTGATAGAATGTAAATTAGGAAGCAAGGTACAAAATTCTAACTACAAAATCAGTAATCTTCAAAAATAATGACCAACGGACTAAGGAAAGAGTAACCTTCCAAGAAAGCAATGCCAAAGTAAGAGAAAGATGTAAATTGCCTACTTTGTTATTAGTTAATAAAAGCAAAAGTCAAGGATGCAAGTAAAAGACTGACATAATCCTTCTTCCAGTGTAAAATATAAGTTCAACAAAACTATTCTCAATGTTTCAATATGGTTAGCTTCCACTCCTCATTTTTGATACAGATCAATTCACGGCAATATTAACTCTAATCAGCAATCTTTGACTACTTTTTTTGAACTCTAACTCTCTCTCTCTCTCTCTCTCTCTCTCTCTCTCTCTCTCTCTCTCTCTCTCTATATATATATATATATATATATATATATATATAGACACATGCACACGCACATAGGCTCAACCTATGTTCATGGGAGGTATCAAGAAGAAACCTTCAGGATTCAGAATATATTTCCAGCAACATACTTGGGGATGCCATTGCTGCTTTGGTGAGATGCAGCACACAATGGCAACAAAATGCAGTTAAATGTGCTTCTTCATTTCTTTGTCTCCATCTATACTTTACTTGCTATAAGAAAAGGTAACAGACAATGGAAACGATCAGATAGAAAGGAAGTTTGATGGAATGGCAAGAAAATTGAGCCAAAGCACCACATAATTAAGGGAGCAGTATGTCTCTTCAGGAGAATGCATCTTGATAGACGGCATGTAGTGGAAGCCATGGTCTCTCCCATTCTTGCTAGTCAGCGTGAGACAGTTAAATTGCATAGTTTTGGTACATGGAAAGAACTGTCTTTCTGGAGGAGTCAAATCATGAAATTATAGATAAACAATCACTGAGATAGTAGTTTCCTCTCCTTTTTCTCCCTCCAAAGGAGAGGGTTGCACAGCAAATTGGAGTTGATTTTTCTAAATTCTCTTTCTGGTGATGATTGACAGCATTGTCTAGTAGTGACATTATACTCAGGTATTTGTTTGTTGTTTGACAATAGATGTCAATCAAAACATTATCATTCAAATCCCCTAGAGCAATTCTTGCCTATGTAGTATGAATGTGCAGTGTGACATGATACTTTATGCAAGCAAGCTTAGGAAGAAATCAATTTGATTCGCTGTGCAGCATTGAGGTTTGTAAGTTGTAATTAAACATGTTACAGGCACAATAAATAAATGTACTTCTGTCCCTTAAGAATAACAGGTTTCTCAAAATAGATTCTAAAGAATAGTTTATTTCACAAGAAAATTTTAAAGTTATGGAAAGAATAACATAAAAACTACTCTGTTATCAACTTTCTGTGACCTCATTAATTCTTTTTCCTGCTTCAGTTAATGATTTTAAGCCATAATTAGTTAGATAAGTCCAATGGATAGCACCAAAACAAACATTCAATCCTAATGGATTCAGTTAAAAAAATAATAATAATAGCAGAGTATTCAAAAAAGTTATATTAACAACACAAATTTTCTCCATCAAACTTTCAACAATCAAAATTAGATACAAGCATTACCTACGAGATAAAATCATTCTCATTGAGATGATTTAATCCGAACACTGTTGTTGTCTAGAACCACACTGATACCTTGATCTGAAATCCCAAAAATCATCATGCTCGCTTATTCTGACAGACGCTATGATTGAATGACCAATCGAGGACTCATAAATTAGTTCAAATGCCTCTCCAATAGAGTCACTTAATCCTTCAGCGATGATGCGTCCTGCATTTCAGCTGAACTCTATGAGAGACCCTCAAGAACAATGACCAACTTGATCATAAGAAAACAAAAGTTTATATTAATGAAATCGACTAAAAAAGACATCTTCATTTTCTCGGATCAATCACATACAAAAAGCATGAGCGAAGCCTAAAAAAGTTTCCTCCTTTCATTATCCTGAGAACAGAATTGGTATGTCTTACCTGATTGATACAAAGCTCTTTAGCCCATAAATACTAACTTCACAGGAACATCAAAACAAGAATCCGACTAAATTACATAGAAATCCGAGGCCAATCCAAGGCTTGCGCGATGTACTGATGTTATTCTGAGCTTTTTAAGTATTTAACTATAATAGGATCTGTTTGGTTGCTAAGAAAATTTTACAAAGAGAAAACGCATTTGGAAGTGGAAATCCATCATTGTTTAGGAGCGAAAAATGAGAATTTCAAAAATTGCCATCTAGGGTTGACCAGAAGTGCCAGTTACCAGTCACGAATCCCTAGTTTCTCTTGCTGTCGGGTGGCTCGACCGCCCCAGTGGGGTGGGATGGATGGCCAGGGATCAGGGGCATGCAAATTCGGATGTTGATAAGACAGAGTTCGGTTTGGTTCGATTTTTAATAATTTTAAAAATTTTCGTTTTCTATTAAAAATTAAAAAATTTGCAGTTATCAAGTGAATTATTTTTGATTTTGATTTGATAAATAAACTAACCGAAATAACTGAACGATTATCACTATCCTTTCTGACAGAAGAGCCGCAACTTCCTCCATTTGAGCAGATAACATAGTTTCCACAAGTTATCCTTCTAAAGACAAAGAAAAATGAATGCAGGGTCAAATTTGATGAGATGCTTGATGTTAGCCTTGATTGTAATATTTGCCCTATGAGCCAAATGTCTCTCATATTTTTGTGCTGCAAAGATATGGACTCCAAATATTGATCGCCTATTTACTTTTGTTGATTCATCTTGGCCTTGACAATATTGATGCCAATTGTGGTTCTGAATATCATAACCAGTTCAGCTGGCACTTCCTCCATTGCAGATGTCCAAAAGCCATAGTCAGAAGAAACAGGTTTTATAGTCTTCGCTAGGGGTGGGCATTCGATTCGAATCGAACTGAACCGAATTAAATTATAAAAGTCAAATTTTAAATTTTAGAAACTGAACCGAACCAAGATGAGTGAAAAATTAAATCAAATCAAATCGATTTGGCTCGGTTTAAACCGATCAATTTTGATTTTTGATTGATTTTTTAATTTAGACTTGATTTTCAAGTTATTTTATCTAATTTTGACTTTGATTTGAACCTAATAACCATTAATCAATAAAATAAAACAATTAATATATATATAATTAAATATAATTCATAAATTTCTCATAAAAATAAATCAATTCAAAAATAAATTAAATTCGATTTAGTTCGATTTGAATATTTAAATTACTATTTCGTTCAATTTTATTTAACCGATTTTTTCTCTTCAAAACCGAACCGAACTAAAATAACTGAAATTTTTATAATTTAAAATCGAACTGAACCAAACCGAATAAATTCTAAAACTAAACTAATTAAACTAAATTAACTCGATTCAATTTAATTTTTCAATTTAAACTGAATTCTGTTCAGCCTTAACCTTAGTCTTCACACTCTCTAAAGGTAATTATCACAAACGTCTGCTCATCTTTACAGGTGTTTTTGTAAAAATTATTAAATTTTAATTTTTTTATAAAATTTATAAATTTTAATTTAATTTTATAAAAATTATTATAATAAAAAAATTAAAAATTTTATATTAATTAATTAATTTATAAATAAAACTATTTAATTAATAGTTATTATTTAAAAAAAATAAAAAAAGGAGAGTTTAAAAATTAAGGATAATTAAATGCGTTTTGTACATTATATTTTTTAAAAAAATTAATAAATAAATTAAAATAATTATGAGTCAATTGATTAATTTAAAATTTTTTAATTTTTTATTATTAATAACTTTTATAAAATTAAATTAAAATTTAATAAAATTTATAAAAAAAAATAAAATTTAATAATTTTTATAAAAGTACATATAAAATTGAATAATCACGTGTATTTTTACCTAAACTTTCATCATGATAAACATTGAAGGCCTTGTAGTGGAATCATTATGTAAGCACCGAATGGCAATTTTTATCATCTCCCCTTCTCCAGATCGAGACATATCATCAATCTCAAGAATTACAGAGTTTGTTTCAAATTTTTTTTTTTAAATTTTTTGAACATTTTTCATGTAATTTGTCTTTTATAATTTCATCAATTATGTGCAATATATATTTATTTAATCTAAATAAAAATTAATAAATAGAGAAATTAATAGTGCTACTAGTTATTGGATCCAATTCAAATCTTGATTTAATTAAACAACTGAATAAACAAATCACTAATCTAATCAATAAATTATAAAAATAATTAAATATGCATTCATTAACATAATAAATAAATTTAATTAGTTAAATTTTTTTAATTTTCTAAAATTATATTTTAATATCTAATAAATTATATTTATTTATTAAATGGTAATTTTAAATTTTATAAGTAATTTATTAAATAATATTTAAAAAATTAAATAAAATTTATTTATTTTTATAACTTATTAACATTATTAATATTATATAATATAAGAAATATTTTTTGATAAATACAGAGTATATCAGAAACCATTAACAAGGATAGCCAACCCCTATTAAATCATGAGAAAGCTAAGAAACACATGTCCGGGAGATCCTGACCTCAAGGTTAGTTGTTACTCTACACACAGCCACACCTGAACAAACCTCCAGCGAGGTTAGTACTCCCACCCCACGCTCCTGGCCACAAAGCTGGAACATTTGTGGCGTTCATTGCTTAGTGCCTCTCGTTCTCTCTCTCTCTCTCTCTCTCCCTGCAATCAAAGAGGTAAAATTCACTGAACCCAGTGTTGTTTTGAAAACTAAGTTTTTCAGCACTTATCAAATTTTGTTCTTTTATGCTTTCTTGTTCTTTCTTCAATATGTTTTCTTTCAGGTAGACATGGCTTCCATTGTTGCAAGCTTGCCTCCTCCAGCACTGGTGGTCCCTGTTAGAAGCACCCTTTTAAGGACTCTTCTAAAACTTCCAATTTCTCCCATTAGAGGTGAGCTATATAGATTCTAAAGGATATAATTTGGCTATTTTTCCACCAAATTCATAAACTTTATGGTTCAGTTCAACTGTACTTGTTTATTTGAATAAGTTAATTGCTTTAGAGATTGATTATTTAAATGGGGATATACTTTTTTGCTTTCTGTTCTTCTTGGTGGATACTGGCATTAATACTGATTTGAATGGGGCGCCATATTCAATTTGAGTGTTAAGATTCCTTGATCTTTGCAAACGGGGAAAATAATAATCGGGTTTGGGCTTATGAACACTACCCTGTGAAATTTAGGCTGAATTAATTGAGCATACTTTTTTTAGCTGTAAGTGCTTTTGAGGAAAGTCCACAATGATGAGCAGGTCAAAAAACAAAAATCTGCTATTGCCTTTTGAAGTAAAAATGACGAATAACTTTTTATTTCCAGAAATTAAGTTAATGGTATTTATCAATGAGTTCTAGATTTCAGCTTTATGTGAAATTAAGGAAATTTCTAGAAATTTGGAAATCATAAATCTATTAATGTGGTGTTGAAGCTGCACAGTTGTTATTGATGATTCTAGCAATGGAATAAATTTTCAGAAGTGAAATAGAGCAGCAAGGCACCTGGATTAAATTCCCTCTTTATCCATGCTTTTCCTCTTTTATTATTTTGTTTCGTCAACCCTTGATAATTATGCATTGTAGAGAGACAGAATCGTGTGGCTCTTGTTGTGAAGGCTGCTGGAGAAAGCTCTGAGTCATCAACCTCCCTCAGCATTGTTAAGTCTGTGCAGAATGTTGTAAGTCTCTCCTCTCTCTCTCTCTCTCTCTCTCTCTCTCTCTCTGAGTGTGTGTGTGTGTGGGTATATGTGTATGATTTTATGCTCTATGGTATTCCTAGGTCAATTCATCTGTTTCCGGCTTCTTTTATCATCATTCCTTCCAGTATTTGTAGTGTCTACCATCCTAAACAATTGAAATCTTCTTTCATTTTGTTGACCGTGAATACTGAACAATATGTTTGCTTTAAGATTCATGGATGCTTGATTTTAATTGTTTAAATTATGCATCATTTAGCTATACTGTCCATGTAAACATTGTATGTATTTCTGATGCATCCTTGATTGATCTGAAACAGTGGGATAAATCTGAAGACCGGCTGGCTCTTTTTGGTTTGGGGTTTGCAGCTATAGTAGCTCTATGGGCATCAACAAATCTTATATCAGTAATTACTAGAACTTATTCCTTTATATATAATAATATTAGCAAAAGTGATTAGGTAGAGAGATCTTGAAACATTGATTAATCATGTAATTAGATGAGTATGATGGAAATTAGTAAGAACAAGAGTTTAAATGAAGCAGTCAATAGAAACAGCCACATAAAATGTTACATCTACCGGTCTTTTATTTTCTTTTATTTATTTTTTCTTGTCGGACAATGATCAAATACTAGGTTAGCATCAATCTTTTTACAGCTTACATAAAAGAACCCCAGTTTCAGATATGTCCTCCAAATTGAGTCTAGAAAGGTGATAACATCTCATGAAGAACTGTTTTCCACATTTAGAGGCGAAACTAGGATATAAGTTTAAACCATAAGTGGAATAGTTTTACTTATTATAGTTATATTTCTGGCAGAGATCTTTAAATATAGATTCCCATCTCTTAATCCTTGCTCAATGCATATGCTTATGCACACACAACTTATCATTCTACTGCTTTTACCATAATGACAATTCTGATAGTTTTAATTTTGTAATTTACTTGGTATTTATAGGCCATTGACAAGTTGCCGCTTATACCAAGTGCATTTGAACTTATTGGCATACTATACTCTTCGGTGAGTTTATACACTCAGAATTTCAGAGGAAAAGAAGAAAACTTGCAGCAATATTTATTGGTCTAATGGGTTATTAAAATTTAAGCTCTCTCTGTCTCTGTTGGTTACTCTGCAAATTTTTTCGTTTTCTCGATGTAAAATTACTGCATTTGTATTTTTCTTATTTTTTGAAGTACTAACATAAACTTCTTTATCCATTTCAGTGGTTTGTATATCGATACCTCCTATTCAAACCTGATCGGCAAGTAAAATTCCAGTTTTTTTTTTTTTTGCTTTGGTTACCATGTTATTAGAATGTTCTGTAGTGCTTGACTTCATATATTTAATTGGCCCTCGAATACCTATTATGGAATCCTGATTTTGGAGTAACATAATGTTTAATTTGTTCCCATTTTTGCTTGCAGGGAAGAGCTATTCCAGATTATCAGCAAGTCAGTATCTGATATCTTGGGCCAGTAAATCATGTGTATAATTTTAGATCATGAAGTTTTCCTTTATTAAAACTTAATTTGCTTATAGTTTCATTCTGTGCGGATGCCGATTGTCAAAGAATATGGCATCTTGTTTTGAGCTGCACTTGTTTGCTGAAGATGTTTGAACTTGCTCTTCATGGGTGAGGCATGTGTGAATTGGTTAATGCAATGGTTAAGCCTTCCATAAGCTATTTTTATAATTTATCGAAATAATTATATTTGTTTAAATTATTTTTCTTATTTGATGGATTTTAATTTTTTACATTACCACCTTTTAATGCGCAATATTAGCTGTTTTAGTAGTTGTAAATTGTTTTACTTATTAAATATTAATTTTTAGTGGTTAGCTGTTTATAACCGTTGAATTAACTGTTAAATGTAAAAATAGTGATATCATCTTATTGATCCTGGTAAAAACGTTTTCTCAACCTCTAAAAACTAGAAGAGTAGTTTTTTATGAATTGTTCAACCTCTAAATACTACTATAAACACTATCATTGAACAATATAATTAAGAATATTAAATGCTACCTTAAACGTTGTTGCCAAACATGACCTAAAAAAATGGGTGGATTTTATTTTTATTTTTGGTTTAATGATTAATGAAAATTCTAAACTTTAATTTTTTTTTTCATATTGATACTATCATTTTAATTTTAACACAAACCATTAATATTGATAATATTTTTTAAATGTTTTTTTTTAATTGGAATTGAAAATATGCATGTCAATCCTATAAAATTACTTTTAATAAGAAAAATAAATATAATTATACAGAATTTATATTTATATTTTTTTTATTTTAGTAATTAAGTAATAAAATATTAAATTTCATTTTTTATTTTTGTAAATTTAGGTCAAAATTAATTAACCAACTATAATTAATATATATCTTTTAAATTAGATTAAAATTAAAAAAATGTAAAAAAAAATATCTATATATATATATTTAAATTTACTATTATGATATATTACATTCCCTGTGTAGCTATTCGCCATACTCCTAGCAGTCTATTGGTGGAATGTGAAAAACATGATAGTAAAGGACGCATAATCCATTTTATCTATAAACTATTTGTATCAGAAATATCTCAATTTTCATTTTTTTTTTCATTGGTATTAATTGTTAAAAAAAATATAATTATATAATGATTTTATCATAATAAATTTCAGATAAATTTTATTATAATTAATGATTAAAATTAAATTTTTATATGTATAATGATTATATCTAATAATATATATATATATATATATATATTTGTCATTTTATTTGAAACTTATTTATTTCTCCGATGGTGGAATGCGGAAAACATAGGAGTAAAGAACACATGCAATTAATTGTAGTGAATTTATTATGATTGACAGAAATTACTTAAAATTAAATATAAAATTTAATATTTTATAAAATTACATGTAAGCCCTTTCTAACTATGTCTATTAACAAAAGAGAATATTTCTTTACTTATTTGGATCTTGATAAGTATAAAAAGTTTGTCTTAAAAATATATTTTTATTATTTTTTTATAATAATTGGAAATTAAGTTTTTAGAAAGGAAAAATATTAAAAAATGTAGTTTTTATTATCGTATTTAATAAATAATGAAAATTATAATTGCTTAAATTAAATTTTTTTTTATTTAATGGGTTGGATTTTTTTTTTTTTTTTTTTACAAAACTACCTTTAAAGAGAAAATTTTGGATGGATTTTATTTCAGAGTTAGGTTTAGGCTCTATTCGACGATAATTGTTAAGATAGTATTTAATATTTTAATCATAATCAAAGTACTACTTATCTTATTTATATTGTTCGATAACATAGTGTTTATAATAATATTTAAAAGTTTAGAGAGTAATTCATGAAAAATTATCATTTCTAAACTTTTAGAAGTTGAGAGGGCATTTTGACCCGAGTTAATAAGATAATATAATTATTTTTATATTTAACGGCTAATACAATAATTATTTTTAATGAACGGTATCACTATATAAATAACTAACTACTAGCGGCTAATATTTAATAACTAACTACTAATAAAATAACTGATAGCTATTAAAATAACTAACGACTAGTATAATAATTAATATTATCAAACATGGCCTTCATGAAAATTCTTAACTTTAAATATTTTTTAAATTAATTTATTTATTAATTTTAACCCACACTGTTAATATTATAATAATTCTAACATATTTACTGATTTAAAATTGATATATGCATGTGTATCTCACAAAATTATTTCAATAATAAATATAGTTATATAAAAATTATATGTACATTTTTATTATAATAAGTAATAAAATATTTAATTATAATTATAATTATAATTAATTTAGATCAAAATTGATAAATACATACATTAAAAATTAGGCTAACGTTATAAAAAGCAAAAAATAAAACTATTTTCTTGCAAAAAATTAAAACTATTTTCATGCAAGAAATTAACATGTGTAAATTACGTGTAAATAATAATATTTTTGTTTCGTAAAATGTCACGTTAATAGATCCAATTTCAAATTTTCCCGGGAGCTGTAATTGGAATAAATCTCAGAAAATAAGATAAAATTAAAAGATAATATAATCACAAAAAGGAAAAAAAAATTGAATTTTTTACAATTAAAACTTTTTTTTATTGTATTATTCTATTGAAGTTGAATTTTTTTAAATTCTTTAATTTTTTTTAAACTCTTAAATACTAACTTAAAATAAAAAGGATATATATAATGTGTCTACTTATACACAAATTACATAACTCATCATCTTTAATTGGAGGACTCAATAGCAAAAAAATAAGAAAAAAAAATAATATATATGAAATAATTAATATATATATATATATATATATATATATATAATTAAAAAAATGTGAAAGATAAAAATTAATAAAAAAATATGAAATAATTAATAAAAAATTTAAAACATTATTTAATTATTATATATTAAAATTATATATATATATATATTAAAATTATTTGTAGCCAATTTCCTAGCGTGTAAATATATAAAACAATGGATCTTTGACAAAAGGAAAGGAAATCAATAGTTGATAACATTGGCAAGAAAGTGTTGAAGAATCCAATGGTTCCAACTGTTTCAAGAAGTAACAAAAACTATTAAAAGCTCATATCTAAAGCACAGTACTGCAATATCATAGAAATGAAGAAATGTACAGGAAGAGGAAATGAATCTCCACAGTCTACACAGGTACAAACTATTAGTCTCTCACCTACCTCAGAAAAGAAACCCATTCAATTGGGTGTATAAATTATGGGTGAGGTCCCTAAAAATTTATGGTTAACATATATATATTTATTTCTTTTAGGTACATGGCTTAATATTTACCTCTTAAAAATTAATGTATGTTTAGGTGGCTAGGCATTTGCTCTAAAATAATAAAGATAACTTTTATATTAGACTGAAATATTAGTTACAAGACTTGGGTGGGATCTAATTGAGAGTTTGGTGGGATCATTGTCTTCCCTAAAATTTTAATTTTTTATTTTTTTTTTAAATTTAGTTTTTAATTGAAAACAGTTTAAATGTGTGCATGTTTTAATAAACTCTCACATTTAATTAAAAAAAAATTAACATTGAATTTTTTTATTAACTAAAATTTAATTAATATATATTCTAAAAATTGAAAAAGTTATTTTTTATTAACTCAATTAAGGCACATATTTTTTTTAATTTTCATTTAAATAATAAAAAAATTTAAATTTAAATTATGAGTGAAACATATAAAAAATATTTAAATCTAAGGCCCCGTTGAATTTACGGAAAATATTTTTCGTATTTTTTAGTATTTGGAGATTCAAAAAAATTAGTAAACGAAAAATATTTTTTTGGTCAAAGAAAATTAAGTTATTTTTTAAAAAAAATAACTTTCATTTTTCAAAAGAAAAAGTCATTTTTCGTTTTCTAAACTTCAATAATCTTATTAAAATATAAACATATTTATACATACATGAAATAAATACATATCATTAATTTAATGTTACAATCAAACAAGGAAAATTTTTCCATAGTTGAAAAATATTTTTTGTAAAAAATATTTTTTATGGATAAATTATTTTCTGTGAAATAAATGAAGTCTAAATATTATATGTATCACTGACCCTAAATTTAATTATTACTTTGATCACTAAATTCGAATTCAAGATTTTAGTAAACTGAATTATAGCTCATCAATTAATAAATTATTTTGTTAGGATGCTTTAATGAGCCATGGATTATATAATATGGATTTTTTTTTTAAAGGTTTCTAATATAACAAATATGAAGTAATTGAATTGAATACCCCATCTTCCACGCATTTAATTTAATTTACTTTAAATTAAATCCATGGCATGCACCTATTGCTATCTTTCTTCAATAATATAATTATTGTCACATTTATATGCAATCTATTTTAAAATTTGCCTCCTGTTTTAGTGCAAAAGGTACACTTACAAGCTCCGACGGCATTAATACCTTTATCATCTAATTAATATCTTACTCATTATTAGGTAGGATTGAACCTTTTATTTTTATTTTTATTTATTGAGAGTCCTTTTTTTTTTTTAATTTCAAAAAGTTGAAAATTTATTAATAAAATACTTTTCAGAATTTTAAAGATTTAGTAGCAACAATGTAAATCACATAAAAAAAAATTACACTATTGTTTTTTAACGATACAAATTATTAAAAATTTAAGAAAAAAACATATTTTAATTTTAAAATTAAAGAGATGAAAAATTATTAGGTATACTCGGTGCATATGCATCATTTCTCATAATTATGTGAGACTCATTCTTCATATTATAAGAATGATCTACTTTTTTATGTGAGAGAAATCACTATTTTTTTATAGTAAGAATGACATACTTGTTATATTATACTGAAAATATTAATTTTTTTAATATCAAAAGTATTCAATAATTTTTCCAAAATTAATGCATATATTTGCTTCATCAATATTCAATTACACGAGCAGTCATAAGCCTAGAAAAATTAATCTTTTGTGGATCGTAAAATGCACATAAAAAATATCTTCTCTTTAATAAGTAATTATTTAATAAAAGAAATAACAATTAATATCAAATTAATGTTGGTAGAACTAATAACAATATATCGACTCTCACTTTTAAAATGTATTATTTTTATTATGTTATTCTTGTAATGATATTGAATTTATTATATATATATATATATATAAAAGAAATGCTTATATAAAAGGAACAAAGCTCCGCATAAAAAAAAAAATCAACTCTCCATAAATTACTTGCCATTTTATCAGTAACCTATTTATTTATCTGAGATCTAGATGAGAGCTGAAAAAGCAGTGGAAAAATCGAATTGGTACCCTACTCCTAGGCTGTGTGGTGGACATTGACGTAAGGGACAAACTGCATAACTCATCTTTACTTAAGGACTCCATAGTAAAAAAGCCTCAAAGAAATTTAATGATTTGGTACATATTTTGCATATATATTTCAGAGAAATTTATAAACTATTTAAGATGAGTTATATATAAGGACAACAAGTGGAGTGAACTCAACGTATAGTTCAAAACTCAACTGTCACATTTTGAAACCTTAGTAGGAAAGTATAGAAGCATCCAATGGTTTGAAAATCGGGAGCAGATGCCCAACTGCTGCAAGCTAGAAGTGACAAAAGCTATTAATAAATCTCATATCTAAAGCAATGTCCTGCAATGTCTTTAGAAATAAATAAAGAGGGAATGAATGAATCTCCACACAAGTTTTAAGTATTAGCCTCTCACCAATCTGAAACCCATTCAATTGGGCATATAAATTATGGGTGAGGTCCTCAAAAATTCAATGATCAGCATATATATTTATTTCTTTTAGGTGGTTTATTTACCTCTTATAACCCACCAGTTTGTACTTCATCACCATTGTAACAATTAGAATTGGAGATGATTCACGATGATACACATCCCAATCTTTTAACATAATTAATGATTTCTGAGATGGGCAATTAATATGGAGTTGAAATGAGAAAAAATTAAATTAAATAAATATTAATTGCAGCCTACTTTTCTCTTACAGAACAAGTTTTGATATCAACCCATTCCTTTAGGCTATATATCTATATATAATATTGCAGGCAAACTGACTTCATCAATCATCAGCTACCAATTACCATACCTGGCCTCAACAAGTTTGGCCTAAGCTTCAATCTGTCGTTCCAATTTAGGTTTCCTAGTTTCCCTTTGGAGTGATTTTAATTTACGTCAATATAACATTATTTTGGACCTCCAGAGAAAATGGTGAAGTCTAGTTCGTACTGTGACAAGGTGGAGTTGAAGAAAGGACAATGGACTCTTGAAGAAGACCAGAAGCTCTCGTCTTATATTGAAGGACACGGAATTGGAAGCTGGAAAACCCTGCCGACCAGAGCTGGTAAATAATTTTCTAACTCTCAGTTGTCCTAGCTACACAGTCTCTCCATATGTTTTTTTTTTTTTTTTTTTTTTTTTAATTCCTTTACTTTTCTTTACGTATTGTGTCAAACTTAACCCTTGATGATGCTCGACTTCCTGAATATTAACGAGACAAGCAGTGCTATTAATAACACAGTCGCTTCATAAGCATATTTTTTTCAATGACTAGCTCAAAGACGACTGTAATACGATTGAGGTAAAGCTAGGTACGTGGTTGATATGCATTCTTAACACAAGACTTTCTGTTGTGTGTAACATTTAGGACTTCAAAGATGTGGAAAGAGCTGCAGACTTAGGTGGATTAACTACCTCAGACCAGATATTAAGAGAGGAAAGTTCAGTTTGCATGAAGAGCAGACCATAATTCAACTTCATGCCCTTCTTGGAAACAGGTAAACTAAGTGTTGTTGCAGCTTTATATTTTCATATAAATTAGTGCACTAATCTTTTCCCAATGATTTTAAATTTTCAATTAAATGAAGTGTATGCTCAATCATCATCACCTTCAATTATATCCAAGAAGCTCAATAAATATTTCTTGTTCTGCTGGTCAGGCATTACTGCTCCCGCAAGGTCATCAATTCAAATCCTAGTTAATTTAGCCTACACTTGGCTGAAAAGTCGTAGTCATAAGCAGCTAGAGTATTATAGCTACTTCCTACGTAGCCTTTGAAATAAATGACTGCATAACCCACCCATTTATATTGTCTTAAATGTGTCTCACACAAATTCAACGGATTCATAAATTATAAATATATATACAAATATTTTTTTTATAATTATTTTTAATAATTATAAAAAATATTTTGAATTTTAACTAAATTACTTTGTATTCTAATGATATATAATTTAGAAATCTTTAATTATATTGATTCATTCAGGTGGTCGGCCATAGCAACTTACTTGCCCAAAAGAACGGATAATGAGATCAAGAACCATTGGAACTCACATCTAAAGAAAAGGTTACACCAAATGGGCATTGACCCAATGACCCACAAACCAAAAGCCGATGCCTTTGGCAATGGCGCTACCTACTCTAAGGACAGTGCAAATTTAAGACACATTGCTCAATGGGAGAGCGCCCGTCTCCAAGCCGAAGCAAGATTGGTCCGCGAGTCACAGCAGCTCATCATGCCATCTAACTCGCCTAATGCTAGACCAAAATGCCTCGACGTCCTCAAAGCTTGGCAACAAATAGTTTCCGGCATGTTCTCCATTGCCGACAATGACTGCCTCACTAAGACAACGCCGTCCACATCCAAGTTCTCCGAATTTCATGAGAATTCAACCAATAAAGTACTTGATGGTGATTGCAGAGGAGAAATGGCACAAGAATTTATAAACGGCGGGAATAATGAATGGCTAGAAGGGGAAGAAAGAATGGATAGTTCTAAGGCATTACATGAAACGAGTACGCACTGCTTCAGTGATAATGAGTGGTTTATGGACAGTTTTAGGACAGCAGAAAATATTATGGAGGGATTGGCTTGTGATCAGAACTCAATACTCATGGCGGGAGAGAATAGTCATACTAATGAAAGCTCATCATGTGGTTGGATTATTGAGGAGAGCAGGAACTGCTGGAATAGCTTGCTGAATTTGGTTGATGCTTCCACTTCTGGTTCTCTGCTGTATTGAATTAATGTGACTATTGTTTCTTTAATTTGTGGGTTAAAAATGGATGCATAAATTAATAGCCGAGTGATTTATAGGATTAGAAAACTGCAACCGAAATTTAGGATGGATAAATATTGCCAGATTGTAGCACTAATTAGATTGTTAGATTGTGTTTGGTAATTTCAAAATATTATACTTAGTATTAACGAGTTTTAGTTAAGTGGTACTGCATGTAATATTTTTTAAAATTATGAAATTTCAAGTTTAAAATTTCAATAAGTTTTAATTATAAAAAAAAATAATAATAATAAAGAAGAGAATGAACAACTATATATAGATGATGAGAGGATTAATTCTATCTTTAAAAAAGAGAGGTCAGTAAATTTAAGACTCTAAACACAATTCAAAATCCAATCATTCAAAATATTTTTAATTATTTTTTTAATTTATTTAGTTCTGATTAATATTCAAAATTAAGTTTGAAGATGCATGATTCAAAGTTAACTATTAAAAGCTCATATCTAAAGCTTGTCCTGCAACATCATAGAAATAAAGCCATGCACAGGAAGAGGAAATTAATTTCCACATTCCAAACAAGTACAAACTATTAGTCTCTCACCCATATCAGAAAGAAACCCATTCAATTGGGTATATAAATTATGGGAGGTCCTTGAAAATTTATGATCAACATATACAAATTTTCTTTTAGGTGGTTTATTTACCTCTTATACCCCACCAGTTAATACATTTGCTTGACAAAGGCCAGACAGCCATGATTCCTTCAACTTTCTTTTTCATTTCTTGGCATACCAATTGTTTGCCTTAATTGCATGCATGTGTGTTGTTATTCTGAATCACATATATCCAATCTTATCATTTTCAAGGAGACAGAGTTAGAAAATTTTTCTTGAAAAGTTAATGTTATATATAAAATTAATTTAAAAATAATTATTTATAATTATTGTTTATATATTTTAACAGGTTAATATTATATATTAAAAATATAATATAATATAATATAATTAAATTAAAATTTTTTGAATGTGCTAATAATATAAAAATTTATTTTAGGGGATCATTAATTAAAATAAAATAAAATTATCATGATTGCATATATATATATATATATCGAAATCTTTTTGAATTCATTCCTTGATACAATTAAGGTCAACACATGTATCAAAGAGAGCAATAGTATCTAATCGAAAATCATCAGAAATTTTTAAAGTTATTTTCACCAAATATTTTTGGAAAGTGACTTGCTTTAAAATCGAAAGAAAATTGTCCGGAATATCTTGAAAATTGTAGTTGTGGTGTTTCGATTTCCGATTCGAGTTCATTCTCTTCTTCTTTAGAAAATTTCTTAAGAAGAAGTTGGATGACAGCAAAGTCTTCCTTCTGTTTGGTTTGGAGTTGCTTGAGTTCAGAGTTGATGGTTTTAATTTCAGTCTGGAGTTCTTGAATGGTGGAAGTAGAGGTTTTTGTCTTGGAAGTTTTGGCTTTTTGTAAGATGGCTGTGAGGTTATATGGGTTATTGGCTTTGGATGGCAGAGAGGTAGAAGGGGTTGCAGAAGATAATGCTTCAAAAGAGTGTTGAAGCTTAGTGAAATATTCTTCCTCCGACTTAGCTTGGGCAAGTAGGGCGCTTGCATGAGATTTCTGTGCAAGGAAAGTTGAAGTTGAAGTAGAGAGAAGTTGCTTTTGATGGTCCAAACTGATGCATACATTTTGAACAACGGTTTGCAAATTAAAACTTCATTTTTACTTGTATATAACATTTATCATACTGTCATACTTGGCACTCCATTCATAAATCTCATTACTCCTTATGCTGTTAATTATGATCATATTTCTGCTAAACTCAAAAAGAAAAAAATTATTTTCCCTTTCATTGAAAAGCCCCAAACTCATAACTTACACATTATCAAAGCTTGTTCTATTTATGAAAATCAACTCAATTGCTTGATTTTGTCAAAAGAAAAGGAACTTCAAAACTTAAAGCAAGCTGTTTCAATTCAAAGGATTTAAAATCAACTTCAACTTCCTGCCTTAAAGAAAAAGATTTCTCTTCTTCATCAACAGATTGAGAATACTATTTGTTTTGATCTTCTAAATGCTTTTTGGGAAAGAAAACAACATGTTGTTGACCTCCTATATGAAACTGGTTTTCATGAGTCCCAAATTCCAACGAAAGCTCGCCCCATCCAAATGAACAAAGATCTTGAACTTCACTGTAGACAAGAAATTGATGATTTGCTTTAAAAAGGTTTAATCTCTCCTTCCAGGTTCCCTTGGAGTTGTGCTGCTTTTTATGTTAATAAATCTTCTGAAATTGAAAGAGGTGTTCCTTGACTAGTTATTAATTACAAGCCTCTTAATCAAGCTTTAAAATAGATTAGGTACCCTATTCCAAATAAAAAAGATCTTCTCCAAAAACTTTTTGCTGGAAATATCTTTTCAAAATTTGATATGAAATCTAGTTTTTGACAAATTCAAATAGCTCCGAAAGATCGTTACAAAACTGCTTTCACTGTTCCTTTTCGCCAATTTGAATGGAAAATTATGCCATTTGGTTTGAAAAATGCTCCAACTGAATTCCAAAGAATTATAAATGATATCTTTAATCCTTATTCTGCTTTCTGTATTGTTTATATTGATGATGTCTTAATTTTTTCATCCTCTGTTGAACATAATTTCAAGCATCTGAACACTTTTTTGCTTGTTGCCAAAAGAAATGGTCTAGTTGTCTCTAAATATAAGATAAGTCTTTTTCAGGCCATAATTAGGTTTTTAGGACACTATATTTCGAATGGCACCATCTCTCTTATAGAAAGGTCTCTTGCTTTTGTTGACAAATTTTCTGATAAAATTCTTGAGAAAACCTAGTTTCAGAAGATTTCTAGGATGTCTAAACTATGTTCTAGATTTCCATCCAAACCTTAATAGAATCCTCCAACCTCTCCATGACAGACTCAAGAAAAACCCAAAGCCTTGGAAGTAAGAACATACCCTTGTTATTCAGAAAATCAAAGCCTAGATTAGAAAAATTCCTTGCTTACATTTAGCCAACTCCAATGCTTTCAAAATTGTTGAAACTGATGCTTCTGAAGTCGGATATAGAGGAATATTAAAATAAAAGAAAAAAAGATAAAGAAGTTATAGTTCAATATGTTTCTGGACATTGGGATAGTACTCAGAAAAATTATTCCACTATTAAAAAGGAAGTTTTATCTATAGTCATATGTATTCAAAAATTTCAAAGTGATTTACTCAATCAGAAATTCTTTTTGAGAATAGATTGCAAATCTGCAAAAGAAATTTTGAAAAAGATGTTCAAAATATTGCTTCAAAACAAATTTTTGCTCGATGGTAAGCTATTTTGAGTATTTTTTATTTTGATATTGAATATATTAAGGGAGATAAGAATTTTGTCCTTGACTTCTTGACTCGTAAATTCTTGCAGACCCCTCACCATGATTCCTAGAAAACCACTGAGAGATTCACCAAAGGAGAAAAAAGAATCAAAAGCAAAGTCAACTTTTTCAATTAAACAAAGGCCTTCAAGCTAATCCCAAGCTCTTGCTTTAACCCAACCAAAAGCCACTCCTCAAAAACCTATTGTTTCATGGAATTCCTTATTCCAAAAGGAGATAGACCAACTGCAAAACCATTCCACTTCACAAGCTTCTAAAGCCACAGAAAAACTTCAAAAGTCACAAGAAAGCCAGCTACAAGAATGGTTAGCAAATCTTATTAACCATCTAGAGCTTTGTTACGTTCTGAAAGAGTTCCTTCCTGAAGGACCACATAAAGATGCTATCACTGATATCTACTTAAAAAATACAAAGAAAGAGATTGTTTTACATAAACCAAAACCTCTTTCTCAAACTATTTCCCAAACTGTTTTAACTCAACAAACTACTTCTAAAATTGATTTAACTCCAAAGCTTGTTTTTCTAATGAATTTAACTTTAAAGCCTGAGGAACCAATTGTTTCTAAAAATTTTTCACAAAATTCTGGTCCCTCTTCGCAATAGTTTGTCAAAGAATCTTTCCAAAATATTTTAACTATTGAAGATGATTTTTATGATTCTAACCCAAGTTTGTGTACTGCAAAGTTCTTCGGCTCTTGGCATTACAAACCCTGGGAATAATCTAAAGACCAAGCATATCATCAAAGTATTTTGATTGAAATTGGCTCAGTCAAAATAAAACACTTTTGGAAAACTCTCCCTCTCCAAATTACTCAACTTGCATCATCATTAAAGTTATCCACCCAATGGACTGAGGACAAAATCTTTCACTTCCCAAAAAATTTCAAGTCAGATACGGAAAAAGCCTTCCTACCAACCAAACTTTCACTTACTGGGATTACCACCAAGCCTGGATTAATGCCTTTTTAATCCAAAACTCTAATTTAACTCATACCTAGCTCTTCTTCTTCAACACTGTTTCTACTTTTCACTTTCCCAGATGGTTTGCTCAATGGTGGGCATGGATGGGAGCCACACCTGAAATCTTACCTTCTGAAATTTATCAAGGGTATACCACCTTTAAAGCCAAATATGTCCTGCCACCAGAAGAAAACTTATTTCATCCATTAACTTTTTTAGCTTCAAAGTTCTTTGTTCCTTGGGTTCTCGCTTGGGAATATAACTTTAAACCTAGACAACTTGTCCAAGGCCCTATTCTGATCCGAAGATTCAAGGTCAAATGGTGGTCTAAGTTCCAGAAAACTGAAAAGGCCTCCTTAGCAACTGTGGAAAAATGGCTTCTAAAGCAGCCTGAGGATCGTCAAAAGCAACTTCCCTCTACTTTAACTTCAACTTTCCTTGCATAGAAATCTCATGCAAGCACCCTACTTGCCCAAGCTAAGACGGAGGAAGAATATTTCACTATAATGAAGTAACTATTATTAAGCAAGACAAATTCTTCTGCCACTTCCAGCAAAGCCAATATCTCATCAGAAGCAGTCAGCCTTGGAAATGATAATGAAGATGACTGTTTTGGCATTTTCTCCACTTAAAAGCGCTCCTGAATCATCACATGAATATGGGAGTTTTCACTTCTGGTAGACTTCACTTATTTTCACTTTGACAAGGCTGCAGAAAAGACATTTTTCAGCAGACTTTATTTAACCTTCACTTCACATGGCTACAGGAAACTCCACTTTCACTTCACATGGCTATAGGAAACTCCACTTTCGGCCAACTCCACCAACTTTTTCACATGTGTAATAGTAACTTTCAATTATTGTACAAGACCCTCCTTCATCTATAAAAGGAGAGGTTCTACCCAAGCCTTAGACAAAATTTTTTCTATAAGAGTTTTCCTTTACCAAGTTTTAGTTTTTCCCCTCTCTCATCTGATATCCCTTCCCTTGTATTCCTACCCTTTTAACTTTAAATTCTATCTCCATATGTAAGTAACTTTCAAGTTTTAATCAAAGTCTATTTTCAAAAATTTTTTGTTCTTACTTGTTTATCTATCAGTGGCTGGTTCTACTGCCCATATTTTATGTTTTAATCTTACACTTTAATTTATTTGTTTTGTTACATATTAGTTATGCTTTAACTATTATTTGTGCTTTAATCGTTATTTTACTTATCAATATTTTGTATATCATATTATCTTTTGGCCTTCCTTTGTCTTCTCTGATTAATTCTTTGGTCTATTTGTTATCCCTTCGATCCCGGTGTCTACTAGTATCAGAGCCAAGGGGGAGAAGGATTACTGCTCATTATCTCTGTGATTTCTTCTATTTGATTCTTACATTCTTGAGCCCTTTTGAGGATTTGAGTTGCTGGTTATAAGTCCAAGTGGTTTGGCTGTAAATCCAAATGTCCTACTGTAGGGAATGTATTAATTAAACTGTTTAAATCATTGATATATTTTACAGAAATCAGTCTGTTTCCAGCTCTTCTACTTCTGGAACTAGAGAGAAGATAGTCAATAGTGAAGAATTAAGTATTGAAGACTTTGAAAAAGCAATAGATAATTGGGAACTTTCTAAAGTCTAGAAAGATCATATCTATAAATAAAGCAAGTTTAACTTCCTCATCAAAACTGATTATAGCATCAAAATCGAAGAAAGAGATAGCCCAATCACAAAGCCCTTTGAGATCATTAAGCTTTTAACTTCTGCCTCTTTAAACAAACATAAAGCCAATGGTTACAACTATGTCCATATAGGGTTAGTTCAGGTAGGAATTAAGCCCTTAACTAAAGAAGGTCTAAACCATTTTAGCTGTCCTTAGGGATGCTCGCTTCTATGACTTCTAAGATTCTCTGCTTAGTTCTGTCGAGTCTAGTCTCTGCACCGGTCCAATTTCTTTTGAATGCTATCCAAACTTAACTGTTTCTTTAAATGAAAGAAATTTGCTTGATAATCTTGTTTTACAAATTAAAACTCATAATTATAAAATGCTTCCTGAATCCATTCCTGTTGCTTTGATTTTTAAAGTTCATTACAAAGCCATGATGACTGCTTTCGCTTCTAAAGTTCTTATTCACAGTCAGAAAGGAGAAACCCTCCTCCTCCAAACTGACCTTACACGAGCCAATGCTATCATTCCTAAAGCCATCAAATGGAATGAAGTCTCACTCCCTGAAGACTAGATCCTAGAAAGAGCCACAAGACCTCAACCACTGCCTCCACCTAGCCCAAATACCCAGCTCAAAGAAATCGCCCAATACCCTGATGGGAAAGTAAAGCTTTCTTTTGCCAGAAAACCCTCAAATTCCATACGCTCTTTTGATACTACCTCTTCCTTTGAAATTATAGACCTTGGAAGAATTTCACAACTACCTACTGTAATCGACCTACCACTAACCAGAACACCCTCTGTAGTAAATTATCTAACAACCACAGAACATTTTACTCAGATCCCAAACTTGCCTAGACATTCAACTTCTGACATACCAAGAACAACTTAGATGCAAACTGCTGACTTTTCTATTACCATACCGAGACCTGTCTATTCCACTCCTGAAGAACAACCCAGACCCACATCTCAGACTTTCTCCTCTGTGACTGAAAATGTAGAAGCTGAATTAAACGTTTTTCAAAAGGATTTTCAGGTTGATAAAGCTTATCTTCAAAAAGATTTTTATGCTCCTCATAATCATGAGAAAAGGCTTTGATTTTTCAAACACTTCATAAATCAAAGGCAGGAAATCCAAGAAAGATTTTATGCATTCATTCATGAGCATCAAATGCATATTTTCTTTTTTGATTGGTTTGAAATTTATACTTTTGAAAATAATCTGGAATGTCCTTTTACTTCTAAAACCTTAAACCCACTCTTTGAATCAAGTTCCTGGCAAACTTCAAGAGGTTAATGGATTCACTCTGTCCACCCACCTCTCCGAGAACTCCAGATTAAACACCACAAAACTACCCTCACAGCCTCCCCTTTCAAACTTAAAAATGAGAAAAATACTGAGAGGGATCTTAAGAATATCATCCAGCAGAACAACTGGACCAATAGTCATCTTCATACTATTAGAAACCAGTTAAATGATTTTCAAAAACAGATTCAGCACCCAACTACCATCACTCCCTGTGTGGAAACAAGGATGAAAGCTCCAGCCTTCAAGCCCTTTGCAGTTTCAAGGAATTCTCTGTCTAACCTCCAACAAAAGAACATGGAAGAATTTCTTCAAGCTATTCAGGATCGCCTGAATCAATTTTTTTTTTTAATTCCTTTACTTTTCTTTACTTATTGTGTCAAACTTAACCCTTGATGATGCTCGACTTCCTGAATATTAACGAGACAAGCAGTGCTACTAATAACACAGTCGCTTCACACTACAAGAAAATATCGGAACAGAAATCGAATTTAGAAACGGATCTATGTCGGTTTATAATTTAAAACTGCTTTTGAAACCGAAATTTGAAACGGAACCTAATCGGTTTCTAAATTTTGCACAACAAATTTAGCATCGATTTAAAAAGCAATTACAAACTGATTTCTAAAGTCAAATTAAAAACCGATTCTCATCGGTTTCTAATTTGTGTTAAATTTAGAAACCGATTGCTTTCAGTTTCAAAATGAAGTTGTTTTCTATTTATTTAGAAACCGATTTATGTCAGTTTCAAAATTAATATAATTTATATTTTATTTATTAAATTTAAAATTAAAAAATAGAAACCGATACCTGTCTATTTCTAATTGCTATTACACTTAGAAACCGATAGCTTTCGGTTTCAAAATTTATTTATTGTATATTTTATTTTAAAAATTTTAAAGTTAATTTAGAAACCGATTCTAATCGGTTTCAAATTTCTTTTTGTTTAATTTAAAAACCGATTGCTTTCGGTTTCAAAATGATGTTGTTTTCTATTTATATTTTGAAACCGATTTATATCGGTTTCAAAATGATTATAATTTCTATTTTATTTATTAATTTTTAAAGTATAAAATAGAAACTGATACGTGTCGGTTTCTAATTTCTATTTACACTTAGAAACCGATATTTTCGGTTTCAAAATTTATTTATTTTATATTCTATTTCATAAATTTAAAGTCAATTTAGAAATCGATTCTTGTCGGTTTCTAATTTCTTTTTAATTTAGAACCGATTTCTTTCAGTTTCAAAATAAAATTATTTTCTTTTTATATTTAAAAACCAATTTATTTCGATTTCAAAAATTAATATATTTATAATTATATTTAGAAATCAAATTTTTTTATTTCAAAATTATTCTACTTCAAATTAAAAACTAATTTTGATCGATTTGTAATTACAATTTTTTTAAATAAAATAAAAATACCTCCTCTTTTTAATTTCACAGCCACTTTTGTTCTCTTCCTCTTAAATCCAAAATCTACTATCTAATTTGGTTCAATCCTGCATGGTTTTAAATTGAATTGAACCAAAGAACTTACTAAATCCATCAAAGAAGCCCCTCCCCTGATCTTAACCGTCCAAGCTATCCAAACCAGATCTTGACCCTCTAATCTCTAGTATAAATTGTTCTTTTTTTTTTTTTTTTATTTTAGCAAACCCTAATACTTTCTCCTACAGTGTTGTGCCGCCTCATATCTCCCATGTGCTCTCCCCTTTCCTAACCAGAGAAAAAAACGTGAGTTCGTGTTCTCCAACACCAGTTTGATCTTCTCCGGGTCACGCTTGGGGAACCCGACTACCATGAAGACAAAGTTGAGGTGGTCGAGATTAAGGTTGGAGATGGTGCGACGGAGGAGGAAGCCTCGGGACTTGAGGTCCTCTTCAGAGATGGAGTATTTGTTAGTAATGGTGGTGGCGGTGGGGGCATAGCTGTGAAGCCGAAGGGGGGTTTTGAGGCGAAGAGAGGGAAGAGGATGAGAAATTGTGCCATTATAGAAGCATTTTCTTGTTCCTACTTTGCTATGTCCCAAGGAGGGTGTTGAGGGCAGTTGAGACTATGGTTGTGTTATTTTCTCCCAGAGGTGATAATGGTAATACCCAGAAATCTTCTGTATCTAAGAAGGAGGTTGTTGGTGTTATTACTCAATCTTCAAAGCCAGTTCAAGAGAAGGGAAGTCAAGTATCTGGTGCAAATGAGAACAATAATGCTCCTGCCGCAAAGTAAGTTCAACTAACCAACAGTTAGGAGTTGGTTTCTTTGTGCATTTGTTTTGCTTTGTAACTCTGTTTGTTCCTTCATCAATCTTTAATCAGAATGAGAATTGTGGGAAAGGGTAGAAAACAAAATTATATGTCCCAAGAAAAATGAAACTGTGAGCAAATCAAACCATTTACGTTGTGTTTCTCGCTGCTCTGGTTTGTGGGAAGATAAATGGAATGACTAATCTCAGGTTTAGGCACGAGTATTCTACTCAGAGCAGTAGAGTGTTATTAAAGGTGGTTTGGGACCTATAAACTAGAAATTGGAAAAACATCCTCTTCCTCTTCTTATCATGTTTTCATTTTATTTAATTTGGTCATAAGTTTCTGCTTTCTCTTTATTGTATTTGGTTTAATTAATCTCTAGTCGGTCTCTTTGCCCTGGTCCTTATGATTGTTTTCTGCTGCACATTTAACTTTCTATTTAGTTGTCACTTCTTTTTGTGATTCTTGCCATGGTAGCATCTAAATTTTTATGTTTTTCACTTCTGTAATCTCCAGACTATGTCAAGTGATTTGCTTTGAAGAATCTACAGAATTCCTATATAGTCACTTGAAAATTAATAATACATGCTTTTCTAGATTTATGAAGGTTTTCGTGTGCAATTTATGACTTACTTCTTTTAGTTTGTTATTTTTCTTCTCTTTAGTACCTTTCATCCTTAGCTGTTTTCCTTCCTTAGACCAGTCAATTCCATTTCAATATTATAGTAAATTTGGTGAGTTCTGATCCAAAAGTTTCTGCAACAGGGCACAAGTGGTAGGATGGCCACCTATTCGTTCTTTCCGTAAGAACACTATGGCCTCTAATTTTTACTATCATTTGTACTCTCTTTCTGCTCTATATTTTTTTTTCCTTCGTTCAATTTCCTGATTACTGTGATAGGCCCCTAATAAATTTCTTGATTGCATCTTTGTCACAGGTTCTTGAAAGCAATTGACAAGTTTAATGATCTGGTAGTATCTGTTTATGTTACAGCTGGTCATAGCCTTTTTTTTTTTTTTTGGTGATTTCCCTAATACAATAAATCACTCACTGATGTATGAAACAACAATATTGGATTAAGGACACCAATCTAATAAGTCTAATCCTGGGAATCATTTAATTCTTTGTTAGCTTATGTTAATGGATAGTTCTTTTTTATTCTAATTGATTTAAAATTTGGCATGAAAACTAAATTAATTAAAATTTTTAATTAATATTTTGATTTGAAAGAATTTATAACTTATAAATTAACTAAAAGTTAATTTGTAATTCTTTTTATATGATGACCCAATAAATAATTTAAATCAATTTATAATTTAAATTCTTTCAAAAATTAATAAAATTTAAAACAAATTGAATTCAAATCTAATTTCTTGAACTGCTATTGTCAATTGTTTTATGAATAGAGGGAGAAATTATATAGCTATAAAATGTTCAGATTTGATGCTTGATCATTTAGTTATCGTCGTGTTTTGATTCTTTGATTTCTCATATTAAATGTTTTTTTGTTTAGAATAGCATCATATGGTAAATGTGAATTGATTCATAGCTTATTGAATCAAAATGATTTATTGTTGTGATCTAAGCTATAATGGAACATAGGATTCATTTCTTAAATTGCTATATCTAACCTATAATTGTCTTTGAGAAAAGCCATTTGCTTTTTTGCAGTTAGTTTCTTTATATTTTTGGATATATATATTGATTTTCGTCCTTGAATTGGGGGCATTGTTCATTTTGGGATGCCAAAGCTGCAATTGGACGAGTTGATAGTGTTTCTTTGATTTACATTGGTTCATTAGTTGAATATACATGTATAATCTGAGTTGTTAGTTGAATATGTATGTAAAATCTAAGTAGTGGAAACTAACTGGTTTATGGTCATTATTGGAAATGTCTTCAACACTAGCACCATAATATTCAGATGTATGCTTATCTGTGAGCTTAGTTTCCAATCAACACATTAATGCTTGAAGTCCTTTATATTGAACTAATATTTGCTACTACTGACACTTGTAAATTTTCAGATTTAAGTCCTTTATATTGAACAAATGGAAAGGGAATTGTTCTGCTTTCTATTTGCTTAAGAGTAATGTTGCATTCACTTTTACTCATTGAGGTGCTTTTCCTTGATGCAGATTATGGCTTTCTCCTTGATTTGACTAGGGGGCATAATTAATGTTTGAAGGGATATTGTTATGGGACCAGAACATTCATGAACAAATATGGAGTGGAATGGTCTAGATCTTCTTGCTAGCATGGGTATTTAATATGGCTAGACATGATTTGGTTCACTTTTGTGATATTTTAGTCTATATTTATTGTGATATAATTATCGCCCAATACTGAGTTTGTAGATTGGAGTCTATATTGGATTTCTTATTGTTTCAATTACAATGCAAGAGTATACTTTTCTTTGCATGTATTAAATTTATGAACTTTATAATTTAACAAGGATATCCTTTTCTCCAATGTTTTATTTATTTTATCTATAATAGAATCTTTAATTTTCTTGTATTATTGAGATTTGATAATATATTATATGCTTAAATATAAGAAATAATGCATTAAATAAATAAAAATAAAAATTTTTACAGGAATTTAAAATGGATTAGAAACTAAATTTTCATTTCTAATTTGAAATAGAAAAGCATTTGGTTTCAAAATAAAATGATTTTATTTTATTTTATTATACTTACAAACAGATTGGCAATAGAAATTTTGTTTTTATTTAAAAATCGAATATATTCGGTTTTAAAAAGTGTTTTCATGTTTGTTCCGATTAGAAACTGATTGAAAACGGAAATCCGTTTCAGATTGCTAGAAACTGATATATTTTAGTTTTTAACTCGAAACAGATTTAGAAACCGAAGTTATTCGGTTTCTAATTTTAAAACGAAAATATCTGTTTCAAATTGGTTTTAGATTTAGAAACGGATGTCATATTCCGTTTTTAATTTATTAGAAACCTACAGATTGTAAACCGACTATTTCGGTTTCAAATCGGTTTCTAATTAAAATTAAAAACCGATTTTCAATGTTTTGAAACCGAATTTTCGGTTTCTAATTTTCTTTTTTCTTGTAGTGTCATAAGCATATATTTTTCAATGACTAGCTCAAAGATGATTGTAATATGATTGAGGTAAAGCTAGGTACGTCCTTGATATGCATTCTTAACACAAGACTTTCTGTTGTGTGTAACATTTAGGACTTCAAAGATGTGGAAAGAGCTGCAAACTTAGGTGGATTAACTACCTCAGACCAGATATTAAGAGAGGAAAGTTCAGTTTGCATGAAGAGCAGACCATAATTCAACTTCATGCCCTTCTTGGAAACAGGTAAACTAAGTGTTGTTGCAGCTTTATATTTTCATATAAATTAGTGCACTAATCTTTTCCCAATGATTTTAAATTTTCAATTTAGTTTAAATTTTTTTATTTGAAAACCAATGATCGAAAATGAAGTGTATGCTCAATCATCATCACCTTCAATTATATCCAAGAAGCTCAATAAATATTTCTTGTTCTGCTGGTCAGGCATTACTGCCCCCACAAGGTCATCAATTCAATTCCTAGTTAATTTAGCCTACATTTGGCTGAAAAGTCGTAGTCATAAGCAGCTAGAGTATTATAGCTACTTCCTACGTAGCCTTTGACGTAAATGACTGCATAACCCACCCATTTATATTGTCTAAATGTGTCTCACTCAAATTCAACGGATTCATAAATTATAAATATATATACAAATATTTTTTTTATATAATTATTTTTAATAATTATAAAAAATATTTTGAATTTTAACTAAATTACTTTGTATTCTAATGATATATAAATTAGAAATCTTTAATTCTATATATTGTTTCATTCAGGTGGTCGGCCATAGCAACTTACTTGCCCAAAAGAACGGATAATGAGATCAAGAACTATTGGAACTCACATCTAAAGAAAAGGTTACACCAAATGGGCGTTGACCCAATGACCCACAAACCAAAAGCCGACGCCTTTTGGCAATGGCGCTAAGGACACTGCAAATTTAAGACACATTGCTCAATGGGAGAGCGCCCGTCTCCAAGCCGAAGCAAGATTGGTCCGC
Source organism: Hevea brasiliensis (assembly GCF_030052815.1). Taxonomy (NCBI): domain Eukaryota; kingdom Viridiplantae; phylum Streptophyta; class Magnoliopsida; order Malpighiales; family Euphorbiaceae; genus Hevea; species Hevea brasiliensis. Next base: position 104,439,101 of record NC_079498.1, read on the forward strand.
GAGTCAAAGCAGCGCATCATGCCATCTAACTCTCCTAATGCTAGACCAAAATGCCTCGACGTCCTTAAAGCTTGGCATCAAATAGTTTCCGGCATGTTCTCCATTGCCGACGATGACTACCTCACTAAGACAACGCCATCCACATCCAAGTTCTCCGAATTTCATGAGAATTCAACCAATAAAGTACTTGATGGTGATTGCAGAGGAGAAATGGCCCAGGAATTTATAAACGGCGGGAATAATGAATGGCTAGAAGGGGAAGAAAGAATGGATAGTTCTAAGGCATTACATGAAACAAGTACGTACTGCTTCAGTGATAATGAATGGTTTATGGACAGTTTTAGGACAGCCGAAAATATTATGGAGGGTTGGGCTTGTGATCAGAACTCAATACTCATTGCGGGAGAGAATAGTCATACTAATGGAAGCTCATCATGTGGTTGGATTATTGAGGAGAGCAGGAACTGCTGGAATAGCTTGCTGAATTTGGTTGATGCTTCCACTTCTGGTTCTCTGCTGTATTGAATTAATGTGACTACTGTTTCTTTAATTTGTGGGTTAAAAATGGATGCATGGATTAATAGCCGAGAGATTTATAGGATTAGAAAACTGTAACTGAAATTTAGGATGGATAAATATTACCAGATTGTAGCACTAATTAGATTATGTTTCGTAATTTCAAATTATTATACTTAGTATTAATGAGTTTTAGTTTAGTGGTACTGCATGTAATGTTTCCTAAAATTATGAAATTTTAAATTTAAATTTCAATAAGATCCAAATATAAAATAATAATAATAATAATAATAAAGAAAATAAACAATTATATATCTATGATGAGAGGATTAATTCCATCTTTAAGAAGAGAGGTCGGTAAATTTAATACCCTAAACACAATTCAAAATTCAATCACTCAAATTTTTTTAATTTATTTAGTTCTGATTAATATTCAAAATTAAGTTTGAAGATGCATGATTCAAAGTTAACTATTAAAAGCTCATATCTAAAGCTTGTCCTGCAATATCATTGAAATAAAGCCAAGCACAGAAAGAGGAAATGAATTTCCACTTTCCACACAAGTACAAACTATTAGTCTCTCACCCATATCAGAAAGAAACCCATTCAATTGGGTATACAAATTATGGGAGGTCCTTGAAAATTTATGATCAACATATACAAATTTATTTCTTTTAGGTGGTTTATTTACCTCTTATACCCCACCAGTTAATACATTTGCTTGACAAAGGCCAGACAGCCATGATTCCTTCAACTTTCTTTTTCATTTCTTGGCATACCAATTGTTTGCCTTAGTTGCATGTGTGTTCTTCTTCTAAATCACATATATCCAATCTTATCCTTTTCGAGGAGAGAGAGATAGAAAATTTTTCTTGAAAAGTTAATGTTATGTATAAAATTAATTTTAAAATAATTATTTATAATTATTATTTATACATTTTAACAGATCAATATTATACATTAAAAACATAATATAATATAATTAAATTAAGAAAATTTTTGAATGTGCCAATAATATAAAAATTTATATTAGGGGTCATTAGTTAAAATAAAATAAAATTTTATGAGTTTATATATATATATATATATATATATATATATATATATATATATATATATATAATTTCACCCACTGCTCATGTTGCCACACGTACGAGAGTCCATCCTTAGAGGTCGTCGCAGAGTGAGGGCGCGGCCATCACAACAGTACCAATTCCTCCACTCAAAATCTCAGCACGCTTATTTGTCACAATTGCTTAGGCCAAGGTCAGTATGCCCGTCAATGTCCTTCCACGAAACAGTCATCCTCCACTAACACCAATCGCCAACCAGTGTGGAACTTTGCCTCAACAGGCAAATTCCACCAGTGCAAGCTCGGACTGTAGATTCCGGAGCCAACTACTATCTCTTTGCCAATCAGAACAACATGTCTCAGACCTCCCAATACAAGAAAACATGCTAATTATCAAAGGCATAATGCAACTACAATCGGAAATGGTACAAACCTTCCTATAAAAATTTATTAAAATAAATAAAAATAACTAATAACATGTATATTTTATATAACTATATATTAAAATTATGCACAAATTTTATACATTTTTCCACTATATCACTTATCTTTCAGCAAACTGCTGTCCGAGATGCGACATTCCCTGATCGCAATAATAAGTGCTTGGGTTGCACTCCATGCGCGAGAGTTTTAGTTTCTGTGCCCGTAGGCCCTCCACAGTCTTATCATAAACAACTGAATATTATCCTGTCATGTGAAAGTGGAAATAAACTGTATGATCGATCCTCCATATATTATATTGCATAGGACAAAGTCCTGAGTCTATGAAGTAAAACATTTTATTAAATTGTTGAATTGTTGACGGTGATAGAGCGATGAAACTTTCAGATGCAATGAAGTTACCGATGTGAGATAAATTTTTCTGTTGTTGGATGTCCTACGTTGATAACAAATAAGAAAAAGCAAGGAAGCCAAGCCAAATCCCTTGCTATATATTTTCTTCTTCAATTTCGACCCAACAATGGCCACAGTGATCACCGTTCTTATTTGTGCTTGCTTCTTCATAGGAATTTTCTCCATTTTCATTCTGAGAACACAGTTGTTGCTAAACCTCCCAAACCGTCAGGAATAGATCACGGTGTACTGGCCTCGATCTTGCCATGATTGAGAAGTTCTTAGTCTTCGTCTACTCTTGAGGTGAAGGATACCAAAAATGACACAGAAACGCTAGAATGCACAGTTTTCTTGAGAGGATTCGAAGATGATGAAACGCTATGTTTGTTACCCAAAAACAAAGAAAGAAAGAGCCAGTGAACTGAGGCAGCTAGCGAGAGAAAGTAAAACGCTATGCACAATACATGTGCAAGGCAAATTATTATGGGACTGATTCACATTAGCGCAATTTTCACATATAAGAGTGCTTGTTTTACACGCTCTGTAATGGAAATATCACAAGGATTTATTAATTCTACTTTTTGAAAATTCATGTATGATCATGTATAATGACAGGTTTTAAAAGTTAAAAAATAACACTAAACAATTTTTATATAGATTTAAAATAAATTTATATATTTATCTTATTTTTTTTATGTCCTATCAATAATATATAATGATTCAAATAATTAATATGTATTGTATTAATAATTTATTCAGTATAATTTTTATATTAATAAACTATATCAATGATTATAATATAACTGTTCTACAACTATTGCATTTTAAAATTTCGCTTTATCATGGCAATGTAATAATATTATACTTAAAAATATAATAAAATAAGATTTGGAAATGGAAAAGTGAATAATTGAACACATTTTTCTGTTTTGTACTTTTTCAATTACAAAGTGAAAAATGGAAAAAAATAAAAACAAAAAGTATACTCCATAGCTAAATAATGCCTAACATCTCCTAATTAATACTAAATATTAAAAATATAATGCTAAGCAATCATATTCCAAATATTTGATCAATGTTCTGTTTTGTTTAGGCTTATGTCCTATCTTGGTCTATTTGGTCTGTATTGTGATTCAGTGGCCTGTGTTGTGCTGTTCAGGTTTTGTTTTGTTTTGTATTTTTGTCATTGGAAGAGTGTATTAGTTTATATATATAAAAAAAAAAAATCATAAAGAACAATCTAACACATTTTGTGTGTGTTTGACATTGCATTTGAAGGTCTAAGACTGTTTTTCTGAATAAAAACACTATTTTAAATACTATTGAAAAAAGTAATTTGAAAAAAATTATTTTCTTATTTTAGTGTTTTTATGAATAAAATTAATTAAATTTAATTTTAAATTATTTTTTAATATTTTCTAATTAGTATATCTAAAAAAGTGATAGTTCTAACGGCAATAACAAAAGGCCTGGGTGAAGTTGGAGGAAGTATTTATTGAGAAGATGAAATGTAAGTAAAATTTATCTTAATTTTATTTGAGATTTATTTTAAAGTGTAAGTGGAAATTAAATCTTTAGAATCATTAATTTCCAAATTAGTTCCATTTATGTTTACCCCAAATTTAATTTAAAGATTTTGGCTAAAGTTATAATTAATTAGGCTAAATAAAAAGGGAAAATAATTAAAAAACGAAAACAAACCATTAGGAAAAAGAATCTGTAAGGTAAACATAAAGATTTAATATTCATAATGAAGCAAATATTTAGGGGGGAAAAACCAGAAAGTAAACGAGAAACTAAGGATATATGAGGGAAGAAATCTGTAAGAAAAATAATAGTAGAAGACGTTACTATTTTATATTTTTATATATTCCTATTTTATTATAATTAAACAAATACTTAGCATAATGGCAACAACTAAGCCAGCTCTATATATATAAATATAAGGTTCATTCTTTTTTATTCTATTCTTCATTCTATTCATATAGTATAAATTGAGTGTTTAACGCCTCTGATAAGCTGATGGCTTCATCCATGAGGAACTCAAGTGCCCTAAAGGTTGTTGTGATTCTAATCTTTTATCTGTTACTATAACCTTCTAAACCAGGTGATGACCACAGACACATCAATGATTGTTTTTTTTTTTTTTCTTCTTATTTGTTGTGTGTTAAACTCATGACTTTTCCTCTTCCCTTCCCATGTGTTTCCTATATGTTCACAGTCGGCTTGACGTTTTCAAGACATGAGTATCAGAGTATGCAAAAAAGGAGAATGTTGATAGGGTCGACTCCTCCGGATTGCAAGACTAGGTGCTTGGGTTGCTCTCCATGCGCACCAGTTTTAGTTCCCATACACCCATCAGAGTCTTATCTTAAACAAATGGAATACTATCCTGTTGAATGGAAATGCGAATGTGGAGATAAACTGCACGATCCTTGATATATTATGTATTAGGAAAACAACTCCTAGTTGCGTAGGACAAAGTTCTGAGTCTATGAAATAGAACATTTTATTCCATAAGTCACCATTATGATGACGATGATGCAACCAATTGGATTTATCTTCTACCTTTGACATATTAGATATTTCTTCGCCTTCCAGCCACACATGATTTGAAATACTAACCTCTCTCGACCATTGGGCTATTAGCCCAATGGCTTCTTATATACATATTGAAGCGCAGGACAAGTGTACATCATCTCATACCTGTTCCGTCAGCCTTTTTCCTTAAGACTGCAATATGGGTTGAATTCTAATGATAGAACAGGACATAGAGAGATGAGATGAACTTCCCAACATTTTACTACATTGAATCAAAACAATGGAAGTGATTTAAATCTGGAATATAGCAAGTGAGAAATTATACAAATTTTTGGTTTTATGCATTCAACATTCAGGGGATATCTGCATTGTTTTATATTTTGGATTGCAACAAATTGTGGTGGTAACCTTAATAGAAATTGGAGATTATTTAGCATTACCTCTACCATGTGTTTTTGGCTAAAATTGCTACTGCCTTTTCAGTCGGATTTCAGTTCTGGCTTTGATAACGCAGCTGCAGCAAAGTTCAAACTAACTGTCTGTCACAAATCCAGCTGATGAAAAGCAATTATTTTCTACAATGCAAAAGCATAGAGTGAAATTAGTGTCATTTTGTGGGCTAATTGAGGAAAGAAAAAGTTCCATCGAAATAGAGCTTAATATGCAAAGTGGCAAAAATAAGTTACAACAATATTGCGATGCACATGTCTTTCCTATTGGTTTTTTTTTTTGGATAAGTGCAGTTTTTAGTATTAATGATATCCAGAAAAAACTTAGCGTGCAATGTCTAACTAGTCATCAGACCTCCCCAATACACCCTTCTTATGAAAAAGCATGCTAAGTGAAAAAACTTGGAGCAAAACACAAAACAGAAAAAAGTCAAGAAAAACACCAAAGCAAAGGGTTCTAGCCATACTAATAGAAACGATAAGATGACCTGAAATCACAAAACCAAAACAAAACGCGGTAGATCCAAAATGCACTCCAAAATATGTGCAGAAGAGCAAATTGCAAGGGGTCTTGGAGCTTCAGAGCAACTCATCAATTGAAACAATTAGAGCAACCCACCGACAAAGATCAAACATAAATTGGACCATGAATCACTAATGAGAGATAAGCAAGGCTCTAAAATCCTCCTGACATGAATCGCCCACTTTTGTCAAATGATTCGCAAAATTGTTTGCTTCCCTTAAAATATGAATAAAAGGAATAAAAGAAATTGGGGGAAGAGTTTTGATCGGATTAAGGGTGGAGTTAAGAAGATTGTTCATTCTCCATGGAACCTTTAAAGCACAAGTTACCCAAGCAATAGCATTTTGAGAGTTTATTATTTTATTGACATACGACATGAATTATGGACAGTTTCACTTTGTACACACGTCCCGAAAAGTGCAGTCAGACTGGAGATAAGGAAATTTCTTCATAAAGCTGTTGAATGTAATTCATTGTATGAGGAGTTCAAAAAGGACAGCACTATGGAGGTAATACTTTAGAATAAAAGCAATTTAGAGTAATCTTCATTGCTATATTATCATAATTATTCTCCAAAATAGTGCATGCTCAGTATTAGGATGTATCACATTTAGAGCTTTGACCAATAGTTTTCAGGTTCTTCCCAAGCACTCAAAATGCTGCAAGTCACTCACAACATGAAGACACGATAATGCTAAAGCAATGGAACTTTCACAAGGAATGAGGTTACTGATGTGAGATAAAATTTTCTATTGAATTGCTGATGATATTAAGCTTTTAGGGTAGTAATTTCTGCATCATATCCATAACAAATCTTACCTTTTACAGTTCCAAAAGTGATAAACTTTGCAAGACAATCAAGTAAACATGTCAAAGCAAGCCTTTCTGCACTACACAAAGATCCCCAGTGAAGCCACGATTCAGATATTGTTCTGGAGAAGCAGCTCCCATGAATGATTTTTCTTCCACATATCACATCGGCTCATCTCTCTGAGGTAAAAAATGCCTTCCTGCTTTATTTCCATCAGATTTGGAAACTTCTATGTTGAGATTATCAGTTTGGTTCCCACTCCAATTGTTATCAGGCACCACTTTCCGAAAAACAGGTTCTTTCTCCTGGTTTTTCCTACCCTGGGCTGGAAGATGACTAGCAATCTGTTTTTCTTTTGCTTCCTGCATTTCTGCTGTAGCTTTTTTTTTTTGGTCTCAGAATAAATAATGCAGAATTCAAATATGTACAATCCCATTATGTGCATAGCACATACAACATTTGCACTACAATACATCATAAAAATTTTTCTGATCATGTAATCTAACATGGAAATAAGTTTATATAAATGCACAATATTTGTGGTGAAAACTATATCATTGTCAACTAACAGAAAATCGGAACTAGGGAAAAAGAAAGCAACGGATAAAAAAAAAAAATCACACACACACACACAATAAAAATCTTTTGCAGTTTCAGCTATACCCTTCATTCATTTAGACAAATTCTTGAGGGCAATTAGAGAATAATCAAAAAGGTAATTTATACAAAAACACATACCCAGTACTTTTCTGTTTAAAATAAGCCAAACTTCTAATTTTTATCAAATTAATTGAGCAAGCAAACAGTCAATTGGTTAATTATCGAACTGAACACAGATTTCAAAAAGATGGAAGAGGGGGCTTGAGGGTAGAAGAGCAATCCTATGACCATATTCATGCGTCTTTTTAGTTCTTAACCAGACAGCAAAATTTTAATGCATTATGTCAGAATTTCTTATCTTCTGGAGAAGTGCCAATACCAGCAAGAATTGTGGCAGCTTCTGATCCTACCACCAAAAAAGAGCACAGCTCTCTCATGTCCAGAGGATGAATGACATCTCCAACAATGATCTTGTACCATGATTAACAACATTAATTAGCTCATGCAGATGAAGAACATGGAACATTTTCAACAACTGAAAAAAAGAAAAGAATTACTAGGAAAATTATAAACCTGTATGCAAATTTTGAAGAGTGAAAAGCTGCAGAACTAACAAGGGAGTGAGAATGATCAACTGGAAAGGTAGGAAATGATCCAGGAAATCTGACAGGATATAACTGCTGACCAGAAAATATACAATTTAATATAGGTAGAGATGGATAAGTGAAGCTATCTTTGAAGTCAATTGGAGCTAAAAAATAAGCCACAAAAAAATGTATATAGCAAAGGATAAAGCAAAACTACATGCCCATTCAAGAAAACATAATAGTTGAAATAAGTGGAGCATCAAATCACAGATGTTATTATGGAGAAAAATAAATGGAATGACAAAAATTCAAGCCTGTTCAAGTGATAGGGGCAATATTACCATACTGTCATTCTCATAGATGCAAAGCTAATTGCTAAAAGATCAGTGAGCATATCCACTTCAAACTTACAAACCACACAGCAAGATAAGACCCTAGTCAAGACTCAGGATGTGAAGAATTACTTACCTGTTGATATTGTGTAAGCTTCTGAGCTTCTTTATATTTCTTTTCTGAATCAAGGGTTCAGAAATTTTCTCCTCCTGGAATCTTGAGAGAAGCTATACCCTAAGCATCCAATAGCAGCAAAAATAGCAGCATTTGTCAGCTCAACAAAGGCTTTACTATTACCATAGCCTCCCCAAGAATGAAGCATCCGCTGCTCACATACTTGCAATTTCTTGCAGTCAACACATTTGCAACTTTTAGAGCATATGATGTTTGCTTGAAAGCACTCACAGTACTTCATGAGGCAACCGGTTCTTTTGCAGTGGCATCCCTTGTTGTGCTTTCCCATTAATGGCACATTCTTTGCTTCATCCTAGATTTGTTGAAGAACATTCTAAATGCAGTTAATAAGTGAAGGGAAGGAAACAAGAGGAAATTTATTAAATGGACAAAAAAAAAACAATTACCATTATAGATGTACTGACAATGAAAGAAATGAGAGAGATTCAATTAAACTGCACCATGTAGCTTTGACACTAAAAATTACATCTTTAAAATGTTTTGTATACTCAATGCTCCAGAGTATAAGCCAAAGTCGGGCCATATTTTCTCAAGTGACAAGTTACTCTGTAATGCAGAAGTTCAACTCAGAACCTAATGTTAATTCTACCATGTTTTCTTCATTCATCAAACACTCACATCTCCTGACTCCAAAATTTTCAATATGTAATATCTTGCATTTATGTTATTTTCCTTTGGTCTAATTATTGTCACTGTTTTTTGGCTATAAATTTCCAATTAAATTAGAAACCTAAACAAACAAATAGATGAGGAACTGCCAGACATGCAAACACGACTGTTACAAGAGCATTAGCAACCACAGCAAAACAGCATAGCTTGTGATAAAACCATTAGGATAAACATCACGTTCTAGTTACTACAAGGGGTTACTTTTAATCATATTGAAGCTTCGGGAATAAACAGTACATAATTGAGTTGTTTAAGTAATTAACTTGGTCAATTTTCAATTGGCTTGAATTAAGGAACAAATCAAGCAACCAACAAAAGAGCTCTCTCAGAGATTAAAAGACGTGAAAGTTCAGCACCAGAACGGATCATAAATGGCTCTAAACATAAAAGATTGGAGAAAGAGAACCTATGTAGCTGACCTAACTAATCAGGACAATGTCTTAACTGACCTTATCAGCTTGAGTACTGGATGGACTACTAGCAGTCTTTAGCCTGAAAGCATTTGGATTACGCCACAGAATACTTTTAGCAGCTGATCTTCGTAGAGCCTAATTCTTAATATTATTATGACAATCAGCATAGCTGCATCCGTCACAGTATGATCCAGACGCAAGCATTCACAGTACCTGCACATTTGTACATAAGAATTTTCTAACTAATGAGGTCCAGAAAATACAATTTGCCCCAATAACTCAGAATTCCATTCCCACTCAGATAGATGTATGCATTGGAAAAAAAACACTTTTTTTTTTCTTTTTTTTGGAAGAAACGGCTTCTGGACAGTTACAAAGAACCCTACTAGGCTTCAAATACATTTAGTTCTGCACTAACAGCTTTAAGCACTTTGATTGCTTGCAATGGCATTGTCTACGACCGTTTGGAGTACGCTTGCTTGTTTTGGTGCGTGCCGGTGGCGGCAATCTTGGAGACGTTGCCTTCCTGCTCGAAGCAAATAAAAGGAAATTTCAACTGAGGCGTTTGACTTTTAAATCCAGAGGAAAAATGAAAAGAAGAAACAACCAGAAATTATAATAACTCCAATCAATTAAACTAGAGTGCAATGTTAACTTCAAAAGAGTTAAAAAAAGGAAAGGGAAAAAGCAACTCACATTGCATAAAATGAAGAACGGGGAGGCAAATGTTGATCTGCCGGCGAGTGTGAGTCCTCCGGCAGTGGCGGCTGCGTTGTGTTGACCAAGGGCGACAAGCCAAACTCGGTGAAAACTAGCCGCCTAGCCAGCTTCTTTGGTGTGAAATTCAATGTCTCCTTAACTGCAACTATCGTTCTTTCAACTGATGTAGCGTTTTACGCGGGAAATCCGACGTCACATTAACTGCATCTATCGTTTTAGGCTCAAGTGTTCGTCGGCGGGAAATCTCCATTCTAAATTTCTCCAGCAGTACTTCAAATCACAAGATAGAGATAGGAAAAGGGGAAAAAGTGAAGATTCAGTTAAATTTTAAAAAGTTAAGGGAAGGGAGACATCTAAACCCGGTTGGTTTGCCGAGAAAGTGTGAGAAACGAAAAAGAAAATGTAAAAGCTGAAAATCCTTAAGGTTCGCAATCACTAAAAACAAGAGTTCTACAGAGTTGTTAAAAAGTTTGGGTCTCGTGCGAGCAGAAATGCAAAACTAACTTGAAACGTGAAAATTCCAAAACAAAATTTGTTGTAGATTCATTTTCCTTCGTTTTCTTAGAGACCAATCAGAAATTAAAAGCTCTCGATTACGTAAAAACAATTTAAAAAAAATATCAGAATACCATAATGCAATAAAAATCAAGTTTGAGATGTTTTTAACACGTTATTGCCTTATGTTAAATTTATAGTTTTTATTATTTTTTAAATTTTATATATTAATTAAAAATTTAAAAATATGTAGTATTTTAATATTAATTATATAATATAAAATTTAAATATTATTACTCGTATTATATTTTTAATTTTTAATTTATAAGTTGTTTAATAATTTATATAAAATAATTAATTTTTTAAATATGTGACAAAATGTTGTCTAATATTTGGTAAAATAAATTAAGTGTTGATAAATTAAAAATGCCAAAGATTTTAGTTAAAATTAATAATAGGAGGCATAATAAATTAATAATAGGACGGGACGAGAAATAGAGAAGGTTCCCGTTGCCGTTAGTTAACCATTCTACCGTTACGTTTTACAGGCGAGTTAGATCCACCCTGGGTTGTCAATTTCTGCATCGAACTAACAATATGTGAGTCTTCCTCGCGCCCTCCCTCACTCCCTCCCTCGCTACCTTTCTCCCTTGCCCTTTCTCGCAAAATCAGTATCAGATAATCATCAGCAGCTCAAACTAATACAGAGGGAGCCACCCCAGCTATGATTGAAATCTCATTTCATTTCCAAACTAAAGGTTTCAATTCTCTGTTTCTTACCTTTTCTCCTTCTCTATAGGCCCCTTTGTTAATTAAGTTCTATTTAGCTACCATGCTCAGTGTTGCTCTTTTTTTTTTTTTTTTAATTAAGATTTAGGTTTTCTTTTTCTTTCTAATTTAAACTTCATCGCCTTTCTGATTTACGATATATTTTTTTTTTTTTGGTTTTCCCTCGTGCATCTAGTTACGTTCAGATCTTGATCGAGTTTCGACATGTTTAATTATCGGTTTCGTATTAATGATCCTTATTCTATTTTGATAATAAATTCAGTGTTGCATTTCTTGGTTTGGGTCATTGGGTTTGTTAGGTTAATTATGATATATAATTTGATTGTTATTTTTTTTTATTTTATGATGTCTGGGGGTGTAAATGCAGGGGTAAGTATTGGATCGAGTTCTTGAATTGGTTGCGTTAAGGGATGGCGTGGTTTAGCGGGAAGGTGTCCTTAGGGAACTTCCCGGATCTTGCTGGTGCAGTGAATAAGCTCAGCGAGAGCGTCAAGAATATCGAGAAGAATTTTGATAGCGCCCTTGGGTTGGAGGAGAAGTCCGATTCTAGCAGCGAAGGTATTCATATTTCTTGTCGTTATTCCATTAGTTGTTAACAAAATATTATAAGTTGATGGTGCCTAGTACAAGCTACATTATCATTCATGTGAAATTAGTAGTTCACATTTTAGGGTGACATAGGTGATCTTGTTGGATTCAGTAGAAGGCTGTGATTTACTAGTGGAATGTTGGCCCTAAAGCATTTTGTTGAATTAGCCAAAATAAGTAGTTTTCCATGTCCATATTAGCATTCCATATCAAGGTTCTGGTGCTAGAAATAATACGAATGTGGAAATTCACATCAGTTAGTGAATGACACAATCCACATATTTACATATGGAAATCTTCAAGTTACAATTAGAGATTGATTATATTTATAATCCCTCCTATGTGCCTGTCAGCTTCAGGACTATGGCCTGTTATGTCCTTTATGGGACAAAAAGGTGAGGATAGTAATACCGAATCTTCAGCAAAAACTGGATCTCCTAAAAAATTGTCAACAGTTGAGGAAAGTGGGACACAAAATTCTGCCACTGAAAGACCTACAGTTGAAAGAGAAAATCAAGTTCTCAAAAATGAAAAAGAGGATGAGAATCTGGAGATTGCAGTAAAAGAAGATGATGTGATGTCAGACCCAGTCAAATCTGAGCCTGAATCACAATCTGTACCTGTTGTACATGATGTTAAGATGCTGGATTCAATTGACAATCCACAGGAGAAGGAGATCTTAGAAGTGGGGCCTGCTGAAAATTCAGAGTCAGTGGAGGTCAAGACAGGATCTGTTCGAGTTGATCGGGATGAGGATGATGCTGTCATCCATGATGAGTCATATACAGTTGTTGATAGGCATGAGAGTAAAGATGAACATAAGATGCAAACAGAGGAGGTTGTAGAAGAAGTTTCTCCTGTTCTGGCTGAAATCTCAAATGATGTCCAATCTGAGGCATCAAGTGATACTCAAGCTGGAGTAGCAATTGATCCATCTGGTTCACTGGTCAGTGCTGAAGAGACAAAGATGACTTGTGAAGTTTCTTTTCCTACTGCAGTTCTTTCAGATGAATCTCCTGATATGGTTCCTGAAAGAGTTTCTGATGAAAATGATGTGAATATTAAGACAGTTGGAGAGGTCAGGCAAGTCATTGATGGTGAGATTGAGACTAAAGAGCAACGCCTGAGCTCAGCATCTAATGTGTCTGATTCCTTAGATTCAGTGGTCGAACTAGAAAAGGTGAAGATGGAGATGAAAATGATGGAAACTGCATTGCAAGGTGCTGCAAGGCAAGCTCAGGTATCTTGCTTTGTTGTGCATCTTGCAGAAACGTTTTATACTCATTGTTGATTTTCTCACATTTAACATTACATACATGAAATTCAACTCCCTTGTAAATTTTTTTCAGGCAAAGGCTGATGAGATTGCAAAGTTGATGAACGAAAATGAGCACCTGAAAGCTGTGATTGACGATTTGAAGGTCACTATGAAATCTTTTTGTTCTTTGTTCCTTTAAATTGCCATAGACTGGGTAAATGTAATTGTATTTTTGTTTAATTAATTGAATTTTTTTCTCTGAATTACACAAATTACATTTTCCTACTACATATTGATGCAATGACTTTATTCCGTTTTCCTTTGGCATAGTTTGTAGTTTTTATCTTAAAAAAATCAATAATTTATTAGTGTTTGTGATTGTTCAGAATTAAAATTTGTGATGGTTACATTCTTTTCTATGTTTACCTATTTCAGTTCCTATGATTTATGCTTCTGATACTATTACATTCTGACGCAGCGAAGCTAGATAAATCACTCACACACACGCGTGAGGAAAAGAGAATTTTCTCTATTTTTCACTCTTGTGCATAGAGTGTGTTTCTATTTGAACTTCACGCTGCTTCAGGAAGTATCAGAGCGGGGAAATTGCCCCAATTGAGATGACTTACCTTGATGGAGGTGGCGATTATAGTGGTTCTTGCGACTGTGATCGGGGAACTAAAGCCCTTTACCATAGGGACAAAACGTTGCAACAATGGGAGTGATGATCAGAGTGTGACAGATGGTTATCAATAAAAATATTAAAGAGAATTTTCTCTATTTTCCACTATTGTGCATAGGGTGTGTTTCTATTTGAGCTTCACGTTGCGTCACATTCTTAGATTGAAATTTAAAATGCTATAGTATGCTCTCACATTATCACTTTCTTGTTAGTATAATGGGAAAAGAAGCTCATCAAGTGCTTATGTCTTCTTGTGATTTGTTGCGTTGCCTCATGTATCTTGAAGAAACATGTTCAGTTTCCTTAAATTTTATGTTCACACAACAAATTCATCATCGCTCACTTTCTCTCTTATTGATTGTGTGCATTCTATGATATGTAAATTAACTCTCTTTTCTGCCTCTGGGCTGAATGTTAAAATTTATGGCTAAATGTTGTGGAACAGAGAAAATCTAACGATGCTGAAATTGAGTCTTTAAGAGAGGAATATCATCAAAGAGTTGCAACCCTTGAAAGAAAGGTATGATCGTTTTTTCCAATGATGAAATCTACTATATTTTTAGTAAACAAAAATCTTTCTTGCATTTAGAATGTATGAACATGTTCCTTTTGTTTATTTGCAACTACAAGCAAAAAGGTGGCTGTTGTTGTCTTGGTCCTCTTAGAGAATGAGCAGTTGTTAACTGTTTCATATGTAATTCAAGAACCAAGATATAACCAAAACCAAGATGAGATACATACGAACTATATATATTGCTTAACATATAAATCGTACCTAGTAAAAAATTGTGTACTACAAGTTCTTAGCCGTTCCATGCATAATGTATTTATGAATTACAGTGCTAATATAAAATGTAATTTGACTATATTGCCAAAAGCCAGGAAAGAAGTTCTAGCTGATTTTTGCTGTACCTTTATCATATTTATCATGCCTGTTAAAAAAAACTAATGGAGAAAAAGGTGCTTTGTATAGAATATTGGCTATATTTGAATTTTGGCAAGTTTTGTAAGTGTTTAATGCATGTTTGTGTCCCAAAATGGTGGAAAACGTTTATGAAACAGACTCCATTTAATTAGAACTTAAAATTTAGATGCTTGAGGTAAGATTTTCTCTATACAATATAGAAAGAATCTCTGTTTGGGTAAAATTAATCTGCTTGCCTATATTTTCATCATTGCTGTGATTTAATTACAAAAATTGGAAGTTTGGTTGCAGGTTTATGCTCTTACGAAGGAAAGGGATGCACTCCGGAGAGAGCAGAATAAGAAAAGTGATGCAGCTGCACTTTTGAAGGAAAAAGATGAAATTATCACTCAGGTTATGGCTGAAGGTAGAGCTACGAAAATCCTTTTCTCCCCCTTTTTTTTACCATCTTGGATGCACCGTACTGGTTATTCTCCTTCTTTTGATAGAAAAAATGCTATATTTTCTCCTACCATTTTGTGGTCTATATTGAATCTTTTTTTGGGTATGCATGACAAATTAGTTAGACTTAGGCTTTTGTGGTGTAATTACGTGTATTATCAATAATTATAAATGGATATTTCTTCCACTAATAATAGTTCTTTGTATGGTTTAGCTTGTAAAGAAAATGCATTATTTTTGGTAAATTTGAAATGTTCAATGACTTGCATCTCAGAACTTGAAAATATCTGTTATTCCAGGTGAAGAGCTTTCAAAGAAGCAGGCTGCTCAAGAATCTACAATTAGGAAATTAAGAGCTCAGGTATTTTACTGGCTTAATGATTCTTAGAACTTTTAATTTTTAATACCACTTCACCTGTGCACCTGCCTCTCTAATCTAGTAAAAGTTTCTCCTGGTTTACACTCTTTTTCTGAAAGCCTAGATTAGAGAGCTTGAAGAGGAGAAGAAAGGCTTGATGACCAAACTTCAGGTAATTTGAATCAAAACTGGAAAATTTGCTAGCTTGCTAGCTTACATTTCTAATTACACTTATTCCCCTCAGCTTAAGTTTGAATTTGTGATGAAATTGTCTATTATATATGTGTTTGTCTGATATATTGTCTATACAAATAACTAATTTGTTTTCAGAAAATTTGCACAGCATGATTCTGGCATTTATTTGTCTATGAGAATTCAGTTTTTAATTGGAATGAGCATCTATGTGACTTGAAAATAAAGACAATTCCTTGCATATTGCGGTGAAGCAGAATTTCTTATAACTTTTAACATCTTATCCTGTTATTTCTTCTACGTTCATGTTACAAATTATCTGCAAGCTGCAGGAACAACAACCAAAAAAAAAAAAAAAAAACTATATGGGCGACTTATGAATTTGCTTCAGCTTAAGTAGCTATTTTTAAGGCCATGTTGAATTTTATGAAATTGCTCTGGTCCACTTCCAGGTGGAAGAGAATAAAGTAGAGAGTATCAAGAAGGACAAGACAGCTACAGAGAAGTTGCTGCAAGAGACAATAGAAAAACACCAAGCAGAACTTGCAGGACAGAAAGAGTATTATACAAATGCTTTGACTGCAGCTAAGGAGGCTGAAGCATTGGCAGAGGCACGTGCCAATAATGAAGCCAGAACTGAATTGGAGAGTCGTTTGAGAGAGGCCGGGGAGCGTGAGAATATGCTAGTTCAGGCACTTGAAGAATTAAGACAAACTTTGAGTAGAAAGGAGCAGCAGGTTGTTGCTCATTTTGCTGAGATTGTTGATTACATTGAATCTTATTGGTGTTGCATAATTAATGACTAGTTCACCTTTTCATTACTTTTGGATTTTATAGGCTGTTTTTAGAGAAGACATGCTTCGTAGGGACATTGAAGACCTTCAAAAGCGTTATCAAGTGTGTTGAACTTCCTCCATTGTGCTTTAAGTAAATTTTGCTTTATTTTTCATTAGTTTTTAGTTGTTATAGGTGGTTTTGCTTATTCTTCTTAGGCAAGTGAGCGCCGGTGTGAGGAATTGGTTACTCAAGTACCTGAATCTACAAGGCCTCTTCTAAGGCAGATAGAAGCGATGCAGGTACATTTGTAATTTTTTTTTTTTATCAATCTTTAGAGTTTGTATAGGGAAATTTTTGCACTTCAAACTCTTATTGATTTGTTTGTGATTTATAACTTCTTTCATCCATTGGGAATAGGAAACAATGGCCAGAAGGGCTGAAGCTTGGTCTGCTGTGGAGAGATCTCTAAATTCTCGACTCCAGGTTCCTGAACATATTTCAATTTTAATATCACACATTCAGAACTTGTAAATATGTTCTATTTATTAATTGTTGTTGCTTCTCCAGGAAGCAGAGGCCAAAGCTGCAGCTGCTGAGGAAAGAGAGCGATCTGTGAATGAACGCTTGTCACAAACCTTATCTCGAATTAATGTTCTGGAAGCTCAGGTTGTTTTTCTTTCCATGGACAACCTATTTTAAGTGATGGAGCTTAATTTATTTAGAACAAGTTTTGATACCAAATTGATTTAAAACAAGAAGAACACAAATGGTAGAGAAACAAATTCTCAAATTTATTAAATCTTAATAATAATAGCATCTATAATCTCTTTCTAATAAAATACCGGAAAACACAGCTATTCATAGTTTATCAACTAGTCCTATTATATTAGTAACTAATTAGGAATACTAAATCAAAACAAATTAGGAATCCTAAATCAACTTAAACTTCCTAAATAAAATACTACTTCCAATATAATAATAAAATTTCTAAATAATATAAACTTCCTAATTAATAGAATACTAAAGTTCCTAATTTTATACTGAAAAATTACATTAAAATAATTTGTAAATATATTCTTCCAATACTGCATCATTAATTTAATTTATGCTGAAATCAGTCATCTGTTTTTCAGATTTCCTGTCTTAGAGCAGAGCAGACGCAGTTAAGTAAGTCCCTTGAAAAAGAGAGACAGAGAGCAGCTGAAAATAGGCAGGAATACCTTGCAGCCAAGGAGGAGGCTGACACTCAAGAAGGTCGTGTGAACCAACTAGAAGAAGAAATTAAAGAACTCAGGCAGAAACACAAGCAAGAGTTACAAGATGCCCTGATTCACAGGGAGCTTCTACAGCAGGTTCTGCATTTATTCTTTTGTAGTATTCATGCAGTGTATAGTTTCCATAACTATGCTTACAAGTATACCTCCCCTTCTCCAATTTTTCTTTGTCAACAACTATGTCATAGCTAGGATTTAGTCTGATGCTTTGGCAGAACATGCTCAACTTGATATGTTTTGAAGAAATAAACCAACAAAGTGGGGAAGATGTTGATTTTTTAACTCCTGGAAGCCAAACTTTGAATTTGATGATAAGAAACTCCATTTTGACATTATAAGAAGGGCTTCTTTGAGATTATCTAGTTCATTTTTGAAACGCATGCTACAATAAACTGGGTGGTTATGCATACATATGAGACTTGTCTGGATATTGGAAATAAAAACTTTATCATTGATGTATAATATTTGATGTAGGATTCCTGAATTAAGCTATTGATTTATTATAGGAAATTGAGAGGGAAAAAGCTGCTCGATTGGATCTGGAAAAGACAGCTCGTATGCATTCTACTGCTGCATCTGATCAAACTCCCACAGCAAAGAGCAATTCTGGTTTTGAGAATGGTTCGTGCTTTGCTTTCCAATGTTGCATCAGTTTATTTATTTGTTGCCTTGTTTATATATGTTTTGTTACTTTTCAGGAAACTTGAGCCGAAAGTTCTCAAGTGCTAGCAGCCTAGGCAGCATGGAGGAGAGCTATTTTCTGCAAGCATCTTTGGACACATCTGACAGTTTCTTTGAGAGAAGAAACCCTGCAGGGGCAACCATGAGCCCATACTACATGAAGAGTATGACACCTAGTGCTTTTGAAGCTGCTCTTCGTCAGAAAGAGGGCGAACTTGTATCATACATGTCTCGTTTGGTATGCTTTATTCTTTTGAACCGTGTTTGACATATGTTTTGTCACCACATATATTCTTGCTGTATGCTATCTTGTCCTTAATGGGCCTGGTGTCTAGAGCTATGAGACATTGGAACAATTCCATAGATTTATGGGGATATAACCTGTCATTCTATTTCGTATTCAGCTTGATCAATTATTTACTCTTTTATGTGCTTCAGACATCTATGGAATCAATCCGTGACTCTCTTGCAGAGGAGTTGGTCAAAATGACAGCACAGGTGAGTTTCTACAAGTTATTTTAAGCACGTCAAATTTATAATACAGGTGATTTTCTATCTTTTATCATGCTTTCTGTATCCTCTGATTTCTCATGTTGAATGCAGTGTGAAAAGTTGCGGGCAGAGTCTGCCTTGTTGCCTGGCATTCGAGCAGAACTAGAAGCATTAAGGCGGAGGCACTCAGCTGCGCTGGAGTTAATGGGTGAACGTGATGAGGAGGTGTGTATGCTAACCCAGTTTGTGATTGCTTGCTTTGATCTCAAATGAAATGTTAGGCCTTAAATTGTTGTAGATTGAGGTGTATACATTATGGTGCTGGTGCTGGTGCTTTTACATCCTGTATTCCAATTACATGTCCGGAATGTGCTGGACCTGCCAATTCATTGGCAGGATCCTTGAGAGTTAAGACTTAAAACTAGTCTCCAGCATTTTGAAGAGTCTTCTGATGCAATTTATGTTTCGCCCCTCAACCTATAAATACAATGGTGGTTCTGAAATTAGGTCCTGATCCTGAATTATACCAAATAGATTAACCATGTTTAGTCCCTGCTGTGCTTATTAAGCTGTAAGGGTGTCTGTCACCTCTGGCAGTATTGCATTTCGCTACTGGAAACTGCTGCACATCTTTGTTTTTCATATAGCCGACTCCAAATTTTTGGGATAAAGGCTTAGTTGAATTAAGTTGAGTTGTTCTTCTGACCTGCTGGATCAAGCAAGGTTTTGGAACAATGAATGAAGGGAAAAAAAAAACCTAGAATCAATAATATGCCTCTTTTGTGAATTAAAAGTGGAGAAATAATGCATAAAATTGAATATTATTTTATTTCATAGATTCAGAAACAATGGATGATACAAGAAAATATAAGTGATAATATGGTTCTTTGGTGAATTGAAAGGGGATAAAAGAAATGATATGAAATTTTATTTCATAGATATGGAGGAGGCATTTTTTATATACTTGACCACTTGTTAAGAAGTTATATAACTATTGGTATAGATTTGATGATAGAGAACAAGCTTGAGGGTTGTTAACCTTTCATTTGCTTATTATGCTATAAACCACAATTTTTATTCTTTTGGCATTGCCAACCACAAGCATTGTCTTAGAGTCATCTATTTATTATTATTTGTTTCATCATATTGTACTTAATTTTGTGCATTGAACCTTTTCTTAAATTAAGAAGCATGTCGTGATTTCTTAAGTTAGTTTAGAAAAGGATGGTAGGGAAATCTTTGAATCCAATGAATGGTAGCAGATATTATTCATAGCAAATATTCTAGAGCAAATATAGGCATGCAGTTGCAATATTGCACAAACTGCAGGATTTCTGGCTTTATTGATTCTGAAATTTCTTGATATATATATATATTTTTTTGTTTCTTTACATTTTATTGTGGTCAACTGAAAAACACAGTATGTACATGGTATAGCTCATTATGTCCTGATTGAGAGAAATTCCCATTTATTCCTAGTTGGAGGAACTTCGTGCTGATATTGTAGACTTGAAAGAAATGTATAGAGAGCAAGTAAACTTGCTTGTGAATAAGGTATTTTGCCCTACTTGCTCATTATTAACCTCCAAATTTTCTCCAAACTTTTGTTCATTCATTGATTTATGTGTACTCATAGCACTACTTATATTTATTGACAGATCCAAATGATGAGTTCATCAGTGGGCAATACCTAATGAGTTGACTCTTGACAGATTTTACCTACTAGTTGGGAAGTTCATGGTATAGTTTATAGTACATTCAGTAGATCCAATTGATCATTCAAGAGTTTTTCCTCCATACTTGTGTGAATTGAGTTGTTTGTTTAAGTGTTTTGACGGGAGATATTCAGAGTGCGTAATGTAATTTTGCTGTATTTGTTGTATAGAAAAAATACAAACAAGAAATTTGTTTTCCGGCATGAAGATGATTCTTAATTATTTGATTTACTTACAATTATAGACATTCATTATTTTCTTGTTCTTTAGGAGAAATAAATAAATAAGACTTATGCCCGTTTATGCATAGCTCTCCCACTTATAATAGCAAGGGAAATTATTACATGGGATGGGGCTAGCGAACCCTTGCTGTTGGTTCACCTACTTACTGCAGGAAAGGTTTAGGGGGTGTTTAGTTTACTTTTTTAGGGGGTGTTTAGTTTATTAATAGAGACCTAAACCAGTGAATTAAGATGTTTTGTAACTTTAAAAAAATTGAGTCGATAATTGATGTGCTACTGATATAATACTTATCAGCTGCAGTTTGTATCAGTTCTATTGTTAAAGTTGTTTTTCATTAACAAATAACTGATTTGATTTTATTTTTTATTTAAATTATATTATTTTTTTCTATGTAAGTGGAAATCAATATTATTAATATTGTTTGCTTTTATCTTTTTTATTTTACAATCTTAATAGCGTATTATAATTTTATTAAAATATTTTTTATTAATAACATAAAATATAAAATATTTATTTATTATAAAAAATAAGTTTTTTTTAAACTTAAAATTATAAATTTTTTTCTTTACAAACAAATAATTACTTTATTATTTTGTAACTACATTTTAAAAGTATTTAATTATTTTTTAAGAAATTTAATTATTTTTTTATTGGAATAATAAAATAAATAATATGATATAATAAATCAATAATTATATTTTTATTTTAATATTATAATAAATGACATAATATATGAAATTAATAATTATGTATTTATTTTTATAATAAAATAATATAATATAATAAATTTATAATTTTATATTTATTTTAATAATAAAATAAAATATATTATATATATCCTTAGTAATAGTAATAGCTATCGTTGCATTTAGCAGTTAAATTAAATAAGCTTTTATTGTACCTAACACCACCACCACCTGTATCCGCAAGCTAAGCAGCAGCTGCTGACCAACAATTGCACTCTAATCAGGACAGATGAACTTCGTATGCTTGATCTTATTCTTTTTTATGGGTTCACGAGTACGGTTTTAACATGTCTTTACTCGTGCAAGTCGACAGGTGCTATGTCTTACATTTGTGGGTCAGGTTTATGCTTTCAGGTCATAATAGTTAGTGCCAATGATAACCCATAATCTAGGCATTTTTTCTATTTGGGTTCTTGTAGTTGTATGAAGAGTAAAAGCCAGTATTGCCAAGTCAGTTCTTAAGCATGCTAGTTGATCTTATTCTGGTAGTGAGTTTTGCCAGCCCCCTACCCTCCCAGGTAAATGGCAGTATATGCCAATCTTCTCCATGCATCTATTCAGTTCGATGGCAAGGGTGAAGCAGCATGGTGATTCTATTGTTCACACGAGGGGTGAAGTATGCATGTTCCATCCTTATCAGGCAACAAGTGGAATATACTCTTGCACACGAATCTTATGCAAAGCATAAAATTAAAAGAAGAAAACCATGGCATAGTACCATTTGATTGTGATGGTTGGCCTGTGGCAGCACCTGAATCACACACTCCTCCCTTTCCTCGATTGCTGTAACTTTTGAGGTGGGAAGAGCCCATCTTCATTTTCTATAATGGTACTCTTCATTTTCTGAAATTTTATTTGAATGACACTTTACAAAATCAGTAGAAGCTTATCTTAAGATTAAATCAAAGTTATTGAATCACATGCTTTGCTAGCTTCTTGGTTGGTCATCTTGATAATTAATCGATTTTGTTTCAAAAAAACAATTATTTATGCTTGTGGGCCCTTACAAGGGTGGCTCTCTTTTTGTTTTTTTTTTTCTTTCTTTTGCCCTCGTGTCAGCACATAAATGGACAACCACTAATAAAGATGTCACAGAAGGAAAACACCAGATCCAACTCCTGCGAAACCCCAGTGACAGGTGTTACGAGGCTAGCGTCTCCTACCTCTCTTCTCTCTCTTTGCGTCCTTTCTACTAAACCGGAGTAATATAACTACCACCTGCTGCGCACGTTAGTACTGTTCGCTTTTCTCTCCCTCCTTTCTGGGGATTTCTTCTCCTCCTTATGTAAGCAGTTTCCAAATCCTCGCTTCGGATTTCCGTGTCATCAGTTGTGACTTGAAAGCTGACGCTTCTTTTTATTATTAAGTGAATGAATAAGAGCTTTGTTAATTAGGAAAAATATCATCAACAAACAGGCGTATTTTAGCCACCTCTCCACCATTCGCCATTTCTTCTTCTTCTTCCTCTTCTTCTTCTTCATCTCCCTCTATCTCTCCATTTTGAGTCTCCCGCTATTAGTATTGGTACTCTCTCTCTCTCTCTCTCTCTCTCTCTCTCTACATATATATGAAATGTGGCTTCGTGTTATGTTTGCTTTCAGCAAAAGGTTCCTCTGATTCATAGGTTTATTTAAAATGGAGAGATTTTGTAAGTTCTGATCTATGGAATGGTCTCGTCTTTTTATCCTTTTTCCAAGCTCTCTCTGCTGAATTTTATTCTTCGGCAGAAATATATATATATATATATTTTTTTTTTTAATTGAGGAAATCTTTTTATTGGAGCTAAGCTAATAATGAATAATGGTTGTATGATGCACATTCAATTTTTTTTTTATTAAATAAAAAACAGAGTAACCACAAAATTCAAATGCAGAGCTCTAGAATTTTTTTTTTTTTTTTTTTTTGTATCAGATCTATTATTCCGAGTGTGTATTAATGAGTTTTGGGTGTGCTATATTTGTAATGATTGTTTAGAAGGATTAGGAATTTAATTAATAATTAAATATTTGATAGTGGTTGATCTGGTGGTGGTGTTGCAGGTGCATGCTGAAAAACCCACTTGATAAATTTTGGAAAAGGGTTTTATAAGTTTACTATGAGAGGGCGTCATGTGGATATTGCTGCCTCGAGGTACAAGAGTGTTCCGTCGAGAGACTTCATAAATGCCTATGATAGAGAAGAAAGTTCAGGTGTGTTATCGAATATCTCTGTGTTCAAGTTCGTTATAACGCTTAATTTTTATATGCTTAATCACTTAATAATTTTGATCTTTACTAAATGGGCAAGTTTCTTTTTCCCTTACTTAGCTCATCTGGCGGAATAAAGCCAATCAGAGCTTTATCGGAAATCACATTTTGGTGGGGAGCCTTGATTTTAATTATTATTTAATCTGATGTGGCAGTGTATTTTGTCCGTCCAGTCTAGAAAGATACCGGAGGTGTACTTGATATGAATAATTAACACGCAATAAGAATTGTGCAAGTTGCTTGGAATGAGGATTTTCTATTATTGTTGTGTTTATTCAAGTGTGGTTTGCTTTAATTAATAATAAAGCGTCGGTGTGCAAATACAATCTTTTTTTGTTTACTTATTTGAGGGAGGGGGATTATTGTTTCCACATCCACCATGGCTGGTACTCCCCATTTCAGTGGTTCAGTGGTAAATTCAGTTCAATTTTTTGAAAGATCTGATTAAAATTAGTTTTCTCTTCATGACATAAAATGACCAACAATGAGCTAATATATCTACTAACACAAACAACATTTCACTCAGCTACTTAATTTTTATAAACCAATTCAGTAATTCCTTTATATTTACTCAAAGTTATTCTGATTTCTGCTGTGGATTGTAGTACATTTGCTGAATGGAACAGGCAAAGATAATGGAAACCCTTCTTGGAGGCATTCTTTTGTGCATGTGCTGGTGGCAACGCTTTCTTCTTTCTTGTTTGGCTACCATATTGGGTATGCCTTTTTAAAATTCAATCCTAATATGTTCTTATTTTAATGCTTCACAAGTAGTAGGTTCTCATTTTTTTCCCGTACTAATACAGTGTAGTTAATGAGACACTAGAGAGTATTTCTCTGGACCTCAGTTTTAGTGGGAATACCATGGCTGAAGGTATGCTGTGCAATGGACTATGATTTTTTTTTTTTTAATGTATTTCTTTGAAAAATATTCTAACGTGTTATTTTAAATCAAGTGTAGGTCTAGTTGTAAGTACATGCCTAGGTGGTGCTTTTGTTGGATCTATGTTCAGTGGCTGGATTGCAGATGGGGTTGGGAGACGCAGGGCTTTGCAGCTGTGTGCTTTGCCAATGATAATTGGGGCTTCAACGAGGTATATGCCAATAGGCTCTCATGTCTGTCATTTGTACAAATTTTGATGTTAATTGGTCATTCTGAGGATGTTCAGTCTATATATTTGTAGCAAATTAATGGAGTTTCTTCAGCTTAGATTTAAGAAGACAGAAAATTCTTGTTCAGTCAGAAATTTTTATGAAAACATGCATATTTTCTCATGTAAAGAAAGAAAAGGAGAGGAGGAGAGAGAAGGGGGGGGGGGGGGGGTGGGTTGTTTGTTCGATTATCTGCAAATATAAAATTACATTATTCAGTATAAGTTTTATATATATGTTTATACTTCTGTAAGACAATTTTGCAGTCATTCATACTCAAGATGTTCATGCTGTAGGTCTATGTTTTCCCTTGTTTGGCTGCAAAATCTTTAATTCTCATTTAGTTTTATTACTTAGAAATATGCAGAAAGCAAGGAAGAATCCTTTGCAGGACACCTATTAGTTTGCTTATTTCCCTTATTTTAGATTATATGCTTGATAATTTGCTTGCTTAAAATACTCCTGTGTCTATTAGTATCCAATTGTTAATATGTGTTCCTTGTGTGCTAATGTTGCTATTCAAAATTTCAAATATAATATTGCAGTGCAACAACAAAAGATCTGTGGGGTATGCTTCTCGGAAGGTTGTTTGTTGGTACTGGGATAGGTATTGGTCCACCTGTTGCAGCTCTCTATGTGTCAGAGGTATAAGAAGAGCTTTCATTTTTAATTTTTTCAATGTTTTCAGTTAACTGCAAGGCCACTTGCTCTTTTTGTTCCCCTGAATATCTATTTTCTTTATGTTGATTTATCATAGGATTCTCATTATATACCATGAATAAGCAGGTTTCACCAGCTCATGTAAGGGGTACTTATGGTAGCTTAACACAAATAGCAAATTGTCTTGGAATTATGGGGTCTCTGTTTATTGGAATTCCAGCAAAAGAAACTTTCGGTTGGTAAGATATTTTGACAGGAGATTGAAAAATAAATGATCACGCATACTCATTGAGACATTGTACTTTACAATTATTTTGTTCAGGTGGCGCATTTGTTTTTGGTTGTCCGCTGTTCCTGCTGCAGCCCTTGCCCTTTTCATGGAGTTTTGTGCTGAGAGTCCTCACTGGCTTGTAAAGGTTATCTGGTCTCAGCTTTAGATCATTTGATTCTTGAACAGTATTTTTCCCCCTTATGCTTGTGTTTGCATTTATGCAGGGGCATGGTTCAGCTTTATGGTCCCAATGACTTTTGATCTAAGTATGAGTGTATCTAAATATAAGTTACCACACACATGGACTTGCTGAACTACAGTTTAAATTCTCTTTTTGGGGATAAAAATATATGGTATTCAACAAAAACATAGTCATGCATCTGCCATAGCGTGGGGTATTTGTTGAGCACAGTTAGGTCCTATTTAATTTTGATCACAAGTATGGATATATCACGTGTAACCACACAAACACACAATTTGCTTAAACAGCAGTTTAAATTTTGCTTATAGGGATAAAAATCTACATATAATTTAATGTAAAATTTTGATCATGGAAGCATTCATTGCAAAAGAATAGTTCTGGGTCAGATATTATCATCAAAGAGATGCTTAAATGTAATGTTGGCTCAAACTCTTAATGGCTTAAATCTTCAGAGAATGGTTATTTGGCATGGTTAATTGAAAATCAGGTTTTCCAATTTGGTTTGCATCTCAGTTGACTGTGAAGAAAGTGATTATGAGATCCATCCAAGATAAAATATATTATAGATCATCATTTTAATATTAGAAGATAATATTTTTGCTTCTCAGTGCTTGTGTAAACGATCATAGCATGTGTAGAATGCATATGAAGCCGGATTTCCCCTTCTAGTTCCTTTTTTTTGGTTCAACACATTCAGAAGTCACTTTAAACTAGAATGTTTTTGAATAATATTTTTGGTGTCATCAACATTGTTGGAAAGCCTGTAATAGACCAGCGGTTGGAACAGTCCAGCTGGACAGTTTCATCTGACCACTGATGTGATGAAACCTTGTTTATTTAAGTGATGCTAACATATTTTTCTGGAAATGCCTCAAGAGGGGAAGAGGTGCTGAAGCTGAGACTGAGTTTGAGAAGCTTTTAGGAGCATCGCATGTCAAATCTGCAATGGTTGAATTGTCAAGATCTGGCCGAGGAGATGATGCAGAAAAAGTAAAGATATCAGAGTTGATTTATGGTCGCCATTTTAAAGGTACACTTGTTCTTTTATCTGTTGTTGAATTTACAGATTAGTTTCCTTCCAGATAATTACTTTTGACTTCTCTATTTGCAGTGGTTTTCATTGGGTCTGCACTTTTTGTCTTACAACAGCTATCTGGCATAAATGCCATATTCTATTTCTCATCAACTGTCTTTAAAAGCGCTGGTGTTCCTTCCAAAATTGCAAATGTATCTGTTGGAATTTGCAACTTATTAGGTATCGAAAGTTTTATTCCCAGTCAGTTTACTTATTAATTATGGTTTTGACTGTTTCTTCTAATCTGTTTATATTTATTTCATCAGGTTCAGTAATTGCAACGCTTTTGATGGATAAACTGGGAAGAAAGGTGCTTCTCATAGGGAGTTTTTCTGGAATGGTAAGGAGCAAAATTTTTCTGAAAAAGTTTGGTTATTTTTATTTCCTTTCATGGTGGTTAATTCTGGTGTGTGGAAATCATTAGCAACATATTTTTAACCTAAAAAAAATGCATTAAAACAATAGTACTTTTCTAAGGAGGTCCTTTTTTTTTTTAAGTTTTTCTCGGTTTGGAAGGGATAATGTGGAGCTAATCCTAATCTTTTATTATTTTTTTGTGAAGTGGCTGTTCTCTGGACACATTTCTACACTCTTACAGTTTCCAGCGCACATTATGGTCTTTTTGGACAAACTTGCAATTTTTTATTTGATTGTTCACTTGAAAATGTCCAGAAAAAGTTGCCTATCCAATGGAATTGTAAAATTCTCTCTGTTAATCCATATTTGTGATGGCCTTAAACAGAAAATAAATGAATCTTAGGTTCTCCAGCAACAACAATTTTCTTGACAAATGATAAACATAGGAAATCAGCAATAGGGAGATGATATTGTGACATAAGTTTGTTGGAACGGCAGTGGATATAATGATGTGTTTGGTTGTCAGCTCTGTATTTGCTCCTGCAGCTGTCTGTTACATATAGCAGAGCTAGATATGGGAAAGAAAATAATAGGAATGGAGCTGTAGTTGTACAAGGAGGAGGGTAGAGTAGTTATTGTTGAGGGAGTCTTTGCTATATAAATAAGAGAAATGTGCTAGAGGAGATGCTATTCCAAGAATCAATAAACAAGAATACTCTTTTCTCATCTCTGAAAATTCTCTTTCTCTTCTCATCCAATCTGTCTTCTCTTTTCTCGTCTACTTCTATTTCTTTTCTCATCCAATCTGTTCTTTAGTTATCTTGAGTTTCGAAAGTGTTCAGGGCTGATATGTAACATTGTCTTCCTATGGATTCTGATATCTCACATCAACAATTTATGGTGTTCATTCATGCCAGATTTTGCATTTGGCAAAATGAAATATCGCCATAATGTTGGTTTTTAACTTTGTGCATTCTGCTGTACAGGCAGTGTCAATGGGTCTTCAAGCTATTGCACCTAGCTCGTTTGTGCCAAGCGCTGCTGCATTATATCTCTCTGTTGGAGGCATGCTAATGTAAGTTGTCAATCCACCATAACTTGTGCAGAAAAGATGATATGAACCTAAATAAACCAATTGAGCAGCCAAGCTCATGAGAGTTTGATCATTACTTTGAGATGGTTCATTATCTCTTTGGTATCATGAGTTAATGAGAATCGTATGATTGAAATTGAATCCATTAGAACAAGGCATCGTTCTAAAATTGATTAGAAAACTTGGCTAACCAGAGTTGTATGCCTAAAATGCTTTAGTCAATGGAATATATTCTCTTTTTCTTCCTGGCCTGCACTTTAATATCTGTTATTTGAAACATAAAACAGGTTTGTCTTGACATTTGCTCTTGGTGCTGGTCCTGTCCCTAGTCTACTTCTGTCAGAAATATTTCCAGGTCGAATTAGGGCAAAGGGAATGGCAGTTTGCATGGCCGTGCATTGGGTAATTGTCTTATTCTGGTTTTCTGGTTATGGTTTTGTGACTTTTATCAGCAGATAGATTTTCCACTTTTCCCCTTCCTTTCAATTGTGGGTGTGCAAAATTTAAACACGGGAAATTCTGTTTTACAACTCTAGTTAACTTTAGATCAGACTTAGATATTACTACTCAGTTATTACTTTTTGTATCAAAGTTTGCATAATTTGCTATCCCTGTTATGAATTGTATTTTAGATCCATCGTCCACAATGTGGATCATTAGTGATATGAAGTGCAACTATCCAATATCCCAACCAGATGTACGAAAGTGTAGCAGTGACACAACTGCCATTTATACAAATGGTTAAAACTCCATACAGTGTGTTTGATCTATAACATTGAACATTATCTCGGAATTTTTATTTTTGATTTGTGAATTTAATTTATTGAATAAGTCTGTTCTTTACAATTTTGTGGTCCAGCTTAAGTTAATTTGTGTTGTGCCGAGTAACATGCATACATGGTCTACATTTTTAGGATTTGCCTTCCCACGAAGTTTTTATCCTGTCAAACTTAAAGAACTACCACTGATATATTGTTGATAAAACCTGGCGCATGTCTAACAGGTTATAAACTTCTTTGTTGGCCTACTGTTTCTGCGATTACTGGAGCAAGTTGGGCCACAAGTCTTGTATGCAGTATTTGCTAGCTTTTGTTTGCTAGCAGTGATTTTTGTGAAGAAGAATGTGTTGGAAACTAAAGGAAAATCACTCCAAGAAATTGAGATTGCACTTCTACCATCAGAATAAAGGTAAATCTTTTTCTTATATTTGTACGTTTTGGTGTGAACTCAATTTTGGTCAGCTTAAAATTCATCCTTTAGTAAACTTTTACTGTGCTCTTTACCTTGAAATTGGCATTATTTGCGGATTGACCATTTATCTGATGATTTATACATAATTATATTCAGTAATTGCAAAATGAAACTGGCCAAGCATCCATTTATAAGGCTTTTTGTGGACATTAAGTTTACCATTTCATTACTCAGTGCGTGAATATTTGGGCACAGAGGCAAGCATCCTGATACTGTTCACAGATTTTTTGGTGGTTGATTGTCCCTATACATCTTGCATGGTTTCTGGCTTTATTTATGGCTTGAAGTGAGAAAGTTGGCTGGACAATGTGTAGCTGGATAATTTAGAAAATACATACATCAGTTGCTCAATCCGGGAATCTTGTTTTACCAGTACATTTTGTGAGCACAATGTTGCATTACATATGTGATAAGACAAAAGTGCCCGCTGCTGCTGTATATGTAGGGAAGGAAGATTGTTGATATAGCTTGTTCAATTTTCCTGAAATGAACCAACAAGCAAAGCAAGTTTATTATCGCTTGTTACCACTGACCAGTTATATAATGGAAAAACGTAGTATATGAAACTCCTTTTGAAGGTTCAAGAAATGCATTGAAAATTTTTGGTATAGGAATTAGGTTGTATATTTTTACTATTGAAAGGAAAATTTGCTACCAAATTAAAATTTTCATATGGTAATGCGTTTGGCCCATCCTTTCAAATTCAGCTCAAGAAGAGACCAAGGGATTTATCATTGGAAATTCATCAAAATTTCATTGCATTCAAATGATTAAGCAATTAATAGTCAAATGAATGCTTTATTTTCTTTCGAAAAAATTACGTGAAATATAATAATAATAATTAGTTAAGTCTAAAATCTATGTATATAATATATAAAAATGGGAAGGGTAACATTTAGATTTTCCAAAATACCCTTCCTCTTTTATATTATTTACAATTATATTTTTTTTATTATTTAAATTTAATTTTAGAATTTAAATAACTTTAAAATTTTTAGTTTGTCCTACTTAATTTCTTCTTAGTTATTGTAAGAATCAATTAAAATAAGAAATTCTTGTTTTAAAAAAAAATGTTTTCATTGTTTTAAAAAATTTACTAATTATCAAGAAAATAAAATTTATAAAACGGATTTAAATTCTATATTAATTATAACTAACTTCTATATACAAAGTTATATACCCTTCTTCTCAAAGATTAAAATTTTAAACGTTTTATTTATTTATTTATTTTGTTCAATTTTTATCTAATAGAAATTCCATTGAGTCGGTTATAATCCAGCAACAGGATACATTAAAAGAAATTACGATTAATATTATCACCATCATTTATATACTGTGATTTTATTAATTTCTAGGTATATATAATCTTGTTAAATTCTTAATTTTTTTTAATTTATTTTATGGTGGTAATTATATATAATTCATGGAGAAATTTTATTTTCCCTTTGGCTTTTTATTTTTATTTTTATTTTTTTGTAATTTTTATAATTTCTATATATTTCTATAATTTAATTCTGTAATTTTTATAAATTTATTGCTCTTCTCTCTGCATTGAGAATTAAAGGTCGATAATGGAAGCACAATGAGATAACATACAACACTCTAATGTTGTATCCTTTCATCAATTAAAGGCCGTTATAAACATGATAGCCTTGAATATTTATTTGATTTCATCACTTTTATTTTATTTTACTTTTTATTTTTTTTTTTTAGATTTTTATGGCAAGGCTTTTTATAAAATTTGCAACAAAAATAGAAAAAGAAAAATAGGTTTGAATAGGTTTATTGAGGACCAACAAACTAAACATGCATTAAAAAATATAAATAAACTTTAATTAGAGTAAAATATTATGACAATGAAATACTAAATTTATTTGATTATTAAAAATTAATATATTATGATAATATTATACCATATGTTAAAAAAATAATAAAAAATTATATATATAAAAATAAATTTTGAGCATATACAATAGAAACAAACAATGTGCATTGCAAGTTATATATATATATATATATATATATATATATATATATATTGAATAAATGTACGAAGGAGAGAAACATTAATTTTGCTTAAATGGTCTTTTATTTTTAAAATTAATTATAATTATATTTTTATTATTCAAATTAATTTCAAAATTTATATAAATTTAAAATTCTTTATTCTACTTATACTTCACTTTAATTAAATATAAAATTACATAAAAAGTAATTAACTAAAATAAAAAATTAATAAATAAAAAATAAAAATATATTATTAATCTATTTATTATTTACAAAAATATATAAAAAAATATTTATTGCGACAGATAAATAATTTATCATCAATAATGCATAATTAAATAATCCATATTAATTCATCGCTAATACTATTTAGCAATAAAAATATATGTCGTTAATAATTTAAGCAATTAGTGCATCATGTTGCTACTCTTTTGGTGACAGAAAATTTATAGCTAAATTTTTTATAATGCCAATTTTAATATTTTATATTGTCATTAATAACTTTTAGCGATGAAATATTTGCTACTAAATGCCTAATAATTTCATTTTTTTAATATTACAATAGTTAATATAAATTAAAATTTTAATATCATTTTAATAATAATTCTATTTATACTAAAAATAATTCTTAATATAGTAATTATATAATTATATTTTTATAAGTATTATTAATTCATTAATTTAATAAGAATTTGAATTTTTAATCGAATTCAAGTAGATGAACTATATTATTGATCATAAATTTATAGTCTTTTTTTAATTATTTATATTGATAAAAATATAGCTTTAATCAAACTTAATATTTATTTTTATGTATAAATAAATTTTATTTATTTCATTTTTATTGATAATAAAATAAATAATGTTATATTCCTAAATTATTGTTCAATATAATAAATTAAAAATAATTTTTGTTAAAAACTTTAATGAAATTATTATAATTACATTTCAATTTTGACTAATTTAGGTAAGTAGAATAAAATTAACACTAATTTTACAATTTTAATAGAATCAACTAAAATTTTAAAGAAAATTAAAAAAGTGCTTAGAGTTTTTTTTATTAATTAGTCCTATTTTCAAATTAATTTTACTCTTTACATCAATAAAATATTATAATTTATAAATATATTAACTGTTTTTTAAAAATAATATTCATAAAAATTATTTAGACCCTATTTGGATTATGTAACACCCCAAAATTTTAAATTTTATGAGCATTTTTGGTATTTTAATTTTATTTAAATTTTAGGAATTTTTTTGAGATTTTTCTGATTTTAAAAATCGGGTTCGATTTTCCGAAAATATAAACTTTGATGAATTTTAAAAATTAATTTAAAGACCACGTGGCAAAACTAAAAATATATTTGGAGTCTACGTATTTTTTTGAGTTTTCTGGAATTTTTTCGGAATTTTTGGACCTCGTTTTCGGTCCCGAGGCAGAGTAAAAATTCAAAATTTTGTATTTCGAATCGAACCGGCCGAATCGAACCAGACCGGATCGGACCGGTCGAATCGGACCGGCTCCCCTTCCCTTTTTTCTTCCCCGCGCGCGTCGTTCCCTCTTCATTTTCTCTCTCTCTTTTCTCTTTCCTCCCTCCCCTGCCACCGGCCAGCCACCTCCCCGCCACCTCACCGATCGGCGCCACCCACCTCCTCCCACCTGGCCGCCAAGAACGGCCGGAACAGCGATTCCCTCCTCGCGCTCATGGCGTTAAGCTTCCGGCCAAAATCCGGCCGATCCGGCCACCAATTGGACCGGGTCTTGTGTCTAAAATCATCTACTCGGCGAGAGCTTTCCATAGACACCAAGAACGCCGAAATCCATTGAGCGGTTTGTCTAATTTTTGCTCGGGAAGTTTTTAGCCCATTTCGACTTTTGAGCTAGATTTCTCGAAAATCGTGAATCCCACGACAAAACCAAGGGTACCAGCACGCTCCACTCGTCGAGAGCTTCGCGGCAACATAAATTTCAAATTTTTCCGACACCGTTTTTCGGTGGGTCCCACGAAACTTCGCAATGTTTTTCCGAGCATTTAATGAGCTTAGAAAATTCTAAAAAATTTATGTACTAACCCCCGTGTTATGGGCATCGTAGGTATCCTCAATTCGCGAAATTCGGCAGCTGACTGGTTTGCAAATTTCGCCGCATGCACTGCTACCGAAAAGTCTCCGAATTGACCGAGATTTTGGCTGGCCCCCATTGTCGACGCCCCGAGCGCTGTTCAAGTCGGAATTGGCAAAGGTAAACCCAACCTTGCTTTTTCGTAATTTTCTAGTGCTTAAATAGGATTAAAAATCCATAAAATATTCGTGGTAGCTTAGAAAATTATGATTCTTTTGCAATAGCATAGTAATATTGCTAAGGACCATGGGGCAAAGTTTTAGAATTTTTAGAGCTTATTTGGGCGCTTTTTGCAAAAATGGTCAATTATAGGGACTATATTGAATTTTTACATTTTGTTATGGATGAGTTATTTGTTGGGCCCAGAGGGGCTGTGTGATGTGATTGAGTTGTAGACATATGGATTGTGAATATAGAAGTGTGTTTTGAGCCCTTTGCAGTTGGGTAGGTCCTAGGTATAGGGAGACTCACTTGATTTTCAAAGACGATTTAGGACGTATTGGTCTTTTCTTTGTTTGTATTGAGTCAAATTTATTAAATGATTATAATAAAATTGTCAGTGAGCCGATGCCTTTCTTCCTCCGCCCACCGCCACAAAGGATTGTCGCAAGTCCGTGAGTAAAATATTAATTTTAATTGTAATTTCACTATTATTATATGTTCAAGCATGCCCATGCATCACTTATATGCATATATTTATGTAGTTAAACTCTAGGCACGATTTATGTTGCATTGATAATCATAAAGTGCCATGGATGTTGTTGTGGTAATTTGGAGCAAGCAGCGTATGGCGCATGCGTGTGATGTGGTGTGGACTATGGATAGGACGGGTAGTCACGACTTGAGTTCTTCACCGACCCGATCCTTCGAGGGGTAGTCACGGCTTGAGTTCTTCGCTGGGACCTCGATTTGGTTTATTAGGCGAAAGTCCGCTTGAGTTCTTCACGCACTGTGTTGGATTTAAGAGAGTCAGATAGGGATCAGCCCCATATGTTATGATTGATGCTACAGGGTGCGTGAGTGCTCCAAATTACCTTTTTGATCTTATAATGTGAAAATGTTGTTGATGTTGCATTTCACTCTACAGGGTGCATTAGTTTTAGATAGTTATAGAGATTATGGTTAAAATTGATATTTTACTCTCTGAGTCGAACGCTCACCTGCTCAATATTTTTTCAAAGCTACAGGAGGATTTTATTTTGGTTAACTCGCTTTTCTCCTTCGCAGTTGTTTATCGATATTTGTGTAATTTTATTTACTCCTAGAATTTCCGCATGTGTTAGAAGTATTTATTTGATTATGGTCTGTAATATTATTATCATGTTGGACCTGTAAACGTATAATGATATGCATATTTGATGGATTGGATGAGGGAGCTGTGACGCCCCTTACCCGTCTATTGTATAGCCGAGCAAGAAGTGCCACATTCGGTGCCGGAGCACCCTATCTTGTCTTGTCATGTCTATTGTAAATTTTAATGTCCTTTAAATCAGGTAATTTACGTGTAGAAATTTTTTTTTTTTTATATCTTATTTTTGTGGAGACCCAAAACAGATCCTCCACTGTTTTATCAAGATCCGCGGGTTCCACTATCACCGTTAACATATTCATAGTCATCTCACATATTTCCATATCATATTCTCTTTTATCATATCATTCGCAACTATTTATGAGATCTCAAAATGAAGTGTCATCTATTGCATTCATATTGAAATTCATAGATAATAAATTATAAGTTTTCATTTCAAGTCCAAAATAAAATACATCATAAACTAGTAATTACATAATGACTAGACATAATGAACCAAAATACTAGGCTACACATGGGCACTAACAAAATACAAAAGACGATGAGGTGACTCGATCGGTGGCGATCCGGTCAAACTCGTCCGAATACTACCGTGGCGGTTGTCGATCTTCGACCTACGCGATGGAAAACCAACGCGCTAAGCATAACGCTTAGTGGTGCATAATTTATAATAATAATAATTAAACAATTGAAATAATATTTACAAATCATAAATTCTGGGTCTTTTACAGTTTTTTTTTTTTACACTTTGGAATCAATTAAAATTATTGGGGTCTTTCCTGTTTACTTATTGTATATTTAGTATTAATTAATTATTATCAATGCCTAAGAAACCTATAACAAATTATAAAAGCTTGATACACGGGAGTATACGGGTTAGACAGCCATATGTCTACCCTCAGATACATCCTGCCGTGCACGAGGCCACCGGGCATGGACTCACTGTCAGGCTTGTAAAGCCAGAAATAAAGTAGGCACAATGGCCAGTAAGTAGGCATATAGCCTGTAGAACAATCATATCAGACATATATTGTCAATTCATGATTTGCTCTATAAGCAATACTGCTATCTGTGGTCCTTAATTGGTATACCAATTTATCCAAACTAAATAAATAAGTCTAGGTATACTATGGGCAATTAAACATTTTTAATTATTTTAGCACTATTCATCATTACTATTTTCTAGTACTGTTCATTGGTACCATTAATTTCATATTAATGGGACATTAGTCCCAATTTACATATTCATATCATTTTTAATATTTAATTATCCTTATGAGTATTTTAATTATTATATATAGCATTTTTCCCATGAACCTTTCTTTAGGTTCATGTTGATGTGTTATCTTTATTTATGAATTTGACTAGGTTAGGATGTCTATTTAGTCACACTTCCTTCATAACAATTGTTCCTCTATGTTTAAACTTGAATTTCAGTTTTTGAATCACTGAATTTGGAGTTATAGAACTCAAGTTATGGTCAAAATACCATAACTGG
Organism: Hevea brasiliensis; assembly: GCF_030052815.1. NCBI lineage: Eukaryota > Viridiplantae > Streptophyta > Magnoliopsida > Malpighiales > Euphorbiaceae > Hevea > Hevea brasiliensis. The sequence goes on from NC_079498.1 coordinate 104,476,263, forward strand.
TCCCTTTGCCTCTAAGCTGTCCAGAATTTACAATTTCTAGTCAATAAACTTTGACCAGTCATTTGATCATTTTATGGTCATTTTTAGACTTACGTTCCTTCACAAGATATGTTCCTCTATGTCTTAGGGACTCCCAGGTACAATTTCATAATTTTTCAAGCTTGGTATAGTGAGTTATGGTCAATGTATTAACCTGGACTCTCAGTCCTATAAGGGCAAAAATCAACTTCAGGGCAGTATGTTTGACCCTCTTTTTAGGGTCTTTACACTTAGAATTTGGCAAAGGTGTCTAAATCAATATTGTATCCCTAAGTATCATGTTTCTACATCATATTGGCAAATCTCAAATGGAATTTCCTAGTGGGAGTTATGGCCAAATGAACACACAGGTATCAAATGGCATTCTGGGTTCAACTTAACATTTTCTAGATTTCAATTCCTAACTTTGGCTAATATTTTCCCTAGGATGCAATGGTTTCTAGAGCTTGGTCAAAACATAAAAATTGTTGTGCTATGTCTTATAAAACTTTTGGCACTAGTTTCACTCAATTTACAGCTTTGGAGACCAAGTTATGGCATTTTTGCCAAAACTGGTCAAGCATACCAAAGGAACAGTATTTTGGTCATTTTCTGGGTTGGCAGTTTCAGTGACCCAACTTGTGCTAATAATTTGAATTGGTTAAAGGCAAAACTGGGTTAAGTGGTCTTCATGAAAAGTGTAGCTCTATGTCTAAACTTTCCATGGGTAAAATTTTAGGTCATTTGGACCAGTATAGAGAGAGTTATGACCAAATGAACACGTACTGTTCATTTGGTCATTTTCTGGGTTGGCAGTTTCAGTGACCCAACTTGTGCTAACAATTTGAATTTGTTAAAGGCAAAACTGGGTTAAGTGGTCTTCATGAAAAGTGTAGCCCTATGTCTAAACTTTCCATGGTTAAAATTTTAGGTTATTTGGACCAGTATAGAGAGAGTTATGACCAAATGAACACGTACTGTTCATTTGGTCATTCTGGGTTGGCAGTTTCAGTGACCCAACTTGTGCTAACAATTTGAATTTGTTAAAGGCAAAAATGGGTTAAGTAGTCTTCATGAAAAGTGTAGCCCTATGTCTAAACTTTCCATGGGTAAAATTTTAGGTCATTTGGACCAGTATAGAGAGAGTTATGACCAAATGAACAGTACTGTTCATTTGGTCATTTTCTGGGTTGGCAGTTTCAGTGACCCAACTTGTGCTAACAATTTGAATTTGTTAAAGGCAAAACTGGGTTAAGTGGTCTTCATGAAAAGTGTAGCCCTATGTCTTTTTGGTCATTTTCTGGGTTGGCAGTTTCAGTGACCCAACTTGTGCTAACAATTTGAATTTGTTAAAGGCAAAACTGGGTTAAGTGGTCTTCATGAAAAGTGTAGCCCTATGTCTAAACTTTCCATGGTTAAAATTTTAGGTTATTTGGACCAGTATAGAGAGAGTTATGACCAAATGAACACGTACTGTTCATTTGGTCATTTTTTGGGTTGGGTTGCAGGGAAATCCGAATTTGGACAGTATTTAGGTCAAGTTTTAGACAGAATTTGGGCATGGTTTCTTCATGGAAAATGGGCTATTTTGGGTCTAGTTTCACCTCCAATTGGCCTCATACCAATTGGGGTCACACAATTTTATTTATGGCCTAAAATGTACACTGCCCTCAACAAACACAACCTGCAGAAAATTGACACTTCCAAAACTCAACCTCCTCCAACTTCCTTACTTCAATTTGGATGCAATACACTTCTATAAGCAACAATCTCATCCCAATAGATCAATTTCAACATTTTACACAAAGTCCTCAACATTTACACAAACCCTAGTTTTCAAAGTTTCAAATTTACACAAACACTACACAATCAAACACCCAAACATTTCAACTAATTACACATTCTCATAGAACCATTTTTCATCACTTAAAAGCAATAAATTTCAAGTTCCATGGCTGCCAAAAATTCAAGGGTTCTTTCCTCTAGATTTTCTTTTTGTTTTAATGGTATTTATGCTTAGCTAAACATGCTTTTCATGTTTAATAAAGAGAAGAAGAGGGATTAGTGCACTAACCTCTTGTGACCCACTTCAAACTTTAATCTTTCTTCTTCTAATGGGTATCTAAAGCTTCCTTATGGTGTGGGCTAAATTTTTTTGTGAAGGGGTCTATGGGTTTTTGGGAGGAGAAAGCTTGGAAAATCAAGCTTTAAGAAGAACAAAAATGGAGGGAGGGAGACACTAAGGGAGACGGCAAGGAGGGAGAGAGAAGAGGAAGAAGAAGAGGGTTGGTGGGTTTTGTCTCTTGTGGGTATTTATATATATATTTATGTGTACTTTATTGTTTTTAAATTTCATAAATCTATTTCCTTTCTTTTCTTTTCTTTCCTTTCTTTTCTTTTCTTTCCTTTTCTTTTCTTTTCTTCTTCTTTCTCTTCTCATTTTTCAATTTCAAATTCATAAAATTAATTTATGTTAATTATTCTATTTCCAAATTTTAATTTGACATTTAAGTCAAAATTCACATCTAGAGGTGAAATGACCAAAATGCCTTTCATGGTGCATATCGGGTTATTTTTATTATTTTTGTACCAAATAAATAAATTCTCTAAATTTTATTTTATTTCTCAAAATTTTTCCTATATTTTTTAATATTTATTTCATTAATTTATGCCTCCTCACTATAGTTTAAGTGTAGTTCCGACATTTTTATTGTCCGCATGCACATTAGTCATCGTAACAAGAAATGTACGGACTACCTTTGGTGAGGACGTTACAATTCTTCCTCTAAATAAAATTTCGTCCTCAAATTTACACAAAGGTAATTAATCGAGGGACCGCTATCTCCTTGTCTTTTCACCTTTTTGTGTTATAATACTTTACTTTTTTTTTTTTTTTTAGTCCGTCTTATTAATCCTAGTTCTACAATCTTATCCTTATCTCGATTTACTATTGGAAATACGTAGCTCTACACAATAGTCCCAAGTCAGATCAGAATCGCAGCCTTACAAAGACAAACATCAAGAGCATTGCATAGTTACCACGGTATATCCCAATAGACTATCTCTTTTTTTTTTTTTCAACCAGTTCGTGCTCATCTTCTTTCATCTCACATACAGCCCCTTCTCATTTCCATCTATTATCTTTAACACGATCCTTTCGTTGATAATCTATAATCATCCGTGACCTAAAGGGTTGGTGACAAGTATGTAATCTTCTGACCCATCTATTGGTATTCTCTTTCAACAGGAGGTACAATGTATATATGGGGGTGAACATAGTTAGGGTCTATCAATACATACTTAAAGGTATTATAATTAGAGAATGTACCTCTAACAACGTTTACCAGGTCTGGCTCCTCTCGAGCCATAGTGTACACACAGGGTGCTACTTCAACCTCGGGTTGTTCTATAGTCTCGTAAGCTCTCGTGATGTACTAGCTATCTCTGGTCTCATTGGTCTTCTACCCTCTCAGACTGGGGGCACTCTGAGTCCGTGGTGGAGCCGTGGGAGCACTCCTCCGTGGGCAATCTCTCAAAAATGCTCTGTGGACCCACATCCAAACATCCACCCGTTAGCAATCTACACTTTCCTCCGTGGTTCTTCCCACAATGTGTACAACCGCATCGGTTGATCTCCGTGCTATAGGACCCGCACTGCCAATTTATATACCCGCTTGACCTCCTCTCCTGGTAAATTGGAACCTCTGCCTCGTTCTCGCTCTGACCGACCTCGCACTTCGGTCTCTTGCTCAGAGCAATCGGCTGGATCGCCAGTCCGACTCTCTTGGGCCGCCTGTCCCTCCGAATCGCTCATCATTTCTAACTCTCTCTATTGGGGTCCTATACTGGCCGGGAGGTGGTGGCATAGCTCGTGACTGACAGAGCAATTGAGTCATTTGCTCTAGGAAGGCTTGCGTGTCCTTACTAAAGTACCCAACGATGGTTCTCGCTTTCATCGCCATCGCGCTCGACTACACGCAGTGCAGTGCGTGACTTTCTACTTCCTCCTCTATCGGTTCGAGGTCCGTGCTCAAGGATCGATGCCATCGATCCTATAAAATGCATAAAGAAACAGATCTGTATTAGTGTCACCGACTCTATCTAAAGGCCCATGCATGTGATGCAACTATTTCTTTCTATCTATCTAGGTCTAGGACCGCCTAAACCTCTGCTCGATACCACTAAATGTGACGCCTTACCCGCTCATTGTATAGCCGAGCAAGAAGTGCTACATTCTATGTCTTGAGCACCCTATCTTGTCTTGTCATGTCTATTGTAAATTTTAATGTCCTTTAAATCAGGTAATTTACGTGTAGAAATTTTTTTTTTTTTTTTATATCTTATTTTTGTGGAGACCCGAACAGATCCTCCTCTGTTTTATTAGCATCTGGCGGGTTCCACTAATTATTAGCACAAGTTGGGTCACTGAAACTGCCAACCCAGAAAATGACCAAAATACTGTTCCTTTGGTATGCTTGACCAGTTTTGGCAAAAATGCCATAACTTGGTCTCCAAAGCTGCAAATTGAGTGAAACTAGTGCCAAAAGTTTTATAAGACATAGCACAACAATTTTTATGTTTTGACCAAGCTCTAGAAACCATTGCATCCTAGGGAAAATATTAGCCAAAGTTAGGAATTGAAATCTAGAAAATGTTAAGTTGAACCTGAATTCCATTTGTTACCTGTGTGTTCATTTGGCCATAACTCCCACTAGGAAATTCCATTTGAGATTTGCCAATATGATGTAGAAACATGATACTTAGGGATACAATATTGATTTAGACACCTTTGCCAAATTCTAAGTGTAAAGACCCTAAAAAGAGGGTCAAACATACCGCCTCAAGTTGATTTTTTATTATTGTCACACTCGAGCTAGTAGGCTCAGCTCAAGCCTCTATGGTGGCCATCTGGCAGCAGATTTGGTGGAGTTCAATCCTTCGCCTGCAGCTAGGATTCGAACCCATATCACTCACGGTTTGCTTCGCCTCTACCAATTGAGTTGTCGGTAAGAGGCTAAGCAAACCCGTGAGGTGATATGAGTTCGAATCCCAGCTCAGGCTAAGGATTGAACTCCACCAAAGCGGACAGTACCGATTTGAGTTGCATCGCCGGCCTCTAGAGGGGTACGCCGGCAAGATGGCCACCCATAGAGGGGCTTGAGCTGGGGCCCACTAAGTCGGGGTGTGACAGGAGCTGAGCCCCCATTTATTTTTATGAGGATATGAGTATGTGGAGGGTGAGCTGAGCTCCCCAATTGAGTATTTATTATGTTTACAGTCGTGAGTCGAAAACTCCCGTTGGAAAGTCCATTTTATGGCCTGACTCATCCGCTTGTTTTCTTGATATTGGGCCCAAATGGGCCTTAGAGTTGGGTAAATGAATAGTTAAGGCTTACTACGGGCCTCGGGGGCTTTAGGCTAGCCCAGGTCCTAGTGCCGGTCCGGCCCATAGGTTGGGTCGTGACAAATGTGGTATCAGAGCTTAAGCTCCATATTCTTAGGGAATGTTCATCTAAAATGTTGGGAAGAGTCTACTAGGAGTCACATGCGGAAAAATAGGGTCCATATTCGTCTTGCATTGTCATCTTTGCTTCTAGTTTCTGCTCCATATATTGTGTATAAATATGAGTCTATAGAGCTGTGTAATGTGCAGTTTGGAATTTTGTGGGCTAATGTCATGAATTTCGTGAAAATGCGTAGAAGGTGAGAGCCGCCATCGCACGAGCCATATGTGCCGACGAGGTGTCAAGACAGATGAGGCGCCGCCCGAGGAGGCGGGTAGGAGGCCTAGAGTCGCTCAAGTAGAGGAGCAGCCACCCCAAGACAGATCGGGCCTTATGGCACTGGGTCCCATGGACCCCATGGCAGCTACTCTAGCTGGGTTACAGAGAACCATCGACATGATGGCGCAGTATATGGTCCACCCTCCACAACAGCAGCAGTCCACCGCACCAAGAGAAGAACCTTACAAACAGATAATAAATTTTAAGAAGTTGGTGCCTGGTACTTATGATGTGTCAGACGATGCATATCGGTTTTTGGATTCCTGCAGATAGGCAAGAACAGAATTACAGTTGACTGATAGAAGACTAATAGAGTATATGCAGCATGTCATGGGGTCTATGCTTAGACAATGGATGAATGACTACGTGTTACCCCGGATGGAGGGTTTGACATGGGCTCAGTTTGTGGAACTTTTTATCAATCGGTTTGTGCCAGAAAGCTTCAGAGATCAGAAGCAGTGGGCCTTTGAGGCCTTAAGACAGAAGGGCAGTGCAGAGATGAATATGCTCTGCATTTCGAATTGAGCAGATATGCCCCTGCAGCAGTAGCTACAGAAACTATGAAGGTGAAGAGATTCCTAATGGGGCTTGACAGGAGGTATGCGAACCTAGCCATGATGTCTGATCAGTCTTTTGACGTGGTAGTTGATCGAGCCAGACAGATAGAGATTAGCTATGTCATGGATGACAATGGAGAGCTAAGAAAAACAGAGCAGAGGGTTCCTCAGGTGTTCCTTCCATGGGTACTCCGGACAGTGGTGGCCAGAGTAATTACAGAGGAAAAAGTAGGAACAAGAAGAGTGGTTTTAGACACAAACCTCGAGGATTCAGACCAGGGTACGGATCCAGCAGTGGTCACAGCTCATGCAGCCTGGTCCTGTTCAGATCCTCCTTGGCACCTTGTGCACAGTGTGGAAGAGGACATTCAGGACCTTATTTGATGGGATCAGGAGTATGCTTCAGGTGTGGCCAACCAGGTCACTTTGCTAGAGAATGCCCCGTTTTCAGTGAGCCACAGATGGGGTCACAGGGTTCTGTTGCAAATGTTCCTCGCCAGTTGTATCCGGGTACTTCCAACATGGCAGGCAGTCAGTTCAGTGGCCAACAGGGCCGAGGTCAAGGGGGACGTGGATTTGGAGGCAGATCAGGAGGTAGAAGTCAGTATCAGGGTTCTGCCACTCAGGGTAGGGGTTAAGCTCGGGTTTTCACCCTAACCCACCAGGATGCTCAGGCTTCCAATGCAGTTGTGGCAGGTATTCTTCTGGTATGTTCCTATGAGGCTCGTGTTTTGATAGATCCGGGTGCTACGCACTCATTTGTCTCCCCTGTGTTTGCCATGAGGTTGGGTAGAAACCCTACAACTTTAGAATGCCCTTTGTCGGTAGCTACCCCACTTAGTGACAACATAGATGTAGATATGGTTTTTCAAGGTAGCCCAGTGGTAGTGGATGGAAAGATCCTCCCAGCAGACTTGGTTCCTCTACCAGTAATGGATTTTGATGTAATCCTGGGGATGGATTGGTTGTCAACTCACTATGCCACTTTAGACTGCAGGAACAAAAAGGTGTATTTCCACATACCTGGTGTGGAAGAGTTTAGCTTTGATGGTGACAGGAGCGTGGCTCCATATAATTTGGTGTCAGCAATTAGTGCTAGAAAAATGTTGAGGCGTGGATGCCAAGGGTATTTGGCATTGGTGAGAGATACATCTGTAGAAGGTGTCAGCATGAAAAATGTTCCTGTTGTCAGAGAATTTATGGATGTCTTCCCATAAGAGCTTCCAGGGTTGCCACCAGAAAGGGGAATAGAGTTCTGCATTGATGTTGTTCCGGGTACAAACCCCATATCCATGCCACCTTACAGGATGGCACCAGCAGAATTGAAAGAGCTGAAGGAGCAACTACAGGAGCTTTTGGACAAGGGTTTCATACGTCCGAGCACTTCACCCTGGGGTGCTCCTGTTCTATTTGTTAGAAAGAAGGATGGGTCATTGAGGTTGTGCATTGACTATAGACAGCTGAACAAGGTGACTGTGAAGAACAAGTATCCGCTTCCTCGGATCGATGATCTGTTTGATCAGCTCCAAGGGGCTAGATTCTTTTCCAAAATAGACCTGCGATCAGGCTACCATCAATTGAGAATCAGGAATGAGGACGTGTCCAAAATGGCTTTCAGGACAAGATATGGTCATTATGAGTTCTTGGTGATGTCTTTTGGACTCACTAATGCACCAGCAGCCTTCATGGACTTGATGAACAGGGTGTTCAAGCCATTTTTGGACCGTTTTGTCATCGTATTCATAGATGACATTCTGGTATACTCTCGGACCGAGGAAGAACACGTGTGGCACTTGAGGATGGTGTTGCAGACGTTGAGGGAGCACCAGCTATATGCCAAATTTTCAAAATGTGAATTTTGGCTAGAAAGCATCTCATTCTTGGGACACGTGGTTTCTAGGGATGGCATTCAAGTGGATCCCAAGAAAATTGAAGCTGTGACTGATTGGCTTAGGCCTACAACAGTCACTGAGGTGCGAAGTTTTCTGGGTTTAGCTGGCTACTATAGGCGTTTTGTACAAGATTTCTCCAGGATAGCTGTAACACCCCGAAATTTTAATTTTTATGAGTATTTTGGTATTTTAATTTTATTTAAATTTTAGGAATTTTTTTGAGATTTTTCGGATTTTAAAAATCGGGTTCGATTTTCCGAAAATATAAACTTTGATGATTTTTAAAAATTAATTTAAAGACCACGTGGCAAAACTAAAAATATATTTTGAGTCTACGTATTTTTCTGAGTTTTCTGGAATTTTTTCGGAATTTTTGGACCTCGTTTTCGGTCCCGAGGCAGAGTAAAAATTCAAAATTTTGTATTCTGAATCGAACCGGCCGAATCGAACCGGACCGGATCGGACCGATCGAATCGGACCGGCCTTTTCCTTTTTCTTCTTCCCTTCCCCGCGCGCGTCGTCCCTCTCCCTTTTCTCTCTCGTTTCTCTCTCCTTTCCACCCCACCGCCACCAATGAGATCGGCCGCGCCACCAGCCAATGGCGGCCGCTCGAACGGCGGAAAAAGCGCGAACGCCCTGCAAGGCCGCTCGACTTCCCGGCCAATCCGCCGATCCGGCCACCAATTGGACCGGGTCTTGTGTCCAAAATCATCTACTCGGCGAGAGCTTTCCATAGACACCAAGAACGCCGAAATCCATCGAGCGGATTGTCCGATTTTTGCTCGGGAAGATTTTAGCCCATTTCGATTTTTGGGCTAGATTTCTCGAAAACCGTGAATCCCACGAGAAAACCGAGGCCACCGGCACGCTCCATTCGTCGAGAGCTTCGCAACGACATAAATTTCAAAATTTTTCGACACCGTTTTTCGGTGGGTCCCACGGAACTTCGCAGTATTTTTCCGAGCATTTAATGAGCTTAGAAAATTCTGAAAAATTTATGTACTAACCCCCGTGTTATGGGCTTCGTGTAGGTATCCTCGATTCGCGGAAATTCGACAGTTGACCAAGGTCCGCAAATTCGGCCGATGCACTGCACGGAAAAGTCTCCAAATTGGACCGAGGTTTTGGCTAGCCCCCCATTGTCAGACGTTCTGAGTGCGTTCCCGAAGTCGGAATCGGCAAAGGTAAACCCGAACCTTGTTTTTACGTAATTTTCTAGTGCTTAAATAGGGTTAAAAATCCGTAAAATATTCGTGGTAGCTTAGAAAATTACGATTCTTTTTGTAATAGCTTAGTAATATTGCTAAGGACTGCGGGGCAAAGTTTTATAATTTTTAGAGCTTGTTTGGGCAGTTTTTGCAAAAATAATCAATAATAAGGACTAAATTGAAATTTTGCATATTGTGACGGATGACTGATTTGATGGGCCCAGGAGGGGCTGTGTAATATGATTGAGTTGTGGATGTATGGATTGTGAGTATAGAAGTGTATTTTGAGCCCTTTTTGCAGGTTGGGTAGGTCCTAGGTATAGGGGAGACTCTGCCGGATTTTCGGCACGACTTAGGACGTAATTGGTCTTTTCTTTGTTTGTATTGAGTCAGATTGTATTAAATAAATGTAATATGATTGTCAGGTGAGCCGATGCCTTCTTCCTCCGCCCACCGCCAACGGTGATTGTCACAAGTCTGTGAGTAAAATATTAATTTTAATTGTAATTTCGATATTATTATATGTTCAACATGCCCATGCATCACTTATATGCATATATTTATGTAGTTAAACTCTAGGCACGATTTATGATGCATTGATAAATGTTAAAGTGCCATGATGTTGTTGTGGTAATTTGGAGCAGTGTGCGTGCGTTGGCGTGCGTGTGATGTGGTGTGGACTATGGATAGGACGGGTAGTCACGGCTTGAGTTCTTCGCTGGGAACCCGATCCTTCGAGGGGTAGTCACGGCTTGAGTTCTTCGCTGGGACCCTCGATTTGGTTTATTAAGCGAAAGTCCGGCTTGAGTTCTTCGCTGGCACCAGGTTGGATTTAAGAGAGTCAGATAGGGATCAGCTCCCAATATGATATGATTGATGCTACAGGGTGCGTGAGTGCTCCAAATTACCTTTTTGATGTTATGATGTGAAAATGATGTGGATGTTGCATTTCACTCTACAGGGTGCATTAGTTTTAGATAGTTATAGAGATTATGGTTAAAATTGATATTTTACTCTGAGTCGAACGCCACCTCTGTTCAAAAATTTTTACAGCCACAGGAGGATATTTTGTTCTGGGTTAACCTGCTTTTCTACTTCGCAGGTTGTTTATTAATATTTGTGTAATTTTAATTACTCCTAGAATTTCCGCATGTGTTAGCAGTAATTATTTGAATTTGGTCTGTAATATTATATTCATGTTGGACCTGTAAACTTAATATTTTAAGTCTGTTTTGATGGATTGGATGAGGGAGCTGAGCTCCCATTTATTATTATGTTGATGAGTATGTGGAGGGTGAGCTGAGCTCCCCAATGGATTGTTTATTGTGTTTACAGGTCGGGTGAGTCGAAAACTCCCCGTTGGAAAGTCCATTTTATGGCCGGACTCTGTCCGTTTGTTTTCTTGAATTTGGGCCCAATGGGCCTTAGAGTTGGGTTAATGAATAGTTAAGGCTTACTACGGGCCTCGGGGGCTTTAGGCTGGCCCAGGTCCTAGTGCCAGTCCGGCCCATAGGTTGGGTCGTGACAATAGCGGCTCCCCTAACTAAGTTGACCAGGAAGAATGTTCCATTCATTTGGACAGATGACTGTGAGGTGAGTTTCCAGAAGCTTAAGGAGTGTCTAACCACTGCCCCTGTGTTGACACTACCTGTGAGTGGTGAAGGATACACCGTGTATTGTGACGCCTCTAGAGTTGGCCTAGGGTGTGTTTTGATGCAGAATGGAAAGGTAGTGGCTTATGCTTCAAGGCAGCTGAAGAGGCATGAGCAGAACTACTCCACCCATGATTTGGAAATGGCGGCTGTAGTCTTTGCACTTAAAATCTGGAGACACTACCTGTATGGTGAAGTGTGCGAGATATACACCGACTCCAACAGAGGGATTTAAACTTGAGACAGAGGAGATGGATGGAGCTTCTGAAAGACTATGATTGCACCATCCAGTACCACCCTGGAAAGGCCAATGTAGTGGCAGATGCTTTGAGCAGAAAATCTTCTGGTAGTTTGGCGCACATTTCAGCAGAGAAGAGACCGTTGATTCAGGAGGTACATGAGTTGATGGATCAAGGTTTAATCCTAGATCTTTCAGATGAGGGGGTATTGCTGACTCATTTTTCAGTGAGGCTAGACTTGAGGGACAGAGTTAGAGTTTCCCAGCACAGAGACCAACAATTGATGAAGATTATAGAAAGAGTACAGCAAGGTGAAGGTGGTGAGTTTGTATTTGCTAATGATGGCGCCCTAGTGCAAGGTTCTAGGATATGTGTGCCCGATGTGGACAACCTCAGGAATGAAATCATGCGAGAGGCACACTACACACTGTACAATGTCCACCCAGGCTCCACCAAGATGTACCATGATGTGAAAGATAGCTATTGGTGGAATGGCATAAAGGGAGATATAGCAGACTTTGTGTCCAAGTGCTTGACTTGTCAGAAGGTGAAGTTTGAACATCAAAGACCATCAGGGAAGCTGCAAGAACTCCCTATCCCAGAATGGAAGTTGGAAATGATCACTATGGATTTTGTGACTGGGTTGCCTCGTACCACGCGAGGATATGATTCAATATGGGTAATTGTAGACCGTCTAACCAAATCAGCTCACTTCTTGCCTGTAAAGACTACATACTCTATGGCACAGTATGCCCGGCTCTACATTCGAGAAATAGTTAGATTGCATGGAGTTCCGGCTTCCATAATATCTGACAGAGGGCCCCAGTTCACTTCTCGGTTTTGGAAAAAGTTACAGGAGGCACTTGGCACATAGTTGAACTTCAAGATGCCTTCCACCCTCGTACATGCAGACGATCGAAAGGACAATCCAAACATTGGAAGACATGCTTCGCATGAGTGTTTTGGATTTTGGAGGTCAATGGGATGAGCAGCTAGCTTTGGTGGAGTTTGCCTACAACAACAGTTATCACTCTAGCATAGGGATGACACCCTATGAGGCACTATATGGAAGAAAGTGTAGGTCTCCTCTGTGTTGGACAAAAATGGGGGAAGCAAAGGTGCATGATGTAGACCTAGTGCAGTACACTTCAGAGGTAGTTCCTTTAATCAGGGAACGACTGAAGACAACTTTCAGTAGACAGAAGAGTTATGCAGACCCCAGACGGAGGGATGTGGAGTTTGCAGTGAGCGACTATGTATTCCTGAAGGTTTCTCCAATGAAGGGAGTCATGAGATTTGGAAAGAAGGGCAAGTTGGCACCTCGGTATATTGGACCTTTTGAGGTTACTGATAGAGTTGGAGCAGTTGCCTACCGGTTGGAGCTACCACCCAACCTTTCTCACGTTCATCCCGTGTTTCACATCTCCATGCTTAGGAAATACATTCCAGATCCTTCTCATGTACTACAGCCGTGTAACACCCCTGATTTTTTATATATTATTATTGGGCTTCGTGTAGGTATCCTCAATTCGCGAAAATTCGACAGTTGTCCGGATCTGTGAATTTCCGGCCAGACAGACCAGCTACCGGAAAAGTCTCCAAATTGGATCGAGGTTTTGGCTACCCCACCATTGTCAAGCATCCCGAGCGTTCTCAAGTCGGAATCGGCAAAGGTAAACCCAACCTTTCTTTTTCGTAATTTTCTAGTGCTTAAATAGGATTGAAAATCCATAAAATATTCGTGGTAGCTTAGAAAATTACGATTCTTTTGCAATAGCTTAGTAATATTTCTAAGGACCATGCAAGAGTTTTATAATTTTTAGAGCTTATTTGAGCGCTTTTGCAAAAATGATCAATTATAAGGACTAAATTGAAATTTTACATATTGTGATGAAAGATTGATTTGATTGGCCAAGGAGGTGCTGTGTGATGTGATTCAGTTGTGGATATATGGATTTTGGATATAGAAGTGTGTTTTGAGCCCTTTGCAGTTGGGTAGGTCCTAGGTATAGGGAGACTCACTGGATTTTCGCACGACTTAGGACGTATTGGTCTTTTTCTTTATTTGTATTGAGTCAAATTTATTAAATGATTGTAATAAAATTGTCGTGAGCCGATGCCTTCTTCCTCCGCCCATACCGCCTCAGTGACCACCGTCAAGTCTGTGAGTAGAATATTAATTTTAATTGTAATTTCGATATTATTATATGTTCAAGCATGCCCATGCATCACTTATATGCATATATTTATGTAGTTAAACTCTAGGCACGATTTATGTTGCATTCATAACTGTTGATGTGCCATGGATGTTGCTGTGGTAATTTGGAGCAGTGTGCGTGCGTTGGCGTGCGTGTGATGTGGTGTGGACTATGGATAGGACGGGGTAGTCACGGCTTGAGTAATTCACTGGGACCCGATCCTTCGAGGTAGTCACGGCTTGAGTAATTCGGGGACCCTCGATTTGGTTATTAAGTGGAAGTCCGAGCTTGAGTAATTCACGCACCAAAGTTGGATTTAAGAGAGTCAGATAGGATCAGCTCCCATATGTTATGATTGATACTACAGGGTGTGTGAATGCTCCAAATTACCTTTTTGATGCTATGATGTGAATATGATGTTGATGTTGCATTTCACTCTACAGGTTGCATTAGTTTCAAATAGTTATAGAGATTATGGTTAAAATTGATATTTTACTCTCTGAGTCGAACGCTCACTCCTGTTCAAAAATTTTTACAGGCCACAGGAGGATATTTTTGAGGTTAACCTGCTTTCTCCCTCGCAGGTCAATTATTACTGTTTGTATAAACTTGTTAAATCTTAGAATTTCCGCATGTGTTAGAAATGTTTATTTGATTTGGGTCTGTAAACTAAATTATTATTTTGGGACCTGTAAACTTAATATGCTATGCATGTTTGATGGATTGGATGAGGGAGCTGAGCTCCCATTTATTTTTATGTTGATGAGTTTGTGGAGGGTGAGCTGAGCTCCCCAAATGACTATATATTGTGTTTCTGGTCGGGTGAGTCAAAACTCCCGTTGGAAAGTCCATTTTTATGGCCGGACTGTCCGCTTGTTTTCTTGAAATTGGGCCCAAATGGGCCTTAGAGTTGGGTTAATGAACAGTTAGGCTTACTAAGGGCCTCTGGGGCTTTAGGTGGCCTGTGTCCTAGTCTTGGTCCCGCCCATAGGTTGGGTCGTGACAAATGTGGTATCAGATCTTAGGCTCCAGATTCATAGGGAAAAATTATCTACGTGTTGGGAAGAGTCTACTAGGAGTCACATGCGGAGTATAGGATTCTGTTTCGTCTTTTCCTGTAATTCTTTGTTTCTAGATTCTACGTTATACCTTGGGAAATATAAGATTACCTCAGTTAGTGTCTTGATTTTCGTGGAGTACACGTAAATGTGAAATAGAGTTAGTAGACATGTGAGATCTATCATGAGGATAATGTACTCCAAGAAATGTTATATTTTGTCAAGATGGGTTTAAATGGTGTGCCCATTTCGTAAGACACGAGTACATAAAAGTGAGTCTTAAAAGTACAATGTTCTAGATAAGGATGAGGATACCACTCATGGCGGTCATCGTAGATGACCCAATGTAATAAGTTTGTGATAATAGAAGATTCGGAGAGATAAGAAATTAGGAGACCTAGTCCGTCAGACGTATCGTAGTAACTATACAATATTCTCGATGTCCGCCTCTGTAGTGCAGACATGCACGACATGAGATTATTGTGTAGAGCTGCGTGCATCCCCGTGTTGCTCCATAATGAGGGTGTTTGAGATGGCTTCGCTTTGGTACAGCTTATGCCGCAACAGAGTTCTATATTTGCAGAGGAGTTGGGAACTCCCGCTATGAGTTTAGAGTTAGAATATTGAAAGGTCACAGTTGGGTGATAACTAGAGTCAGTGACTCAGTTACCCCAGCATGAGCTAGAGTTTCATCAAGAGTTGCCATCAGACCAGAGGTTTCGGACTAGGTGACACTTATAGAGTGAGAATAGTATACCTTGTGTGTATCAGTATGGAATAAAGTACAACTCTACTACCTAGAGAAGGTCGAAACTATGAATTGATGATTTATAGAGCTATGATATGATAAAAGAGTCATTAACTTGACATGGTTCTGGCAAGGTGGTAGATGTAGTACCTTTGTTGCAGCAAGTTAGGATATAGTCCTATCTTTTCAGAATGGATCGAAGGTTATTCCGATAATGATGACTTATGGAATAGTGTCCCAGATGGGACTGTAGAGTGTGGTAGAGAGTAGTTGGCTCGGGTATCCTGGAGAGGATACAAGTTCCATTATAGGAATCATATATAATCAGATCACGATGGATGTAAATCCTTTGAATTGGATGACGGGTTTGGGTGCCCGAAATCTTAAGTTTTGGAATTGAGTAAACATGGAAAATAATAATAATAATAATAATAATAAAAATAATAATAAATAAAATTACTGCAGAATCAGTTCTCGAGGTAGTAAGGGTATTATGTAAGTTAAAGGATAAGAATAGAGATCATACAATAAAGGTATGATCGTAATTTCTTTGAGTTCCTTTCTAATTTAAAATTATTCAAAACAATAGTATAATCTAATTATAATAGTGTTAAGAGTAATAAATTAGCGAAGATAAATCACAGAAGGCCAATGGATAAAGAAATTGCAGAATGAAAGTTTGGGCAATTGATTGCAGATGCAATATAATCTAAATGCTAGTGGAAGTACTAGCTAGAGTGGTCAAAGGACCAAATCTGAGTAGCACAGACATATGATAACGCGATAGAGACTCTGAAAGATATAGTTAGCAAGTACAGCTATTATGTTAGGAAGAAGAATGGAACCAGGGATAGAATAGTCAAGTTCTATTTTGGGTAAGACAAAGGAAATAAATGAAAGGACAACCTAAAGAGCGCATAATAAAAGGAACAAAGTTAAGATATAGGATAGGCTAAGTGTTATTCTTGGCAAGGAGAATGACAAGGATGGAAAACCCAAAATGGGATCACATTAGTGAGAAAAGTGATGGAGGTATGGAATACAATAATAATGAGTAAATGTTAGAAGGTGTGCGATGGTATTGCGGATTACCTAAATAGGTAGAGAAAGAGAAGTTAGTAAGCAGTAAGTTGAATAAAAGTCAGTCTAAGGGATCAAATTAATGACCCTAGATAAGGGTGGAATTAGTGTTGGAAGAATTTATTAGTGAGAGAAATCTTTCAGGAATCAACAAAAGTTAAGGGCACAATAAAAACGATGATAGATATGAATCATAGGTCGAGTATAAGTAAAGTTAATAAATTATAAAATATTATGTCAAGAAGGAAAATGGTACAGTAAAGGGTTTATGCAGATGATAACTTATAGGTAGAGCATAATTGTGCTAGGAGATGATGAAATTTGGAGATAAAGACCAAGAAACTTAGGTGAAACGTTATAATATGACAATCGGGTGTAGTTGAATATAAGAGGATATTTTCTTTCTTTTCAAGTTTAGCTTGTGCTTTTGGTTCTAGAAGGTTATATAAGGAACAAAACGAGTCAAGGAGACCTAGTTATTGAGAGTTTAGTAGGCACAAATTCATACATAATTTCCTGATATGAGAATGACAGTAAGTGCATACCTAGTATTAAGTATGAAAGGACGAACAGAGTAATGACAGGAGTTAAATTGAGTTAGCTACTAAGGCTTGCAAATCGTTTTAAACTATGAGTGGAGGAAGTACTATTTATGGTTGAGATTCAATAGATGAAATTGTTGCGATGGGTAATTTGAGGTTGAAGTTTAGAAAGCTATGGGCGTATATATGATTATATTAAGGAGAATGAACACGTGAAGTATCTTGTTTGGAATTAAGGCATGACACATATTTCCTACAGTAGTGTTAGTTCGGATGGAACTTATAGTTTATGGGGCTCATATTCATCCAGATAAGCAATTTCCTACTAAGGCTGATAGGGAATGATAATGTTCGATAGTTAAGTTGGAAAAAGGGGATACAAAAAAAAAAATTTCTATGGGTAATTATAAGTGTTACATAAGGTGAAGAATGTGCTGGTAGGAGTAAATCATAGGGTTAGAATTCTTGAAGTAATGAAACTAGTATTCAAGATAAGACTAAGAAATAAAAAGAAAGTTAAAGTTGATGATGGGATAGACATCTTTGAAGGAAAAGGTGTAAGGATGAGATAGGACTAAAATTAAGGAATAATTACAAAGAGTTGAAAAGATACCAACAATACAAAAAATAGGAAAAGGGAAGTGGATAAGATGCAAAGGACAGGAAGAGAGCTCGATAGAGTCAGTTATAATGATGAGGATAAGGAGTGTCTAACCACTGCCCCTGTGTTAACACTACCTATGAGCGGTGAAGGATACACTGTGTACTGTGATGCCTCTAGAGTTGGCCTAGGGTGTGTTTTGATGCGGAATGGAAAAGTAGTGGCTTATGCTTCAAGGCAGCTCAAGAGGCATGAGCAGAACTATCCCACCCATGATTTGGAAATGGCGGCTGTAGTCTTTGCACTAAAAATCTGGAGACACTACTGTATGGTGAAGTGTGCGAGATATACACCGATCATAAGAGTTTGAAGTACATCTTCCAACAGAGGGATTTAAACTTGAGACAGAGGAGATGGATGGAGCTTACGAAGACTATGATTGCCCCATCCAGCACCACAGGAAGGCCAATGTAGTAGCAGATGCTTTAGCGTAAAATCTTCAGCGATTTGGCGCACATTTCAGCAGAGAAGAGACCGTTGATTCAGAGGTACATGAGTTGATGGATCAAGGTTTAATCCTAGATCTTTCAGATGAGGGTATTGTTGGCTCACTTTTGGTGAGGCCGGACTTGAGGGACAGAGTTAGAGTTTCCCAAAGACAGACCAACAATTGATGAAGATTATAGAAAGAGTACAGCAAGGTGAAGGTGGTGAGTTCGGATTTGCCAATGATGGCGCCCTAGTGCAAGGTTCTAGGATATGTGTGCCCGATGTGGACAACCTCAAGAATGAAATCATGCGAGAGGCACACTACACAGCATGCAGTGTCCACCTGTGTTCCACCAAGATGTACCATGATGTGAAAGATAGTTATTGGTGGATTGGCATGAAGAGAGACATAGCAGACTTTGTGTCCAAGTGCTTGACTTGTCAGAAGGTGAAGTTTGAACACTAGAGACCGTCAGGGAAGTTGCAAGAGCTCCCTATCCCAGAATGGAAGTGGAAAATGATCACTATGGATTTTGTGAATGGGTTGCCTCGTACCACGCGAGGATATGATTCGATATGGGTAATTGTAGACCGCTTGACCAAATCACTCACTTCTTACTCAGAAACTACATACTGTGGGCAGTATGTCCGGCTCTACATTCGAGAAATAGTCGATTGCATGGAGTTCCGCTTTCATAATATCGACAGAGGGCCCGATTCACTTCTCGGTTTTGGAGAAAGTTGCAGGAGGCACTTGGCACCTGATTGAACTTTAGTACGGCTTTTCACCTCGACAGACGGACAGTCCGAAAGGACAATATAAACACTGGAAGACATGCTTCGCATGAGTGTTTTGGATTTTGGAGGTCAATGGGATGATCAACTAGCTTTGGTGGAGTTTGCCTACAACAACAGTTATCACTCCAGCATAGGAATGGCGCCCTATGAGGCACTATATGGAAGAAAGTGTAGGTCTCCTCTGTGTTGGACAGAAATGGGGGAAGCGAAGGTGCATGATGTAAACCTAGTGCAATACACTTCAGAGATAGTTCCTTTAATCAGGGAACGAGCTTGACTTTCAAGAGGCAGAAAAGTTATGCAGACCCCAGACGGAGGGATGTGGAGTTTGCAGTGGGCGACTATGTATTCCTGAAGGTTTCTCCAATGAAGAGAGTCATGAGATTTGGAAAGAAGGGCAAGTTGGCACCTCGGTATATTGGACCTTTTGAGGTTACTGATAGAGTTGGAGTAGTTGCCTACCGGTTACCACCCAACCTCTCTCATGTTCAGCCCGTGTTTCACATCTCCATGCTCAGGAAATACATTCCCGATCCTTCTCATGTACTGCAGCCGGATGTGATAGAGCTAAAAGAGAACTTGACATTTGAGGAGCAGTCTGTAGCCATAGTGGACTACCAAGTGAGACAGCTGAGATCAAAACAGATCCCTATGGTTAAGGTTTTGTGGAGGAGTCAGTCAGTGGAAGAGTACACCTGGGAGTTAGAACGGGACATGCGTAGCAAGTACCCTTATCTGTTCAATGTATAATCATGTGCTTTATTCTGCCTTGTGTAAAATTCGAGGACGAATTTTCTGTAAGGGGGGAAGAATGTAACACCCCTGAATTTTATATATTATTATTGGGCTTCTTGTAGGTAACCTCAATTAGCTCAAATTCGACAGTTGTCCTGATCTGTGAATTTCCGACATGCACCAGCTACCGGAAAAGTCTCCGAATTGGATCGAGGTTTTGGCTACCCCACCATTGTCAGGCATCCCGAGCGCGTTCCCAAAGTCGGAATCGGCAAAGGTAAACCCGAACCTTTCTTTTTCGTAATTTTCTAGTGCTTAAATAGGATTGAAAATCCATAAAATATTCGTGGTAGCTTAGAAAATTACGATTCTTTTTGCAATAGCTTAGTAATATTTCTAAGGACCACAAGCGAGTTTTATAATTTTTAGAGCTTATTTGAGCAGTTTTTGCAAAAATGATCAATTATAAGGACTAAATTGAAATTTTACATATTGTGATGAATGATTGATTTGATGGGCCCAGGAGGGGCTGTGTGATGTGATTGAGTTGTGGATATATGGATTGTGGATATAGAAGTGTGTTTTGAGCCCTTTTGCAGGTTGGGTAGGTCCTAGGTATAGGGGAGACTCTGCCGGATTTTCGGCATGACTTAGGACGTATTGGTCTTTTTTTGTTTGTATTGAGTCAAATTTATTAAATGATTGTAATAAAAATTGTCGTGGCGAGATGACCTTCTTCCTCCGCCCACTACCTCGGTGACCACCGTCAAGTCTGTGAGTAGAATATTAATTTTAATTGTAATTTCGATATTATTATATGTTCAAGCATGCCCATGCATCACTTATATGCATATATTTATGTAGTTAAACTCTAGGCACGATTTATGTTGCATTCATAACTGTTGATGTGCCATGGATGTTGTTGTGGTAATTTGGAGCAGTGTGCGTGCGTTGGCGTGCGTGTGATGTGGTGTGGACTATGGATAGGACGGGGTAGTCACGGCTTGAGTAATTCGCTGGGACCCGATCCTTCGAGGGGTAGTCACGGCTTGAGTAATTCGCTGGGACCCTCGATTTGGTTATTAAGTGGAAGTCCGAGCTTGAGTAATTCATCGGCACGTGTTGGATTTAAGAGAGCTGTATAGGGGATCAGCTCCCATATGTTATGATTGATACTACAGGGTGTGTGAGTGCTCCAAATTACCTTTTTGATGCTATGATGTGAATATGATGTTGATGTTGCATTTCACTCTACAGGTTGCATTAGTTTCAGATAGTTATAGAGATTATGGTTAAAATTGATATTTTACTCTCTGAGTCGAACGCTCACTCCTGTTCAAAAATTTTTACAGGCCACAGGAGGATATTTTTGAGGTTAACCTGCTTTCTCCCTCGCAGGTCAATTATTACTGTTTGTATAAACTTGTTAAATCTTAGAATTTCCGCATGTGTTAGAAATGTTTATTTGATTTGGGTCTGTAAACTAAATTATTATTTTGGGACCTGTAAACTTAATATGCTATGCATGTTTGATGGATTGGATGAGGGAGCTGAGCTCCCATTTATTTTTATGTTGATGAGTATATGGAGGGTGAGCTGAGCTCCCCAAATGACTATATATTGTGTTTACAGGTCGGGTGCGTCAAAAACTCCCCGTTGGAAAGTCCATTTTTATGGCCGGACTCTGTCCGTTTGTTTTCTTGAAATTGGGCCCAAATGGGCCTTAGAGTTGGGTTAATGAACAGTTAGGCTTACTACGGGCCTCGGGGGCTTTAGGCTGGCCCAGGTCCTAGTGCCGGTCTGGCCCATAGGTTGGGTCGTGACAAGCCGGATGTGATAGAGCTAAAAGAGAACTTGACATTTGAGGAGCAGCCTATAGCCATAGTGGACTACCAAGTGAGACAGCTGAGATCCAAACAGATCCCTATGGTTAAGGTTTTGTGGAGGAGTCAGTCAGTGGAAGTGTGCACCTGGGAGTCAGAACGGGACATGCGTAGCAAGTACCCTTATCTGTTCCATGTATAATCCTGTGCTTTATTCTGCCTTGTGTAAAATTCGAGGACGAATTTTCTGTAAGGGGGGAAGAATGTAACACTCCAAAATTTTAAATTTTATGAGCATTTTTGGTATTTTAATTTTATTTAAATTTTAGGAATTTTTTTGAGATTTTTCGGATTTTAAAAATCGGGTTCGATTTTCCGAAAATATAAACTTTGATGAATTTTAAAAATTAATTTAAAGACCACGTGGCAAAACTAAAAATATATTTGGAGTCTACATATTTTTCTGAGTTTTCTGGAATTTTTTCGAAATTTTTGGACCTCATTTTCGGTCCCGAGGCAGAGTAAAAATTCAAAATTTTGTATTTCGAATCGAACCGGCCTAATCGAACCGGACCGGATCGGACCGATCGAATCGGACCGGCTCCCCTTCCCTTTTTTCTTCCCCGCGCGCGTCGTTCCCTCTTCCTTTTCTCTCTCTCTTTTCTCTTTCCTCCCTCCCCTGCCGCCGGCCAGCCACCTCCCCCTGCCACTCCAGTAGGCCGTGGCGCCACCCGACCTCCCGACCGGCCGCCGCCCAGAACGGCCGAAAATCGCGCGCGAATTCCCTCCCTCGCGCGCGCGGTGTTTCGGCTTCTCCGGCCAAAATTCGGCCGATCCGGCCACCAATTGGACCGGGTCTTGTGTCTAAAATCATCTACTCGGCGAGAGCTTTCCATAGACACCAAGAACGCCGAAATCCATCGAGCGGTTTGTCCAATTTTTGCTCGGGAAGTTTTTAGCCCATTTCGACTTTTGAGCTAGATTTCTCGAAAACCGTGAATCCCACGAGAAAACCGAGGGTACCAGCACGCTCCACTCGTCGAGAGCTTCGCGGCGACATAAATTTCAAATTTTTCCGACACCGTTTTTCGGTGGGTCCCACGTAACCGCGTTGTTTTTCAGAGCATTTAATGAGCTTAGAAAATTCTGAAAAATTTATCTACTAACCCCCGTGTTATGGGCTTCGTGTAGGTATCCTCAATTCGCGGAAATTCGACAGTTAACCGGGTCTGCAAATTTCGGGCCAGACAGACCCGTTACCGGAAAAGTCTCCGAATTGGACCGAGATTTTGGCTAGCCCCCCATTGTTAGACGTCCCGAGCGCGTTCCCAAAGTCGGAATTGGCAAAGGTAAACCCGAACCTTGCTTTTTCGTAATTTTCTAGTGCTTAAATAGGATTAAAAATCCATAAAATATTCGTGGTAGCTTAGAAAATTATGATTCTTTTTGCAATAGCTTAGTAATATTGCTAAGGACCGCGGGGCAAAGTTTTATAATTTTTAGAGCTTATTTGGGCAGTTTTTGCAAAAATAGTCAATTATATGGACTAAATTGAAATTTTACATGTTGTGATGGATGATTGATTTGGTGGGCCCAGGAGGGACTGTGTGATGTGATTGAGTTGTAGACATATGGATTGTGAATATAGAAGTGTGTTTTGAGCCCTTTTGCAGGTTGGGTAGGTCCTAGGTATAGGGGAGACTCTGCCGGATTTTCGGCACGATTTAGGACGTATTGGTCTTTTTCTTTGTTTGTATTGAGTCAAATTTATTAAATGATTGTAATAAAATTGTCAGGTGAGTCGGGACAGCCTTCTTCCTCCGCCCAGCCGCCACAGTGATTGTGGTCAAGTCTGTGAGTAAAATATTAATTTTAATTGTAATTTCACTATTATTATATGTTCAAGCATGCCCATGCATCACTTATATGCATATATTTATGTAGTTAAACTCTAGGCACGATTTATGTTGCATTGATAACTGTTAAAGTGCCATGGATGTTGTTGTGGTAATTTGGAGCAGTGTGCGTGCGTTGGCGTGCGTGTGATGTGGTGTGGACTATGGATAGGACGGGTAGTCACGGCTTGAGTTCTTCGCTGGGACCCGATCCTTCGAGGGGTAGTCACGGCTTGAGTTCTTCATTTGGGACCCTCGATTTGGTTTATTAGGCGAAAGTCCGGCTTGAGTTCTTCGCTGGCACCAGGTTGGATTTAAGAGAGCTGTATAGGGGATCAGCTCCCATATGTTATGATTGATGCTACAGGGTGCGTGAGTGCTCCAAATTACCTTTTTGATCTTATAATGTGAAAATGTTATTGATGTTGCATTTCACTCTACAGGGTGCATTAGTTTTAGATAGTTATAGAGATTATGGTTAAAATTGATATTTTACTCTCTGAGTCGAACGCTCACTCCTGTTCAATATTTTTTCAGGCTACAGGAGGATTTTATTTTGGTTAACCTGCTTTTCTCCTTCGCAGGTTGTTTATCGATATTTGTGTAATTTTATTTACTCCTAGAATTTTCGCATGTGTTAGAAGTATTTATTTGATTATGGTCTGTAATATTATTATCATGTTGGACCTGTAAACGTATAATGATATGCATGTTTGATGGATTGGATGAGGGAGCTGAGCTCCCATTTATTTTTATGAGGATATGAGTATGTGGAGGGTGAGCTGAGCTCCCCAATTGAGTATTTATTATGTTTACAGGTCGGGTGAGTCGAAAACTCCCCGTTGGAAAGTCCATTTTATGGCCGGACTCTGTCCGTTTGTTTTCTTGATATTGGGCCCAAATGGGCCTTAGAGTTGGGTAAATGAATAGTTAAGGCTTACTACGGGCCTCGGGGGCTTTAGGCTGGCCCAGGTCCTAGTGCCGGTCCGGCCCATAGGTTGGGTCGTGACAGATTATTAATTATATAAAATAAAAATAAAATTTATTTTTTATTAAAATATAATAAAAAATCATAATATCAAATTTAAATACTTATTCATTTCAAATTTTTATCTTTTTATATAAATTTTATATTATTATTTAATGGTTAAATGACTAAAAAAAAATCAAAACCTTTATAAATTACTTCAATTTTAGCCACAACTTTTAATTTTATTAATTTAATATCAAATTTTGACATTAATTTCAATTTTAGCAATTAGTATAATTGGATTACTTAATTGACAAAAGCAATTCAAAAATTGGCATGCATTATTAATGTTAGCTAATCTTTTTATTTGTATATCAATTTTAGCACTTATTCTCACATTAATAAAAAATATTATTTTAATTAATTTATCTATCATTTTAAAAATTATAATTACATAGTTTTATTATTTATTCTTATTTTATTTTTTAAATATATGATTTCTTTTTCTTTTTTGTTTTGCTTTAAATTTAAAATAAAATGATAGAAAATATGTGAACTAAAAGTATAAATAGAAAAAAAAAGAGAAAAAAAATTCAGATAATAATATTAGATATATTATTCACTTATTATTTTTTATTAATATGAAGTTTGTTAAAATTAATAAAAATATGAAAATTATTGAATATATTAATAAAACTAAAAAAATAGTTAAAATTGATAATAAATGAAAAAAGTTAAATTATTTTTACCATTGATGAGTTAATTGGTTTTAATTAAATTTATTATTAAAATTGAAAATATTTAAAAAAGTTTATGATTAAATTGATATAATTAAAAGTATTTATTAAAATTGATAATTGACATAAAGGTTTTTTTTTACTTTATTTAATTATGTAGATATATGAGTATTTAGAGTCATATTAAAGAATAAAATTAATATATGATATATAATTATAACAATGTATTTTTAAATTATATAATTTAACTTTTCATCAATATATTTACCATATATATATTTTTTATTACAAATTCTTCAATTTTTTTTTAATTTTCAATTTACTTACATAGAATTATATATATAAATTAATAAATAATAAAAATTCGTTTAATCATTATCCTAACTTTTTACTTATAGTGTTTTATTATTTTCTAATAGTTAATTAATAAATATTAAAACACAAATGGAATAATTTACAAATTAGTCAAATTATTTTATAATTTTTTAATTTATAATAAATAATAATTAACATATTAAAATCTTAGTCTTATTATAAATTTTATTTCCAAAAATACTTATGAGATAAAAATTGTGACGCCCCTTACCCGACTACAGTGTGGCCGAGCAAAACATGTCACACTCTGTGTCAGAGCACCCTATTTTATCTTATTTTATTCCTTTAAAAATTTTTGTTCTCATTATATTTTAATATCAATTATATTTCTATGGAGAAACCAGCAGTATTTTCCCTGTTTCTATTATCATTTGGCATATTTCACTATTCACCTGTTTGAAATTCAACAATATTTTCAAAATAAAATCTCATAATCAGCTTATATTTCAATATCATTCATGTATTTCAATTCTCACATTCATTTCCATCCACTTTCCTTCATACTCTATTCACATATCAAAATTCTCATATTTCTATTAATTTACATAATTTATAAACTAATTGAATAAATTTACAATTTACATGATATACAAATTAATTACATATGAACTAATCAATTTATTAATTTACATCACATAAATATTACTTACAAATTCTTAATTTACATTACAACAAATAAAATATTTATAATATACAAAATACATAAAATGACTTATATGGGTCCTATCTATATGCATTGCAGAGGAGATGACAACCTTGAACTCTTCTTACACTTCTGCAGATCTGGACTTCAAAATCCCAGTCTAATATCCACTGGGTTTTGTCTTCAGCACCTGCACGAAGGAAACAAATCCATCGCGCTAAGCATTTCTGCTTAATGGTACAATAATATAACAAGAAATAATGTATACAAATAAAGAAAGAATCAAGCATTCTAAATATTCAAGTATCAATTTGATTTAAAATGACATTTCTAGTATTAACTATCTTATATGCTAATTCGTTCCTCTTTGGAAGTACTGAGTTTATAGCCTTACAGTAATAATATTTAATACACATTTTATTCTAGGACTATTGTATTTGAGGTCTCTCTACGATTCTGCAAATTTTATTTTTGTTATGTTTCTATTACTAATCTCTTTTTCACATTTTATTTAATACTTTCTAATGTTTTTAATTGCTAATATGCTTAAATAATTTCAATAATTTACGCTGTCCAGGTAACCTATGACAGGCTGATTAAACTGGATAACGGGTCGTTGGCACTAGACACTGCAGTGCCTCAGGCCGTCATACCATGGGACGCGGAACGTCAACCACGTATGCAGTCAGTATAGCTAAAAAGCCATGATAACACATAATCAGGTATAAAAGCCATGAGTGCGGGCATAAAGCCATGAATATATAGATAAAGCCTTTCGCAGTACTGCTAAAACAATACCCTATTGACATGCCAATCTATCCAATCTAACACACGTGTCTAGGCGATACATGGGCACATAGTACCATTAAGTATTCATAAGTTTCATTATTTCATTATAGGTTCTAATTATAATTTCTAGCATTTTAATCTTTTTCATAATAGAAACATAAATATCTAAGTCTAATATTTACATAATTTATACATTCATTCTAATTTATATATTCATTATGTTATCCATAATGATCACAATTCAAAACAATGATTCTCATGTACCATTGTACTCAAAATATTTTTCCCTTATACAATATAAGAACTCATGTCTCATTCATACATTAATATGGTTCATTTATTCATTACCTATTTATATAATTTATCATTTGAAATTTAAGAAATGTTTTTGCTTACTAAGTATTTATGATTACTCTTAATTTCACTCATGTACCATCAAGTGTCAATAGGTTTTATTTTATTTTTTAGCGGGAATACAATGTCCAAATTCATTTTTATCTAATGCATATGTTCATAAATTTCATTTGTACAGTTCATTTACAATTTCATCTCTAATCTATCACACCAATTCACATGTACCTAGATTCAACCAAATTTTCATTTTTATTCAATAAAAAGGAAAAGTCCCCAAATATTATTTACACATCATTTATACCTTTAATATTTCATTTATAGTAATTTACAATTCACATTTCAAATTATATCAACTATTTCTCCTAAGTTCTATTTGTGATGAGCCTATAAATCTCATCAAACTAATCACATGATTTAAACAAATCTTAAATCATTTAAGTGAGGTATCATTAACAATTTAAATTTTGGTCATTTGCATTCATTTCATTGAGGTTACTATTCACTTAACTATTCCTACACAAAAGTTGACTTTTTAATACATAATAAATTTGTTGAACCTAAGTTCACCAAGATACCACATTTTGTATTTTATTTTTGTTGGCATTGATTTCTAATACCATTTCAAAGCTTATTTTATGTTATACAAAATTTTCAAATTTCATACCTTAAGTTTACTGTTCCATTGGTCATTATTACAGTGAAATTTTGGTAAAATTTTCTTCAATTAAAGTTGTTCCTTTATGTGTCTTTTTTAATTTCCTTTTTGAATCACTCCAATTGGAGTTTTGTAACTCAAGTTATGGCCTAAATACCATAACTGGCCAAATAGGGCAGTACCCAGAATTTCTGGGCAAAATCCATTTTGGCAGTTTTGGTGTCCTGAGTTTGGTGGGCAATTTCATTAAGTTCTGGTCAAACTTTGGAGTTGTGTCCTTCATGAAAGTTGTCCTAAATTGTCTAAGCTTTCCATTGATATAAATTTTAGGTTAATTGGACATTTCTATAGTGAGTTATGACCAAATGAATAAACACTGTTCATTTGGTCAATTTTCCAGAGCAGTATGTATGTTACCCGAATTTGGTAAATTTTTAGGCCATTCTATTGTGATTTTTTTGGCATGGTTTCTTCATCAAAGTTATGCCATTATGTGTCTAGTTTCATGTCCAATTGGCCTTGTACCAATTGAACCTACACAACTCAAGTTACAGCTACCCAAACTTGCTGGACTCACATATAGCCCTGCAGGTCCTATGAGGTAGCATACCCAACCTCAAATCCAAAGCCATAATTCACTTCAATTCCTCATCAAACACAACCAAATGGTCACTAATTGACCATTAGGACTTCTATTCACCAACACATGAGCAAAATCCAAATTTGTCACAAACCCTAATTGGTCATAATTTCCTCCAATTCATGCAAACCATTCAATCCTCTATTCTAATTCATTTGTATACAATCATCATCATGCATAAACATAATTAAACTCATCAAACTAACCACACACCAAGGCTGGCCAAAATTTATATTTCTAAATTCATGCATAAATTTCAACCTTTTTCCTTGTAATTTATTCATACTCAACCTTAATTTCAACTTTAGAAAGGAAGAAAAGAGTGAGACTAGCACTAACCCTGTGAGCAGAATTTTCTCTTGGCTAATCTTAAATTTCCTTCACTTTCTAACCCTTTCTTGGCTGCCAAACACTCTAGGAGGACCCAAGAATTATTTTTAGTGTTAGGGCTTTGAGGTTTTGGGTGAGAAATAAGGGAATTTAAGCTTGAAGAAAAACAAAAATGGAGAAGGAGAAGAGGACTCTCGGTTGGCTGAAGAAGAAGGAGAAATACCATAATTTTTTTGTCCATTTTATCTATTTTAATTGTTTTAAGAGGGCTTGTTCCATTGTGATTGGTGGGAGCTTGTTAAATGACATCATTATAATGTCAAAATTTGAGTTTTCTTTCATTTTTTTTTCTTTTCTACTCATTTCTAATTTAATTTTTAGCAATATTTATTCACATTTTATGTCATATAAATTATTTATTTAACTGGACAAGTTGGCCAAAAATCATCTCTGAAGATGAAATGACCAAAATGCCATCCGTTTGGCTTATTGAGCCAAAATCGTCTGTATCGATATAAAAATTTGTCTAAGCATTATCTTGGCATTCTAATGCCATCAAAACCTCAATAACTCTTCTATGGAGTCTCAAAAAATTATTTCATGAATTTTCTCCAGAATTTAGGGCTCCTAGCTGCAAAGACCGCAACTTCCCACTAGTTACCCATCACTAGGGCACCGGCTCATTTAACTTGATTGTATTTTATTTCTAAAATTTTTCCTAAATTTTTTATACACTTATTTGGTTTCTTTATGACTCCTCACTCTAGTTTACATATAGTTCCAATCATTCTAGCTGTCCGGACAGACATTGGTCACCGGAACAGTCGAATGTACGAATTAGCTAAAGTGAGGGTGTTAAAAAATCCTAACTCATAAAAAATTTTATTAATAGTAAATGATAATATGTAATTTAAAAACTTAATATTAAAAAATATTTTTTTTCAAATTTTTATAATTATAGGTATTTTTTTAACAATTTTAACATGGTTTTAAAATTTTTTTTAACTTATAGTCAAAATTTATTTTAAATCAGTTATGTGATATAATTTTGATTGTTGATTTCTCTTCTAGTTATAATTTTGATTATCAATTTATTTTTATTTTTACTATTCACTAAAAACAATAAATATTTAAAATGAAGTTAAAATTCTCAAAAATTAAAAATTTGACTATAACAACGGGGAACATCGAGATTTTCAAAAAAACCCTTCATTATTTTTATTATTTATAAAAGTAGAAAAAATATCTTTATAAAAAAATTATTAGTTTTAAAATTCTTATCATAATAAGGTAAAGTTAAGCAATAAAACACGTATTTTTTGCTTTAAAATCTTTTTTTTTAAATGGATTATAATAACTTTATTAAAAAAATGAAACTATTCTGAAGATATCTTTTAGTAAATAATAAATTTTAATTTGTAAAATCAAAATATTCATATTTTCATACTATATTTATTATATTTTATTTATAATATTTTAATCACTAAAATAATGTATATTAAAAATTCTATTTCATATGTTTTATTTATAATATTTCAATTGATCAAAGTAATATAACTTATTAATTTTATTTTTTTATAATTTCTTTTAATCAACTTTAATTAGAAGTAAAATACAATCGTATGAATAACTAAATTTAATTAGCTATTGAAAATAATATATAATGATACTATTATATTATATAAAAAATTAAAAGAAATTTTATAAAAAAAAATTTAAATTACAAATTTATATAATTAGCATATAAACATACAATGCACATTAAGGTAAAAACTAGTATATAAAAATGAGAGTGAAAGGAAACATTAAAATTGTCAAAAATATCCTTAAGCATTTATATTATTTATAATTACATTTTTTATTATCTAAATTAATAAAAAATTAAATTTAATTGACTATTAAAAATTAGTATATTTTAAGAAAAGAGTTAGAATATCAATTATGATTCAATTATAACTAAAGAGCAATAA
Source organism: Hevea brasiliensis (assembly GCF_030052815.1). NCBI lineage: Eukaryota > Viridiplantae > Streptophyta > Magnoliopsida > Malpighiales > Euphorbiaceae > Hevea > Hevea brasiliensis. The sequence goes on from NC_079498.1 coordinate 104,507,042, forward strand.
TTAAAATTTTAATATAATAATATAAAATTATATAATAAAAACAATAATGTTTCTTAAAAAAATAACGTAAAAGAAAAAAAAAATAGCTTTTAGATTTTAATAATTCTATTATATTACGAATAAAACTCTAATATATATAAAACTCTCGTAAAGAATCCAGGTGAAAACGAAAAACTTATCTAATCATATCATGATTTCATATATTAAATTTGCAATACATATTTTCATATTAAACATTAAATATTTTCGTTAAATATTAAATATTGGGGGCAGACGCAAGATGAAGTATTAAGGTGGACTAAAATTTAGATAATCGTAATTAATTTTTTATCAAATAATAAAATTATCATAATCATTGAAAAATTATAAATTCTGCTTTTGTTGAACAAATATTAATATTTATTATTTTTAATAAATTATATATTTTATTGATTTTAATAAATAAAAAAAAATAATCGTTAATTAAGAGATTAATTTTTAGAGAACTTTATTCAGAGTTTAAAAGTTAAAGAGTTAAAGTACCGTAAAAAAATTAAATTTAAATTTTAAAAGTTTAAGTGTGTTCAGATATATTTTTAAATTAAATAAAATTTTAAAATTATTTATCATTATTATAATAAATAATTACTAAAACTTTTGACTCTAGAAAATTAAAATAAACAGAAACAAATTTTTATACCACAAAAATTGAATTTTTGACTTCAATATTTCATCTATTTTCATAATTGATAGTAAAACTAATTTTAAATATTAAATAATTATTATTTTTAGTGGAAATTTTAGAATTAAATTAATAAAATTAGACACTAAAATAAAAGTTTTAATAATTTAAATACATATAAAAAATATTCATGCTTTATATCTAATACTTTTAGATAGAAAGGAGAGTAATATAAAAAAATAAATTGTAACCACCCAATTTTTAAAGAAATATTAAATATAGTTATTATTTGAATAGAAATATATTGTGAAATTTATGGTTTATATTATGAATATAAATAAATTAAAATGAAAATTATTTAAATGTCGAATGAATTAACTTTAAGATTTTGTAAATCGATTGATTAAATTGAACAGAATCAAAACTTTTTTTATTAATAAAAAAAAATATATCTTATAAATTATATGAAAAAAATTCTAATTCATAAAAAAGTTTGCAATTTCACCCTAAACTAAAATTTGTCAAATAAACTCTGAATTGAAAGGCTGACGTGATATTTCTATTATCTTTCAAATGGGATATTAACGGTAGAATGTAATTAAGAAAACATGAGAAGTATAAGGTTTAATTGGTAATTTAATTTGTATAGAGTATAATGGCATCCCACAGTAACTCGTCTTCACTGTCTATGGCTTGATTTGTCTGCTTCAAGTTCTTTGACAAAGAAAACTGCAGGTGTACCGTTTTGAAACAAGTCCTGAAGATCACATAAGACCAGTTATAGTTGATACAACCAATGCGTCGAGGATACTGAAGATAGCTCAGGAGTTGATTTATTTCTTTAGTTGATCAGATGGGTGGGCATGAAATCACTGAGGAGCTCAACGAAGCATTACAATCAGATCAGCCTGCAAACACCACAACAGCGAGTCTGCCTGGAACCAATCAACCTGAGACTCAAGATTCTTCCACTAGCTTGTTAGATGTTGATCTAATGATTGGACATCCCTGGACGACAGGATTGTTCGATTGTCCTCAAGATCAAAGAAATGGTAAATCTCCAGCTCGGAAATTAAAAAAAATTCAATTTTTTTTTCTCTATCTGAACATGTTCAACAAGATCATCGTCTTATTTGCTTTGACAGCCATTGTTACAGCATTTCTTCCTTGTGTAACTTTTGGACAGATAGCAGAAGTATTGGATGAAGGAAAATCTAGTAAGTTTCCCTATATGGCCTGTCCCTTTTATTCTTTCTTCCAAGTCTATGAAAATGATGTTAACTGGTGAATGCAGCTTGTGGCTGTAGGAGTTCCTGTTACTTCTTGCTGATGCTTGCTTCATACTCTCAATGGATTTTGAGTACGGAGTACAGAACCAAGCAGAGAAAGAAGTTCAACTTGGAAGAAGCTCCCTATACAGATGTGGCATCTCATATTTTTTGTCCATGTTGTTCCCTTTGCCAGGAGTTCAGAGAGCTTAAAAGCAGAGGACTTGACCCTGCTTTAGGTACTATCAGTCTTGCTAGTCTCTAAATGTGTTCAATTATATGCAGAAACATTGTCATAATGAAATTAGACTATGAAGGAGCGGAAGTATGAAAAACACAAGTTTAGATCATTGAAATTTAAAATTTTTCTTCTAGGGTCACATGCATAATGCAAGATTAATTTTTATCTATTTGATTTCAATGATAAACAGCTTATTAAAACTCTTTTAATATATTTTTGGATCTACATTTGTCATTTAAGATTTTAGAATTAACAAATTAATCCATTAAAACCCTATATTAGATCAAGAACAAGTACACTAACCTTTTGATGCACTGCAGTGTGTTTGACGCCTTTGGGATGCGTCTTTAGGACACCAGATGTTGTCCCTCTAGCTTGTCCACACCAAGATCACCTATGACAGCCCTTAAACAGCTTCTAAAGCTTTTTCTATGAATTAGAAAAATAAGTTTTGTCTTTTGAGAGATTACAGATGTAAACTGGACACTAGAAACAATTTCTAGTATTTTTAATTCAAGAGATTATTTGCTAATCTCTTTGAATTGATGAGAGATGAAGAAGAAGAGAAGGGAGAGCAACCAAGGGTGGCGGCACAAAGAGATGAATGGCAGCTTATGTTTTTGTTCTTTCATCCTTATACTTATATAGTTAGGTCACCACTTAAAACCCTTGCCACATGTCACCTTCTGATTGGCTCTAGGTTTAATTGACCCAATCACATTGTGCCAAGTGTCAAACCTATATTTAATCTTGACTTTGATCATCTTACATGATTAAATGACATTTGGCAAGCTTATGTGTAGTGTTATGTGTCACCATCTCATGGTGCCACATATCACCCTATGAAATGACCAAAACACCCCTGTGTCTTAATTTTTAGTTCTCAACCCAAAATAATTATTTCTCTTCTTCTAATCAATTTATATCAAATATAAATTAATTAATTAATCTCTATTAATTAATTTCTCATTAATTAAATTCATATTTAAACACTTCAAATATAAATTTAACTTATACTATACATCCAATAACCTAGATTTGGTTTCAAGCCATGCTAGGGACTTTGCAATCTAATTGCAAATCAAACCTATTTAATTAATCAATTAAACTCTTTAATTAATTAATTAAATCATATTTAATTTGGTGATTACTTGTGTATGTGGATGACTTACTAGGCTCATCACTAATTGGCAATGAGACATGATATCAACTCTTAATATCATCAGAACTCTTTCTTACCATAAATGATTTCTCTAAATCATTTTATGCACCTCATAGACCATGGTTAGCACCTAGCATAGCATGCCATGGCCACCCAATTAGTAATAAGGTTTACCTTAAATGAACCTATAATCATATGTTACCATGCACTAGAATAAATCTCAACTAAAGCTAGAGTCATGGTTTATGTCAAACCCCATTTGCTATAAATATTATGTTCTCTTTTAATTCTAATTTTTTATTAAAAGATTTTCTCATCAGAAACTCTTTTCTGATTAAATCTATCTGTCCTGGCCAGGAACTTGAAACATTAAGAACAATTAAATGAACATAGGATTTTATCCCTATTTACTTAGAGGAACAGATTCCATCTTGATCAACATCTATCTCCATATATAACTAGTAGGAGCCAACGCATGCCCATATACCCATACACAGTACAAGTATGAAAGCAGCATCAAACTCAAACCACTTATATACAAGATAATTGTGCTATCTCAGGTCTAAAGATTATATGCACTGATATGATTTATGACAATACATTGACAAGAGTAAACTCCATGTGCTTGTCATAAGTGTCACTAGTTCGACCTACTTATTATGTATAAGTGCCTATCATGTTTGTTATATGGCATAAGACTCACCATTCCATCTTATTTATATCTCATATTAATAACTTGGGAACAAACATAATTATAATCTTTCTGGATAAGTCATGTCCTTATTGTGAAGTATCCCCGATTGTGAACCTATTTATAATACTTTATGCTAGAAATACTGTCACTCATATTCTTAACAACTTAATAATAGAATTTCTAACAAAATATCAATGGACCTTTTCTATTATACATAAATATGTTATGTAAACAGAAAAGTAAAAATGCCTTTTATTAATAAAATATATACAAGATACATACTAAATGATATACTCTAGGACATACTACTAACAAACTATACGTTAATACATGAGATCACAAAGTCTTCCTTTTCCTGGAACTTTGAATGTAGGTTGGAATGGAATCCTTGCTCAACAACAGGGAAGACAGTCTGATGATGAACAACTAAATGTTCCTCCTCCATATCAAGCCATGTCTAAGTAAATTCATGGGTTATCTTCTTTTCTTTTCTTTTTTTTTTTTTTTTTCAAAAGGGTTTGTCAAGTTTATTCACCAGAACATTTAACCCAAAAAATTAAGAAGAGCGGACCTGCAAATTTTTTGAGCTTTCTCCTTTTTTTCTTTTGTGTCTTGTGTTAAAGAAGGTAAAAGAAGAGACCAATTTGAAGAGTTCTTCCTTATAACACATTCTAGAGACAGAAAGCCTTTTGTCATTTGAATTTTTCAATATGTGTGCCTTTCTAGTTTAAAAGAAAAAAAATTCCATGGGAAGCCAATTTTAGGGGACCAGTTCAGAAAAGACATGTAAATCCTTTTCCAATATTATATGAAAAAGATATTATATTTTTCTATTTGGAATGTACAATTTGAATTCAATTATTATTTTTTTTTGTTAATGCTCATACTTAGAATGAAAAATTTTATTTTTTTTAATATAAAAAAATATTTAAAAAAAAATTAAACATAATTATATAAGAATTTAATTGAATTCTTTTATTATAAATGATTTATTTAAAAAATATCAAATAAAAGGTAAACTTCTCAGAGGTGTGGGCCTGTGATTTAGATATGGAAGCGATTGTAAAGTAGAAAATATAATTGGTTCTTTTGGATTATTTCCTCTTGCCCCTTAGCGCAGCTTTGCCCTCACATATCTGCAATTGTGTTGGAGATACTTGTTTCACAGTGAGAAAATACAAAAATAAAATGGTAAATATAAATTATTAGATTGTGAAATTAATTTAATTAATTATTTTAATATATAAAATAATTTAATTACTTATATAAATATGAATTCAGCAGGTAAATATAGATACACAAATAACAGAGCAAAATAAAACATAAATAAACTATTTAATTCATTTCAAATTTGATATAAAATATTTTATTAAATTTCCATCCATCACGGAGTGGAGAGTGACTCCTTTGATTATTTGCCCTCTCAGGCTTTGCTTCGTGAAGCCAGCGAAGACAAGAAAGAGACTAGAGCTAAATGCTAATTACGAACGCATTGGTAGACTCTTGACCCGAAGGAGACTTGACCAATAACAGATGTGAGATTTAGAGAAAAAATTCCAATGATGAAAAAGAGTAATATTTACAATTTTTATTCCAGTGGATCGCAACGCAAGACTTCAAGTCACATAAAATAACAAGAAGACCGAGTCAAGAGTCAATGAAAAAGAAAAGTAGCAATTATAAAAATTCTCTAAATATTTTGTTGTGAAAATCACACCCACACAAAATTTAAAGTGGTTTGGCATAGACCTACTCCTCCAAACAAATTCACTATCAAGAAAAAATAATTACAATCACTAATTATTTTTCTCACCCTCAAAATCACTCAAACAAAATTCACGGAATTCAACGCACATCTCCACTTTGCGGGCTCTCTACAACACATTTCGTGTAATGGTCAACTAACTATTCATATATATAGGCCATTAAAATTTATTACTTTTAGGACCCTAATTGTTAAACTTCATAATTTAAATTTTACTAAATTTTCTAAACTAATTATACTTCCTAAACTAATTATGCTTCCTAATTCCAATTTGACTTAGACTCTAACAATCTCCACCTCAAAGTCAAATGGAATTAGTCTTCACAATTTATGCAAAAGTTAATTTTCTCTTGGGTACTTCCTTTCACTCTTGATTGTTGATATTGCCTCTTGCTTCCACTTATATTCTTCCAATCAATGTGTTTTTCCTTCCAATTTGTAAAGATTTTTTGTACCAATTTTCTCACCTTTCATGATCACAAAAGCATCTCGGCTAATTCTTATAACTCCACCATGAATTGAACACCCATACCCCAAAGAATCCAATTTACTCAAAGAATTCAATTTACCCAAGGAAATTAAATTCATTTCAAATTTAGGAACATATCTCATTTCATTGAACACTTTTACTTGAACACCATGCAGCTTGATCTTCACTCTTCCAATACCTTTAACTTCCATCTTATTCCCATTGGCTAGCTTCACTTTTTCTCATTTATTTTCTTCAATCACATCAAATCACTCCTTCTTTGAGCAAATATGGAATAGACAAGCAGAATCAATTAACCACTCATCTTATAATTTTCCTTATCATCACTCACATTCAAACATTTCCTATCAACATCATCATCCATTACAATTGCAGCAGTTCCTTCTTTTTCTTTTCCATGACTCTTCTTGAACTGTTTAAATTCTGCAAGATCTTCCTTCATCTTCATACAACAGTATTGAATGTAACCTTTCTCATGACAATAGTAGCATTCTCTATCTTCATGGTCTACTCGTAGTCTCAAGTTCGATCTACTATTCATTTTCCAATTATTTCCACGTGGATTGCTTCTACCACGACTAAAACTAGCAATAAAAGCTCCACCTTTATTACTACTACTTGTCTTCTTAAACTTTTCATCATCCAAAATAACTGCGGTAACCTCCTCTACTTTCAAAGTCTCATTCCCAACTGTTAGAGCTGTCACCAAACTTTTATAAGAGTGTGGAAAGTTTGACATGTACACGCTCTCCAATTTCTTCCACAAAATAACTAACGAAGTCTCCTTCAAGACATTGCAATTCACATCTGGGGCTAACGTCAATCTAATCGTACTCACGGCCCTTTGTTGAAGCTTCTCCCAATCATCATCTTTCATGGTCGCCAGTTGTTTCTTGTTCAATGATTTGATTAATCCTTATTGCACAAGGACATCTTTCACGGTACTTTACCACAAACTGAAATTATTTTTCCCATCGAACGGCTCCACCTCAAATTTTGTGCTCACCATCTTTGACATCTCAAACCACAGCTCTAATACCACTTGTTGTGAAAATCACACCCACACAAAATAAAGAACACTAAATTTAACATGGTTCGGCGTAAGCCTACTCCACCAAATAAATCCACTATAAGAAAAAATAATTACAACCACTAATTATTTTTCTCACCCTCAAAATCACTCAAATAAAACTCACGGAATTCAACACACCTCTCCACTTTATGGGCTCTCTACAATACATTCCGTATAATGATCAACTAACTATTCATATATATAGGCCATTAAAATTTAATCATTCTAGAACTATAATTATTAAACTTCATAATTTAAATTTTACTAAACTTCCTAAATTAATTATATTTCCTAAACTAAATATGCTTCCTAATTCTGATTGGACTTGTACTCTAACATATTTATGTATATCACCTACTCTGAAAGTAAAATATTCAAAATTTTAGTTTCCTGGCATACAAGCAGTCATGGGAACATCTGTTAGCTATCTTGAGATGCTACTTGTGCTTCTTTTCATGGAAAGTCTAATGCTTGGTTACACCAGAGCTGATGCAGGTGCAAGTTGTATCAAGAGTGAGAAGGATGCCCTTCTCAACTTCAAGAAACGCCTCATAGATCCATCAAACCGGTTGATGTCATGGGTTGGAGAAGATTGCTGCTCATGGAAGGGAGTCTTCTGCAGCAACAGAACTGGTCATGTTATCAAGCTTGACCTTCGAAACACAGTTCTGGAAGCGGACACTGATTTCAGCTTGGGAGGTGAGATTAATCGTTCGTTACTAGATTTGACAAATCTCTATTATCTAGATCTTAGCATGAACGAGTTCTGGGACACTAAAATTCCGGACTTTCTGGGTTCCTTGAAAATGCTAAAATATCTGAACCTTTCTTCTGCGGCATTCGTGGGAAACATTCCCCATCATCTGGGAAATCTTTCAACTTTGGAGTATCTTGATCTTAGTCATAATGGATTGCTAGTTGACAGCCTTCACTTTGTAACTACTCTTTCATCCTTGAAACACTTGGACCTGTCTTGGTTGGACCTTTCCAAGGCCGGCAATTGGTTACAATCTATAAATATGCTTCCATCTCTACTAGAGTTACACTTGTCCTCTTGTGAACTTGATTTCATCCCTCAGTTTCTGAAAGTTAATTTCACATCCCTTGCTGTTCTTGATTTTAATCAAAACTACTTTGGTTCCACGTTTCCACGATGGATTTTTAACATTAGTAACAACATTCGACATCTTGCTTTAAGTGACAATGGTTTCCAGGGCTCCTTACCAAGAGAGATGGGTAATTGTAATTTGCTTGAATTTCTTGACCTGTCCTGTAATGCCCTGGAGGGTAAGATACCAGAAACGTTGAGTAATCTCTGCAATTTGCATGATTTCAACTTGGAACTCAACAAATTCAGTGGCAATATTTATGGTCCTTTTGACAATGCATCTGGTTGCATCGCCAGGAGTTTAAAGAATTTGAACCTTCAACATAATTCTTTTAGGTGTACACTTCCGGATAACTGGGAAAAGTTTAAGTATCTGGAATATCTCGACCTTTCTTTCAACTCCTTTTGGGGTCCATTCCCAGCATCAATTGGACGACTTTCAAGTTTGAAGGAACTGTATCTCGAGTACAACTACTTGAACGGCAGCATTCCAGAAACTATTGGACAGCTTAAGCAACTTCAATTTTTAAAAATCAGCAACAATTCCTTGAATGGCAATGTTCCAAATAGTCTTGGAGAGCTTTCCAATCTGGAATTTTTAGAGATGAGTAAAAATTCATTGGATGGTATAATTTCTGAACTTCACTTTTCAAAACTTTCGGGCTTGGTTAAGTTTTTTATGGATGGGAACTCATTAGTTTTTGATGTTGATCCTACTTGGGTACCTCCTTTTCAACTCCTTGAAATTTCTCTGTCATCTTGCAAATTAGGACCCATGTTTCCACTGTGGCTCAAAACACAAAAGAACCTCGAGTTCCTATACCTATCAAACACAAGCATCTCAGACACCATTCCAGATTGGTTTGAAAGCATTTCTGGCAACCTCTTATCGTTGGATCTGTCCAATAATGCAATTACAGGACAACTGCCAAGGTTGGCTAAGTTGAGGACATCTTCTAATGATCTTCCTGGGTCTGGGTCCAGGTCCATACACTTGAGTTCCAACAAGTTTGAGGGTCCTCTAACTTATATTCCGGATGTGGCTGCATTAGATATCTCCAACAACTTCCTTTCAGGCCATATTCCTCGAATAACTGGCAACATGATGTCACAAATGAAAACTTTTATACTCTCCAACAATCATTTGAATGGTAGCATTCCAGCTTCTGTATGCGAGATGGACTCTTTAGTGCTGCTTGATCTCTCAGATAATCGACTATCTGGAAGGCTACCTCATTGTTGGCACAAGTTGAAAGATTTGCTAGAATTAGATGTTTCAAATAACAGTTTGAGTGGTCATATTCCAATTTCTTTGGCTTTTTTAACACGGCTTAGTTCTTTGCACTTGGGGCACAACAATCTGCAAGGAATGATCCCTGCATCGTTAAAGAAGTTGACAAGATTACTGACACTTGATCTTAGCGGGAATGCGTTTGTGGGTGTAATTCCTCCATGGGTTGGTGCAAAACTATCCTCACTCAGGATACTTGACATTCATTCCAATATGTTCAGTGGTGAGATTCCAATGCAGCTTTGCCGCCTTGCTTCTCTTCGTATATTGAATCTGGCAAACAATAAGATGAATGGAACAATTCCTGCTTGTTTTGCCAATTTCACAACAATGATTGCCAGAAAGGGAGAATCCGAAGATAATAGGGTACTGGATCCAGACGACACTTTATGGGAGCATTATGAGCATGTTTCAGCTATTGTAAAAGGAATCGAGCTTGAATATACCAGCACTGTTCCATTTCTCTTTTCTATTGATCTTTCAGATAATGATTTTTCTGGAGAGATTCCGATGCAATTAGCGAGTCTTACAAAAGTACAAAATCTAAATTTATCCGGGAACAATTTAAAGGGACATATCCCTTTGGAGATTGGCAACTTAAAATCACTAGAATCTCTGGATTTATCTAGAAATGAACTTTCTGGGTCGATTCCTCCTAGTATTTCTGACTTGAACTTCTTAAGTTACTTGAACTTGTCATTAAATCATTTATCTGGTCGCATCCCAGAGGGGAACCAACTCCAAACTCTGGATGACAAATCCATCTACATTGGCAACGACGGGCTCTGTGGATCTCCACTAAGAAGTTGTGAAGAAGAGCAACCTCAACGTCCGGAGCATGTTGAAAAAAAAGCTGTGAAGAAGTCTGAAATGCTCTGGTTTTACTGTGGCTTGGGAGTAGGTTTCATGGCAGGATTTGTGGGAGTTTGTAGCACTTTATACTTCAAAGATTCTTGGAGGCATGCATACTTCAGATTAATCGAAAACATCTACAACAAGCTCTGGGTAATAGTTGTGATAAGCAAAAATCAGCTGCAGAGAAAGCTCCGTGGAGATGAACATGGAGGGCAAATGTGATGAGAAGGTAATTAGCTCTCTCTCTCTCTCTCTCTCTCTCTCCTCTATATCTTCATGCATGCACTTGTAATGATTTTGTTGAATTGTACTGATGATTTTGTAATGTCGTTGAAGGACTTCAAAGCTATCAATAAAGCTCTGCTCAGAGTCGGACGAGCTGCAGGTTGACTGTCAACCGTGCTATTGTGAATTGTTGCTGTTACTTTCTTGCCTTAAAACTCAGGACTATAACATGGGCTCGTCCAATGTATTTGGGCCTACTAGCCCACCTTTTTAATTCTACCTTGCCTGTTGTTGTAATTTATATAAAAAAAACTATATATTAATAAATTTTAAGATTAAAAATTAAAAAAAAAAATGAACTAGATTAGATTGGTCGTTAATTTAACTATCAATTTACATCAAGATTATTCTGGGTTAAGTTTCAAATCTTGATTATGCAATTCAACCTGCGTCTAATAAAATAAAAACATATTAAAACTCTGCTTATTTTATAAAAAATAATTTATATATGAAAAATATTTTCTTGATTAGTTATATTAAATTAATAATATATATATATATTTTTATATTTTAATAAAATTATTAAAATAATTTTCTTTTTTTTAAAAAAATTATTTTTCTTAAAAATAACTCAATTTTCTTTTTTACTAAGAAAATATTTTTCATTAATCTATTTTCTCTTTAACTAAAAAAATTTTTTCTCTTAATATATTTTTTTAAGTATCCAAAACAAAAAAAAAAATGCAAAAGATATTTTCTTTTTCTTGTTCGTTTGTTACTGAGAATGCATCATATTTTTGATATTAGTACGCCAAAACTATCCTTAAAAGAGAAATAATAAAAAAAAATTGAATTTTATATTTTTTATAATTATATTATATAGTAATTAAATTATCAAATAAACTCTATACTTTTCATATATTTTTTTAATTATATCCTACTGTCACTCTGTCAATATTCTCATTAAGGACATAATGGAAATGCCATGTTAATTATTAGTTTAAGGTTCAATTAGTAATTTTTTAATTTACGATGAAATTATAAATTTTTTGAAAAAATTCAAAGTGTTTTAGTAATTTTCTAAAATTTATATATTTTTTATTCATAAAAAAATATATTTTAATACTACTTAATTTAATCAATTGATTTAAAACAAATCTCAAAATTAATTTATTCAACATTTTTTTATTTTAATCCATTTTATTCACAATGCAAAACACAAATTTCACAAATATATATATATATATATATATATATATATATATATATATATATATATATATATAAAACACATTTGAAAGCACAAAAACACAACAATACATTTGAGAACACAAATTTATAAGATTTCTTTATCCATATAATAACTTGAAGATTGAATAATTTTCTATTATATATCATTAAAAATTCAAACTCATTTAAAAAATAAAGAGATATATAAATTTAATATGTAAAGCAATATTTCAATAAAATGTTATTTTGGTCTCAAGATACAACACATTCAAATTTTTTTCCTCAATTCTCTATTGTAATCTTTCTTTCTTGTCATCTCTTATTACCTTGTCTTGTATTGTGAAATTAGAAATCTAACATTCTTGTGTTTTCAAATGTATTGTTTTCTATTTATGTTGTGAAATTTGTGCTTTATTATGAACAAAAATAAGGCTGTAAAAACCTCATTTTTTTAAATAAAATATTTTTAATTAAGGTGTTATTTTATTTATCATTTTAAATTTATATTTTTCATGATGGTGTTTTTTAAAGATTATTATTATTATTATTATTATTATTATTATTATTATTATTATTATTATTATTATTATTATTATTATTATTAAATTGAAATTTTATTCTATACAATTTTATTGGGAAGCATTATTTTAAATATATTACTATTATTATTTAGAAAATATTATTTCATATATTTTACTAGTATTTAATTTAATTATATTACCCTAGTACTTTGAACCTAATTGAATGAATCTAATGAAGTTCAAGGACTAAAAAAGTAATTAAAAGTTAAAAAAAAAAACCTTTGAAATTTGTAAAACCAGCAACATCTCCCTCTCCCAAAACCTCCCTCCTTCTCTTGCATCTCACTATCTCCCTCCCCATTCACTATGCTCTAGCAAGACCCAGTGGTGGACGACCATCACCAAACCTCCAGTGACTTCCAGCAGCACCGGCGTAGGCTTCTCGTTCAACAAATGGTGACGGATGACTCGTTTTTCTGGCGGAATGCACAAAGGAAGACGAATGGTTTTTTGGGCAAATGACCGTAGTAAGGTAACTCAGAAACAAAAAATACCAGAATGGGGTAACAACTCCAAAAATTACGAAGAGGGGGCGGGTGGCAGTGGTCAATGCGTGGGACACTGTTCAAAATAGCGTCTGAACAAGGGACGCTGTTCATAATAGCATCCGAAGCTCGGACGCTATTTTGAATAGCGTCCGGATTGAGCCACCTGCAACGGCCCCTTCACGCGAGGAATATTACGTCCCATCAGCTCCGGATGCTAATTATATTAGCATCTTGTACCTCCAGACGCTAATATAATTAGCATCTTTGTGGATGGCGTGCAGTCCAAGTCCAATCTGCAGGGAATCTCCAGTGAAGGGGGACGCTATTTTTATTAGCGTCCCGTGTTCATCCACTCCCCATTTCTACCGCTGCTCTCTCTCCCTGCGCTCTCATCTGCTTTGGGACGCTAATATGATTAGCGTGTTTCTGCTTTGGGAGCGGAGAGGTGCTCTGGGACGCTACTTATAGTAGCGTTTTGCTCGCTGGGACGCTACTATAAGTAGCGTTTTGCTCGCTGGGACGCTACTGCCATGGTGCTGTCGTGTGGACGCTATTCAAAATAGAGTCCCCACGTAAAAACGCTATTTTGAATAGCGTTTTTACGTGAGGACGCTATTTTGAATAGCGTTTTTTTTGCACGCTATTTTAAATTGTATTTTATGTGTTGGGACGCTATTTTGAATAACGTTTTTTTGTTTCTCACCCCTTTCCCATAATTTTTCAAAATCCTACCCCGTTTTAGTATATTAATTTTTTAATTGCCCCTGTACGGTTAATTGCCCTGGTTTTTTGCCATTTTTCGGCAACTCTAACGTCGGATTGAACCCAAACCATTGGTGTTCAACTCCTCTTCCCATGGGCTTTTAAATCCGATCAATCTCACCCCCTAACGTCGTTGGAATCCAGTGAGTTGAGGAGAGAGAAACATAAGTTTTTCGGTTTGATTATAGATAATCCGATCGTCTAATCAATGATCCAAGACTACCTTTGAACTTAGCACGCCGAAAACTTCGAGATGGGACTAACCTCGCTTCGATCATAAACTGTTTAGAAGAGGAGATCATCGAATAATCCAAAGTGCTCAGTGAAATTTTTGAGCCTTTTTTATTTTCATAAATTAAAAATAATTACATGATAATTATTAATAATTTATGGGCTTCTTTTAGGTGCTATCAGATTAGCGATAGCTCACCAATGCTCGGGAACGAGTTTTCTACTCGATTTAGACACCTAGTGGGTTGTCTTGGAAGATGGTTATATTTGCAGTCATTTTCAGCATTTTCAGTTATTTCGGATGCATTTTAGATAGTAGAATTTGCAAATGTAGTCCTAAACTCAAGTTGTATAGTTTTTATCTTAATTAAACTAGCTGGTTAAATTGTAAAATATTCTTGGTTGAGTGAAATTAAGTAAAATGAATTTAATTAATACAAGGACAATATAGAGGACTTTCAGGAATATTTTCACAATTTTTAGAGCACTGGAGATAATTATTTAGACTGTAGAGGAGTTAGAGACCCAAGCTGGAGTTTGGAGATCTGGACTTAGATTAGGTTTCTTATAGGCCCCAAATGAGCATTATAATTGTTGTTGTGGACCTGAGGCGCTATATTATTACTTTTGGTTGAGTTTTATTATAGGGGATTATGTATAATTACAGAAAAGATTTTGCCGAAATTTCAACAAGACCTTAAGATTTATTTTTACTTTTATAATTTGAATTAAGTCATTAATTTTGTCAGTCATTTGATAAAAGTTAGTGTGTATGTATAGATGCCTAAAACTAGTGCAATTCTAATTTGTAATGCACATCTAACACATATAACAAACAATTCACCTAATATTCATACGAAAAGATAATTCGGAGCTACACACACACCTAGTGTATTACATCAATTAATGTATAAATATGGGATTGATTCTCCATACAGTTCTCTTAATCCAAATCCTGCCAGCAAGCTTAACTCAAGCCAAATGTTCGTTTAAATCCAAGTACAAGGGCCAGCAAGATCAACTTAAAGGCGTGCCTCACCCCGACTTTCCATATTAATAAAAATCGGGTTCCAGTAAGATTAGCTCAAGTTGCGACTACTCGTCCAATTTATATCCATCCTATACCATATATATATAACACACTAGAGTTGTGAACGGTTCTTGGGGTCCCGAGCTGAACTGAAGAACTGTACTGAACCAATAGGAAACGTACCGAACTGAACTAATTTTGACACTTTGGTTCAATTTTAGTTCTTCACTAAGAATCGAACTAAAATCATATTGAAACTGAACCAAAACTGAACCAAAAATTGAATTTGTACATATGATTTTTTTAGATGCATTATATACTTTCAATATAATTATATATATATTTATATACGTATGTATAATTATGAGCTAAATACAACCAAATATTATATTTTATTTCTCTATATTTTCTTAATAATTTTAAATATAAATACATTAAATTACCTTATAACTTTTAATTATATATATATATATATATATTAATTCATAATTATATTTGTATCTTATAATTAAATATTACATAATAATAGTTAAAATATATATTATATAATATACTTACTCATAAATTATACATACACTTTATAGTTAAAGATTATATAATTTAGAAATAACTAAAAGATATATTATATGATATATTATTGTAACACCCTAGGCAAATCCCACATCGGCAAAACACGGGAGAGATGCTGGGTTTATAAGTTGGCGGTTCGTAACCCCTAGTGACGCGTTTTAAAACCGTGAGGGCTTCAGCTCAGAGCGGACAATATTATTAGTGGGCCGGGCCAATATTATTAGTGGGCCGGGCCATTACATTCGTGGTATCAGAGCCACTTTGCGTGCAACCTTGGGCGATGGTGAGGCAAACCTCAGCGAGGACGTTGAGTCCCATAAGGAGGGTGGATTGTAACACTCTAGGCAAATCCCATATGGGCAAAATACGGAAGAGATGCTGGGTTTATAAGTTGGCAGTTCGTAATCCCTAGTGACACGTTTTAAAACCGTGAGGGCTTCCGCCCGGAGCGGACAATATCACTAGTGGGCCGGGCCGTTACAATTATATATTGATAATTCAATTCAAAACTTAAATTCTGCTTTAACTATGACTTTTTAATGAAATAATTATATATAATTATTTCAATAATCGATAACCAAACCGAAATTGAGAATCATACCAAACTAAAACTAAAATAGTGAAGAACTGAATTGGAACTATATCAAAATTTTAATTTGGTTTCGATTTCTAGGTAGACCCTGAAGCGAACTAGAACCACACACCCTATAACACACAACTCCAAACTATCTTCAAGGTGACAAACATAAGTATTTAACAATAATTAAATAGATAGCAACATTAATGCCTTTGATATATTTTAACTAATTATATGCATAAATAAATATTTATAAAAATGCATGAACATGTCATACATATAGGTAATATTGAAATTACAAAAACAACCAATACCTAACTCACAGACTAGTTAATTCATTAAGTTAAACGTCCACTCGTATTTAATATTTTTCCCCATGTGGCAGGAGTAGAAATTTTATTTCAGAGTTTAACCTGTATTTTTCTCGACAAATTGCTATACTGCTTAGTTACTAATTTTTATTATATTATTTATTTATTTGTTTATTTATTTATATCTTAAAACTCTGCTGTGATCTTGGTGTATAAATATATTAGTTTAATTAATTATATTAAGTGAACTACTTATGTTGAGAATTGGGGTTAAGTTAGACTTCCCTAATTATGTGTTTATGATGGCTATTAGGATGAGATGGCCTTTTAATTATAATATTTCATTTTGTCTTGTATGGTGAGTTCTGAGTTGCATCTAGTTATGGGTTTGTAAATAATAAAACTTGCTATGAACTTCGGGTCTTTATACTTGCGTAAATTCTAATGTTGGTTCGACCCATAGAGTTTAGTCATGACAGAATTAAAATGAAAAATATTTAAATGTTAAACAAATTAACTTTAAGACTTTTTTTAAATTGACTGATAGAATTGAACAGAATCAAAACATATTTTTATGAATAACAAATATCTTATAAATTATATGAAAATTGCAAAAAATAAAAATCTTAATTTTTTAAAAAATTTACAATTTCACCCTAAATTAAAATTTGCCAAATAAATCTCGAACTATAAGACTGATGTGGCATTTCTGTTATTTTACTAAGGATTGCTGAAGGTAGGTTGTAATTAGGAAAACATGAAAAATATAGAATTTAATTAGTAATTCAATCAGTATATGACTGTTAAAGACTAAAAATAGGAATCCTGTTGGGCGGCTGATCTTTGATATGCATCACTTATAACACCTTTATTTCCTTGGCGGCTTCTTGATTTTCCCATCCCACAGTAACCCGTCTGCGCTGCCTATAGCTTGATTTGTCTGCTTCAAGTTCTTTGACAAAGAAAACTGCAGTTGTACCATTTTGAAACAAGTCCTGAGGATTACATAAGACCAGTTATAGTTGATACAACCAATGCCCCAAGGATATTGAAGATAGCTCAGGAGTTTATTTATTTCTTTAGTTGATCAGATGGGTAGGCATGAAATCACTGAGGAGCTCAACGAAGCATTACAATCAGATCAGCCTGCAAACACCACAACAGCGAGTCTGCCTGGAACCAATCAACCTGAGACTCAAGATTCTTCCACTAGCTTGTTAGTTGTTAATCTAATGATTGGACATCCCTAGACGACAGGATTGTTCGATTGTCCTCAAGATCAAAGAAATGGTAAATCTCCAGCTCGGAAATAAAAAAAAAATTGATTTTTTTTCTCTATCTGAACATCAACATTCAACAAGATCATCGTCTTTCTTATCTATTTTGACAGCCATTGTTACGGCATTTCTGTTGGGAACTTAGAAGAGTTTTTACAAAATTCAAACACTGAAAGAAAACAGATAAGCACAAAAGTTTTCTGCTAGAAACTTCTCTCTGTTGTGTCTTTATTTGATACTAAGACTGCCTATTAAGTAGGCAAAAAAAGATAACAATAACAAACTAATTCAGAAAAAAAAAAGGAATCACTTAACATCATGCGCATGACTCAAATAACAAAAAAGAAAACATGGAACACAGCAGGAAAATAGGAACAATGGAACACAGCAGGAAAATAGGAACAAAAAAAAACTGAAGTTTGAATCGGTTCTCAACACCCCCTTGATTCAAACTTGCAGACTCCAATATGAGCTCTTAAGTATTCATACTTGCTTATGGAAAGTGACTTTGTAAGAATATCAGCTGCTTGCTCAATTGTACTGCAATACTTCAAGGCTATTACTCCATCTTTTACAAGATCACGAATAAAGTGAGCCCGAATGTCGATATGCTCCGTTCTTCCATGATGGACTAGATCTTTTGACATTGCAATTGTAGCCTTGTTGTCACAAAAACTTTCAGTTGCTTCTTTTTGTTCCTGACCAAGATCTGATAAAAGTCTTCTCAACCAGATGCTGATGAAGTTGTAGCCACGTATTTAGCTTCTGAGGATGATAGTGCAGTGGTTGCTTGTTTTTTTGAGCTCCACGAAATTGCTTCTAATCCAAGACTGAAAATGTACCCTGAAGTGTTTTTCCTATCGTCCATGCAGCCTGCCCAATCACTATAAGTAAACCCAAGTAATTTGTGATTTGAATCATAACCATACCATATACCAAAGTCAATTGTTCCTACTACATAACGCAGAATTCTTTTTGCTGCTCCAAAATGATGCTTTGAAGGAAAGTGCATGAATCTTGAGATCACTCCCACTGAGAATGCAATGTTTGGTCTTGTGTGTGTCAAGTAAATTAGTCCACCAACCAAACTCCTAAAGATTTTTTCATTCATTGATCCATTTCTATCATCAATTTGTTACTTTTCATTCACATTCATGTTGTGGATGCCGTTTTACAATTTTCCATGTTGAATCGTTTAAGAAGATCTACAACATATTTTCTTTGTGAGATGAACAATCCTCCTTCTGCCTGTTTCACTTCAATTCCAAGAAAGTAATGCAATAGACCCAAATCTGACATTTCAAATTCCTTCTTCATGTATAGTCGAAATTCATCAATGAGAGAGGGAGATGAACCCATATATATTATGTCATCAAAATAGAGACAAACGAAAAGGAAATTTTTATCTTGCATTTTTGTATAGAGGGTGGGTTCATTTTTACTTCTTTCAAAGCTATTCTGCAAGAAATATGAATCAATTTTTGCATACCAAGCCCGAGGTGCTTGCTTTAGGCCATATAAGGCTTTCCTCAACTTGTAAACTTGTTCTTCTTTTCCAGAAACAATGAAGCCTTCTGGCTGTGAAACATAAACTTCTTCTTCTAATTCTCCATTTAAAAAAGTAGATTTAACATCAAACTGATATATAGGCCAATTTAATTGAGCAGCTAAGGTAAGTAAGGTTCTTACAGTCTCAAACCAAGCAATAAGAGAAAATGTATCTTCATAATCCACACCTTGCTGCTGTGAGTATCCCTTTGCTACCAATCGTGCTTTATGCTTCTGTATACTCCCATCTGCATGAAACTTTGTTCTGAAAATCCATTTTACACCAATGGCCTTCTTGCCTTTGGGAAGATCCACCAACTCCCAAGTCTTATTGTTTTGAATTGCTGCAAGTTCTTCATTCATTGGTTTTATCCATTCTTCTTTCTCTACTGCTTCTTCAAAGGTAGTTGGATCAGCCACATACATAGCTTGTGTTGTTGTATAGATTTCTCTTAGAGACCTTGTCTTTCGTGGAGGAGTATCATCGAATGAACTTTATGGCGAGGAGGAGCTACTTCCTGGACTTGTCAAGGCTAACATGCTTGGGGAAGCTGAAGTTGAGGGAGATCTTGGAGATGTTTGCAATTGTCTTTCATTTAAATGAGCCTCCATGCTTGTTGGAACTTCAAATTGCACTCCATTTTCACTTTCATGCCATTCCCATCTTGCTTCTTCATCAAAGATAACATCCCTGCTAATGATTACTGTACTATTGATAGGATTGTATAGTCTATAGGCTTTGGTGTTAGAACAGTAACCCATAAAAATGCATTTGAAGGATTTCTCATCAAGCTTACTGCGTTTATGGGAGTCAACCAATGCATATTCAATGCAACTAAAGATTCTTAGATGACTTACCCAAGGTCTCCTTCTCGTCCAAGCTTCATATGGTGTTTGATTTGGTACTGCTCTTGTTGGGGACAAATTTAATATATAAACTGCTGTAGCCACCGCTTCTCCCCAAAACTGATTCGATAATCCTTTTGCTTGTAACATGCTTCTTGCCATCTCAACTACCGTACGATTCTTTCGTTCTGCCAACCCGTTTTGCTCAGGTGTATATGGTGCAGTCAGCTCCCTATGTATCCCATGCTCTTCACAGAAATCATTGAAATCTTTGGAGGTAAATTTGCCACCTCTATCAGTTCGTAACACCTTGATACACTTGCCACTTTGCTTCTCTACTAGTGCTTTAAACCTCTTGAATGCTCCAAAAGCTTCAAATTTGAGTTGAAGAAAATACACCCAGCTCATTTTGCTATAGTCATCTGTAAACAACAAGAAATACTGACTTCCTCCAAAGGATTCAGTTTTCATAGGGCCACATAGATCAGCATGCATAAGTTCTAGACTACTTGAAGCTCTCCATGATCTACCAATAGGAAATGGTTTTTTACTTTGTTTCCCATATACACATGCTTCACACAAATCTACCGATTAAATGTTAGGTAACCCAGACACCATTTCTTTTTGATGTAGCAATTTTAAACCTTTCATGTTCAAGTGCCCATATCTTAAATGCCACAATTTAGATTCATTTTTTCCTTTAACAGCTATAGCATGCTTTTCAATACAAGAGATTTCAAGAGGAAATAGTTTGTTTTGAGTCATGCATACCTCAACTACAATATGGTTTGTTTTCTGATCTTTGATCACGCATGAAGAGTTTTCGAACTATATTGAGAAGCCATTGGCCACCAATTGTCCTATGCTCAATAAATTCTGCGTTAGACTGGGAACAAAAAACATGTTGTGTAGAAGCTTTGTATCTCCACAGCTACTGACTGCGACAATGCCTCTTCCTTCCACTTGCATTTGTTTATCATCTCCAAGCCTCACCTTGATCTTATAAGATTCATCTAGCTCTTTAAACAATGAACGCAGACCTGTCATATGGTTAGAACAACCACTATCCAGAAACCAAATGTTACTTGAAACTTCTGTTTTTTTCAAGTTTAGCCATAAAAAGCTTGAATTCCTCCTCTTCTTTCTCCTCCTCTGCATAATTCACTTGTTGATCTTTGTACCAACAATCAGCTTTTATATGATCATATCTCTTGCAATGATAACATTGAATGTCATTCTTGTTATTTCTTTGCTCATTGGACTGCCTTTGTTGCTCGTCAAATTGACCTCAGCCTCTTCCTTTGCCACGGCCACGATCATGGAATCCTCTTCTTCCACGGGTCCAAGGTTGTTCGTCATACTAATTGAAGTCTTCTTGTTTTTTTGAAGATTCTCCCTTCACATGAAAAGCCTTATCTTCACTTTGTTCCATTGTGCAGTTCAATCTTGCTTCATGTGCTTGTAAGGATCCCATCAATTCTTCAAATGAAAATACAAACATATCCTTGGATTCCTCTATGGCAGTGATGACGTAATCAAATTTCAGGGTCAGACTCCTTAGAACCTTTGCAACAATTGTTTGATCCTCAATTGTCTCACCAAAGGATCTCATTTTGCTAACAATTGCAGAGACCCTAGAAAGGAATTCCTTCACTAACTCCTCTTTCTTCATGATTGATGTATCAAAATCTCGACGAAGAGACTACAATTTTATAGCAATAACTTTTGCATCCCCTTGAAACTCCTTTTGCAAAATTCTCCAGGCTTCCTTTGCTGTAGTTGCTGCCATAATCCTTGAAATATGTTCTCATGTACTGCTTGTTGAATAAAGAACAGGGCCTTCGAATCCCTCTCCTTGTTCTCTTTCAGCTGAGCTTCATCATCTGGATCAGTGTATCCATTCTCAACCAAATCCCAAAGGTCTTGAGATTTAAACAAAGTCTTCATCTTAATACCTGCACTGCACTTCTCTCCATTGAAGACAGGTATAAGAGGCTGAGAGGAAGAGATAGTGTTTGCTGCCATCGCTCAATCTCTCGTATTTCTCTCGTAACTCACTTTTCTCAATCGCCCAGTGCAAGACCCAACCTGGCTCTGAAACCACTTTTGTTGGAAACTTAGAAGAGTTTTTACAAAATTCAAACACTGAAAGATAACAGATAAACACAAAAGTTTTCTGCTAGAAACTTCTCTCTGCTCTGTCTTTATTTGATACTAAGACTGCCTATTAAATAGGCAAAAAAAGATAATAATAACAAACTAATTCAAAAAAATAAGGAATCACTTAACATCATGTGCATGACTCAAATAACAAAAAAGAAAACAAACACAGCAGGAAAATAGGAACAGAAAAAACTGTAGTTTGAATCAGTTCTCAACAATTTCTTCCTTATGTAACTTTCAGACAGATAGCAGAAGTATTGGATGAAGGAAAGTCTAGTAAGTTTCCCTACATGGCCTGTCCCTTTTATTCTTCTTCCAAATCTATGAAAATGATGTTAACAGTGAATGCAGCTTGTGGCTGTAGGAGTTCCTGTTACTTCTTGCTGATGCTTGCTTCATACTCTCAGTGGATTTTGAGTATGTAGTACACAACCAGGCTGAGAAAGAACTTCAACTTGGAAGAAGCTCCCTATGCAGATGTGGCATCTCATATTTTTCGTCCATGTTGTTCCCTTTGCCAGGAGTTCAGAGAGCTTAAAAGCAGAGGACTTGACCCTGCTCTAGGTACTATCCTGCTCAGTACTTATCAGTCTTGCTAGTCTCTAAATGTGTTCAATTATATTCAGAAATATTGTCATAAGGAAATTAGACTATATGTTAATACATGAGATCACAAAGTCTTCCTTTTCCTGGAACTTTGAATGTAGGTTAGAATGGAATCCTTCCTCAACAACAGGGAAGACGGTCTGATGATGAACAACTAAATGTTCCTCCTCAATATCAAGCCATGTCTAAGTAAATTCGTGTGTTCTTTTTTTTTTTTTTTTTAATAGGGTTTGCCAAGTTTATTCACCAGAATATTTAAGCCAAAAAATTAAGAAGAGCAGACCTGCAAATTTTTTGAGCTTACTCTTTTTTTCTTTTGTCTCATGTGTTAAAGAAGGTCAAAGAAGAGACCAATTTGAGGAGTGCCTCCTTAGAACATATTCTAGAGGCAGAAAGCCTGTTGTCATTTCAATTTTTCAATATGCGTGCCTTTCTAGTTAAAAAAAATAAAAATAAAAATAAAAAAAAATCCATGGGAAGGACCAGTTCAGAAAAGACATGTAAATCCTTTTCCAACATTATATGAAAATGATATTCTTATTAGATTCTGAAAGGAAAAAGATTACAATATTAATGAAGAATTAATATGGTTTTCATAAAATGGTGATTAACTCTCTGTTTGGAATGGAAAACTTTATAAGAATTTAATTTAATTTTTTTTTTGTTAATACTCATGAAAGAATTTAATTTTTTTAATTTGAAAAAAAAAATTTTAAATAGAAATCAACATAATTATAAAAAGATTCAATTAAATTCTTTTATTTGAAATTGAGTTTGTTAATAGGAGCCAAAGCATTGCTATTCATCCCCAGTGTACTTGATCTTCCTGATCTCTATTCATGGAAGAGAACTTTCCTCATCTGTAATGAGAGCACTAACCCATTTTACGTTAGAAATCTGAAATTTTACATTGCATTTTTTATGATTTACTTAATAGTATTATTTGGACTGTTTTTAAGGAATTATCACCTTGGAAGCTATTAAAAATGATTATAATTTAATCATTAAAAAAATCTAAAATACTTAAAACTATTTTTCAACATCATCCAATTAATATGATATTTTAAAAAAATAATAAATTTAAACTACAATGTTAAAATAGATTCTTAGTGTAACACCCCAAAATTTTATTATTTATGAGTATTTTTGATATTTTAATTTTATTTAAATTTTAGGAATTTTTTTGAGATTTTTCGGATTTTAAAAATCGGGTTCGATTTTCCGAAAATATAAACTTTGATGATTTTTAAAAATTAATTTAAAGACCACGTGGCAAAACTAAAAATATATTTGGAGTCTACGTATTTTTCTGAGTTTTACGGAATTTTTTCGGAATTTTTGGACCTCGTTTTCGGTCCCGAGGCAGAGTAAAAATTCAAAATTTTGTATTTCGAATCGAACCGGCCGAATCGAACCGGACCGGATCGGACCGGTCGAATCGAACCGGCTCCCTTTCCTTTTTCTTCTCCCGCGCGCGTCGTCCCTCTCTTTTCTCTTTCTTTTCTCTCTCCTCCCCTCCCCTTGCTGCCGCCTCCAATTTCTCCGGCCAAATCCGGCCGATCCGGCCACCGATTGGACCGGGTCTTGTGTCTAAAATCATCTACTCGGCGAGAGCTTTCCATAGACACCAAGAACGCCGAAATCCATCGAGCGGTTTGTCCGATTTTTGCTCGGGAAGATTTTAGCCCATTTCGACTTTTGGGCTAGATTTCTAAAACCGTGAATCCCACGAGAAACCGAGGCCACCAAAGACGCTCCATTCGCCGAGAGCTTCGCAACGACATAAATTTCGAATTTTTCCGACACCGCTTTTGGTGGGTCCCACTAACTTCGCAGGTGTAATTTCGAGCATTAAATGAGCTTAGAAAATTCTGAAAAATTTATGTGCCAACCCCCGTGTTATGGGCTTCGTTTAGGTATCCTCGATTCGCGGAAATTCGACAGTTGACCAGGTCTGCAAATTTCGGGCCAGACAGACCCGTGACCGGAAAAGTCTCCGAATTGGGCCGAGGTTTTGGCTAGCCCCATTGTCGACGCCCCGAGCGCCAACGAAGTCGAATTGGCAAAGGTAAACCCGAACCTAGTTTTTACGTAATTTTCTAGTGCTTAAATAGGATTAAAAATCCATAAAATATTCGTGGTAGCTTAGAAAATTACGATTCTTTTTGCAATAGCTTAGTAATATTGCTAAGGACCATGGGCAAAGTTTTATAATTTTTAGAGCTTGTTTGGGCGCTTTTTGCAAAAATGATCAATAATAAGGACTAAATTGAAATTTTGCGTATTGTGATGGATGATTGATTTGATGGGCCTGGGAGGGGCTGTGTGATATGATTGAACTGTTGATGTATGGATTGTGAGTATAGAAGTGCGTTTTTAGCCCTTTTGCAGTTGGGTAGGTCCTAGGTATAGGGAGACTCACGGATTTTCGCACGACTTAGGACGTAATTGGTCTTTTCTTTATTTGTATTGAGTCGATTGTATTAAATAAATGTAATATGATTGTCGGTGAGCTGATGCCTTCTTCCTCCGCCCGGCCACACAAGAATTTGTCGTCAAGTCCGTGAGTAAAATATTAATTTTAATTATAATTTCGATATTATTATATGTTCAAGATGCCCATGCATCACTTATATGCATATATTTATGTAGTTAAACTCTAGGCACGATTTATGTTGCATTCATAATCATGATGTACCATGGATGTTGTTGTGGTAATTTGGAGCAAGGTGCGTGCGTTGGCGTGCGTGTGATGTGGTGTGGACTATGGATAGGACGGTAGTCACGGCTTGAGTAATTCAGGGACCCGTTCCTTCGAGGGGTAGTCACGGCTTGAGTAATTTGGGACCTCGATTTGGTTATTAAGTGGAAGTCCGAGCTTGAGTAATTCGGCACCAAAGTTGGATTTAAGAGAGTCAGATAGGATCACCCCATATGTTATGATTGATACTACAGGGTGTGTGAGTGCTCCAAATTACCTTTTTGATGTTATGATGTGAAAATGTTGTTGATGTTGCATTTCACTCTACAGGGTGCATTAGTTCTAGATAGTTGATACTGTGTGTATATCCGCAAGTGCACGGGTCACAGTAGTATAGTTTTTAAAATTGATATCGATCCCACAGGGAATTGTGCTTAAATTGGAAATAAAAGTATAAGCAAATTAGAATGACAAAAATTAAAAGATATTAAAAATAAAATCTAAAAATTAAAATTAAGACAAAAATTAAAGATGTAAAATGAAATTTGGAATTAAAATTGGTATTTGAGGAATTAAAACTAGATCAATCAATTAACTAAAATTAATTAAACTAGATTACCCAAAAATTAATTTGAAATTTCTATTTATGAAATTGAGAGGAATTAAATCTAAATTCAATAAAAATAAAAATAAAGTGATTATAGAAATTGGATTTAAATTGGATTTAAATTTAAATTGCTATTTATGAGGTTTGGAGGATTTATATCTAATTTCAATGAAAAATAAATTGATTCTAGAGATTGGATTTTTTCAATATTGTTTGCATGTGATTTTTCCCTAATTTAGCCAAACACATGAGAATTGCAATTTTGAGGGAAATCAATTCTTAAATTTTTGAAACCTTTTCAAGCATCTCAAAATTGGTTTTCATTAAATCAAACCCTGCTTTCACTGTATTTCAAATCTAACAAAACCCATTTAATGCTCTAATTGATTTTTGGAAAGTTCCCCTTAATCTTCTTAGCTTATTTCTAACACCAAGAAAATAAAGTTTATTGCAAGATTATCCATCCCCAATATTCACTTTTCAGTCCATCTATTAAGGATTAAAACTTAACTTAATGAGGGCCCATTCATCAAGCAAGGAAATAAGCACACAAGCAATAAATCAAAATATAACAATCTTCATTTAAATGGCTAAATCAGTTCAAAACCACAAAACAAATCAATATTTACAAACCCATCTCTAGAATCTCAATAAACTACTCACAAATCATTGTTTAAACATAAACCCAAATGAAGAAATGAAGAAATAATGTAAATGTAAGCTTAGAGGGTAGAAAAACCAAGAATCAAGCAGGATCTCTCGCAGAAAAGTGCGTAAACTTGATCCTTGTCACTGGAAGAAGATGCAGAAAATGCAGAAAATGCTCCTCTTTCTCTCTTTCTCACTTTTACCGAAAATGACTCCCTTGCTCTCTATATGGAAAGAAAGTGATAAAATGGGTCTTTATATAGGCTAAGGGACTGTTCTAGAATGGGTAAAAGGGGGAAGGATCCAGAAAAGGTGAGGTAAAAGTCGAGTAACGGAAATGCCACGCCAACAATTTTCCAAGAAAACGACATAAGCCGAGTCGGTTGTGTCGCGGGTTGTGTCGCCTCGGCGTGAATATTCGACGATCGACACAACTCGCGACATGAGCTAATCGGTTGTCAGCCGCAGTTGTGTCGCCTCGGCCATTTTTTTCTCAACTTCAAAATTCTTGCAATTCGATTTTAATCTCCTCCAAATGGCTACTCTGATCAAAATACATCAAATTTCTCCAGATTTAACCTACAAAACAAATAAATTCCAAAAATTAAACTAAGAAATGTGAAAATTGTAAAATTGACTAAATATATATTAATATCTAAAATAATAGCTATGAGTAAGGGTAAATTATGTGCAAAAATAACACCTAAATGATGATCTAAAATGCATGCATCAAATTCCCCCATACTCAAACTCTTGCTTGTCCTCAAGCAAAATTTCATTGAAACTCATTTGGAAGGGAATAGAATCAGTCTTTGAAAACTCAAAAATTCACTAATCCAAACTACCAACTTACCTCTAGCCACCAACATTCCAAATTCCCACCAGCAAAAGCACAAAGAATGAAGCAAGCACTCTCAACTATTACAGAATAGCTAAGAATTAACCAATCAACCCAAGCAACAAATACCAACCAACTACAAGAGTCAATTGTGCCAAAACAAACCTAAATGAAATAGATAGCCAATGTGTCTCAAATAGATGGTGAGTAATGTATGAAAGATTATATTGCCAAACCCATATGCAAGCATAAAAGATCTAACTCTACTAATGTAACAAGCATTTTTCAAAGAATCATTAGGTCTTTTTAAGGGTTGTAATGGGGTCAAATAGGGTAAGATTGTGGTTAACAAAGAAAGGGAATAAGGTAAACAAAATATGAGAATAATATTAACCATGAAACTCAAAGTGCATCCATTTTTTTTTTTTTTTTTTTTTATAATAATAATTTTTTTTTTTTTTTTTTTTTTATCAAGAGGAAAGAAATTCACAATGAATCTCAAGTACTATCACAATGATTATACAAAGGGACTACTTTTTATGCTTATTTATTTTATTTTATTTTGATTTTGTATGTGTCCCTATTTCATGTTACACCCAAAATTACCTTTGGGATATTTTGGTGACCTTTTCAACTTTTCACAATTACTCTAGCACTTTTCAAGATGTTTCAATCCTCCGAGCCTTTTTTTTTTTTATTTTTTTTTTTTTTTATTTTTTTTTATTTTTTTTTTTATGCACTTAATTGCTAAAATACTATTCTCATAGATAGGTGGTAGTGTTTAGGTTTAATGGCTCGGTAAATGATTTGGGTTCCAAAGAAATTAGGGAATTAAGGTTCAAGGGGGTTTGCAAGGGTTAAAATGAAATTAAGGTAGGTTAAGGCTAAATGTGAGGTTTAAAATATGAAGAAATGCCTAAATCATATTCTTATCAAATGCAAGTTAAAAATTTCGCTTTGAAAGATCTAAGATGCTTGTTCTAGGAATGGTGAGACGACAATGACCATTTTCTTTCTTAAAGGCTTATCTAGACACTCAAAACTCAAAATAACTAATCAGAATCTGTATACCTAGATGAATGTATTAATTTTCAGCTATTAAGTAAGAGAAAGAATAATGCTTAAGACTTTGTACCCAGCTGGAACTTTCATTCCACTAACCATCTAAAGGCAAGTTGGATTGCTTGAATAAGTGGCTTATGGAATTCAAAGACTGGTTTAAAAATCCAAAAATTGTGAATGAATGAATGAAATGCATGAGTGTATAAATGTATAGTCAACCTATATGCAACTAAGTACTAAGTATATATGAAGCTATATGCAGTGTATATATGTGAATATGTACAAGTATGAAGTAATGAGTGTGTCACTATATGCAAATGAAAAAGGAAAAAAAAATAAAATAAAATAATTTTTGCAAAAAATTTACCCTCTCCCCCATACTCAGAATGAACATTGTCCTCAATGTTAAAAGAGTGCAAGGAATGTGATAATTATGTGCATAAAGAAATGGGTAGCTCATATGTGCATAAAGAATTATTACCCTGTTGTATAAGCGATAGCACAACTTGTGTTGAAAGTGACACAAGCTGAGATGAGAATTGTTACCTCATTGAAGTGCAGCCAATTTAATTAAGTAAAATTTGGATACAATTCAGCACTCATTGCAAAAGAAACAGTGCAATGGAAGCCATTAAATCAATTAAACTCAAAAAGTTGAAATAGAGAGTTAAGCTCAAAAATATAGCCATCTAGTGTAAATTCGAAATAGCAAATCAAAGCAAGTGAGCAATTGTACTAAAGATATAAAAGAAAAATGTACGTTATGAGGAACTAAAAAAAAACTGAATAAGTAAACAGTTCAAGAAAAACAACACAAACAAAATATTAACTAAATAAGTTCAAAATACTAATTAATTAAGCAACGAAATTAAAGACATGAAATGTTTTTTTTTTTTTTTTTTTATTTTTTTTATGCTCATTTGCTTGCAATGAATTGCATCCCATCTGCACAAGGAAATTAGAACAATGTTAAACTCTGAATACGGAGTATATAAAAAACTTAAAACAAATATATATATGAAAGAAATAAAGAATCAATGAAAAATTATGAGTTATGCCCAAAAATGCTAAGTTTAGGTCTTTAGCTTGACCATACTCACTCAAAATGTTATGGAGAATGAGAAAGATAGCAAGTTGCTATCTTCTCAATTGGCTCACCAACTGAATAGTGCCTCAATCTTTGTCCATTTACCTTGAAATTACCAGATTTTTCACCAAAAATTTCCACAGCACCATGAGGTAAAACTTTCACAATTTTGAATGGACCTGACCACCTTGATTTTAATTTTCCTGGAAAAAATTTCAACCTTGAATTGAATAAGAGAACAAAATCTCCTTCTTTAAAGTCCTTTTTCTTGATATGCTTATCATGCCATTTTTTTGTTCTTTCTTTATAGATCTTAGCATTTTCATAAGCATCAAGTCTCAATTCTTCTAACTCATCAAGTTGCAAAAGTCTTTTGTGTCCAGCAGCTTGTAAATCAAAATTGATTGCTCTTATGGCCCAATAAGCTTTATGTTCTAACTCTACGGGCAAATGGCATGATTTCCCAAAAACTAACCTATAAGGTGTAGTTCCTATGGGGGTTTTAAATGCTGTTCTATATGCCCAAAGAGTGTCATCTAATTTAAGGGACCAATCTTTTCTGGACTTATTGACAGTTTTCTCCAAGATTTGCTTGATTTCTCTATTTGTGATTTCTACTTGGCCATTTGTTTGAGGGTGATATGGTGTGGCAATCCTATGCTTTACCCCATATTTTCTCATCAATTTTTCAAATTGGTGGTTGCAAAAATGGCTACCACCATCACTGATTATGGCACGTGGGGCACCAAACCCTGGTAAAAACAAATTTTTTCAGAAATTTCACCACAACTTTTGCATCATTGGTAGGTGTAGCAATAGCTTCTACCCATTTAGATACATAGTCCACCCCTACCAAGATATATTTATTCCCATAAGAAGATGGAAATGGCCCCATGAAATCAATTCCCACACATCAAATAATTCAACTTCTAATATGGACTTGGGTCATCTCATCTCTCTTGGAAATGTTGCCTACTCTTTGACACCTATCACACCTGCTTACAAAGTCTCTCACATGTTTAAACATTTTAGGCCAATAGAAACCTGATGTCAAGACTTTTTCAACAGTTTTTGAGACACTAAAATGACCACCATATTCAGAGGAATGACAATGGTAAATAACATCATTTATTTCTTCCTCCGTATACATCTTCTAATTATTCCATCATTGCATCTCCTAAACAAAAGAGGTTCTTCCCAAGAATAAAATTTAACATCATGCAAGAATCTTTTCTTTGTCGCTAAGACAAATCAGTGGCAAGACACCACAAGACAAGAAATTCACAATATCAAGAAACCATGGAAGTGCAGAATTCAACACATACAATCGCTCATTCAT
Organism: Hevea brasiliensis; assembly: GCF_030052815.1. Lineage (NCBI taxonomy): Eukaryota > Viridiplantae > Streptophyta > Magnoliopsida > Malpighiales > Euphorbiaceae > Hevea > Hevea brasiliensis. The sequence continues at coordinate 104,538,376 of NC_079498.1, forward strand.
GAAAAATTCATCAATTGGCACAATTTCATCATCTTTATTTTCGCTTTATCCTAGAAAGGTGATCACCACCACATTCTCAACACCCTTTTATCTCTTATTTCCAAATCAAATTCTTGAAGTAATAAAATCCATCTAATCAACCTAGATTTAGCTTCTTTCTTGCTCATTAAATACTTTATTGCCGCATGATCAAGTGAAAACAATTACCTTTGAGTTGACCAAATAATAACGAAATTTATTGAGTGCAAATACTACCGCAAGGAACTCCTTTTCAGTTGTGGCATAATTAACTTGATCTTCATAAAGGGTTAGGCTTGCATAGTAAATGGCATAAGGTTTTCTATCTTTCACGCCAAGGATACCCAACAAAGAAACTCGCTTGCATCACACATGATTTCAATGGCAAAGTCCAACTGGGGTTGCATGATAGGAGCCGTTGTTAATGCCGCCTTTAACCTGCAAAAGCAACCATACAATCTTGATTAAAATCAAATTTAACATCATGATTCAAAAGATTTGTTAAGGGTTTAGCAAGTTTAGAAAATCCTGAATAAATCGCCAGAAACCCAAAGATGTCCAAGAAAACTTCGTACTCCTTTGACAGTGGTTGGAGGGGGCATTTTTTCAATAATTTCTATTTTAGCTCTATCCACTTCAATTCCCCTATTGGAGATTAAATGCCCTAAAACGATTCCCTCTTGGACCATAAAGTGGCATTTTTCCCAATTCAACACCAAATCATTATCAGCACATCTCTGCAAGATTTTAGACAAATTAGTCAAGCATGAATCAAAATTAGTGCCATATACTGAAAAGTCATCCATGAAGACCTCCATAATTTCTTCAATAAAATCAGAAAAAATGGCCATCATGCACCTTTGAAATGTGCCAGGCGCATTACACAATCCGAATGGCATCCTTCGATATGCAAAAGTGCCATAGGGACATGTAAAGGTAGTTTTTTTCTTGGTCATCAGGATGGATTGGAATTTGAAAGAAACCAGAATATCCATCTAAGTAACAAAAGAATGAATGCTTGGCTAATCTCTCTAACATTTGATCCATAAAAGGAAGGGGAAAATGGTCTTTTCTTGTAGCATTGTTCAATTTCCTATAGTCTATGCACATTCTCCAACTCGTAATAGTTCTAGTGGGTATCAATTCATTATTTTCATTTTTAACAACTCACCCCACCTTTCTTTGGTACAACATGCACAGACTAACCCACTCACCGTAAATGGGGTAAATAATTCCCGCAGCTAGTTATTTGAGGATTTCCTTTTTCACAACCTCCTTCATTGTAGGATTCAATCTTCTTGGGTGTTCAATGGAAGGTTTACTTTTTGTCTCAAGGATTATCCTATTCATACATACTGTTGGACTATTTGCCTTTATATCTTCATTTGCTTAAGACAAAACTCTTCTATATTCTCTCAAATCTCTCAACATTTTTTCAATCTCAATATCACCAAACATGCATTAATTATAACAGATATGTTTCATTGGGTCCAAGAAAAGCATACCTGAGGTTGGAAGGAAGAGGTTTAAGATCTACCTTTGGGGCATCCTCTACCTTTAATGATGGTGGTTTGATCTCCAAATTTTGCACTCCTTCAAGTTGAAAAATTGTGGCTTCAGGATGTGGTGGAGAGCTCTCCAAGTGTTGTGCAAAAGCAGCTATGTTGTGATTATCATCATCAATGCTCCCACCATGGACTAAGCAATTTTCAAGTGGGTCTTGTGGATAGCTTTGTCCAAATGCTCTTGAACAATCTCATCAATAATGTCTACCCGCAAACAAGACTCAACTTCTTCATGTTTTCTTTTCATGGCTGGATTGATGTTGAATATCATTTGATCATCTCCCACTCTAAGTGTCAATTGCTCACCCTTCACATCAATTAATGCACCAGCTGTTGCCAAGAAGGGTCTTCCCAATAAGATAGGAACTTTTGTGTCTTCTTCCATATCTAAAATGACAAAGTCCACTGGAATGTAGAATTTCCCAACCTTGATAGGCACATTTTCAAGAATGCCTTCTGGATACTTAATTGAACGGTCAGCTAATGAAAGATACATGTTTGTGGGCTTCAATTCTCCCATATTCAACTTCTCATATATTGAAAGAGGCATTAGGCTGACGCTAGCTCCAAGGTCACATAAAGCATTTGTCACACAATTATCACCAATATGACAAGGAATGGAAAACACACCCGGATCTTTGAGTTTGGGAGGTAACTTCTTCTGAATTATAGCACTGCATTGCTCTCCCAAGTTGATGGTGTCATAATCTTCTAATCTTCTCTTGTTGGAAAGAATCTCCTTCAAAAATTTGGCATAACTTGGCATTTGGGATAGTGCCTCAGTGAATGGCACATTGATATACAATTTCTTTAGCACTTCAAGGAATTTGCCAAATTGTTTGTCTAGCTTGTGCTTGATGAATCTTTGAGGGTAGGGAAGGGTGGGTTTGTAAGGTCTGTGGGATGTATGGTTTCTCTCCTTCATCTTGCTCACTTTTGCTTTCTTCTTCTTTTTCACTTTTCTTGCTCTCAACTGAGTTTTCCTCTTTTGTGCTCTCTTTTTCTTCTCTCTTGTTTTCACTCTCTTGACCAACTTTTTTACCACTTCTCAAGGTTACAGCCTTACATTGTTCATGAGGGTTTTGTAGTTGGCTAGGTAGTTTCCCATAGGAATTGCTTCCTGATGAGCTTGCTTGTTGCGCCAATTGAGTCTCCAACATGCGGTTGTGGACTTGTAATTGATCCATGGTTTGTCTCATGTGTTGCATTTCTTCCTCCAATTTGCTATTCATCTTACTTTGTTCAGCAAAAAATTTCTCCATCATGCTCTCCAAGGTTGGCTTCGGTTCATGAGGTGGAAGGGATTGTTGTGCTCTTGCTTGATATCCAGGTGGTGGCTGCCTTGTGGGCTGAAATTGAGGCTGAAATTGAGGCTTGTTCTGCTGCATAAACTGCTGGTTATGAGCATAATTTGAGCTTTGGCCTTGTTGAGCAAAAGTTGCTTGTGGTCTCCATGTTGAGTTGTTCACATTAGAGTAAGCATTTCCCATAGGTTTTTGTTGATAACCTCCTGCATAAGCAGCTTGTTCTTGCAAATAATTATCACCATAAGAAGAATAATCAACTCCACAACTTTGAGTTCCATTTGTGAAGGCAACTTGTTGCATAGTTGTAGGAGTTGAGGTTGTTGCCTTTGTGCAAAAATCACTAAGAAGCTGAGTCAACTGATCAAATCTTGCATTCATGTAGTTAACTGAGTCAAGTTCATAGATCCCAGCTTTCTTTGGCTCAAGTGCTCTAGGATTTCCCCATAAATGGGTATTATGAGCAATCTTCTCTAATAGATCATAGCATTCTTCACTTGTCATTCTCATGAAATCTCCTCCTGCTTGTGAATCAATTGTGTTTCTTATGGTCGAGTAACTCGTGTAGAAATTCAACAATCATCCATTTCGGTATTTCATGATGAGGACATTGCCTTTCAAGCTCCTTAAATCTCATCCAAGATTCATACAAAGTTTCATCATCCCTTGGTTTAAAAGCTACCATCAAATTCCTCAAATGAGTAGTCTTCCCAGGTGGGAAAAATTGAGATAGAAAAGCTTGAGATAGCTGCTCCCAAGTAGCTATAATAGCTTGTGGGAGTGAGTCATACCACTCCAATGTCAATCCCAAGAGAGAATGGAAATAAGGTGAGCCAATAACTTCATCGAAACTCTGTGTTGTCTTTGTGTACCACATATCATCAAAAATTTCTTCAAATGAGAATGAGGATTTTCAAGTGGGCTACCTCCAAATTGTGAATTCAACCATTTGAATAAGACCAGCTTTTAATTCAAATTGATTAGCTCCAATAATAGGTCTCATATCTCTCACATCAAGACATCTAGGAAAAGCATAGTCTAACATGGATCTTCTTTGAGGATCATTTTGATTAACAATAGATTTTGCCCGCTTTGCTCGTTTCCTCCATTATCTCCTCCAATAGCTCTATTTTGATTCTCCATATTTTCTATTGTCTCCTCTTGCTCAAATATTTGTTGTTCTTCTTTTCGCTTCTTTTCTTCTTTTGTATTCCTTTTGTTGGCTCGATGTAATTTTTCAATTTCAGGATTGAACAACAATTCAGTATCACTTGTGTTTTTCGATCGTCTCATAAACAAGAAAAGTACCTGAAAAACACAAGGAACAATAGTGAAAATAAAATAAAATAAAAATTCTAATTAGCTTAAAACAATTAAAATCCAACTTAAAAACAAACAATTCCCTGGCAACGGCGCCAAAAACTTGATACTGTGTGTATATCCGCAAGTGCACGGGTCACAGTAGTATAGTTTTTAAAATTGATATCGATCCCACAGGGAATTGTGCTTAAATTGGAAATAAAAGTATAAGCAAATTAGAATGACAAAAATTAAAAGATATTAAAAATAAAATCTAAAAATTAAAATTAAGACAAAAATTAAAGATGTAAAATGAAATTTGGAATTAAAATTGGTATTTGAGGAATTAAAACTAGATCAATCAATTAACTAAAATTAATTAAACTAGATTACCCAAAAATTAATTTGAAATTTCTATTTATGAAATTGAGAGGAATTAAATCTAAATTCAATAAAAATAAAAATAAAGTGATTATAGAAATTGGATTTAAATTGGATTTAAATTTAAATTGCTATTTATGAGGTTTGGAGGATTTATATCTAATTTCAATGAAAAATAAATTGATTCTAGAGATTGGATTTTTTCAATATTGTTTGCATGTGATTTTTCCCTAATTTAGCCAAACACATGAGAATTGCAATTTTGAGGGAAATCAATTCTTAAATTTTTGAAACCTTTTTCAAGCATCTCAAAATTGGTTTTCATTAAATCAAACCCTGTTTTCACGGTATTTCAAATCTAACAAAAACCCAATTAATGCTCTAATTGATTTTTGGAAAGTTCCCCTTAATCTTCTTAGCTTATTTCTAACACTAAGAAAATAAAGTTTATTGCAAGATTATCCATCCCCAATATTCACTTTTCAGTCCATCTATTAAGGATTAAAACTTAACTTAATGAGGGCCCATTCATCAAGCAAGGAAATAAGCACACAAGCAATAAATCAAAATATAACAATCTTCATTTAAATGGCTAAATCAGTTCAAAACCACAAAACAAATCAATATTTACAAACCCATCTCTAGAATCTCAATAAACTACTCACAAATCATTGTTTAAACATAAACCCAAATGAAGAAATGAAGAAATAATGGAAATGTAAGCTTAGAGGGGTAGAAAAACCCAGCAAATCTGCAGCAGGATCTCTGCAGAAAAGTGCAGAAACTTGATCCTTGCTGCTGCTGGAAGAAGATGCAAAAAATGCTCCTCTTTCTCTCTTTCTCACTTTTACCGAAAATGACTCCCTTGCTCTCTATATGGAAAGAAAGTGATAAAATGGGTCTTTATATAGGCTAAGGGACTGTTCTAGAATGGGTAAAAGGGGAAGGATCCAAAAGGTGAGGTAAAAAGTCGAGTAACTGAAATGCCACGCCAACAATTTTCCAAGAAAACGACATAAGCCGAGTCCTGTGTCGCGGGTTGTGTCGCCTCGGCGTGAATATTCGACGATCGACACAACTCGCGACATGAGCTAATCTTGCCAGTTGCAGGTTGTGTCGCTCTCGGCCATTTTTTTCTCAACTTCAAAATTTTTGCAATTTGATTTTAATCTCCTCCAAATGGCTACTCTGATCAAAATACATCAAATTTCTCCAGATTTAACCTACAAAACAAATAAATTCCAAAAATTAAACTAAGAAATGTGAAAATTGTAAAATTGACTAAATATATATTAATATCTAAAATAATAGCTATGAGTAAGGGTAAATTATGTGCAAAAATAACACCTAAATGATGATCTAAAATGCATGCATCAATAGTTATAGAGATTATGGTTAAAATTGATATTTTACTCTCTGAGTCGAACGCTCACTCCTGTTCAAAAATTTTTACAGGCCACAGGAGGATATTTTGTTCAGGTTAACTCGCTTTTTACCTCGCAGGTTGTTTATTAATATTGTGTAATTTTAATTACTCCTAGAATTTCCGCATGTGTTAGCAGTAATTATTTGAAATTGGTCTGTAATATTATATTCATGTTGGACCTGTAAACTTAATATTTTAAGTCTGTTTGATGGATTGGATGAGGGAGCTGAGCTCCCATTTATTATTATGTTGATGAGTATGTGGAGGGTGAGCTGAGCTCCCCAATGGATTGTTTATTGTGTTTACAGGTCGGGTGAGTCGAAAACTCCCCGTTGGAAAGTCCATTTTATGGCCGGACTCTGTCCGTTTGTTTTCTTGATATTGGGCCCAAATGGGCCTTAGAGTTGGGTTAATGAATAGTTAAGGCTTACTACGGGCCTCGGGGGCTTTAGGCTGGCCCAGGTCCTAGTGCCGGTCCGGCCCATAGGTTGGGTCGTGACAAATGTGGTATCAGAGCTTAGGCTCCAGATTCCTAGGGAAAAGTTGTCTAAAGTGTTGAGAAAAGTCTAATAGGAGTCACATGCGGAAAAATAGGGTCCATATTCGTCTTGCATTGTCGTCTTTGCTTCTAGTTTCTGCTTCATATATTGTGTGTAAATATGAGTCTATAGAGCTGTGCAATGTGCAATTTTGAATTTTGTGGGCTAATGCTGCTGAATTTCAGGAAAATGCGTAGAAGCAGGAGAGCTGCCACTGCACCAGAACCAGATGTGCCTGACGAGGTGTCAGCACAGGATGAGGCGCCTGCCCCGAGGAGGAGGGGTAGGAGGCCTAGAGCTGCTCAAGTAGAAGAGCAGCTACCCACAGTTCAGGAACAGTCTTTCATGGCACAGGGTCCCATGGACCCCATGGCAGCTACTCTAGCTGGGTTGCAGAGGACCATTGATATGATGGCGCAGTATATGGTCCACCCTCCACAGCAGCAGCAGTCCACCGCACCAAGAGGGGAACCTTACAAACAGATCATAAATTTTAAGAAGTTGGTGCCTGGTACTTATGATGTGTCAGACGATGCATATCGGTTTTTGGATTCCTCTGAGACAAGCGAAATGTAATTCTGATTGACTAATAGAAGATTGATAGAGTGTATGCGGATGTCATGGGGCCCATGCCTAGACAATGGATGAATGACTACGTGTTATCCCGGATGGAGGGTTTGACATGTTCTAAGTTTGTAGAACTTTTCATCAATCGGTTTGTGACTGAAAGCTTCTGTGATCATATCCAGTGGGCCTTTGAGGCCCTAAGACGAATGGTGTCCGTAGATGAATATGCTCTGCACTTCGGAATTGAGCAGATATGCCCCTACAGCAGAGCTACGTAAACTATGAAGGTGAAGAGGTTCCTAAAGGGGCTTGACAGAGGTATGCGAACCTGCCATGATGTCGGATCAGTCTTTTGATGTAGTGGTTGATCGAGCTGCAGATTGAGATTAGCTATGTCATGGATGACAAATGGAAGAGCAAAGAAAACAGAGCAGAGGGTTCCTCGTGTGTCCCTTCCATGGGTACTCGGATAGTGGTGGCAGGTAATTACAGAGGAAAGGGTAGGAGCAAGAGAAGTGGTTTTAGACATAGACCACGAGGATCTGCACTGGTACGGATCCAGCGGGTCACGCCTGGGTACAGTAGCCTGGTTCTGTTCAGATCCTCTTTGGCACCGTGTGCACAGTGTGGAAGAGGACATTCAGACCTTGTTTGATGGGGTCGAGTATGCTTCTGTGTGGCCAACCAGGTCACTTTGCTAGGGAATGCCCCATGTTCAACGAGCCACGACGGGTCACAGTGGTTCTTGCAAATGTTCCTCGCCACCGTATCCGGTACTTCCAACATGGCGATCGGGCCTGGCAACAGGCCGAGGACAAGGGGGACGTGGATTTGGAGGCGATCAGAGGTAGAAGTCGATCGTGGTTACGCCACTCGGGGTAGGGTCAAGCTCGGGTTTTCACCCCGACCCACCGTGATGCTCAAGCTTCAAATGCGCTTGTGGCGAGTATTCTTCCGTCTGTTCTTATGAGGCTCGTGTTTTGATAGATCCGGGTGCTACGCACTCATTTGTCTCCCCTGTATTTGCCATGAGGTTGGGTAGAAACCCTACAACTTTAGAGTGCCTTTTGTCAGTAGCTACCCCACTTAGTGACAACATAGATGTAGATATGGTTTTTCCGGGTAGCCCAGTAGTAGTGGATGGAAAGATCCTCCCAGCAGACTTGGTTCCTCTACCAGTAATGGATTTCGATGTAATCCTGGGGATGGATTGGTTGGCAACTCACTATGCCACCTTAGACTGCAGGAACAAAAAGGTATACTTCCACATACCTGGTGTGGAAGAGTTTAGCTTTGATGGTGACAGGAGCGTGGCTCCATATAATTTGGTGTCAGCAATTAGTGCCAGAAAAATGTTGAGGCGTGGATGCCAAGGGTATTTGGCATTGGTGAGAGATACATCTGTAGAAGGTGTCAGCATGGAAAATTCATAGATGTCTTCCCTGAAGAGCTTCCAGGGTTGTCACCAGAGAGGGGAATAGAGTTTTGTATTGATGTTGTGCCGGGTACAAACCCCATATCCATGCCACCTTACAGGATGGCACCAGCAGAATTGAAAGAGCTGAAGGAGCAACTACAGGAGCTTTTGGACAAGGGTTTCATACGTCCGAGCACTTCACCCTGGGGTGCTTCTGTTTTATTTGTGAGAAAGAAGGATGGGTCATTGAGGTTGTGTATCGACTACAGACAGCTGAACAAGGTGACTGTGAAGAACAAGTATCCACTTCCTCGGATCGATGATTTGTTTGATCAGCTCCAAGGAGCTAGATTCTTTTCCAAGATAGACCTGTGATCAGGCTACCATCAGTTGAGAATCAGGAATGAGGACGTGTCCAAAACGGCTTTCAGGACAAGATATGGTCATTATGAGTTCTTGGTGATGTCTTTTGGACTCACTAATGCACCAGCAGCCTTCATGGACTTGATGAACAGGGTGTTCAAGCCATTTTTGGACCGTTTTGTCATCGTATTCATAGATGACATTCTGGTATACTCTCGGACCGAGGAAGAACACGTGTGGCACTTGAGGATGGTGTTGCAAACGTTGAGGGAGCACCAGCTATATGCCAAATTTTCAAAATGTGAATTTTGGCTAGAAAGCATCTCATTCTTGGGACACGTGGTTTCTAGTGACGGCATTCAAGTGGATCCCAAGAAAATTGAAGCTGTAACTGATTGGCTTAGGCCTACAACAGTCACTGAGGTGCGAAGTTTTCTGGGTTTAGCTGGCTACTATAGGCGTTTTGTATAAGATTTCTCCAGGATAGCGGCTCCCCTAACTAAGTTGACCAGGAAGAATGTTCCATTCATTTGGACAGATGACTGTGAGGTGAGTTTCCAGAAGCTTAAGGAGTGTCTAACCACTGCCCCTGTGTTGACACTACCTGTGAGTGGTGAAGGATACACCGTGTATTGTGACGCCTCCAGAGTTGGCCTAGGGTGTGTCTTGATGCAGAATGGAAAGGTAGTGGCTTATGCTTCAAGGCAGCTGAAGAGGCATGAGCAGAACTACCCCACCCATGATTTGGAAATGGCGGCTGTAGTCTTTGCACTAAAAATCTGGAGACACTACCTGCATGGTGAAGTGTGCGAGATATACACCGACCATAAGAGTTTGAAGTACATCTTCCAACAGAGGGACTTGAACTTGAGACAGAGGAGATGGATGGAGCTTCTGAAAGACTATGATTGCACTATCCAGTACCACCCTGGAAAGGCCAATGTTGTAGCAGATGCCTTGAGTAGAAAATCTTCTGGCAGTTTGGCGCACATTTCAGTAGAGAAGAGACCATTGATTCAGGAGGTACATGAGTTGATGGATCAAGGTTTAATCCTAGATCTTTCAGATGAGGGGGCATTGTTGGCTCACTTTTCAGTGAGGCCAGACTTGAGGGACAGAGTTAGAGTTTCCCAGCACAGAGACCAACAATTGATGAAGATCATAGAAAGAGTACAGCAAGGCGAAGGTGGTGAGTTTGGATTTGCCAATGATGGCGCCCTAGTGCAAGGTTCTAGGATATGTGTGCCCGATGTGGACAATCTCAGAAATGAAATCATGCAAGAGGCACACTACACACTTTACAGTGTCCATCCAGGTTCCACCAAGATGTACCATGATATGAAAGATAGCTATTGGTGGAATGGCATGAAGAGAGACATCGCCAACTTTGTGTCCAAGTGCTTGACTTGTCAGAAGGTGAAGTTTGAACACTGAGAGATCGCCGTGAAGCCGCAAGAGCTCCTATCCCAGAATTGAAGTGGTAAATTATCACGATGGATTTTGTGACTGGGTTGCCTCGTACCACGCGAGGATATGATTCGATATGGGTAATTGTAGACCGCTTGACCAAATCAGCTCACTTCTTACCTGTGAAGACTACATATTCTGTGGCACAGTATGCCCGGCTCTATATTCGAGAAATAGTCAGATTGCATGGAGTTCCGGCTTCCATAATATCGGCGAGGGCCCCGATTCACTTCGGTTTTGGAGAAAGTTGCAGGAGGCACTTGGCACACAATTGAACTTCGATGCCTTTCCACCTCGCAGCACGGACAAATTGAAAGGACGATCCAAACATCGAAGACATGCTTCGCATGAGTGTCTTGGATTTTGAGGTCGATGGGATGAGCAATAGCTCAGTGGAGTTTGCCTACAACAACGATTATCACTCCAGATAGGGTTGGCACCCTATGAGGCATTATATGGAAGAAAGTGTAGGTCTCCTCTGTGTTGGACAGAAATGGGGAAGCGAAGTGCATGATGTAGACCTAGTGCAAGACACTTGAGGTAGTTCCTTTAATCGTGGAACGATCGAGGACGGCTTTCGATGAGATGTAAGAGTTATGCAGACCCCAGACGGAGGGATGTGGAGTTTGCAGTGGGCGACTATGTATTCCTGAAGGTATCTCCAATGAAGAGAGTCATGAGATTCGGAAAGAAGGGCAAGTTGGCACCTCGGTATATCGGACCTTTGAGGTTACCGATAGAGTTGGAGCGATTGCTCACGGTTGGAGCTACCACCCATCCTTTCTCACGTTCATCAGGTGTTTAACATCTCCATGCTCAGTATATAGATTCCCGATCCTTATGATTTTCTGCAGCCTGATTTGATTGATCTAAAAGAGATCTTGACATTTGAGGAGCACAGAGCCATAGTGGACTACCAAGTGAGACAGCTGAGATCCAAACAGATCCCTATGGTTAAGGTTTTGTGGAGGAGTCAGTGAGTGGAAGAGTGCACCTGGGAGTCAGAGCGGGACATGCGTAGCAAGTACCCTTACTTATTCAATGCATAATCATGTGTTTTATTATGCCTTGTGTAAAAATTCGAGGACGAATTTTCTGTAAGGGGGGAAGAATGTAACACCCCAAAATTTTATTATTTATGAGTATTTTTGATATTTTAATTTTATTTAAATTTTAGGAATTTTTTTGAGATTTTTCGGATTTTAAAAAATCGGGTTCGATTTTCCGAAAATATAAACTTTGATGATTTTTAAAAATTAATTTAAAGAACACGTGGCAAAACTAAAAATATATTTGTAGTCTACGTATTTTTATGAGTTTTACGGAATTTTTCTAAATTTTTGTACATCGTTTTCGGTCCCGAGGCAGAGTAAAAATTCAAAATTTTGTATTTCGAATCGAACCGCCGAATCGAATCGACCGGATCGGACCGGTCGAATCGACCGGCTCCCTTTCCTTTTTCTTCTCCGCCGTCGTCCCTCTCTTTTCTCTTTCTTTTCTCTCTCCTCCTCCTCGCGCTGTCGCTCCGATTTCTCGGCCAAATCCGGCCGATCCGCCACCGATTGGACCGGGTCTTGTGTCTAAAATCATCTACTCGGCAGAGCTTTCCATAGACACTAAGAACGCCAAATCCATCGAGCGGTTTGTCCGATTTTTGCTCGGGAAGATTTTAGCCCATTTCGACTTTTGGGCTAGATTTCTAAAACCGTGAATCCCACGAGGAAACCGAGGCCACCAAGACGCTCCATTCGCCGAGAGCTTCGCAACGACATAAATTTCGAATTTTTCCGACACCGTTTTTGGTGGGTCCCACGGAACTTCGCAGATGTAATTTCGAGCATTAAATGAGCTTAGAAAATTCTAAAAATTTATGTGCTAACCCCGTGTTATGGGCTTCGTAGGTATCCTCGATTCGCGGAAATTCGGCGATTGACCGTTCGCAAATTTCGCCGATGCACGGACCGTGATCGGAAAAGTCTCCGAATTGGGCCGAGGTTTTGGCTAGCCCCCCATTGTCAGACGTCCCGAGCGTCCCCGAAGTCGGAATTGGCAAAGGTAAACCCGAACCTAGTTTTTACGTAATTTTCTAGTGCTTAAATAGGATTAAAAATCCATAAAATATTCGTGGTAGCTTAGAAAATTACGATTCTTTTTGCAATAGCTTAGTAATATTGCTAAGGACATGGGCAACGTTTTATAATTTTTAGAGCTTGTTTGGGCAGTTTTTGCAAAAATGATAAATAATAAGGACTAAATTGAAATTTTGCGTATTGTGATGGATGATTGATTTGATGGGCCCAGGAGGGGCTGTGTGATATGATTGAACTGTTGATGTATGGATTGTGAGTATAGAAGTGCGTTTTTAGCCCTTTTGCAGTTGGGTAGGTCCTAGGTATAGGGAGACTCACGGATTTTCTGCACGACTTAGGGCGTAATTGGTCTTTTTCTTTATTTGTATTGAGTCGATTGTATTAAATAAATGTAATATGATTGTCGTGAGTCGATACCTTTCTTCCTCCGCCCACCGCCACAAGAATTTGTCGTCAAGTCCGTGAGTAAAATATTAATTTTAATTATAATTTCGATATTATTATATGTTCAAGATGCCCATGCATCACTTATATGCATATATTTATGTAGTTAAACTCTAGGCACGATTTATGTTGCATTCATAATCATGATGTACCATGGATGTTGTTGTGGTAATTTGGAGCAATGTGCGTGCGTTGGCGTGCGTGTGATGTGGTGTGGACTATGGATAGGACGGGTAGTCACGGCTTGAGTAATTCTGGGACCTGCCTTCCTCGAGGGGTAGTCACGGCTTGAGTAATTCTGGGACCCTCGATTTGGTTATTAAGTGGAAGTCCGAGCTTGAGTAATTGGCCGGCACCAAAGTTGGATTTAAGAGAGTCAGATAGGATCGGCTCCCATATGTTATGATTGATACTACAGGTGTGTGAGTGCTCCAACTTACATTGTTGATGTTATGATGTGAAAATGTTGTTGATGTTGCATTTCACTCTACAGGGTGCATTAGTTCTAGATAGTTATAGAGATTATGGTTAAAATTGATATTTTACTCTCTGAGTCGAACGCTCACTCCTGTTCAAAAATTTTTACAGGCCACAGGAGGATATTTTGTTCAGGTTAACTCGCTTTTTACCTCGCAGGTTGTTTATTAATATTGTGTAATTTTAATTACTCCTAGAATTTCCGCATGTGTTAGCAGTAATTATTTGAAATTGGTGTGTACTATTATATTCAGGTTGGACCGGTAAACTTAATAGTTTATGTCTGTTTGATGGAGTGGATGAGGAGCCGAGCTCCCATTTATTATTATGTTGATGAGTATGTGGAGGGTGAGCCGAGCTCCCAATGGATTGTTTATTGTGTTTACAGTCGGGTGAGTCGAAAACTCCCGTTGGAAAGTCCATTTTATGGCCGGACTGTCCGCTTATTTTCTTGATATTGGGCCCAAATGGGCCTTAGAGTTGGGTTAATGAATAGTTAAGGCTTACTACGGGCCTCGGGGGCTTTAGGCTGGCCCAGGTCCTAGTGCCGGTCCGGCCCATAGGTTGGGTCGTGACAAATGTGGTATCAGAGCTTAGGCTCCAGATTCCTAGGGAAAAGTTGTCTAAAGTGTTGGGAAAAGTCTAATAGGAGTCACATGCGGAAAAATAGGGTCCATATTCGTCTTGCATTGTCGTCTTTGCTTCTAGTTTCTGCTTCATATATTGTGTGTAAATATGAGTCTATAGAGCTGTGCAATGTGCAATTTTGAATTTTGTGGGCTAATGCTGCTGAATTTCAGGAAAATGCGTAGAAGGTGAGAGTCGCATCGCACTAGAACCAGATGTGCCTGACGAGGTGTCAGCACAGGATGAGGCGCCTGCCCCGAGGAGGCGGGGTAGGAGGCCTAGAGCTGCTCAAGTAGAAGAGCAGCTACCCACAGTTCAGGAACAGTCTTTCATGGCACAGGGTCCCATGGACCCCATGGCAGCTACTCTAGCTGGGTTGCAGAGGACCATTGATATGATGGCGCAGTATATGGTCCACCCTCCACAGCAGCAGCAGTCCACCGCACCAAGAGGGGAACCTTACAAACAGATCATAAATTTTAAGAAGTTGGTGCCTGGTACTTATGATGTGTCAGACGATGCATATCGGTTTCTGGATTCCTGCAGACAGGCAGGAACAGAATTACAGTTGACTGATAGAAGATTGATAGAGTGTATGCAGCATGTCATGGGGCCCATGCCTAGACAATGGATGAATGACTACGTGTTACCCCGGATGGAGGGTTTGACATGGGCTCAGTTTGTAGAACTTTTCATCAATCGGTTTGTGCCAGAAAGCTTCAGAGATCAGAAACAGTGGGCCTTTGAGGCCCTAAGACAGAATGGCAGGTCTGTAGATGAATATGCTACAGAATTTCTGGAATTGAGCAGATATGCCCCTACAGCAGTAGCTACAGAAACTATGAAGGTGAAGAGGTTCCTAAAGGGGCTTGACAGGAGGTATGCGAACCTGGCCATGATGTCGGATCACTTTGATGTAGTGGTTGATCGAGCTGCATGATTGAGATTAGCTATGCTGCGGATGACAGTGGAAGAGCAAAGAAAAACAGAGCAGAGGGTTCCTCAGGTGTCCCTTCCATGGGTACTCCGGATAGTGGTGGCCAGGGTAATTACAGAGGAAAGGGTAGGAGCAAGAGAAGTGGTTTTAGACATAGACCACGAGGATTCGCACTGTGCGGATCCAAAGTGGTCACGATTGGTACAGCAGCCTGGTGCAGTTCAGGATCCTCTTTGGCACCGTGTGCACAGTGTGGAAGAGGACATTCAGGACCTTGTTTGATGGGGTCAGGAGTATGCTTCAGGTGTGGCCAACCAGGTCACTTTGCTAGGGAATGCCCCATGTTCAGCGAGCCACAGACGGGGTCACAGGGTTCTGTTGCAAATGTTCCTCGCCAGCTGTATCCGGGTACTTCCAACATGGCAGCGATCGCGATGGCCAACAGGGCCGAGGACAAGGGGGATGTGGATTTGGAGGCGGTCGAGGTAGAAGTCGATGTCGTGGTTACGCCACTCGGGTAGTGGTCAAGCTCGGGATTTCAACCTGACCAACCAGGATGCTCAGGCTTCCAATGCAGCTGTGGCGGTATTCTTCCAGTCCTGTTCTTATGAGGCTCGTGTTTTGATAGATCCGGTGCTACGCACTCATTTGTCTCCAGATTTGCCATGAGGTTGGGTAGAAACCCTACAACTTTAGAGTGCCTTTGTCAAGAGCTACCCCACTTAGTGACAACATAGATGTAGATATGGTTTTTCCGGTAGCCCAAAGAGTAGTGGATGGAAAGATCCTCCAGCAGACTTGGTTCCTCTACCAAGAATGGATTTCATGTAATCACGGGATGGATTGGTTGGCAACTCACTATGCCACCTTAGACTGCAGGAACAAAAAGGTATACTTCCACATACCTGGTGTGGAAGAGTTTAGCTTTGATGGTGACAGGAGCGTGGCTCCATATAATTTGGTGTCAGCAATTAGTGCCAGAAAAATGTTGAGGCGTGGATGCCAAGGGTATTTGGCATTGGTGAGAGATACATCTGTAGAAGGTGTCATCATGGAAAATTCATAGATGTCTTCCCTGAAGAGCTTCGGGTTGTCACCAGAGGGGAATAGAGTTTTGTATTGATGTTGTGCCGGGTACAAACCCCATATCCATGCCACCTTACAGGATGGCACCAGCAGAATTGAAAGAGCTGAAGGAGCAACTACATGAGCTTTTGGACAAGGGTTTCATACGTCCGAGCACTTCACCCTGGGGTGCTTCTGTTTTATTTGTGAGAAAGAAGGATGGGTCATTGAGGTTGTGTATCGACTACGCATACCGAACAAGGTGATCGTGAAGAACAAGTATCCACTTCCTGATCGATGATTTGTTTGATCACCCAAGGAGCTAGATTCTTTTCCAAGATAGACCGTGATCGTGCTACCATCGCTGAGAATCGGGAATGAGGACGTGTCCAAAACGGCTTTCGTGACAAGATATGATCATTATGAGTTCTTGGTGATGTCTTTTGGACTCACTAATGCACCAAAGAAACCTTCATGGACTTGATGAACAGGTGTTCAAGCCATTTTGGACCGCTTTGTCATCGTATTCATAGATGACATTTTGGTATACTCTGACCGAGGAAGAACACGTGTGGCACTTGAGGATGGTGTTGCGACGTTGAGGAGCACCAAATATATGCCAAATTTTCAAAATGTGAATTTTGGCTAGAAAGCATCTCATTCTTGGGACACGTGGTTTCTAGTGACGGCATTCAAGTGGATCCCAAGAAAATTGTCAGAATGGCGATTGGCTTAGGCCTACAAATACCACCGAGGTGCGAAGTTTTCGGGTTTAGTCACTACTATAGGCGTTTTGTATAAGATTTCTCCAGATAGCGGCTCCCTAACTAAGTTGACCAGAAGAATGTTCCATTCATTTGGACAGATGACCGTGAGGTGAGTTTCGAAGCTTAAGGAGTGTCTAACCACGGCCCTGTGTTGACACTACCGTGAGTGGTGAAGGATACACCGTATATTGTGACGCCTCCAGAGTTGGCCTAGGGTGTGTCTTGATGCGTAATGGAAAGGTAGTGGCTTATGCTTCAAGGCACCAAGAGGCATGAGCAGAACTACCCCACCCATGATTTGGAAATGGCGGCTGTAGTCTTTGCACTAAAGATCTGGAGACACTACCTGCATGGTGAAGTGTGCGAGATATACACCGACCATAAGAGTTTGAAGTACATCTTCCAACAGAGGACTTGAACTTGAGACAGAGGAGATGGATGGAGCTTCGAAAGACTATGATTGCACTATCCAAGCACCACCTCGAAAGGCCAATGTTGTAGCAGATGCCTTGAGTAGAAAATCTTCTGGCAGGTTGGCGCACATTTCAGTAGAGAAGAGACCATTGATTCAGGAGGTACATGAGTTGATGGATCAAGGTTTAATCCTAGATCTTTCAGATGAGGGGGCATTGTTGGCTCACTTTTCAGTGAGGCCAGACTTGAGGGACAGAGTTAGAGTTTCCCAGAAAAGAGAACAACAATTGAACAAGATCATAGAAAGAGAACAGAAGGCGAAGGTGGTGAGTTTGGATTTGCCAATGATGGCGCCTAGTGCAAGGTTCAAGGATATGTGTGCCCGATCTCGACAATCTCAGAAATGAAATCATGCAAGAGGCACACTACACACTTTACAGTGTCCATCCAGGTTCCACCAAGATGTACCATGATATGAAAGATAGCTATTGGTGGAATGGCATGAAGAGAGACATCGCCAACTTTGTGTCCAAGTGCTTGACTTGTCAGAAGGTGAAGTTTGAACACCAGAGATCGTCAGGGAAGCTGCAAGAGCTCCCTATCCCAGAATGGAAGTGGGAAATGATCACTATGGATTTTGTGACTGGGTTGCCTCGTACCACGCGAGGATATGATTCGATATGGGTAATTGTAGACCGCTTGACCAAATCAGCTCACTTCTTACCTGTGAAGACTACATATTCGGTGGCCCAGTATGCCCGGCTCTATATTCGAGAAATAGTCAGATTGCATGGAGTTCCGACTTCCATAATATCTGACAGAGGGCCCCAGTTCACTTCTCGATTTTGGAGAAAGTTGCAGGAGGCACTTGGCACACAATTGAACTTGATGCCTTTCCACCCTCGCATGCATTTGACAAATTGAAAGGACGATCCAAACACTGGAAGACATGCTTCGCATGAGTGTCTTGGATTTTTGAGGTCAGTGGGATGAGCAGCTAGCTCTGGTGGAGTTTGCCTATAACAACAGTTATCACTCCAGCATAGGGTTGGCACCCTATGAGGCATTATATGGAAGAAAGTGTAGGTCTCTCCGTGTTGGATGTAAATGGGGAAGCGAAAGTGCATGATGTAGACCTAGTGCAAGACACTTCGTGAGGTAGTTCCTTTAATCGTGGAACGATCGAGGACAAATTTTCAAGAGATGTAAGAGTTATGCACCCAGACGAGGGATGTGGAGTTTGCAAAGGCGACTATGTATTCCTCAAGGTATCTCCAATGAAGGGAGTCATGAGATTCTAAAGAAGGGCAAGTTGGCACCTCGGTATATCGGACCTTTGAGGTTACCGATAGAGTTGGAGCAGCTTGCTCACCGCTGGAGCTACCACCCAACCTTTCTCACGTTCATCCCGTGTTTCACATCTCCATGCTCAGGAAATACATTCCCGATCCTTCTCATGTACTGCAGCCGGATGTGATAGAGCTAAAAGAAAATTTGACATTTGAGGAGCACAGAGCCATAGTGGACTACCAAGTGAGACATGAGATCCAAACAGATCCCTATGGTTAAGGTTTTGTGGAGGAGTCAGTCAGTGGAAGAGTGCACCTGGGAGTCAGAGCGGGACATGCGTAGCAAGTACCCTTACTTATTCAATGCATAATCATGTGTTTTATTCTGCCTTGTGTAAAAAATTTGAGGACGAATTTTCTGTAAGGGGGGAAGAATGTAACACCCCAAAATTTTATTATTTATGAGTATTTTTGATATTTTAATTTTATTTAAATTTTAGGAATTTTTTTGAGATTTTTCGGATTTTAAAATCGGGTTCGATTTTTCGAAAATATAAACTTTGATGATTTTTAAAAATTAATTTAAACACCACGTGGCAAAACTAAAAATATATTTGGAGTCTACGTATTTTTCTGAGTTTTACGGAATTTTTCTAATTTTTAGACCTCGCTTTGGTCCCGAGGCAGTAAAATTTAAAATTTTGTATTTCGAATCGAACCGCCGATCGAACCGACCGGATCGACCGGTCGAATCGACCGGCTCCTTTCCTTTTTCTTCTCCCGCGCCGTCCCTCTCTTTTCTTTCTTTTCTCTCTCCTCCTCCCCGCGCGCTGCCGCTCCAGCTCCGCCAACCGCCGATCCGCCACCGATTGACCGGTCTTGTGTCTAAAATCATCTACTCGGAGAGCTTTCCATAGACACTAAGAACGCCAAATCCATCTAGCGGTTTGTCCGATTTTTGCTCGGGAAGATTTTAGCCCATTTCGACTTTTGGGCTAGATTTCTCGAAACCGTGAATCCCACGAGGAAACCGAGGCCACCAGACGCTCCATTCGCCGAGAGCTTCGCAACGACATAAATTTCGAATTTTTCCGACACCGCTTTTGGTGGGTCCCACGAAACTTCGCAGTGTAATTTCGAGCATTAAATGAGCTAAGAAAATTCTGAAAAATTTAAGTGCTAACCCCCGTGTTATGGGCTTCGTGTAGGTATCCTCGATTCGCGGAAATTCGACAGTTGACCGGGTCTGCAAATTTCGCCGCATGCACTGCGGACCTAAAAGTCTCCGAATTGGGCCGAGGTTTTGGCTAGCCCCATTGTCGACGCCCCGAGGCCCCCCAAGTCGGAATTGGCAAAGGTAAACCCAACCTAGTTTTTACTTAATTTTATAGTGCTAAAATATGATTAAAAATACATAAAATATTAGAGTTAGCTCAGAAAATTACGAATATTTTTGCAATAGCTAAGAAATATTGCTAATTACCGCTGGGCAAAGTTTTATAATTTTTAGAGCTTGTTTGGGCAGTTTTTGCAAAAATGATCAATAATAAGGACTAAATTGAAATTTTGCGTATTGTGATGGATGATTGATTTGATGGGCGGGAGGGGCTGTGTGATATGATTGAACTGTTGATGTATGGATTGTGAGTATAGAAGTGCGTTTTTAGCCCTTTTGCAGTTGGGTAGGTCCTAGGTATAGGGAGACTCACGATTTTCGCACGACTTAGGACGTAATTGGTCTTTTTCTTTATTTGTATTGAGTCGATTGTATTAAATAAATGTAATATGATTGTCGTGAGCCGATGACCTTCTTCCTCCGCCCACCGCCACAAAGAATTTGTCGTCAAGTCCGTGAGTAAAATATTTATTTTAATTATAATTTCGATATTATTTTATGTTCAGCATGCCCATGAATCACTTATATGTATATATTTATTTAGTTAAACTCTAGGCACGATTTATGTTGCATTCATAACTGTTGATGTACCATGGATGTTGTTGTGGTAATTTGGAGCGGTAAGCAGCGTTGGCGTGCGTGTGATGTGGTGTGGACTATGGATAGGACGGGGTAGTCACGCTTGAGTAATTCGGGACCCGTTCCTTCGAGGGGTAGTCACGGCTTGAGTAATTCACGACCTCGATTTGGTTATTAAGTGGAAGTCCGAGCTTGAGTAATTCGGCACCAAAGTTGGATTTAAGAGAGTCGTATAGGGATCACCCCATATGTTATGATTGATACTACAGGTGTGTGTGAGTGCTCCAAATTACCTTTTGATGTTATGATGTGAAAATGTTGTTGATGTTGCATTTCACTCTCTGTGGTGCATTAGTTCTAGATAGTTATAGAGATTATGGTTAAAATTGATATTTTACTCTCTGAGTCGAACGCTCACTCCTGTTCAAAAATTTTTACAGGCCACAGGAGGATATTTTGTTCAGGTTAACTCGCTTTTTACCTCGCAGGTTGTTTATTAATATTGTGTAATTTTAATTACTCCTAGAATTTCCGCATGTGTTAGCAGTAATTATTTGAAATTGGTCTGTAATATTATATTCATGTTGGACCTGTAAACTTAATATTTTAAGTCTGTTTGATGGATTGGATGAGGGAGCTGAGCTCCCATTTATTATTATGTTGATGAGTATGTGGAGGGTGAGCTGAGCTCCCCAATGGATTGTTTATTGTGTTTACAGGTCGGGTGAGTCGAAAACTCCCCGTTGGAAAGTCCATTTTATGGCGGACTCATCCGTTTGTTTTCTTGATATTGGGCCCAAATGGGCCTTAGAGTTGGGTTAATGAATAGTTAAGGCTTACTACGGGCCTCGGGGGCTTTAGGCTGGCCCAGGTCCTAGTGCCGGTCCGGCCCATAGGTTGGGTCGTGACACTTAGTATCTGCAAAATATATTGGTTGAGTTTATTGATGTTGTACCGATTTTATCATGGTAATTTTGAATATAAGTTTTTGATATAATTATCTTTAGGCCTATTAACAGAAAGATTAAATGTTTCTCGATAACTAATAATTATATTTAAGCATTTTAATTTTAACTAAAAAGGGTAAGAATCGATTGTATTTAAATTTTAAAATCAATTTAAAAGAATTTAAATTTTATTTTAAAAAAGTCAAAAAAAAAACATTTTATAATGAGTACATTTTATTGTGGATATATAATAAAATGAATCTAAAAATAATTTTAACATTTTATAAATTTCAGGTTGGATATAATTACTCTAAATATTGAAGGTTTGGTCTTTTCTAATCAAAATTAAAATATTTAAATATAATTATAAATTAATATAAATGTTTGGCCTTTTATATGAGTATTTTTTCAATGAGTTAAAATTATAAATAATTTATCAACCTCAAAAATTTAATCCTATAAATAACATTAATAATAAATTAATAATCAAATCATGATTATGATTTTTTTTTCTTTTTCTTGAAGAAAAAAGTGTAGCTTTAATGCTTGCAATATGAGATAGCGTATATACCTCTCCGCTCTAATTTCAATGGCTTCTATTTTAAAAATTACACGTTTAAAAGCAACGTTCCTTTTAAAATTATAATGCAATATTGCAATGAAATTAATATTTAAAAAAAAACCATATATATATATATATATATATATATATATGCACGACATGTATATATATATATATATATATGCATGTCGTGCATATATATATATATATATATATATATATATATATGCACGACATGTATACAGTATGAAAACGGGAACTGGCACATCAAAGCCCTAAACAATGGCGGCCATTCGATATGCTTGTATTTTCCATTCTTTGACATCACTCCCTCCACCAGAATCAATTACCCACTTCTTCACGTATATATATGGAATTTAATGTCCACCATTACCATTACAAAAACTTAGAACAGTAGCGATTGACGGTGAACTTGATATCTGTAATACAACAAAACCGACAATATATATATTTTTTTTTTCATTTTGGTGAAGCTAGCTTAACCATTATAGCAAGTAACTTTATCTTATTTTTCATTTTCTTCAAAGCTAAACAGTAGGGATATGACTATATATAAAGATATCGATTCTGCAAATATAAAACAAAAGCAATAGTTGGAGTTAATGGAAGACGACAAAGTGAGGATTTCCAAGAAATGGCTTCAACAACTATCAAAAGGTGCTGGTAGCCCAGTGGATGTCTTGACTTCTCAGAGCTTAAAAGTTATTCATGCACAAAAGGGTCTCATGCGCTGCCGTTTCGTCGTTTCAGAAAAATTAGCGGTTAATTTTTAATCCATCTTTGAGCTTTGTTTTCTTTTGTTGTTTAATTCTTCTGTTGAATGATTTTCTTACATGTATGTATAATCAGGATGGCAATGGAAATTGGCATGTTGGAGCCATGGCCACCTTAATAGACAATATTGCAGGAGCTACCGTACACTCATTTGCTGGCAAAATTAGACCAACTCTCGATTTCAGCATGTCATATTATTCGTCTGCGAAAATTCAAGTTCATTTCTTCTCTTAAAACTCAATGAGAATCTTTAATCATTCATGATTTTTCTTCTGTAACCATAATTTACATCACTTTCACTTAAGATCATAAATGTGATAGATCATGGATGCATGCATGCGCGTGTTTATTTGTGACAGGAAGAAGTAGAGATAGAGGCAAAGGTAGTTGCAGAGAAGGGAAAGCTAACATCTGTGTTGATAGAGATGAGGAACAAGGAAAATGGACAAGTAATTGGTATAGGGAAGCAATGGACGGCTTCAAACGATAATGCAGGTAGAGGAAGTGAGTTTTGGACGGCTATAAACAGCAACAAGGTTGGCCAAGCAAGAAGTAAGCTTTGATGGAGCTGCATCTAATTACACCAGCTAATCCTACAAATTTCAAGAGGGTTTGATCGAGCTTGTTGAAAATTGTCATGCTCATTGCTTTACGTCTTGTATTGTTAAATTGGAGTTGGAGGGCGTTGACTAATGGCATAGTTGACTCGGACATGCGTGACATAATATAACATGAAATCTGCCGCGAATAATGTTGACTCTCTATTAGTCAACGATTAATAAAGTTTATGATTGGCTCGGTTCTTTGTTGATGATATAATAAGAAATTAAATTTACATGGCCATGAATGTAATGTAAGGAGTTCGTTTTATATATATATATATACATATATTTGCTTTGTGGTAGCGAGAATGAGCATCAGCTTTGGGTCAATGGCAAATGGCAATTATGCATTGGATGGGTGAGGGGGCCATGAGCAAGTGGATCAACTTTGTTTTCTGGTAAGTGGGCCTAGTTCATATGGGCTAACAATGCTGAAGATGCCCACTTCTCATCCTTGAAAGTTGAAACCCAACATTTATCTCCACCGTTGAAATCGATCGTTAATTTTGTTATCCTATTTCCAATGTAAAATATTTTAATTTAATTTTTAAAATTTTATTGTATTTATAAAATTAATTACTTAAATAATTTATTCAATTTATTCTCTAAAATTTTTTTAAATTAATTTAAACTTTGAAAGTATAGTTAAAATATATTTAAATAATTTATATTTAATGATTATAAGCTTAATATTTAAAATATTATAAGCTTTATTTTAGATTTAAGATAAGATAATTGCGAGATGAAACACATTATAAAATAAAATAATATTTTAATAAAATAAAATATAAAGGATTAAATTATTTTAAATTAATTAAATTTATAAAATTAAATTTCAGAAAATAAATTATTTTATAAAAAATAAAAAAAAAATAGGGAACTTCAGAAACCGTCCAGCCGCCCAAACCAAACCAATGTGGATCATAGATGACGAGAGCCCTCGAGCACTGGAGACAGTGAACAGTACTACCCGATGATGCAGGCTTCACCATGAGATCATCCACCCTTTGTCGGAGGCTTCAGGAAGAAATTGAAACTATACTGCAATCTGCAAATTGGTCATTGAGACAGAAGAACTTGATTGGATATGACATAAAAGTTGGGGGCTTAGAGTTAGATTTTGAAAAGGACACTTGCGGTGATTTTACAATTTATGAGCACTTAACAACTATATCTCACCTATAAAACTTTTGACTTTCTGCTCCTGAATTAATCCTCGCACTACAAGGGCTCACCCTCCAACTACCCATATCAAGGGAGAAGCAATTTCCCCTTTTTTTTTTATCTTAAATAAATTTTTTTAAAATCATATGTTAATAATTAAATAATTATATATGAGAATTTATTGAAATAATAATATATATGCAGAGTTGTTCTGGGTCGCGCATACAGAAGGTGGATGAGAATAAGTATTAAGCACTGAACCTCGTCCACTCAAAAAAGGGGCCAACTTCTGAAACTGAAGGGGCTGGGATTTACCATATTTTCTTAAATAAATATTTATGAGAAACCCATATCTCTAAATATTTGAGAAATTAAATATTTTTATTCAAATAAAATTTATTAATAAAAATAATTTTAAAATATAATTCTTTATTTTATAAATAAAGTCTATTTAAAATCGACACGTATTACTAATTCAATCACTTATTGGTAAAATAATTAATACTTAACATATGCATTTGGCGGCAAGAAATGGGGGAATTGAATATCAATCATCGTCAACTTCAAAAGAAGGAAATAATTGCTTATTAGTTCGCTTTTCCTTTTCATGAAGACCATGACAGAAATAGACAACTTTATATATATATATATATATATATTATTTTGGATGTAAAAGCATGATAGTTGGGGGCATTTATATTACACAAAATTCAATAATACCTAAAAAAGCATCATTGTAAACAGCCCTACTTCACACACATTTCTTCTCGTTTTCTATGAGGACAGATTCCCTCTGCTTACTATTATTATTCATCTCAAAAGGTAGTGTGGATCAGCCTACCAATGTTTCCTGGAAGAGTCGTCCATGAATTGGCTTTTTTTTTTTTTTTTTTAATTTGCCAATCTTTCTAATCATCAAAAGATATGCACCCAACAATTATTGGAGAGAAACCTTTGAATTTGACCTCTACATTCATTGAGGTAATTAGCATACCTTAATTAATTATGATTTAAATTAACAATTTATTATGCATGTAATTTGCTGAGGCAAAGATATCCTTAATTTTTTTTTATAATTATTTTCTTTTTGAAAAGAACTTGATTTTTAATTTAACATTCTATCTATAATTATCTATAGGTGATCCCAATCTCCCAATTGATAATAAATATGGAAGCATGCTTTATTATTGTTCACTAGAAGGCTTAAACTTAAAGAGTGTATATATCAATGTATTGTCATTACCAAATGATTATATAAAAACCTAGGAAAGATCTCTTGCATGTTTATAATAAGCACGTATTAAGTTACAAAATGATTATATGTATTTATATGTGCATGTTCCATTTGCCACTTTATTGAATGAAATTAATTTTCCAAATATAGAGTAAAATAATATTACAAGATTTACAAGTTTTGGATATTGAGATAAACTTAGCTTTAATGACAAAAAAAAAATATCTAGTCAACTCCAACTAGTTTAATTTTATGTGATTAGATCATTGAATTGTTGAGTGCTATGTTAGCTAATTTATGAGTGATTTATGGGTAAAAAAAATAATTATTGATTGTAATTAGTTTTCCTCTATTAATGAATTTGTTGATAGGATAAACTTACACTGAATCACGTTAAATTTTATTTTTTTTTATTAATCTTTATATGGGTGTGAATTTCATAATAGAAAAAAAATTATTTAAAGAATTCCTTATTCATTAAAAATAAGAGATTTTTCAAAATCACATATATAAGAGGTGGGATTTTAGAACCACGGATTGTGATGAATTGATGAGCTTTTAATAATTCATAAAATTTGCCATCAAATCCTTTCTATCAGCTAAATGATGAATTTCAATGAAATCCACATATTTTTGTGAAATTTGTTATTCAAAATCCTTCAATCCAAACATTATCATAGAAAACTTTCGTAACATTCTCCATAAAATATCAAAATAATAATGGTGACAATGACGGTGTTGAAGACAATGACAAAATGGAGGACCTGATGATAATAACTCTCAACATGTATGATGGCTTTTTTTTTTTTTTTTTAATCCTCTAATATTAGTTTTCATGGATCTTATTTAAGATGGTTTGTTAATTATTATGATTGTGATATTTCAGACAAGATAATTGTACGAAAAATTGTGTGTGAATGTTTGGTAGTTTAATGATGGTTTATTAATTATTATGTACACTAACAGTAAATTATTAAATATACTAACAGTCACATTCATCACGATTAATATCTATATATTATGGGATCATTTGTTCTTACATAATGGATTTAGGCTATTATTCTATAAATTATTACTTCATGAGTTACTGTTCTAAATATTGAATCTCGCAAAATGACTCTGATACCACATGCCCTTTTATGAAGTGAGAATGCACATGCATCAAAACAGTATATATTTTCTTTTGGGTGAATAAATAATTTATATTACAGTATAGAAAATCAGAAATTTTTAACAGTGAAAAATACAGAGAAAATGACTAATACCAAATCCACTAACAATGAGTTTTGCCAGGTTTTTCAATTATAAGATTTGCTAATTGAGGGAGGGAAATGGGGTATACATAAAAAGCAACATAGATAACAAAAATCAACCAAAATTCTCAAGTCAAGACACTAATTTCATTGAAAAAAATATGTTACAAATGTGTATGTTCAAGTATGGTATAAAACATATATAAATAATGTAACACATATATATAGGACTCATAGAGTAATTACCCATGCCATTGCCAAGTGCAAGTGGGTTTCATGGGAATGTTTGAAATAATTACAAAAATGATAATTGCTTAATTAATTCTCACTATCACACAAACTATCACACAATGACTACACTCAAATCAAGCCAAGAAATCCTCTTATTAAACTCTTGACAATTCTTCTCCTTCAAGAACTTTACCTTCTTCTTTAATCATAGTCCCTAGAATAGACAGCTCTTCTTCCTCCTTGTTAAACCCATTCCCTTCATCCCTAACCTTTGTTATTTGTTCCTTGCAAGGTCCATAAGCCCAGCTACAGAACAGAAAATATAGCAGATTAACAGAACTCATAATTGCAAGAAGCCAGTAGTAATTGTCATAATGACCCTTGTTAATATTATTTGGAACCCAGCCATCTTTGCCTCCTTTTGATGTAAGGTGATCAACAGCACTCAGAATAACAGTTGCCAGCAAGTTTGCCACTGCCATTCCTAGCCCAAATAGAGCACCAGCAATGCTTGATAGGCTCTTGGGAAACTCTGAGTAATAAAACTCAGTTTGGCCTATTCCATTAAACGCCTCTGCTAAGCCATTTAAGCAAAACTGTGGTACAAGCCATAGTGCAGACATGCCCAACACAGCTTGAGGATTGTTTAGATACCCATGCCCGATTGCTTTTCTTCGTCGAATGTTTTCAACAATTCCTGCAACCACCATAGCTACGCAGGAAAGAAACAGGCCAATTCCCATCCTTAGTTTAACGCCAAGCCTCACTGGCTTACCCTTGATTTTTGATGCCAAGGGAAGGATGGCTCTATCGTAGAGAACAACCCATGCTGCTAGAGAGATGACTACAAACGTGGAAAAAGAGCCTGCTGGGATTTGGAAATTGGAGGTTAGGTGTCTGTCCATGGAACTAGCTTGGAGCAATTGAAATGAGCCTTGGCTAACGTTTATCGACATCATAATCCCCGTAGACCATAGCGGGATAACCCTGATAATCGCTTTGAGCTCTTCTACTCGTTCTACTGTGCAAAGACTCCATGGGTTTGATGCTGATGCATCCGGCGCTAAATCTTGTTCTGGGTTTCCAATGATGCAAGCCTTGTTCAAGAACCTAATTGCAATAATTTATTTTATTATTAATGCATTGGCTTATATAATGACCAGTATAATGATGATATAAACATACCTTAGATTCTCAGTTGGTGCGATGGATTCTGAATTCTTCGCGTGATGATACTTGCTATCTGAATCTCTGGGAGGGAATGGAACTTTTCTGTTCTTGTAAGCAGCCACTAGAACTTGGGCAAAGCCAGTGAAAAGACTCGTGCTTGCTTTCTGCTTGAGGTAAAGTGGAGAAGCAATGAAGAACAAGAAAGCGGAGAGAAACATAAGAATTGCAGGAACTCCATAACCCACTCTCCAACCATGATGGTCTTGAATGTAAACAATTGCTGTCAAAGCAATCAGAACAGCAATGGCTGTGGAGGCATAGTACCAGCCAAAGTAGCTCTCCAAGACCCTCTCGTTTTTGGGGTCAGCTCTGTTGTCTAATTGATCAGCCCCAAATGCTAAGGAGCATGGCCTAATGCCACCAGCTCCAATGGAAATTAAGCCCATGGAAGACACAAGCATAGCCATTTGGCCTGCTGTTGGGGTTTCACAGCTTGTTTGGGTCATCTGTTCGCAAGGGGAGGGCCTTAATTGTGGAATCATGGCTGTTAACCACATGAGGATCATCCCCTGCATCAAAATTTGACGTGATTAATTAGCCGCACAAAACAACTCATTTCTCTATGGTATATCATATATCTATTTTCGTTTTTTCATCCAGGTCTTCGAAACAGTTGACGATTAATGATTGCCAGGCCAATTTACCAGAACTCCACAATTTAAATTAGGCCTGGCCAGCATAAAATTTTGCCTGTATCCTAGAACATTTTTATCTGCACATGCATTGCTTAGAGAGGGATGACAAAATCTCTCCATGTTATTTCTTGTACAAAGTGAATCTCTCTCTAATTTTTTGTGGACCCAAAAATGTTACATGACACCAGAAGTGTCACCTGATATAAAAACTTAAAAAGCTTTAAGTAGGCCTGTCATTCTTAAAAATTGATCATCAACCACTTACAATATCTCCATCTGTGACTAAAACTTTAAAAAAAAAAAAAAAAAAAAAAAAAAAGAAGCAAATTTTGACATTGTTATTTCTTCGTTCTTTTTTTTTCTTTAAACATTCTTGATTCTAATTTATTATTGTTAAACTTAACACGATCAAAGGGGAAAAAATTAAAATAATGGGATTGAATCATTTCAACAAACATCTTGATTATATATGGTCCTCTTTTCACATGTTGAGTCAGTCCCTTCCAGTGTTCAAGGACTTCTAGGAATGACTGCCATCTAGTAATAAAGACTGGCCACACCACACGACAGACACCACTTAATTAATGCTCTACTTACATATTTATTTATTTATTTATCCAAAATCCAAATAGAATTAAGTAAATCACATACTTAAAAGCAAAGATGGTGAAAATAAACTCATGAAATTAAGCTCATAATATATAACCCAATTTTTAAGGGCCTAGCTATCACCAGCTAAGAGTAAAGGTATTATCGTATTAGCATCTATTTTTGAAAAACATGACGAAACTGAAAACAAGATAGAAGGCCGAAACTGAAAGAGAAATGAGGCATTATAGAGGAGAAATTACCAAGAGACTGGTGATGGAACCCAGGCCAATGGTGAGGAAGCGACCCAAGTATGAATCAGAGATGAAAGCACCCAAAAGAGGCATGAAATTGGTAGCAGCATTCCAGAGGAAGATTGTGGTTGTAGCCTGGGCTACACCCATATGATAGTCTTTTATCAAGTAGAATATCATGTTTGGTACAAGTCCATAGCTTGCCACCTTCTCAAAAGCCTCATTTGCTGTTCACAACGACATCCAAAATCAAGATCCAAAAACTTTGAACACAGAAAGGTCATGAGAATACAATCATTTCATCCAAATGCTTTTCTTCTCTAGTTTTAATTCAAAGGTAGACAAACTTGACAAAGAAACCAAGAAAGAAACTCCAATTTCCTTTGTACGCACCTATAATGAATGGCATGGTAATGAGGCCACCTTTTCTTCTTTTAGGAGTGTGTTGGTGGGTGGTCATGACTTCCCCTTGTCCTGAAGCTGCAGGCTCTTCCATCTTCTCCATTGCTGCACTCTAGCTTCCTCAAGGAATACCAGACTAGAGAAAGAAGAGAGAGAGAGAACTTACAAAATTTTTTGTCCAAAGTGTTGCTTAGTTTATGCTATTTATTGGACAAAGAAAGAAAGATCTTTGTGTACAGCTGAACAATATTTAAAAAAAAAATCATTTTTATTACCACTTCTAAATCTAGCATAAGAATGCGTGTTTTTAGAATATAAAAAATAATTTAATGTAGGCAATTCTAGAAATTAATATATTAAAAATAAATAAATAAAACATAAAAAATATAATTATAAATAATAATAAGATCTTAATATAAATAAATATTAAATTAAATAAAATGAATATTTTAATTAATCAATTAATTAATTTCACATTAATATTTTTTTACTTTTTTATTTTTATAAGAAAAATGAAAATTACAGATACACCCATAGGCAGATAAATTATTGAAGCAGAAACACACCACGATCCAAGCAAAGAGCAACCTTTTTCTTGCCGGTTACATACACTTCACACGCCCTCTTTTTCACTTTCTTTTATTTTCAAAAACATAAAAAGTTGATGAATTTATTTTTTTTTTAAATAAAAGTACACTGACAAAACCCTTTTTGGGGGATAAGATGTGGTCGGCTCCACAGCAATATTATAGGATGGTCCACTTCTCCTCTTTGCCTTTGCTTGTGAACCCACTCAAAGTCAATTTTATGCAGAGAGAGAGAGAGAGAGTGAGAAGCCAAAAGGGAAAGTCCAATTATGACTTCTGTAGCTCAGAAGAATTAGTGAAACCTGCACGTGGATTATCATATAAATATAAATGTAAAATAAAAGTACCATCATCATCATCATCATACAATGAGTAATTTTGTAGACCGTCCGATCTCAACATTCCTAGGAACTTGAAGTCTCATGAAATGGTGAAAATTTGCGAACATAGAGATGAACGATTTGGGAACATTTTCATTCAAATTTCAAACCAGTCCTTGATGACAAAAGGAAAAGTGTGTGCGCTGCAGTGTTTATTTATTGAATCCAGTTGTGGCTCGTGACTGGTGACTGGTTAATTAGGTCATATATATATATATATATATATATATATATATATATATATATATATACACACTGTACTCTAGTCTTAATTACTTTATTTAGTTGCATGTTTATTAATTACTTTCCATTACTTTTTTTTTATTAAATTTGAAGACTATTTATAAGTCTAAATAATTTCTATAATCATAGTTTGGTCTTTGTAGTACTGTACAATTTGATGTAGCATTAAAGGCTAATGTCCTTATGAGATATATGATCTCGATGGAAGGCAAATTATTGTTGGGTCGTTTGGATTTTGCTGGTTGGACTTCAATTTCTATATCCTTTTTGTGTCTATGATCACCTTAATTGGATGACCAATGAAATCTCAAATTAAACATTTTATGTACCCATTCAAATCAGTGGGCATTAATGCATGTCAATATCTCAATCATCAACTTATTTTAAACTGTATCAATAATAACTTCAAATGAAATGGCTATGGCTCGAAATCAATGGTTTAAGTTCATGGCATAGGATTGAATTAAGGGGTCAATTCTCCATGACTTTGAATAACTTCAATTGATATTTTAATTTAATTTGGATTAAATAATTTAATTATTAAATCTAATGAATCAAATCATCAAACTAATTTTGATGTACTTCAAATTTTTTAGTCAATTGTTGTAGAGAGCGAAATTATTAATTAATTAATTAATTTAAACTCGGCCAAACCTACCTGCCCCTGGTCACCCCATGGATGGTTTAGGGTAAAAAGAAATGGTGAATAGTGAGGAAATTGATAAAATGGAGAAGGTGATGTAACCTGAGCAGTCATTTCAGATTCCAAATTGTCAAATAGAGGTAGGCCCTATAAAGCCTGTTATTGTTTGAGCCTATTTAGGCCTTTTGCGTGTTCTGCTGTGCCCCTAAAATAAAACTGTTTCTTCCTTTCAAACCTTTTTTTTTCCTCTACCTTTTTCTGCAATAAATTCCGGAAAAAATGTTTCTTTTTTTTTTTTTAAATGTATTTAATCTGCAGCAGAAAGTTACAAGATTAATTAGCGAATGAAGAAACTCGATCTTTCATGTCCCAATTAAGACATGCATCCATTAGAAACTTCAATTATTTGATAGTGAACTATAAAATATAACTCAACTCAACTCAATTAAATTTTTATTTTAAAAATTTATTAGGATCAGCTATATGAATTCTGTTTATCCCCTCTAAACGATCTTAAGTTAAATCCTCAGAAATGTGTAATGCTTCTAAGTCATGTTGTACTACTCTCCTTCAAGTCAATTTATGTCAATCTTTTTTTTCTTTCTATCCTCTAGTCCAATGCACTCTACTTGTCTAACTGAAACTTTCGTATGTCTATATTTCACATGATCAAACCATCTCAATTGACACCACGCCTACATTTTCTCTAATATTCTCATTATGAATTTTATCTAGTCTAGTATGGCCACTCATCTACTTTAACATTCTCATCTCTGCAACTCCCATCTTAAATATATATGACTTATTTATTATCAAACACTTAGTAGCATATAACATGGCCGATCATATTTTGACTAAATTATGAGTTGTCATATCCCTCATCATATTGACTTATGAAGCACTAAATAACTATTCATTTCTTTCAAGGCTTGAATTACTAATAAGGAGTCTATCAAATTTGAATAGGATGTTGATCAAATAAAAATTATATTTTAATTTATTATTAATATAAATTTACATAAATGATGGAGTTATTTTACACATTAAAATAATTAATCATTTTAATATTACAATTCAACTATTTATATTCACCCTTTTAATTTTATATATTTTTTTTAACATGGAATAATATTCCTAACAAAGTCTCCCCGTATCACCTTTTGTGTTGGATAAATAGATTGATGCACTTCTCATATAAAAAAGGTAAAACCTATGAAGTCCACTTGAGTTGCCTTGCAAATAGGCGTGGCTAGGAGTCGGTTTATGTTGAAAATATGGATTGAGTCACTCATGTACGTTAATCTAGATTTATTAGACTTAAAATTTAAAAGTCATATACTTTTTTAAAATGTGACAAAATTCAAAAGTTATTTATATTTATCAAAATATATAACTATATAAAGAGATGTAACTCTTCTTAATAATTATATATATGAAGTGATATAACTATTGGCTAAAAGACACTATAACTTTATAAATAGTCAAATTTTTATCTTCATTAAATATAGAAAAACATAAACAAGAAAATTACATATAACAGTATGAAGTGTATACACTGAGTGAAGGTGTATTGATTTTTTCTTGGCATCCTTAAAAGATTCTCGCTTGATTCATTTGTGGAGCATTGATTATTATGTAAATAAGATACACATTTAGACTGTGAAATAATATATATAGTTTATATTATTCATATGATTATATGATAGATTAGTGAAAAAATATGGTGAAAAACTTAGGATTATATGAACATGGGTTAAGATTCATGTAGTTGAATCTATATATTAGGTCCTTTATAATTTTTTTTTTATTTTAATTTGATTTTAGGTTTGAACTAATAATTTTAGTTCAAGATTTTAAAAGATCAGAATCAGTTCTTAAGAGTTATACTCGATTCTAGTTTGATTTTAATTTTAGTTGTGTTCCAATCCAATTTTGCTTAGATACAAATGTCGAAATTTTTTTTCATTTAAAAAAAAAATAATTTAGCCTAGAATTGAAACAATTCATTCATATTCGATTATTATTTGATTTAATATTACTTTTAATTAATTTAATTTTGACTGATTTGATTCATATTTCAATTTTGATTTGAACTTATCTATTTCTAGTCCGAAGCCAGATCAGTGATTAGGCCCATAACACATCACTTTCCTTTCTCCTATAATTCACCTACCAAATAGAGAGAAAGCACCATTGCCCTTCTCCCAATCTACATAAATTCAAATTCTAAATGTTAGGTTCCACTTTACTGTTTGATCTCATTTTAAATATATTAATTAAAAATTAATTTTATCTTCAATTTTACATGGTTTAATCATAAAAATTTTAAAATATTGAATAATTTTTGTAAATTATTACATCATACAAATTGAAAAAAAAAATGTTGATAAATTTTATGTTGTGGAAAATGTTAGTGGGCTGGCACTGATCAATCAAGTTCTTCATATCTGGTCAGAGTCTGGTTCTGTACTTGTCTCGATCATAACAAACATGGAAGAATTCAGACATTTCCGAATGCTGGGGGCCAAACATGCAGCTTTATTAATTGATTAATGCTTAATTAGTCAACATTAATTGTTGCATGAATGATGGGTGCTTGCTTATCAATGTCTAATAGGACTTGCATTTGGTAATTAATGGTCTTAAATAACCATGGAACTTGAGCAATGAAAATTCCACACCATTATTGATTATGAATTTCTAGCTTGGAAATCAATTCCAAAGATTCCAATCATATCAAATTCTATATCAACTCAATATGATAGAGGGCACCACTTCATTACTGTCTTTTTCCTTTTCCCACTAGATTGTGATAAACTGAAAAGGCATGTGGGTTAACTAAGTAACCTGATTAATCAGCAATTAAGACACCCCCCTTTTAATTATTGCATAATAGGTCACTATCCCATACATTTGATTGATTTCCAATAAAATAAAGGATCATCACAGGGAAGAGGGTAAGATCTTCTCTAGTCTTCAGGCAAATCAACATCATTCCTGCATTAAAGGGCATCTCCATCTAGTAGCTTAAACTTGTTGAATTGAATGTCCTTCTAAGTTTGTGAAGGATCATTGCTAATGATGTTGATGTTAGATCACTAATCAAGCCGTGATTTTTCAGAGTGCATACTAGAAGTATACCTATAAATATTGTTCATAGTAAACCAAATTCACCAATAATTTCATTCTCAAAAAAAAAAAAAAAAAAAAGAAAGAAAGAAAGAAAGAAAGAAAGAAAGAATTTCAGCACCCACCTAAGCTTTGCCTCAATGACAAAGCCGCTTTAAATTTGGACCTTGTTACTGGACTAAGCTGCCTTCACAAGGAATGGTTTGGTTGGCCGCCTTCAAGCCAGCCCAAATGGCAAACACTTTCCCCACAAATAATCTACAGTAGCACAGCACATATGGGGGCTCCTAGTTGCAATGAAAATCCACATTCCATTAAGAATCATGATTTTTTTTTTTGTTTTAACGAAAAGATATTTGGATTAATTAAATTTGGACCTTAAAAGCTAGAGAGAAATTCTGAGATGCGTTTTGTATTATAGCTCAAAGGCGAAGCGGGGGTGCAGCCAATGTAGAATCAGGAATTTAGTGCTGGGAGATCTCAGTTTTGAATTTTCTGGTGTCTTCAATACCAAGAATGAGAAAAGAAAACCTCTGTAAATAAAATAAATAAAAGGAAGAGGAGGGGAGAGTAAGTCTGAGGTCTAAATCTGGGCCGCTTCCCAGATGGAGAACATTTTTTGTTAACATCAACCCAGAAAACAGTCTTTCAAATTTCAATGCATCATATTCTGATCTTCACAGGTGTGATTGTGATCACTGGTGCAAGAACATGATTTCCAGACTACTAGCTCTGCTGGGTTCGGTGTACTTCCTAAGACACAGGCACACAGCAGACCAAGCCACCAAAACGCTTGGCCAGCCTATGCAGTTTCAGGCAATGATGCTAATTCCTCGTCTGATCACATTGTTCCAAACCAAACACTACCTCATGTTTTAGTGGGCTCCATCATTCATCAATTGTTTGGTTCCATTCCACTTGGCTCTCAACCATACAACATGACAGTGCTTATGACGCCTATGGTACTCACATTCAATAATTATCTTGATAAAACATGTAATCAGGGCGGATCTACATATTTAAATTAGTAGGATCACAATTTTATTTTACTTAATTTAAGAGAAAAATTTATATATATAATAATAATAAATTATTTTTTGAAATGAAAAAAATGATATATATAAATTTTTAATATATAATAATAAAAAAATTAAATACATAAAATAATAAAAATAATAATTTTCATTATTATTTTAAATTTATAATTGTACATGATATAAAGATATTATTATAAATAATAAAAAAAATAATAAATCCTCACTATAATCTTACAATTCACCTTATAAAGCAATACATATAATCAATATAACCATTAGAATAATCATCACTTACTAACATCATTATAAATAATTTTAGCTTGTGTTAGAAAAATATATAATGTTTTTTCTATTGATGTTTCAATTTTGTAGCTTTATATCTATGAAAACATTTTTAAAAACATAATAATAATAATAATAATAATAATAATAATAATAATAATAATAATAATAATAATAATAATAATAATAATACAATTTTATAAAATAATATATAACATAATATATTGAATTTTTAATCACAAATAAAATTTAAAATAAATTAATCAATCATAATAAAAAATTAATATCGAAAATAAATTTTAATAATCAAGACATTTTACAATTATTTTAGTGTATCAAAATATTAAAAAAATCATTACACATTTTATTTATATCTTAAATCTTTATACATTATTTAAAGGATTAAAATTTTATGTAAATGAATCATATAGTTGCAAAAATATTTAAAATTAAACTCTTTTAGATATATACATTTTAAATATAAAATTGACCTCAATTTATATTTTTTTATTAATTTTATTGAAATTCATTTATTAAAATTATTAAAAATATTTTATATAATATATCATTTTAAATTTTTTAATAAAGTTGTCATTGTAATGTGCCTCCGCCACAATAAGAATGAAAGAGTTTTCAACATTACTATGAATTTAAAATTCAGAAGTATTCAATGGTGAAACAGATTACTCGTTCCAGTAGCAACTCGATAATTGCTACGGTGTTGTCCGCAAGTGCACGGGTCACAGTAGTATAGTTTTAAAAAAATGATATCGATCCCACAGGGAATTGTGCTTTAAATTGAAAATAAAAGGATAAGCTAATTAGAATGGCAAAAATTAAAGATATTAAAAATGAAATTTAAAAATTAAAATTGGTATTTGAGGAATTAAAGTTAAATCAAACAATTAACTAAAATTAATTAAACTAGATTACCAAAATTTAATTTGAAATTTCTATTTATGAAATTTGGAGGAATTAAATCTAAATTCAATGAAAATTAGAGTGATTTTAGAGATTGGATTTTCCATATTGTTTGCATGTGATTTATCCCTAATTTAGCCAAACACATGAGAATTACAATTTTGAGGGAAATCAATTCTTAAATTTTTGAAACCTTTTTCAAGCATCTCAAAGTTGGTTTTCATTAAATCAAACCCCGTTTTCACGGTATTTCAAACCTAACAAAAACCCAATTAATGCTCTAATTGATTTTGGAAAGTCCCCTTAATTCTCTTAGCTTATCTCTAACACCAAGAAAACTAAGTTTATTGCAAGATTATCTATCCCTAATATTCACTTTTCAGTCCATCTATTAAGGATTAAAACTTAACTTAATGAGGGCCCATTCATCAAGCAAGGCAACAAGCTCACAAGCAATAAATCAAAATATCACAATCTTCATTTAAATGGCTAAATCAGTTCAAAACCACAATCCAAAGTAATATTTACAAACCCATCTCTAGAATCTCAAACAACTACTCACAAATCATTGTTTCAAGACAAACCCAAGTGTATAGATGAAAAAATAATGGAAATCTAAGTTAAGGAATAGAAAAACCCAAAAAATTGCAGAAGAATCTGCTGCTGGATGAGTGCAGAACGAGCTCCCTGCTGCTGCTACTGCTCCCTTCACGTGCTCCCTCTTTCCCTCTTTCTTTTCTTGCCAAAAATGCCTCCCTTCCTCCTTATGGAAAGAAAATGATAAATGGGACTTTATATAGGTGAGGGGACTGCCCTAGAATGGGTAAAAAGGTGGAAGGTTCCAGAGAAAGTGAGGTAAAAAATCAGAGTAACGCAAATGCCACGTCAGCCATTTCTAGTAAAAATGACATAAGCTGAATCGGTTGTGTCGCGGGTTGTGTCGCGGGTTGTGTAACAATCTGCCTGAATATCTGACGCTCGACACAACCTGCGACATAGGCTAAATTGGTTGTGCTGCAGGTTATGTAACTCTCGGCCATTTTTTACTCAACTTCAAAAATTTTTACAATTCAACTCTAATCTCCTCCAAATGACTACTCTGATCAAAATACATCAAATTTCTCCAAATTTAACCTACAAAACAAATAAATTCCAAAAATTAAACTAAGAATTGTGAAAATTATAAAATTGACTAAATATATGCTAATATCTATAATAATAACTATGAACAAGGATAAATTGTGTGCAAAAATTACACCTAAATGATGATCTAAAATGCATGCATCAAATTCCCCCATACTCAAACTCTTGCTTGTCTCCAAGCAAAATTTCATTAAAACTCATTTGGAAGGGAATAGAATCAGTCTTTGAAAACACAAAAATCACTAATCCAAACCACCAACTTACCTCTAGCCACCAACATTCCAAATTTCCACCAGCGAAGCACAAAGAATGAAGCAATCACTCTCAACAATTACAAAATAGCTAAGAATTAACCAATCAACCCAAGCAACAAACACCAACCAGCTACAAGAGTCAATTGTGCCAAAACAAACCTAAATGAAATAGATAGCCAATGTGTCTCAAATAGATGGTGAGTAATGTATGTAAGATTATATTGCCAAACCCATATGCAAGCATAAAAAATCTAACTCTACTAATGTAACAAGCATTTTTCAAAGAATCATTAGGTCTTTTTAAGGGTTGTAATGGGGTCAAATAGGATAAAATTGTGGTTAACAAAGAAAGGGAATAATGTAAACAAAATATGAGAATAATATTAATCATGAAACTCAAAGTGCATCTTTTTTTTTTTTTTTTTATCAAGAGGAAAGAAATTCACAATGAATCTCAAGTGCTATCACAATAAAGGGACTACTTTTATAATATATTTTTTTATTTTGTATGCGTCCCTATTTCACGTCACACCCAAAATTACCTTTGGGATATTTTGGTGACCATTTTTTTTTATCAAATTTTCACAATTACTCTAGCACTATTCAAGATGTTTCAATCCTCCAAGTTTTTTTTATATATATATCATTATTTATTTTATTTTTTTATGCAATTAATTGCTAAAATATTATTCTCATAATAGGTGGTAGTGTTTAGGTTTAATGGCTAGGTAAAAGATTTGGGTTCCAAAGAAATTAGGGAATTAAGGTTCAAGGGGGTTTGCAAGGGTTGAAATGAGATTAAGGTAGGTTAGGGCTAAATGTGAGGTTTAAAATATGAAGGAATGCCTAAATCATATTCTTATCAAAATGCAAGTTAAAAATTTCGCTTTGAAAGATCTAAGATGCTTGTTCTAGGAATGGTGAGACGACAATGACCATTTTCTTCCTTAAAGGCTTATTCGGACACTCAAAACTCAAAATAACTAATCAGAATCTGCATACTTAGATGAATGTATTAATTTTCAACTATTAAGTAAGAGGAAGAATAATGCTTAAGACTTTGTACCCAGCTGGAACTTTCATTCCACTAACCATCTAAAGGCAAGTTGGATTGCTTGAATAAGCAACTTATGGAATTCAAAGACTGGTTTAAAAATTCAAAAATTTTAAATGAATAAATGAAATGCATGAGTGTAAATGTATAGTCAACCTATATGTAACTAAGTATGCATAACTAAGTGTATGAAGCTATATGCAAGTGTATGTATGTGAATATGTACAAGTATGAAGTAATAAATGAGTATGTCACTATATGCAAGTAAAAAAGGAAAAATAATTTTGCAAAAAATTTACCCTCTCCCCCATACTCAGAATGAACATTGTCCTCAATGTTAAAAGAGTGCAAGGAATGGGATAATTTGGCTATATGTGCAGAAAATGGGTGGCTCATATGTGCATAAAGAATTATTACCCTGTTGCATAAGCGATAGCACAACTTGTGTTGAAAGTGACACAAGCTGAGATGAGAATTTTTACCTCATTGAAGTGCAGCCAATTTAATTAAGTAAAATTTGGACAGCTGCTGCACTCATTGCAAAAGAAACAGTGCAATGGAATCCATTAAATCATTTAACTCAAAAAGTTGAAATAGGGAAGTTAATCTCAAAAATATAGCCATCAAGTGTAAATCCGAAATAGCAAATCAAAGCAAGTGAGCAAAGTACTAAAGATTCAAAAAAATGTTCGTATGAGCAACTAAAAATAAAAAAATAAACTGAATAAGCAAATGTTTCAAGTAAAAGAAAAACAACACAAGCAAAATATTAACTAAACAAGTTACTAAAAAAAACTAATTAATTAAGCAACTAAAGTAAAGACATGAAATGTTTTTTTTTTTTTTTAAATCAAAATGGGTTAGTGGGCTTTTGGGCTTGGGCTTGGGGTAGCTGCTGGCCCATTCTGGTGAAGTGAGTTCTTATCCTGCAAAACAAACAGGCGACACAAGTTAGAACATAAGGATAGGGGGGTTATGTCACAGGTTGTGTAACA
Source organism: Hevea brasiliensis (assembly GCF_030052815.1). Lineage (NCBI taxonomy): Eukaryota > Viridiplantae > Streptophyta > Magnoliopsida > Malpighiales > Euphorbiaceae > Hevea > Hevea brasiliensis. The sequence goes on from NC_079498.1 coordinate 104,579,372, forward strand.
ATCTGCCCAAAATTGTGCCCAGCGAACACAAGCGACGACACAAGCGAACCCGGTTATGTCGCAGGTTATGCAACAATCTGCCCAAAGTTGACAGATTTAGAGAGTGCCTAAAAAGGTAAAACAAATTAGATTTCAAATGATTAAACCTTCATAACATGAATTCTGATTGTTCAACTTGTTATGTTCATCAAATACTCATACAAAATAATTTTTCAAAGCACAAATTCACACATCCACATTCAAATAATTTTCTTGTTAAACCAAGATGACAAGGTTTAGAAAAATTTTCTCTTAAAATTAACAAAAAGGGCAATGAATCCAGCAATATGCACCAGCAAATACTCAATAAAAGAAAGATGAAAATTATAAGTGAACAAATTTGAAACTAAAATTTAAAGCTAAAATTTAAAGCTAAAACTAAAATAAAAATTTTTTATGCTCATTTGCTTGCAATGCATTGCATTCCATCTGCACAAGAAAATTAGAACAATGTCAAACTCTGAATAAGGAGTATAGAAAAACTTAAAATAAATATATATATGAAAGAAATAAAGAATCAATGAAAAATTGTGGGTTATCTAAAAATGCTAAGTTTAGGTCTTTAGCTTGACCATACTCACTCAAGATTTTATGGAGAATGAGAGAGATAGTAAGTTGCTATCTTCTCAATTGGCTCACCAACTGAATAATGCCTCAACCTTTGTCCATTTACCTTGAAATTACCAGATTTTTCACCAAAAATTTCCACAGCACCATGAGGTAAAACTTTCACAATTTTAAATGGACCGGACCACCTTGATTTTAATTTTCCTGGAAAAAATTTTAACCTTGAATTGAATAAGAGAACCAAATCTCCTTCTTTAAAGTCCTTTTTCTTGATATGCTTATCATGCCATTTTTTAGTTCTTTCTTTATAGATCCTAGCATTTTCATAAGCATCAAGTCTCAATTCTTCTAATTCATCAAGTTGCAAAAATCTTTTGTGTCTAGCAGCTTGTAATTTCAGGATTTCCTTTTTCACAACATCCTTTATTGTAGGATTTAATCTTCTTTGGTGTTCAATAGAAGGTCTACTATTTGGCTCTAGGAAAATCCTATGCATACAGACTGTTGGACTAATTCCCTTTTTGTCATCAATTGCATAACCCAAAACTCTTCTATATTTTCTCAAAACTCTCAACAATTTTTCATTCTCAATATTAGTCAAAGATGCATTAATTATAACTGGATATGTTCCATTGGGTCTAAGAAAAGCATACCTGAGGTTGAAAGGAAGAGGTTTAAGATCTACCTTTGGGGCATCCTCTACCTTTAATGATGGTGGTTTGATCTCCAAAGTTTGCACTTCTTCAAGTTGAAAAATTGTGGCTTCAGGATGTAGTGGAGAACTCTCCAAGTGTTGTGCAAAAGTAGCTATATTGTGATTGTCATCATCAATGCTCCCACCATGGACTAAGCAATTTTCAAGTGGGTCTTGTGGATAGCTTTTTCTGAAATGCTCTTGAACAATCTTATCAATAATGTCTACCCGCAAACAAGACTCAACTTCTTCATGTTTCCTTTTCATGGCTGGATTGATGTTGAATATCATTTGATCATCTCCCACTCTAAGTGTCAATTTCTCACCCTTTACATCAATTAATGCACCAGCTGTTGCCAAAAAGGGTCTTCCCAATAAGATAGGAACTTTTGTGTCTTCTTCCATATCTAAAATGACAAAGTCCACCGGAATGTAGAATTTCCCAACCTTGATAGGCACATTTTCTAGAATGCCTTCTGGATACTTAATTGAACGGTTAGCCAATGAAAGATACATGTTTGTGGGCTTCAACTCTCCCATATTCAACTTCTCATATATTGAAAGTGGCATTAGGCTGACACTAGCTCCAAGGTCACATAAGGCATTTGCCACACAATTATCACCAATATGACAAGGAATGGAAAACACACCCGGATCTTTGAGTTTGGGAGGTAACTTCTTCTGAATTATAGCACTGCATTGCTCTCCCAAGTTGATGGTGTCATAATCTTCTAGCCTTCTCTTGTTGGAAAGAATCTCCTTCAAAAACTTGGCATAACTTGGCATTTGGGATAGTGCTTCAGTGAATGGCACATTGATATACAACTTCTTTAGCACTTCAAGGAATTTGCCAAATTGTTTGTCTAGCTTATGCTTGATGAATCTTTGAGGGTAGGGAAGGGTGGGCTTGTAAGGTTCAGGTGGGATGTATGGTTTCTCTCCCTCATCTTGCTCACTTTTGCTTTCTTCTTCTTTTTCATTTTTCTTGCTCTCAACTGAATTTTCTTCTCTCTTGTTTTCACTTTCTTGACCAACTTTCTTACCACTTCTCAAGGTTACAACCTTACATTGTTCATGAGGGTTTTGTGGTTGGCTAGGTAATTTCTCATAGGAGTTGCTTCCTGATGAGCTTGCTTGTTGAGCCAATTGAGTCTCCAACATGCGGTTGTGGACTTGTAATTGATCCATGGTTTGTCTCATGTGTTGCATTTCTTCCTCCAATTTGCTATTCATCTTACTTTGTTCAGCAAAAAATTCCTCCATCATGCTTTCCAAGTTTGGCTTCGGCTCATGAGGTAGAAGGGATTGTTGTGCTCTTGCTTGATATCTAGGTTGTGGCTGCCTTGTGGGCTAAAATTGAGGCTGAAATTGAGGCCTATTTTGCTGCACATACTGCTGGTTATGAGCATAATTTGAGCTTTGACCTTGTTGAGCAAAAGTTGCTTGTGGTCTACATGTTGAGTTGTTCACATTAGAGTAAGCATTTCCCATAGGTTTCTGTTGATAACCTCCTGTATAAGCAGCTTGTTCTTGCAAATAATCATCACCATAAGAAGAGTAATCAACTCCACAACTTTGGGTTCCATCTGTGAAGGCAACTTGTTGCATAGTTGTAGGAGTTGAGGTTGTTGCCTTTGTGCAAAAATCACTAAGAAGCTGAGTCAACTGATCAAATCTTGCATTCATGTAGCTAACTGAGTCAAGTTCATAAATCCCAGCCTTCTTTGGCTCAAGTGCTCTAGGATTTCCCCACAAATGGGTATTATGAGCAATCTTCTCTAATAGATCATAGCATTCTTCACTTGTCATTCTCATGAAATCTCCTCCTGCTTGTGAATCAATTGTGTTTCTTATGGCTGGAGTAACTCTGGTGTAGAAATTCTGAACAATCATCCATTTGGGTATTTCATGATGAGGACATTGCCTTTCAAGCTCCTTAAATCTCATCCAAGACTGATACAAAGTTTCATCATCTCTTGGCTTAAAAGCTACCATCAAATTCCTCAAATGAGTGGTCTTCCCAGGTGGGAAAAATTGAGATAGAAAAGCTTGAGATAGCTGCTCTCAAGTAGCTATAATAGCTTGTGGAAATGAGTCATACCACTCCAATGCTGAATCCCGAAGAGAGAATGGAAATAAAGTGAGTCGAATCACTTCATCTGAAACTCCAGGTTGTCTTTGTGTACCTCATATCATCAAAATTTTCTTCAAATGAGAATGAGGATTTTCAAGTGGACTACTTCCAAATTGTGAATTCTGAACCATTTGAATAAGACCAGTCTTCAACTCAAATTGATTAGCTCCAATAATAGGTCTGTTATCTCTCACATCTGCACATCTAGGAAAAGCATAATCTAACATGGATCTTCTTTGAGGATCATTTTGATTAACAACTTCATTTTGCCCGTTGTGATCATTTCCTCCATTGTTTCCACCAATAGCTCTATTTTGATTCTCCATATTTTCAATTGTCTCCTCTTGCTCAAATATTTGTTGTTCTTCTTTTTCTGCTTCCTTTCTTCTTTTGTGTTCCTTTTTGTTGGCTCGACAGAATTTTTCAATTTCTGGGTTGAACAACAATTCAGTGTCACTTGTGCTTTTCGATCGTCTCATAAACAAGAAAAGTACCTGAAAAACACAAGGAACAGCAGTGAAAATAAAAGAAAATAAAAATTCTAATTAGCTTAAAACAATTAAAATCCAACTTAAAAACAAACAATTCTCCGGCAACGGCGCCAAAAACTTGCTACGGTGTTGTCCGCAAGTGCATGGGTCACAGTAGTATAGTTTTAAAAAAATGATATCGATCCTACAGGGAATTGTGCTTTAAATTGGAAATAAAAGGATAAGCTAATTAGAATGGCAAAAATTAAAGATATTAAAAATGAAATTTAAAAATTAAAATTGGTATTTGAGGAATTAAAGTTAAATCAAACAATTAACTAAAATTAATTAAACTAGATTACCAAAATTTAATTTGAAATTTCTATTTATGAAATTTGGAGGAATTAAATCTAAATTCAATGAAAATTAAAGTGATTCTAGAGATTGGATTTTCCATATTGTTTGCATGTGATTTATCCCTAATTTAGCCAAACACATGAGAATTGCAATTTTGAGGGAAATCAATTCTTAAATTTTTGAAACCTTTTTCAAGCATCTCAAAGTTGATTTTCATTAAATCAAACCATGTTTTCACGGTATTTCAAACCTAACAAAAACCCAATTAATGCTCTAATTGATTTTGGAAAGTCCCCTTAATTCTCTTAGCTTATCTCTAACACCAAGAAAACTAAGTTTATTGCAAGATTATCTATCCCTAATATTCACTTTTCAGTCTATCTATTAAGGATTAAAACTTAACTTAATGAGGGCCCATTCATCAAGCAAGACAACAAGCTCACAAGCAATAAATCAAAATATCACAATCTTCATTTAAATGGCTAAATCAGTTCAAAACCACAATCCAAAGTAATATTTACAAACCCATCTCTAGAATCTCAAACAACTACTCACAAATCATTGTTTCAAGACAAACCCAAGTGTATAGATGAAGAAATAATGGAAATCTAAGTTAAGGAATAGAAAAACCCAGAAAATTACAGAAGAATCTGCTGCTGGATGAGTGCAGAACGAGCTCCCTGCTGCTGCTGCTCCCTTCACGTGCTCCCTCTTTCCCTCTTTCTTTTCTTGCCAAAAATGCCTCCCTTCCTCCTTATGGAAAGAAAATGATAAAGGGGACTTTATATAGGTGAGGGGACTGCCCTAGAATGGGTAAAAAGGTGGAAGGTTCCAGAGAAAGTGAGGTAAAAAATCAGAGTAACGCAAATGCCACGTCAGCCATTTCCAGTAAAAATGACATAAGCTGAATCGGTTATGTCGCTGGTTGTGTAACAATCTGCCTGAATATCTGACGCTCGACACAACCTGCGACATAAGCTAAATTGGTTGTGCTGCAGGTTGTGTAACTCTTGGCCATTTTTTACTCAACTTCAAAAAATTTTACAATTCAACTCTAATCTCCTCCAAATGACTACTCTGATCAAAATACATCAAATTTCTCCAAATTTAACCTACAAAACAAATAAATTCCAAAAATTAAACTAAGAATTGTGAAAATTATAAAATTGACTAAATATATGCTAATATCTATAATAATAACTATGAACAAAGGTAAATTGTGTGCAAAAATTACACCTAAATGATGATCTAAAATGCATGCATCAATAATACACACAAAAGCTGAAGAACAAATATTCCATTTTCTCCACTAGATTGTAATGTAAAAGCATGTACCGTCCAGTCATAAAATGACCAACTTATTATGATATTAATCCGTTCAAGCACAATGATGCCACATGCATCAGCTTAAACCTTGTATAATCATCAGGTACATCAAGCATCAGACTCGCACCATTTCTGCAATGTAGGGATTCCGACTCCAATATTTTTCATGTCAAAGATATTGGCTGTTGCATTGAAATAGAAATCCAGGTTAATTGGTCACGAATGATCAAAATTTCAATGGATAAAATAGAAAGGTTATAAACTATCGAGGACAAATTGAAAGAACATCCACTTAACCAAGTATGCAGAATGGGAAAACACAAGGAAAATGTTTACTGATGCATCTAGTTCAAAGAGGGAGTGCAAATGGTTGAATAAGATGTGAAGAAATCATATTTTTATTTATCTTCTGAGCATAGAAATAAGCAATGCTGTGAAGATTATCAATGGGCAGATCTTATTTCCTCTGTAAAAACGTTAATGTTGTCTATGAAATGGTCCTGTAACTATCTAATATTATATCATAACCCAATTTTCCTTTCAGTTTCACATTGCTAAATATGTTGCATCTGCTTTATCCTTCTACAATTTTCCCATTTTAATGTTGCTTATAATATTTTCCCTGTGCATTAAATTCTGATGGCCATCAAGAGAAGATCAGAAATTCATATGCGGATTCAGAAATCTGAAGAAAGTAGCCAATTTAAAGATCTTAATGACTACAAAAATTATTTCACCTCAGCTGCCTTGATTCCACATGCTACTAGAAGAGATCAAAGTTTTTCCTGTGCACTAGCGACATCAACCCTTCTCAACCCTTCACGTATATAATACAAAATTCAAGATATCTACTCTCTACAAAAATCAAGATAATTACCCAATCACCAGAGCACCTTAGGTAATACTGTGAATGCATTTGAAAAGGCATATTTAAATTCTCCGTCACACATCACATGTTCATGTGCAACATCTTTTGAGTTCAAGATTTTAGCCTAATCATCTGAAGATACTTCAGCCACAAACTATTCACTCTCTTCCAATTCCTTCCAACAGCTAAAATAAGGTGAAGATATGCAACCAAGAAAAAGCTTTTTAACCAAAAGCTTTCTCCACCATCTTTCTCTATTAATAAAGACCATCTCTATCATATCTTATAAATTTGCTCAGGAAATAATAGCACATGTCAACAAACAAATCATATTAAAATTATCATTCTGTCAACATAGATGGTCCCCTTCATGATTATAGATTGGTTTTTTACTTCGAGGGAGCCTTTATAATGGTCAGATACATTTTTTTGTAGCAAGTCCAACTTGAAACCAGACCAAACCCAATACTACAATCAAGTTCAAAACCTTTCACATAAATTCAGGGTCACCTCTGGTGTGATTCAAGTCACATCATTTTCCAACTTTTTTCACTACAACACATTATAAACTGAAACTTCTCAGTCTATTTTTCACACAGAATTGCATGACCTCGTATTGTCATGCTCATACAGAAAGCTGACTGTGGGTTACTTATAAATCGTTTGTACTTGAAGAAGGAGTTGTACCAACTCAGAATAGATGAAGGTACTGATGTGAGGGATCATTTTAATATTTTTAATAAATTAATTACCCAATTGGCTAGTGTTGGTGTGAAGGTTGATGAAGAAGATAAAGCCCTCTTGCTTTTAACCTCTCTCCTACACTCTTATAAAAGCTTGATAACAGCTCTATCAGTTGGGAAGGAGACTTTGAAGCAGTTATCTTGGATGATGAAAAGTTCAAGAAGACAGGTAGTAATAATAAATGTGGATCTTTTGTTGCTAGTTCTAATCGTGGTAGAAGCAATTCACGTGGAAATAATTGGAGAAGGAATAGTAGATCGAGTTCCAGACCACGAGTAAACCATGAAGATAGAGAATGCTACTATTGTCATGAGAAGGGTCACATTCAATACCATTGTATGAAGACGAAGGAAGATCTTGTATAATTTAAACAATTCAAAAGGAGTCACGGAAAAGAAAAAGAAGAAACTGCTGCAATTGCAATAGATGATAATATTGATAGTGAATGTTTGAATGTGGATGATGATAAGGAAAAAGCAAAAGATCCATTACAAGATAAGTGGTTAATAGATTCTGCTTGCCCATTCCATATTTGCTTAAAGAATGAGTGGTTTGATGTGATTGAAGAAAAAAAGGAGAAAAATTGAAGTTAGCCAATGGGAACAAGATAAAAGTTGAAAGTATTGGAAGAGTGAAAATTAAGCTGCATGGTGATCAAGTAAAAGTATTCGATGAAGTGAGAAATGTTCCTAAATTTGAAAGGAACTTAATTTCCTTAGGTAAATTAGATTCTTTGGGTTATGGGTATTCGATTTATGGTGAAGTCATGAGAGTTAGCCAATGTGCTCTTGTGATCATGAAGGATTAGAAGATTGGTACAAAGAATCTCTACAAATTGAAAGAAAGCACATTGATTGGAAGAATGCAAGTGGAAGCAAGAGACAATATCAACAATCAAAAATGCAAGGAAGTAGAACCCAAGAAAAAATTAATTTTTGCAGAAATTGTGAATACTAATTTCATTTGACTTGGAGGTGGAGATTGTTAGAGTCCAAGTCCAATTGAAATTAGGAAGTATAATTAATTTAGGAAGCATAATTAGTTTAGAACGTTTAGTAAAATTTAAATTATGAAATTTAATAATTAGAGTCTTAAAAGGATTAGATTTTAGTGGCTTATAAATATGTAAAATTGTTTGGTCATTATATAGAATGTATTGCAGAGAGCCACAAAGTAAAGAGGTGTGTTGAATTCCGTGAGTTTTGTTTAAGTGATTTTAAGGGTGAGAAAAATAATTAGTGGTTGAAATTATTTTTCCTTAATAGTAATTTATTTAGTAGAGTAGTCTTACGCTGAATCACGTTAAATTTTGTGTTCTTTATTGTGTGTGTGTGGTTTTATACAACAATTACTGATCTTGGACAAGAAAATCCTACACAGTACAATGCAAAGCAACCTGTAATACAATGCACCATTCCCAATGCAGTAAATCATAGACATTAAACTAGATTTGAACAAAACCATCAACCATAGTCTTAATTTCATCTCTCCCACAGAAATTAAAAAATTATTCTCATCATACCCATGATTCTAAAAATATTGGGGGCCAACTTACATCAAGACAATCACATTTTCAGCATGCAAGTCAAATTCTTGAAAGTTTGAATTAAAGCAAAGGATAAATATCTGTGTAAATCAAGCCATACTCGTTTCAAATCTAAGAAAACATACCAACATGTACATCAGGTGTAGCAGCAGCTGTGGCATCAACAATAACAGAAACATTTGCGTAATCCAGTGCTACCGCATCAAAGACAGTCTGCCTGATGCAATTTGGAGTTTGAACACCTAAAGATGCAGCAAAGACTCGAATCACATGAACATCAACAATGCCTCATTATGTCATTCTATTTAAAAGGGTCATGAATCCTGAAATTGCACTTACCAACAATCACCAAACTCTTAATTCCCTCTGTCTGAAGAAATGAATGAAGATGGGTGTTAAAAAATGCACTGAAGCGTGTCTTCACCACCTTGTAATCCCTTTCTTTCATCGTAAGGCCATCAACCAGTTCTGCACCCTTGCTTCCCTTTGAGGCAGGACCCACTTTCCCGGCAGAGTACATATGCCGGCGAAAAAGTTCCACGTCTCTTCCTAGTGAATCATTTTCACGGACAACCTAAACCCACAAATTCTCATAACACACACAATCCACAAATACAGGGACTTATGAACTTGAGTTTTCCATCTAAAGTCCATCAGTAATAGGGGCACTAAACAGACAAAGCATACAAAGAGCAAAGCAAAATTAAAGAAATAATATTAGCTAAGCACAGAGTTTTGTTGCTTTTTTGGGACGCAATAGGCAACTAAGATATTACCTTCCAAAGCGCCCCAAAAACAAATTATATAATATTATCGTAATTCATGTCGGTTTATATCAAACAAATAAGAGTAAGACACAAGCAAATATGGTAGTTATTTCTTAAATAAAAACCGAGGTAATTATAAATATTTGTCTCTTATGCAGGCCATGAATTGTGCAAAAGGTAGTGTGGAAAAGCAGGGAAATTCAGGCCATGCTCCAGGTGTTGGACGTCAAAGAAAAAAATAACAAATAAATAAATTCACTTTAGGTCTACAGTGGACGTGAGGCCACTTGGAATTGCACGCAACCTGAGCTGGGCCATGTTATTCTCAATTTCCTGGTGTGCTTTAAGGAAATCAGAGCCTTACTGCAGCCCATAGTACCATGTTTTGTCCAGTATTCCTCGTGGACTTAGAGCCGCAATGGGCTTTCTCCATCTTGATGTCCCAAGCATTATAAATACCGATGTTTTTAAATCGGTTCGGTTATTAATATAAGAAAAACCAAAGGTAAAGAGTTTAAATTTTAGCTGAGCGTGATTAGAGTCTGGCTAATATATTATCAAATAAAAATTATAAAATTAATAATAATACTTTATTATAATTTATAATTTTATATATTTTATAAATAATTATTAAAATAAATATAGTTAAAATTTTAATATATAAATATATTTTAAAAATAATTTATTGGAAACTAATTTTTTATAATAAATTTATTCATATAAAAAATAAATGTTAATACATTAAAATTATATAACATAATAAAAAATTATATGCTTTTTATTGTCTAAAAAATAATTCAATTTAATATATTAATAAAATAAATTATTGACATGTAACGATTAGACTCCAATCCCTAGAGAAATTATCAATGATCATAAGCCTTACGGTTATATTATAAGCTTATATTATAGTGGCAGCTTTCATCTAACTAACAAAGCTGAAACTAGTTAACTGAAAATAACTCTTTAGCTCTTCTTTAGCTCGCTAGCTTGATAGAAACTTTACAAAGAAGAAGTGAGTTCCAGTTTCCCTTCCAATCTAAAGCAGTTGTAAGATCTTTCTATTTATTGTTTCTTTTCTGTTTTCTTTTGTTATTTTTGTTAATTTGTATTAGTGCGTGGTAAAGTGGCATTTATCTTTGTCTGTGTTTTAGCAGAAAGCTAAAGAGTTGTTTATTACTACAATCATATTTCATATTTCAGTATGTTATTCTTATTTAAATTCAATTTATTATAAATTCAAAAAATGAAATTTACTTATTAAATATGTGAATTTTATATATTTTTATTTTGAATTTAGATATAAATAAAAATTTTATTACAATAATATCAAACAAGCACAGCGTATTAATATTATATAAAATTTAATTTAAAATAATAAAATTTTCAAATTCTAAAAATATTATCTGTTAAATTTTACACATTTTAATCATTAAAATATTAAAATTGAAATATTAAATAATTTTTATAAATTATTACATCATACTAATTTAAAAAAACATTTAAACATGTTGATAAAATTTATTGTGATAGAACACGTTGGTAGGTTGGCACTGATCGATCGAGCTCTTCATATCTGGTCAGAGTCTGGCTGTGTACTTGTCTTGATCACAACAAACATGGAAGAATTCAGACGTTTCCTAGATCTGGGGCCAAACATGCAACATTATTAATTGATTATGCTTTAATTAGTCAACATTAATTGTTCCATGAATGATGGGTGCTTGCTTATCAATGTCTAATAGGACTTGCATTTGGTAATTAATGGTCTCAAATGACCACAGAAATTGAGAAATGAAAACTCCTCACCATTATCAATTATGAGCTCAATGTAATAGAGTGCACCATTTCATTACTTTGTCTCTCTAATTCCTTTTCACACTGATAAACTGAAAAGCATGTGGGTTAACTAAGTAACTTGATTAATCAGCAATTAAGACATCCCCCTCTTAATTATCGCATAATAGGTCACTATCCCATACATTGATTGATTTCCAATGAAGTAAAGAATAATCACAGGGATTTATTACACAGGCCGAAAGGAAAAGTTTGGTTGGCCGGGCATTCAAGCCAGCCCAAATGGCAAACTCTTCCTCTCCTCAAACATGTACAGCGGTACAGTACACATATGGGGGGTTCCCACTTGCAATGAAAACCCACATTCCATTAAGAATCAGGAATTAGTGATGGGAGATCTCAGCTTTGAATTTTCTTGTATCTTCAATACTAAGGATGATAAAAAGAAAACCTCTGTAAGCAAGCTAAATAAAATAAATAAATGGAAGAAAATGGGAAAGTGAAAGGTATGGATCTGGGCCGCTTCCCACATGGAGAACATTTTTTGTTAACATCAACCAAGAAAACAATCTTCCAAATTTCAATGTATCATATTCTAAACTTCAGAGGAATGAGAGTGATGAATAGTGCAAGAACATGATTTCCAGACTACTTGTTCTGCTGGGTTCGGTTTACTTCCTAAAGCACAGGCAGACAGCAGACCAAGGCACCAAAACGATCTGCCAGCCTCTGCAGTTTCAGGCAATGATGCTAATTCCTCCTCTGATCGCATTGTTCCAAAGCAAACACTACCTCATTTTTTAGTGGGCTCCATCATTCATCAATTGTTTGGTTCCAGTCTACTTGGCTCTCAACCATACAACATGACAGTGCTTATGAGGCCTATGGTACTCACATTCAATAATTATCTTGATAAGCATGTAACGAGAATGAAAGAGTTTTCAACATTATTCAGAACATGCAATGAACCTGAATAGTTCACTAGCAAGATGCCTATTATATCAAATTCAAAAGTATACAATGTTGAAACTGATTACTCGGTCCAGCAGCAACTCAATAATACAAACAAAAGTTGAAGAACAAATATTACATTGCATGTGTTTTCTCTGCTAGACTGCAATGTAAAAGCATGCACTATGCAGTAATAAAATGACCAACTAATTATGATATTAATCCGTTCAAGCACAATGCTGCCCATGCATCAGATAAAATGAAATACAAGGGCCACAAGAGAGCTTGAACCTTGTATAGTCGTCAAGTAGATCAAGCATCAGACTCGCTCCATTCCTGTAATGTTGGGATTTCAACTCCAATATTTTTCATGTCAAAGATATTGGCTGTTTCATCGAAATAGAAACCCAGGTTAAGTGGTCATGAATGCCAATGTTTTATACCCATTAAAATTTCAATGCACAAAATAAAAAGGTTATACACTATCAACGACAAATTGAAAGAACATCCACTTAGCCAAGTATGCAGAATGGGAAAACACTAGAAAAATGTTAACCAATGCATCTAGTTTCCAAAGAGGAGTGCAAATGGTTGAATAAGACATGGAGAAATCAATTTTTTTTTTAGGTTAAACTACAATTTAAACTTGAGGTTTGGCAAAACCTACAACTAAGTCTTGTCTTTTCAAAATCAAGCAATTTAATCCCTAATATTTGGCAAAACTTACAATTTAGAAAATCACAAGGACTAAATAGTATTACTATTTTGTTTATAATATAAAATCCTATAGACTAAATCCTTCAGTTAGAAAATATATAGAGTTAAAGGCATTTTGGTCATTTTGCTAACTTGGATGGAAAATTGGATAGAGTGACTAAATTATAGGTTTTGCCAAATATCTGGGATTAAATTGCTTGGTTTTGTCAAACCTTAGCGACTAAATTGTAATTTACCCTTTTATTTATCTTCTTAGCATAGAAATAAGGAATGCTGTAAAAATTATCAATGGGCAGATCTTATTTACTCTGTAATGGTGTTATGAGATTGGGGTTTTAATTAGGTTCCACTTCATCTTCAAGTATTTCAAGTCAGATACAAAACACTTGTCCTATAACTATCTAATATCATATCATGACCCAATTGTCCATTCTGTTTCACATTCCTAAATATGTTACATCTACTTTATCCTTCTACAATTTTCCCATTTTAATATTGCCTGATAATGTTTTCTCTGTGCATTGAATTCCAGTGGCCATCAAGAGAAGATCAGAAATTCATATGCAGATCCAAATCTGAAGAAAGCAGCCAATTTTAAAAGATCTTAATCTCCTCTACACAAATTATTTCACTTCAGCTGCCTTGATTCCACATACTACTATAAGAGATCAAAGTTGTTCCTGTGTGCTAACAACAACCCTTCCCAACCCTTCTCATATATAATACAAAATTCAAGTTATTTACGCAATCACCCAAACACCTTAGGTGATACTGTGAATGCATTTGAAAAGGCATATTAAATTCTCTGTCATCAGATATCACAAGTTCATGTGCAACATCTTTTGAGTTCAAGATTTCAGCCAAATCATCTGAAGATACTTCAGTCACAAACTATTCACTCTCTTCCAATTCCTTCCAACAGCTAAAATAAGGACAAGATATACATCTAATAAAAGCATTTTAAGCAAAAGTTTTCTCCACCAGCTTTCTCTCTTAATAAAGACCATCTCTATCATATCTTATAAATTGGCTCTAGGAAAGCATGATAATAGCACATGTCAACAACAAATCAGATTTACATTATCAATCTGTCAACATAGATGATGCACTTCATGATTATGGATCAGTTGTTTACTTTGATGGAGCCTTTATATATGGTCAGGTATTTTTTTTTGTAGCAAGTCTAACTTGAAGCTGGACCAAACTTAATACTACAATCAAGTTCAAAACCTTTCACATAAATTCAGGATCACCTCTGGAGTGATTAAAGTCACATTGTCTTCCAACTTTTTGGCTAAAACACATTATAAACTGAAACTTCTCAGTCCATGTTTCACAAACACAGAATAACATGACCTGTACTGTCATGCTTAAACAGAAAGCTGACTGTGGGTATCGTTTTATTGATCTTTACCTCAAAACTGCAAACAAACTGTAATAATGAGAAAATAAAATCTCCTAGATATTCTACTGCCTACTGAAATTCATTGGACCATTATTGATTTTGGACGAAAATCCTACACGGTACAACGCAAAGCAACAGGTAATGCAGTAAATCATAGATATTAAACTAGAAATGAACAAAGCCGTCAACCTTAGTCTTAATTTTTAGTCTCAATTTCATCTTTCTCACAGAAATTAGAAAATTATTCTCATACCCGTCATTCTGAAAATATTGGGAGCCAAATTACAATATCAGCATGCAAGTCAAATTTTTGAAAGTTTGAATTAAAACAAAGGATCAATATCTGTGCAAATCAAGTGTATATCAAACCATACTCATTTCAAATCTAAGAATACATACCAACATGTACATCAGGTGTAGCAGCAGCTGTGGCATCAACAATAACAGAAACATTAGCGTAATCCAGTGCTACTGCATCAAAGACGGTCTGCCTGATGCAATTTGGAGTTTGAACACCTAAAGATGCAGCAAAGACTTGAATCACATGAACATCAACAATGCCTCATTATGTCATTCTATTTAAAAGGGTCATGAATCCTGAAATTGCACTTACCAACAATCACCAAACTCTTAATTCCCTCTGTCTGAAGAAATGAATGAAGATGGGTGTTAAAAAATGCACTGAAGCGTGTCTTCACCACCTTGTAATCCCTTTCTTTCATCACAAGGCCATCAACCAGTTCTGCACCTTTGCTTCCCTTAGAGGTAGGACCCACTTTCCCGGCAGAGTACAAATGCTGGCGAAAAAGTTCGACGTCTCTTCCCAGCGAATCATGTTCTCGGACAACCTAAACCCACAAAGTCCTATAACACTCACCATCCATAAATACAGAGGACTGTGAACTTGAATTTTCCAACTAATATCCATCAGTAACAGATTAGAATTATCTTTCTACAAAATCAAGCAGAGTACTAAACAGAAAAAGTATACAAAAAGCAAAGCAAAATTAAAGAAATAATCTTAGGTAATTACACACAGTTTTCTTGCCTTTTCGGGACACAATACGCAAGTAAGATATTACCTTCCAAAAAAGGGGGTCCTCCAAATCACTAACTCAACAGTCCCTAAATTCTTCTGTGTCCAATTTCCTACTTACATAACATATATCTCCCTAATTATATCCTCAAGGTAGGCCCCAAATTTTCCGAGATTCCTATTTGTTACAACAGTCCCTCAACATTTATTGCAAAAAGAAACAGCACACTACCTAAGTGGATGAAAATTGGTGAAGCTTGGCAATACCATTTCTTACTAGAAATCCCTTCACTTTTCCATGGCAACTTAAAATTCCCAAGAATCATAACTTACCCAGGAAACAAACAGAGTTTATAAGAGATAGAAAACTGAATTGATTTTGTTACAATCAATATAAAACAGAAGTAGAAGGTTACCCAGACTACAAGAACGCCACGCTGCCTAGCGATTTCAACTACCTTTATCACATTTGGGACAATGGCTTTCCCTCCATCGACTCTCATCAACCCATCCTCACGGATAAAATCATTCTAAAATACACAAAATCCAGAACCAAATCAAGTAAAATTTCATATGCAACTACACACATGCATATAAAGATTCCGAGAGTGAGAAACAGACCTGCATGTCAATGACTAAGAGAGCAGTCTGCTTCCATTTATCTGCCATTTTACTCTCAAATTTTGCAACACCTGCTCAAAGTCTGAAACTTTACAAGGGAGGAGTGAATACCAGTTTCCCTTCCAATCTAAAGCTGTTATAAGATTAAAGATTTTTCAATTCATTGTCTCTTTTCTGTTCTACTCTGTTATTTTTATTAATTTTATAAGTTTGCAGCCAAGTGGCATTTGTCTTTCTCCGTCTGTGTTTTAGCAGAAAGCCAGGGAGTTGTTGATTACTGCGTGAGTATCCAATCATGTTTTAACTTTGATCTAATTTCTTAATTATTACAGATTTGGTTAGAAAATCCCATGTTCTGGAAGGAAAGGAATTAATTATAATATAAAAATTGAAGGGAATTGGATTTTTTTTTTTAAGAAAATAATAAATTTTAGGATTGTAACACTAAATAAAATTCTCTTGAAAATTAGCTTCTTGCTATTGATGATTTTGCATATGTAGTCTATTAATATTATGTGAAAATTAATTTAAAATAATAGTTTTATCAAATTTTAAAGACAAATTACATAATACATCTAAATTATATGCTTCTTTGTTCATATAAATATGATTTCAGTTTTTATAATTTATAAAATAACTTACACATTTATGTCATTGGAAACTATATGCAAACAATACTAAAATTTAATATTTCAAATGCATGTAATAATTTTTAATTCAGAGATATAAACTTATTAAAATAAAAAAATATATATTATTAAATTAAAATTTATTATTAAAATAATAATTATTCTAAACTCTCAATAAAATTATGAAAATATTTACTATGAAAAATTCAAATTCAAGATACCCATATATACCATCTATTTTTCATCTTTTTAAAATATATGAAAAGCTAATAAATTAAGTTAAGCTTGATTGACTGTTATTTTAATTATTTTTTTATTGCTAAATTTATGTTTAATACTCAATTTCAATTTATGTACTTATCATGAATGTTTGATTTAGTTAATTTTTAATTTTTTTCTCTAAATTAATTCACAAATTTTAATTTAAGGTTAATTTAGTTTAAAAATTAAATTTTTTATTTTTGAGATAAATTAAAAAATAAAAAATTTAGCCAAAAATAGGATATTAAATTTCTTTATTTTTTATTTAAATCAATAAATTAAAAAATTTAACTTAGAAATTTTTTTTTTCTTTAATTAAGATTAAATTGAAAATTTTAAATTAATTTAAATAAAAAATTCAAAATGATTTAAATTCATCATCTCCAATACATTTAACCAATTAAATTATTAGATGCTTTTAATGGTGGGCCAAAATAAACATTATGTTATCATAGATTTGAAAAGCTTAGCTTAGAAATCATTCTTCAAATGTAATTAGAGAGCTTCCTTTGCAGCTTCAAAATTGATTTACGAAATTGCCCCTCAATTAACATGTTTATTTCTTTATTTAGTTTTATTTTTTCTTTTCTCCTTTTATTACAAACCCACTAATTATATTGTTGGTATAACGTTGTTTAACAGATCGTATGTATTGTTTGATAATGCAAATCAAAGAGCTAAGGAAAACTCATAAATTATTTATAATATAATTTGTGAAGTTGATATTTAATTTGTAGGATTCCATTAAAGGATCTCAAGACCAAAATCATATGTACCAGTCTGTCTTTAGTAGGGCAAATCTAGTGGATAATCTATGTTATTAGCACAAAGGCAAAATCTCAAACTTTTAAGATATTAATGTTTGGAATGAAAGACATTAATTAGATTTGATACAAAATGGGTAACATTATGATTAGAATTATGATTTGGTGTAATAAAAATTTCAGGCTTGAAATCATTGAAGTAAGGGTAAAAGTTTATAACTTAGAACACAATTAATACTCCCATGAATTATGTAACCTCAACCTTAACGATGGTAATAAGCTTTTGGAACATCAATAAATGTAACTTTGAACATAGGAGCATGCTTGTGTTAATTTTCTCCTTTAATGACTAAAGATAGAAGCCATAATTAGAAAGCACTTTCTGTTTTATAATCTAATATATTTATATTATAATGTAGAAATAAGGAAGAATTTTTTTAATTTTTTAATTATTTCTTAGGTGGCTTAATATTGAATTAAATTAATAAGTCGGTTTTAATTTGAAGATTAACTCCTACAGAAAAGAATTGATTAGTTTTAATAAATTTAATAAGGGTAAATTAATATTTAGTCCTTATATTTTAATAAAATTAATTATTTAGTCCATATATTTTGAAAAATATATTATTTAGTCCATGTATTTTGCTTCTGTTAAATTGGTTAGTCCATTGGTCAATTTTTTTTATTAGTCAATACTACTCAAATTACTATTTAGTTTCTATATTTTAGTAAAATTAATTAATTAATTCTTTTATTTTGAAAAAATACATTAGTTAATTTGACTCTGTTAACTATTTTGTCCCATAATTATCTTTTATACCGAAATTATTATAATATTTTTCTCCTTATTTCTCTCTTTTCATATTTTTTCTCATCTACACTCGCACAATTTTCCCTCTCATTTTCTCTTTATTTTTATTTGTTGATAAAAACTGGACAAGTTATCTACATAAAAAAGTTAATCAATTTTCTTAAATTTATAAAATAATTCAGAAAAATTATTTTCTACTAGAGAAAACATAAAAATAATATCTAAAAAATTAAAAATTATATATATATATAAAATAAAGAGACTTACTAGTAGTATTTTTTAAAATATAAAGTTTAACTAATTAATTTTCTTAAAATAAAGGGACTAAATAGTAAGTTGAATAAAATGAATAACAGAAAAACCTAAATAATTTAACGAAAGTAAAATATTGAGGTTAAATAGTATATTTTTCAAAATAAATGAATTAAATAATTAATTTCATTGCAATATAAAATCTAAATAGTAATTTTTCTATTTATTAACAAGTGATATACTCAAGATTTAAAAATAAATGACATTATAAATAATAAATTAAAAAATATAACATTTTAATCAAAATATAAAAACAATATATATTAAATACCAAAATTATTTGGCTGACAGTTTAAAAAAAGTTTATAATTCTTTTTTTTTAATTAATTTTAAGTATTCAATTATCACGTTAACAATTTTAGGACTCAGAATTCAGATAAAATATTTCTAACAATAAAGATTCTGAAAATTAAATTTCTAAAAAACATAGAAATTAGCTTAACACCATTTCTCAACCACTTATTAGTAAAAAGAAAGTTTATAATTTAATGAAAGAGGAAAAATGGGAAATAAGTAATAGTTAGTAAGAGTATGATGTAATATATAGGTAAGGGTGACGAGTGAAGACACGTGTCAGAGTGAGAGGGAAAGGATGTGTGGCTCCCTAGCACTTGAGTGCAACTAAAAAGTGATCTAAAAAGGCCCGAGAATGGGGTCCGTATAAGCATATTCGGGTCAGGCACCCCACATGCCTTTTTTTTTCTTTAAAAAAGAGATTTTTTTTTTTTTTTGCAGAGAGATATGTATAGTTGAAGAACAAATATGGATTGCTATAATGAGTAGTAGTAAAAAGTTGCCTTTAATTAAGAAGAAAAGGAATGTTCATACAATTTTTTATTTTTATTTTTTTAAAAAAATTTTCTCTTTTATGAACTGTATGCATTAAAAGGTATAAAACAGTACAATATTATTTTGTTGTTGTGTTGTTGCAGAGTTATCATTGTTTGGATGAATAATATATATATATATATATATATATATATATATATAAGCTTTTGATTTAAATAAATAAAAAATCATTAAAAATTTTAATTTATTAAGTCTAGCTGTTCTTTTAGTGCCTTGTTCTTCCCATGACGATGGTGGTGCAAGGAACCATGAGCTTTGAACTCAAACCTTCTTCACTATAGCCAAACAGATTGAGCAAATGGGCATGGTTTAATCTTGATAATAGATCAAGCTCAGTGTGGAGTTCTTTCGAGTTTTGCTTAACAACAACTACAGTTCTATTCTTCAATACCCCCTTTATAAACACATGGAAAACTTCCTTTCCCCACCAAGGATTCTTCTTTGAATCCATTGGTGGCTCTGGCTCTCTCAAGGTCCTCGTAAGACACGAAGTGATTTCTGTTCTTCCTTTGAAGTTAATTACAGACACGGTGGTTTCTTTATTTTTCTTTGCAAATCTAATTCTTTTTCTTTTCCTTTTTGATAGTTAAAAAAGAAAGTTTGAAAAAATAATCAACATTAAAAAGATAACAATAAACGTGCATTAATTAACATCCAAGATGATCTTTCTTCTAACATTTGCAGCTGATGATTTTCTACAATCACCAAGAAATTGTTGAAAATAAAGGAAATTTCTGATAAATATATTTAATCCCTTTGTACTAAATTAATTAAATAATATATTTAATTTTTCTTATTTCCTCTAGCTAGTTTGATTATCGCCTTGTGGTGCGACAAATAATTAATTGTTGTTAGAGGATTTTCCAAAGACCTGCATGCTATAAAATATCTAATTCGAGTCTTAATAAAAGCCTATTGTATATTTAAAAAAAATTAAACATAAATCGAAGGAAAAAGTAGAGATTTTTTTTACCTTTTTTTTTTATAAGCAAAAGGCCAGTTACAATTGAGAGAAAGATGGAGATACATTCTTTCCTTTGCTAATAGGAGAAGAAAGAATGCTAACACTCCTGGATAAGCATCTTGCAATTAACAAAACTACGTACTAATCAATCGAAAAGCTTCACACACATGAAGCTCTATAAGATAGAGAAATTAAGGAAAAATCAACAGATACAAGATCATTATCTTAATTAAGTTAAAGGGTACAATGAACGATAATTTGGGCACCTTCCAATCTTTAGAATGCATAGCATCATGAGCAATCAGCCTTAGATTGTTGCAGAGTGACTGCTCATGATGTTATATCATTCAATCTCAAAGCTTCAAACTCATCAAAATGCCACAGATAATTTCAAAACCCCCCGCCGCCGATCGCCGGAGCCCAATAGTCAGCACCATTATCACTTCCAACATGCTGAGTGCAAGACACAGGAACCAAGCACAGCCCTCTGCTCCTCAAGTCCTTTGGCATTTCATGGCTATCCTGATACATTTATGATAAAGGTATCAATACCCTTCTCTTATAAACCTAATTAATTCCTACCAATGATCTAATTTGAAAGTGCATAATATAATATAGTAGAGCCATGATGAGGATGAGGATAATGATGATTGTAAAGTAATAATGTATAAAAGAAAAAGTATAAATGTATATATATATACACACACACACTAAAGAATAATAATAAGTCCAATGAAGGAGAAAACGAAGTTAGTGTACAAAAACTATAAAGATACTGCACAAAGAAAAACAAGATCAGTACCTGCAGGTTAGAACCTCCTTTTCTTTTCAGGCAGATGTCGTTCAACAACTAAGTGAAAAATGAAAAGGAGGGGAAAGAAAAGAAAAAAGTATTAGTGATTTTCTTTTTAATCTTTTTCTCAAAACCCTTTTTTTTTAGTCCCAAAATTATGCTTTTAATTAATTTTCAATTAGGTAAAGTTGTGCATAAAGCTGAGAACCTTGTTCTTGCCTATATATATATATATATATATATATATATTCTTTATGCACAGTAACATAGTTAATGCATATATTCAAAAGAAAGACTTTCTAGTTCTTTTTAGATACATAGTGATGGATCCAATAAAGCATACCTGACCTGGGTCTTCAGGAAACACGGAATTTCTTTCTCCTTGAACCTAACAAAAAATTCCTTTTTTTTTAATACGGTAAGCCACACACACACATGGGCTAAACTAGTACATGTGCATACTCATCAGAGGGGAAAGAGAGAGAGGGGAAATCTTGGTCTTGCATTGGGAAAGGAGGAAAGGGTATATATATATATGTAAGAGGGTACTTACAGACTGTTGGTTCCTCATGTTTGACGATGAAGAGCCCAAGTAAGGGGAGCTAAGGGCCTGCAAAATTGAAAGGAGGGAAAAAAGAATAAGATTGATGACTTCCACAACTAAAGAATTAATGATTAGAAAAAGCATGCATAATTGAGCACTTTAACTGCATGCTTCTCACTGATTCAGAGTTGGTTGCAGAGAGCATAAAAAATGTGAAAGAAACATCACCTCAATTTGACCCTGAAGGAATCTGATATATCCAATAGCTTCTAACAAGACGGAAGCTGTGTCAGTCTGCAAAAGAGGAACACATCATCCACACCCCAATTCTTCTTTTTGATCTTCTTTAATGTCAAAAAGAGAGAGCCAAAAGAGTAAAGATAAAAAGCACACAGAGAGCTTTGATGAGTGAAAAAATAAATCTTTAAAAAAATGGCTTTATGCGCTTTATCATAGAAAGAAAGAAAGAAAGAAATTAAGGGTAAAAAAAAAATACCGCTGCTTATTTATTATTCTTTTCTGTTCAGAGATTGTAAACGAAGAAGTAGAGGTTTTACCTTTCCAAATGGGGAAACTAGCTGGTGAAGAGCTGTGATTCTATCACCCAATTTCTCCTTCCTCACCTGTCTCAGTGGATAGTAAGTTATTGAGCACCGGGATTTGTTAAAACTTTATCATATTTTAATTTAATAGATAAAACATAGCAGTAAGAATCACACAAGCCTATAGGAATAGACGATCAAGAAAGACATTATACTAACACGGACACAGGCAGGGCGCACACCCACGCTCATAAAGAAAGATGGAGAGAGAGAGAGAGAGAGAGAAGCTGCTATTACCTTTAGAGGTGGTTGGGTTGAAGACTGCTGAACCCTAGGCTTCTTGCACATTCCACCTGTGACTGTACTATTGCACTATACATCAAAGAAAGCAAAAAGGAAAGAATATGAGAAACCCCCGATGAACAAACTCGCTTGACAATTCATGTCATGAAATTTCTCATTGAACACAGAAAAGAATGGAGAATTGCTCTCTCTCTCTCTCTCTCTCTCACTTACCATAGATGATTGATCTGGATGTTGATTCCTCACATCAGGTTTGTTATAAGAGAAGTCCAGTATATTACTACTTAGAGTTGTAACACAAGACTTAGGAGAAGATACTGGCATGACTTGTGACCAAGTAGGCCTGGGCGGCTGAAATTCTTCGTCTCCATGACCGTACAAATTGCTATTTTGAGGAATTTCTTGTTTTACATCAGCAACTACAGGAACCCTTGAATATGGATTCAAGATTTGGTCTTCCCAATTCTCTAACTTTTTGGGTTGAAAGTGACTCAGGCCAAACCTGCCTTCTTCTTCTCCTGACAAACCACCCCTGAAAAAAAAAAAAAAAAAAAAACCTCCAAGTTAACAATAAGCCCCGCCAACATTTTTGTTAATTGCAAAAGTTGAAAACCCAAGTCCTAATATATATATATATATATATATATATATATATATATATGGGGTATTACGCAAGATACATAGTGGATATTCAGAGAGAGGGAAACAATAAAGCTCATACAATTTGCCATAGCTTTGAATTTTGATGGAAAGAAGGGAGAAAATAAATTGAAGTATTTACTGAATAAAAGAAGATATATATGTGGTGGATAGTGCGACTGTTAGAAAATAAATTAAAATATGATCTGTAGATCAGTAACTAAACAAACTCTGTGAATCAAGTACAGCATGTTAGCTTATAAAAAAAAAAAAAGTACAGCATGTTAAATACATATAATAAGAAGTGAACTTGAGAGAGGGATATATACAAAAGTAGTTGGCTCCATGACTGAGGAAGCTCTTGGTTATCAGTCAAAGAATTGAAAGGAAGTGAAGAAGAAGATCCGAGGACATATTGGGAAGGGAAGAGAGCTGGAGAAGGAGATGAAGATAACAAAGCAGAAGGCTGCTGTGATGGTGGATGCATGCTCCACCGGCTAGGGTTTCCTGCCATCATTAGCTTGGCACTGATGGGCAAGCTCTCTGCAAAAATAAAAAATTAAAAAAAAAAAAAAAACACTCATACACACACTCCAATTCCTGCCTTCACAAAAGAAGCATATAAAAAAATACAGTTTCTTTTTTCCCTTCACTTTCTTTCACTTCGACATATGTCCTTGTTTATGCACCCTTACAAGCCCTTTGATAAAGCTATCAAAGTCCTATTTGCTTTCCCAGATGAGGTTGAAGAAACTTTGAGTCCATTTGCTCAAAGGATTTTTATAGAGATGTGGGGTTAAATGAACTTTGCATATGTTTCCTTCTCTTTCCTTCTTCTCATTTATTTAGTAGTCTTTTTTATACTTTGCTTTTGCTTTATTATAAAGTGGGGTAAGAAAAAAGCTGGTGGGCAATGTTTTCAGTCCATAAACTAATGGTTATATGGAAGCTTATATAACTTGTTTCCTTGATTTGAGGTGGTATATCGGGATTGTTTTTGAATTAAGAATTAGGGTTAGGGTAGGATTTAAGGTATAATTTATATACAGTATTAATTTGTCTATTTCACATTATCATGCTTTCTCTTTTCTAGTGCAATAATTCAACTTAGCAAACAGAAATACTGAATCTATGTAGGTTTTAGCCCTAAAATTTCTGAGTAATAGAAAAGATTTTATAATTAGCAAAAGAAAACTCCCATACCCTCACACCAATTATATATGCACTATTTCAATCTTATTATATATATATATATATATATATATATATATATATATATATATATATATATATATATATATATATATATATATATATATATATATATATATGTGGTTGCAGGCTGCTAATTTTGCACTAAGTGCACATGCTTCCAAGCAAAATGGCAGGATAAGCCATTTGATGGTTTTCATTTAATTTGGACTTCATACTGAGGGACAAAATATAATGATTGTCCATTTTAGCCTACTATGTACACATATTTTGAATTTTGAGTTAATTTTTTTTTTTCTGTGGTACCTCCACAGATACTCAACATGATAAAAACAAACTGAATATGATCAATCAGATGCTTTCATATAAACATCAAAGATGTGATTTTGGATCATTTTGATTTGTTGTTTTATAGGGTGAAGCAATTCTTGAAGAGTTTAGAGCTACGTATAGGCAATAAGTTCAAGATAATATATCAAACAGTGAAAATCGTAGGATATTTGACAATCTTTTGACTGAGATATAATGCATCCAACGTTAGTAGGCCCACAAATTGAATGAAATATATATATATATATATATATATATATATATATATATATATATATATATATATATATAATAAGAATATTGTTTTGATATGCTAATGTAGCTGAAATGAAGTCTCTTTTATTGAAATTTTTTTAAAAAATTTAAGATACAATATGTGTAATAAATTTTATTTATTAAATATATATAAATATGTAAATCTTAAGTAAATATCTTAAATTATATATATATATATATATATATATATATATATATATATATATATATATATAATAAGAATATTGTTTTGATATGCTAATTGTTTTGATATGCTAATGTAGCTGAAATGAAGTCTCTTTTATTGAAATTTTTTTAAAAAATTTAAGATATAATATATGTAATAAATTTTATTTATTAAATATATATAAATTTTTAAATTTTAAGTAAATATCTTAAATTTATAAGAAATTAAATTTAAATAAGAATTTTTCACTCTTTTATAAGGGTATATAAATAAAAGAGTGGAATAAAATTTATGATTTTATCATTTGCTTAAAAGTCTAATAATTAAATGTTTATCTCATAATAATGGAAAACTAATAATAAAATCCTTGCACGCTCCCCTTTCTTGAGCCACGTAGCAGAAAAACATTTAAGGAAAATCATGAGAAGATTTTGTCACGTAGTTCATCAATGAACCACTCCCAAACAGTTACAAGTTCGAAAATTTACATCCCTGTCATCAATGCTTATGATTTGCAAGACTATGCTAGTCAGAGCTGCATCCACACTAGCTTCTTCTCTCAATCACCTGAATCAGACCGACATAACAGAGCAGCTAGAAACTCATTCATGATTCCGAGAGAGCTACTTTCTGCCATTCATGGAGCTGTTGATATTATAAAACCACCCTGCCAAGTAGGAGGAAGAAACAGCATGAGCAAAGAAATGCTCCAACAAAAGCTACCTATTTCGGGCCAAGGCATCAACGTTTTCTGATCTTCTCTTCAATCTAGTGGTTTGTTCCTATAAAGGCATAAATTACATCACTTTGCACACGCTTCCACTCAAAAAGTGAGGCTGGAGACATGAACCACATGGCATTTCTTACAAAAGCATCCACACGAACACCCCACAATTGTTATCACTTCATAGCGATGGCAGCCACTGATATGGGATTTTATTTGTTCTTACCTGAACCACTAAATTACGGAAACCAAAAGACCTAGAACCCAATAATGATGATACGACTCCACCAATTGAACAAGGTGTCAAAATGTTGCAGAATGGAGCTGTAAATCAAGAAGAAAGCAGCTGTGCAGAGCTTTTGACGAATTTATGAATTGAGAAAAGAATTTCTTAATTGCAGAATGATGACAAAGAATGATTCCCAACTCAACTGGATTAACAATTTCTTCTAAAAAGAAAAAAGGGTTTATCACTTGATTAAATTTATATGCCTAATGCAGGCATTCTTTTTTCTTTTTTTTTTTCTGGTTTTTTTTTTACAGCACTTTATATTGATCTTCTTCCTACTGCTCTATCACTCGTGGACTAGGATTAGGATTTTGTATCACTGGCTAAAAAACCATGCCGCTGCATAGCTATCACTGGCTCACTGCATTTAGGACAACGGAAAGATGGAGATGCAGCACATTGTGTTCTAAGGCAGTAGTAGCAGTACCTGCCAACAGGAAAAGTCATACTTGAAGCAAAAGATTATGCTAAAGCCAGATTTGAAAAGTATTTAAAGAATGGAAAGGTTGTTATGGGATATGTTAGACCATGAAATAACTTAAAACCAGTGTTAGTTTGTGTTTATGGAACAAACTTCAGGCAAATAGAAGAGAAAAAGCAATTACAGGGGATAGGATTTTGCTACTGCTATTTACAACCCAGTGAGCCTCAAAAAAAAAAAAAAAAAAAAAAAAATATATATATATATATATATATATATATATATATATATATATATATATTAAAAAAAAAAGGCAATACGCTTCAAGGATTAGGAATGTGTAATTAGGCCCTATCACCATTCTATGCACATAGAAAACGTTACTGACAATGTCTTAAGTTGAAATTAGCTTCCTAAAATTTCAAATAATCGAGGACAAGGGAAAAATAATTTATTTACCTGTGTTGACAGGGGAGAGCCAGGAATGGAATAGTTGGAATCGCCTGGCAAACAGGACAAGTACCATTGTCTCCTGTGGAACTAGAGGATTTGTCCTTTGGAAATGGGCTAAGTAAGTTTTTAACAGATGATGAGTTAAGAAGAGGAAGAAGCAACAACAACATCTCCTGCAAATCACTAAAAGAAGTAAGTTCCAGATCAAATTTAGGCTGACACTTAGGCATTTCAAGCAGCAGCCAAAAGACATAAAACCCCAAAAGAGGAAACCAAAATCAAGCGACTAATATAAATTGTCCACAGCTAGTGATATAATATATGGTGGAGGCACACAACCTCAAAGTCAATGACCTCTGTAATAAGATTTAACTGGAGGCTTCAGCAGCAGGCCATCTAAAAGAAGAATTATTCTAGTCAATTTCAAGTTAAACTTAAGGAGTTTTAATAATAATATCCAACTTAATAGCAATTTACTAGAACCTACTTCAAAACATTAACAACAATAACAACAACTAAGCCTTAATCTCAAACTAGTTGGAGTCGACCATATGGATCCTCTTTCAGCATTCAGCTTTGTTAGACATCAAAACTACTTCAAACATTAACTTGTACATAAAATTAAAAACTGTCTCATCAACTGTATACTCATTTCCAGGCCCTCAATTTCCTCCAATACATTGTTCTTAACTTTATAGCAATGACTAGAACAGTTTGTATGAGTTGTCTAAGATTATCACAAGGAAACCCAGGTAAGTGAACAAACTAAATGACTGAACAGGCATCATACCAATGCATAAAACTTCTGAGAGGTAGTATGCAAGATGCATTTCAGTTTCAGGTAATGCTTGAGTATCCCAACAAAGCATTTTAAATGTTTTACTTTGCAGGGTTTATTTGGTATAGAACTTATATGTTAAAATTGAAGGCAACAATAAAAGATTAGAAGAACTGAAATCCAGAATACAGCCATAAGTTTGAATATTAGGTTAAAAAAATATATTTTATATCATGTAAGAGCAGCAAAAAAAAAAAAAAAGGAAAGAAAAAAAAAAGAGATAAGTGACCCCATATCTCATTTGCAATTCCATTTTCCTCTCTCTCCACACCTATGAGTTGGTACTTTTTTGTGCTGTCTTTCTTTTTCTTTTCTTTTTTTTCCTTTTTGACCTCTACATAAGCAGATTATCTAGTCTCACCCCTTCACCTTATCTACAACTTATGCCAATTTATTAATTAAAAGCAATCACTTTGGCAATTCTGAACAACGAAGAGTATGATTAAATACCAAAAAGAAAAGGACGTTAGATAATTCAGGAATCAAAAGAAAAAAGTTGAGAAGGACAGAAAGAGACCTTCATAGTAGCACAAAGATACAGATAAAACGTGTCATTAAAGGCATTTCCCTTGTAGTTGAAACTTTGAGACAACATAGACTAGATAACTTGTAAATCTTAAAGATCAAATGCTCATAAATACTGGGAATTAATAATCGATTACCGAAAATTCATTCCACACTAATTGGCGATTCATGTACTCAAAGCTAACAGCTCGGTTCATATTAGGGCCTCCATAGATAAGCCTTGCTCTTAAGACTCTTTCAATGAGGTTCCTAAATCTGCATCAAAACAAGACAGAAAATGAAGATTCATTAACTCCAACGAGGTCATCAACTGAACAATCTTTTCACATTTATGTATTTTTTTCAAACAATAAAATTATATAATATAATTATAAAATCTATCAATCAAATAATCTGACAAAAAAGAGCACATTTTTAATTTAAATAACTGAAAAAAGACTTGTGTTTCCGAAATATGTTCATATATGGAGTCATCCATGCAAATGCATCCGTAAAAGATATCTACTAGTAAACTTCAGCTAGAACAATTCTTAAATCCTGTCAGAAATCACTATTATCACAACAAAGGCATTCATTAGATTTCCGAAGATCAATAATATGCCCAAATTAATCCATACAGAAGAATGATATATAACTAATTTTAACTAACATTTTTTCCCCAGCAATGTGCATATTACACCTTATATAAACCAATTTTAACTAACTTTCAAGGCTGAAATTTTGTACTAGTTATTTTTTTGGAAAATTAGATTCACAAACCATGCTCAAAATCATACCTTCCCATGTAAAGAAAAAAGAGTAGGTTGCCAAATGAAGCAGCCTTATAGAGTCCCTCAATTCGTTGTATCAAAATCCATGCTCGCCGTGCTAGTGGCCTCTGAAGAACACAAAAGGCAAATGAGAACCTGGTTCAATCCATCACCAATTTTTCCAGGGCGAAAAGAACATGAAGTTTAAAAAAAGAAAAAACAACATATTACCTGCTCAGAATCACCCCATCTACGAAAGGCAGAGAATGACTGCAAGTGAGCCCAGATATATTGACCACCAACAGTGGCAATGCAATACCAAATTTTCTGAGCCACAGTAAGTCCAGGTTGTTCCAAACCTGTTCTGACTGTAGGAAACACAACACGCCAAGCAAAAGTTATGAGACAACTTGTTCAAGCTGGTAACAGATGACAAGTGCTAAGCATCATTGTAATTGTAAATTATCAAAGAACTTGCACACTTTAAACTCATAATCTCATATACAAATTTTCTCAACTAGAATTCAAATGTTAGAATGACATGAATCTTTGATTTAAACATGTTGCGAACACAAGGCCCATTTGTGAAATCACAGAAAAAAAAAATCATATCAAAGTATATAGAACTTGTATTTAAAAGTCCCATATGTTACCAAAAAGGGCAATCAAAGCTGAGACGAAGAACATATTGATAAGCATGTAGAAAAACTATTTAAACGTGTCCATGAGAGCAATGGAAGCCGTCTAAAACCACTGAATTTGCTAGACGATCACTTATCAATTGCAAAGGCATTCAATCTAAACACAATAATCTAAAATTAACACATAACATTAGAGCCAGCCTCATAAAGGAACAGCATACGCAGGAAAAGGGTAAATGTGCTAACCTTTTTCTCTTGGTTCTACTGCACGATCATCTCTATACCTCAGATTCATCAGAGCATTTCCTGGTGTAGGCTTATCTACCCAAATAGAGAACCTCCAAATAAGAAACTCAAGGAAAGCATCAAGTTCTGGCTCATATTGAAATAACATTCCTGGCTAATCCAAATAAATGGAAGAAACCAATTAAAAATTGCCTCATGCAACCTTAGATCAACATATATGACCAAATAATTAAAATATGAATGTTATAAACCAGAAGAGACAAAGAAATACCTTCATTAAAGAGAAGACCTGGACCAATTGCTCTTTTAACATAGCTGACATTTCAATGTCTAATCTTGCAGCATCAAATTGATTAACTCTAGATATTGAAATTGGTATTGTTGACTGCCACAGAAACCAAACATTAGAAACAATCCACACGGATACGGTTAAGAAAGCTGTTTACTTGCACATAGGCCCAGCTCAAAAATCGTCACCTAGACTTGACCAGATAGAAATTTTTTAAATTTGCTCTACAAATTGGAGCAGAAAATAAACAATAAAACATGTTTAGAACTACAGAAAATTGGACACTTGCGTGTAATATAATTTGTTCAGCATTTTGGCAATAAATGGTTTCCAGGATAATCTTTCTCCGAGGTTTTTTTTAACCCTATAATACTTCCATAACCATAAACATTTTTTGGTGGAAATAGGAAAAAATTTAGCCATCTAAAGTAATTCAGCAATAACAAACTTAGTTCTAGTCGCGTTAAGTTCATAACTTTTTATTGGGATTGATTTCGCAAAGAATTTGTAAAAGAAAACCACAAAAATTGAGACAGAAGATAAAGAAAATCCATAATTAATGGTTGGAAGGAAAAATTAAAGGAAATAATACCTGGTTAGACGAGAGGGTGAGAGATTGCCATTGAGGAAGCAATTTTTGGTGAGCAAGAATCCACGCATCTTCTGGAGGACACAATGTACTGCTACTACCCATTTTGAAGAAGCTGTAATTAATCCATGATGATATGATGATTCTGGGATTGCTAGGGTTAGAAGCAGAGAGAGAGATGCTGTGCTAATTACTATTCACAGACACAGTACTGTGGCTGTGTAAAAGGAGATGTAAGTTATTGATGATAGATTAGAAGGGTATTTTGGTCATATGACAAGTGTTTTGTGTTTTCGAAGAAAATGTGCAGGTCTGGGTCTGTTACTCTTTTTCTCTACCCAATGTTTGGAGAGATAATGAGGGGGAAGTGAATAACTAAGAAAAAATTACAAGAATAATTTTTTTTTTATGTAATAATTAAGAAAAAATTATAAAAAAAAAAATTTATGTACCCTCTCATTTTTTTATGATAAAAATTAATTTTTCTTTTTTTTTAAATTAAGTTAATTATTCTGAATTTATTTTACTACGAATCATTATTGTGATTTAATGGTAACGATTATCATTTAAATGAGATTATAATTTTCTAGAAAAATGTAGTTTTTCAAGTAATTTTTCTTTTATATTATTTTTATTTAAATTTTTATTTTTAATCTAATTTTATTTTATGGCATTAAAATTTATAATATTATAAATAATCAAAAGTAATGTCATAGTATTAACTTGAATTACTTTAAAGACCTATTTACCCTTCGGAAAATATAGGAATTTCGACCCAACACAATGCAAAAATAACAGTGCAAGCCGTCGACAGCAGGATTCGAACCTGCGCAGGCATAGCCCAACAGATTTCGAGTCTGTCTCCTTAACCACTCGGACATATCGACTTTACTACTTGTTTCTTTCTATTCAGTTTTTAAGTGTATTTATAGGGACAAAAACTGCTTTCACTCTCTGATGGAGAGGGATACTAGCCACGCCCATCATTGGCAAAGCATTCCTGAACTATGTCTCGGCCTTAGGCCTACTTTGGCAATGTGTTTGGGCAGAAAACTAACCAAACAATTGTGCATACAATGGTTCCATTTCCACCAGAAAATTGTACCTCTTCATGACTATTACTTTGCACCATATCAAACCCACATTTTGATTCTCGTCATTACCAATGTCGTATATTATTAGAGGATTTTATTTGCAATTCAACTTGAAATATTAGTGTTAATATCAATTAATTCATCCATGTTATGTCACAGGATGAGGCATACACCTCTGGAGACCTATAGCTAAGTTGAAGATGTAATTATTAAATTAAAACAGTGGAAACATAAATTCATCCCTAAAATGATTGTTTATTTAACAATTGTGGCAAAGCAATGCCATTCAAGTACCATCACCCTTTTATCTCCTATCAAATCTGCACAGAAAATTAAAAATGTGTCTGCAACTTATTAGATGCCCAGAGGCTGGTGGATTTGGACCATTAATAAACACAAACACTTAATGAATTCAACTATTCAGAATGATATATGATTCTTTTTCTTGTATTATAATTATGGATCACTAACATGCTAAACACTTATTGGATATAGATAATACAATGATTTGAAAGTGTAATCAGGATTTTTGTGGCTTGGTTTACCCAGTACGTACATGCCATAATTTCTATTCTTATTCTGCTATGATTAGGTTTATGTCATTATCAGTAAAAGCTTTTTGAGGGATAAATGTATAGTATGAAACTTCTCATTAAAATTTTGAACTACTACACATATTAAAATTCTTTGGTGAGCCTTTCTGATGATGATTGATTTGACCTGTGGGTATGGCCATAGGACTCAAAACTACTTCAAAGCAGGATCTTGAATTCCCAGTACCTGCCAGTACTTCTTTGCTCTTTCTTTCTCTTAATCTGCTAAATTTGCATACAAGATTTTGCTCATCTCTGCATTTTGCAAGAGTTGCTCTAGGTTACAACTTGAGTGCTACATATTGACTATGTTTTGCACACGAACTAGCTAGTCAATTCCCACCATGCTCTCCAATATTAATAGCACTTAAAATCAACGTTGGAAAACCAACATCTTCAAAGTGATCTGCAGCTCAATTCCCAACACTGCTTGATTGACTTTCAGTCTATAATATCATGACAAATTTGATATTCTTGAAAATATAGGCTTCTGATATCATTTCACCTTTTGAACTTTTAGCAGATTAAAAGATTCCAGGAATAACGACGTCCCACTATCACTAGAATTCTCACATTTTCTTGATAAATAACTCAAGTTAGTTCTTTGAGTAACCTAGCTACTGCTAGTCAAGTATAGTATGGGTTCAATGGGCAATATATTGATGAGTGGAGAGAAATAATGCACCCAGATTCCCTAATCTACAAAAAGCCTGGATTGTTCCCACCAAGAAAAAGCAAAAACTCTATGAACCTACATATGGCATCACAATAGGAGGCCAAAATTGCTTCTTGGTCATATTTAGATATGCCTAGATGGAGCATTAACTGTGGCAAATATTATTGATCCAAATTGCAAGAACTTGCCTCCTCCTGCTAGAATCTTATTAGAATACACAACTGAATCAGAAAAATTAAGTTGGGGTGCCTGTAAAGCAATCTTGGAAAGCAATGATAGTTAATTAGAACATAATATCATATATCTAGCATCAATGTCAAAGCACCAGACTTTTGTGCTTTAATTAATGTGCAGGGCTATATCAGTTTAATACAGTATCTAACTTTTGGCACTGCCGCTAGACATTCTTTGGTCTAAACAGAAAAAGATAATGCATGCCATTATGAGATCAGTAACTAGTGCAGCATTATTAGGTTCCCATCATTTTCTTTGAACATTAATGACCAAACATATTAATTCAATTCACTTTTTCAAACTATAACTTGTGCTTGACGAAATCTTTTTCCTGTTAATCACTTATAAACCAGAATAAAAAGACTAAATTAACCACTTGTTTCATAAAAGCTGGCTAGCTAGCTAGCCAAGCCTCTGCGATAACTCTTTGATGAAGCTACCACTTCCCTCTATGATAAGTTGATGGAACTTTGACTAAAAATGTTTCAGTTAGAGGCATGAAAGCTTAGCATTTATAGGTTATATTTGGATAATACTAGAAATACTCTGAAATCTACCTTTGCAGGTATCTTAAGGGACCTACCATTATCGCTGTCAGAGTGACGTTTCTCACTATAGTGATCAATAGTGACCCCAATGCATGCAACCTTAATTGAATGATATCTATGGAATGTGCAATTGGACCTCACCAATAATGCATTTTATCTCTAATATTGCCCTACCAATTTATATACATAGACCAAATGCACATGGAGATAACCTATCCTGTTGGTTCAGAGGATGCGGACTCTTAGGGAACCATATTAACCTAGAATTTCCAAGAATTTCTAATCTTAGTTGGTTAAGGATGTGGCCTTGATTTCTCCTTGTGTCTGTTAAAGAAGCATAATTGATAAATGGGAATGAAATGCTAAGTTATCGATATAGATTTGGGGTCTTTTTCACTTATATGTATTTTATTCATTTCATCTTTATCTTTTTTTGTTTTTTTTTTAATGTAGAAATTTCACACTTATATGTTTTCAACAATTCCCTCAAGTGTGAATTTCTTCTATATTGGATTTATTATGATGTCACCAAGAGCCCAAATTACTCCACCAAACCCACTTGAGCATGCACATCTGAGAGCCACGCTAGTATCATTATGTGAACCGAGAGTTTCTACTCCATCAGTCTACTTTTCTCCAAAGAGTACTTTCCTACTTCATTGGGTCTACTAGGAGTCCTCCGGCTATTCCATCCATGCATCATAGTATCATGAAAATCATTGACTATTGTATCTATACTCGTCCCTTACCAAATCATCGGCTCTAATATCACTTGTTAGAGATTTAAGGAAGCCAAAGTATCAGAATTCTTCCTGATAGGTCTTATGAAAGAACACAAGTACTTGACACTACATCCAATCCAAAACCGATTCATGAGTCCTTCTCACTTATATGTCTCTTTTACACTTGCATATTCCCAACAGTTATACTACTGTTACAGTCTACCAAAATACGCTCTTATATAGTGCATGCTCAGTAGAATGTAATTGAACTTGATTTCGTATTTTATTAGCAACACTTGCTATTTGAAATTCAATAAACAATGATTGAAATCAAAATCAACAAGAAGTTAGGGTCAGCTAAATGAATCATTTTTTGCTATTCAACTCTATTATAGACACCAAGATCACATTAATATCTAAAACTTAAAATCAAAATCAAATAAAAATAAAAATGAAAACCTCGGTTAGAGAAACACGATGCGTCAGGGTTTCTTTGTCATATTGGTCTAGGACTGCATATATAATCAAAGAAATAGTTAGAATTAATTCCTGAAACTTTGGATTGATAATGGGGTGTTTTTTGATGACTATAGATGTGAATATTATAGCAAGTGTGGCCACCCTCAATAGTCCCAATCATATCAGAAAAATTCCATGTTTTCTTCTTCTTCTTTTTCTTTTTTCTTTCATGAATGGAGTCATTGCATCATTGCTTCAATTGCGTGGGCTAGAAAAGCAAATGGTAGGTGCACTCACTCTCATCCCCATTGCACCATCTCAACCGTTCATAAAATAACTATAGAGGATTAAAAAGATCACACGTACATATTAAACATATGCAAGCAGCCCTTGAAATGCAGTAGCTGCGAATTTCAAATAAGTTTCATATGCATAGGGGAAAATATGGTTTCATTGTTCATTGATAAAGCCAATTCAGAGGAAAGCAATATATAGTGCGCAGTTTGGAAAGTGATCTACGATGGCTTTAAGACTTTGAGAGCCACAATTGACAATGTTTCCAACGAGTTTATATCAGTTGGAGTTGAAGGTGAACATTCTTCCTCACCATCTCAAAACCTTGTGGGCCTGCAAATATATGTTTTCAATATAGGCAAGATCTACTTAAAATTGATGTTCAGTTAATTATTTGGTTTTCTTTTTTACTCAAAATACCCATTTACATATGGTTCATTTTCATGCACACTCACATCACCACCTTCCCTTGAGCAGGCAGGGATTGGAAGAAGCTTTTAGTGGACGGTGAAAAGTTAAAAATGAAAACCCAAAAAACAGAGGAAATCATTTTCAATGAAGTGAGAAATATAATGTTGAATCCAACAAACAGAAATTTTTTTTCTTTTGAAAGGAACAAAGTTCAATCTCTTTTCTTTTTGGGTTAGCCTTAGCTTATCAGCTTGGCAACTAGTGCTCACTGTAGCTATGGTGCGCGGCAAGTAGGTCCCATTCTTTCCCAAAAAAGTTCAAAAAAAAAATATAAATTAAATGTGAAAGATTTCATTTGGGAATAAAGAGATTTGATCAAGTACTGTATTGTAAGAATACTATAGTTGGATTGGACCCACCATTTTAGTGGCAAGCACATTCTTTCCCATGGGACCTACTTCTTATATAATGGACCCCACCTATCCTTCTCGTTGCCCTTAGTCAAACAAAACGGCGATTACACGATTCTCTTAAATTCCCCATTACAGCCAAACACTATCTCTGATTTTTTTTTTTCCTTATTATTTATATGATCAGATATTGAATTTAAATTACGGTGAAAATTAATTATATTAATTATAAACCACAAATTTGTGGATAATTATCAACATTTTTTGCAATAATGAAAACGTGATCAATTGAGTCTCTTACAAGGAAAAAAAAAAGCATTAGATACTAAAAACACGTGCCATATAAAAATTATTTGGAACACCATGCCTTTAAAAAAAAAATCAATATTTTTTACATGCAATTATTTTTTTTTATGTATCGAATGCAAATGAAATTTTAGGTTTTTTATTTTTTTCATAAAATATACACTTAAATTAATTTCAATAGTAATAATTGATTTTTTGAGAGCCCACCAATAATATGAAACTTTTATTAATGACTATTAATGAATATATAAAGAATAGTTGGACATAATAGACTCTCAACTATATTAATCCACTAACAAGCTAGTATAATTGATGAAATTACTCTCAACCATATTAACTTCCTAACCTATTCGAGTATATAGGGTAAACATCTAAATAACACGTAATAATTCAGATTTAAACTAAATATCATTATCCATTATTTGATTATTCATTACTCGCTCTCAAATATTATTTTAGTGGTTGTGATATGAATAACTTTAATAAAAATTATTCGATTAAAAAGAAAGAAAAAATTTTGCCAAAAAGAATTGATTTGTTGATTAATGATTCAATTCTTAATGCACTCAATCTCGATTTCAAATTTCACATAACGCTATTAAAAAATTTCGTGAACAAATAATATATAAGTGCTATTATAAATTTTCAGTGATATGTAAGTTGTTTTTAAATTTGTGACGGGAATATCTCTTTATTATATATTAAAAAAAGTAGGTTCATTTTAGTGCCAAGTCATTTTTATTAGATAGATGTTATTGTCTTTATGGTTTATTTTTTGTATGGAAATGCATGGGGAGGGAAAAAAACAAGACAATACATCAATGTATAGTGGGATAATGACATGGGGGTTTAATGTTTGAATGTTTATCTACTAGCTAGCAAAAAGGTTAATATAAGATGATATAGGTAGTGCGTAGGAAATGCACTATATATATAGTTATATAGTAGCCAGCATGTAGTTATCCACATGGAGGGACCAAATTTCATTCTTATTAATTAAAGTTCATCTCCAACTTGTACCTTTATATTGGCGTGGGGAACAAATGGGTCACCATTCTCATTCAAGTTGATTGCATTCATTATTTATTACCAATGTGTCGTACTTGCTCTCAAATATTCTCCATCTAATTAATTTCATGCCATTTTTTCTCATATTGCAACATTAATTATAAAAGTAACAATTTAGCATTACTTTACCCCTATTTTTTTTTTTAATTAAAAGTCAATTCTTTCATTAGCCTTGAGCTTAGAAAAAGAGATACTTTGTTATAATAAATAATTACATAAATTTGAGGCATAAGTATATGATCGATTACACAAAAATAATATGGGAAACAGATTAAAATATACACAAAATTTACGTGATTTGATTGTAAAACTTACATTTATAGACAAAACACGAGATAAAAATTCTATTTATAAAAAAAAAATGATAAGATACAATCATACAAGAATCACAAGCTTAATTCTATTGCGCTATTTGTTACCATTACATACCTAAAAAAATACTTCATTTGGATCGCAACATGAAATTTTTTGGACCGAGTCATAATTTAAATTCATCAAAACGTACTCAAAATTTAAGCTGTATAAATAATATATTGTATCTCATTATATATATATATAATTTTTCTTATTTAAATTTAGTCTATAATGAATCTAAGATATAAGATGTATGATAAGATCTACCTATTAAATATATAAATTTTATATATTTATATTTTGAGTTTATAATCAACTGAATTTAGGTAACACTTATTAAATACATAAATTTTATATATTTATATTTTGAGTTCGCGATCAAATGAATTTAGGTAATGTATATATATATTTGGAGGTGAAGGTTAAAGAATTGCAAGGATAGGAGTGTGTGTGTGTGTTGGGAAGAAGAATAAAGGGTGCACAATAGTCAATGACTTTATTAACTTAATACACCGAAAGAGATTCAAAAAGGATTCTTTGGTCCTGTAAAAAATGTAACCTTTGAAAGGTAGCACAAGTCGTCAATCAAACCTTCCATTAATTCTCATGTTCAAGTCCAGGCATCTTTTTTTCCTTTTTATGAACATGCAAAAGAATCATATACTTGGCACACGAATTGAAAGATCAAGAAACATGGAGGAATAAATATTAAATAAATATCTCTATTTAAACGTGCAAAAACAATTTGAATTAAAATCCATTAATTCAAATTATTTATCGAATCGCTCTATATAAAATAATTTTAAATTAATTTATGATTTATAAATTATTTTAATTGAAAATATTAAATTTTATAATATAAAGTTTTTATTATAAGTCAAAATTTGTGCTTCATATTAAACTCATTCAAATATTACATTAAATTAACTTTTTTGAGTCAATTAAAGATATAATATTGGCTTAATGACTATCCATGTTAGTTAATGGAATTAACCCATGGTCAAAGTGGCATAATATTTGAAATAATTAAGTCAATTAAATTGCTAATGAAGGATTAAGGACCTGGCAGAAGTGGGTTAATTTGGACTAAAAGGAGAAAGATATAACAAGGTTCTTTACAAGTAGCATGCTTACACATTAGACATTTTCTCTAAAGTTGATTGGATGTTTCAGATGACACTTTTTTGGGTGGATGAGACAGCATCTTGGGTATGCAGATTATGCATACTCTGCACTCTTTATTTAATTCTCATTAAATCTTAAAAGGTTGATTTTTTTTCCATAATTTTATAGTTTTTGTGTTCAACAATGAGATCATGTTACTAAAGGAGCAGCCTAATTTATATAATTAAATAATAATAATGATGATGTGTAGCTACCAATTTCTGTTCTAAAATGCCACCTCTTGGCTGCTTCTCCAATCTCCAGTGATGCAATGTACTGAATAAATTTACAATAAATTTTTATTAAGATTTAAATTCTAAATTTTATAATTTTAAAAATAGTTATAATATTATTAGTTAAACTAAAATTTATTAATTTTAAAAAAAATTAATTTCAAAATATATAATTTATTTTATATATAATATATAAATTATGACTCTTAAATTATTTTTATCAAAACCAAAAGTTAAATATAATACAAAATACATTTCAATAATCATCCCTTAATGATATATGAAAAAAGGATTGGTTATATAAAATTTTGGATAAAGTATAATTTAGTTATTCAAATTTAATAAAATTTTTAATTTAATTTATGTATTTTTAAAATTAAATAATTTAGTAATTGAAATTTGAAAAACTTATAACTTTATTCTTGTTATTGGAATTTTAATTAAGTTACCATTAATTTTAGTAAAAATAACTAAAATACTTTTAGCTATATTTTCAATTAGAAAATAATTTAATTTATGAGATTTTATTTTATTGATAATTTAATTTTTGACATTTGGTTAAACTTATAAATTACTCATTGCAATTTTAAAATAAACAATTTAGTTCATAATATTTTAATAAACTTACAAATTAATCCTTACCATTAGAA
Source organism: Hevea brasiliensis (assembly GCF_030052815.1). Taxonomy (NCBI): domain Eukaryota; kingdom Viridiplantae; phylum Streptophyta; class Magnoliopsida; order Malpighiales; family Euphorbiaceae; genus Hevea; species Hevea brasiliensis. The sequence continues at coordinate 104,619,786 of NC_079498.1, forward strand.
TTACTTTTAATTCTCCATTAAATTTGGTAAAAATATTAAAATACTTTTAATTTTATTTTTAATCTAAAAATAATTTAATTATTGAAGTTTATTCTTTTTTTTTTATTTTTTAAATATATATATAATTATTTATATATTATTAAAATAAAAATGGCATAAACAGAATTTAATAAAATTATAAGTGTAACACCCCAAAATTTTAAATTTTATGAGCATTTTTGGTATTTTAATTTTATTTAAATTTTAGGAATTTTTTTTAGATTTTTCGGATTTTAAAAATCGAGTTCGATTTTCCGAAAATATAAACTTTGATGATTTTTAAAAATTAATTTAAAAACCACGTGACAAAACTAAAAATATATTTGGAGTCTACGTATTTTTCTGAGTTTTCTGGAAATTTTTCAGAATTTTTGGACCTCGTTTTCGGTCCCGAGGCAGAGTAAAAATTCAAAATTTTGTATTTTGAATCGGACCGATCGAATCGGATCGGTCTTCGTCTCTTTTTCTCCTCCCATCCCGCGCGCGACGACCCTCTCCCCTTCTCTCTCTCTTTTCTCTCTCCTCCCTCCTCCCCTTGCCGCGCCGCCGCCTCCCCTGCGTCCCCACCTCGCCAGCGCCCCACCTCGGCCCTTCCCCACGGCCGGCCGCCGCCTGGAACGCCGGAAAACGGCCTTGGAAGGGACGCGCAGCGCGCGCGCGCCGTTTCGGCTTCTCCGGCCAAATCCGGCCGATCCGGCCACCAATTGGACCGGGTCTTGTGTCTAAAATCATTTACTTGGCGAGAGCTTTCCATAGACACCAAGAACGCCGAAATCCATCGAGCGGTTTGTCCGATTTTTGCTCGGGAAGATTTTAGCCCATTTCGAATTTTGGGCTAGATTTCTCGAAAACCGTGAATCCCACAAGAAAACCGAGGCCACCAGCACGCTCCATTCGTCGAGAGCTTCGCAACGACATAAATTTCGAATTTTTCCGACACCGTTTTTCGGTGGGTCCCACGGAACTTCGTAGTGTTTTTCCGAGCATTTAATGAGCTTAGAAAATTCTGAAAAATTTATGTACTAACCCCCGTGTTATGGGCTTCGTGTACGTATCCTCGATTCGCGGAAATTCGGCGATTGACCGGTTCGCAAATTTCGGGCCGCATGCACTGCACGGAAAAGTCTCCGAATTGGACCGAGGTTTTGGCTAGTCCCCATTGTCGACGCCCCAGCGCTGCCTCAAGTCGGAATCGCAAAGGTAACCCCGACCCTTGCTTTGTCGGAATTTTCTAGTGCTTAAATAGGATTAAAAATCCATAAAATATTCGTGGTAGCTTAGAAAATTACGATTCTTTTGGCAATCGCTTAGTAATAGTGCTAAGGACCGCGGGCAAAGTTTTATAATTTTTAGAGCTTGTTGGGCAGTTTTTGCAAAAATGATAAATAATAAGGACTAAATTGAAATTTTGCGTATTGTGATGGATAACTGATTTGATGGGCCCAGGAGGGGCTGTGTGATATGATTGAACTGTGGATATATGGATTGTGAGTATAGAAGTGTGTTTTGAACCCTTTTGCAGGTTGGGTAGGTCCTAGGTATAGGGAGACTCACTGGATTTTCGCACGACTTAGGACGTAATTGGTCTTTTCTTTGTTTGTATTGAGTCGATTGTATTAAATAATTGTAATATAATTGTCGTGAGCCGATGACCTTCCTCCTCCGCCCACCGCCACAATGATTGTCGTCAAGTTTGTGAGTAAAATATTAATTTTAATTGTAATTTCGGTATTATTATATGTTCAGCATGCCCATGCATCACTTATATGCATATATTTATGTAGTTAAACTCTAGGCACGATTTATGATGCATTGATAAATGTTAAAGTGCCATGATGTTGTTGTGGTAATTTGGAGCAGTGTGCGTGCGTTGGCGTGCGTGTGATGTGGTGTGGACTATGGATAGGACGGGTAGTCACGGCTTGAGTTCTTCAGGACCCGATCCTTCGAGGGGTAGTCACGGCTTGAGTTCTTCACTGGGACCTCGATTTGGCTTATTAAGCGAAAGTCCGCTTGAGTTCTTCACTGCACCAAAGTTGGATTTAAGAGAGTCAGATAGGGATCACCCCATATGTTATGATTGATGCTACAGGGTGCGTGAGTGCTCCAAATTACCTTTTTGATGTTATGATGTGAAAATGTTGTTGATGTTGCATTTCACTCTACAGGGTGCATTAGTTCTAGATAGTTATAGAGATTATGGTTAAAATTGATATTTTACTCTCTGAGTCGAACGCTCACTCTGCTCAATATTTTTCAAAGCACAGGAGGATTTTATTTTGGTTAACCTGCTTTTCTCCCTCGCAGATCAATTATTACTATTTGTATAAACTTGTTAAATCTTAGAATTTCCGCATGTGTTAGAAATGTTTATTTGATTTGGGTCTGTAAACTAAATTATTATTTTGGGACCTGTAAACTTAATATGCTATGCATGTTTGATGGATTGGATGAGGGAGCTGAGCTCCCATTTATTATTATGTTGATGAGTATGTGGAGGGTGAGCTGAGCTCCCCAATTGACTATATATTGTGTTTACAGGTGGGGTGAGTCGAAAACTCCCCGTTGGTAAGTCCATTTTATGGCCGGACTCTGTCCATTTGTTTTCTTGAAATTGGGCCCAAATGGGCCTTAGAGTTGGGTTAATGAACAGTTAGGCTTACTACGGGCCTCAAGGGCTTTAGGCTGGCCCAGGTCCTAGTGCCGATCCGGCCCATAGGTTGCGTCGTGACAAATGTGGTATCAGAGCTTAGGCTCCAGATTCATAGGGAACAATTGTCTAAAGTGTTGGGAAGAGTCTACTAGGAGTCACATGCAGAAAATTAGAGTCCACATTCGTCTTGCATTGTCATCTTTGCTTCTAGTTTCTGCTTCATATATTGTGTGTAAATATGAGTCTATAGAGCTGTGTAATGTGCAGTTTTGAATTTTGTGGGCTAATGCTGCTGAATTTCAGGAAAATGCGTAGAAGGTGAGAGCCGCCATCGCACCAGAACCAGATGTGCCCGACGAGGTGTCGGCACAGGATGAGGCGCCTGCCCCGAGGAGGCGGGGTAGGAGGCCTAGAGCTGCTCAAGTAGAGGAGCAGCCACCCCCAGTACAGGATCAGTCCTTTATGGCACAGGGTCCCATGGACCCCATGGCAGCTACTCTAGCTGGTCTGCAGAGAACCATCGACATGATGGCGCAGTATATGGTCCACCCTCCACAGCAGCAGCAGTCCACCGCACCAAGAGAGGAATCTTACAAACAGATCATAAATTTCAAGAAGTTGGTGCCTGGTACCTATGATGTGTCAGACGATGCATATCGGTTTTTGGATTCCTGCAGACAGGCAGGAACAGAATTACAGTTGACTGATAGAAGATTGATAGAGTGTATGCAGCATGTCATGGGGCCTATGCCTAGACAATGGATGAATGACTACGTGTTACCCCGGATGGAGGGTTTGACATGGGCTCAGTTTGTGGAACTTTTTATCAATTGGTTTGTGCCAGAAAGCTTTAGAGATCAGAAGCAGTGGGCCTTTGAGGCCTTAAGACAGAATGGCAGGTCTGTAGACGAATATGCTACAGAATTTCTGGAATTGAGCAGATATGCCCCTGCAGCAGTAGCTACAGAAACTATGAAGGTGAAGAGATTCCTAAGGGGGCTTGACAGGAGGTATGCGAACCTAGCCATGATGTCTGATCAGTCTTTTGACGTGGTAGTTGATCGAGCTAGACAGATAGAGATCAGCTATGTCATGATGACAATGGAGAGCCAAGAAAAACAGAGCAGAGGGTTCCTCAGGTGTCCCTTCCTTGGGTACACCAGATAGTGGTGGCCAGAATAATTACAGAGGAAGAAGTTGGAACAAGAAGAGTGGTTTTAGACACAAACCTCGAGGATTCGCACTGTGGTACGGATCCAAAGAAGGGTCACGCTCAGGTACAACAGCCTGGTCCAGTTCAGGATCCTCCTTGGCACCTTGTGCACAGTGTGGAAGAGGACATTCAGGACCTTGTTTGATGGGATCAGGAGTATGCTTCAGGTGTGGCCAACCCGGTCACTTTGCTAGAGAATGCCCCGTTTTCAGTGAGCCACAGATGGGGTCACAGGGTTCTGTTGCAAATGTTCCTCGCCAGTTGTATCCGGGTACTTCCAACATGGCAGTGATCGATTCGATGGCCGAGGAAAAGGGGGACGTGGATTTGAAGGCGGTCAGAGGTAGAAGTCGAGATCGTGGTTACGCCACTCAGGGTAGGGGTCAAGCTCGGGTTTTCACCCTGACCCACCAGGATGCTCAGGCTTCCAATGCAGTTGTGGCAGGTATTCTTCTGGTCTGTTCTTATGAGGCTCGTGTTTTGATAGATCCGGGTGCTACGCACTCATTTGTCTCCCCTGTGTTTGCCATGAGGTTGGTTAGAAACCCTACAACTTTAGAGTGCCCTTTGTCAGTAGCTACCCCACTTAGTGACAACATAGATGTAGATATGGTTTTTCCGGATAGCCCAGTAGTAGTGGATGGAAAGATTCTCCCAGCAAACTTGGTTCCTCTACCAGTAATGGATTTTGATGTAATTTTGGGGATGGATTGGTTGGCAACTCATTATGCCACTTTAGACTGCAGGAACAAAAAGGTGTATTTCCACATACCTGGTGTGGAAGAGTTTAGCTTTGACGGTGACAGGAGCGTGGCTCCATATAACTTAGTGTCAGCAATTAGTGCTAGAAAAATGTTGAGGCGTGGATGCCAAGGGTATTTGGCATTGGTGAGAGATACATCTGTAGAAGGTGTTAGCATGGAAAATGTTCCTGTTGTCAGAGAATTTATGGATGTCTTCCCAGAGGAGCTTCCAGGATTGCCACCAAGAAGGGAAATAGAGTTTTGCATTGATGTTGTGCTGGGTACAAACCCCATATCGATGCCACCTTACAGGATGGCACCAGCAGAATTGAAAGAGCTGAAGGAGCAACTACAGAGCTTTTGGACAAGGGTTTTATACATTCGAGCACTTCACCTTGGGGCGCTCCTATTCTATTTGTGAGAAAGAAGGATGGGTCATTGAGGTTGTGTATCGACTACAGACAGCTGAACAAGGTGACTGTGAAGAACAAGTATCCACTTCCTCGGATCGATGATTTGTTTGATCACCCAAGGAGCTAGATTCTTTCCAAGATAGACTTGCGATCGTGCTACCATCGCTTGAGAATCAGGATTGATGACGTGTCCTAAACGGATTTCATGACAAGATATGGTCATTATGAGTTATTGGTGATGTCTTTTGACTCACTAATGCACCAAAGAAATTTCATGGACTTGATGAACAGGGTGTTTAAGTCATTTTTGGACCGTTTTGTCATCGTATTCATAGATGACATTCTGGTATACTCTCGGACCGAGGAAGAACACATGTGGCACTTGAGGATGGTGTTGCAGACGTTGAGGGAGCCCCAGCTATATGCCAAATTTTCAAAATGTGAATTTTGGCTAGAAAGCATCTCATTCTTGGGACACGTGGTTTCTAGTGACGGCATTCAAGTGGATCCCAAGAAAATTGAAGTCAGAATCGATTGGCTTAGGCCTACAAATACCACCGAGGTGCGAAGTTTTCTGGTTTAGCCGCTACTATAGGCGTTTTGTACAAGATTTCTCCAGATAGCGGCTCCCTAACTAAGTTGACCAGAAGAATGTTCCATTCATTTGGACAGATGATCGTGAGGTGAGTTTCCGTGCTTAAGGAGTGTCTAACCACCGCTCGTGTTGACACTACACCGTGAGTGGTGAAGGATACACCGTGTATTGTGACGCCCAGAGTTGGCCTAGGGTGTGTCTTGATGCGTAATGGAAAGGTAGTGGCTTATGCTTCAAGGCACCAAGAGGCATGAGCAGAACTACCCCACCCATGATTTGGAAATGGCGGTGTAATCTTTGCACTAAAGATCCGAGACACTATCTCAGTATGGTGAAGTGTGCGAGATATACACCGACCACAAGAGCTTGAAGTACATCTTCCAACAGAGGGATTTAAACTTGAGACAGAGGAGATGGATGGAGCTTCAAAGACTATGATTGCACCATCCAGCACCACCCCGAAAGGCCAATGTTGTGGCAGATGCCTTGAGCGTAAAATCTTCCGCGCTTACGCATATTTCAAGAGAGAAGAGACCATTGATTCAGAGGTACATGAGTTGATGGATCAAGGTTTAATCCTAGATCTTTCAGATGAGGGGTATTGTTGGCTCACTTTTCAAAGGTGAGGCCGACTTGAGGGACAGAGTTAGAGTTTCCCAAAGACAGAGACCAACAACCGATGAAGATTATAGAAAGAGTACAGAAGGTGAAGGTGGTGAGTTTGGATTTGCCAATGATGGCGCCTAGTGCAAGGTTCTAGGATATGTGTGCCCGATGTGGACAACCTCAGAATGAAATCATGCGAGAGGCACATCAGACATCAGACATGGCCCACCTGTGTTCTACCAAAATGTACCATGATGTGAAACATAGCTACTGGTGGAATGGCATGACGAGAGAGATAGCAGACTTTGTGTCCAAGTACTTGACGTGTCAGAAGGTGAAGTTTGAACACAAGAGACCGTCAGGGAAGCTGCAAGAGCTCCCTATCCCAGAATGGAAGTGGGAAATGATCACTATGGATTTTGTGACTGGGTTGCCTCGTACCTCGTGAGGATATGACTCGATATGGGTAATTGTAGACCGTATAACCAAATCAGCTCACTTCTTGCTCAGAAGACTACATACTCGTGGCACAAGATGCCGGCTCTACATTCGAGAAATAGTCAGATTGCATGGAGTTTCGGCTTCCATAATATCTGACAGAGGGCCCCAGTTCACTTCTCGATTTTGGAGAAAGTTGCAGGAAGCACTTGGCACACAGTTGAACTTCGATGCAATTTCCACCCTCGCATGCACGGACAAATTGAAAGGACAATCCAAACATCGAAGACATGCTTCGCATGAGTGTCTTGGATTTTGGAGGTCAATGGGATGAGCAACTAGCTTTGGTGGAGTTTGCCTACAACAACAAGCATTACTCCAAAGATAGGGATGGCACCCTATGAGGCATTATATGGAAGAAAGTGTAGGTCTCTCCGTGTTGGACAGAAATGGGGAAGCGAAGGTGCATGATGTAGACCTAGTGCAAGACACTTGAGGTAGTTCCTTTAATCGTGGAACGATCGAGGACACTTTCGATGAGATGTAAGAGTTATGCAGACCCCAGACGGAGGGATGTGGAGTTTGCAGTGGGCGACTATGTATTCCTGAAGGTTTCTCCAATGAAGGGAGTCATGAGATTTGGAAAGAAGGGCAAGTTGGCACCTCGGTATATAGGACCTTTTGAGGTTACTCATAGAGTTGGAGCAGTTGCCTACCGGTTGGAGCTACCACCCAACCTCTCTCACGTTCATCCCGTGTTTCACATCTCCATGCTCAGGAAATACATTCCCGATCCTTCTCATGTCTATCGCAATGGATGTGATAGAGCTAAAAGAGAACTTGACATTTGAGGAGCAGCCTGTAGCCATAGTGGACTACCAAGTGAGACAGCTGAGATCAAAACAGATCCCTATGGTTAAGGTTTTGTGGAGGAGTCAGTCAGTGGAAGAGTGCACTTGGGAGTCAGAACGGGACATGCGTAGCAAGTACCCTTATCTGTTCAATGTATAATCATGTGCTTTATTCTGCCTTGTGTAAAATTCGAGGATGAATTTTCTGTAAGGGGGGAAGAATGTAACACCCCAAAATTTTAAATTTTATGAGCATTTTTGGTATTTTAATTTTATTTAAATTTTAGGAATTTTTTTAGATTTTTCGGATTTTAAAAATCGGGTTCGATTTTCCGAAAATATAAACTTTGATGATTTTTAAAAATTAATTTAAAGACCACGTGGCAAAACTAAAAATATATTTGGAGTCTACGTATTTTTCTCGAAGTTTTCCGAATTTTTTCGGAATTTTTGGACCTCATTTTCGGTCCCGAGGCAGAGTAAAAATTCAAAATTTTGTATTTCGAATCGAACCGGCCGAATCGAACCGGACCGGATCGGACCGGTCGAATCGGACCGGTCTTCTTCTCTTTTTCTCCTCCCTCCCGCGCGCGACGACCCTCTCCCCTTCTCTCTCTCTTTTCTCTCTCCTCCCTCCTCCCCTTGCCGCGCTGCCACCTCCCCTGCGTCCCCACCTCGCCGGCGCCCCACCTCGGCCCTTCCCCACGGCCGCGCGCTGAACGCAGGAAACGACCTTGGAAGGGACGCGATCTTGCAGCGCGCGTTCGGCTTCTCTGGCCAAATCCGGCCGATCCGGCAACCAATTGGACCGGGTCTTGTGTCTAAAATCATCTACTCGGCGAGAGCTTTCCATAGACACCAAGAACGCCGAAATCCATGGAGCGGTTTGTCCGATTTTTGCTCGGGAAGATTTTAGCCCATTTCGACTTTTGGGCTAGATTTCTCGAAAACCGTGAATCCCACGAGAAAACCGAGGCCACCAGCACGCTCCATTCGTCGAGAGCTTCGCAACGACATAAATTTCAAATTTTTCCGACACCGTTTTTCGGTGGGTCCCACGGAACTTCGTAGTGTTTTTCCGAGCATTTAAAGAGCTTAGAAAATTCTGAAAAATTTATGTACTAACCCCCGTGTTATGGGCTTCGTGTAGGTATCCTCGATTCGCGGAAATTCGGCGATTGACCAAGTTCGCAAATTTCGCCGACATGCACTGCACGGAAAAGTCTCCGAATTGGACCGAGGTTTTGGCTAGCCCCCCATTGTCAGACGTCCCGAGCGCGTTCCCGAAGTCGGAATCGGCAAAGGTAAACCCGAACCTTGCTTTTTCGTAATTTTCTAGTGCTTAAATAGGATTAAAAATCCATAAAATATTCGTGGTAGCTTAGAAAATTACGATTCTTTTTGCAATAGCTTAGTAATATTGCTAAGGACCGCGGGGCAAAGTTTTATAATTTTTAGAGCTTGTTGGGTAGTTTTTGCAAAAATGATAAATAATAAGGACTAAATTGAAATTTTGCGTATTGTGATGGATAACTGATTTGATGGGCCCAGGAGGGGCTGTGTGATATGATTGAACTGTGGATATATGGATTGTGAGTATAGAAGTGTGTTTTTAACAGGTTAGCAGGTTGGGTAGGTCCTAGGTATAGGGGAGACTCTGCCGGATTTTCGGCACGACTTAGGACGTAATTGGTCTTTTTCTTTGTTTGTATTGAGTCAGATTGGATTAAATAATTGTAATATAATTGTCAGGTGAGCCGGGACAGCCTTCCTCCTCCGCCCAGCCGCCACAGTGATTGTCGTCAAGTCTGTGAGTAAAATATTAATTTTAATTGTAATTTCGGTATTATTATATGTTCAGCATGCCCATGCATCACTTATATGTATATATTTATGTAGTTAAACTCTAGGCACGATTTATGATGCATTGATAAATGTTAAAGTGCCATGATGTTGTTGTGGTAATTTGGAGCAGTGTGCGTGCGTTGGCGTGCGTGTGATGTGGTGTGGACTATGGATAGGACGGGTAGTCACGGCTTGAGTTCTTCGCTGGGACCCGATCCTTCGAGGGGTAGTCACGGCTTGAGTTCTTCGCTGGGACCCTCGATTTGGCTTATTAAGCGAAAGTCCGGCTTGAGTTCTTCGCTGGCACCAGGTTGGATTTAAGAGAGTCAGATAGGGATCAGCTCCCATATGTTATGATTGATGCTACAGGGTGCGTGAGTGCTCCAAATTACCTTTTTGATGTTATGATGTGAAAATGTTGTTGATGTTGCATTTCACTCTACAGGGTGCATTAGTTCTAGATAGTTATAGAGATTATGGTTAAAATTGATATTTTACTCTCTGAGTCGAACGCTCACTCCTGTTCAATATTTTTTCAGGCTACAGGAGGATTTTATTTTGGTTAACCTGCTTTTCTCCCTCGCAGGTCAATTATTACTGTTTGTATAAACTTGTTAAATCTTAGAATTTCCTCATGTGTTAGAAATGTTTATTTGATTTGGGTCTGTAAACTAAATTATTATTTTGGGACCTGTAAACTTAATATGCTATGCATGTTTAATGGATTGGATGAGGGAGCTGAGCTCCCATTTATTATTATGTTGATGAGTATGTGGAGGGTGAGCTGAGCTCCCCAATTGACTATATATTGTGTTTACAGGTCGGGTGAGTCGAAAACTCCCCGTTGGTAAGTCCATTTTATGGCCGGACTCTGTCCGTTTATTTTCTTGAAATTGGGCCCAAATGGGCCTTAGAGTTGGGTTAATGAACAGTTAGGCTTCCTACGGGCCTCGGGGGCTTTAGGCTGGCCCAGGTCCTAGTGCCGGTCCGGCTCATAGGTTGCGTCGTGACAATAAGTGTTTATTTATAAATATAATATTTAAAGATCAATTTATAAAATATATGGATAATTTGTAACTAATGAAAATTTTTAAGGAATTTAAAAGTAATTAATTTATATTTTAATAATTTAAATTAAAATTTTTTTAATTTAATAGAATTTGGAATTTAAAAATATAATACTAAATTATTAATAAAGTATAATTTTAGAGACTATATTATATCCAAATTAAAAATAAAGATAATAATGTTTTAGCTGTTTTGCTAAGATTAACAAAATTCTAATGTCAGTACTAAATTATAAGGATTGTAAAATTTTTAAAATTAAATTATTTAATTTAAAAATATAAAATTAAATTATAAATTTTATCAAATTTTAAATATAAGGTTATTATTATTTTTAAAAAAAATTATTAAAAAAAATTGAAAAATAGTGCAGTGTTGCAGGAAAGGGGCAAAGTGGCGTCAGACGGAAGGTTTAACCGGAATGGTCAAGTTGCCGCTTTACTTGACCGTTTACTACGGTGCGCCAAAGGGTCAATGACCCAATCATGACGGGTTTACTTCCGTCAACTCCAGCAACAAAAGGCCGTTAGGCGCCCTTAAGACCGCAAGTGGCGACGTGGGAGAATCTGAAGCGTTCCATTTTCATGCTTGGTTACTGAGCGTTGGATTTGTTGCGCATGATTTCTGCTTTTGGATTTGTTGCACAATGAGCGTGGGATAAGGCACACGCGTGGAGAGGAATTATTGGCTGCACTGCTATTTATGTTCCCCCTTATAAAAATACATAGGGCCTATTTTCTAAAATTAAAAAAAATATTTTTATTTTCTAGGTGTGAGCATTTTCTATAATTATTTTATTTTTTTTAATTTAATTTATTTATATTTTATTATTAAATCTTTGAATTTGATTGAGATCAAGTCCAATTAAACTCGAAATCAAACCGTATTAATAATTCAATGAATTGCATTGATTCTAAGTCAGACCGTAGAGGATCGGTTAGAGTCTCTTCTTGAAACCTTAAATAGAAATCGAAAATTTGAACCATTGGCTTTGGTTGGTTCAAATCGTATTTTTATTTTTTCTAAAACAAATTTGATAGCAACTTTTGATAGTGCTATGTGAATTAAATTATTTTCAAATCGAAACTAAAATTGCAAAAAAAAAGAAAAATTATAGCCCTTTTGAATAAAATTAAAATTAAATAAGAATTGATTAAGAATAGAAATTAATTAAAACTAGACTAATCTTGTCTGATTTTAATTCACTCTCTCAGAATCTGTTGATTATTACTAAAAATAGATCCAAACTAAATCAATGGTTAAACATAACAATTGATAAGGTATATGTAAAAATCAATGTATCTGAACCCGAATTCATTTCAAACCTAATTAAAATTTATTTTCAACTATCTTAATTCATCTCAAATTTGATTATTATTATTCAAAAAATATCTGAACCCATTTAATTTTATATATTTTAATTAAATTTTATATAAAGAATTATTTTATTAATAATTTATACTTTAAAATTTTAATAAATTTATAAAATATTTTAATTTTATTTTTATATAAAATAAATATATAAAATTTTATAAATATTATTATAATATATATATATTTTATATTTAATTAAATATTTATATAAATAAATTTAAATAACAAATAATAATTATATAAAATTGAACCAAACACATTATAAATATTAATTTTTAAATTTAAATATATTTTAATTTAATTATATATTATTTAAATTTATTTTATTAAAATTTATTAAATTAAAAACTCATAAAAATCTAGCACATTGCTCTCTCCGCCAGCGGCCAAGCCTATCCCATGGGAAGAAAAGATTCACCGACACAATCAACCTTGCAGCAAGAAATTCACCCGACAGTTCACTGACCCTAACAGTAAAGCGAAAATCAATCAGAAAAATCACGTCTCTCACTTTTGTATATTACCATTTACAAAATTAAGAGAAACTAAAAATAAATTTTATTTAGTTTGATAATTATTATTATTATTATTATTTGGCAGGTTTGTCTTATTCGAATATAGGAGTTTTGAAACCCGAGATTTTTGATCCCATGTTGCTCTGATTGTTCGATGTCAGCTTTCCAGCCATTTCCCACAATACACATACATGCACACAGAGGAAGTAAACATAAATATATATGTATGCACGTAATCATGAAAAGGAAAAGAAGAAAATATATATATTATATATATATATATATATATATATATATATAAAATGGGGTGAAAAAGGAAGAGTTATGATCGCAGATCTGAATTTTTGTCACAGCATTTGATATTACCAAGCATACGACACACAGATGTTCATTTCGTTCCGTCACTTTCTGCTCTGTTTCTGCACTTTTTTTTCTTTTTTCTTATACAGCCTTAGCTTGCGTTATAGGTGAAATAATAATGACCGTACTCGAGTAAAAACCTTGTGACACAACGCACAGTGTAAAATGTTGCCGGGGGATACTCAGTGGCCTGTCGGTGGAACCCTTCTTGAGTAGAAAATTAAGAGAGTGGGTCTGCAGTGAGTGATATGTGTTTGGTTACTAAGAGTCAGGCTGTTGGAACATTTCTTCTTCTTCTTCTTCTTTTTTTTTTTTTTTTAATTGATAAAGATTACATTTTTTTTTATTTTAATTTAGCAGCAGCATGCACATCTCATCAACAAGATAATGGTGAATGTGATTATGATAAATATGTTTATCAGAGTTCGTTTTCGAAGTAAGAAACTGTAGAACTAGACTGGGTATAGCGAATAGCATTCTTGATCCCATCCTAAAGTCATCATGCTTTACTTTTTTATTCTTTTTTTATTTATTTTTTATTTTTTTTTTATAATACATAGGAAAGAAATCATGCCTTTACTTTATGGTATTGAAAAGGTTTTGAATCCCCCCCCAAAAAAAAAAAAAAAGAAAGTTAAAATTTTTTAGCAAAAATCAAATATTTATATATAAATGAAAAGCAAAGTAGCTACAGAAAGGCTAAAGAAGCTTCTTTTCTGCATCAACAAAAACCAGCCCTTGCAGAGCTAACCAGACTGCATATCTATCTCTCTCTCTCTAGCCATTCTCCTGGTCTCGTTCTTGCTCCTCAACCTTTTGCTGGTCTGTATTTTTCAAGTTCTTTCATCGTGAACAACTTTGATGTCTATTCCAAAAGAACATGATTACATAGGCTTATCAGAGAATTCTCCCATGGAAAGAATCTCTGACAAGCTTTCCTCTTCCTCTTCTTCCTCCTCTACTCTCTCAACAGAAGAGAACAGCAACATAAACAAGAATTCTCTCAACCTGAAAGAAACTGAGCTCAGGCTTGGTTTGCCTGGGTCTCAGTCCCCTGAGAGAAAACCCTTGCCTGGAGTGTCTCTTTTTGGTAAAGATATTGATACCAACACTAATGGGTATTCTCTTAGCCCATTAAAGAATTTAGTCTCAGGGGCTAAAAGAGGTTTCTCAGATGCCATTGATGGGTCTTCTGGGAAATGGGTTTTCTCTGTGAATAATGGATCTGATGCTGGTTTGAATAAGGGGGCTGTGTTATTTTCTCCCAGAGGTGATAATGGTAATACACAGAAATCTTCTGTATGCGGACCAGCTAAGAAAGAGGTTGTCGGTGTTATTACTCAATCTCCAAAGCCGGTTCAAGAGAAGAACAGTCAAGTATCTGGTGCAAATGAGAACAATAATGCTCCTGCTTCAAAGTAAGCTCACCTAACCTACTATATAGAGTTGGTTTCTTTGTTTGGGCCGTTAAGGTTTGTTACTCTGTCTGTTGCCTTGACTAATCTTTAATTACAGTGAAAATTGTGGAAAAGGGAAGACAAGCAAACTATTAAGTTCCCAGAAAAATGAAACAGTGAACAAATCAAACCATCTGCTCTGGTTTGGAAGATAAATGGAATAACTAACCTCTGGTCTAGCCACGAGTGTTACACTTAGCGCAGGAGGGTGTTCTTAAAGGGGGTTTGGGACCCGGAACATAGAAATTGGAAAAGAACCTTCAGTTTTCAATTTCTCTTCCTTTTCTAATCATGTTCATTTATTTTCTTTATAATTTTTGCTTTTTCTTTCTTGTATTTGGTTTAATTAATCTCTAGTTAGCCTCCATAATCTTGTTTGGTTTATGATTGTTTTCTGCTGGACATTTAACTCTGTTTAGTTGTCACTTCTTTTTGTGATAGAATCTAAATTTTTATGCTTCTCACTCATGCAATCTCCGGATTATGTTAAATGATTTGCTTTGAAGAACTTGCAGAGTTCCTATGTGTTCCATGAAAATTTCTTAAAAATTAATGATGCATGTTTTCTTGTCATTTCCATTTCAAGATTATGGCAATTTTGGTGAATGCTGATCCAAAATTTTATGCAACAGGGCACAAGTGGTAGGATGGCCACCTATTCGTTCGTTCAGGAAGAACACTATGGCCTCTAATTTGACAAAGAACAATGAAGAAGCTGAAGGAAAATCTGGATTTGGTTGCCTTTACGTAAAGGTTAGCATGGATGGTGCACCATACCTCAGGAAGGTCGACCTCAAAACCTACACCAACTATGTGGAACTTTCATCTGCACTTGAGAAGATGTTCAGTTGCTTTACCATTGGTATGCCCTCTCTCCCTCTCACACAAACAAGAATTTAACCCCCAACACACACAGTTGAATCATAAAGCGCATAAACAACCCCAGCTAAAACATAGTTATGCAAAATATCTGAAGTGATTGCTTACATCTATTTCCTGTATTGTTGAATTGAATATCTTATTCTTGAATGTTTATGCTGTACAATTTTTTCAGCTAAGTTTCTGCTTGGATGCTTAAAATAAAATGGGATAAAATGTCAATTTGCTCCTCATCTTGACAGTAAAATTTAATTAAAAACAAAACATAAAAGTTGGGTTAATTAAATTGTGAAATTGGTAAATTAAATTAATTTACTCTAAATTCAGGTCTGTGTAAAAAACGCAGTAAAGTGGTATTTTAACATTTTACAATTTTCTCTCTAAAACTTGTAAAAAGCTACAAATTGGTCTGTCTCTTTATGCTCTTTATATCTCTACTCTTTCTACCTTCGTCCATCTCTCTATGTTCCCTCCCAAAAAACAATGGTAGAAAACAAAATTCATTTGAAAATTAAAATAAAAAATCATCAATTTGTAATTTTTGTAAAATTTTAATTGATTTATTTTGTCAATTTTAGAGTCTAATTGATCTAACTTTTGAATTTTATATTTAATTGAACTTTATTACAAAATCATGGGAAGAATTGAACTTTTGTACAAATAAAATATTTAAAATGAGACATTCTGCCATTGGAATTTTTGTCAATGTAGAATTTTTTTTTAAACTGCCTACTAAAAAAGACTAGCAAGAGATAGTGGGTTTGGACATGTTCTGTTGTTAATATTGACCATCTCCACCACTGGAAATTTGGGATCTTATGGTTGACCAAAGTGAAGAAGAATGTTTTGTTTCTAGGGACATATCATTTCAAATCTGCTCTTCTCAATGGGGGCTAGCAAGATTCTGGATTTCATGTTATCTGCATATTTTCTAACTTGGGTGTTCTTAGATGTCATGAAAGGTCATTGACTTGTGTTGGCTATGATTCAGGACAATGCGGTTCCCATGGATTTCCAGGGCGAGATGGCCTGAGCGAGACTTGTTTAAAGGATCTGCTCCATGGCTCTGAATATGTTCTCACATATGAAGACAAGGATGGTGATTGGATGCTTGTTGGTGATGTACCCTGGGAGTAAGTGCATTCACTTTTAACATTCAATTTTGAAGCTTATGAATAATTTTTAGTGCGCTGAATTTGCATAATTTGTGCCTTGAGAAAACTGAGATATTGGTAAAACTTTGTTGTTCTATGTTAATACAGGATGTTTACCGACTCATGCAGGAGGCTGAGGATCATGAAAGGTTCAGAGGCAATTGGACTTGGTAGGTCCTATTAATTTGTTTCCATGGACAAATTTTAACATTTGTATATCCTCTGAGAAAATGGGTTTTGATCCTTGTGCTTTTGCAGCTCCAAGGGCCATGGAGAAATGCAAGAATCGTAATTAGTGTACAAGCATCATTATTCAAGGAGGCTCAAAAACAAGTTTTCTGAAATTCCAAGAAGCCTGAAGAGTGTGTAAAAGTTGAGTACTTTGCTCATGAGCAGTATATGTTTGGAAATGTCATAAGTTTGCTTTTTTTAGTGAACTGGGGAAGAAAAAACTTTCTAGTAGACAGAATGTCATTGAAGACAAATATTTAGGGTTTGCTTAGTTTAATTATTCTCTTAGCTCTACTCTTTTCATGTGTATTTCAAGTTATGTAAATGAATGGATTGTTTATAAACCATCTTCTATCTCCCTCTTTAAATAAAGAAGAGTTTTATTAGCTCTGATCAATACAATGCTCAATTACTAAAATTTGTTCCTAAATGATTATCATTTGGTATGCAATGTGGTCCTATGAGAAGATTCACTCACAAGAACATACTGTTGTAGGGTTACATACAAGTATCTGTATCACAGCTTCGTTAGTTATTTCGTTCAGGATTAATGCCAGGAGGCACCACTGCAATCTGTTACTGTGTTGTCTCCAACTTTCCTGCACATCTGCAGGACCTCTATTTCTAAAACTCGACGGCTGCTATTAACTAGTACCACCACAGTTACCTCCATTGATTGTGGAAAATAGGCCATTAAAACAGGTAAGACTTGAATAATCACGTTTTAAGAGGATACAGTAGCTACTGTGCCCAATTCTGCTCAATTAAGTTAGAAATAGTATAGTCACCTCATGGATTTTGAGTGCTTGCCCATTTTCATCACAAGATTACAAAGTCAATTAAGAAGATTTGAGATTTGAAGACGACAAATAAAGGAATAAATATTAACAGGATATTGCCCAAACATGTTAGAAGAAAGGTAACATTCTGAAAGCCTGTGAAAAAGGCATGAACATTAACAACCTTTGTGTTTCAATCTACTGAAACCTAATAGCTCTGTCATCCACTCTGGACAGCTTTAATTTTCTTGTTCAGAGATTTGAAGGTATACCATCTGGGTATAGCCATTAAATACAGATGTCTCTAGTCTACCTAGACCAAGCCGCTGGAACAGGCCATAGCGACCATCTTCAACAATAGGTGGTGTAGTTCGAGCAGGATCATACCGTGTTTGATGAGTGAGGGAAGGACCAGCTACTGGGGGAAGCTCCCAATAAACATCGAGGATTGATTCAATAAACCGGCTGCTCTGAAAATGTTCCTCAAAGGAAATTGGCTTGTTACTGTGATTAAAGTTATCCCGCATCCAGCCTCTAACACCCCACCACACTTCATTTGGACCACACAGTTCATCTATGTCAACTGCCTTCTCCCAGAATTTCTTTCTTTTTGATCTAATCCTGCTTTCATCGCTATCCCTAAAGCAGCTGTGACCACCACCTAGGTTAAAGTAAAAAAAAAACAAGAAAAGAAAGAAGGCCTTATAAAATGAAGTAAATATTCAAAATATCAGAATCGATTTCTGATCTAGAATCAGATGCCTATAGTACTGCAATAAACTAGAGATAATGGAGGAAATTTCTCCAGTGAAAACGTCACAGCTGAATCTGGAAAAAATTTAAAGGGAAAAAAAAAAACTTACATCACAAAATATTTAAAATATGACATAACTTTTGTTGCACTAGTCAAGATTATATCTTCCTTTTCCCTTTATTCCTTCTTCATAGTTATAATACATCTTGCACCCTTCGGGAAGAATGGACAAAAGGGAAAGCTTTCATTATCTATTCCTCTTCTGACAATTGAAAAAGCTAACCTTTATTTATTTTTATTCTATTCACTCTCTCTTGTTTGGGAAGAAAAAATAAAGAGCAGACTTGTGTACATTTATAGGAAACGAGTAATTTTTGCAACTGTCCCCAGGGCAATTAAAGAATGGGAGAAAATGAATCAGACAAGGAACATAACATGAATCAAATTGGGGCCCTTATCTTCTTGTGTTGGTAATAAATCAATGACCACTATCATTCTGATGTTCAGAGATGAGAAGTGAGGGTATAGCTGACAAAACCAAATTTGTGAGTTCACTGGTTGATGGCACAAGACAAGAACTACAACCCTATTATATGAAAGATAAAGATGCTAATGAATTGAGAATAAGATTGCAAAAGAAACTCAAATCATTAAATCATAAGGGAAAAAATAGCTAGATTTCTTTTAAGGAGTTCACAAAAGGGAAAGGCCCAGAGCCCATAGGCTTTACAGTTAAGACATACGATGCACTGTAAAAATAGACAAGGGTCCCAAAAAAAGTAAAGTGAAAGAAAAAGATGCATGCTTCACATCCAAATGTCAAGGAGTGAGTTAATGTCATATAAAGTAGACAACTAACAAATGGTAAGACCATAAAATGGCCCCAAATATTGCCTATCTATTATTGCCAGATCCTAAATCTAGCTAATGAACCAATTAAAATATCCGTTGCAATACATGGATTGCCCTCAACTCCATAAATATAAATATTTTCTTCTTGTCAAAATCCAATTCATCACTATTTCCTTTTTTAATAGAATTGAAAGTTTCTCATGCATAAAAATTAAAAAAAAAAAAAAAAACTTTTCATTTAGAGGAAAGAAAAGAATAATGTTCATATCTGTGTTTTGAAAACTGGACCAGAATGCCAAAAAAAAAAAACCAGGATAACAAGCAAGTAGCCTACTCACTAATGAGGTACAAATAAAAATGTAGATTATTCAAACTGAATCATTAGTTGGTTGACCTGATCAGTTTAACTGACATCAGCTGATTTCATGTGAGTTATGGCAATTGAGGCTGCTTAATGTTGGCATGTAGGTTTCTGTGGCAATCTGTTTCATCTAAAATTATTTTGGGAGTATCAGAAGGATGCAAAGCTACCTACATTCTGACCAAGCTATCATTATCATACCATGATTACCTAATTTATGTTCATTACATCTTGCCAACATCACTAAGTTGACCATCAGTTAACTTTCTAGAACTTCAAAGACTCTCTCAACCCTAGGCCCTCTCCCTTCTTGATGTTGTTCAGTTTTCAAAACACAGTTCATATTGTAGATGAAAAGCAACCATGAAATTTATATTAACAGAAGGGGAAGAGAGTGCACCTCTTACATAGGACTGATCACATATCTGCCTTAAGGAATAATGATCTCCTGTTCCAGTATCATAGTTATCTTCAAAAACAAGATGTTTAAAGCCAGCATTCAGTGCCTGCTTTACTCTGCCACAAAAAACATTAAACAAAAAAATCAGCAAGAAAAATTTAATAGAGCTAACTATGTATGGAGAATAATTATTACTAATTAGATAATGTGAACACCTTTTTAGTTCATTTTGATGGTCATCAAAGAATATAAGGACTCGACTGAGATCAGTAATCCCATGTTTCTTCATCACACTCTTCCACTCAACACTTCCAAAATCTACGAAATCTTTTCCAGCAAAGTATGTGCAGTTTCCATCAACATAAGCAGGACCCTTTTTTAGGTATTTCTCAGGATGTCTGGGTGAAAGCGAAATAATTGGAGTGTCTGGCATTGCTTGTCGCAGTACCCAAGTGGAATGCCCCTTGAAAGCACCGCTCTCAATCATCAGATCAGGCTTCAGCCGCCTTGCAATAAACCAAAGCCCAAAGCTATGGTCAAAACCCATTCCATACACGTTGTTTTTGATTGGCCTAGTTTCATATATTGGTACAAACTCTTCCAAGCCCTTGATTAAATCCTTGGATGTCCACTCCACTGTTTTTCCATGTTTCGATCTGCCTTTTACCAAAAACAAGAATTAAAAGGGAGTAGATTATAAGAGCTCAAACTCAAATTTCAAATAAATCAAGATGCTGATCATTGAAAAAAAAAATCAGCCAAGATATTATAAATCACTTTTTTTTTTTCTAAATAAAGAGAATGAAAATATCACAAGTCTGCGAGGAAGATCATAGACATGAACTCTACACCAACTTATATTTTTAAGAAGAACATAAGGAATGAAATAAGTTTAGGGAACCAATAAATTTTGCAGATTGAACAAGGTGATTTCCACCAAATACACAAATGTTTGAGGATCAAACAGTCCATAAATTATAATAAAGTGTTTAGAAGTATTAAGCAATTCTTCAAAATTATTACAAAATTTTCAACCATCTGCTCAAATGGTAGTTAGAGAGTAGTTTTCACTTAATTCATCAATCTGGGAACAAAAGCACCATCCCCACATCTCCCCAATACCCCATGCTCTCTCTCTCTCTCTCTCTCTCTCTCACACACACACACACACAACTACTATTCCTTTTTCTAATTAGGGGAAAATTCACTTTTACATTGACATAAGTTCCCATTGAAAATAATTGCAGGAATAAGCCATCACAAAATGGGAAGTATTGCGAAACTGGAAACTTGATTTTAATAAGCAACACCTAAGAATGCCAAAGGACGCTAGTTACGGTTCCATCCATAAAATTACCAAGTTAAAAGGATATCTCACTACAATTCAAAACTAAAATTCCTTTGCTTTGCCTACATTTGCCCCGGCAAAACCAATAAGAGCACGATCAAACATAAAGATCCAAACCCAGATCTGAATCAAACCCACGAACACCTATGTATTGATGAGGAAAAAGAGACTTACACCAAGGAACACCAAGGACTCCAAAATCCGACTCGAGACCATCGAACCCGAAAAATCCGACCCGGGTCTTAGGATCGAAAGGAGAAACGCAGACGAAGTTCCGCGAATGAAATAGCAGAGAAGCAATGGACACAAAAACAACAAGGAGGCAGAGGATTAGACACGGGGTAGGACAAGGACAGACGTGCGACAAGCGGGACATGTAATTGGCAGCCAATAAGTAAAGGCTCTGTTTCTTGGTCTTGGACTCGTCGCCGGAGATGGCTAAAGTGTCGGAGTCGGAAACGGCGTCGTCGGGGTGAGGAGAAGCACCACGGAACGAGAGGACTCGCTCCAGCATCTTGGTGGACTGGAGGCAGTAGTGGAGGCGTTAGGACTGTGTGTGTGATTTAGAGTGTGAACGTTAAAGTTTTAAACTTTTCTTCAAGTTTCAGTACTGAAGACAGCCACATTACGCGTGTGAAATCATGGAAATGAAGATCAAGTCATGAGCTTCTTTTTTTATTTTTTTTATTATGTTTTTTTTTTCTGAATTTTTGGAATATATTTTTAAATTATTAATTATGTCAGTTAAAAAACTGTGTTTAATTGAAATCGTTTGTTGTTTTAAAAAAAATGAAACTGTTTGTTATTTTGCTATTTATAATTTGATTGATCAATCATATTGAAAATTAGTAAAACAAAATAATTTAATAATTTATTTCACTAAAAATAATTTATATAAAAATTATATTTTTCATTAAAATAATTATATTTTAATAAGATCATTAACAAAAATAATTTTTTCTCTAAAAAAAATTATTTTTTTTAAATGATAAAAAAATTTCCTATTTACTATTTTTTGAGTATCTCAAATTTAAGGATCTCAACATATAAAAAAAATATAAAAAAAAATTACATTTTCATCAAACAAACAAACCCTAATTGTTTTGTAACATTCCATTCCATTTGAGTGTTGCAGAAGTAATTTTAAATTAAAAATTAAAAATAAAAAATAATGAGCAATCAGGTTTAACTTTATTAATAGCGAAGTTTTCAACATCACTTTGATTTTCTAATTAATAATAATTTATGTGCGATAAAATAACAGAATATATTTAATTAATTCAAATAATTGATATAATACAATAATAGACATACAAATAGAGAATTTCAAATCATGAGGGAATAATTCAATTCAATGATTAAAAAATTAATATTTAAATTCAAAATTTTATTTCTTGTAAAATATTTAACCTTGTTTCTAGCTCTAGAACAACATATGCTTGCCTATCTTCCATCGTCAAGAAGGATGGCCAGATACTATCAACGGTATCTCAAATGGCCTCATTTTTACGGTTTCTAATACCAATTTGATACGAATATGGAAATTGCCAGAGTTCAACGAATGTGGGCAGCTCAAGAATAAGGAATGTATGGAGATGGCATTGGAGGTTTCACATGATAGAGTTTATGCTGCCCACGGTGATGGCAAGACTCGATCGAGTTTGGCGAAGATCATGGGATGGAGCTTTCAAATACTTTCATTTGGCGACCATACCGAAGACCGGAGGTTATGCCTGTAGCTACGTTGCCGGAAAAGATAAGATGGTTATCTTCAATGTGGCTTTTGTTTATTGTTTGTCATGTGGGGTTTCACAGTAAATCTTTTACATTGAAGCTAGTCTTTAACTTCTTATTTTGTTTGGAACTTAGTTTGTTTCTTTTCCTAGATTAGTTCATGAATTTACATCAATGGATGCTTCATGGGAGGCCATTTCGCTTATAATTTTACAAAAAAAATGTTTAAGAACATTTTCTTTCCTTACCAGAAGAATAACCCTTTGTTTGGATTGGGAGAAATGGAGAGAAAAGTCCTTGGCTAATTAATCCTTAGCTTTGTCTCAAATACCAATTCATTACAATATATATGACTTGAGGCCGCTAGTAGTCTTAAATGAATATCACAACTCCAACATGTATTAGATGGTTCATGGTCTTGAGCCTTCACAACTTTCCGACCTAATATGTGAACACATTTGCCAGTAGCTCTTTTAAGACCATATATAATTGCATAACAGAAGCTTTCCGGTATAAAAATGCCTTATTGTTTGATTTGTATGCTTCTGTGAAATTTCTCTAATGTTAGAAGAAGTAGAAATGCTAAGCCCTTATTTGTATGCTAAGCATGGTATCTCTTTGATGGACTCAACAGTGTGAAAGCTGATTTATGATGCTACTGGGAAGCAATACCAAAAAAAAACAAAAGGAAAAAGAAAAAAAAAAGGCCTAGAGGTTATTTGTTACACATGAAATATTGAGCCCTACAATGGTAGCACACAACCACTCCTATTTATATTATGCACGGACTTCGAGTTGCCTCTGCACATAACTCTGTGCAATGAACTGGGCTAGAGGTCGTGCGTGGATGATTAATTTCATCTGAAAGTTGTTGCTGCAATATTGCACCGCAACTAATATCCTCCTCCATTTTGGACCCGGTACTTAATGAAAGTTGCCCTTCATCATAAAATGTATCTAGAACATATCGAACTTGTTTTTTATACTCTGTTAGGTTGTCCCTGTCTCTGCATATGGTAAATTGAAAGTGCTTTTCTAACTCAGTAAGAACTTCACTGATAATAATGAAGTAAAAGAATGTGGTACATATATCAGATGCCGCCGTCAGAGTCTGGCGTCGCAACTTTTGCATTGGAGACTGGCCATATTCTCTCATCACAACCCTGCCTGCCAGATTCTCAGCTGTAAAGACCTTGACCATGACCACAGATAACAGGGTACTGTATGGTGGATGCACTGATGGGTACATTCATTACTGGCTTAGAGTCTCAGGCCAATTACAATACGGTGGTGCACTCCAGGTCACACACATGAAGTTATGTGCATAAGCAATGTGGATAGCTATGTGATCAGAGGGTCAACTGATTCAGCTAGCATGGTTTGGCTGTGAGAATCATACAGGCAACACACATGCCTAGCAGTTTTAGTGGGTCACACAGAACCTGTTGGGTGTGTTTTCAGCATTTTTGGGGCGAATAGGGGAGGATAATGGAGAAGAATGAACAATTTGCACAGGTAATCTTGATGGAGTCATAAAACTGTAGCGAGTAACGCGCGCCAACAAGGACAGGGGCCCTTATCATCCAGTGGTTATGAGTATTTTGAGCTGCAATAGGGAGTTATGTACTTTAATGTGTTTCAAACATACAGTATAGTCATTTGAGAACCGTATATAAGAGATCAAGCTCTTCTGTATTAATTGATTATTGTAGTCTTGTTTCAGTTTTAATGCACAATGGTAAATATACACAATAATGATTAACTAATTGTTAAAAGAGTAAGGGCTCTTTCACTCCCCTACGCAATGTGCGACTTGAAGAACACAATCGGCCGTGGATTCTTACATCCACCCTATTATTATTATAAAGTAAATAGCAATAGTATATAGGAACGAGAGTGCTCTCAGCTCGGCATTGTTTTTTCTATTATGCACTGGAGCCTTCGTTTTTGGTTGAGTTGTAATGTAAATATTTTTGTCTATTTTCATTTGAGGTCTACAGCTTATTAAGTTGCTCTGCCTGTGGATGAACCTTTTTTGGTGTAAATGAATTGCTTAATAGAGAACCTTTTGCGATTCATAGGAAATCTTATCTTGGATATCTCTGCTTTATCTATAGTCCATTCCTATCTGCTAGGGAATGACACTGACTTCTCTTTTTTATTGGTTTTTGCCCTCAAGGTTTGCTGTAATATGATCATCTCATAGGAATGGAAAATGAAGAGAAAAGAAACAATCTTGCATTTGCCAGGAAAAAAAAACAAATAAAAAATTTCATTTAAGTGGATCTCTAGCCAAACAAGTACAATTATAACAAGAAATTTCATAAACAAGAGAATTGACAGCAAGCAGACTGAGACTTGCCAATAATGATAATAGGCTGGACTGATGAACAACCAGAGACGCATGATCTCAAACTTGCTCTCTCTGGCAGGGAAATGCCAATGTCAATGTGCATATCTTATCCTCTCCTGCTGCATTTCCATGCCATGATCACGCGGATTTTCCTTCTTCAACAACCGATAAATGGTATAACAAAAGATTCTCAAGCAAGTGAGAATGGCTATGATCACCAGAGCTGATAGGAAATAGTCTGCGATGGAACGTTTGTTTTTGCACCCAAAAAGAACTAGACACACCATGGCTAAAACATTTGTTACTTACTAGCGCTCTTGGATATGTTCTTGAAGGATATCAGAATACAACACCAAATTATTTGGGTTCTTTCCTTTCCTTGATTGGATTCTAAACTGCAGATGATGAACTCTGTATATGGTTTTCCTGGTGTATTCTTGCCTTGAGTTGAAATTGTTTGCTCTCCTCTTTCAAGTTTGGTATCATTATCACTGCGGTTACTGTAAAGAGAAAAAGAAAACAGGAATCTGTAGAGAGCCAACTAAAGAGAGAAAAAAAAAGAAAAAGAAAGAAGAATCTCTCCTCCTTAAGCAAAGCAGGAATTCCATCCTGCCTTTTTTGCATTGATTGATTTACATGCATGCTTTTCTCTGAAAACATTTAATTAATTACCTCCTGCTATTTATTGGATAATACCCAACTTCATTATTTTTTTCTTAATTTTTTTTACATTATTTATATTTAATTCAGCAATATTAAAATTATTCAAAAATTATAAAATTTTAATTCGAATTCTTAAAAAAAATATATCTAATATAAATTAAATTTTTTTTTATAATTTTTAGATTAAATATTTTTATCGATATTTATTTAAAATTAATTTAAATATATATAATAAATATTTGAAACTATATCCCTAAAATATAATAGATAAATACATGGAAAAAATTAAAAAATAAATTATTACACCGTAAATAAATGAAAAGGAATAAAAAAATAGATAATTGCGCTCTGCTTTGTTAGGGTTCGCACGTGTGAAAGTATAGAAACCGTTCCTCTTCCACAGCAGTATAGAAAGAAGAAAGATACGGATGTTTGCTCGTAGGTCAATCTTCCTCTTGAGGTACGCTGTTTCTGTTTGCTTCTCGAGAAATTATTGTCTAGAGAAAAACATGCCAGACATTTTCCACCTTATGTTTCTCATTATTCATTAAAATAGAAAAAGAAAAAAAAATACTGTTAATGATATGAACTTAATTAAAAAAATTACGCTTTTCACTTGCTTGTAATGCTATTATGCGAATTTGATTCTTGTACTAGGTTCAGCTTTAAGCTAAATTGTTGAGTTAATTTAATCTTGAAGCTGAGCTACTCGTATTCCTGGTGTTTAATGAGTACTCCTTACTTATGGATTGTTGATTAATTAAATCAGTAGAAATAATTATTCCTGTTATTAGCTGCAAATTTCTTTCTCATTCATGGTTGAGTTGAGTTGTTTGATTTTGTTTTGTTATAGTTGCAGAGCGGATAGTGTGCTCAAACTTGGGAATTCATATGTGAAGTCGAAGCCAGCTAATTACTTTCAGGTATTAATCTTGTTACTTCTTTTTTTATGTTCAATTCTGCACGATGTCAACTTTTTTTATTTTTTTTAATTTTTTTTTTTAAAGTTTTGGTGTAATTGTAGCTTCCCACCCCTTTTTTTCGTATTCCTTTCTAATATTAGATTCTCAGATGGTGATTAGGTTCATGAATGAGAAGGCAAATTTATTTGAGGATGAGTTTGAAGTATGTATAAAAGGAGATGCAGTTTTGGATAAACTCAAAAATTTTTTTTCTACCCATGCTTTTATTTATACAATTTGAACGAAAACATCAACAACAAAAGCAGCTTTATTATTTCACTATTTTTCTTTTCTTATTCTGGTAATTTCTTAGGAGGATTGAGGGGAGGAAAAAAAAAAAAAAAAACCAAACTTAGAAGGAAGCCTACTAAAAATGCTTACAGAAAAGGGAGGAGGATACTTATGCATTTTGAAGAACTAATAATTCTTCTCCAGGAACTGAAGTGTTCAACATTGTATCTGAAGTTATGTTGGCTTTCCAGTCCACTTTGTGATTTAATTATGTTCTGATTCTTTTTTTTCCTTTGCAATTTTGTTAACTGGATTGAAAGGGGTAAAAGCGTAAAGGTGGAACAAATGATCTTCTGATGCATTATATCATAAGATTCTTAGTTTAGTACACTAATTTTCAGTTTCTTCTGTCAAAAATAAGTGTTAAAATTTTTTTCTTGTTGCTGCTCAATATAATTTGGAGATTCTAGATGTGTAAAAGGTGTAGTGTGGTATTTAATGGAGTCTGCAGCTGGCTTAGTTTTATTGCAATAACTGATGTGGCAGGAACAATGTTCTTATTATAGTTTGAGCTTTAATAGGAAGACAACAGGGCCAAAAATTAGGTTAGGTAGCATGGACAGGAACAAAAAGCAAAAGACAGTTACTCGTCAATGGAGACCAATATCTACTGAAGCCAGTTCTGTTGATGGTTAGTTTTCTTATATATCTTGCCTTTCTCATCATGGAATTTTTTGCTATCATTTTTTTCTCTGGGTTATCATTTTGGTTAATCCAGTAGTATGTATAACTGCAATTAGTGATCGAATTATACTTCTGCCATCCTGTCAGATTATATTTATATATAATTCGAATTTCAAAAGCTATGAAGATTTTGCTCATAGCAAATTTATATTCAGTATGCAGACTCACGTGAAAGATATTTTTTCCTGCCTTTTGGTTCAAGATTATATACTACTTTCAATTGACCTTGTCAACAAGTAGTCAGTCTTGGAACAATATCATTATACTATTGATGCAGTCAAGGAAGATTCAATTTAGTAATTATTTGATATAATGTTTAATTGTAAAATTAAGATCTTTAGTTTAATTTTTTAAGCATTAGGAAGTTTAAGAATTCTATTATTTTTAGGAAGTAGTATTTTATTTTATATAGGAAGTTTGAGTTGGTTTGTGATTCCTAATTAGTATTTGTTTAAGTATTTTCTTGTTTGGGACTTTGGGTTTCCAGATCTTAATACTGGTTGAATTACTAATACTATTATAAATACCTATGTCTTCTAGGTATTTTGGTAGAGTTTATTATGATTATTATTGATTTTGAGAATCATTATCATCCCCTTTTGAGTGTTCTATTGTGTTTACCTTTTTGAGTGTTCTATTGTGTTTTACTTCAACTAATCATTTAAATATTTGCTGTTTGGATGCTTATCTGCAGAATCCCTGATAAAAGATGTGACTGTTGAGTCAGAAAATGAAGATCAACTTCAAGAAGTACACTTTTCATCTGGCTCCTTTTCAAATACTAAACAAGTGACTGTAACTGAAGTAACTCAGTCAACTGTCAGTTCTAGCTCCTGGACAATAATACCGAAAATAAAGTTTTAGAAGGAGGGTCTGTGCTTTCTATGGAGAAGCATTCACTTTCCATTGAGGTATGTTAATATTTTACTTGTCACACACACACACACACACACACAAACATACATATATGTATATATTCAGGCCTATTCATGAGATGGGTTTTGTCTGAGTCACATGGTATCTAAGAAAATACAATTTTCAGCTGACTCTTTCTGTCACTATTATGCTCTCTCTCTCTCTCTCTCTCTCTGATTATTTGGGATGTTGCTTCCTTAGTGGAAATGAAAGCTGACAACCAAAATGAGTTGTGTAACTGTGTTGGTATCAGATCGCATTATATATGCTGCTTTTCTTGTACTACTAAAGGAAATGCCTTGCCATGGATCTGCATGTGTTTTAGTGGTTAGGCCTTTGTCATGTTGCACCACTGTCGCATTTTTCATGTGCATTTCTGATATCGTGATTTCCTGTCCAGTTTATGTAATGTTTTGTTATGATTTCTTCTACAGAATTACCTTATCTATGAGATTTTATTACTCATGATTTCTATTGTTGCGCATTGCTTTCTTCAGAACTAATTTTATGCATTATTTCCTAAATAAATACGGTAAGACACCAAAAATATCTCAACCTTTCTAATGCAATGTTATTTAAAAGTCCTCTTCACTTGTGGCTTTCTTGCTGTTTTTGTTGTGTTCCCTTGATTCTTTCTGTTCCTTTTCTTTTGTTTTTCAATTTTTAAATCTCTTTTAAGTCTTTGGGCTCATTTACTCTGCTTGATTTGTAGGTAGGTGCCTCTCTAATTCGGTTTATCAAAGGAAAAGGGTATGAGATTCAGCATATGAATTTTCTTGAACAAAAGTTAAATCTGTGTTTTCTTACACTTCTAAGTTTCCTGCCTCAGAGGATCTACACAGCAAAAATTGAAGAGGAGATGGGAGTTAAGATTTTCATTCCATCATCAAAGGAGGAGGAATCTATTAGTAAGTTTAAAGGATTTTTGTGAATTTGCATCTCACTATGTAATTGTCATCAAATTATCATATTGAATGCTCATGGTTACTTTGATTTCTAATTTCAACATGACCAATCCTAATAAGTTAAGACAACTCTAATTTCAACATTTTCATTATCTTTTGTGTTTAAATTGATTTGCTACAATGTTGATTAGCCCTTTTTTCTGACTCTTATGTGGTTAACTATTGCAGTCATTGAAGGAAGTTCAATTGATAGTGTAACTAGTGCTTCAGAAAAGATACAAGCTATTATAGATGAGGTTTGCTCATTTGTGTATGTTATTTCATTGTCATCTTATATATTTTTGGGAGCTAGTTTTGTTGTGTGGCATTTTTTATGAATTCTATTAGTTCATGACTTGTGTCATCTCTGTGGAATGGTGAATTTATCTAAGGTTAGATGAAGTAACCCAAAATGCATTCATTACCATCAAGAGGAAAATTATACGCAGAAAGGTTTCATGATGGCAATGGAACTGACTTTTAACATCAAGTGGTAGAGCTGTGAGCAAACATGGGTGTTCTTTTTGTTAAGTTAGCAATCTTTCATAAGTTGCTTTTTTTCCTTGTGTTCTATCTAAAATATTCTGTACAAACGACTCCAATTAATAAAAGTGATTTGATACATGTTAGGGAATAGTTGTTTACTTGTTCATAGCGGATGTCAAATATACACTTGATCATTTATCCTTTTCTAGACATGGTACTAACCTTCTTTTTTTGCTGTCTTTCTTGGGGTTTGAAACACAGGCAGTTAACAGCCCAGGTCTCAATTATTCCCACTTCATATCTCTTCCACTAGCTATTCACCCAGAATTGGTTGATAAGTTAGTGAATTTTCAGAACTCGATATTGGAAATTAGTGATGCTTTCCTGGATGAGACCGTGGAGAGTGATCCCAATGAAGGTACTTCTGATAATGAAGATAAGGACCAAGAGTTCAGTAGAGGATCTGATGTTGCAGTTGAACTTAAAGTTGAAGATGACAAAAATGTTAAAGTGGATCTAACTAGCGTGCCTCTTGTTAGTTACGCACCTAAAGCATCAAAGCCATCTACTTTATCTGGTAGGATTTAAAAAAATTACCAATTTTAAATGAAGAGATTATGGATGCCTGATAGCAGGATATAGTTTCACAGAAGTATAATATTTGTCTCAATCCATCCATTTTTACCAGTGAAATCCTGGTTCCTATTTTGCTTTTTCTTGCTTATTTTGGGGAAAATTTTGTTACTACTCGCCAAACTTACTGAAGCTAACTAAT
This sequence comes from Hevea brasiliensis, assembly GCF_030052815.1. Classification (NCBI taxonomy): domain Eukaryota; kingdom Viridiplantae; phylum Streptophyta; class Magnoliopsida; order Malpighiales; family Euphorbiaceae; genus Hevea; species Hevea brasiliensis. Next base: position 104,650,518 of record NC_079498.1, read on the forward strand.
TTGCTTCTGTTTTGTGCTTTTGTTTGAGAATCAATCCATTTATTTTCTTCCTATTTTACATTCTCTCTTTACTTTGATAAAATCTTACTGATTTATGTTGCACTTTACAGACTTGGGAATAGACAAATCTATATTTATCAAACCTACAGCATTTCACTTAACTGTGCTTATGTTGAAGCTCTGGAATAAGGAGCGAATTGATGCAGCTACTGAGGTTTTGAAGGTATATTGTCTTTGAATAAGATAGGTTTTGGCTGCTGGTAGCACTATTTGATGATGAAATGCTATATACCTTTTTTTAGAGTATATCATCAAAAGTGATGGATGCGTTGGATAATCGACCACTCTCTATCAGACTTAAGGGGCTGGTAAGTAGAACAGAAATTCATTCTCTTGTTTGTGTTATCTGCAGTAAAATAAAGTGGCCTTTTCAACCTTGAACTTTGTCCTCAGTAAATTAGGTTTGAATGCTTCTTAATTTTTAGTGGTGTAACTTCTAAAAATGACTACATTTAGGAACAATGTTGTCAGGGTGGAACTGTTTACATGTACTCGTTTCATGGTGACAGTATAGTTTTTAAATTTTGTCTTATTGAGGACCTGAACTCTTATGCTGTTATCCCTGTGTAGGATTGCTTGAGAGGTTCTATGGCAAAAGCCCGTGTTCTCTATGCAACTGTAGAAGAAGTTGGAAATGAGGACCGCCTTTTACGTGCCTGTCGTATCCTAATTATCGAAGTGTCAATTGTCTAATGTCTTATACATATCTATTTTCTTATAGCTGCATTTGGAAACAACCGGAAAGGAGGACAATGCTGCCTAGTACAAATGGATTTGAGGTTTTTCTGTCAGTTGAGTTGGACTCTTTTGGATTTCCTTAGCTTTCTTAGAGGTCATTATTGATGCATTTGTTGAGGCTGGACTTGTCCTAGAGAAGGACGCTAAACATAAGTTAAAGGTGCAATATGTGACCCTTCAGTTATCCCTTGTTCATCATTATATGATTATACTTGATATGCTGATATTACATTTGGGGTTATTCAAATGTTGCCACCATATGCAATAATTGCTCCCTCATTCTCTGAATACAGATTTAAAATATAGGTATTTTCTTTGCAACAACCATTGCATACTTGCTTTGCTCTATGTTACCAATAAAAATGAAGGTTTTTAGCCTCTTCTTCTTATAATATTCTGTACTTCTTTTCAGTTGTATAAGTTGCTTGTCTTGAATCTTTATCCATACTGTCATTTCCTTCCTTCTCCACCTGTACTATATTTAAGGCCTGATCTTATAATGTTCTGGGACTGGACAAATGTGGAAGTTACCCTAAAACCTTTTAATTGTACGATTTAGAATAGATCTTGGAATAGGAATGCATGGCATTGCTAATGCCTATCAGGGTTTCAGAGTATCATGCAAACCTAGTTTCATTAAGGGAATTATTTGTGTGTGGAGATTGTGCAAGCCATCTTTAATTTTAAAATACTCATAGCATTTATGTGCATGTTTTCCATGACTGTTGCATTATGAAATGTTCATTTCCTAGTAATGTAAAAGAAAGTTTTGGTTCTTCTGGGTCATTCTTTCAACTCCACAGTTGCCAAGTCCAGGTCGTGCTGCTGGCTTACTTATTTGGCAATCTATAATGCTAGAAAAATGAGTAAAATGGACAGAAACATGCAGTAAATACTTTAGAATTATCGTAAATGCATACATATTGAGCAACTTAAGCTCTGAAAGTCCGATATTAATTTGAAATTGTCAATGCACTGGTTTAAGCTATTAAGTGGCTCTGAAAGTAACAGAATTTAATGCACTGGATATTTTTATGCAGTAAATACTTTGGAGTTGTCGTAAATGCATACATATTGAGCAACTTAAGCTCTGAAAGTCTGATATTAATTTGAAATTGTCAATGCACTGGTTTAAGCTATTATGTGGTTGTGAAAGTAACACAACTTAATGCACTGGATATTTTTATCAAGTATATGTTGTATTCCTCTCTCAAATGCAGTTGTGTTAAAATATTGTGTGGTAGTTTGACTTTCATCATTTGAAAGGTAGGCTATGAAATAAAATTTGTCTTCACACCCCACTCACCCACCCCAAAAGAAGTGAAAATTGGGGGTGGGGTGAAGGATCCTTAGACCTTCAGAGAGAGATTATTTAATCCTGGAACAAACCATGAACTAGAATTTTATCAGCTTAAACAATGATTGATTTGATAATGATGTAGATGGAGCATTTCATGTTGCCATGTGTCCTTATTTTATCTACTTTGGTCTCGGTCTCAGAAGTACTAATGTTGCATATCTGCTGTGTTGCAGTTGCATGCCACAGTGATGAAGACAAGCCATAGGAGAGGGTAATAATGCGTTTTCTTTTCCCTTTATTTCTTTACCTAAACCTTCCGCTACTGGTTCTTAATGATTTCATTTGCCTTCACTGTCTGCATGGCTAATATGTGGAGCTCAAAATTTTCAGGGAGAAGAGAAGAAAAAACGATTACTTTGATGCTCGAGGTATTTTCAAGAAGTTTGGATCTGAGGAATGGGGGGAGTATCTCATACGTGAAGCTCATCTTTCACAACGTTTTGTGTATGATGAGAATGGATATTATCATTGTTGTGCTTCAATACCTTTTCCCGAAGGCATGCAGGTGGATTGATTTACAACATGAAATTTGTAATCTAACTTATTCTTGAATGGGAAGCTGGCAAGATTACATAAATGGAATTTATTAATGTTTGTGTTGCATGTGGTTGTTTTGAAATTTCAGCTTCCAAATTTGTGGCTGTCTATTTTCATTTGAGGTCTACAGCTTATTAAGTTGCTCTGCCTGTGGATGAACCTTTTTTTGGTGTAAATGAATTGCTTAATAGAGAACCTTTTGCGATTCATAGGAAATCTTATCTTGGATATCTCTGCTTTATCTATAGTCCATTCCTATCTGCTAGGGAATGACACTGACTTCTCTTTTTTATTGGTTTTGCCCTCAAGGTTTGCTGTAATATGATCATCTCATAGGAATGGAAAATGAAGAGAAAAGAAACAATCTTGCATTTGCCAGGAAAAAAAAACAAATAAAAAATTTCATTTAAGTGGATCTCTAGCCAAACAAGTACAATTATAACAAGAAATTTCATAAACAAGAGAATTGACAGCAAGCAGACTGAGACTTGCCAATAATGATAATAGGCTGGACTGATGAACAACCAGAGACGCATGATCTCAAACTTGCTCTCTCTGGCAGGGAAATGCCAATGTCAATGTGCATATCTTATCCTCTCCTGCTGCATTTCCATGCCATGATCACGCGGATTTTCCTTCTTCAACAACCGATAAATGGTATAACAAAAGATTCTCAAGCAAGTGAGAATGGCTATGATCACCAGAGCTGATAGGACATAGTCTGCGATGGAACGTTTGTTTTGCACCCAAAAAGAACTAGACACACCATGGCTAAAACATTTGTTACTTACTAGCGCTCTTGGATATGTTCTTGAAGGATATCAGAATACAACACCAAATTATTTGGGTTCTTTCCTTTCCTTGATTATATTCTAAACTGCAGATGATGAACTCTGTATATGGTTTTCCTGGTGTATTCTTGCCTTGAGTTGAAATTGTTTGCTCTCCTCTTTCAAGTTTGGTATCATTATCACTGCGGTTACTGTAAAGATAAGAAGAAAACAAGAATCTGTAGAGAGCCAACTAAAGAGAGAGAAAAAAAAAAGAAAGAAGAATCTCTCCTCCTTGAGCAAAGCAGGAATTCCATCCTGCCTTTTTTGCATTGATTGATTTATATGCATGCTTTTCTTTGAAAACATTTAATTAATTACCTCCTGCTATTTATCGGATAATACCCAATTTCATTATTTTTTTCTTAATTTTTTTTTACATTATTTATATTTAATTCAGCAATATTAAAATTATTTCAAAAATTATAAAATTTTAATTCGAATTCTTCAAAAATATATATATATATATATATATATATATATATAATATAAATTAAAAAAAAATTATAATTTTTAGATTAAGTATTTATATCGATATTTATTTAAAAATAATTTAAATATATATAATAAATATTTGAAACTATATCCCTAAAATATAATAGATAAATAAATGAAAAAAATTAAAAAATAAATTATTACACCGTAAATAAATGAAAAGGAATAAAAAAATAGATAATTGCGCTCTGCTTTGTTAGGGTTCGCACGTGTGAAAGTATAGAAACCGTTCCTCTTCCACGGCAGTATAGAAAGAAGAAAGATACGGATGTTTGCTCGTAGGTCAATCTTCCTCTTGAGGTACGCTGTTTCTGTTTGCTTCTCGAGAAATTATTGTCTAGAGAAAAACATGCCAGACATTTTCCACCTTATGTTTCTCATTATTCATTAAAATAGAAAAAGAAAAAAAAAATACTGTTAATGATATGAACTTAATAAAAAAAATTACGCTTTTCACTTGCTTGTAATGCTATTATACGAATTTGATTCTTGTACTAGGTTCAGCTTTAAGCTAAATTGTTGAGTTAATTTAATCTTGAAGCTGAGCTACTCGTATTCCTGGTGTTTAATGAGTACTCCATACTTATGGATTGTTGATTAATTAAATCAGTAGAAATAATTATTCCTGTTATTAGCTGCAAATTTCTTTCTCATTCATGGTTGAGTTGAGTTGTTTGATTTTGTTTTGTTATAGTTGCAGAGCGGATAGTGTGCTCAAACTTGGGAATTCATATGTGAAGTCGAAGCCAGCTAATTACTTTCAGGTATTAATCTTGTTACTTCTTTTTTTATGTTCAATTCTGCACGATGTCAACTTTTTTTATTTTTTTTAATTTTTTTTTTTAAGTTTTGGTGTAATTGTAGCTTCCCACCCCTTTTTTTCGTATTCCTTTCTAATATTAGATTCTCAGATGGTGATTAGGTTCATGAATGAGAAGGCAAATTTATTTGAGGATGAGTTTGAAGTATGTATAAAAGGAGATGCAGTTTTGGATAAACTCAAAAATTTTTTTTCTACCCATGCTTTTATTTATACAATTTGAACGAAAACATCAACAACAAAAGCAGCTTTATTATTTCACTATTTTTCTTTTCTTATTCTGGTAATTTCTTAGGAGGATTGAGGAGGAAAAAAAAAAACCAAACTTAGAAGGAAGCCTACTAAAAATGCTTACAGAAAAGGGAGGAGGATACTTATGCACTTTGAAGAACTAATAATTCTTCTCCAGGAACTGAAGTGTTCAACATTGTATCTGAAGTTATGTTGGCTTTCCAGTCCACTTTGTGATTTAATTATGTTCTGATTCTTTTTTTTCCTTTGCAATTTTGTTAACTGGATTGAAAGGGGTAAAAGCGTAAAGGTGGAACAAATGATCTTCTGATGCATTATATCATAAGATTCTTAGTTTAGTACACTAATTTTCAGTTTCTTCTGTCAAAAATAAGTGTTAAAATTTTTTTCTTGTTGCTGCTCAATATAATTTGGAGATTCTAGATGTGTAAAAGGTGTAGTGTGGTATTTAATGGAGTCTGCAGCTGGCTTAGTTTTATTGCAATAACTGATGTGGCAGGAACAATGTTCTTATTATAGTTTGAGCTTTAATAGGAAGACAACAGGGCCAAAAATTAGGTTAGGTAGCATGGACAGGAACAAAAAGCAAAAGACAGTTACTCGTCAATGGAGACCAATATCTACTGAAGCCAGTTCTGTTGATGGTTAGTTTTCTTATATATCTTGCCTTTCTCATCATGGAATTTTTTGCTATCATTTTTTTCTCTGGGTTATCATTTTGGTTAATCCAGTAGTATGTATAACTGCAATTAGTGATCGAATTATACTTCTGCCATCCTGTCAGATTATATTTATATATAATTCGAATTTCAAAAAGCTATGAAGATTTTGCTCATAGCAAATTTATATTCAGTATGCAGACTCACGTGAAAGATATTTTTTCCTGCCTTTTGGTTCAAGATTATATACTACTTTCAATTGACCTTGTCAACAAGTAGTCAGTCTTGGAACAATATCATTATACTATTGATGCAGTCAAGGAAGATTCAATTTAGTAATTATTTGATATAATGTTTAATTGTAAAATTAAGATCTTTAGTTTAATTTTTTAAGCATTAGGAAGTTTAAGAATTCTATTATTTTTTAGGAAGTAGTATTTTATTTTATATAGGAAGTTTGAGTTGGTTTGTGATTCCTAATTAGTATTTGTTTAAGTATTTTCTTGTTTGGGACTTTGGGTTTCCAGATCTTAATACTGGTTGAATTACTAATACTATTATAAATACCTATGTCTTCTAGGTATTTTGGTAGAGTTTATTATGATTATTATTGATTTTGAGAATCATTATCATCCCCTTTTTGAGTGTTCTATTGTGTTTACCTTTTTGAGTGTTCTATTGTGTTTTACTTCAACTAATCATTTAAATATTTGCTGTTTGGATGCTTATCTGCAGAATCCCTGATAAAAGATGTGACTGTTGAGTCAGAAAATGAAGATCAACTTCAAGAAGTACACTTTTCATCTGGCTCCTTTTCAAATACTAAACAAGTGACTGTAACTGAAGTAACTCAGTCAACTGTCAGTTCTAGCTCCCTGGACAATAATACCGAAAATAAAGTTTTAGAAGGAGGGTCTGTGCTTTCTATGGAGAAGCATTCACTTTCCATTGAGGTATGTTAATATTTTACTTGTCACACACACACACACACACACACACATACATATATGTATATATTCAGGCCTATTCATGAGATGGGTTTTGTCTGAGTCACATGGTATCTAAGAAAATACAATTTTCAGCTGACTCTTTCTGTCACTATTATGCTCTCTCTCTCTCTCTCTCTCTCTCTCTGATTATTTGGGATGTTGCTTCCTTAGTGGAAATGAAAGCTGACAACCAAAATGAGTTGTGTAACTGTGTTGGTATCAGATCGCATTATATATGCTGCTTTTCTTGTACTACTAAAGGGAAATGCCTTGCCATGGATCTGCATGTGTTTTAGTGGTTAGGCCTTTGTCATGTTGCACCACTGTCGCATTTTTCATGTGCATTTCTGATATCGTGATTTCCTGTCCAGTTTATGTAATGTTTTGTTATGATTTCTTCTACAGAATTACCTTATCTATGAGATTTTATTACTCATGATTTCTATTGTTGCGCATTGCTTTCTTCAGAACTAATTTTATGCATTATTTCCTAAATAAATACGGTAAGACACCAAAAATATCTCAACCTTTCTAATGCAATGTTATTTAAAAGTCCTCTTCACTTGTGGCTTTCTTGCTGTTTTTTTGTTGTGTTCCCTTGATTCTTTCTGTTCCTTTTCTTTTGTTTTTCAATTTTTAAATCTCTTTTAAGTCTTTGGGCTCATTTACTCTGCTTGATTTGTAGGTAGGTGCCTCTCTAATTCGGTTTATCAAAGGAAAAGGGTATGAGATTCAGCATATGAATTTTCTTGAACAAAAGTTAAATCTGTGTTTTCTTACACTTCTAAGTTTCCTGCCTCAGAGGATCTACACAGCAAAAAATTGAAGAGGAGATGGGAGTTAAGATTTTCATTCCATCATCAAAGGAGGAGGAATCTATTAGTAAGTTTAAAGGATTTTTGTGAATTTGCATCTCACTATGTAATTGTCATCAAATTATCATATTGAATGCTCATGGTTACTTTGATTTCTAATTTCAACATGACCAATCCTAATAAGTTAAGACAACTCTAATTTCAACATTTTCATTATCTTTTGTGTTTAAATTGATTTGCTACAATGTTGATTAGCCCTTTTTTCTGACTCTTATGTGGTTAACTATTGCAGTCATTGAAGGAAGTTCAATTGATAGTGTAACTAGTGCTTCAGAAAAGATACAAGCTATTATAGATGAGGTTTGCTCATTTGTGTATGTTATTTCATTGTCATCTTATATATTTTTGGGAGCTAGTTTTGTTGTGTGGCATTTTTTATGAATTCTATTAGTTCATGACTTGTGTCATCTCTGTGGAATGGTGAATTTATCTAAGGTTAGATGAAGTAACCCAAAATGCATTCATTACCATCAAGAGGAAAATTATCATGAAAGGTTTCATGATGGCAATGGAACTGACTTTTAACATCAAGTGGTAGAGCTGTGAGCAAACATGGGTGTTCTTTTTGTTAAGTTAGCAATCTTTCATAAGTTGCTTTTTTTCCTTGTGTTCTATCTAAAATATTCTGTACAAACGACTCCAATTAATAAAAGTGATTTGATACATGTTAGGGAATAGTTGTTTACTTGTTCATAGCGGATGTCAAATATACACTTGATCATTTATCCTTTTCTAGACATGGTACTAACCTTCTTTTTTTTTTGCTGTCTTTCTTGGGGTTTGAAACACAGGCAGTTAACAGCCCAGGTCTCAATTATTCCCACTTCATATCTCTTCCACTAGCTATTCACCCAGAATTGGTTGATAAGTTAGTGAATTTTCAGAACTCGATATTGGAAATTAGTGATGCTTTCCTGGATGAGACCGTGGAGAGTGATCCCAATGAAGGTACTTCTGATAATGAAGATAAGGACCAAGAGTTCAGTAGAGGATCTGATGTTGCAGTTGAACTTAAAGTTGAAGATGACAAAAATGTTAAAGTGGATCTAACTAGCGTGCCTCTTGTTAGTTACGCACCTAAAGCATCAAAGCCATCTACTTTATCTGGTAGGATTTAAAAAAATTACCAATTTTAAATGAAGAGATTATGGATGCCTGATAGCAGGATATAGTTTCACAGAAGTATAATATTTGTCTCAATCCATCCATTTTTACCAGTGAAATCCTGGTTCCTATTTTGCTTTTTCTTGCTTATTTTGGGGAAAATTTTGTTACTACTCGCCAAACTTACTGAAGCTAACTAATTTGCTTCTGTTTTGTGCTTTTGTTTGAGAATCAATCCATTTATTTTCTTCCTATTTTACATTCTCTCTTTACTTTGATAAAATCTTACTGATTTATGTTGCACTTTACAGACTTGGGAATAGACAAATCTATATTTATCAAACCTACAGCATTTCACTTAACTGTGCTTATGTTGAAGCTCTGGAATAAGGAGCGAATTGATGCAGCTACTGAGGTTTTGAAGGTATATTGTCTTTGAATAAGATAGGTTTTGGCTGCTGGTAGCACTATTTGATGATGAAATGCTATATACCTTTTTTTAGAGTATATCATCAAAAGTGATGGATGCGTTGGATAATCGACCACTCTCTATCAGACTTAAGGGGCTGGTAAGTAGAACAGAAATTCATTCTCTTGTTTGTGTTATCTGCAGTAAAATAAAGTGGCCTTTTCAACCTTGAACTTTGTCCTCAGTAAATTAGGTTTGAATGCTTCTTAATTTTTAGTGGTGTAACTTCTAAAAATGACTACATTTAGGAACAATGTTGTCAGGGTGGAACTGTTTACATGTACTCGTTTCATGGTGACAGTATAGTTTTTAAATTTTGTCTTATTGAGGACCTGAACTCTTATGCTGTTATCCCTGTGTAGGATTGCTTGAGAGGTTCTATGGCAAAAGCCCGTGTTCTCTATGCAACTGTAGAAGAAGTTGGAAATGAGGACCGCCTTTTACGTGCCTGTCGTATCCTAATTATCGAAGTGTCAATTGTCTAATGTCTTATACATATCTATTTTCTTATAGCTGCATTTGGAAACAACCGGAAAGGAGGACAATGCTGCCTAGTACAAATGGATTTGAGGTTTTCTGTCAGTTGAGTTGGACTCTTTTGGATTTCCTTAGCTTTCTTAGAGGTCATTATTGATGCATTTGTTGAGGCTGGACTTGTCCTAGAGAAGGACGCTAAACATAAGTTAAAGGTGCAATATGTGACCCTTCAGTTATCCCTTGTTCATCATTATATGATTATACTTGATATGCTGATATTACATTTGGGGTTATTCAAATGTTGCCACCATATGCAATAATTGCTCCCTCATTCTCTGAATACAGATTTAAAATATAGGTATTTTCTTTGCAACAACCATTGCATACTTGCTTTGCTCTATGTTACCAATAAAAATGAAGGTTTTTAGCCTCTTCTTCTTATAATATTCTGTACTTCTTTTCAGTTGTATAAGTTGCTTGTCTTGAATCTTTATCCATACTGTCATTTCCTTCCTTCTCCACCTGTACTATATTTAAGGCCTGATCTTATAATGTTCTGGGACTGGACAAATGTGGAAGTTACCCTAAAACCTTTTAATTGTACGATTTAGAATAGATCTTGGAATAGGAATGCATGGCATTGCTAATGCCTATCAGGGTTTCAGAGTATCATGCAAACCTAGTTTCATTAAGGGAATTATTTGTGTGTGGAGATTGTGCAAGCCATCTTTAATTTTAAAATACTCATAGCATTTATGTGCATGTTTTCCATGACTGTTGCATTATGAAATGTTCATTTCCTAGTAATGTAAAAGAAAGTTTTGGTTCTTCTGGGTCATTCTTTCAACTCCACAGTTGCCAAGTCCAGGTCGTGCTGCTGGCTTACTTATTTGGCAATCTATAATGCTAGAAAAATGAGTAAAATGGACAGAAACATGCAGTAAATACTTTAGAATTATCGTAAATGCATACATATTGAGCAACTTAAGCTCTGAAAGTCCGATATTAATTTGAAATTGTCAATGCACTGGTTTAAGCTATTAAGTGGCTCTGAAAGTAACAGAATTTAATGCACTGGATATTTTTATGCAGTAAATACTTTGGAGTTGTCGTAAATGCATACATATTGAGCAACTTAAGCTCTGAAAGTCTGATATTAATTTGAAATTGTCAATGCACTGGTTTAAGCTATTATGTGGTTGTGAAAGTAACACAACTTAATGCACTGGATATTTTTATCAAGTATATGTTGTATTCCTCTCTCAAATGCAGTTGTGTTAAAATATTGTGTGGTAGTTTGACTTTCATCATTTGAAAGGTAGGCTATGAAATAAAATTTGTCTTCACACCCACTCACCCACCCCAAAAGAAGTGAAAATTGGGGTGGGGTGAAGGATCCTTAGACCTTCAGAGAGAGATTATTTAATCCTGGAACAAACCATGAACTAGAATTTTATCAGCTTAAACAATGATTGATTTGATAATGATGTAGATGGAGCATTTCATGTTGCCATGTGTCCTTATTTTATCTACTTTGGTCTCGGTCTCAGAAGTACTAATGTTGCATATCTGCTGTGTTGCAGTTGCATGCCACAGTGATGAAGACAAGCCATAGGAGAGAGGGTAATAATGCGTTTTCTTTTCCCTTTATTTCTTTACCTAAACCTTCCGCTACTGGTTCTTAATGTTTTCATTTGCCTTCACTGTCTGCTTGGCTAATTTGTGGAGCTCAAAATTTTCAGGAGAAGAGAAGAAAAACGATTACTTTGATGCTCGAGGTATTTTCAAGAAGTTTGGATCTGAGGAATGGGGGGAGTATCTCATACGTGAAGCTCATCTTTCACAACGTTTTGTGTATGATGAGAATGGATATTATCATTGTTGTGCTTCAATACCTTTTCCCGAAGGCATGCAGGTGGATTGATTTACAACATGAAATTTGTAATCTAACTTATTCTTGAATGGGAAGCTGGCAAGATTACATAAATGGAATTTATTAATGTTTGTGTTGCATGTGGTTGTTTTGAAATTTCAGCTTCCAAATTTGTGGCTGTCTATTTTCATTTGAGGTCTACAGCTTATTAAGTTGCTCTGCCTGTGGATGAACCTTTTTGGTGTAAATGAATTGCTTAATAGAGAACCTTTTGCGATTCATAGGAAATCTTATCTTGGATATCTCTGCTTTATCTATAGTCCATTCCTATCTGCTAGGGAATGACACTGACTTCTCTTTTTATTGGTTTTGCCCTCAAGGTTTGCTGTAATATGATCATCTCATAGGAATGGAAAATGAAGAGAAAAGAAACAATCTTGCATTTGCCAGGAAAAAAAAACAAATAAAAAATTTCATTTAAGTGGATCTCTAGCCAAACAAGTACAATTATAACAAGAAATTTCATAAACAAGAGAATTGACAGCAAGCAGACTGAGACTTGCCAATAATGATAATAGGCTGGACTGATGAACAACCAGAGACGCATGATCTCAAACTTGCTCTCTCTGGCAGGAAATGCCAATGTCAATGTGCATATCTTATCCTCTCCTGCTGCATTTCCATGCCATGATCACGCGGATTTTCCTTCTTCAACAACCGATAAATGGTATAACAAAAGATTCTCAAGCAAGTGAGAATGGCTATGATCACCAGAGCTGATAGGACATAGTCTGCGATGGAACGTTTGTTTTTGCACCCAAAGAGAACTAGACACACCATGGCTAAAACATTTGTTACTTACTAGCGCTCTTGGATATGTTCTTGAAGGATATCAGAATACAACACCAAATTATTTGGGTTCTTTCCTTTCCTTGATTAGATTCTAAACTGCAGATGATGAACTCTGTATATGGTTTTCCTGGTGTATTCTTGCCTTGAGTTGAAATTGTTTGCTCTCCTCTTTCAAGTTTGGTATCATTATCACTGCGGTTACTGTAAAGATAAGAAGAAAACAAGAATCTGTAGAGAGCCAACTAAAGAGAGAGAAAAAAAAAAGAAAGAAGAATCTCTCCTCCTTGAGCAAAGCAGGAATTCCATCCTGCCTTTTTTGCATTGATTGATTTATATGCATGCTTTTCTTTGAAAACATTTAATTAATTACCTCCTGCTATTTATCGGATAATACCCAATTTCATTATTTTTTTCTTAATTTTTTTTTACATTATTTATATTTAATTCAGCAATATTAAAATTATTTCAAAAATTATAAAATTTTAATTCGAATTCTTCAAAAATATATATATATATATATATATATAATATAAATTAAAAAAAAATTATAATTTTTAGATTAAGTATTTATATCGATATTTATTTAAAAATAATTTAAATATATATAATAAATATTTGAAACTATATCCCTAAAATATAATAGATAAATAAATGAAAAAAATTAAAAAATAAATTATTACACCGTAAATAAATGAAAAGGAATAAAAAAATAGATAATTGCGCTCTGCTTTGTTAGGGTTCGCACGTGTGAAAGTATAGAAACCGTTCCTCTTCCACGGCAGTATAGAAAGAAGAAAGATACGGATGTTTGCTCGTAGGTCAATCTTCCTCTTGAGGTACGCTGTTTCTGTTTGCTTCTCGAGAAATTATTGTCTAGAGAAAAACATGCCAGACATTTTCCACCTTATGTTTCTCATTATTCATTAAAATAGAAAAAGAAAAAAAAAATACTGTTAATGATATGAACTTAATAAAAAAAATTACGCTTTTCACTTGCTTGTAATGCTATTATACGAATTTGATTCTTGTACTAGGTTCAGCTTTAAGCTAAATTGTTGAGTTAATTTAATCTTGAAGCTGAGCTACTCGTATTCCTGGTGTTTAATGAGTACTCCATACTTATGGATTGTTGATTAATTAAATCAGTAGAAATAATTATTCCTGTTATTAGCTGCAAATTTCTTTCTCATTCATGGTTGAGTTGAGTTGTTTGATTTTGTTTTGTTATAGTTGCAGAGCGGATAGTGTGCTCAAACTTGGGAATTCATATGTGAAGTCGAAGCCAGCTAATTACTTTCAGGTATTAATCTTGTTACTTCTTTTTTTATGTTCAATTCTGCACGATGTCAACTTTTTTTATTTTTTTTAATTTTTTTTTTTAAGTTTTGGTGTAATTGTAGCTTCCCACCCCTTTTTTTCGTATTCCTTTCTAATATTAGATTCTCAGATGGTGATTAGGTTCATGAATGAGAAGGCAAATTTATTTGAGGATGAGTTTGAAGTATGTATAAAAGGAGATGCAGTTTTGGATAAACTCAAAAATTTTTTTTCTACCCATGCTTTTATTTATACAATTTGAACGAAAACATCAACAACAAAAGCAGCTTTATTATTTCACTATTTTTCTTTTCTTATTCTGGTAATTTCTTAGGAGGATTGAGGGGAGGAAAAAAAAAAAAAAAACCAAACTTAGAAGGAAGCCTACTAAAAATGCTTACAGAAAAGGGAGGAGGATACTTATGCACTTTGAAGAACTAATAATTCTTCTCCAGGAACTGAAGTGTTCAACATTGTATCTGAAGTTATGTTGGCTTTCCAGTCCACTTTGTGATTTAATTATGTTCTGATTCTTTTTTTTCCTTTGCAATTTTGTTAACTGGATTGAAAGGGGTAAAAGCGTAAAGGTGGAACAAATGATCTTCTGATGCATTATATCATAAGATTCTTAGTTTAGTACACTAATTTTCAGTTTCTTCTGTCAAAAATAAGTGTTAAAATTTTTTTCTTGTTGCTGCTCAATATAATTTGGAGATTCTAGATGTGTAAAAGGTGTAGTGTGGTATTTAATGGAGTCTGCAGCTGGCTTAGTTTTATTGCAATAACTGATGTGGCAGGAACAATGTTCTTATTATAGTTTGAGCTTTAATAGGAAGACAACAGGGCCAAAAATTAGGTTAGGTAGCATGGACAGGAACAAAAGCAAAAGACAGTTACTCGTCAATGGAGACCAATATCTACTGAAGCCAGTTCTGTTGATGGTTAGTTTTCTTATATATCTTGCCTTTCTCATCATGGAATTTTTTGCTATCATTTTTTTCTCTGGGTTATCATTTTGGTTAATCCAGTAGTATGTATAACTGCAATTAGTGATCGAATTATACTTCTGCCATCCTGTCAGATTATATTTATATATAATTCGAATTTCAAAAGCTATGAAGATTTTGCTCATAGCAAATTTATATTCAGTATGCAGACTCACGTGAAAGATATTTTTTCCTGCCTTTTGGTTCAAGATTATATACTACTTTCAATTGACCTTGTCAACAAGTAGTCAGTCTTGGAACAATATCATTATACTATTGATGCAGTCAAGGAAGATTCAATTTAGTAATTATTTGATATAATGTTTAATTGTAAAATTAAGATCTTTAGTTTAATTTTTTAAGCATTAGGAAGTTTAAGAATTCTATTATTTTTTAGGAAGTAGTATTTTATTTTATATAGGAAGTTTGAGTTGGTTTGTGATTCCTAATTAGTATTTGTTTAAGTATTTTCTTGTTTGGGACTTTGGGTTTCCAGATCTTAATACTGGTTGAATTACTAATACTATTATAAATACCTATGTCTTCTAGGTATTTTGGTAGAGTTTATTATGATTATTATTGATTTTGAGAATCATTATCATCCCCTTTTGAGTGTTCTATTGTGTTTACCTTTTTGAGTGTTCTATTGTGTTTTACTTCAACTAATCATTTAAATATTTGCTGTTTGGATGCTTATCTGCAGAATCCCTGATAAAAGATGTGACTGTTGAGTCAGAAAATGAAGATCAACTTCAAGAAGTACACTTTTCATCTGGCTCCTTTTCAAATACTAAACAAGTGACTGTAACTGAAGTAACTCAGTCAACTGTCAGTTCTAGCTCCCTGGACAATAATACCGAAAATAAAGTTTTAGAAGGAGGGTCTGTGCTTTCTATGGAGAAGCATTCACTTTCCATTGAGGTATGTTAATATTTTACTTGTCACACACACACACACACACACAAACATACATATATGTATATATTCAGGCCTATTCATGAGATGGGTTTTGTCTGAGTCACATGGTATCTAAGAAAATACAATTTTCAGCTGACTCTTTCTGTCACTATTATGCTCTCTCTCTCTCTCTCTCTCTCTGATTATTTGGGATGTTGCTTCCTTAGTGGAAATGAAAGCTGACAACCAAAATGAGTTGTGTAACTGTGTTGGTATCAGATCGCATTATATATGCTGCTTTTCTTGTACTACTAAAGGGAAATGCCTTGCCATGGATCTGCATGTGTTTTAGTGGTTAGGCCTTTGTCATGTTGCACCACTGTCGCATTTTTCATGTGCATTTCTGATATCGTGATTTCCTGTCCAGTTTATGTAATGTTTTGTTATGATTTCTTCTACAGAATTACCTTATCTATGAGATTTTATTACTCATGATTTCTATTGTTGCGCATTGCTTTCTTCAGAACTAATTTTATGCATTATTTCCTAAATAAATACGGTAAGACACCAAAAATATCTCAACCTTTCTAATGCAATGTTATTTAAAAGTCCTCTTCACTTGTGGCTTTCTTGCTGTTTTTTTGTTGTGTTCCCTTGATTCTTTCTGTTCCTTTTCTTTTTGTTTTTTCAATTTTTAAATCTCTTTTAAGTCTTTGGGCTCATTTACTCTGCTTGATTTGTAGGTAGGTGCCTCTCTAATTCGGTTTATCAAAGGAAAAGGGTATGAGATTCAGCATATGAATTTTCTTGAACAAAAGTTAAATCTGTGTTTTCTTACACTTCTAAGTTTCCTGCCTCAGAGGATCTACACAGCAAAAATTGAAGAGGAGATGGGAGTTAAGATTTTCATTCCATCATCAAAGGAGGAGGAATCTATTAGTAAGTTTAAAGGATTTTTGTGAATTTGCATCTCACTATGTAATTGTCATCAAATTATCATATTGAATGCTCATGGTTACTTTGATTTCTAATTTCAACATGACCAATCCTAATAAGTTAAGACAACTCTAATTTCAACATTTTCATTATCTTTTGTGTTTAAATTGATTTGCTACAATGTTGATTAGCCCTTTTTTCTGACTCTTATGTGGTTAACTATTGCAGTCATTGAAGGAAGTTCAATTGATAGTGTAACTAGTGCTTCAGAAAAGATACAAGCTATTATAGATGAGGTTTGCTCATTTGTGTATGTTATTTCATTGTCATCTTATATATTTTTGGGAGCTAGTTTTGTTGTGTGGCATTTTTTATGAATTCTATTAGTTCATGACTTGTGTCATCTCTGTGGAATGGTGAATTTATCTAAGGTTAGATGAAGTAACCCAAAAAATGCATTCATTACCATCAAGAGGAAAATTATACGCAGAAAGGTTTCATGATGGCAATGGAACTGACTTTTAACATCAAGTGGTAGAGCTGTGAGCAAACATGGGTGTTCTTTTTGTTAAGTTAGCAATCTTTCATAAGTTGCTTTTTTTCCTTGTGTTCTATCTAAAATATTCTGTACAAACGACTCCAATTAATAAAAGTGATTTGATACATGTTAGGGAATAGTTGTTTACTTGTTCATAGCGGATGTCAAATATACACTTGATCATTTATCCTTTTCTAGACATGGTACTAACCTTCTTTTTTTTTGCTGTCTTTCTTGGGGTTTGAAACACAGGCAGTTAACAGCCCAGGTCTCAATTATTCCCACTTCATATCTCTTCCACTAGCTATTCACCCAGAATTGGTTGATAAGTTAGTGAATTTTCAGAACTCGATATTGGAAATTAGTGATGCTTTCCTGGATGAGACCGTGGAGAGTGATCCCAATGAAGGTACTTCTGATAATGAAGATAAGGACCAAGAGTTCAGTAGAGGATCTGATGTTGCAGTTGAACTTAAAGTTGAAGATGACAAAAATGTTAAAGTGGATCTAACTAGCGTGCCTCTTGTTAGTTACGCACCTAAAGCATCAAAGCCATCTACTTTATCTGGTAGGATTTAAAAAAATTACCAATTTTAAATGAAGAGATTATGGATGCCTGATAGCAGGATATAGTTTCACAGAAGTATAATATTTGTCTCAATCCATCCATTTTTACCAGTGAAATCCTGGTTCCTATTTTGCTTTTTCTTGCTTATTTTGGGGAAAATTTTGTTACTACTCGCCAAACTTACTGAAGCTAACTAATTTGCTTCTGTTTTGTGCTTTTGTTTGAGAATCAATCCATTTATTTTCTTCCTATTTTACATTCTCTCTTTACTTTGATAAAATCTTACTGATTTATGTTGCACTTTACAGACTTGGGAATAGACAAATCTATATTTATCAAACCTACAGCATTTCACTTAACTGTGCTTATGTTGAAGCTCTGGAATAAGGAGCGAATTGATGCAGCTACTGAGGTTTTGAAGGTATATTGTCTTTGAATAAGATAGGTTTTGGCTGCTGGTAGCACTATTTGATGATGAAATGCTATATACCTTTTTTTAGAGTATATCATCAAAAGTGATGGATGCGTTGGATAATCGACCACTCTCTATCAGACTTAAGGGGCTGGTAAGTAGAACAGAAATTCATTCTCTTGTTTGTGTTATCTGCAGTAAAATAAAGTGGCCTTTTCAACCTTGAACTTTGTCCTCAGTAAATTAGGTTTGAATGCTTCTTAATTTTTAGTGGTGTAACTTCTAAAAATGACTACATTTAGGAACAATGTTGTCAGGGTGGAACTGTTTACATGTACTCGTTTCATGGTGACAGTATAGTTTTTAAATTTTGTCTTATTGAGGACCTGAACTCTTATGCTGTTATCCCTGTGTAGGATTGCTTGAGAGGTTCTATGGCAAAAGCCCGTGTTCTCTATGCAACTGTAGAAGAAGTTGGAAATGAGGACCGCCTTTACGTGCCTGTCGATCCTAATTATCGAAGTGTCAATTGTCTAATGTCTTATACATATCTATTTTCTTATAGCTGCATTTGGAAACAACCGGAAAGGAGGACAATGCTGCCTAGTACAAATGGATTTGAGGTTTTTCTGTCAGTTGAGTTGGACTCTTTTGGATTTCCTTAGCTTTCTTAGAGGTCATTATTGATGCATTTGTTGAGGCTGGACTTGTCCTAGAGAAGGACGCTAAACATAAGTTAAAGGTGCAATATGTGACCCTTCAGTTATCCCTTGTTCATCATTATATGATTATACTTGATATGCTGATATTACATTTGGGGTTATTCAAATGTTGCCACCATATGCAATAATTGCTCCATCATTCTCTGAATACAGATTTAAAATATAGGTATTTTCTTTGCAACAACCATTGCATACTTGCTTTGCTCTATGTTACCAATAAAAATGAAGGTTTTTAGCCTCTTCTTCTTATAATATTCTGTACTTCTTTTCAGTTGTATAAGTTGCTTGTCTTGAATCTTTATCCATACTGTCATTTCCTTCCTTCTCCACCTGTACTATATTTAAGGCCTGATCTTATAATGTTCTGGGACTGGACAAATGTGGAAGTTACCCTAAAACCTTTTAATTGTACGATTTAGAATAGATCTTGGAATAGGAATGCATGGCATTGCTAATGCCTATCAGGGTTTCAGAGTATCATGCAAACCTAGTTTCATTAAGGGAATTATTTGTGTGTGGAGATTGTGCAAGCCATCTTTAATTTTAAAATACTCATAGCATTTATGTGCATGTTTTCCATGACTGTTGCATTATGAAATGTTCATTTCCTAGTAATGTAAAAGAAAGTTTTGGTTCTTCTGGGTCATTCTTTCAACTCCACAGTTGCCAAGTCCAGGTCGTGCTGCTGGCTTACTTATTTGGCAATCTATAATGCTAGAAAAATGAGTAAAATGGACAGAAACATGCAGTAAATACTTTAGAATTATCGTAAATGCATACATATTGAGCAACTTAAGCTCTGAAAGTCCGATATTAATTTGAAATTGTCAATGCACTGGTTTAAGCTATTAAGTGGCTCTGAAAGTAACAGAATTTAATGCACTGGATATTTTTATGCAGTAAATACTTTGGAGTTGTCGTAAATGCATACATATTGAGCAACTTAAGCTCTGAAAGTCTGATATTAATTTGAAATTGTCAATGCACTGGTTTAAGCTATTATGTGGTTGTGAAAGTAACACAACTTAATGCACTGGATATTTTTATCAAGTATATGTTGTATTCCTCTCTCAAATGCAGTTGTGTTAAAATATTGTGTGGTAGTTTGACTTTCATCATTTGAAAGGTAGGCTATGAAATAAAATTTGTCTTCACATTCCACTCACCCACCCCAAAAGAAGTGAAAATTGGGGGTGGGGTGAAGGATCCTTAGACCTTCAGAGAGAGATTATTTAATCCTGGAACAAACCATGAACTAGAATTTTATCAGCTTAAACAATGATTGATTTGATAATGATGTAGATGGAGCATTTCATGTTGCCATGTGTCCTTATTTTATCTACTTTGGTCTCGGTCTCAGAAGTACTAATGTTGCATATCTGCTGTGTTGCAGTTGCATGCCACAGTGATGAAGACAAGCCATAGGAGAGGGTAATAATGCGTTTTCTTTTCCCTTTATTTCTTTACCTAAACCTTCCGCTACTGGTTCTTAATGATTTCATTTGCCTTCACTGTCTGCATGGCTAATATGTGGAGCTCAAAATTTTCAGGGAGAAGAGAAGAAAAACGATTACTTTGATGCTCGAGGTATTTTCAAGAAGTTTGGATCTGAGGAATGGGGGGAGTATCTCATACGTGAAGCTCATCTTTCACAACGTTTTGTGTATGATGAGAATGGATATTATCATTGTTGTGCTTCAATACCTTTTCCCGAAGGCATGCAGGTGGATTGATTTACAACATGAAATTTGTAATCTAACTTATTCTTGAATGGGAAGCTGGCAAGATTACATAAATGGAATTTATTAATGTTTGTGTTGCATGTGGTTGTTTTGAAATTTCAGCTTCCAAATTTGTGGCTGTCTATTTTCATTTGAGGTCTACAGCTTATTAAGTTGCTCTGCCTGTGGATGAACCTTTTTTTGGTGTAAATGAATTGCTTAATAGAGAACCTTTTGCGATTCATAGGAAATCTTATCTTGGATATCTCTGCTTTATCTATAGTCCATTCCTATCTGCTAGGGAATGACACTGACTTCTCTTTTTTATTGGTTTTTGCCCTCAAGGTTTGCTGTAATATGATCATCTCATAGGAATGGAAAATGAAGAGAAAAGAAACAATCTTGCATTTGCCAGGAAAAAAAAACAAATAAAAAATTTCATTTAAGTGGATCTCTAGCCAAACAAGTACAATTATAACAAGAAATTTCATAAACAAGAGAATTGACAGCAAGCAGACTGAGACTTGCCAATAATGATAATAGGCTGGACTGATGAACAACCAGAGACGCATGATCTCAAACTTGCTCTCTCTGGCAGGGAAATGCCAATGTCAATGTGCATATCTTATCCTCTCCTGCTGCATTTCCATGCCATGATCACGCGGATTTTCCTTCTTCAACAACCGATAAATGGTATAACAAAAGATTCTCAAGCAAGTGAGAATGGCTATGATCACCAGAGCTGATAGGACATAGTCTGCGATGGAACGTTTGTTTTTGCACCCAAAAAGAACTAGACACACCATGGCTAAAACATTTGTTACTTACTAGCGCTCTTGGATATGTTCTTGAAGGATATCAGAATACAACACCAAATTATTTGGGTTCTTTCCTTTCCTTGATTAGATTCTAAACTGCAGATGATGAACTCTGTATATGGTTTTCCTGGTGTATTCTTGCCTTGAGTTGAAATTGTTTGCTCTCCTCTTTCAAGTTTGGTATCATTATCACTGCGGTTACTGTAAAGATAAGAAGAAAACAAGAATCTGTAGAGAGCCAACTAAAGAGAGAGAAAAAAAAAAGAAAGAAGAATCTCTCCTCCTTGAGCAAAGCAGGAATTCCATCCTGCCTTTTTTGCATTGATTGATTTATATGCATGCTTTTCTTTGAAAACATTTAATTAATTACCTCCTGCTATTTATCGGATAATACCCAATTTCATTATTTTTTTCTTAATTTTTTTTTACATTATTTATATTTAATTCAGCAATATTAAAATTATTTCAAAAATTATAAAATTTTAATTCGAATTCTTCAAAAATATATATATATATATATATATATATATAATATAAATTAAAAAAAAATTATAATTTTTAGATTAAGTATTTATATCGATATTTATTTAAAAATAATTTAAATATATATAATAAATATTTGAAACTATATCCCTAAAATATAATAGATAAATAAATGAAAAAAATTAAAAAATAAATTATTACACCGTAAATAAATGAAAAGGAATAAAAAAATAGATAATTGCGCTCTGCTTTGTTAGGGTTCGCACGTGTGAAAGTATAGAAACCGTTCCTCTTCCACGGCAGTATAGAAAGAAGAAAGATACGGATGTTTGCTCGTAGGTCAATCTTCCTCTTGAGGTACGCTGTTTCTGTTTGCTTCTCGAGAAATTATTGTCTAGAGAAAAACATGCCAGACATTTTCCACCTTATGTTTCTCATTATTCATTAAAATAGAAAAAGAAAAAAAAAATACTGTTAATGATATGAACTTAATAAAAAAAATTACGCTTTTCACTTGCTTGTAATGCTATTATACGAATTTGATTCTTGTACTAGGTTCAGCTTTAAGCTAAATTGTTGAGTTAATTTAATCTTGAAGCTGAGCTACTCGTATTCCTGGTGTTTAATGAGTACTCCATACTTATGGATTGTTGATTAATTAAATCAGTAGAAATAATTATTCCTGTTATTAGCTGCAAATTTCTTTCTCATTCATGGTTGAGTTGAGTTGTTTGATTTTGTTTTGTTATAGTTGCAGAGCGGATAGTGTGCTCAAACTTGGGAATTCATATGTGAAGTCGAAGCCAGCTAATTACTTTCAGGTATTAATCTTGTTACTTCTTTTTTTATGTTCAATTCTGCACGATGTCAACTTTTTTTATTTTTTTTAATTTTTTTTTTTAAGTTTTGGTGTAATTGTAGCTTCCCACCCCTTTTTTTCGTATTCCTTTCTAATATTAGATTCTCAGATGGTGATTAGGTTCATGAATGAGAAGGCAAATTTATTTGAGGATGAGTTTGAAGTATGTATAAAAGGAGATGCAGTTTTGGATAAACTCAAAAATTTTTTCTACCCATGCTTTTATTTAACAATTTGAAAGAAAAAATCAACAACAAAAGCAGCTTTTTTATTTCAAGATTTTTCTTTTCTTCTTCTTGTAATTTCCTACCAGGATTTAGGGCAGCAAAAAAAAAAAAAAAACCAAACTTAGAAGGAAGCCTACTAAAAATGCTTACAGAAAAGGGAGGAGGATACTTATGCACTTTGAAGAACTAATAATTCTTCTCCAGGAACTGAAGTGTTCAACATTGTATCTGAAGTTATGTTGGCTTTCCAGTCCACTTTGTGATTTAATTATGTTCTGATTCTTTTTTTTCCTTTGCAATTTTGTTAACTGGATTGAAAGGGGTAAAAGCGTAAAGGTGGAACAAATGATCTTCTGATGCATTATATCATAAGATTCTTAGTTTAGTACACTAATTTTCAGTTTCTTCTGTCAAAAATAAGTGTTAAAATTTTTTTCTTGTTGCTGCTCAATATAATTTGGAGATTCTAGATGTGTAAAAGGTGTAGTGTGGTATTTAATGGAGTCTGCAGCTGGCTTAGTTTTATTGCAATAACTGATGTGGCAGGAACAATGTTCTTATTATAGTTTGAGCTTTAATAGGAAGACAACAGGGCCAAAAATTAGGTTAGGTAGCATGGACAGGAACAAAAAGCAAAAGACAGTTACTCGTCAATGGAGACCAATATCTACTGAAGCCAGTTCTGTTGATGGTTAGTTTTCTTATATATCTTGCCTTTCTCATCATGGAATTTTTTGCTATCATTTTTTTCTCTGGGTTATCATTTTGGTTAATCCAGTAGTATGTATAACTGCAATTAGTGATCGAATTATACTTCTGCCATCCTGTCAGATTATATTTATATATAATTCGAATTTCAAAATGCTATGAAGATTTTGCTCATAGCAAATTTATATTCAGTATGCAGACTCACGTGAAAGATATTTTTTCCTGCCTTTTGGTTCAAGATTATATACTACTTTCAATTGACCTTGTCAACAAGTAGTCAGTCTTGGAACAATATCATTATACTATTGATGCAGTCAAGGAAGATTCAATTTAGTAATTATTTGATATAATGTTTAATTGTAAAATTAAGATCTTTAGTTTAATTTTTTAAGCATTAGGAAGTTTAAGAATTCTATTATTTTTTAGGAAGTAGTATTTTATTTTATATAGGAAGTTTGAGTTGGTTTGTGATTCCTAATTAGTATTTGTTTAAGTATTTTCTTGTTTGGGACTTTGGGTTTCCAGATCTTAATACTGGTTGAATTACTAATACTATTATAAATACCTATGTCTTCTAGGTATTTTGGTAGAGTTTATTATGATTATTATTGATTTTGAGAATCATTATCATCCCCTTTTTGAGTGTTCTATTGTGTTTACCTTTTTGAGTGTTCTATTGTGTTTTACTTCAACTAATCATTTAAATATTTGCTGTTTGGATGCTTATCTGCAGAATCCCTGATAAAAGATGTGACTGTTGAGTCAGAAAATGAAGATCAACTTCAAGAAGTACACTTTTCATCTGGCTCCTTTTCAAATACTAAACAAGTGACTGTAACTGAAGTAACTCAGTCAACTGTCAGTTCTAGCTCCCTGGACAATAATACCGAAAATAAAGTTTTAGAAGGAGGGTCTGTGCTTTCTATGGAGAAGCATTCACTTTCCATTGAGGTATGTTAATATTTTACTTGTCACACACACACACACACACACACAAACATACATATATGTATATATTCAGGCCTATTCATGAGATGGGTTTTGTCTGAGTCACATGGTATCTAAGAAAATACAATTTTCAGCTGACTCTTTCTGTCACTATTATGCTCTCTCTCTCTCTCTCTCTCTCTGATTATTTGGGATGTTGCTTCCTTAGTGGAAATGAAAGCTGACAACCAAAATGAGTTGTGTAACTGTGTTGGTATCAGATCGCATTATATATGCTGCTTTTCTTGTACTACTAAAGGGAAATGCCTTGCCATGGATCTGCATGTGTTTTAGTGGTTAGGCCTTTGTCATGTTGCACCACTGTCGCATTTTTCATGTGCATTTCTGATATCGTGATTTCCTGTCCAGTTTATGTAATGTTTTGTTATGATTTCTTCTACAGAATTACCTTATCTATGAGATTTTATTACTCATGATTTCTATTGTTGCGCATTGCTTTCTTCAGAACTAATTTTATGCATTATTTCCTAAATAAATACGGTAAGACACCAAAAATATCTCAACCTTTCTAATGCAATGTTATTTAAAAGTCCTCTTCACTTGTGGCTTTCTTGCTGTTTTTTTGTTGTGTTCCCTTGATTCTTTCTGTTCCTTTTCTTTTTGTTTTTTCAATTTTTAAATCTCTTTTAAGTCTTTGGGCTCATTTACTCTGCTTGATTTGTAGGTAGGTGCCTCTCTAATTCGGTTTATCAAAGGAAAAGGGTATGAGATTCAGCATATGAATTTTCTTGAACAAAAGTTAAATCTGTGTTTTCTTACACTTCTAAGTTTCCTGCCTCAGAGGATCTACACAGCAAAAAATTGAAGAGGAGATGGGAGTTAAGATTTTCATTCCATCATCAAAGGAGGAGGAATCTATTAGTAAGTTTAAAGGATTTTTGTGAATTTGCATCTCACTATGTAATTGTCATCAAATTATCATATTGAATGCTCATGGTTACTTTGATTTCTAATTTCAACATGACCAATCCTAATAAGTTAAGACAACTCTAATTTCAACATTTTCATTATCTTTTGTGTTTAAATTGATTTGCTACAATGTTGATTAGCCCTTTTTTCTGACTCTTATGTGGTTAACTATTGCAGTCATTGAAGGAAGTTCAATTGATAGTGTAACTAGTGCTTCAGAAAAGATACAAGCTATTATAGATGAGGTTTGCTCATTTGTGTATGTTATTTCATTGTCATCTTATATATTTTTGGGAGCTAGTTTTGTTGTGTGGCATTTTTTATGAATTCTATTAGTTCATGACTTGTGTCATCTCTGTGGAATGGTGAATTTATCTAAGGTTAGATGAAGTAACCCAAAAAATGCATTCATTACCATCAAGAGGAAAATTATACGCAGAAAGGTTTCATGATGGCAATGGAACTGACTTTTAACATCAAGTGGTAGAGCTGTGAGCAAACATGGGTGTTCTTTTTGTTAAGTTAGCAATCTTTCATAAGTTGCTTTTTTTCCTTGTGTTCTATCTAAAATATTCTGTACAAACGACTCCAATTAATAAAAGTGATTTGATACATGTTAGGGAATAGTTGTTTACTTGTTCATAGCGGATGTCAAATATACACTTGATCATTTATCCTTTTCTAGACATGGTACTAACCTTCTTTTTTTTTTGCTGTCTTTCTTGGGGTTTGAAACACAGGCAGTTAACAGCCCAGGTCTCAATTATTCCCACTTCATATCTCTTCCACTAGCTATTCACCCAGAATTGGTTGATAAGTTAGTGAATTTTCAGAACTCGATATTGGAAATTAGTGATGCTTTCCTGGATGAGACCGTGGAGAGTGATCCCAATGAAGGTACTTCTGATAATGAAGATAAGGACCAAGAGTTCAGTAGAGGATCTGATGTTGCAGTTGAACTTAAAGTTGAAGATGACAAAAATGTTAAAGTGGATCTAACTAGCGTGCCTCTTGTTAGTTACGCACCTAAAGCATCAAAGCCATCTACTTTATCTGGTAGGATTTAAAAAAATTACCAATTTTAAATGAAGAGATTATGGATGCCTGATAGCAGGATATAGTTTCACAGAAGTATAATATTTGTCTCAATCCATCCATTTTTACCAGTGAAATCCTGGTTCCTATTTTGCTTTTTCTTGCTTATTTTGGGGAAAATTTTGTTACTACTCGCCAAACTTACTGAAGCTAACTAATTTGCTTCTGTTTTGTGCTTTTGTTTGAGAATCAATCCATTTATTTTCTTCCTATTTTACATTCTCTCTTTACTTTGATAAAATCTTACTGATTTATGTTGCACTTTACAGACTTGGGAATAGACAAATCTATATTTATCAAACCTACAGCATTTCACTTAACTGTGCTTATGTTGAAGCTCTGGAATAAGGAGCGAATTGATGCAGCTACTGAGGTTTTGAAGGTATATTGTCTTTGAATAAGATAGGTTTTGGCTGCTGGTAGCACTATTTGATGATGAAATGCTATATACCTTTTTTTAGAGTATATCATCAAAAGTGATGGATGCGTTGGATAATCGACCACTCTCTATCAGACTTAAGGGGCTGGTAAGTAGAACAGAAATTCATTCTCTTGTTTGTGTTATCTGCAGTAAAATAAAGTGGCCTTTTCAACCTTGAACTTTGTCCTCAGTAAATTAGGTTTGAATGCTTCTTAATTTTTAGTGGTGTAACTTCTAAAAATGACTACATTTAGGAACAATGTTGTCAGGGTGGAACTGTTTACATGTACTCGTTTCATGGTGACAGTATAGTTTTTAAATTTTGTCTTATTGAGGACCTGAACTCTTATGCTGTTATCCCTGTGTAGGATTGCTTGAGAGGTTCTATGGCAAAAGCCCGTGTTCTCTATGCAACTGTAGAAGAAGTTGGAAATGAGGACCGCCTTTTACGTGCCTGTCGTATCCTAATTATCGAAGTGTCAATTGTCTAATGTCTTATACATATCTATTTTCTTATAGCTGCATTTGGAAACAACCGGAAAGGAGGACAATGCTGCCTAGTACAAATGGATTTGAGGTTTTTCTGTCAGTTGAGTTGGACTCTTTTGGATTTCCTTAGCTTTCTTAGAGGTCATTATTGATGCATTTGTTGAGGCTGGACTTGTCCTAGAGAAGGACGCTAAACATAAGTTAAAGGTGCAATATGTGACCCTTCAGTTATCCCTTGTTCATCATTATATGATTATACTTGATATGCTGATATTACATTTGGGGTTATTCAAATGTTGCCACCATATGCAATAATTGCTCCCTCATTCTCTGAATACAGATTTAAAATATAGGTATTTTCTTTGCAACAACCATTGCATACTTGCTTTGCTCTATGTTACCAATAAAAATGAAGGTTTTTAGCCTCTTCTTCTTATAATATTCTGTACTTCTTTTCAGTTGTATAAGTTGCTTGTCTTGAATCTTTATCCATACTGTCATTTCCTTCCTTCTCCACCTGTACTATATTTAAGGCCTGATCTTATAATGTTCTGGGACTGGACAAATGTGGAAGTTACCCTAAAACCTTTTAATTGTACGATTTAGAATAGATCTTGGAATAGGAATGCATGGCATTGCTAATGCCTATCAGGGTTTCAGAGTATCATGCAAACCTAGTTTCATTAAGGGAATTATTTGTGTGTGGAGATTGTGCAAGCCATCTTTAATTTTAAAATACTCATAGCATTTATGTGCATGTTTTCCATGACTGTTGCATTATGAAATGTTCATTTCCTAGTAATGTAAAAGAAAGTTTTGGTTCTTCTGGGTCATTCTTTCAACTCCACAGTTGCCAAGTCCAGGTCGTGCTGCTGGCTTACTTATTTGGCAATCTATAATGCTAGAAAAATGAGTAAAATGGACAGAAACATGCAGTAAATACTTTAGAATTATCGTAAATGCATACATATTGAGCAACTTAAGCTCTGAAAGTCCGATATTAATTTGAAATTGTCAATGCACTGGTTTAAGCTATTAAGTGGCTCTGAAAGTAACAGAATTTAATGCACTGGATATTTTTATGCAGTAAATACTTTGGAGTTGTCGTAAATGCATACATATTGAGCAACTTAAGCTCTGAAAGTCTGATATTAATTTGAAATTGTCAATGCACTGGTTTAAGCTATTATGTGGTTGTGAAAGTAACACAACTTAATGCACTGGATATTTTTATCAAGTATATGTTGTATTCCTCTCTCAAATGCAGTTGTGTTAAAATATTGTGTGGTAGTTTGACTTTCATCATTTGAAAGGTAGGCTATGAAATAAAATTTGTCTTCACACCTCACCCACCCCAAAAGAAGTGAAAATTGGGGTGGGGTGAAGGATCCTTAGACCTTCAGAGAGAGATTATTTAATCCTGGAACAAACCATGAACTAGAATTTTATCAGCTTAAACAATGATTGATTTGATAATGATGTAGATGGAGCATTTCATGTTGCCATGTGTCCTTATTTTATCTACTTTGGTCTCGGTCTCAGAAGTACTAATGTTGCATATCTGCTGTGTTGCAGTTGCATGCCACAGTGATGAAGACAAGCCATAGGAGAGGGTAATAATGCGTTTTCTTTTCCCTTTATTTCTTTACCTAAACCTTCCGCTACTGGTTCTTAATGATTTCATTTGCCTTCACTGTCTGCATGGCTAATATGTGGAGCTCAAAATTTTCAGGGAGAAGAGAAGAAAAAACGATTACTTTGATGCTCGAGGTATTTTCAAGAAGTTTGGATCTGAGGAATGGGGGGAGTATCTCATACGTGAAGCTCATCTTTCACAACGTTTTGTGTATGATGAGAATGGATATTATCATTGTTGTGCTTCAATACCTTTTCCCGAAGGCATGCAGGTGGATTGATTTACAACATGAAATTTGTAATCTAACTTATTCTTGAATGGGAAGCTGGCAAGATTACATAAATGGAATTTATTAATGTTTGTGTTGCATGTGGTTGTTTTGAAATTTCAGCTTCCAAATTTGTGGCTGTCTATTTTCATTTGAGGTCTACAGCTTATTAAGTTGCTCTGCCTGTGGATGAACCTTTTTTGGTGTAAATGAATTGCTTAATAGAGAACCTTTTGCGATTCATAGGAAATCTTATCTTGGATATCTCTGCTTTATCTATAGTCCATTCCTATCTGCTAGGGAATGACACTGACTTCTCTTTTTTATTGGTTTTTGCCCTCAAGGTTTGCTGTAATATGATCATCTCATAGGAATGGAAAATGAAGAGAAAAGAAACAATCTTGCATTTGCCAGGAAAAAAAAACAAATAAAAAATTTCATTTAAGTGGATCTCTAGCCAAACAAGTACAATTATAACAAGAAATTTCATAAACAAGAGAATTGACAGCAAGCAGACTGAGACTTGCCAATAATGATAATAGGCTGGACTGATGAACAACCAGAGACGCATGATCTCAAACTTGCTCTCTCTGGCAGGGAAATGCCAATGTCAATGTGCATATCTTATCCTCTCCTGCTGCATTTCCATGCCATGATCACGCGGATTTTCCTTCTTCAACAACCGATAAATGGTATAACAAAAGATTCTCAAGCAAGTGAGAATGGCTATGATCACCAGAGCTGATAGGACATAGTCTGCGATGGAACGTTTGTTTTTGCACCCAAAAAGAACTAGACACACCATGGCTAAAACATTTGTTACTTACTAGCGCTCTTGGATATGTTCTTGAAGGATATCAGAATACAACACCAAATTATTTGGGTTCTTTCCTTTCCTTGATTAGATTCTAAACTGCAGATGATGAACTCTGTATATGGTTTTCCTGGTGTATTCTTGCCTTGAGTTGAAATTGTTTGCTCTCCTCTTTCAAGTTTGGTATCATTATCACTGCGGTTACTGTAAAGATAAGAAGAAAACAAGAATCTGTAGAGAGCCAACTAAAGAGAGAGAAAAAAAAAAGAAAGAAGAATCTCTCCTCCTTGAGCAAAGCAGGAATTCCATCCTGCCTTTTTTGCATTGATTGATTTATATGCATGCTTTTCTTTGAAAACATTTAATTAATTACCTCCTGCTATTTATCGGATAATACCCAATTTCATTATTTTTTTCTTAATTTTTTTTTACATTATTTATATTTAATTCAGCAATATTAAAATTATTTCAAAAATTATAAAATTTTAATTCGAATTCTTCAAAAATATATATATATATATATATATATATAATATAAATTAAAAAAAAATTATAATTTTTAGATTAAGTATTTATATCGATATTTATTTAAAAATAATTTAAATATATATAATAAATATTTGAAACTATATCCCTAAAATATAATAGATAAATAAATGAAAAAAATTAAAAAATAAATTATTACACCGTAAATAAATGAAAAGGAATAAAAAAATAGATAATTGCGCTCTGCTTTGTTAGGGTTCGCACGTGTGAAAGTATAGAAACCGTTCCTCTTCCACGGCAGTATAGAAAGAAGAAAGATACGGATGTTTGCTCGTAGGTCAATCTTCCTCTTGAGGTACGCTGTTTCTGTTTGCTTCTCGAGAAATTATTGTCTAGAGAAAAACATGCCAGACATTTTCCACCTTATGTTTCTCATTATTCATTAAAATAGAAAAAGAAAAAAAAATACTGTTAATGATATGAACTTAATAAAAAAAATTACGCTTTTCACTTGCTTGTAATGCTATTATACGAATTTGATTCTTGTACTAGGTTCAGCTTTAAGCTAAATTGTTGAGTTAATTTAATCTTGAAGCTGAGCTACTCGTATTCCTGGTGTTTAATGAGTACTCCTTACTTATGGATTGTTGATTAATTAAATCAGTAGAAATAATTATTCCTGTTATTAGCTGCAAATTTCTTTCTCATTCATGGTTGAGTTGAGTTGTTTGATTTTGTTTTGTTATAGTTGCAGAGCGGATAGTGTGCTCAAACTTGGGAATTCATATGTGAAGTCGAAGCCAGATAATTACTTTCAGGTAGGAATCTTGTTACTTCTTTTTATGTTCAATTCTGCACGATGTCAACTTTTTTATTTTTTTAATTTTTTTTTAAGTTTTGGTGTAATTGTAGCTTCCCACCCCTTTTTCGTATTCCTTTCTAATATTAGATTCTCAGATGGTGATTAGGTTCATGAATGAGAAGGCAAATTTATTTGAGGATGAGTTTGAAGTATGTATAAAAGGAGATGCAGTTTTGGATAAACTCAAAAATTTTTTTTCTACCCATGCTTTTATTTATACAATTTGAACGAAAACATCAACAACAAAAGCAGCTTTATTATTTCACTATTTTTCTTTTCTTATTCTGGTAATTTCTTAGGAGGATTGAGGGGAGGAAAAAAAAAAAAAAAACCAAACTTAGAAGGAAGCCTACTAAAAATGCTTACAGAAAAGGGAGGAGGATACTTATGCACTTTGAAGAACTAATAATTCTTCTCCAGGAACTGAAGTGTTCAACATTGTATCTGAAGTTATGTTGGCTTTCCAGTCCACTTTGTGATTTAATTATGTTCTGATTCTTTTTTTTCCTTTGCAATTTTGTTAACTGGATTGAAAGGGGTAAAAGCGTAAAGGTGGAACAAATGATCTTCTGATGCATTATATCATAAGATTCTTAGTTTAGTACACTAATTTTCAGTTTCTTCTGTCAAAAATAAGTGTTAAAATTTTTTTCTTGTTGCTGCTCAATATAATTTGGAGATTCTAGATGTGTAAAAGGTGTAGTGTGGTATTTAATGGAGTCTGCAGCTGGCTTAGTTTTATTGCAATAACTGATGTGGCAGGAACAATGTTCTTATTATAGTTTGAGCTTTAATAGGAAGACAACAGGGCCAAAAATTAGGTTAGGTAGCATGGACAGGAACAAAAAGCAAAAGACAGTTACTCGTCAATGGAGACCAATATCTACTGAAGCCAGTTCTGTTGATGGTTAGTTTTCTTATATATCTTGCCTTTCTCATCATGGAATTTTTTGCTATCATTTTTTTCTCTGGGTTATCATTTTGGTTAATCCAGTAGTATGTATAACTGCAATTAGTGATCGAATTATACTTCTGCCATCCTGTCAGATTATATTTATATATAATTCGAATTTCAAAAAGCTATGAAGATTTTGCTCATAGCAAATTTATATTCAGTATGCAGACTCACGTGAAAGATATTTTTTCCTGCCTTTTGGTTCAAGATTATATACTACTTTCAATTGACCTTGTCAACAAGTAGTCAGTCTTGGAACAATATCATTATACTATTGATGCAGTCAAGGAAGATTCAATTTAGTAATTATTTGATATAATGTTTAATTGTAAAATTAAGATCTTTAGTTTAATTTTTAAGCATTAGGAAGTTTAAGAATTCTATTATTTTTAGGAAGTAGTATTTTATTTTATATAGGAAGTTTGAGTTGGTTTGTGATTCCTAATTAGTATTTGTTTAAGTATTTTCTTGTTTGGGACTTTGGGTTTCCAGATCTTAATACTGGTTGAATTACTAATACTATTATAAATACCTATGTCTTCTAGGTATTTTGGTAGAGTTTATTATGATTATTATTGATTTTGAGAATCATTATCATCCCCTTTTGAGTGTTCTATTGTGTTTACCTTTTGAGTGTTCTATTGTGTTTTACTTCAACTAATCATTTAAATATTTGCTGTTTGGATGCTTATCTGCAGAATCCCTGATAAAAGATGTGACTGTTGAGTCAGAAAATGAAGATCAACTTCAAGAAGTACACTTTTCATCTGGCTCCTTTTCAAATACTAAACAAGTGACTGTAACTGAAGTAACTCAGTCAACTGTCAGTTCTAGCTCCTGGACAATAATACCGAAAATAAAGTTTTAGAAGGAGGGTCTGTGCTTTCTATGGAGAAGCATTCACTTTCCATTGAGGTATGTTAATATTTTACTTGTCACACACACACACACACACACACAAACATACATATATGTATATATTCAGGCCTATTCATGAGATGGGTTTTGTCTGAGTCACATGGTATCTAAGAAAATACAATTTTCAGCTGACTCTTTCTGTCACTATTATGCTCTCTCTCTCTCTCTCTCTCTGATTATTTGGGATGTTGCTTCCTTAGTGGAAATGAAAGCTGACAACCAAAATGAGTTGTGTAACTGTGTTGGTATCAGATCGCATTATATATGCTGCTTTTCTTGTACTACTAAAGGGAAATGCCTTGCCATGGATCTGCATGTGTTTTAGTGGTTAGGCCTTTGTCATGTTGCACCACTGTCGCATTTTTCATGTGCATTTCTGATATCGTGATTTCCTGTCCAGTTTATGTAATGTTTTGTTATGATTTCTTCTACAGAATTACCTTATCTATGAGATTTTATTACTCATGATTTCTATTGTTGCGCATTGCTTTCTTCAGAACTAATTTTATGCATTATTTCCTAAATAAATACGGTAAGACACCAAAAATATCTCAACCTTTCTAATGCAATGTTATTTAAAAGTCCTCTTCACTTGTGGCTTTCTTGCTGTTTTTTTGTTGTGTTCCCTTGATTCTTTCTGTTCCTTTTCTTTTTGTTTTTTCAATTTTTAAATCTCTTTTAAGTCTTTGGGCTCATTTACTCTGCTTGATTTGTAGGTAGGTGCCTCTCTAATTCGGTTTATCAAAGGAAAAGGGTATGAGATTCAGCATATGAATTTTCTTGAACAAAAGTTAAATCTGTGTTTTCTTACACTTCTAAGTTTCCTGCCTCAGAGGATCTACACAGCAAAAAATTGAAGAGGAGATGGGAGTTAAGATTTTCATTCCATCATCAAAGGAGGAGGAATCTATTAGTAAGTTTAAAGGATTTTTGTGAATTTGCATCTCACTATGTAATTGTCATCAAATTATCATATTGAATGCTCATGGTTACTTTGATTTCTAATTTCAACATGACCAATCCTAATAAGTTAAGACAACTCTAATTTCAACATTTTCATTATCTTTTGTGTTTAAATTGATTTGCTACAATGTTGATTAGCCCTTTTTTCTGACTCTTATGTGGTTAACTATTGCAGTCATTGAAGGAAGTTCAATTGATAGTGTAACTAGTGCTTCAGAAAAGATACAAGCTATTATAGATGAGGTTTGCTCATTTGTGTATGTTATTTCATTGTCATCTTATATATTTTTGGGAGCTAGTTTTGTTGTGTGGCATTTTTTATGAATTCTATTAGTTCATGACTTGTGTCATCTCTGTGGAATGGTGAATTTATCTAAGGTTAGATGAAGTAACCCTATCAATGCATTCATTACCATCAAGAGGAAAATTATACGCAGAAAGGTTTCATGATGGCAATGGAACTGACTTTTAACATCAAGTGGTAGAGCTGTGAGCAAACATGGGTGTTCTTTTTGTTAAGTTAGCAATCTTTCATAAGTTGCTTTTTTTCCTTGTGTTCTATCTAAAATATTCTGTACAAACGACTCCAATTAATAAAAGTGATTTGATACATGTTAGGGAATAGTTGTTTACTTGTTCATAGCGGATGTCAAATATACACTTGATCATTTATCCTTTTCTAGACATGGTACTAACCTTCTTTTTTTTTTGCTGTCTTTCTTGGGGTTTGAAACACAGGCAGTTAACAGCCCAGGTCTCAATTATTCCCACTTCATATCTCTTCCACTAGCTATTCACCCAGAATTGGTTGATAAGTTAGTGAATTTTCAGAACTCGATATTGGAAATTAGTGATGCTTTCCTGGATGAGACCGTGGAGAGTGATCCCAATGAAGGTACTTCTGATAATGAAGATAAGGACCAAGAGTTCAGTAGAGGATCTGATGTTGCAGTTGAACTTAAAGTTGAAGATGACAAAAATGTTAAAGTGGATCTAACTAGCGTGCCTCTTGTTAGTTACGCACCTAAAGCATCAAAGCCATCTACTTTATCTGGTAGGATTTAAAAAAATTACCAATTTTAAATGAAGAGATTATGGATGCCTGATAGCAGGATATAGTTTCACAGAAGTATAATATTTGTCTCAATCCATCCATTTTTACCAGTGAAATCCTGGTTCCTATTTTGCTTTTTCTTGCTTATTTTGGGGAAAATTTTGTTACTACTCGCCAAACTTACTGAAGCTAACTAATTTGCTTCTGTTTTGTGCTTTTGTTTGAGAATCAATCCATTTATTTTCTTCCTATTTTACATTCTCTCTTTACTTTGATAAAATCTTACTGATTTATGTTGCACTTTACAGACTTGGGAATAGACAAATCTATATTTATCAAACCTACAGCATTTCACTTAACTGTGCTTATGTTGAAGCTCTGGAATAAGGAGCGAATTGATGCAGCTACTGAGGTTTTGAAGGTATATTGTCTTTGAATAAGATAGGTTTTGGCTGCTGGTAGCACTATTTGATGATGAAATGCTATATACCTTTTTTTAGAGTATATCATCAAAAGTGATGGATGCGTTGGATAATCGACCACTCTCTATCAGACTTAAGGGGCTGGTAAGTAGAACAGAAATTCATTCTCTTGTTTGTGTTATCTGCAGTAAAATAAAGTGGCCTTTTCAACCTTGAACTTTGTCCTCAGTAAATTAGGTTTGAATGCTTCTTAATTTTTAGTGGTGTAACTTCTAAAAATGACTACATTTAGGAACAATGTTGTCAGGGTGGAACTGTTTACATGTACTCGTTTCATGGTGACAGTATAGTTTTTAAATTTTGTCTTATTGAGGACCTGAACTCTTATGCTGTTATCCCTGTGTAGGATTGCTTGAGAGGTTCTATGGCAAAAGCCCGTGTTCTCTATGCAACTGTAGAAGAAGTTGGAAATGAGGACCGCCTTTTACGTGCCTGTCGTATCCTAATTATCGAAGTGTCAATTGTCTAATGTCTTATACATATCTATTTTCTTATAGCTGCATTTGGAAACAACCGGAAAGGAGGACAATGCTGCCTAGTACAAATGGATTTGAGGTTTTTCTGTCAGTTGAGTTGGACTCTTTTGGATTTCCTTAGCTTTCTTAGAGGTCATTATTGATGCATTTGTTGAGGCTGGACTTGTCCTAGAGAAGGGACGCTAAACATAAGTTAAAGGTGCAATATGTGACCCTTCAGTTATCCCTTGTTCATCATTATATGATTATACTTGATATGCTGATATTACATTTGGGGTTATTCAAATGTTGCCACCATATGCAATAATTGCTCCCTCATTCTCTGAATACAGATTTAAAATATAGGTATTTTCTTTGCAACAACCATTGCATACTTGCTTTGCTCTATGTTACCAATAAAAATGAAGGTTTTAGCCTCTTCTTCTTATAATATTCTGTACTTCTTTTCAGTTGTATAAGTTGCTTGTCTTGAATCTTTATCCATACTGTCATTTCCTTCCTTCTCCACCTGTACTATATTTAAGGCCTGATCTTATAATGTTCTGGGACTGGACAAATGTGGAAGTTACCTAAAACCTTTTAATTGTACGATTTAGAATAGATCTTGGAATAGGAATGCATGGCATTGCTAATGCCTATCAGGGTTTCAGAGTATCATGCAAACCTAGTTTCATTAAGGGAATTATTTGTGTGTGGAGATTGTGCAAGCCATCTTTAATTTTAAAATACTCATAGCATTTATGTGCATGTTTTCCATGACTGTTGCATTATGAAATGTTCATTTCCTAGTAATGTAAAAGAAAGTTTTGGTTCTTCTGGGTCATTCTTTCAACTCCACAGTTGCCAAGTCCAGGTCGTGCTGCTGGCTTACTTATTTGGCAATCTATAATGCTAGAAAAATGAGTAAAATGGACAGAAACATGCAGTAAATACTTTAGAATTATCGTAAATGCATACATATTGAGCAACTTAAGCTCTGAAAGTCCGATATTAATTTGAAATTGTCAATGCACTGGTTTAAGCTATTAAGTGGCTCTGAAAGTAACAGAATTTAATGCACTGGATATTTTTATGCAGTAAATACTTTGGAGTTGTCGTAAATGCATACATATTGAGCAACTTAAGCTCTGAAAGTCTGATATTAATTTGAAATTGTCAATGCACTGGTTTAAGCTATTATGTGGTTGTGAAAGTAACACAACTTAATGCACTGGATATTTTTATCAAGTATATGTTGTATTCCTCTCTCAAATGCAGTTGTGTTAAAATATTGTGTGGTAGTTTGACTTTCATCATTTGAAAGGTAGGCTATGAAATAAAATTTGTCTTCACACCCCACTCACCCACCCCAAAAGAAGTGAAAATTGGGGGTGGGGTGAAGGATCCTTAGACCTTCAGAGAGAGATTATTTAATCCTGGAACAAACCATGAACTAGAATTTTATCAGCTTAAACAATGATTGATTTGATAATGATGTAGATGGAGCATTTCATGTTGCCATGTGTCCTTATTTTATCTACTTTGGTCTCGGTCTCAGAAGTACTAATGTTGCATATCTGCTGTGTTGCAGTTGCATGCCACAGTGATGAAGACAAGCCATAGGAGAGGGTAATAATGCGTTTTCTTTTCCCTTTATTTCTTTACCTAAACCTTCCGCTACTGGTTCTTAATGATTTCATTTGCCTTCACTGTCTGCATGGCTAATATGTGGAGCTCAAAATTTTCAGGGAGAAGAGAAGAAAAAACGATTACTTTGATGCTCGAGGTATTTTCAAGAAGTTTGGATCTGAGGAATGGGGGGAGTATCTCATACGTGAAGCTCATCTTTCACAACGTTTTGTGTATGATGAGAATGGATATTATCATTGTTGTGCTTCAATACCTTTTCCCGAAGGCATGCAGGTGGATTGATTTACAACATGAAATTTGTAATCTAACTTATTCTTGAATGGGAAGCTGGCAAGATTACATAAATGGAATTTATTAATGTTTGTGTTGCATGTGGTTGTTTTGAAATTTCAGCTTCCAAATTTGTAGCTTTCCGTTGAGTTCTGATTGATCATACTTGAATTCCTGTGCGCATAGTATTATCAAAAGCATCAGAAGTGCACTCGTCTTTGGATTCTTTGGCCTCTTTGAATTGAGACACAGAACATGTGATGTTTGAATGTATTTCCCTGTGACTCGAAATAAAAGATGTGGTGATTTGGCTCTGCCCCGTATAATGATTCAAAACAGTAATCAGTGGTGGTATGGTGAACTGTCAATTTCAACCTTTAAAAAGGTCGTGGGTCGGCAATGGCATCACATAAAATTGGCCAATTCACAACCACAAATCCCAGCCCCAGTTTGGAGCAGTAGAATCACCTAATGGATATCCCTTTTTCCAAGGGGTGAAAAGAGGCAAAAGAAAAAGCAGACAGAAAATTTCAAAAAGAGAAAGGCAAAACAAGAGGATTAATCACGTTGATATCAATACATAACTAGAAAGGTTATCATTAACAAGGGTAATTTACAATTAAGTCCCTAAAGTATAGTAAACCTTACATATTAATTTGCTACACTTTAAACTTAATTATAAATTATTCCATTAAGAATAATAAGGAAGCAAACAAAAAAAATTCATTTTACTTTTCAGGAATGTCATAGAGATTCCTTTCCATCAATGTCCATTAAGCCGGCCTCTCCTTAACCTAATCTTGAACCAACCACAGTTAATTATATTACCTTCAAAACCCTCAAATAATCAAATTTTATTCATATATAAATAAAATCCCATCAATGATCAAACCTATCCATTCATTTTTCAAATCCCACAAAATTTCCATTTTTTTTTAACATGGTCGGTGCCATTAGTGGACCAAAGCTAGTCACGCACCAATCACCTCCTTTTTTTTTTATCACTATATCCTTCACACTTGCCTCTATCCTTCTGTGGAGGATGGTAACATGGATGAATCATTGATATGCATCCAGACATTTCTAATAAAGAAAGTTAATGACAGCTAGGATAGCAGAAGAAATTTGATTGGATGTGCATGTATGCATCCCCATAATCTTTTTATCTATCCTCACATATATATCAAATACATAATTAAAACAATAATACCCTTAAACAACTCATGACTTCATTTAATAATAAAACCTTATATTATACTCATATATATTTTTATGTGTCAATTCATAGTTGTGTGTGTATATATATATACACATGACATGAGAAAGGCACATTTGTGCTATTTCCGAACTCTTTTTTACCTACCCTTGCCTGGCCTTCTCCTCCACTGAAGAGTTCACTTCCCTCTAGCTAAGCTAATCGTGTTTCAAAGATGGCCAGGATTGCCTTTGGTCGCTTTGATGATTCTTTTAGTTTAGGCTCTTTTAAAGCCTATCTTGCTGAATTTATCTCAACCTTGCTTTTTGTTTTTGCTGGTGTTGGTTCAGCTATTGCTTACAGTCAGTTCTATATCTCTAACTAATCTACCTATTTGCATTATCTAATTAATTACCCATTTTTTAGTTACTAATTCTTGATGTTATTAGTCTTGCAACGTGTAATTATATAGGGTTTTTCTTCTCTTTGTTACAGATAAATTGACAAACAATGCAGCTCTTGATCCCGCTGGTCTAGTAGCCATTGCTATTTGCCATGGATTTGCTCTCTTTGTTGCAGTTTCCGTTGGAGCCAACATCTCCGGTGGCCATGTTAACCCTGCTGTTACCTTTGGCTTGGCTCTTGGTGGACAAATCACCATTCTCACTGGCATCTTCTACTGGATTGCCCAGCTTCTTGGCTCCATTGTTGCCTGCTTCC
The DNA here is from genome assembly GCF_030052815.1 of Hevea brasiliensis. Classification (NCBI taxonomy): domain Eukaryota; kingdom Viridiplantae; phylum Streptophyta; class Magnoliopsida; order Malpighiales; family Euphorbiaceae; genus Hevea; species Hevea brasiliensis. The sequence continues at coordinate 104,690,750 of NC_079498.1, forward strand.
TTCTCAAAGTTGTCACTGGAGACTTGGTAAGTTCCATGTCCATGAACGCCATCGTTTATACAAGTAATCCATGACTTCTATATTCTCGTAATATCAAGATTCTTGTGCAAGTAAAACCAAGGGTAGTTTTAAGTTTTAACATTTTCTTTCCTAATTCGACCGCAAACATGATAATACAATAATTTCTGCCATGGGTTGACAATGCTTTTAACATTTTATAATATGCTTAGCTTAATGAGGCGAGTCAGTCTTTTTCCATTCCCCAATTTTTTTAATCAGAGATTTAATATTAAAGTTGGACAAAAAAGACACAAAATTTTTTAATCGGATTTTTAATATTAAAGGGAGAACTCATGTTCCATAAAGTGGGAGAGACAGCCATGAATCCCAAAGAATTTAGTTTAGATCATAAAATAGACAAAAAAAATATCCGACAAATAAAAAAAATTAATTTTGACATCATACTTTATTTTTAATTTTTTTTTTTTAAATATGAATGATGAATGCTTAATAAAATACATAAAAATTGCCCCATAGTACTATTTTCCCTAATACTTAGAAAAAGAATAAAGTTAATATATTTTTAAATCATATCACTACTTTTTTTGTGCAATCAACTAGGGGTTAAACAAGATTAATTAATTACCCTAGGATCATTATTTGATATTCAAACACTTGTATGTAATTATCATTAATTGACTATGTAAAGTTGTAAACTTTTTTTTTTCCTTCTTTTCAGCCTATCCCCACCCACAGCGTTGCCGCCGGAGTTGGAGCCATCGAAGGAGTGGTTATGGAGATTGTAATCACATTTGCTTTGGTGTACACAGTGTATGCTACTGCAGCTGACCCCAAGAAAGGATCCTTAGGCATCATTGCTCCCATTGCCATTGGTTTCATCGTTGGTGCCAATATCCTGGCTGCAGGCCCATTCTCCGGTGGATCCATGAACCCAGCCCGGTCTTTTGGGCCTGCGGTCGCTAGCGGTGACTTTCATGACAATTGGATCTACTGGGTTGGCCCCCTTATTGGAGGAGGGCTAGCTGGTCTCGTCTATGGAAACTTGTATATCCCTAGTGATCATGCACCCTTGTCCAATGAGTTCTAAGCTTGTGCTTCAAATCCATTTGCCTCTGTAATAAAAGAAAAAGGAGATTATTCCCTTCTTTCTTTTCTTTGCTTTTTTTTTTTTTGTGGTCCTTTTTAGTTCATCATTTTGTCTTTGTTGTTGTGGTTATCTTTTGCTTTACGATGATGATGATGATGTGCAGCAACTTTTCTATCATGTTCATGGTTTTTTTTTTTTGGCAATGTGATTTTTTTTAATGACATAAAGAAGATGATTTTTTTCCACGACCTTGTAATAATTGGAACTAACAATATGGCCAGTACAAAAAAAAAAAGTCTTTATTGTGATAATTCAGGAGGCAATAGTTTCTCATATTTCCATTCATGAGCTTTCCACTCAGGCAGTTGTTGGATGACAACCTGCATTAGATTGAGGGCATAAGCAAAAAAAGAAAAGAATTGCTTCATATGTATGTTTATAGTTAAAGGAAAAGATGGTCAATGGGCCATAGAACTAGTTATTAAGAAATTTGGATTACAAACCAGTCCTCTAGAATCTGTTTTACCAACTGTGGTTTGGCAAGCAAGTCTCCAGTTTTTGGGTTTCTGAAAAAAAGAAGAAAATTTCAGCATTTGAGAAAATAGCAATAAAAGCAATAGGAATTGCAACTTGAGGAATGATGATAAATGACAATGACAAGGATATATATACATACCTTCTTGAGTATTTCCTTCTCTGTGTCTGCACGAGGGTTAAGCAACTCCTTCCCCATTATAACCTGACATTATCATTAAACTTTTGTTACAGGTTAGAAAAGGTTTAACAAGACTTTATCAGAATTGGTTAATTTCGTCGGAGCTCATGTGGTAGCAGATATATAACTCACCTCTACCATGCAAGTCCCACAGGTTCCTGTTCCAGCACAATTTAGCAAAGGTCTTGCCTGATAATTCAACAAATCAGGTTCATAATTAAAACATCCTACATATTATTTAATTATGATAATACAAAAAAAGGCATTTAATGAGAAACATTAATATGTATTAACTTACATATGGTCCATACAATTCAATATTTGAATCCAACATTACATCTCTAAGCTTCTGCCCACCACAGGCTGTACGAAAATGCACATCAGGTGTTCCATCTGGTAGTAACACAGACTAAAACCAAAAAATAAATACATATATGGTGTCGCCATTGTATTTTATTGTAAAACTAATCATTTTTCACTTACATGAACAAATGCAAAATTGATGGAAGGTGGATCTTCAGGCTCCTTGGCATCGGATTTACTCTCCGGTACCGTTCCTACGGCCCTGATTTTCAGCCTGGAGAAACTAATATGGGTGGGGGGCTTAAGGTTTTTGAGAGTGTTGGTAGTTTGCTTCAAGTTTTGGGGAACTTTCAGGGAAGCTAAACCATAAGAGTTGAGTTGGAGAGTGCCCATTTTCTGATATTTCAGGATTGGAAGTTTCGTTGGATATTTGCTTGCAAGTGTTTTAGCAATGTCCGTTTGGCGCCTCTCATCAAATTTGCTTATCTTATCCAAAACTATAGAGTATTCATGATCTTGGGTTGCCTCCCAAGAGTATTGGAAACTTGGGCTGTGGTCATATTTTTCATTCAAAATGCCAAGCCCAATTGGGCACTTATTTTATTATTATTATTATTATTATTATTATTATTATTAATTAGAAAAATAAAATAAAATAAAATAAAATTAATTGCCTTGCCTGCATCTTCCCGTCACTCTTCTAAAACCCTTGCAAAACCTCTCTACCTAGAGAGAAATAATAACGCAAATGCCCCAAATCTCAAATCTGCGCTTCCTCTTCTCGCCTATAAAGCCCTCTCTGCCATTCCCTTTCTCTAAACCCAAGCCTCATTCTCTGTTCACTGTCCTCTGTTCTTCTTCGAGACGACACCGTACCACGCCTAATCACCAGTCTCTCCGTTTTAGAAGCAGAAGTAAGAGCACTTTTAGCAGAGAGACTAATAGCAAGAGCAGAGAAAGGGACAAAGGTGTCCCTATGGAAGCTAATAATAATGAGACTTTTGGGTTTAATAAAAGAAGGGCTGAGGGCAGAGATAAGAGTGATAAGCCCAAAAGAAATCTCCAGTTGAAAACTCGCAAGCTTAATCCTACCAATACAATCTCTTACGTGCAGGTAATCTGACATCCCTTATTTTTTTTATGGCAGAAGTGTGAGAGAGACGAATTGAATTGAAGCAAGAGTCATACTTTAGGTGCATAGGGCATTTGAATTATACTATTTATTTTAACCTTTTGTTTTTTAAATTGCATTTGAAATGTAATTGAAGAATTGAGTTAAAAAAGTCTTCATTTTTCTTAAAAAAGTACTTTACTTTTAAGCCTTTTTTTTTTTTAAGTTGTATTACAGATGGAGATCTCTTTTGCAGTTCATGGGATTTGATATAAAGAGTTTTCCAGGATATATTTCATTAGTTCACCTTCACTGAACTGCAATGGATTTTATCTGAGATTGCTTGAAGTTGTTTGTTGGATTTCCATTTCATTTTGCTAGTTATATCTCTCTAGTTAGTGATATTGGCTGTATTCCTATGTGTTTCAGATTCTGGGGACTGGAATGGATACTCAGGATACTTCACCTTCAGTTTTGCTCTTCTTTGACAAGCAAAGATTCATTTTTAATGCTGGTGAGGTAATCATAATGTGGCTGTAATGTAAATAATCCTGTTGTCGTTCAGGATTCTTATTTTTAAAGCATTGTTTATTATAAACTGTACTTATTTTATCTATATCATGTATGTTTAAATTATAGTTAATAAGGAGCTCTAGCTCCTATGCTTAGGATTCTTGTCTTTCTATATGTGATTTACAGTTTACAGGAGTTGGTTAAAAGTGTTATTTTCATTCTGGTTTTAGCTGGTATACCTTTGTTTCTCATTTGTTTCTCAACATTATTGTCTTTGTAGCCCATAGACTCTCTATATTTGGTCAAACTGATAAATGAAACTAATTCACACATTCTGCCAAATGAGGAAGGTTTGATTTTAGCCTACACTAGAAGAAGAAATTACATAAACCAAGCTTCAGCTTGTTTTACACTTCTTGCTGATATTTGAGAAGCTTTGTGGAGTCTTTCTTTGACACATGCTTGCATGATGCAACTGTTTACCAAAAACCATAGATGATTGGTATATCTGCTCTTGCTCAATGTTCCAAACCATCCACATTTAATAATTCTCACTTTCTTCCATTATCTTTGGAAAAACATCCTCTAAAAATTGTGTAAACATAATTTCAAAACCATTGATGAGCCTTTTCAGGTAATTCTATAACATGCATAATAGTGATGCATGTATGCTTTAACCAATCAAATGAAGATATATGCTTTAAGCAATCAAATGAAGATACAAGCATCCTTGTTAACTCTACTGTTTAAAGAGGATATGGTGGGGATTTGTGATAGAAGATGTTCTTGCCAGTAATTCAGTGCTTAAATCTGCCATATATCCCATATGGTCAATCAGACACCTAAATCTGTTTTGTTTCATTAATCTACAATCACCATGCAGGGATTGCAGCGCTTCTGCACAGAACATAAGATTAAGCTATCGAAGGTATGAAATATTTTTTTAAAAGACACACACACACACATGCATGCGCTCGCGCACGCACCCATATTCATGCATCCCCATTCAGATGCTAATGACACTTTCTAATATGGAGCAAAAATATGGTCTTCATGAATATTTTTCAGATAGATCACATATTTCTCTCTCGTGTGTGCTCAGAAACAGCAGGTGGAATTCCAGGTTTGTATCTTTATAGATTAGCTAGGATGTCATACTTTTTTTTTTTTTTTCTATTAACCATACTATTGTCTTTAAGCATCACTATTTACTGATATTTGGATTGTTGTGCAATAAGTTTGGGAACCCCTAAATTGCTGGATATTCACTTTACTTGACAGGTTTGTTGTTGACTTTGGCTGGCATGGGAGAAGAAGGAATGTCAGTGAGTCTCGAATTTATTTTGCATCCTATTACCTAATAAGTTTTTGCCTAATTAAATTTGATAAACTTTGGTGCCACTGGTCAATTAAAAAGTTTTGTTCTTGCTGTTATGAAGGTCAACGTATGGGGCCCTTCAGATCTTCAGTATTTGGTTGATGCAATGAAGTCTTTCATTCCTCATGCTGCCATGGTTCATACAATGAGCTTTGGTTCTGATTCTAAGGCTCAGTTTGGTGCAAGTAACTTTACGGATCCAATTGACATTATTAACAATGAGGTTGTCAAAATTTCAGCTATTCTCCTACGTCCAAGCTGCTCAGAAGGAGCTGCAGTAAAGCCTGGTGATATGTCTGTGATATATCTTTGTGAACTGCCTGAAATTATGGGGAAATTTGACCCCGAAAAAGCAAAAGCTCTTGGTTTGAAACGTGGGCCAAAATTTGGCGAGCTGCAATCAGGGAAATCAGTGAAGTCAGACCTCCAGGATATCATGGTGGGTTCTGAAGTCAATAAGCACCTTTGTTTTTGTACTTGTAATGTTACCTGCTCTGATTGTTGACATTCTTTTATTGTAATTTGTAGGTTCATCCAAGTGATGTGATGGGTCCTTCAATTCCTGGTCCTATTGTATTTCTTGTTGACTGCCCAACAGAATCTCATGTACAAGAATTATTGTCCATACAATCCCTTAATAGTTACCATGCAGATTACTCAGGTAGCTCACCAGAGAATGTGAAAACTGTCACTTGTATCATTCATTTAAGTCCTGCTTCTGTAATAAGCTGCCCTAGTTACCAGAAGTGGATGAAGAAATTTGGTTCAGCCCAGCACATTATGGCTGGACATGAAATGTGAGCCCCTTTTCTTAATTGTTCTTTTTTCCAAAGGAATGATGGAATTTCTCTTACTTGATGGTTCTTCTTGGATACTCATCTTCTTTGCAGGAAGAATGTGGAAATTCCTATTCTTAGATCCAGTGCTAGAATTGCTGCAAGGCTTAATTACCTATGTCCTCAGTTCTTTCCAGCTCCTGGTTTTTGGTCACTTAAGCAGCTTAACAGCTCAAAGATAGATTCTATATTTTCAGGCGAGGTTTGTTGAACATCCTCAGAGGACATTTCTGGATTCTTTAGATTTTATGGTTAAATTTTGAATGTTCAGGGAAATAAAGTTTTGATTTTGTTTCCTTGAACCAGGATTGTGTCTCAAAGTTCCCTGAAAGCATATTGGCTGAAAATCTTCTTAAGGTATGCAATTTTTTTTCCCTTTTTACCATATTCAGTGCCTTGCTATGATAAAATATTTTCTTCTCAGCCTGCTTCATGTGACTTTTCCAGTATGAATCTTTATGATAAAATATTTATTAAAGTGTCTAATCAAGTGGTTAAATTTTATGTCACAACCAATTTTTGTTTTCTATTTGATGTTACTAATTTGATATATGTTATTTTCCTTCCTTATCTAGCTTAGTTGAGTGTTTAAATATCATTGTCTGTTATTTTGTAATGAAAATGATGTTCCATCTTGGGGTATTGCGCAGACTGCCAGTGCAACTTATTATTTAGCTTACAAAGTCGTTGGAATTCAATGATATATTATCCTCCTTTCCTAATTGTTAGTCCTTTTGGTTTATCAATTATTGAGGGGATATTAATTAGTTACTTTTTTTTCCTTAGCATTTCCAATGCCATAAAATCTTGGTTACTGTGCTATTGCCTGGCCTATCATTTGGCTGTTCATCATCATGGCATGATTTGCAATTACTTTGAGAATATCATAATTGTTAAAATGTGCATGTCCACTTCCTTTAAATAACAAACGTTTTTCTTACCTTAATTTTGAACAGTTCAATTTGCGTCCTCATGCTCATCTTGGAATGGACAAATCCAATATTCCAAGTTTGATGTCTCCCACAGAAGTCATTGAGGAGTTGGTGACAGAGATTCCAGAAATTGTTGATGCTGCTCAACATGTTCGCCAGTTCTGGCTTGGGTCCGGAGAAACGAAAGGAGACGTGACCCTTGCGCAAGACAATAAATTAATGATTGAAGAGCCTTGGCCAGGAGAGAATGCTCTGCCTAGTTGTTTGGAAAACATAAGGAGAGACGACCTAGAGATTGTGCTTCTGGGGACTGGTTCATCCCAACCTTCTAAGTACCGAAATGTTAGTTCTGTCTATATTAATCTCTTCTCTAAAGGAGGTTTGCTCTTAGACTGTGGGGAAGGAACCCTTGGACAACTGAAAAGAAGGTTGTATATTTCAAACTTATGATTAAAATGCTATTCTCATTATTTTTCTTTCTTTAAACATGTTATGATTGGTGGCCTTTGACAACAGATATGGTGTGGAGGGTGCTGATATTGTTGTAAGAAATCTGAGGTGTATTTGGATTTCTCATATTCATGCCGATCACCATACAGGATTAGCAAGAATACTTGCTCTGCGACGTGACTTGTTGAAGGGCTTGGCCCATGAGCCATTACTTGTTGTTGGGCCAAGTCAGCTTAAGAGATTTCTAGATGCATATCAAAGACTGGAGGACCTAGATATGCAGTTCCTTGATTGTAGGAGCACCAATTTAGCCTCTTGGGAAGCTTATGAGGGCAATAGTGAGTATAAGTATTGCTCAACTACAGGAAGTCCAAATAATCTTGAGGATGTAAACAAACCTACAGTGAATAATGAGTCAACCCTGTTTGCTAGATGTAGCCGTATGCAGAGCTACTGGAAGAGACCAGGCAGTCCAGTTGACAATGCGATGATTTTCCCAGTTCTGAAGAGTTTGAAGAAAGTGCTCGGTGAAGCAGGATTGGAGGCATTGATTAGTTTCCCTGTTGTACATTGTCCACAGGCATTTGGCATTGTGCTGAAGGCAGCAGAGAGAATCAATTCTATTGGGAAAATGATACCAGGGTGGAAGATTGTGTACTCAGGTGACACTAGGCCCTGTCCAGAACTGGTAGAGGCATCTAATGGAGCAACAGTCCTTATACACGAGGCAAGTAACAAAATTCTATTGTATTTAATTGGTCATCTTTCCAAGAAAGCTTATGCAATATCTTAAAATTCTATGGGTTGGACATTGATCTGTAACTGGTAAATGATGACAATAAAGCTTTCGTTACGCGGGTTTCCTTTTCCCTCTGACATAGCCCTGCTTGCATACACATTAAGAAATGTAAAGGTCTGTATTTGATTCAACGGTCTAGTTGGCCCATCTATCTTGGCTGTGTGCTGAGCTCACTAGTCACTAATGGTCATTCTGAACTCCGAATATTGTTTGGTTTTGAGGGAAAGAAAATAATATGGTGCGACTGAACGGTTTTGGGTGTTTTGCAGGCAACTTTTGAGGATGACTTGGTGGAGGAAGCTGTAGCCAGAAACCACAGCACAACAAAGGAAGCCATAGAAGTAGGAAACTCTGCGGCTGCGTACCGTATCATCCTCACCCACTTCAGCCAGAGATACCCAAAAATACCTGTTTTTGATGAAACTCACATGCACAAAACTTGCATTGCTTTTGACATGATGAGTGTTAACATGGCAGACTTGCCTGTGCTTCCTAGAGTACTTCCTTACCTTAAATTGCTTTTCAAAAATGAGACTATAGTTGATGAATTGGATGATGTTACTGATGCTGTAAGTGCAGTTTCTTGATTAATTTATTGGATATTTTCATTATCTGGCCAGTTTCTTGTGTATTGATAATTTGCTTCGCTGATATGTATTGTCCATTTCTTTCTTTCTTCTTTTTTTTTTTTTTTCTTTTATAAAGTAGTATATAATTTAATCCTTTACTTTTGGTGAAATATATAATTTAATCCCTATATTTTTAAAATAAATTAGTTATTATTTTTTAAATTTTATATTAATATATTTTAATTTAAATAATTATATATATTATATTTAAATTTAATATATATTATTTCAAAAACAATAAATATAACTTTTATTAAAATGTCTTCTTTGCATTATGCCTAAAATGCTATAAATAATTGTGTTAAAACATGTGTATACATATTGATATATATGTGAGTATGATAAAATAATGGTTAAAAGTCAAATTAATAAAATTTTATTTATATCATGAATTTTATTGTATTTCGTTAATGTTGTGCAATGTGTGAATAAAAAAAATGATATTTATTAATTTAATTAATTTATTATTTATTTATAAAATTATAAATTTATTTTATTACACCAGATATTTAATAGGTTTATAAATCATTAGTATGAATACATATATTTTAATAAAATTATTCTTAATAATTTAAGACATGATATATAAAAGACATTTTAATAAAAATTATGTTATTATATTTACGAAAAATATACTTGTATATTATATTTAAAATTTAAATATAATATTTAATTATCTAAATTAAAATATATTAACTATTTAAATATAAAATTTAAAAATTGAGCGATTAACTTATTAAATTTTAAAAGTGCAGAAATTAAATTATTGAATTCGACAGATTTAATTATTTCATTTTATTTAATTATATCTTACTAACAGTGAGTTAACGATAAATTAAAAGATATCTTATTAATTAATTAAAAAATTAAGGACTAAATTATTTGATTGTAAAAATATAAAAATTAAATTATATATTTTATCAAAAATTGAGGATTAAGTTATAAATTAATTAAAAAAAAAAGAATAAAGGGTTTGGCATTTTAAACGTGAAATGACCCGAATATAATAAGGGAGTGTTTGGCTCAGCCGTTAGATGCAGCTAATAGCTGATGGGTATCTATAAAACTAAAATGTTTTGTAAAACTCCAAAAAATTAGCTGATAACTGAAAGAAAGGTGATAGGATAACTATTAACTGTAGATTTTATTAGCTCTGAAATAGGAGTTGTTTAGAATTACTCTATATATTTTTTTATTTTTTGACTGAATTATCTCTACTCAATCGTTTACGCAGTCCTTCACTGTATTATCTTCTTGCTCCTATTTGAATCCAAATACCGATTTCTTTTCAATTTGTCATCTTCCTTATTTTACTTTCTCGCTCTTATTTCGATCGAAGCTGTGATTTCTTTTCAATTTTTGTGTCATTATTGTTACTTGTATATATTTGAAATGGCAATAAATGTACAGTTTTGAAACCATAGTGTCATGACCATATATTTGAATGCCTCACTAGCATGACTAGTGAGGGAAATTAGTTTTGAATTTTGATTCCTTCTCTGACTGAAGTGTTGAGGTGTGTGCCAGTAGAAGAAGAAATTTGAATGGATATCCATATATTTGAGCTAGCTAGCCTTGTGATTTTTCATAAGCTTGTGGCTATTGAGATGAATATGTTTCGAATGACATGATATAACTGTGTGTTTTTATGAAATTGATTTGAGAATTCCTAAATGAAATTGTTGGACTAAAAGTTTATAAATCATGTTTTGCATATGTCTTCCATTTTCAGCAATGTGTTTGAATAAGTATGATTTGAATTATGCATAAATGTTATTTTAGTATGTTGTGCACCACTGAGTCATAGTACTCAGCGATGACTGTTATTGCTGTCATAGATATAGAGACTAGAGGAGCAGCAGAGTGAGCTACTGAGGATCTTGGAGCCACCTTTCCTGAAGTTTTCTCGGGTATAAATTTATACCCTAAATGCAATTTTTATATTTGTGTATGTAACTATATGTATATGTAAAAACTGATCATGAGCAGTTGTATAAAGTTGTAATAATATCATTTTAGATTTGCTAATGTAAAGAGTTGATAAATGTAATTTGTTTTTACTTTAATGAAAAATGAATAGAAATATTGAGTTGTGAATTATTGATTTGAATTTTGGAGTTTGAGAAATAATGTTGAAGTTTGTTGTGGTAGTTGTTGAGTTGATGAAATAAATTATTGGAAGTATTTTACATGTTTTTAAAGAACTGTTTTCTTAAAATACAGACGGCACTCTGCCGAAATTTTTTCAAAATTTGTGTAAAAATAAAAAAGGACAAAAATTTTAGCTAGCTTTTAAACTTATATTAAATGTAAGAAAATGCTCACCACTTCCAAAAAGTAAGAAAAATATTTTTAAAATCCCTTGTAAGGTACTTGATGAGTTATCAGTAGGTGAAATTCGGTAGTTCATTAGGTATTCTAAGGATCATGTTATGCCTTACAGAGGGGTAAGATGTGGCATATTTTAGTGGTATCAGAGCGAATTTTTAAAGTATGTTTTAACTTATGAATTTGTGTCTTTTCTTTGATAAGTACTACTGCTCAATATCCTTATTTGTTATATACAGTGCATTACATTATAAATATGAACTAACGGAGGGAATCTCCTTGTGTTATTTGTTCAGGAGATATCTCAATTCCAATTTGAAATGGAAGAAGGGGATCGCTCTGTTGAGCAGTCTGTAGAGGCTGAGGCCTAAGGGGAAGCCCTAGCTCTCCAAAATATCAGTGGGTTGGTGGCATCAGCCCCACAAATGCCACAGTTTCATGCACAATTCGCACAACAGATGGCGGTAATGTTTCAACAAATGGCTGGAAGCATTCCTACTCAAGCTCCACTTCAGACACCTGTGGTACAACCACAACCTCCAGCCAGACAATATGACAAGCTACTTAAGTATGGGGCTATAGAGTTTAAGGGTACAGTGGACCCTTTAGAGGCAGAGCAGTGGTTGGAGAGAATGGATAGAGTATTCAAGAAACTGCACTGCACAGATGAGTTGAAATTTGAATACTCAGTGTCCTTGTTGCAAGGGGATGCGTATGACTGGTGGAAGACCATCCCTCATAGCTTGACAGAACTGCTAGTATTGACCTGGGACGACTTCATCAGAGAGTTCAGACAGAAATTTGTCCCAGATGCATATGTGGATCAGAAACTATAAGAATTTTGAGTCTGAAGCAAGGCAATAGATCAGTGGCAGAGTATGAGAGGGAGTTCTCCCGCTTAAGCCACTATGCTAGGAGTCTCCTATCCACCAGCAAAGAAAGGTGCAAGAGATTTGAGACCAGTTTGAAGCTCAGTTTGAGGATGCAAGTAGTGGGATTCAGACACAGTAACTTCTTTGAGCTCATCTCTCAGGCACTTGAGTTGGAAAAGATTGAATTAGAAGCAACCCCAGCAAAAGAAAAATCTGAGAAGACTGAAAAATCAGAGAAAGATAAAGGGGAAAAGTCAGTAGAGCAAAGTCCCAGTGGTACATCTGGAAAAAAGAAGAAATTTGGGAGACTTAGCAGAGGTGGAGGAGGAAGGTTTGGAAGGGGCAGATTCTCTAGACAGAGACCTCCTAGATCTGGACAGCAGTCGACCAGGGGTTTATATCCTCCCTCCCCTATGAGACATGTGGCAAGATTTATGGGGGAGAATGCTATTGGGCAACAGGAGCTTGCTTTAACTGTGGAGGCAAGGGCCATCTTGCTAAGGACTACACTAGTGCCCCTTGATTTGGCCTAGCTCCTACTACTGCAGAAGCATCCATTCAGAGTTCTGATACCAGAGGTTCACAACCGGTTAGCAAAGGAAGAGGCAGAGGTAGAGGTAATGCTTCTAGCAGTCAGGGTACTGTTAGTCAGTCAGCATAAGGGAGTGCTCTAGCCAGGGTTTACATGATGAGATAGTGGGAAGAGGCTGAGACTTCCGATGTTGTAGCCAGTACATTCTCTATCTCTGATCAAGATGTATTTGTACTGTTTGATCCGGGTTCAACCCACTCATATGTTAGTGCTAGCATAGTGAGTTTCCTTGTGGTTCCGTGTGCCAAAATGGATTTTGAAGTGCTAGTAACTAGTCCGTTAGGACAAGAGGTCCAGGTCAATAAAATCTATAGAGATTGTCCTTTGGTGATCCAAGGACATATTTTTCTGTCGGATTTGATTGAAATACCCTTTAGAGATTATGATATCATCTTGGGCATGGCTTGGCTAGCCAAGCATCACGCCATGATTGACTGTAGACTAAAGATAGTTACTTTTGGTCTCCCTCTGTACGGTGATGTGGTAATACATGGGGAGAGGCAGTTACTGCCATCAAACATCATTTCGGCTGCACTAGCCAGAAGGATGATCAGAAAGCGATGTGAAGCATACTTGGCACATGTGATAGACACCCAAGTGGGGAGTCTAGCACTGAAGGACATCCCTACAGTATGTGACCTTCTGAATATATTTCCTGATGAGTTGCCAAGATTACCTCCAGAAAGAGAAGTGCAGTTTAAAATTGATGTTATGCCCGGTGTGGACCCAATCTCGATAACACCATATCGAATGGCACTAGCAGAATTGAAAGAATTGAAAGTGCAGTTGCAAGAGCTGCTTGATAAGGGCTTTATCCGCCCTAGTGTGTCACCTTGGGGAGCGCTAGTGTTGTTCATTAAGAAGAAGGATGGCACTCTCCACTTGTGTATTGACTACCGGCAGTTGAATAAGATGACAATAAAGAATAGATACCCATTGCCCTGCATTGATGACTTGTTTGATCAGTTGAGGGGTGCAGTTGTGTTCTCCAAAATTGACCTAAGATTAGGGTATTATCAGTTAAAAGTACAAGAGGAGAGTATTCCTAAAACTGCCTTTAGAACCCACTATGGGCATTATGAGTTTTTGGTCATGCCATTCGGGTTAACTAATGCTTCGGCTGCTTTTATGAATCTGATGAATACTATCTTCAGACTATACCTCGACCAGTTTGTTATGGTATTCATAGATGATATATTGGTCTACTCGATGAGTGCAGAGGAGTATGATAGACATTTGCGGATTATACTACAGACTTTGAGGGAGAAACAGCTATACGCCAAATTGTCAAAGTATGAGTTTTGGCTGAAAGAAATATCCTTATTGGGGCATGTAGTATTGATAGAGGGCATTAAGGTAGATCCAAGTAAGATAGAAGCTGTTTTTAATTGGAGATCACCCAGAAATATTACGGAGATTCGCAGTTTTCTGGGTTTAGCTGGATACTATCGTCGATTTGTGAAGGGATTCTCCATGTTGGCATCTCCATTGACTAAGCTACTTCGAAAAGATGTGAAATTTCAGTGGATGGATAAATGCCAACAGAGTTTTGATGAGTTGAAGAAATGTTTGACTGAAACTCCAGTCCTTACTTTACCTACCCCGAGTAAAGAATACATAGTTTACAGCAATGCTTCTCACAATGAGTTAGGTTGTGTACTGATGCAAGATCAAAATGTCATTGCATATGCATCACGCCAGCTAAAACCGTATGAGAGGAATTATCCGACACATGACTTGGAGCTTGCACCTATTGTGTTCGCTCTTAAGATCTGGAAACACTATTTGTATGGCGAGAAGTGCTACATCTACAGAGATCATAAGAGTTTGAAGTATCTGGGCACTCAGAAGGAGTTGAATTTGAGATAGAGGAGATGGTTAGAGTTGATAAAAGACTATGATTGCCTGATAGACTATCAGCCAGGGAAAGCTAATGTGGTGGCTGACGCCTTAAGTCGCAAGACTATGGCAAGTCTACGGGTTTCTCCTTTGTCTATGGTACATGAGTTGAGAGTATTGCATGCCAACTTAGAGATTAATAATGAGGGGCAGACAGCAGTTGCATGGCATGTACAGCCAGTGTTGATTGATCAGATCAGAATGACTGCTCAGAATAATCAGAAGTATCAAAAGCTATTGGAAGAAGTCCGATAGGGCAAGAAACTTGAATTCTCAGTGAGAGATGACGGCCTATTGCTACACCAGGGTAGAATGTGCATTCCTAATGATGTTGATTTGAGGTATATCATTTTGAAGGAAGCACATGAGTCTCCTTTTGCTATGCACCCTGGTGGCACAAAAATGTATAGAGGGGTGAAAGAACATTACTGGTGGATGGGTATGAAGAGAAATGTAGTAGAATTTGTTTTCAAATGCCTAACTTGTCAGCAAGTGAAGGCAGAGTATCAAGTACCAGCTGGTTTGTTACATCCATTACCAGTACCGGAATGGAAATGAGAGAGAATAATTATGGGTTTTGTGATGAGACTTTCGACGACACAGAAGAGCCATGATACAGTATGGGTCATAGTTGACAGACTGACCAAGTCTGGTCATTTTCTACCTGTTCGAATGGACTACAATTTAGAAAGATTGGCCAAGTTGTACATAGATGAGATAGTAAGATTGCATAGAGTGCCATTATCCATCGTATCAGACAAAGATTCTAGGTTCACTTCTAAATTTTGGGGTAATCTTCAGAGAGCCCTAGGAACTAGATTGAACTTCAGTATTACATTCCACCCACAGACATATGGCCAGTCTGAGAGAGTAATTCAGATCTTGGAGGACATGTTACGGGCTTGTATGATTGAGTTTGAGGGTAGTTGGGACACACACTTGCCTTTGATTGAGTTTGCTTACAACATCAGCTACCAATCAAGCATTGGGATGCCTCTATATGAAGCTTTGTATGGCAAAAAATGTAGAACTCCATTGTATTGGGATGAGGTAGGCGAAAGAAAGATGATTGGGCCAGAAATTGTTCAGCAAACTGAAGAGAAAATCAAATTGATTAAAGATCGACTTAAAGCTGCATCAGACCGTCAGAAGTCCTATATTGATCTGAAGAAAAGGGTTATTGAGTATGCAGTGGGTGAGAAAGTATTCCTCAAGGTTTCCCCTTGGAAGAAAATTATGAAATTCAGCAGAAAGGGGAAACTGAGTCCTCGTTTCATCGGGCCATATAAGGTTCTGGAGAGAGTGGGTCCTTTGGCATATCGTTTGGTGTTACCTCCAAAGTTAGAGAAGATACACAATGTCTTCTATGTGTCTATGTTGATGAGGTATGGATCTGACCCATCTCATATACTACCAGTAGAAGAGATTGAGGTAAATCCACACCTCACATATGAAGAAGAACCCATAGAGATTCTGGCTTATGAGGTGAAACAGCTACGAAACAAGCAAATACCGTTAGTGAAAGTGTTGTGGAACTATCATTCGGGCCAGGAGGCTACTTGGGAACGAGAGGAGGACATGAGAAAATAGCACCCATAGTTGTTCAGAGACTGATTACCAGGTAAAAATTTCGAGACGAAATTTATTTTAAGGGGGGGAGAATTGTAATACCCCTATTTGCATAGCCTGGTATATTTTACTGTTTCGATAATCGGTGTCGGTCTGGATAATTAAGAGAATTAGAACCACATCTAAGACACCTAGATAAGCTCGGAACACAAATAATTAGTAATTGTCAAATCGTTAAGTATAAATAAGAAAAATAGAATACAAAAAGTTAAATGAGCCGGGAGTCACAGCGATGGGTGACCTTCTTGGGAATGACTGCGAGATCAGTCTAAACTCAAATTTCTAACTGTAAAATATGACGCCGCGGTCCTTAGGACCATTGTGAACATAGTGGAAAAGAGAAAATCATAAAAAATAATTGTTAAGCAAGTCAAATAATTAGGTCAGGGATCCGGAAGAAATATTGAATTACTTGCAAACCGGATAGAACCGGCGAGGGGCAATTTGGTCAATTCACCCCTAGAGCTGACTGCTGACCTAACTGTCCAATAAAATCAGAGAAAAGAAAATTTCAGGATCAAGAATTAAATTAAAGAAGTAAATGGAAAATAAATGAAAAAGAAAAAGAAAGAAAAGAAAGAGTTTATTTGCATCATGCATGACATAAGCATGACGCAATAATTTTAATTTTTAATTATTGAAATTTGTGGATAAATACCACTAAAAAGGGACCAAATTAAAGAAAAAAAAATTTACTCTTCTTCTACAAGTTGGCCGGCCACCCCTCTCACTTCTCTCTTTCCTCATTTCATCTTCCACCATTAATAACCATACCCTAAGCTTCACAAACCCTAATCTAGCCATAATTTCCCTAAGGTTTCTTAAGTAAATCTTATCCTTGAACCTTGATTCATCTATTGACAACAAAAAGAAGAGGAAAGAAGAGGAATTTGGGAAGAGAGAAAAGGCACACAAAGAGGTTAGTTATCCATTCTTTGATTTCTCTTTATATTCATGCATATCTACTTGAATTAATTTAGATTTGAGGGAAATCAAACAAAAATAATTGTTGAGGGACCAAATAAAAAATTCATCCAGCTAGGGTTAGGGTCTGATATGAATAAGTTTTGAATGGTTTTGAATGGTTATTTGAGGTGAATTAGGTGTGTAGAACATGAATACACACTTTAAATTGCATTAGATTGAACTTTGTGTGTAGTTAGGGTTTTGAACATGTGAAAAATTGAAGAAAAATTTGAGAATTGGCCAAATGATGTTATTGATCTTATTTGAGTTGAGAAATGGTCAATTATGACCATTTGTGATGTGTATGAATTGTTAGAAACAAGTTCCAATTCAGATTGGTGAGGGTCAATCTGCAGGCAGCTTGACCTAGGTCCCTTTCAGGGACCAAAACTAAAAATTTACCAACCCAATTGGTGTAAGGCCAATTGAAAATGAAACTAGACACAAAATGACACATTTTTCATTTAGGAATCATGCCTAGAAAGTGACTATAACTTAGTGAACAATTATGTTAAATCCGAATTGGGCACACTGACCTGTACAAAAATAATCAAATGAACAGTAGTTACGTAAATGACCATAACTTGATCTAAGAAGGTCCAAATGACCTGAATTTTTACCAGTAGAAAGCTGAGACATAGCCCTACAACTTTCATGAAGAAAACAAATCCAAATTTTCCCATAACCTGTTTGAAAATCTACCTGCAGTCAACCACAAAAATTACCAAAATCCAGAATTTGCCCAGAATTCTGGGTAACACCAAATTCAGCCAGCCATGTTCAAATGGCTATAACTTAGGCTACAAAACTCCAATGATTCAAAAAGGGAATAAAGTTAAGACAATAAGGAACAACTTCTATGAAAAAAACTTAGCCAAATTATCACAGTAACATAACCAATGGAACAGTGCAAAACTGAACACCAAACTAAAAATTTGAAATTTGTGCTTAAAAGACTTGAAGTTTGAGAAAACAACCAAAACCAACAAACTAAATTGCTGAAAGTTTACTTGTATGTGTTTGAAATGACAATAAATATTTAGTAAATTGCTAAGACAGTTTTGAAATCACAGTGTCATGACCATATATTTGAATGCCTCACTAGCATGACTAGTGGGGGAAATTAGTTTTGAATTTTGATTCCTTCTATGGCTGAAGTGTTGAGGTGTGTGCCAGTAGAAGAAGAAATTTGAATGGATATCCATATATTTGAGCTAGTTAGCCTTGTGATTTCTCATAAGCCTCTGGCTATTGAAATGAATATGTTTTGAATAGCATAATATAACTGTGTGTTTTTATGAAATTGATTTGAGAATTCCTAAATGAAATTGTTAGACTAAAAGTTTATAAATCATGTTTTGCATATATTTTCCATTTTCAGCAATGTATTTGAATAAGTATGATTTGAATTATGCATAAATATTATTTTAGTATGTTGTGCACCACTGAGTCATAATACTCAGCGATGGCTATTATTGTTGTCGTAAATATAGAGATTAGAGGAGCAGTAGAGTGAGCTGCTGAGGATCTTGGAGCCACCTTTCCTGAAGTTTTATCGGGTATAAATTTATACCCTGAATGTAATTTTTATATTTGTGTATGTAACTGTATGTATATATAAAAACTAGTCATGAGCAGTTGTATAAAGTTGTAATAATATCATTTTGGATTTGCTAATGTAAAGTGGTTGATAAATGCAATTTGTTTTTACTTTAATGAAAAGTGAATGGAAATATTGAGTTGTGAATTTTTTATTTGAATTTTGGAGTTTGAGAAATGATGTTGAAGTTTATTGTGATAGTTATTGAGTTGATGAAATAAATTATTAGAAGTGTTTTTATAGATTTTTGAAGAACTATTTTCTTAAAATACAGACGACACTCTGCCGAAATTTTTTCAAAATTTGTGTAAAAATAAAAATGGACAAAAATTTTAGCTAGCTTTTAAACTTATATTAAACGTAAGTGATCACCACTTCCAAAAAGTAAGAAAAAGATTTTTAAAATCCCTTGTAGGGTACTTAATGAGTTATCGGTAGATGAAGTTCGGTAGTTCATCAGGTATTCTACGGTATCATGTTATGCCTTACAGAGGGGTAAGGTGTGACAGAGAAGGTACAGCTTATGATGAACGCCATTTCCAGTATGCTATCAATAAAAAAAATTTAAACTTCCCCAAACCACTCCCAGGTAAATGTGTATTTTATTTTTATTTTTTCATTTCTTTTTTCAATTGGTCATAAAGAGGCAAGTACATAGATGTACACAAATATATATATACAAACCTTATACTATTATACATGAGTGATTTGTTTTTTTAATAAAATGTATTTCATATGTAGGAAAATATTATGTAGTAGATGATACATATCAACAGATGAAATGATATCTTGCACCTTATAAAGGGGCTAGATATCATTTACCTAATTTTCAACGTAACGGAAGACCAATGAGACTCAAAGAAATTTTTAATCATTGGCATTCATCTCTAAGTTGTTGCATTGAACGAACTTTTGGAGTTTGGAAGGCAAGATGGAAGATAATGCGAACAATACCTTCTTATTCATTTCATGCACAAAGATATATAGTAGTTATGTCCATGACATTGCATAATTACATTCGAAGAAAAGCATTGGCTGATCCAGCATTTAAGCGATTTGATAAAAGTTCAAATTTTATACCACTAGATGTATTTGGTGTTGTAGATGACATTCAAGTGGAAAAAAGTAATCAAGAAATTGAAGTACTTCAAATGAATGCCTTACGTGATCAAATCACCCGTAGTTTAATATTGACAAACAATGATTATTAATTTTTTTAAATAAATATTATTTACTATAGTTTCAAATATATTTTACTTTAAAATATTTAATTTTTATTTATATATTTTTATAATAAAATAAATTTATTAAAATAAAAAATTAATAATAAAATAAATTACATAATATATATCCTTATTGATTATTTTACATATAAATAGAAGCAGCTAATATAATTTTATTAAATATTTAATATTAATCACTTATCACTAATTATCAACTATCAATTACACTTAATGATTAAATTAAACACGACTTAAATCTCAAAAAAACACTATTTGTACCAAAAAAATAAAAAAATGTAGAAACAGGCACATGCTAAAGTGGGCACGCAGGGTAGTCCAAACTATCAATGCAAACCACACACAGTCCAAACTACCACTAGTTATTAGTTATACTTAGGTTAAATTAAACAGGCCTTAAATTTTAAAAATACATTATTTGTACCTAAAAAAAAAAAGTAGAAACAGGTACGTGCTAAAGTGCGCAAGTAGCGCTGTCCAAGCTACCAATGCAAACCACACACGACCTTGTCGAGTCATGCGCTCCCCTGCTGACCTGTGTTCCTGATTCCGTAGCCTCTCCATATACTACTCTTTCTTCTTCTCCTTATTTCCGCATTTCTTCAATTCCAAGCCCACCTCTCTCTCAATAAAAAAACCCTAATATGTTTCTTCTCTAACTCTCACCCTCCCACTCCACACCTAATCCATATTACAGGTCTTTGGTTCGATCCCATTTGAATGGCTCATATTTTAATCTCCATACCCAAACTTGATCTCTGATCCTCGAATTTTTGCCAACGCAATCTCAATTTATCCGCGGAATCAGATTAAATTGTTAGCTCTTTTGTGCTTTCATGCACGAAAGAAAATTGAGAGTTTGTAAAGATCTGATTGATTACGAGATAAGAAATTGATTGTGAAAATCAAGGGTTTTTGTTTGGATTAAAAGGGGATTTGGAGATATGGATTCTAGTAGGAGGGCGGTGGAGTCGTACTGGAGATCGAGGATGGTTGATGCGGCAACCTCCGACGAAGACAAGGTAACGCCTGTTTACAAATTGGAAGAGATTTGTGAGCTCTTGCGGTCTTCTCATGTCAATATCGTTAAAGAGATATCGGAATTTATCTTGAAGCGACTTGAACACAAGAGCCCTATTGTTAAACAAAAGGTATGCTGGTTTTCATCTTCTGATTGTTAATATTATGCTGTTTTAGGATGGATTTTATGCGAGCTGATGCTTTGATGTCTATGTCTTAGTCTTGTAGTGCAACTGTAATTAATATGCCAAAATTTTAACTCAATTTTTAAAAAATAATTTTGAATTATTATTTAGGTGAAACTTTTGTTTCGAAAGAGAAGATATTGGATCCTTTAATTTGTTGTTATTCTCGTGCTGGAAAATTTTGGAAATAGATACATATGGACGTTGAAAAATGAAAAATTATGTCTTCTTGTTGCCTTTTATTAGTGGGAATTAGGAAGGTTCTCAGGCCCAGTTGAGTGGAGAGTGTTGTTTCTAATAAGATTCGAAGTATGTATTTTCAAATGCACTAGTTAGTAACTGGTGCATAAATTGGAATTAATATCATTGCTGCTGCAATTACAGAGTATTAATTTTTTTTTTTGTTAAAAGTTATGTTTGGCTGGTAATTATTCCAAAAAATACTTGACAATTCTGCAAAAGAACTGTATATGTTCCTTAATGCGAGAGATAATGGCATGCCATAGTTTACAACTTATCGCCCTCAATTATATTTTACTCAGACTTGAATTCTGTGCAGGCTTTGAGGTTGATAAAATATGCTGCGGGAAAGTCTGGTGTGGAGTTCAGGAGGGAAATGCAAAGACATTCAGCTGCTGTACGTCAGTTATTTCATTACAGGGGTCAGACAGATCCTTTGAAGGGGGATGCCCTTAATAAGGCTGTAAGGGACACTGCTCATGAGGCTATCTCTGCTATTTTCTCAGAGGAGAATAAGCCAGCAACTACTGAAAATCTTAACAAACGGATACAAGGATTTGGGAATACAAATTTTGAAATGCCATCAGAAGATAGGAAATCGTTTCTTAGTGAGGTAGTTGGTATTGGAAGTGCATCTATTAAGCAGGGGCTTAGTAGCTTCACACAAGGCCATTCATTACGGAAGAATGACAATGGAAGCTACAAAAGTCCTAATCTTCGAAGATCATTGACCATAGAAAATGATCACAATGATAGATATGAACCAGTCCAGTTGCGCATTGAAACTCAGGGTAGTTTTGGAGTTTCGAAGAGTACAATTAGTGGACCTTGGGTCCAGGACAGCAGGGTCTCAAATGCAGAGACAAAAAATGGGGGCTCTAGTTCAAGTTATACAGAGAGTAAGACTCGTGAGGAGAGGTTGTTGGAGACTATTGTAACATCTGGTGGTGTACGTCTACAACCTACTCGTGATGCTATTCAGGTTTTTCTATTAGAGGCAGCAAAGTTGGATGCACTGGCCCTAAGTCACGCCCTTGAATCTAAGCTCCAGTCTCCTGTGTGGCAGGCATGGTCTTTATGTTATTGTATTAATAATATGAATTCTCCCTCTCTTTCTCCTCTTTCAAATGCGCAAATTTAATTACCTCTTTCCTACTAGTTAGAAATTTTGTTTTCGGCATACTGTTGCACTATGTTTGGGTATCATATATTAGTATTCTTGTTTGTTGGGGGGAAAAAGAGGAAAATAAGTTACCAACTACGTTTGTAGTTTTGTTACGTTTGTGTTTGTGGATATTGTATTAAATTTTCATGGCAATTATTGTTTTCCAGGTTCGCATGAAAGCTGTGTGTGTGCTTGAGTCAATTCTGAGGAAAAGGGATGATGAGCAATTTTCAATTGTAGCTTCATACTTTAGTGAGAATAAAGATCTTGTGGTCAGATGTACTGAATCTCCCCAATCTTCTCTAAGGGAAAAATCTATCAAGGTATGTATTTCTTATAAATATGTATCAGATTTTGCTTTTACTTCCCTAATTTGCTTTACTTTTATCCCACCACTCGGGCTAAGAAAGAGGATCCTGTGATTAATGCTTGGATATGATAAGTTATTAAAAACTTAGATGCTAGGCTTGCTTGTCAACTTTTATAATAAGCATCAATATAATCATTGATTCGAGAAGGACTGGATCTTAATAATAGATAAGTGTGATATCTTTGATGGCTAAGACCTTGGACATTGCTAATGGGATTCCTGCCATAGAACTTCAATCTTTCAGCTTCTTTCAGGAATGTCTAGGTTGCAGTGTTGTTCCTTTCTTAGAAGAATATCAGCTAAGCCCACTTGACTAATAATCTGGTACTAATTTGGGTGGTTTAAACTTTATACTGCTGGTTGATAATCAACTCATTTTTAACTTTTGATCAAATATTTAATTGGTTCATGTGTTAACTCTTTTATAATTCTGACGATATTACTATGGGAGAAACTGAATGCTGAAATATAGATCATGGGGAGATTCTTTTCTTTAATTTCACAAGATTACATTATGTGGCTATAAATGTTTGGCCTTTGATGAACAGGTATTGAGCCTTTTGGGTGGGGAACAGGCAGGTGGCTTGATGGGAAATTCGGAAAAGTCAGTTAAGGCTGAGACCATGTTATTTCAGATGCCTGACTTGATAGACACGGGAGATTCAAATGATTTCTTTGAAACAAATGATTCTACAAATGAGCCAATTGATCAGAACACAGCAAATCTGACAACATCCACAAGTCATTCAATTGATGATCTATTTGGAGATAATTATGGTGATGGTGGGAACTCCAGAGAACAAAAAACTGATGATAATCCCTTTGCAGATGTTTCATTCCACACTAGTGAGAGTAGAGAACATGTAGATGATCTCTTTTCTGGAATGACTGTTGACAGTAAACCAGGCACTAATGAGAATCATATGACAACAAATAAAAATGGAGCAGAGCCATTTGATATTTTTGGGTCAAATTCTGAACTGACACAGGAGCAAGGAAATCATAAAATGGATGTTAATGATTTAATGGCTGGTATGTCCATCAATGAAAATGTCTCAAAGATGAATCAATCAGGAGCTACTTCTGGGTTGCTCCCAGAAAGTGTCTTCACAGATTCAAGTAATCATTCTGGATATCAGCTCTCAAATGATGCTTTAACTAGCATACTTAGTTCGCAAGTTACTGGGATGAATGCAAATTCAATATTTCCTTCTGGTACTATGCAACAGAATATACCTCCTGGCTTTATGTTGAATCCTGCATTTCATACGCAGCATGTAAATTATGGTGCTATGGGGAATTTTCTTGCTCATCAGCAATTTCTGGCTACAATGTCCAACTTCCAACACTTGAATAACCTCAATGCACAGAATCTGGGAGTTAGTCATGCGGTTGGTACTAATGGAGTTGGATATTCTTCAGCGCTTCCTGATATTTTCCAATCAAATTATCCAAATCAAGCTCCTAGTTCACTGATGAACAACTCAAAGAAAGAGGAAACCAGAGCATTTGATTTTATTTCGGTAAGTTTGATTTTGGCATTGAGCTTGGGCTGCTTTATGATATAAATTTCTTTATGTTTATAAGTTTTGGCCTCGATGATATTTGTAATGGTCATTATTATACTATTGCTCTCTGTCCTTTTCTTTGAGAATGTTTTAAAATTGTGATATAATTTCAGGGGAGAGCTTGATATCAGAATGTTTGCTTGGCCTTTCAAATGCATAGTATTGCTCTTTTTTCTTCTTTGTAGTGTCAATTTTTAGATTTTAGTGTCTCAACCTTCATGATCCTTGCTAAATTCATTCTCATGGGCATGTGCATTAGAGGAGGAGGAGGAGGAGGAGGAGGAGAGGGAAGGGGGGGGGGGGGGGGGGGGGGGCGCGCGCATGGAGTGGGTGGGGGGTGATGGAATTTGGTTCATAGACATCATGAAGCCTGGTTTTAAAGCCTAATTTGGCTTAATGCTGGGTACTAGTGTCCAAATCCTATCTTCATGCATAGATGCTTGTATTAACCATTGGAAAAAGACTTTTAAATTAGGGAAAAAAAACACTGGTACGAAGTAGGATTTCACGTCAGATTCAGTTTGTAGAAAAGTTCCACCAGACCAAACACTAGAGTGAATTTAAAGTCGACCGTGTTGGATCAATTTTCCCAGGTTTAAGACTTTTTGCTAGATGTTAATGGTATCAGATGAGGCAATTTCAAACACTATTATTACCAAATTAGTAATTTGCTCCATAGAATTCAATCTGTAAGAATTAGATTTCAGGACACAAATCATTCCAGTTAATGTTTATCATTGCATGTCCTATGAGCAATTCATTTCATGTCTAAGCAACTTGTCCCCAAAGGGATGGCTTCCTTGATATCCTTCACACCTCAAGGATTTTTCACATTTTCTCCTCCACAGCCAATTAAAGGAAACAATCCATCAACAAAATCCCTCTAAATCAATACCTACAAAACACAGAAATCCTTTCACATTAAAAACTAAAGCCAGAAAATTTTAGAAACCCACACAAAGGTCATCACCACACAGTAAAAATGCTAAGTTGGGGGGTTGGGAAGAGAGATAGAACCTATAACACAATGAATTTAAATGATCTGGTGGAGCAGCTAAGAGATCAGTAGTGATTTGGGAGACGGGAATTGATGTACTTGAGGCATGAGTTCTTTTTCTATAATATCTACAATGTTATGCAGGTATTTGTTGAAGGTTTCTAATTAAAATTTTATTTGTCGATCAATTCAAGTTCAGTATCAAGAAGTATTCCTGAAACCCACATGAGCAGTGTATTTAATTCAACTCAACTATGCCTTTATCCCAAAAATTTTGGATCAGCTATATATATTCTCTTTCTCCACTCTAAACGATTTTGGGTTAAATCTTCAAAAATGTGTAATGCTTCTAAGTTAATTTGTACTACTCTCCTCAAAGTCAGTTTAGGTCTACCCATTCTTTTCTTTCTATCATCTAACCTAATGTGCTCTACTTGTCTAACTTGAGCCTCCATATGTCTACGCTTCACATGACCAAATCACCTCATTCTCCCTTCTCTCAACTTATCCTCAATTGGCACCACTCCTACTTTTTCTCTAATACTCTCATTGCGGACTTTATCTAGTCTAGTATGGCCACTCATTCACTTTAACATTCTCATCTCTGCAACTCTTATCTTAAACACATACGACTCGTTCAGTGCCCAACACTCACTACCATATAACATGACCAGTCGTATGGCTGTACGGTAAAATTTTCCTTTCAACTTATTGAAAATCTTGCGATCACATAAAACTCTTGTGGCATGTCTCCACTTCAACCATCCGGCTTTAATCCTATGATTAACATCCTCCTCACATCCCCTATCTACTTGAAGGATTGAGGTTAGATATTTAAAGTGATTACTTTGGGACAGTACCACTCAATTCAAACTACTTTCCTATTACCAGTTCGGTCTTTACTGAACTTGCAATGCATGTATTTTGTCTTTTTTCTACTTAAAGCCCTTTGACTCTAGAGTACTTTTTCAAAGCTTTAGCTTTCTATTAACTCTTTCTCGCATCTCATCTATCAGAACTATATCATCTGCAAACATCATGTGCAACGGGATACTCTTTTATATATGTTTTGTCAATTTATCCAAAACTAATGTAAAAAGGTAAGGGCTTACAGTTGAACCTTGATGTAATTCAACTGAGATAGGAAAATCTCTTGTGTCCCTCCCACTGTGCGCACAATAGTAGTTGCTATTTCATACATATCTTTCAACACTTGTATGTACTTAATAGATACCGTCTTTTATTCTAACACTCTGTATAAGACATCTCTTGGAACACTATCATAAGCTTTCTTCAAATTGCTAAAAATCATGTGTAGATCTTTTTTCACATCTCTATGTTTCTCCATCGAGCTTCTAATGAGAAAAATCGCTTCCATAGTTGAACGACCGGGCATGAAGCCAAATTGATTGGGAGAGATAGAAGTGTCATGACATAGTCGATGTTCCACAACTCTCTCCCACAGTTTTATAGTATGGCTCATGAATTTAATTCTCCTATAGTTTGAACAACTCTGTATGTATCCCTTATTTTTAAAAATAAGTACTAAAATACTCCACCTTCATTCATCAAACATTTTCCTTGAATTTAGAATCTTATTAAACAATTTAGTTAACCATGCCACTCTTATATCTCCCAAACAATTCCACACTTCAATTGGTATTCCATCGGGTCCACTGGCTTTACCCACTTTCATTCTCTTAAGTGCTTCATTTACTTCTAAAGATTTAATCATTCTAGTAAAATTCATATTTTTTTCTATTGCTCTGTAGTCTATATTCACGCTATTACTATTTTGACTATTATTAAAAAGATCATCAAAATAATTTCTCCATCTTTCTTTAATGTCTTCATCTTTCATCAACACTTTTTCTTCATTATCCTTAATGCACCTAACTTGATTGAGATCTTGACATTTCTTTTCTCTCCTCCTTGCTAATCTATAAATATTTTTCTCCCCTTCTTTAGTTCCAAGTTTCTCATATAATTTTTCAAAGGCTTGCGCTCTTGCTTGACTAATCGCCTTTTTTGTCCATTTCTTTACTATCTTGTATTGTTCATATGCCTCATTATTATCACACTTAGGTAATTTCTTATACCATTCCTTCTTTCTCTTCACTGTCTTTTGTACTTCCTCATTCCACCACCATCTCTCTTTTGAGGGTGATCCATGTCTTCTAAACTCTTCAAGTACTTTTCTAGCTACTTCTCTAATCTTTGATGCCATCTGTATCCACATACCATTGGCCTCCACATCCAGCTTTCATGCTTCGGAATTGAGAAGCTCTTTTTTGAACTTCACATGCTTTACTCCTTTGAACTCCCACCACTTTGTTTGAGCTACACTATTTCTTCTAACATTACTTGATTGTTCTTAAACTTGACATTCAAGATCACTAACCGATGTTGACTTGTTAAAGCCTATCCCGGAATGACCTTACAATATTTGTTAGAGCTCTATTTGTCTTCCTGGTTAAGAGGAAGTCAATTTGGCTTCTATATTGCCCACTTTTGAAAGTCACTAAATTTAACTCTCTTTTTATAAAGTAGGTATTTACTAGTATTAGGTCGTATGTCATAACAAAATTTAAGATGATTTTTCCCTCCTTATTTCAGCTACCAAAATCAAAACTTCCATGAACATTCTCATGACCTTGCCTATCACTTCCTACATGTTCATTCAAATCTCCACCGATGAAAAGATTCTCTTCATTCGGTATGCGTTGCATTAGATCATACAAATCCTCCTAAAACCTTTGTTTACTCTCACTATCTAGTCCTACTTGTAGGACATTCCTATTTGTAGGGTATAAGCACTAACTACATTTATATGTTAAATAATGCACGATGTGTTGTCTCTGAAAAGGCATTTATACTGGATTTTCTGCAACAATTGTAAAATTTTTCCTCACTGTGTATTATAGATATTACCACGAATGAGATTTTCACAGTGCTTGGTACTAAACGCATCTTGTTTGCCTCGTAGGACCATCTTGCAGCGGCACGTGATCCAAAGAGGGTGGCTTAAATCTTTGAGCTTTATATGCTTCACCTTGCTGGGCCTCCTTGGTGTTTGGGTTGATGGTTTATTTATTTGAAGTGAATTAATCGAGACATGTCAAGCATTCTTTGGCAATAATGAACTATCAGTACGATGGCATGTTTCCATGAAAATAGGATTGGAAGTTATGAAGTTGTGGGGAGATCCCGGAAGTAGATTCTGTATTTGAGATTAGCAGAGAAGTGGTTGTTGTAGTGTTTTTATTTAGCAAAGCAAGAATCAATTGTATGTTTCCCCCTCATGGATTTGTAAAGCGTTTTTTTTATTTTTATTTTTATTTTTTTATTTTTTAGTTTGTGTTGTATTTCCCCACACTTACAGGAATGCTAGTGGTACATGTTTTTGAACATAGTTAATAAAGAGACCTTCTTGTTCCTCTTGGCGTCGGTAATGTTTATTGCCACATTGCTCTAACCAGACTGTTCTTTTGTCTGCAATTGTCTAACGGTTGCGCTATGATTTGTGGCCCTGGAATTTGAAGAAGTTGTAGGCGACTAGGCATCTCATTTGAATGGGCGAATTATTTAGTTTTTTATAGTCTTAACAAATATTGAAGGGTTCAAAGGCAGGGGCGCTTATCTATGGTAAGAGTTAAAAACTTTTTTTGAGAATACATTTGCCTTGGCATGTCCTAATTTAGATTCAATCTTCATCTGTAAAATAAACAGTCTGAAGCAGAACAGAGGTGGATTATTTCTTCAACATTTTGTTTTATCTTATTAGCAAATGGAGGTCATCCTGTACACTGTAAGATGCCAAGTTACATTATGCCTAATTACGCATCAGTATCGAGTATTTACAGACTCTTGCATATACAATCAGATACTCGTGGCATTCTGGGTATGCCAACTATCACATGAAATTTTTCAGACAGCAGGATTAGCAGATGGGTCCTAAAGGTTGGTTCTAGAGGATGAATCTTGAAGGTGGCTTCAAGATTGAACTTCCATCTTCTTAGTTCTGTTTTGTTGTTTCACGACATCAAGTCGCTCAGAGGAGCATGGAGAAGGGATCTAATCACGGTAAGCAAAAACAGGATTAGCAGATGGGTAAAAATAATAGCACGATATGAACAAGCGAACAAAGCAGAGACCTGATTAAAAAGGGAGTTTAGAATGAACCATTTCTTTTCAAGGATTTTTCCACTTCTAATTATATAAACTCCCCTTCTTGTTAGCTCATTAACATATCAAGGTTTTCAAGTTATGAGTACAGGCATCTAGATATGTGGCTTCATGAATTTTATGTTTATGTGCATGTGCATGTTGGCGAGAGTGTGTGGAGCTTATGCGTGCAATTGTATAACCGTTAAAAAACAGTATAAAAACATAGTAATTTATAAGTATATTGAAAGTCTAACGGCAGCAATGCTTACCAATGCACTTCTGATAAAAAAAAAAAAAAAAAAAAGAAAGAAAAAAGAAGAAGAAAAAAAGAAAAGAAAAGAGAAGGCCTTTAAATTGTGGCATAAAGGAAAAAAATACAAGATTAATGAGCTGCCCACCTTAAAAGTTCCATTGCCATTTCATGAAAAAAAAAAAAAAAGAATTAACTGAATTTGCTATATAATGCCTTTCTAGTTTCTATCACGATAAAGGGCAGTCATGGTCTCCTCTATAGGCTTAGCCACCTGTCTGGATTGTTTTTAGCAGGAATGGGCTGTTCAGGATTGAGAAAGAAGGTTAACTAGAATGAACTAGTCCTAGATGATTTTAGGCAATGTCGGATCAAAATGGTTCAGGACCAGTTTCAGTCTAGTTCAATGGTGGTTTTGATTTTGATTTCAGTTCCTTTTTTAAACGGTTCAATTCATGTGGCATCTCTCTACATTGGATAAATCATTTTTTTTTTTTTTCAAGAAAGCAATACGATTCAAATTGGAATCAAACCACCAGGCCAAACTGTCGGTTCCAATTCAGGTTTGAGACGATGGGGGACTGAAACCAGCCCCTGAAAAATTGATCAAGGCCAGTTCCGGATTTAATCTGGGCCAATCCCGGTCCAGTTCAGGGGTTGAACCACCCCCTGGCTGGGTCTGGCATGGCCTCAAGGTGCCATCCACTCAGGCCATTGTAATTGATTGTGTCAAGCTGCAAATCTGATAATAAGGAAGGATCCAAATGATACAGAAAAGCATATACTGCAGAGGCGTGGAACTTATGTAGATACATGAATAACTAGCTGCTGCATTTAGTCAGTTGTCAAACATCACGAGTTAAGACAGAATTTGCAAATAGATAGGATAGAGTCCTGCAGGAAATAGCATTAAAATTGCAATTGGGATAAGCGTAGCAATGTCGGTCAGTGTTCTCTTCAACTTCCTTCTTTCCCTCCTTGACAATCTATGGCCGCGTAATTGATTTAATAGTAGTTCCAAACCATCCATGATGTCTACAAAGAGCAATTGGGTTCCCATCCATACATCCTTTAAAACAATTCAGTTAGCATTAAGCTTCCAAAATTTAGTAAGTTCTGTTCACTGTCAAGAAGCAGGGTTCATTTGGCTTACAGAGCTTTTAGATGCCAATTTGACACCGTATCTCCGAAGTAAACTCTCATGCAGAGGACTTGATTTGTTGGAGATGCTGGGGGCCCCTGCAAAGGTTATTACTTCTGTTGCAGCAGAGTTGCCAGCCTGCTCTTAAACGCATATAAAATAATGGTTACCAAAGAAATATATGTGCATTTACTGTGAAGAAACAGACACAACTATGCCACCAGTTGACATACAATAAATATACATGATGAAATTATGGCATTGGCATTCGTATATTTTGCATACAAGATCGTGGTGATGCATCCTGTTTAAAAATGGTTAGCCAATTTAATGATTGAGATGACTTAAGATTTTGCGCTTTATGATTTTAATACCTTGTCTTATTTCTATTTTCATCTCAAAGTTCTACTTGACACTCTAGTTTCATCACACCATCTATGTGTCAACAAACAACACCAGTTCTTCCTTCAATTGATTGACAATTAAACACTATAGCTTGTATAAATTAATTGTTATGTTGGTATTTCTTAACCAACATAATGAAACAATGGTTGTTTTAATCAAGCAGCTGTACCTTTCCCGGCTTAATTCCTCGTTGATTTTTAACTTTTATGCATCCCTGTAGCACTGGCTTCTGTTGTGCTTCCAATGCCACACAAAAATTTTCTGTGCCCTTTATTCCTACGGACAGGGAGTGATCAGAGGCACCTGCTTCTGCAATCTTCCGGAATTCACTGTAAGATAAATTCAAAAAAGTAAGTTATCTCCAACATCTCTAATGGGGTTCATATTCAATTACATTGAAAAATAAGATATTATCCAAGAGAGACAGCATACCTAGTTCTAGCATAAACTGCCAGGTAGTCTTCAAGGCAAACAGTTAACAAACTCTGGCTGAAAATTTGATAGCACCATGTTATAGAAATAAATTTGCTATTGCAATAGATGAATACTTAAACAAATAAGCTTCAAAGCTGAAGTTGACATGTTTGCAACCTTTGCAGCAAGAATTCTAGTGATTTTGCATCTAAAGGCTGTTGAGTTGAATGGCCGAAGTGAGCAAAGCCAGAGAAAACATCATAACCAACAGTAAATACTGTGGATAGGATAATCTCTTTCTCTGCTTGAATTGGATGCTGCTTTCATCTTTTCCTTTCTTGATTGCTCAGAGGAAAACAGGTGGCATAAAAATCAAGCCATCCAATTTCTTCTGTTACTAAATATAAAGATGAATTTTGCACATTAGGATATTTCAGATAATGCATTTCCAACAAAATTATGATAGGAACTTAACTCCACAAAACATGCATATGCTGATACGGTAGCAAGTTCAGGGTGAATGAAAAGGATACCACACTCCAAGTAACTGGAGGCAAAACATTTCACCTATTAGGCTATTACCGAATTTATGTTGAAAAAAAAATGGAATATTCAGCATCCATCCAAATAGAGAGATTACTTGAGGAAGTCTAACCTGCTCATCCAGATCCTTAACATTCATTCTTGACAAGAATAATCTAGTATTTCTTCCCAGAAACGCAAAAAATCCAAGAGTAGCCAAACTCCCTGCCTGAACCTGTTGAAGATTTATAAGAGATCCGGTGTTTAAAATGCCAAAGAAATGTAGTTTAACTAATGCTAGAAATTCCAAACTCTTAGAAGTTCTCAATGTTAGAAACATGATCCAGAATTTATACAAATCAGATATGCATAGTTACAAGCATCAAATCAGGATTTGTATTTTACCAATATATTTTGTCTATAACTCATCTACTGGAAACGAATTCTGTCTTCTACATAAATTTTCTGTTAAATACATGAAGGTACAATAAATTACAGCTGCTCAAAAAATTATGGAAAAATTGTATCAGAAGATTTTCATGAATCATAGAATTGACCTTTTCATTGGAGTTTTTTATGCCTTTAACCACCATTTCTCTGCAAAATGCTGCCGAGAGTTTTCGCTGAGCCAGCCCAATCCAGAACTCTAGTTCTTCAATATTGTTGCAAGGCAGAATCTTTGCTCCAAAATGGGATAGGAAGTTGAGTTCAAATCCAGCCTCAGTTGCTAGCTGATGCAATTTCTCCACTTCTACAAGACTGTATGAAAGATCCATGAGCTCTACTAATACATCCTCAATTGACAATGTAAACATAGGACAGAAATTCTTCCAGAACCCAGCTTTCCAACAGCAGCACAGCAGCACAGCAGCTTATTGCTGCAATGATTCCTGCAACACCACTGAATACATGTATCCATGCAACTCAGTGACGACAGGTAAACTGCAACCAGTTAAAAGCAAAGAGTCTTTGAACAAACCTTCCCGCATATTCCATGACCACTTCTTCAGCAAGGGAATGAAAAAACTGCAATACGAGGCAATTCCACCACTCTAAACCATTGTACCAAGTCTGGATGCTGCATTTTCAACTGACTTTCAATGTACTCACCCACCAAGTTTATCTTTGGGGTCAAGCTAAGCACATGAAGAAGCAAAAGCATTAGGCCAAGTTGCTATCTTGACTATCAGCGATTGCACTAATATGAAGAAATGTCACAATGATACTGCATCAGAGATACATACTACATCTAGGCCACATTTAAACTTGCCATTTGGCTTTACTCCAAAAAGTTCCCGAATGAAATTACTCTCTCAAAGGTTAGTATCAAGCTAAAATATCTTATGTACGCATTCAAGATTAGATAGTTATCTTCTAGTTAAACATCAGTCACTGTAAATTATTTAGTTTAAGTAATATAACATCAGGGTTTAATTTGTATTTGAATAAAAAATTACTCACATTTCTTTAACTGGGGATCCATTGTTGTGACGATCAAGTGAAAGCAACATCTCTACTTCAATTGCCATTTTCAACAAAGGAAAAACAGCTACCTGGACAGCCACAATAGTCAATGATCTTGTTCCAATTTTTCATGTGTTCTAATGATTCATAAAGATTGTTTGACCTCCACTCAGTTAAATTTATATCTCTGTGACAATTGTTAAGGCAAAGAACAAAATATGAGCAGAAACATGCGAATGGATGTGCAATACGTAGAAATTATAGTAAATAGCCTAGATTAGAACATCAGAAATAACCAGAATTTCATTATAAGCAAACATAATTGCATGATAGTCCTAAATTATCGAATTTATAAGCCAAAAAATAGAGAAATGCTAATGCTTTGATACGCTAGGCACATACTTGATAAGAAATGCGTTTATGCCATTCATGGACATCCTTCCCATTCCAAGCCATTGCAAGCGCTGCATTTCTTCCTGGCAGTTCAAGTGACTGAACTGCAAGTGAAAAGCTTGCAGCAGATTCATGCAATACCCATAAAAGACAATTTACACGACTGAACTCCATTTCGTTATTATCAGCTTTAGCCACAGCAGCACTATTGTCACCATTAGTTTCTTCAGCAGAAGCAGAAGAGGCCATAGATGGTAATGCTTTCAAAGAAGAACAATTTGAAGAAGTGCAACGTGCAAAGAACAATCTAAAGGTACCACTATTCTTCAAAAAAAGAAAATCTCCAAGTTTCTTCGCATTTAATTTTAATTTGGGTACATCAGCCTTGGTCCTTTTGGTTTTCGGTCCAAAAGACTTCCTGTAATATCAAGAGGAGAACCAATCAATGATAAAATTTTCTGGGCTACCATCTAAAAGACAATTATGATCCTCAATTTTCTTCTAATATTGTTGAACAGATTCCTAAATGTATAAGCTTGAGAAAAACTATCAATCTAAATGCATGAATGTGGCAGAACTCAATTTATTTTTTAGTAGAGAGATTGGAGGAGTAGACTTTAACCTGACTCTACCATTCAACCATTTGACTAAGAGTTTTGTCATTTTAAGATTAAAAATTTTGACACTATATCATTACTGTAGCGTAATATTTAAATTTAAATAATTTTATAATTATAAAATACAAAATTATATTTTTAGTTTAATATTTCCCCAACCTCTAAGCTCCTGGTCAAACTGTCGTATGCATCGTCGTGTCGTTTTAGTTCTGTTTCCTCGTCCATGCTAGTCAAAGCTCCCTTTCCTAAAGCGTTTTCAGTCGAGTCCCATGTAATCAAATCTCTCTCTCTCTCTCTCTCTCTCTCTCTCTCTCTCTCTCTCTCTATATATATATATATATATGAGCTGAACGATGGAGATTGAGAGAGAGAAAGAGGCAGGATGTGAGAGAGAGAGGGAGATAGAAAGGGTTGGACTTGGACGGCAGAAAAATCTGTTAGGAATTTTTCTGGTATATGTTCTGTTTCTGGTATATTGTGTCTTGAGGAACGGAATAACGTAAACACTAGCGTCTAAGTAATTCTTTCAAACTCTTACTAATTGAAAGCCCATGCAGCCATGCTAGTATTCAAGTTGCATTTACATTACCCAGACAAACGGACTTCCTGTATTAATGTTGTAAAACATTTCTTGCAATGCTTGATTTAACAAAAAAAAAAAAAAAATGAATCTCGCTCCCAATACATTTAATCCTGGGGATTATAATCAATATGAATCAAAACAAGAATAAGAATAGATCCAAGTTCACATTTATACAATGACAACACTATTAAAAGATTGCATACGATCAAGATAAACAATCACTTTTTTTTACCAATCTTTACACAACTCAGATATACGTACTTCTTCACACACGCACATATATATATAGGCAGAGATTGAGATTGAGAAAGCTTACGATAAGTGGAATGACTTGGGGAGTTGCAAGAAATGGGAAGACATGGAAAAACAAGATGCAGGAAAATGACAGAAAGAGAGGAAAATCTGAAGTCGTTGACCGTTTTATGCAAGAGAAACCTCTTTGGCGAAGGCATCGAGGCAGAGAGAGAGAGAGAATGGATTTCTTTATGTTTTGTTGGTGGTAGTTATAAATGCAATCTATCAGAAGTGTCTGTGGATTTCTTTGCAGGGGTAATGCTTGTGTGATTTGTGATAGCTCAAACCTTGCCTTGTTATGGGCATAGAATACAACATTGAACTTGTCTTGTAAAGATAGCCCAACTTGGTTATCCACCAAATGCTCATTGCATGCTCATAGACACAAATGATAGATTATCGTTTAATGTTTCCACCAAAAATTAGGGGAAATTGTCCTTCAAGTTTTCAACCCTCTTAGGATTTGAGAACTTGTTATCGTTTTGATGATCTTTGTTGCAGCATATTCTACACTCAAAAATTTGTCTGGCAAAATGCACAGCCTCTTGAATCAAGCTCAAACTTTGCTAAAATCATCATCGTGAATTACAAAGAAGGTTCAATGTCTCATATTAACGGTCAAAGTCTTGGTTATAATTACAAATTGCTTAGTGATGAATGATTAGGTAAAGGAAGTTGTTAGGAAATTATTAGATAAGCAATTGAAGGAATGTTTGGCCTTTGTCAATTAAAGTAGATAGATCCATACAACTTGATGTCAAAATACACAAACAATAGTTTTATGGCTTCACTCCCCTAAAGGTGAAGAGAGTTCTAATCAAACCCCCATAATGGTCCATTATCTTGGTTGTGAACAATTTATGATAAGTTTACCTGTCAAATGAATATGAATTCCTGATTAACTCTGCCAGCACTTGCATAAGCTTCAGTCTTTAATTCCAAATACATCTGTGTCCCTGTGATTATTTCCTCTTGTTGTTTCTCTCCAGAAGCTTCCAAATCAGTTACCTTTTCAAACCCAAGTTCTGACATGTCTTGCCTTGCCATCAAATTTCTGCAGAATAACAACAAAAATTTCAGGAAATGTGGCAACCCTCTATGTAACAAGAAACTTGAAGAAAACAATTGATCCAATGGTTAGAGAGTCTATATGGCAACAAACAATTGTTAACCAACATTAATTCTGCAGTCCCCACAAAATGTTATAATTCTTTCTTCCCATGCCCCTTTGAGAATAGGATGTTGCCAAATAGAATTGTAACACCCCCGGTTGCATAGCTTGGTAGATTTTACTGTTCCGGTGACCGGTGTCGATCCGGACAATTAAGGGGATTAGGACCACACTTAAGACAACTTAAGAAGCCATAAACACAAATAATTAGTAATGTTTAATTAGTTGACTATAAATAAGAAAAACAGAACATAAGAAGTTAAACGAGCCGAGAGTCACAGCGATAAGTGACCTCCTCGGGAACGACTGCGAAGTCGTTTTAAACTCAAATTTCGAACCGTAAAAAGTGACGCTGCGGTCCTTAGGACCCTTATGGACACTGTGGAAAAGAGAAAATCATGAAAAAGAACTGTTAAGTCAGTCAAATAATTAGGTCAGGGAGCCGGAAGAAATATTGGATTATTTGCAAACCGGGTTGAACCGGCGAGGGGCAATTTGGTCAATTGAACCCGAGAGCTGACTCCTGACCTAACTGTCCAATAAAATCGGAGAAAAGAAAATTTCGGAATCGAGAATTAAATTAAAGAACTAATAGAAAAAAAAAAAAAGAGATGAAAATGAAAAAGTCAAAAGTTATGACATCATGGATGATGTCATAACTAAATTAATAAATTGAATTTTTTTAATTGGGATTTTTTTTGTGGTCTTCCATAAATTAAATTAGATAAAGGAAAAGGAAAAAAAAAAAAAGAAACAAAGTCCTTCTTCCCTAAGTGGACGTCCACCACTCTCACTCTCCCTCTCCATTTCTAAACCCCAATTTCTCCCTTAATTATTCCATAAAAACTTGATAACCTCACTTGAGAAGAGGATTGAGCAAGAAAGAAAGAAAGAAAGAGGAGTGGGATTGAAGATTGAAATTCAAAGTTTAAGGTTAGTGAATTTAAAATTGAAAATTATGTTTAATATTTGTGTTCTTGTTGTATGTAACTTAGATCTTAACTTAAAATGAAATGAAATTAATTGTAGGAGGACTAAACTTGGATTTTGATCAGCTAGGGTTTGATATGGTAGTGCATGAATTTGATTAGATTATAAGTGTAGGCAAGCTTATATGAAGGTAGATGTGATGTTGGTATGCTTAAATGTGATTAAATGAAACAATTTAGTGTGGTTAGGGTTTGTGAACCAAATTTTGGAGAAATGCTTAAATGATGACTTTGGTCCATTGTGAAGTGAAATAATGGTCAATTATGACCAAATGGATTGTGTGGGAATGGTAGGAAATTAAACCAAATTTGTAGGTCAATGGTCATGCTGCTGGCAGCATGACCAAACCCACTTTGAAGGACCAAAACTCAAATTTTACAAGTCCAATTGATATGCCACCAATTGAAGATGAAAATAGACATAAAAGAGCACAATTTTCATTAAGGAACCATGGCCAAAAATTGACCAAAACTTGGTGAAACAATTGACCAAAGTGAAATGATAGCAGACTGCCACTGCACCAAACTGACCAAATGAACAGTTCATTTGGTCATAACTCGAGTTAGACAGGTCAAATTGACTTGAAATTTGGCCAGGGGTTAGAGGGCATATAGACCTAAAACTTTCATGAAGAACATCACCCCAAATTGTGCCATTAACCCATTCAAATAATTGAGCAAAGTTAAGTTACCAAACCTGCAACTCTGCAGATTTTCAGTTGAACAGTAATGTTTGGATGGCTATAACTTTCTCTAGCAAATTCGGATTTAGGCGATTCTTGAACCGATGGAAACCTAATACATAGTAGAACATTTCATATGAAGAAAGTCAGACCCAAAATACCATTGTGAACAGTGTGAACAGTAAACTTATTTTGGCATTTTCTATGAAGAAAGTTTTGCCAAATTCCAACAGTAGATTGACCAATAGAATAGTGCAACTTAGAACTCCAAAACCGAAAATTGGCAATTTTGCCAAAATGACCTAAGTTTTGAGAAAATAACCAAAACCAACAAGTTTAGTGACCAAAATGTGGTATGTGGGTGAAGTTGGAATTCCCATACCTATTAAGCCTTAGAAAGTCAACTATTTGACTTGAATAGTGCAGTGAATAGTAACCCGAAACACAAAAATTTCGAGAACGTCGAATTTTACACGTTAGAACCAAGTAAATGTGAAGTTAAATTTATTTTGGATTTGTGTTAAGTTCTAGTACTGAAACATTGTAAAATTGTGTGTTTCAGTTGAAAAGAATATCGGGAAGGAACCCGAGGAACAGAGTCGAGGCTAAGAGGCGACTCGCTTGAGGTTTGTGCACAACATCACCATGTTTTAAAGTTTATTGATAAAGTGAATGAAATATGTATTTTACATTTGCTTCGAATTGTTGAAAATTTATTTGTGACATTATTTATGATGTTTTGACTTAAATTGTTGAAAGTTATTGTGTATATTTGAAATGAAAATGTTTAGCAAATTGTTAAGATAAGTTTTGAAACCACAGTGTCATGACCATATATTTGAACACCTCACTAGCATGACTAGTGGGGGTAATTAGTTTCGAATTTTGATTCCTTCTCTGGAGAAGTATTGAGGTGTGCCAGTAGAAGAGGATGTGAATGGATATCCATATATTTGAGCTAGCTAGCCTTGTGATATGATTTCTCTTTAGCCTCTGGCTATTGAGATTCTATTTATTTCGAATGGCATGATCTAACTGTGGGTTTTATGAAATGTGTTTTGATACTTTGAAATGAATCTGATTTGCATTAAAATCTCATAATTTATGTTTTTGTGTTTAATGCTCATGTTTAGTCAAATTTTTGAATAAATGTGATTTAAGTTTTGCATAAAAATTATTTTAGTATGTTGTGCACCACTGAGTCCTAGTACTCAGCGATAGCTTCTATTGCTGTCGCAGATACAGAGACTAGAGGAGCAGCAGACTGAGCTGCTGAGGATTAAGGATCGTTCTGCTTTGAAGCTATCGGGTATAATTTATACCCTGATCGTAAATATTTATTTTGATGTATGTAATGCACAGAAATGTATGGACATGTGAAGATGGGTTTTGAGCAGCTTGTATAAAATCTGTATAAAATTTGTAATAAACTTTAGTTTGGATTTTCTTAATGTAAATTTTTGTATGATGAATACATAAATTGTTTATCTTTAAAGAAATATGAATGTATGAAATTGATTGACTGTACCTTGAGGACTATTGAATTTTGAACTTGAGAAATTTATTGAAATGATTGTGAAATTGATTGAGTTTGATTGTGAAACCGAAGTAGTGGTTGAGAAAAACTTCTAGAAGTGCTTTTTACAGGTATTTGAAGAACTGTTTTCTCAAAATACAGAGGAAACTCTGTCAAAATTTTTATAAAATTTGCGGAAAAATAAAATGGGCCAAAATTTCCAACTAGCTTTCAACTTAATTACATGTTTTAAATATTTATTAGAAATGTCACCACTTATCAAAAAGAAGAAAATTGTTTTAAAATCCCTTGTAGGGTACTTAATTTGTTATCGGTAGGTGAAGTTCGGTAGTTCATTAGGTATTCTACGGGATCATGTTATGCCTTACAGAGGGGTAAGGTGTGACATGTTTTAGTGGTATCAGAGCAAGTTTTTGAAGTATGTTTTAAATTGTGAATTTGTGTTTTTTCTTTGTTAAGCATAACTGCTCAATGTCCATTTTTGTTACATATAGTGCATTACATCATGAATATAAACTAACGGAGGAAAATCTCCTTGTGTTACTTGTTCAGGAGATACCCTAACTTCAGATCGAAATGGAAGAAGGGGATCACTCAGTTGAGCAGTCTGTTGAAGTTGAGGCACAAGGGGAAGCCCCAGCTTTACCGAATGTTAGTGGGTCAAAGACCGCCCCACAAATGCCGCAGATTCCTCGCATTCGCCGCATAGATGGTCGCGATGTTTCAACAAATGGTCAGGTATGCCTGCTCAAGCTCCACCCCAACCACTGTGGCACAACCATCGCCTCCACGGACAATATGATAAATTATCAAGTATGGGGTCGCAGAATTTAAGGGTACAAAGTGGACCCTTTAGAGGCAGAGCAATGGCTTGAAAGAATGGACAGAGTATTTAAGAAGCTACATTGCCAAGATGAATCAAGTTTGAGTACTGTGTCGCCATCGCAAGGGGATGCGTATGATTGGTGGAAGACCATTCCCCACAGCTTGGCTGAACCACCAGTGTTGACCTGGGATGACTTCATCAGAGAATTCAGACAGAAATACATCCCAGATGCATATGTTGACTAGAAACTGCAAGAATTTTTGGGTCTGAAACAAGGAAATCGATCGGTGGCAGAGTATGAGAGGGAGTTCTCCCGCCTGAGTCACTATGCGGGGAGTCTCCTTACTACCAGCAAAGCAAGGTGCAAGAGATTTGAGACGGGTTTGAAGCCCAGCATAAGGATGCAAGTTGTGGGATTCCGACACAGCAACTTCTCAGAGCTTATGTCTCAAGCACTTGAACTGGAGAGAATTGAATCAGAAGCAACCCCAAGGAAAGAAAAATCAGAAAAAGCTGAGAAATCAAAAAAAGACAAGGGGGAAAAATCAGTTGAACAAAGTTCTGGTGCTACCTCTGGAAAGAGAAAGAAGTTTAGTGGACCCAGCAGGGGTCGAGGTGGAAGATTTGGTAGGGGCCGATTCTCCGAACTGAGACCCCCTAGGTCTGGTCAGCAGTCAAGCAGGGGTTCACATTCTGCCCACCCCTGTGAGACTTGTGGCAAGATTCATGGGGAGGAGTGTTATTGGGCCACTGGAGCCTGCTTTAACTGCGGAGGCAAGGGCCATATAGCTAAAGACTGTACTAGTGCTCCGAGATATAGTCCAGCTCCTACTACTGCCGAGGGATCTATTCAGTCCCGCTCTCGAGGTTCACGGGCCGAGAGAAAGAGGCAGAGGTAGAAGCACTGCTTCAGGCAGTCAAGGCACAGTTGGTCAGTCAGGACAAGGAAATGCTTCGACTAGAATCTACACTATGAGACAGCGAGAAGAGGCTGAGACTTCTGATGTGGTAGCTGGTACATTCTCTATCTCTGATCAAGATGTGTTTGTGTTGTTTGATCCGGGTTCAACCCATTCATATGTTAGTGCTAGCATAGTTAGTTCACTTGCTGTTCTATTTGTGCAAATGGATTTTGAAGTGCTAGTAACTAGTCCGTTAGGACAAGAAGTCCGGGTCAACAGAATTTATAGAGACTGTCCTTTGGTGATCCAAGGACATGTTTTCCCGTCAGACTTTATTGAAATGCCCTTCAGAGAGTATGATATCATCTTGGGCATGGATTAGTTAGCCAGGCATCATGCCATGATTGACTGTAGACTGAAGACAGTCACTTTTGGTCTCCCTCTGTACGGTGATATGGTAATACATGGGGAGAGGCATTTATTGCCATCAAACATCATTTCGGCTACATTAGCCAGAAGAATGATCAGAAAGGGGTGTGAAGCATACTTGGCACATGTAATAGACACCCAAGTGGGGAGTCCAGCACTAAGGGACATCCCTACTGTATGTGATTTTTCAGATGTATTTCCTGATGAATTACCAGGATTACCTCCAGAAAGAGAGGTGCAGTTTGAGATTGATGTTATGCCTGGTGTGGACCCAATTTCCATAACGCCATATAGAATGGCACCTGCAGAATTGAAAGAGTTGAAAATACAATTACAAGAGTTGCTTGACAAGGGCTTTATTCGCCCTAGTGTGTCACCTTGGGGAGCACCAGTATTGTTTGTAAAGAAGAAGGATGGCACTCTCCGCTTGTGTATTGACTATCGGCAGTTGAATAAGGTGACAATAAAGAACAGATATCCATTGCCCCGTATTGATGACTTGTTTAATCAGTTGAGGGGTGCAGCTGTGTTCTCCAAAATTGACCTGAGATCAGGTTATTATCAGCTGAAAGTACAAGAGCAGAGTATTTCTAAAACTGCCTTCAGAACCCGTTATGGCCATTATGAATTCCTAGTCATGCCATTCGGGTTAACTAATGCTCCGGCTGCTTTTATGGATCTGATGAACACTATTTTCAGACCATACCTCAACCAGTTTGTTGTGGTATTCATAGATGATATATTGGTCTATTCGAGGAATGCAGAAGAGCATGATAGACATCTGCGGATTGTACTACAGATTTTGAGAGAGAAACAGCTATATGCCAAATTGTCGAAGTGTGAATTTTGGCTGA
The DNA here is from genome assembly GCF_030052815.1 of Hevea brasiliensis. NCBI lineage: Eukaryota > Viridiplantae > Streptophyta > Magnoliopsida > Malpighiales > Euphorbiaceae > Hevea > Hevea brasiliensis. The sequence continues at coordinate 104,733,837 of NC_079498.1, forward strand.
AAGAAATATCTTTCTTGGGGCATGTAGTATCAGAAGAGGGCATTAAGGTAGATCCAAGTAAAATTGAAGCTGTCCTTAATTGGAGGCCACCTAGAAATGTCACAGAGATTCGCAGTTTTCTGAGGTTAGCTGGATACTACCGTCGATTTGTGAAGGGAATATCCATGTTGGCATCTCCATTGACCAAGCTACTTAGAAAGGATGTGAAATTTCAGTGGACGGATAAATGCCAACAGAGTTTTGATGAATTGAAGAAATGTTTGACTGAAGCTCCAGTCCTGACTTTACCTACTCCGGGTAAAGAATATACAGTATATAGTGATGCTTCTCACAATGGATTAGGCTGTGTGTTGATGCAAGATCAAAATGTCATTGCCTATGCATCATGCTAGCTAAAACCGCATGAGAGGAATCATCCGACACATGACTTGGAGCTTGCAGCTATTGTGTTTGCTCTTAAGATCTGGAGGCACTATTTATATGGGGAAAAGTGTTACATTTATACAGATCATAAGAGTTTGAAGTATTTGGGCACCCAGAAAGAGCTGAATTTGAGACAGAGGAGATGGTTAGAATTGATAAAAGACTATGATTGTTTGATAGACTATCAGCCAGGGAAAGCTAATGTTGTGGCTGACGCCCTAAGTCGCAAGACTATGGCAAGTCTACAAGTTACTCCTTTGTCTATGGTACATGAGTTGAGATCATTACATGCCAGTTTAGAGATTAATGATGATGGGCAGACAGCAGTTGCATGGCATGTACAACCAGTGTTGATTGATCAGATTAGAATGGCTGCTCAGAATGATCAGAAGTATCAGAAGTTGATGGAAGAAGTTCGACAGGGCAAGAAACCAGAATTCTCAATCAGAGATGATGGTCTATTGCTACACTAGTGCAGAATGTGTGTTCCTAATGATGTTAATTTGAGGCAGATCATTTTGAAGGAAGCACATGAGTCTCCTTTTGCTATGCACCCTGGTGGTACAAAAATGTATAGAGGGCTAAAGGAGCATTACTGGTGGATGGGTATGAAAATTGACCTGAAATTTTGTCATAACTCGAGTTAGACAGGTCAAATTGACCTGAAATTTGGCCAGGGGTTAGAGGGCATATAGACCTAAAACTTTCATGAAGAACATCACCCCAAATTATGCCATTAACCCATTCAAATAATTGAGCAAAGTTGAGTTACCAAACCTGCAACTCTGCAGATTTTTAGTTGAACAGTAATGTTTGGATGGCTATAACTTTCTCTAGCAAATTCGGATTTAGGCGATTCTTGAACCGATGGAAACCTAAGACATAGTAGAACATTTCATATGAAGAAAGTCAGACCAAATTATGAACTTAACTTAATCAAATTACTGACCAAAGTTGGATCAAAATCTGCCAGACCCAAAATACCAGTGTGAACAGTGCACGTGAACAGTAAACTTATTTTGGCTATAACTTGAGTTACAAAACTCCGATTGAGGTGATCCAAAAATGAGAATACACTTAAGACAATAAAGAAAATTTTCTATGAAGAAAGTTTTGCCAAATTCCAACAGTAGATTGACCAATAGAATAGTGCAACTTAGAACTCCAAAACCGAAAATTAGCAATTTTGCCAAAATGACCTAAGTTTTGAGAAAATAACCAAAACCAACAAGTTTAGTGACCAAAATGTGGTATATGGGTGAAGTTGGAATTCCCATACCTATTAAGCCTTAGAAAGTCAACTATTTGACTTGAATAGTGCAGTGAATAGTAATCCGAAACACAAAAATTTCGAGAACGTCGAATTTTACACGTTAGAACCAAGTAAATGTGAAGTTAAATTTATTTTGGATTTGTGTTAAGTTCTAGTACTGAAACATTGTAAAATTGTGTGTTTCAGTTGAAAAGAATATCGGGAAGGAACCCGAGGAACCGAGTCGAGGCTAAGAGGCGACTCGCTTGAGGTTTGTGCACAACATCACCATGTTTTAAAGTTTATTGATAAAGTGAATGAAATATGTATTTTACATTTGCTTCGAATTGTTGAAAATTTATTTGTGACATTATTTATGATGTTTTGACTTAAATTGTTGAAAGTTATTGTGTATATTTGAAATGAAAATGTTTAGCAAATTGTTAAGATAAGTTTTGAAACCACAGTGTCATGACCATATATTTGAACACCTCACTAGCATGACTAGTGGGGGTAATTAGTTTCGAATTTTGATTCCTTCTCTGGAGAAGTGTTGAGGTGTGCCAGTAGAAGAGGATGTGAATGGATATCCATATATTTGAGCTAGCTAGCCTTGTGATATGATTTCTCTTTAGCCTCTGGCTATTGAGATTCTATTTATTTCGAATGGCATGATCTAACTGTGGGTTTTATGAAATGTGTTTTGATACTTTGAAATGAATCTGATTTGCATTAAAATCTCATAATTTATGTTTTTGTGTTTAATGCTCATGTTTAGTCAAATTTTTAAATAAATGTGATTTAAGTTTTGCATAAAGATTATTTTAGTATGTTGTGCACCACTGAGTCCTAGTACTCAGCGATAGCTTTTATTGCTGTCGCAGATACAGAGACTAGAGGAGCAGCAGACTGAGCTGCTGAGGATTAAGGATCGTTCTGCTTTGAAGCTATCGGGTATAATTTATACCCTGATCGTAAATATTTATTTTGCTGTATGTAATGCACAGAAATGTATGGACATGTGAAGATGGGTTTTGAGCAGCTTGTATAAAATCTGTATAAAATTTGTAATAAACTTTAGTTTGGATTTTCTTAATGTAAATTTTTGTATGATGAATACATAAATTGTTTATCTTTAAAGAAATATGAATGTATGAAATTGATTGACTGTACCTTGAGTACTATTGAATTTTGAACTTGAGAAATTTATTGAAATGATTGTGAAATTGATTGAGTTTGATTGTGAAAACGAAGTAGTGGTTGAGAAAAACTTCTAGAAGTGCTTTTTACAGGTATTTGAAGAACTGTTTTCTCAAAATACAGAGGAAACTCTGTCAAAATTTTTATAAAATTTGCGAAAAAATAAAATGGGCCAAAATTTCCAACTAGCTTTCAACTTAATTACATGTTTTAAATATTTATTAGAAATGCTCACCACTTATCAAAAAGAAGAAAATTGTTTTAAAATCCCTTGTAGGGTACTTAATGAGTTATCGGTAGGTGAAGTTCGGTAGTTCATTAGGTATTCTACGGGATCATGTCATGCCTTACAGAGGAGTATGGTGTGACAAGAATTGTGGATTGGATTTGTAATCAGATAAAAGATTTGAATTTTAGAATTTAAGCAAAAACCAAATGAATTTAGTTGTACAAGATAAAACTTTTACCAAGAGCATAAACATCCATATCTATTAGAAGTATTTTATAGTAAATGGACAAGCTTACTTTTCCATGCGGCATTCCAGGTATTTTTTGGAGAAATGTCTACAGTTTTCAGATTGATGGCCAGAAGATCTGAGGCAATTAAGGTAATCTTTCTTCTCCTAAAACAACAAATAAGGAACTAAGAAAACTCAAATATAAGTAGGGAAATTAAATAATGATGATAGGCCTAAATTGATAATACTACTGGAATATTAAAACTCAAGTTATGTCCATGTTTATCTTCAACACCACATTAGCATGAACACACACCACACACCACATTGGATTATGGTTGAAACAAAATGAATAATTTATGAAAAAGCACATAATTGAAAAAGAGATCAATATTCAAGAATTTTTAGACCATTAGCCTGCGATAATAAGATCAACATTTCTCTCTAATCCATTAAACAAGCAAGAAATTGTTTCTACTACAAAATAATAAATTTATGGGGGCTTTAAAAAAAAATTACCAAGTCACATTCATGCATGTGGTCCAAAAGGAACACTCCTTTTTCTGGGGGTACAGGTCTTAGTCCTCTATTTCCACCAAATGAACCACCTGCCAAAAATTCCTACCTTTGTAAGAATACAGAGTGAATCCGTGAAATACAGCAAGTGAAAAAGGTCTCCATTTCTCTTTCTTCTCTAGAGGTAACCAAAATTCGAACATCAAAAGAGTTGAAATGTTAGCTTTGATTTCAATGGATCATTGCCCTGGAGAATAAAAATGTGTTATCACAACATATAAGGTAGGTTAGGCATACCCAAGATAAACAAATCTTCAAACTTGTTATCTTACCCCAACAAGTGCAGGAGGGCAGTTTTTCTCAATTCGGGCTTTCAGTGGAGAGGAAACAATGTCTCTTTGTGCACTTGCCTGTTGCTATTATATGATTTTCCATACGAATCCCACCAAGATATAAATAAACACTCAAAAAGATCTTTGATCAAGATTTTTGTTTTTGTTTTATTGGGATTGATCTTTGATCAAGTATACCAATCACAGAATTAACACAATCTTGAATTATCCATCCATCTAACAATTTGGGGAATAATTACACAAGGAACACTCTTTCAGAGATTTCTTGATAACCCTAGTTCTTATTTCAACAAGACAGCAAACAGAAAACATAAAAAGGGGGGAAACATTTGCCCAATCAGATGCACATATAAAGTAGAAACACTAGCAGAGCTTTTGTTTCACTATTAAGAAAAGGGAAAAAAAAATTGCTAACAAATACCTGGTAAAACAGAAGATTGAAGTTTGCTTAAATGAAATAAGCCAATTCATTCATGAAAAGATTGATAAGAATAAAATGCGATTGTACCAGCACTCATTGGAATTATTTTGATGCTTTTTCTGCTGCGTGTTTAGGTTTTGCAATCCGGTTGAGTTGGGGCGGGTTACAATTTTTATCCAAAGTCCAATCCAATGAGTGACAACCCAGGATCCAACCCGACATCTGACCCAAATTGGTAACTCCGGCCTCTGGCTCTGGGAGTATCGAAACGGCACCGCGTATAAACATTTCATACAAATGTTGAATTCGTGCTACATAAATAAAGAAATTATCGTACAAATTCCATTCTAGAAATAAAGATTAATGTGCCCTATTTTTTTTTTTTGTACAAGTGGATTAAATATTAGAAGATTCAAACCTGACATCTATCAAATTATTTATGCCTTTAATCAGCAAGACGACTTCAAACCTGATATCTATCAAATTATTTATGCCCTTAATCAGCAAGACTGCGTAGTGATAGGCTGATGTGCTTGTGTATGCTTGCAAAGAGAGAGATGCTCATAAGAATGTCACTGATCTCAAATTGAGAAGGGCATAAAGGAAAAATACAATCCATCAATGTCAAAGAAAAGTGAAAAAGATTGGAAATATATACATTTATTTTTCTTTTTCTTTTGACAGGATTACAATATTTCAAAGAATACAACTAGTGGGCAGCAGGGACCAACTCAGGCTAGTCAACCATATACTACCGCATCAAATTTCTATAAAATTGTGTATGTTTAAAATTGAAATTAAATTTGTTGATACAATCGTCTACCACCAAAAACTGGACTTAAAGCTGCCTATTCATGGCTACCTTGCTGTACTCGTTGTTCTGACTGAAGCTTAGCCTGTATACAAGTCTGCAGTATGAGAAGCTATCCAATCTGTGAAGCTGTGGTGACAGTTGGCAGTTTAAGTGGATGAGGATTCTGAATCACAACTACAATTGAATCCATGGAGCTTTTGTCACAAGATGAAGAAATTGGCTGCATATGTACAAAGAATATTTCAGTACACGCCACACAAGCCAACAGAAAATTAAATAGCAATCCTTGTATGCTAGACAACTTGAGAGTGAACGAATTGTTTCAATTTTCTATCAAGAAATGTACTCCCAAGCTCTTGTTTATCACATTTGGATTCTGATCGCTCTTGATTAATATATCTTCTTTAATCTCCAAAAACAAAAAAGGTTGGAGATGATTTGAGGATGAGATGAGTCAACATATACAGGTATAAGAAATGTGCTTTGTTCAAACTGTCACAGAATTTTGGATGGACAGCTATAAGACCATTAGGTGATACAGGTCTAATGAAATTTACTTACCACTCCAATGTGCCATTCATTACAATTAAAATCTTTAAAAGTTGTGGCATCCATTTCCTGCAATAAAAGACTTGGGATTATTTGAAAAGAGTAAACACATTAATGAAATCAAGTCTAAAAGTGAAAGGTACATGGTTTTCCCTTTCTAAGTGTGCATCTTAGCAGGCTGGTCATCACATAAGTAAGAACTGTCTGGAAACAGTATTCCACAAAATCCAAGGTGAAATATATAATCTGAGATGTAAACACCTACGCCAATCTATGGCATAACTATGAGGTAAATAGAATCGTCAATAGGCTAAACAGAGCACTCATCTTATCCACATTGTTGGAATAGAGAAATGATGACACAGATGATACAGATGATATAGCAATATGCAGCATTTTGAAACCAAAATTATCCATGCCAATTCCAGCCAAATCCAAAAGCTCATACTGACTGTTACTATACCAGGAACATAATGGCTATGTATTGGGAAAGAATTAAATAACCAGGACTGAATGGCTCCATTACAGCCAAAATCAACCCTTTTATGCCATGAAAACTAAGACTGTCCAGGTGAGGAAATTGATTTTCCCAACCTACAGATCTCAATATCTACTACAGCAGGGCAAAATATCCATTAGCAAAACTTATTGGAGTATCTTCTTGGTGAGGTCCAACTATGGGAAACCACTTACAATACTGTAAACTGGAGGCACCATTATATCTCCTTCAGATTTTATGGTTGGCATCACAAAGAATCGTGGTGCTAAGCCTTGTGACCTAAAAGTCCACCTACAAGAGAGTGTGAAATAATAAGTTAGTGATTGAAATAGATAAAAACCAAACTCAGGTAAATGGTATATGATATACTTCTATTTGAATGCAGCTACTAAAACAAACCAAAGGAGCTCACACTTACATAATTGGTTTTTAATACATACCCGATGTATATTAATATGCAGAACTGAGCCCATTCTTTAACTAACAAGCGTAGCCAATAATTTTCTGAAGAGGTATCGACATTAATGTATATCTGAAAATCAATATGCTTAGTTGTCTCAACAATCATGCTCATCACATATTCCAAAAGAGTACATAAAAGGACAACTGACAGATTCATACCACAGTTTCAGCCATGGCTACTATTTGCATTGCACCCTGAAATTTCCTAGACAGTGAGACAGAAAATGTTTAAAATTATCTTCTCCATTAAACACAATGTCAATTCTACAGTAAAAAATAAAAAAGAAAAGGAATTAGAACTCTAATAAGCAATGCATACTTGAACATAATGTACTTTGTATACACTGCATCATGCATTTCTCGAACATCCTCATCCTCTATAAAGGTTAACTGTTCCCTCAAAACTGAAAGATTTTGAGCTATCTGGCGGAAAATCAGATAGAATGAAATTAAATAATTCAGCAGCAGCAGAACCTGCATATTGAAAGAAATCAGTGTTTAATTTATTGTAGGCAAATCAGAAGGGAATAGTAATTCCTCAAAATCAGAAAAGCATAGTAGTTACTGCCAATCTAATAGCAAAATACAATAACTAGTCAGGATACCTACTGTGAAATATGGTACAGAAGCCCTGTACCCTACAAGAGTCAAGTAAAAGACACAGCCAAGTGCAGCCGTAGCACGGCGCTCAGTTGCTGAAAGGCGCTCACACATGATGCAGTAACCATGAGAGATGAGCAAGAAGGACACAAAAGAAGCTGTTTGGAAAAGCACGCCAGTTATATACACCCCAAATGACAACCAAAGTGAACATATTTCATGGTAAAAGCATGAATACCTGCAAGAATGTTGCTTTGATAATTAATACAGAATCTTTCATAAAGAAGATTTCAAAAGTTGAAATAGTTGAGAGAAAGTAGAGGCATGCACTTTTAACATCCTTCAGTTCATAAAATTCAAAGCTACCCATGAAGAAAGCAACCTCCAACATAAGAAAATAATATATCCTGTACTGGCTCTCAAATTTAATGGCTTCAAGAAACCCCTTAACTTCCTTCTCTTTTCTACTCTAAGATACCTTGTGAGTCCAGTCAAATTGATGAAGATGCAACGATGAAACTTGCAACTATTTGGTTCTTTTGAATATTAATTTTGACTATTTTAAACACCCTAGACAATGTACCACACCTCCTGCTCCTCAAATGGTAAAAAATGTTTTTTTGTTTGGATTTGGTTTTACAGAAACTTCTGACAAGATGTTAAACAGGGCAAGCATATTGTTGAATAATCCCAGATGCTGAGATCCCATAGTCAAATACTTTCTCTGCATCTCAGATAATGCATGCAAAAGTCCAAAGATACTCATTATGCATTTGTTCTTAGCTAGATAAGAGTCCAGCACTCCAGCATAAATAATTCCATTACTTGCTTCGAAAAGGTGTATCCAAAATTTTATTTTTATTCAGATCTCTTTTTTTGGCAAAAGAGCTAAGTGTAACTGATAACATCATGAAAAATAGTATCACAAAGATATCATCTATCCCATTTGGAAACCTAAAATGTGTTCACTACTTTCTTTTACAATGGAAAATCTAGATTTTTTTTTGGAATAAAATTATCTGTATTTTATTTCAGCTACAATGAGAAAACCTACCAGAAAAGGAATGAAAGCATGAGCTGCAAAGCAAAACCTACCAGAAGAGGAATGAAAGCATGAGCTGCAAAGCTTTGATCAGAGGCACAGATGCCAGCGTCCACTGAAGGTTGTTCATCTGTTCTAGCATAATCATAATGTAAAGGACACAACTATAAACAAAATTGATCATTTTTTCCTAAAATTAAATGAAGAAATCAAAATGCAACACAAGCTGAGACCACTGTAATGAAACAAAACAAATTAATCTCATAACAATAATTATCGTAACAGAAAAATGCAAGCAAAGAAAGGAATTGAATTGGGAACAATAGACACGAGAATAAGCTGCTTCGAAGTGGCAGGGGCCACATGGAAGCATCCCTTCCAGATGTGAAACGAAATGCAATGTCATCAGCTTTAAAAGAAAACAAAAGAGCTAACAAACTCAATGAAGCCTAATTCAATGCATTTAATTTCCTTTCTATAAGAAAATTCCCCATCAACTTAAACAAAGAGAACGCACAATGATACAAACCAATTTCCGAAAAGGTAAACAAAATAAAATACTACCACTGTTTGATTGCTGGGGAAGTTTTTAATAAGAAAATAAAACAGTATAAAACTCTAGTAAAATTTTAGCTGTTCTTCTCAACCAAGCTAAAAAAGAACCCCATTCTCCACACTAAATTTGAGGTTATTGTTCTCTTCAGTCAAAAAGTATCTGATAAACCAAAATTCAATATGGGTTTTTATTTTCTTCTTCTTTTTTTTTTTTCCTTTCTGCATTCAAAGCAACCAAACAGACCATAAACAAAAACTTTAAACCAGAAACACTGCATATAAATAGTCCATAAATCAAACAATTGAGTGAAACCAATCTCAATCATCAGTTATTATTGAAATATCTAGGAATTAAATAAAAGTAAGAGAGTTAAGGACCTGAAAGTGGCGGTTTTTATAGGTGTTGATAGTCCAAGAAAAAGCAGAGAGCAACCAGATGGTGAGTAAAGCGAGGTACACTGAAGGAAGAGGCCGATACGACTCGTCGAGTTCGAAGCGAAACCGCTGAATACCTTCCGGTGAATCCATTTTAGAAACTGAAATTCAGTTCAAAATTTCGGATTTTCAGTTTACGGTATGCTTTTATACGATAGGGTCAGGCGCTGGCTTGGCTTTATTTTTTCGATTGGGATGCTAAATTACAATTATGTACATCGACCCAACTTCAAATAACAGTCGTAATCTTTGAATGATTTTTCCTATTTTCTCTTCTAATATTTTATTTTAAAAATTATATTTTTTTAATTTAATTTAAAATTTTCATATTTCTTAAATGGTATAAATTCATTCTCATAGTATAACGAGTCCAATGATCTTAAAGGGCTTATTCGCTGCTTTGGCCAAGAATTAATTAATGATAGATATTCATAGAGGCGTAAATGAAAAGATGATGGACCATGCATTGAGGGAAATGAAGTTGGTGAGAATAAATGCAAAATGCAGTCATGCAACAAAACCACTCCCCCATATTGCTCACCTCATCTCCTCATCATTTGGCAAATTTTTGGAGGATCAACTAAATCATCGTCAATATTCTAAATAAATAAACAAATCATCAAAAGATTTTATACCCTTTTTCCTCTCTCAAATATTAATTAATTGTACATATTATAGAAAAAATAATTAAATCTAATTTTACCCTAAAAATTAATTCAATAAAAAGTAATTTGTCTAAATTTTGAACAACATCTAAATGAAGTAAATAGACTTTGATACGGTAAAGAGAAAATATTAACTCAATCCCGAAAGCTAACTCACGGATGAAAATTTGTCCAAATATTATATATAACACAAGTATTTTATTGCAAACCAATGTGAGATAACAAAATTTCTTGAAATGAGTGTTCAATCCAATGTTAAATTATATATATATATATATATATATATATATATATATATATATTAAATATTAAAAAAATAAGCGATATTGGATTTGATTTTATGAAAATAGTAGAAATTTATAATATAAAATTGTTCACAATTAAAAATTCTTAGGCAGTGTAATAAAATTATGGAATATATATAAAAAATAATTATTTAAGTAAATATATACGCAGACCAACTACCATGCAAGGTTTAGGCAACTGGCTTTGACCTTCTCGATGACGTTATTAATTCTTTAGTTTTAATTTTGGATCATCAAGTAAGGTAACATTAGGTGAACAAACTCATTAACTAAAATTAGTTTCCTTCTATCTCACTCCCTTTATGCTCATATTTTCTTTTCTTGTTTCACCAAAATCAAATTAGCAAATCTTAATCATGCATGCATGCTCTAGATTTTTATGCCATCTTTTATACAAATTTTAATTTAGATTAAGATCTTATTAATTAGATTGAGGTAAACATAATATAAGTTTTATATTTAAATATTTTCAAATTATTTTGCAACACAGAATGATATGTTGATTCATACCCTGCTTCTAAAATTACTTAAGTTGACATATAACAATGATATTCTTTTACACTGACAATACTAATTAATTTTTTATAGATTAATAGTAGCATTAACATGTTTCTGTGTAGGATGAAGAAATAACAAGTTTCATCGTTTTGAAAGATACACACATGGTTACATCAAACATGTTTAAATCCATGAAATAACACACAACACAGAATTTATGTCAGCAATTTGAGATTGCAGACTTATACATCTGCCTGAGTTGTTTTGCCACATCAATGATTTCTGGTCTATTGTCTTCAAGATCACAGGTGCACTGAAGTGCAAGCATTGCGAAGTTCTGCAGTTGCTGCTCTTTCCCAGGCCATGGTCCCTCTTCTAAAACTGCAGGGTCTACTACAATCTCATTAAACTTTTGGGTCTCCATATATTTCTTCACACCTTGTACCAAAGAATAGTTCCCAGGAGGTGCAGAAGGAAAAGGATTTTGTACCCTTTTTCCAGTCAAAAGCGACAAAAGAACTACACCAAAACTATAAATATCCACCTTCTCATTGATAAAACTTTTCAAGAAATGTTCAGGAGCCAGAAATCCCAGTATGTGTGTGGGAACATTCTCTATGCACAATCCATGCTGCACATGGAAATGACCTTCAGGAATAGATTCAGATAAAGTAAAATCTACTAACTTGGGAACATAGTCTTCATCTAGCAAGATATTAGAGGGTTTGATATCTCTATGAATAATAGGCTTGGGGAATGCAGCATGAAGGTATGCAATGGCATTAGCTACACCAAGAGCAATCTTCAGCCTGCTTTTCCATGACAAGGGTCGAAAATTGGGTGCATGAGGATTGTATATGTGATCATGAAGAGTTCCATTCTTTGCAGACTCAAAAACTAGAAGGGGAATTTCAGTCTCCAAGCAGCATCCCAACAGTTTTAGAACATTTTTATGGGAGCTGAATTGTGATGCAAAGACAATATCTTTAATAGAATACTTTACACTCTTTCTGTTTCCTTCAAGCTTTTTCAATATAATTGGGCGATCGTGTAGAAAACCATTGTACAATTTATACAACCCATAGTCATCCCAGAAAATTCGACTTGGATCGAAGTTATTTGTGGCACTGTTTAGCTCTTGAAAAGAGAAGCTACGAATTGGATTACCTCTGCCATTATTAAAAGCGACTGAAGACTCCAATAGCATTCGCCCATTTATCATTAACGATGTCTCCTCTACCGTTTTCCTGTCTTTCTTGGGTCTGAAGCAGGCAATCATCCTGTTAGTTTATGTTCACTTATTCCAGATTCAATGATAACATTTCCTAGTTGTTTGAACTGTACACTGTTGGCCTGCGTATTTCCTGAGCGATGTTTTCAATTGTTAATCATTATGCAAAGAACCGTTCGATAAAGAAAAAACATATGCAAAGAACCAAGTTGCATTTATTTTGTAGAGGTGAAAAAAGATTAAATACCTGTCGGTGGCCGAATCAAAATAATGTTATATTTATAACCCAAAATTCTAGTTGATTTGAAAAACCTTTACCTAAGAAAAATATTTTTCATAAGATGGAGGTATATTATCTACATAGATAGAACTCTTATTTTAGTATTATTTCTAAATTGAGTAAAATTTTTAATTAAATTAAGATTGAAGTGACTAACAATATTGTGAGAAAGTTATTTGACTTTACCCATGGAGAGTGACGTCCATAGAGAGGAGCTTTCACCCATTGCAGAAAGTGGCATTGCTAATTGCTGAGGATTTAGCTTTGCTCATTAGTGAGGGACTCCTGCCAATTGCAGTCCCATTAAGGGTGTAATATTAGTCATTTTCTGAATATGTGAAAATATGTTTATGTATATTTGTTTGAGATATTCAAAATGTATTTAAAAAATACAAATGTTTTAAAAGTTTTCTTTTCTAAAAGTTTTTTTTTAAAGTATGTGTTTTAAGCAGAAAGAATTTCGGCAGCCAAAAGATGGACTTTCAATAGTCGAAATCCCTTTTTTCTGTTCAAATACTATTTTTGGACAGAATAGACATAGCCAAAAGCTTGACTTTTGGCAGTCGAAAGTCCCTCGATAGTGAGGGTATAAAGAGGGTCCTAAGCTCTTTTTGTTATCAAAACACTTAGGTTTTTCTCTTCGCCTCTCTCTCTCTGAACTATTGAAGCATACAAGGAGTTCTTTGAAGAGATTTCCTTGGGTTTTCTCAGGATATAAAAGTGGATTCTTCCATTTGGAAGTTTGGGAGAGTATATTTAAGCTTTAGGGCTCTGATTTTCTCACCTTCTAGCTTCGAAAGAAGAGATAACACACATATATATATATAATAGATAAATCCAAGCATGTTGATAAGAAAATAGGTTTTTTTGTAACTTCAATTTCATATAAAATTGTTTTTAAGATGAGATTTGGGAAGTTTATGCATTTTAGGATTAGGGTTTTGTGATTTATGTTGAAATTGCATGTTTTTAATATTAGTTTAGGCATTGCATTTTTAGTGTTAGTTTAGGCATGTTTAAGTATTATGGGTTTTAAATGGTTAGTTCCCCTTAATGGATTTGAGGGAATCCTTATATATGTTACGTTGGGTTTGGGGGAAAATTTAGGATTTGAGTTTTTGGTTAATGTATATGGGAATTAAGTATGATTTCAAGTTGTTTTAGACTCTAGAGATGTGTATATATGTTTGGTTTATGTTTTGAAACTTTGGAATGAGTTTAGAGCTTTTAAAGAGTTTGAATCTGTAGGCTTGGCAGCCAAAGCATGCAATTTTTCAAAAAATCTGAAAAGTTTTCAAGTTCGACAGCCACAATCAGCACTAGACTAAAAGGCCATCCGAAGTCCAGGACTTTAACAACTGAAGTAGGTTCTACCTGATTTTTCTCCCTTCTTTTCTAAGGTTCCAAAACATGGTTTCATGGTTCCTAAGAACCTAGAATAATATGTGTATAAGGTGTTAGAACCTTGTATAACTCTTTAGAGTCTGATTTTATAAGATTATGCTTGAGAGACTCAGAAGGTTAAGGATTCGATGATAGCTACCATTCGAGATAAGAGGTTGATAGGCTATAAGAGGTGAGTAATTCTAACCTTAATAAATGTAAACTTTTTAAATTTAATTTCTGATTATTCTCATGCATCATGTCATAATTGTTTAGGATGTATGTATCTAGAGCATGAATATGTTATATATTTGCATATTTATTGTTGGAACATTGATGGATAATAGATGACCCACTGACTCCCTATTGTTATGACTACATTATATTATGTACGCTATGGATCCATAAAAAAATCCAAGAGGTGATCTTTATGATGCCCCTAGTGCATGACACAGATCATATTTTAAGCGAAAGTCCTGAGGAGCCTTTGTATAAGCCAAGCACATTGGATATATAAGTTAAGCGAAAATCCTGAGAAGCCTCTATATGAGATAGACACATTAGATTTGTGGAGTCACTGATGACAAGTCCATCGTATGTGAAATGTTTATGATGTGAAAACTCATTTGAATATTGCATTACATATGTATGAAATGAATGATAAATTTAAAGTATGTTGGTTAGTTTACTTACTGAGCTTGTGTAAGCTTATCCCTTTTCCCTAACCCTCAGATGCAGGTTTGCAGGATTAAAAGAGTTCTTTGAAGAGAGAGTCTCAGGGGTAGCTTTAATGCTTTCTCTATGTATGATGTAAGGGTATATGGATATGTAAAATATGAATGGATAGTATTGTGCTAGTAATTATAAAAAATTGAAGTTAGGTAACATTTTAAGTGTGATTGATGATGTTTATGTTTATGTTAACTCTTTTGGGAGTATATATGCTAAACCATTATGCTTTAGTACTTATGTATATTAAGGTTCAAATTATTAGCCACTTTTATGTTAAAGATGTTTATGTATGGATAAAAAAACTAAAGTGTAATAATTTGTTATACGTTTGAGCGTTGTTAGTATAGGTGTTAAAAGTATATTTATAAGTTTTAGGCTTGCTACGAGTTTTGGCAACCTTAAGCTGATCCAATTCCTAATGTCGGTGATGGCTCTTGACTGATATCATTACAAAGGGAAAAAGGCTTCAACCTAAAGTGGAAAAAGGGTATAGAATTCAAGAGGAAATAATTTTTGTCCATTTGTGATAGGGGTCTTATCCATGTAGTTGAATTCACCCTTTATGGTGTAGCAATTGTAGTAGTAAATATATTGAGTTATGTTTAGAGGAGATTGAGACGACTAACTAATATATTTACTATAAATAGTTTTATGTAAGGATTCTCTTGGGTGTAATTGGATAATTGGGTAATATAATTTTTAGCTTGTAATTGATGATTATTTATTTGATTATAGTGGATGTAGCCCTATATTGAGAAGATAAACCACGTAAATATTAATATTTCGTGTGTTTGCCTTGTTTCTTTATAGTTTACATGTTTTCATAATGCATAACAAATACCAAAGTAACATTGAGCCCAAGAATCCTATGTACCAAAAGAAGAACACAAAGGCAGCTATAGAATCTTATTGGTTAATGGAGCTTGAAAATTTGGGAACTAGTTAGAACAGTTTCACCAATATCACATCTAGTTTTATACATTATGTATTCCTTACAAATTAGAGACCGTTGATATAACACATAAATAAAGATGATCTTTCAACACACTTGCAACAAGACATGCAAAGAAATTTCACCAAAACTACTTTCAAAACTAAATATCAAGAATTAATGAATGAGTTTACGGCTATGTTCGACAAGAGGAGCGTTTAATATTTTGACTCTACTCAAAATACTACCCATTTCTTTGATTCTATACTATTTGATAATACAGTATTTATATTTATGCTAATACTTAAAAATTGAGAAGTATTCATGAAAAATTACTCTAACTTTCTAACTTTCCTCTTAACTTTTAGATATTGAGATTGCGGGAGTTTTTTTGACTAAGGTGAAAAAGATTTTAAACAACTATATATTATAATAAAACATGCCTACTTTAAAATTACTATATAAATAGTTAATCATTAACTGTTATTAAAATAGTAAACAGTTAATATTACCAAACCGAATCTACATGTGTGATTTAAGTGGCTATTACAACCCATCATCCCATAAAACATGACTTAGATCAAAGTTATTGTAAAACTGAAGAACGCGTCCCATTATTAAAAGCAATTGAAGACTTTATTGTTAAGCAAATAGTGGTGAAAGAGAATCATGTACCTGAGGAAGGCCACATCAAATACAAGCTGACGAAATTTTGAGCCCAAATGGATATATAACAGAAAGGCAGCTTTAGAATGTTCAGCGTCTCTTGGATAATTTCCTGTCTTGGAACTACTGTCAGGTGAACTACTTTCAGTGCCTGATATCAATGAATGAGTTTATTCAAAAAGTAATCTCATATATTGAAATGATGAAAAACGTAAAGACCTGATCACCAACTCACAACCTCTAGAAGGATTGTTGAAGTTATAGTTTTTCTGGGGACAACCAAGCCCTAGAAAATTCTCACAAGTTAAATCTGGTCACCTCTGAAATTTCGAGCCCATAGACCCAAGTTGTCGACTAAGAGAGTATTTTATACGTCTAAAGTCAGCCACATAGACTTTGGGCTATCTTATTAGCGAGGCGTTAGGGTGTGTACATGTGTGACTGCTAATAAACGTATTATTAAATTTGATTTGGAGGTTGATTGACGTAATAATCGGGTTGGTGAGTAGTAATTTAATTAGTGGTTCAATAATATTTATTAAAAAATTAATTAATTATAATACTTATTCTAATAAATAAATAAATATAACTAATTAAATTTTAATTATTTAAAAAAATTAATATTTATTAAATTATATTTACATAAACTTTAATAATATTTTTAAATTTTATATAAAAATATTCGAGTAATAAAATGTATAAAAAATTCCATAAATATTTAACAATTAATCTTTTTAATGTTTATGAAATATTAGGTATTTGTTAAAAATGACATATTATTTTATAAAATTTATTATATTATTATGGAATAATAGATATATTTTGACATAATAAACATGTGACTACTAAGGCCCAATTAATATTCATTTTAAAAATTTTAATGGGATTTTGAATTTAATTCTTCTTGTTCGCACTAAAAAAAATCTCGGATTGATGAGTTGAATCAATTGGATTAATCGGTTCATATCGGTTCAATTATTGAGTCAACTATTTCATATCAAATCACTTTTTTATTTAATTTAATTATAATCTAAATTAAATTAAGATTTCATTTATTTGACGAAAAATAACTTTATATGAAAAATATTTTCATGAAAAATATTTTTTAATATTTTACATAAAAAATATTTTTTTGAAAATATTTTTCATTATTTAATTGTAATGCTAAATTAATGATATTTATTTATTTTATATATATGTGTTCATATTTTAATAAGATTATCAAAGTTTAAAAAATAAAAAATAACTTTCTTTTCACTTTCTCTTTTAAAAAATAAAAGTCATTTTTTAGAAAGAATTTAATTTTCTCTTTGACTAGAAAAATATTTTATATTGATTAATTTTTTAAAATATTTCAAATACTAAAAAATATAAAAAATATTTTTTAAAAAAATATTTTTCATAAAATAAACGAAACCTAAAATTTGATTTACTTGTTCATTCAACCAATTTAGTTCGGTTTTAATAACGACGCTAATATGCGTGGTGAGTGATGAAGTGCTTCAATAGCAAGTTAGTGAGGGTGTACACGTAAATGTGTAAAAGAAAATAATATTAGTGCTTGAGTTTTGATTCAACATAATTAAGTTTTTGAACTTTCTATTATTACTCTTTGTTGAAATCCCACTTTGATCATATACATACATACAGGAGGAGCTAAACCCAATTTTGTTGATAATTTTAGCGCTTTTTGGATCAATGATAATTTTGTATGGTATCAAAACATGTTATAGTTTGAGACTCAAAAAATATGATAAGTAACATCACAATTAATTAAACTCATGTATATTTATATTTTGGTAAAAATAACTAAAATTTTAAAGTTAATTCACGAAAAAAGGCAAAACTTTAGATAGTCCATCGCATACAATACAAATAACAATCAGATTTAAAATTTTAATTTTAATTCAATTACACTTAAAAATAGTGACAGAGCTAAAAATTTTAGTTTAAAAGGGTCCAATTAAAATACATGATTTGTTAATAAATTATTTACATAAGTGTTAATCGAAAGAATTGAATAATTAAGGATGATAATCATTTCATAACTATAAAATAAAATTTATATAAAATTATTATTAAACTCACTTAAAACTTATAAAATCCTCAAAGTCATATACTTATCAAAATTTAATAAAAAAATAGAAAAAAATTTTAAAAATCACTATTAAATTTTTGAAAATTTTCAAAATTTGAAGGGCCAAATGCCTCTCTTAGCCCACCGCTTAAAGTTGATTGTTGAAATCCACCATTTTTTTTTTTTCCAAAGAATCCACTATTTATTAGCTAAAAAAATTGAAAGAAAATATAAGCTAAAAAAATTGAAAGAAAATATAAGAGAAAGTTAAACTCAATTGACTTCAGCAATTTTAATTGAATAAACCTCAAACTTAACAACCAAATATAGCCGACAATCCTCTGACACTCTCTGGGTCAGAGACAATTGCAACAAAACTTTTCAAAAAGAAAGTTTTTATTTACACTAATCCAAGATAATATACAAATGAACATGGGTCTTCTGAAAATTATAAATAAAAAAGATTATTGGTTTTTCTGTGATCCAAATCGATCCCATCATGAAAAGAGGAGAGGAGTGAAACCCTAAGCAATGGAATGTGTGAATTCAGTAAGTTTGCATACCCACCTGTCCTAGATGAAATTATGCTTATGCAAGAGAGAAAGGCCGAGACAGAGGATGAAGTAACTCGAGTTCAAAACTAACGACACATAAATGATTGTCATTTTTCTAACAATTAATGAAGGGGTGTAGCTTCTTAGATTAGAAATTAACTACCACGGATTTTATTGCATTGATTTGAATTCTGGGCGTTGTTTTGGTGAAAATTGTGCTGAAATTTTAATATAAAGTAGATCTTCCTGAGCTTCGAGAGGAGCTCAATTGAATGGGCTTGACCTTCTCCAAGATAAGCTACCAAGAGAACTGGGTGGTGTGACTGAGTTACAAGTCCCTTCATGAAGAGTTGCCATGCCACCTAATCTTGAACCACAGAGTTTAATCTAATTAACGTTCTAAATTTTAATTTTTATTCATAGATATATGTTTGGACATTTGATTAATACTAACATGTAGCAGATATGGGAGTTCTCCAAACAAAGGTGACAATATTCATGTGGAATAGGACGGAGATTGCTACATTTATATCATCTTCGTCCTACGTGAATTATAGACTGTGGTATGAGTTCGATTAGCACATGTCAGAATTGACAAGCATCCTTGGTCTCTTCCATTAAAGCACAAACAAGAAGGCTTTTACTCAAGAAATGGACAGCAGAATTAAGCAAGTGATATTCCTATTATTAGCTTGTGGGAGTTCCTACACACACTTGCACAAGTACTTTAATGAAGAATTATTCTATGATGTTTTAGAATTTTTACAGTTCATTGTTTGAATCAGTTCTGTTTCTAATTTGATTTCCTTGGATAGGTTCAGATAAAGCTCTCAATCTGAACATAGAGAAAACTTATAATTCTTTAAAAACAAATATAAATGGTTCTGCAATGGATGCTAGCTTTAATCTTAACTATCAAATATCTATCAGTGAACAAAAAATGGAGTTTATTTACGTTTGAAATCAAGATTAGTAAAAGATTTGATGAACTCAGAAAAACTGCAGAGAGAGTAATCAGGCAGGCTATCATTTATGTTGGTGAAAGTCTAGCCATGGCCTAGCTGTGAAGTTCTACTAGAGAAGCATCACGTGCCCTCTACTTTTTTTATTCACATACAAACATTGCATTTTCCACCTAAACAAAAGTACAAAACAGAGAAAAATCATTTTTTGTGTGTTTTCTTTCTATAAAGTTGAAAATTGTATTTCATTACTCTCAAACTTTTTTATTTATTGCTATTAAATATATATTTGTTCAACTCTGATATTACTTAGAAGGACAAAACCTGTGCTGCAGTAGCTGTTGTAGTTCGAGTTCACTTGGGCAGATCAGCTGATGGTTTTACTGGAAAGGTAATGGTTTCCTCCCCCTATCTAAAGAAGCTGTTTGAGAGGTTCTCTTTCTTGTAATTGGATTAAAGTTGCTCCTTAGAAGTTTTCCTCCATCTCGTACTTGGGTGGCCTTCGAATTTTTTTATGTAATTCTTTTAATGCATTATTAATATTTTTTTTATAATAAGATACCTCTATATCTCTTAATAATGTCTTTTCCAATGATCGAACCTGAATTCTGTCCTTAAAATTGCAGTGCTGTGATTCACTGGATCCAACATGTGTTGCTAATGTGCTAATAATATTAATTTATTAGCATATGCACCTTGAGGTGCATTTCATATTTATTTGAGTATTAATTTGTTGTTTTCAATATAGTTCTTTCAATTCTTTGCTATTTTCAAATTTTCAAATGATTACGTCCAGTGTCCATGCACTTAAATAATAATGAATATACAATATTAATTATACAGTTTAATTCACTCCTATAATAATTATATATAATTATAATCAAATATTGATCATTATCGATCAAATATAACAAGTAATTTTTATGCACCTTTCTTAAGGTCCAGATTTGATGTTTCAACTTCACCTAACAGTTTAGCCATACATCCTTTATAAGAGTTGTTCCTCTATGTGTTATCTTTGTTTTTCTTTTTGAATCATATCATTTGGAGTTTTAGAACTCAAGTTATGATCAAATAACCAAAACTAGTTCCTTAACTCACTAAAGTTCTAGAACTAGGCAGATTCTGAAGTCAACTTTTTCCTAATTATTTGGACATGTTACAACTACTTTTAAGCCTAATGTTCCTCATGAAAGTCGTTACCCTATGTTTTAGGATCACTTAGAATTTTGAATTACAATTTTTCAGGTCTTGTAGAATTTATTATAGCAAATTAACTGGCCTGGACTCAGGTATCCTGTGTCTACAAGATTCCAAGTTCAGGTCAGTGGTTTTGACTCTCATTTTAGGATTCTTACACTCAAGTTTTGAGAAAAGTTTCTAAATCAAAGTTGAATTCCTATCTCTTAGGTTTCCAGAATAGTTTGGCTTATCCCATTTAGGATTTCCTAGTGAAAGTTATGATATAAATTCTGTTCTGGAGTCAGATGGTAGTTGAGGCAGATTCCAGGATTTGGTGTACTCACTTCTTATAACAATTTGACTTAGTTCCCTTGGGTTCTGGTCAAAATATTAATATTGTAGATCTATGTCTTGTGAAAATTTTGCCACTATTTTGATGACATTTAGATTTTTTTAGACCAAGTTATGGCCATTTTGCCAAAACTGGTCAGGTATGCCTAAGTCCAGAATTCTTGGACAATTTGGTTCTGGACAGTTTTGTTGACCTAAATTATGCTAGTAATTTGGTTTGGTTAAAGACATTTCTGAGTTCTGAGTTCTTCATGAAAGTTGTAGTCCTATGTTTAAGTTTTCCAATGGTATAAAATTCAGGTCATTTGGACCTGTCTAGAGGAAGTTATGGCCAAATGAACATGTACTGTTCTGTTCATTTGATCATTTTTCTAAGTTCAGTGTTTGGATATCCGGGTTGGGACAATGAATTGGTCAACTTATGGGCAGAATTTGGGCAGAGTTTCTTCATGAAAAATGGGGTATTTTGGGTCTAGTTTCATCTCCAATTAGCCTCATACCAATTAGAGCCACACAATTTTAGTTATAGACAATTTTTTACACTGGACTCATAGGTCTGAATTTCCTGCAAAGAACATGCACTCCCAATATTCATTCCTCCTTACTCCCAAACTACAATTTATTATTCATAGCACTTCAAATGATCAACAATTCATCTCAGCATGCTCAATTTCAAGCCATAATGCAAAAGTACCAAATTAGGTCAAAACCCTAACTCAATATTCCCAACACCAAAAAATTCTCATCCAATGTAATTTCTAGCCCATAAAACCTCATCACATGTTATCACTAACCATTTTAAAACCATTAAAATAATCAATTTCACACCATTTTCATGGCTGTTGAAAATCAAGTTACTACACACTCCAAGTTTTCTTTTAATTTCTTAAAATTTACACTTGAATTAGCATGCCTAAACTAGTTAAAGAAGGAAGAAACATGTTTAGGCACTAACCTCTTAATGACCACTTCTTGCTCTTGCAGAAACTTTAAAATCCTTCAATTTCTTGGCAGCCAAAGTCTTGCTAATGGTGTAGAGTAAGTTTTTAATGAAAGGACTTAGGAAAATTATGGTGAGAAAGGGGAAAATTTCAAGCTCAAAAGCTTGAAAAGGGAGAGAGCACCATGACAATGGTGGATTGCAAGAGGAAGAAGGAGGTGAAGAAAATGATTTACTTAGTCAAAATTGTCTTATTTTAACTCCTCTTCTTATCCCTTAATGTGTTTGTTAAGTTCCCATTGGTTAACACTTTTTTATGATGTCATAATTTAATTAGTATTTATATTTTCAATTCTTTCTTTTTCCTTTTCTTTTTCTTCATTTTCCCATACATAATTTCATGATTTTAATTTATTTTATATATTTTAATCTCTCTTATTTTAATTGACATTTAGGTCAAAATTCAACTCTAGGGTTAAAATGACCAAAATGCCCCTTATTGAGTTTATCAGTTTATATTTGTCTGTACTAATTGATTAAATTTTCTTAGCATTTTTATTACCTTTTAAACTTCTTATAGCCTTCAATTTAATCCTATTATTTGTCTCACAGGGTTTCCCCATGAGTCTGGGATTAGCAACTACAGTCGCTTCTCGATAAGGTCACCTATCGCTGTGCCCCTGGCTCGTTTAACCGAGTTGCACTTTGCTTGTTTTATTTTTCCTTGATTTTTATTAATCTTTATTCAGTCAATTTATGCTTCCTCACTCTAGTTGAAGTGTAGTTTCAAACATTCTAACTGTTCAGACAGACATTAGTCACCGAAACAGTAGAATTTACAGACTACCTAAAGTGAGGGCGTTACAACTATTGTAGCACACAAGGAGTTATTCGAAGAGATTTCCTTGGGTTTTTTCAAAATATAGAAGTAGATTCTTTCATTTGAAAGTTTGGGAGTGTAGATTTAAGCTTTAGGGCTCTGACTTTCTTACCTTCAAGCTCCAAGAGAGGTACATTTCTTTTTTTCTTGATCTAATAGATAAATCCAAGCATGTTAATGAGAAATTAGGTTTTTTTATAACTCGAATTTCATGTAAAGTTGTTTTTAAGATGAGATTTGAAAAGTTTATGCATATTAGGGTTAGGGTTTTGTGATTTATGTTGAAATTGCATGTTTTTAGTGTTAGTTTAGGCATTGCATTTTTAATGTTAGTTTAGGCATGTTTAAGTATTATGGGCTTCAAATGGTTAATTCCCCTTGATGGATTTGAGGGAATCCTAAATATATGTTATGTTGGGTTTGGGAGAAAATCTAGGATTGAATTTTTGGTTAATGTATGTGAGAATTAAGTATGATTTCAAGTTGTTTTAGGCTCTAGAGATATGTATATGTGTTTTATTTATGTTTTGGAACTTTGGAATGAGTTTAGGGCTTTTAAGAGTTTGAATCTGCAGGTTCGGCAGCGAAGCATGCAATTTCTCAAAAAATCTAGAAAGTTTTCAAGTTCGGCAGCCGTAGTCCGCGCTAGACTAAAAGGTCATCTAAAGTCCAAGACTTCAGCAGCCGAAGTAGGCTCTACTTGATTTTTTCTCTCTTCTTTTCTAAGATTCTAAAACATAGTTTCATGATTTCTAAGGACCTAAAATAATATGTTTAATATGTGTATAAGGTGTTAAAACCTTGTATAACTCTTTGGAGTCTAATTTTATAGGATTGGGCTTGAGGGATTTGGAAGGTTAAGGATTCCATGATAGCTACCGTTCAAGATAGGAGATTGATAGGCTACAAGAGGTGAGTAATTCTAACCTTAATAAATGTAAACTTTTTAAATTTAATTTCTGATTATTCTGATGCATCATGTCATATTTATCTAGGATATATGTATCTAGAGCATGAATATATTGTATATTTGCATATTTATTATTGGTACATTGATGAATGATGAATGACCCACTGACTTCCCCATTGTTATGACTACGTTATGTTATGTATGTTATGGATCCATAAAAAAAATCCAAGGGGAGATCTTTATGATGCCCCTAGTGCATGACACATATCACATTTTAAGCGAAAGTTCTGAGGAGCCTCTGTATAAGCTGGGCACATTAGATATATAAGCTAAGTGAAAGTCCTGAGGAGCCTCTGTATGAGCTTGGCACATTAGATTCGGGGAGTTACCGAGGACAAGTCCATCTACGTTAAATGTTTATGATGTGAAAACTCATTTGAATGTTGCATTGCATATGTATGAAATGAATGATAAATTTAAAGTATGTTGGTTAGTTTACTTACTAAGTTTGTATAAGCTTACCCCTTTCTCCTAACTCCCAGATATAAGTTTGTAGGATTAGAAGAGTTCTTTGAAGAGAGAGTCTTAGGGGTAGCTTTAACACTTTCTCTATGTATGATGTAAGGGTAGATGGACATGTAAAATGTAAATGGATAGTACTATTCTGGTAATTATAAAAAATTAGAGTTAGGTAACATTTTAAGTATGATTAATGATGTTTATGTTTATGTTAACTCTTTTGGGAGTATACATGTTGAACCAATATGCTTTAGTATTTATGTATATTAAGGTTCAAATTATGAACCATTTTTATGTTAAAGAAGTTTATTTATGGATGAAAAGACTAAATTGTAATGATTTTTTATTCGTTTGAGTGTTGTTAGTACAAGTGTTAAAAATATGTTTACAGGTTTAACGCTTACTACTAGTTCCAACAACCTTAAGTTGACTCAATCCTTAGTGTCGGTAACGGCTCCTGACTTGTATCGTTACAAAGGGAAAGGGGCTTCGACCTAAGGTGAAAAAAGGATATAGAATTCAAGAGGAAGTTATTCTTATCCATTTGTGAGAGAGGTCTTACCCATGTAGTTGAAAACACCCTTTGTGATATAATAGTTGTAATAGTAAATATATTGAGTTATATTTAGAGAAAACTGAAATGACTAATTAATATGTTTACTATAAATAGTTTTATGTAAAGGTTCTCTTGGGTGTAATTGGATTAATTGGGTAGTATAATTTTGAGCTTATAATTGATGATTATTTATTTGATTATAGTGGAGATGGTATGCCCGTAGATGTAACCCTATATTAAGAAGGTGAACCACGTAAATATTAATGTTTTGTATGTTTACTTTGTTTCTTTGCAGTTTACACGCTTCTACAATGCACAACAAATGCCAAAGTGACATTAAGCCTAAGAATCCTCTGTACCAAAAGAAGAACATAACGGCAGCTGTAGAATCTTATAGGTTGATGGAGCTTGAAAATTTGGGAACTAGTTAGAACAATTTCACCAATCTCACATCTAATTATATACGTTATGTATTCCTTATAAATTAGAGACCGCTAATATAACACGTAAATAAAGATGATCTTTCAACACACTTGCAACAAGACATGCTAAGAAATTTCACCAAAACTACTTTCAAAACTAAATATCAAGAATTAATGAATGAGTTTACGGCCATGTTCGACAACAAGAGCATTTAATATTTTGGCCTTACTCAAAATACTACCCGTTTCTTTGATTCTACACTATTTAATAATACAATATTTATATTTATACTAGTTTGTAAAAATCGAGAGAATATTCATGAAAAATTACTCTAACTTTCTAACTTTCCCCTTAACATTTAGGAATTGAGATTAAGGGAGTTTTTAGACTAAGGTGAAAAAGATTTTAAACAACTATTATAATAAAATATTTCTATTTTAAAATTACTATATAAATAATTAATTATTAACTATTATTAAAATAGTAAATAGTTAATATTACCAAACAGAATTTACATGTGTGATTTAAGGGTGCTATTGCAACCCATCATCCCCTAAAACATGACTTGGATCAAAGTTATTGTAAAACTGAAGAACGCGTCCCATTATTAAAAGCAATTGAAGACTTTATTGTTAAGCAAATAGAGGTGAAAGAGGATCATGTACCTGAGGAAGGCCAAATCAAATACAAGCTGACGAAATTTTGAGCCCAGATGGATATATAACAGAAAGGCAGCTCTAGAATGTTCAGCTTCTTTAGGACAATTTCCTGTCTTGGAACTACTTTCAGTACCTGATATCAATGAATGAGTTTATTCAAAAAGTAATCTCATAGATTGAAATGATGAAAAACATAAAGATGTGATCACCAACTTACAACCTCTAGAAGGAATGTTGAAGTTACAGTTTTTCCGGGGACAGCCAAGCCCTTGAAAATTCTCACAAGATAAATCTGGTCACCTCTGAAATTTCGAGCCCATAGACCCAAGTCGTCGACTTAAGAGAGTATTTTACACGTCCAAAGTCAGCCGCATAGACCATTGGGCTCTCTTATTTGTATGGGATTGAGACTTGAGAGAGGTGTTAAGAGTGTGTACGTGTGTGAATGCTAATAAACGTATTATTAAATTTGATTTGGAGGTTGATTAATGTGATAATCGGGTTGATGAGTAGTAATTTAATTAGTGGTTCAATAATTTTTATTAAAAATTTAATTAAATATATATATATAAATTAATTAAAAATTAATTAATTATAATACTTCTTATAAATAAATAAATAAATATAACTACTTAAATTTTAATTATTTAAAAAAATTAATATTTATTAAATTATATTTACATAAACTTTAATAATATTTTTAAATTTTATATAAAAATATTCGAGTAATAAAATGTATAAAAAAATTTCATAATGTTTATGAAATATTAGGTATATGTTAAAAATGGCATATTATTTTATAAAATTTATTATATTATTATGGAATAATAATAATAGGTATATGTTGAAATGATAAGCATGTAACTACTAAGGCTCAATTAATTTTCATTTAAAGAATTTTTATGAAATTTTGAGTTTAATTCCCTTTATCCACACTAAAAAAAAGTCTCTTATTGATGAGTTGAATTGATTGGGTTAATCGATTCAAACCGGTTCAATTGTTGAGTCAACCATTTCATATCAAATTACTTTTTTATTTAATTTAATTATACACTAAATTAACTTAAGATGCCATTTATTTCACTAAAAATAATTTGCATAAAAAAAATATTTTTTAAAAAAATATTTTTCACGAAAATACTTTTTGTTATTTGATTATAATATTAAATTAATTATATGTATTTATTTTATGTATATATAAGTATATTTACATTTTAATAAGATTATCAAAATTGAGAAAATGAAAAATAACTTTTTATTGACTTTCTCTTTTGAAAAATAAAAGTTATTTTTCTTAAAAATGAATTATTTTTTTATTTAATTAAAAAAATATTTTTCGTTGATTAATTTTCTTGAATGTCTCAAATATTAAAAGATATAAAAAATATTTTTTAAAAAAATATTTTTAATTAAATAAATGGTGTCATGATCCAACCTATTGGGCCGGACTGGCACTAGGACCTGGGCCGGCATTAAGCCCCCGAGGCCCGTAGTAAGCCTTACTATTCTCAAATCCATAACTAAGGCCCAACAACTTATGTCCAACATGTAAATACAATTAAATAAAATATTTTTATTCGGGTCATCCCAACCCGATAGCCATCGAAAACTGAAATAAGGGGAGCCTCGCTCAACCCTGTTACCTCATTTACAAAATGTTTAAATATCATACAAATCTTCATTTATTAGTCTCAAAATTTTAAATTAACACAATCTCTAACAAGGTTCACACTATTACTAACACATGCGGAGTTCTAGATTTTAAATTTAGAAAAGATAGTGCAACAATTAAATAATCGACATTAAACCTGCAAGGAAGAAAACAGGTTGCTCTGTAAAATAACTCTTCCTGTGGCCTGGAAAAATATTGAACAGGAGTGAGCGTTCAACTCAGAGAGTAAAATATCAATTTTAACCATAATCTCTATAACTATCTAAAACTAATGCACCCTGTAGAGTGAAATGCAACATCAACAACATTTTCACATCATAATATCAAAAAGGTAATTTGGAGCACTCACACACCCTGTAATATCAATCATAATATATGGGAGCTGATCCCCTATACAGCTCTCTTAAATCCAACCTGGTGCCAGCGAAGAACTCAAGCCGGACTTTCGCTTAATAAACCAAATCGGGGGTCCCAGCGAAGAACTCAAGCCGTGACTACCCCCCGAAGGATCGGGTCCCAGCGAAGAACTCAAGCCGTGACTACCCGTCCTATCCATAGTCCACACCACATCACACGCACGCCAACGCACGCACACTGCTCCAAATTACCACAACAACATCCATGGCACTTTAACAGTTATGAATGCAACATAAATCGTGCCTAGAGTTTAACTACATAAATATATGCATATAAGTGATGCATGGGCATGCTTGAACATATAATAATATCGAAATTACAATTAAAATTAATATTTTACTCACTGTACACCGATGACTATTGTGGCTGCTGGATGCAGAAAATAGCTGACCTTGATCACCTAATAATTAAATTATAAATTTATTAGTACTAAGTTAAGATAAAACTCTAAAGAGGTAATAGACAGCATAATTCATGCCGGAAATCCGACAGAATTTCCCCTATACCTGGGACCTACCCAACCTGCAAAAAGGCTCAAATAACACTTCTAAATTCTCAATTTCCACAATCACATCTCATCAATATCACATGGCCCCTCCTGGGCCCTCCAAATCAGACAATACTCAAAATCTTAAAATTTACGTTTTAGTCCCTATAATTGACATTTTGAAAAAATCCACTCAAACAAGCTCCAAAAATTCTAAAATTTCGCCCCGCAGTCCCTAATAATATTATATGACTATTGCAAAAGGAATTATAATTTTTCGATAATCCACGAATATTTTGTGAATTTTATTCTAAATCGATATTAGCCGAAAATGAGCAACTTGGAGTTCGGGTTTACCTATGCCAATTCTGACACCTGGAACGCGTCCAGAACGTCTGAAAATGCTATGATTGACTGTAATATTGATCACGTTCTGAGATTGGCCGTCGGGCAGCCAGATCTGGCTGAAAATGCAGTCCCGACGCCGGTGAGCTATCCTCTATCCAATCGCACCTAAATTAAGTCCAAATTTTGTTAATAATTATCATAAAATTATTTTTAAATTTTAGAAATAGAAAAAGTTCAAAAATCTCACCAAGCGATCTGGACCGTCCGATTATCGCCTTTTTCAAACGGTGTCCGATCGGAGCGGGACCAGTCCTATCCAGAAGATCTCATCGTCTTGAGTCCATCGGTGGCCTCGGATTTCCAATCCGACTGTCGGATCGCCGGAAAAGTGGTCGGAAAGCTCGAAACCCATATGTTTTTCTTCCAATTTTCCCTCACCGGATCTTCTCCCTCCGGCCACCGTTGGAGGCGAGGCTGGTTGGTTCTTGAAGCTTGCTGTGCCGGGAGTTGAACGAGCCCAGCCTCGTCGGAAACAACCACCAGATGACGTCGAAACGAAGCTCGAAAGTGGCAGCCTCGCACATGCGTCCACCTCCCTCTCTCATTGAAACTAGCCTCCATTGCCGCCCTTTGCCGCCTTGCTTGCTGCCGTAGAGGCTCACCGGAGCATGCTGGAGACTCACCGGTCTTCATCGCCAACAGTGGTGTCCTTTGCCGGCCGAAAAAATGAAGAAAGGAAGAGAAAGAGAGGGTGAAAGGGAGAGAGTGCGTGGGGGTGAGGGGGGGGGGGGTTTGCATGGGTCTGTTTCCAAATTTCAAAATTTTTTTTTTTTTATTTAAAGGTTGGCAGTGACAGTGGCTTTTCCACTGTCACACGCCAACCTCAAATCAATCAATAATTTTTTTTTTTTCTGAGTTGTTACAAATGGAGCCTAAAATTTAATTCACTTGTTCATTCAACTAATTTGGTTCGGTTTTAATAACTACGCTAATATGCGTGGTGAGTGATGAACTGCTCCAATAGCAAGTTACTGAAGTTAGTGAGGGTGTACACATAAATGTGTAAAAGAAAACAATATTAGTGCTTGAGTTTTGATTCAACATAACTAAGTTTTTGAACTTTCTATTATTACTCTTTGTTGAAATCCCACTTTGATCATATACATACATACAGGAGGAGCTAAACCCAATTTTGTTGATAATTTTAACGCTTTTTGGATCAAAGATAATTTTGTATGGTATCAGAGATAATTTTTTATGGTATCAGAGCATGCCACAATTTGAGACTCAAAAAATATGATAAGTAATATCACAATGAGTTAAACTCATGTAGATTTATATTCTAGTAAAAATAACTAAAATTTTAGAGTTAATTCACGAAAAAAGAGACAAAACTTTAGATAATCCATCGCATATGATACAAATAACAATCAAATTTAAAAATTTAATTCCAATTCAACTACACTTAAAGGCAGTGACAAAATCAAAATTTTAGTTTAGAACGACTCAATTAAAATACATGATTTGTTAATAAATTATTTACATAAGTATTAATTGAAGGAATTAAATAATTAATGATGATAACCATTTTATAGTTTTTCTGTGATCCAAATCGATCCCATCATGAAAAGAGCAGAGGAGTGAAACCCTGAGCAATGGAATGTATATGAATGCAGTAATTTTGCATACCCACCTGTCCTAGATGAAATCCTGCTTATGCAACATAGAAAGGCCGAGACAGAGGATGAAGTAACTCGAGTTCAAATCTAACAACACATAAATGATTGTCGTTTTTGTAACAATTAATGGAGGGGTGTAGCTTCTTAAATTAGAAATTAACTCACTAAGATTTTATTGCATTGATTTGAATTCTGTGCGTTGTTTTGGTGAAAATTGTGCTGAAATTTTAATATCAAGTAGATCTTCCTGAGCTTCGAGAGGAGCTCAATTGAATGGGCTTGACCTTCTCCAAGATAAGCTACCAAGAGAACTGGGTGGTCTGACTGAGTTACAAGTCCCTTCATGAAGAGTTGCCATGCCACCTAATCTTGAACCACAGAGTTTAGTCTAATTAACGTTCTAAATTTTAATTTTTATTCATAGATATTTGTTTGGACATTTGATTAATACTAACATGCAGCAGATATGGGAGTTCTCCAAACAAAGGTGACAATATTCATGTGGAATAGGACGGAGATTGCTACATTTATATCATCTTCGTCCTACGTGAATTATAGACTGTGGTATGAGTTCGATTAGCACATGTCAGAATTGACAAGCTTCCTTGGTCTCTTCCATTAAAGCACAAACAAGAAGGCTTTTACTCAATAAATGGACAGCAGAATTAAGCAAGTGATATTCCTATTGTTAGCTTGTGGGAGTTCCTACACACACTTGCACAAGTCCTTTAATGAAGAATTATTCTATGATGTTTTAGAATTTTTACAGTTCATTGTTTGAATCAGTTCTGTTTCTAATTTGATTTCCTTGGATAGGTTAAGATAAAGCTCTCAATCTGAACATAGAGAAAACTTATAATTCTTTGAAAACAAATATAAATGGTTCTGCAATGGATGCTAGCTTTAATCTTAACTATCAAATATCTATCAGTGAACAAAAAATGGAGTTTATTTACGTTTGAAATCAAGATTAGTAAAAGATTTGATGAACTCAGAAAAAATGCAGAGAGAGTAATCAGGTAGGCTATCATTTATGTTGGTGAAAGTCTAGCCATGGGCTAGCTGTGAAGTTCCACTAGAGAAGCATCACGTGCCCTCTACTTTTTTTATTCACATACAAACAATTGCATTTTCCACCTAAACAAAAGTACCAAACAGAGAAAAATCATTTTTTGTGTGTTTTCTTTCTATAAAGTTGAAAATTGTATTTCATTACTCTCAAACTTTTTTATTTATTGCTATTAAATATATATTTGTTCAACTCTGATATTACTTAGAAGGAAAAAACCTGTGCTGCAGTAGCTGTTGTAGTTCGAGTTCACTTGGGCAGATCAGCTGATGGTTTTACTGGAAAGGTAATGGTTTCCTCCCCCTATCTAAAGAAGCTGTTTGAAAGGTTCTCTTTCTTGTAATTGGATTAAAGTTGCTCCTGACAAGCTTTCCTCCATCTCGTACTTGGATGGCCTTCGAATTTTTTAATGTAATTCTTTTAATGCATTATTAATATTTTTTTATAATAAGATATCTCTATATCCATTTTATGATACACAGAAGACTAATTCCTTTCAGGTTTATGATTGTCTCTCTTAATAATGGCTATTGAAAATCAAGTTACTACACACTCCAAGTTTTCTTTTAATTTCTTGAAATTTACACTTGAATTAGCATGCCTAAGCTAGTTAAAGAAGGAAGAAACATGTTTAGGCACTAACCTCTTAATGACCACTTCTTGCTCTGGTAGAAACTTTAAAATCCTTCAATTTCTTGGTAGCCAAAGTCTTGCTAATGGTGTAGAGTAAGTTTTTAATGAAAGGACTTAGGAAAATTATGGTGAGAAAGGGGAAAATTTCAAGCTCAAAAGCTTACAAAGGGAGAGAGCACCATGACCATGGTGGATGACAAGAGGAAGAAGGAGGTGAAGAAAATGATTTACTTAGTCAAACTTGTCTTATTTTAACTCCTCTTCTTATCCCTTAATGTGTTTGTTAAGTTCCCATTGGTTAACACTTTATTTATGATGTCATAATTTAATTAGTATTTATATTTTCAATTCTTTCTTTTTCCTTTTCTTTTTCTTCATTTTCCTATACATAATTTCATGATTTTAATTTATTTTATATATTTTAATCTCTCTTATTTTAACTGACATTTAGGTCAAAATTTAACTCTAGGGTTAAAATGACCAAAATGCCCCTTATTGAGTTTATCGGTTTATATTTGTCTATACTAATTAATTAAATTTTCCTGGCATTTTTATTGTCTTTTAAACTTCTTAAAGCCTTCAATTTAATCCTATTATTTGTCTCACATGGTTTCCCTACGATTCTGAGATTGGCAACTGCAGTCGCTTCCCGATAAGGTCACCCATCGTTGTGCCCCCGACTCCTTTAACCGAGTTGCACTTTACTTGTTTTATTTTTCCTTGATTTTTATTAATCTTTATTCAGTCAATTTATGCCTCCTCACTCTAGTTGAAGTGTAGTTCCAGACATTCTGACTGTCCGGATAGACATTAGTCACCGAAATAGTAGAATGCACGGACTATCTAAAGTGAGGGCGTTACAACTATTGTAGCACACAAGGGCCTATTCGAAGAGATTTCCTTGGGTTTTTTCAAAATATAGAAGTAGATTCTTCCATTTAAAAGTTTGGGAGAGTAGATTTAAACTTTAGGGCTCTGATTCTCTTACCTTCAAGCTCCAAGAGAGGTAACTTTCTTTTTTTCTTGATCTAATAGATAAATCCAAGTATGTTAATGAGAAATTAGGTTTTTTTATAACTCCAATTTTATGTAAAGTTGTTTTTAAGATGAGATTTGAAAATTTTATGCATATTAGGGTTAGGGTTTTGTGATGTATGTTGAAATTGCATGTTTTTAGTGTTAGTTTAGGCATTGCATTTTTAGTGTTAGTTTAGGCATGTTTAAGTATTATGGGCCTCAAATGGTTAATTCCCCTTGATGGATTTGAGGGAATCCTTATATATGTTATGTTGGGTTTGGGAGAAAATCTAAGATTTGAATTTTTGGTTAATGTATGTGAGAATTAAGTATGATTTCAAGTTGTTTTAGGCTCTGGAGATGTGTATATGTGTTTTATTTATGTTTTGCAACTTTGGAATGAGTTTAAGGCTTTTAGAGAGTTTGAATCTACAGGTTCGGCAGCGAAGCATGAAATTTCTCAAAAAATCTATAAAGTTTTCAAGTTCGGCAGCTATAGTCCGCACTAGACTAAAAGGCCATTTGAAGTCCAGGACTTCGGCAGCCGAAGTAGGCTCTGCTTGATTTTTTTCTCTCTTCTTTTCTAAGATTCTAAAACATAGTTTCATGATTCCTAAGGACCTAAAATAATATGTTTAATATGTGTATAAGTTGTTAAAACCTTGAATAACTCTTTGGGGTCTGATTTTATAGGATTGGGCTTGAGGGACTTGGAAGGTTAAGGATTCGATGATAGCTACCGTTCAAGATAGGAGATTGATAGACTACAAGAGGTGAGTAATTCTAACCTTAATAAATGTAAACTTTTTAAATTTAATTTCTGATTATTCTGATGCATCATGTCATATTTATCTAGGATATATGTATCTAGAGCATGAATATATTGTATATTTGCATATTTATTGTTGGTACATTGATGGATGATGAATGACCCACTGACTTCCCCATTGTTATGACTACGTTATATTATGTATGTTATGGATCTATAAAAAAAATCCAAGGGGAGATCTTTATGATGCCCCTAGTGCATGACACATATCATATTTTAAGTGAAAGTTCTGAGGAGCCTTTATATAAGCTGGACACATTAGATATATAAGCTAAGTCAAAGTCCTGAAGAGCCTCTGTATGAGGTTGGCACATTAGATTCGGGGAGTCACTGATGACAAGTCCATCTACGTGAAATGTTTATGATGTGAAAACTCATTTGAATGTTGCATTGCATATGTATGAAATGAATGATAAATTTAAAGTATATTGGTTAGTTTACTTACTAAGTTTGTACAAGCTTACCCCTTTCTCCTAACTCCCAAATACAAGTTTGCAGGATTAGAAGAGTTCTTTGAAGAGAGAGTCTCAGGGGTAGCTTTAACACTTTCTCTATGTATGATGTAAGTGTAGATGGACATGTAAAATGTAAATGGATAGTACTGTTCTGGTAATTATAAAAAATTAGAGTTAGGTAACATTTTAAGTATGATTAATGATGTTTATGTTTATGTTAACTCTTTTGGGAGTATATATGTTGAACCATTATGCTTTAGTACTTATGTATATTAAGGTTCAAATTATGAACCATTTTTATGTTAAAGAAGTGTATATATGGATGAAAAGATTAAAGTGTAATGATTTTTTATTCGTTTGAGTGTTGTTAGTACAGGTGTTAAAAATATGTTTACAGGTTTAAAGATTACTACTAGTTCCAACAATCTTAAGTTGACTCAATCCCTAGCGTCAGTAACGGCTCCTGACTTGTATCGTTACAAAGGGAAAGGGGCTTCGACCTAAGGTGAAAAAAGGATATAGAATTCAAGAGGAAATGATTCTTATCCATTTGTGAGAAAGGTCTTACCCATGCAGTTGAAGACACCCTTTGTAATGTAGCAGTTGTAATAGTAAATATATTGAGTTATGTTTAGAGGAAACTAAAATGACTAACTAATATGTTTACTATAAATAGTTTTATGTAAAGGTTCTCTTGGGTGTAATTGGATTAATTGGGTAGTATAATTTTTAGCTTATAATTGATGATTATTTATTTGATTATAGTTGATGATGGTATGCCCGTGGATGTAGCCCTATATTAAGAAAGTGAACCACGTAAATATTAATGTTTTATGTGTTTGTTTTATTTCTTTGCAGTTTAAACGCTTTCACAGTGCACAACAAATACCAAAGTGACCTTGAGCCTAAGAATCCTCTGTACCAAAAGAAGAACATAACGGCAGCTGTAGAATCTTATAGGTTGATGGAGCTTGAAAATTTGGGAACTAGTTAGAACAATTTCACCAATCTCACATCTAGTTTTATACGTTCTGTATTCCTTATAAATTAGAGACCGATAATATAACACGTAAATAAAGATGATCTTTCAACACACTTGCAACAAGACATGCAAAGAAATTTCACCAAAACTACTTTCAAAACTAAATATCAAGAATTAATGAATGAGTTTATGGCCATGTTCGACAACAAGAGCATTTAATATTTTGGCCTTACTCAAAATACTACCCGTTTCTTTGATTCTATACTATTTGATAATACAATATTTATATTTATATTAGTATGTAAAAATTGAAAGAATATTCATGAAAAATTACTCTAACTTTCTAACTTTCCTCTTAACATTTAGGGATTGAGATTAAGGGAGTTTTTAGACTAAGGTGAAAAAGATTTTAAACAACTATTATAATAAAATATTTCTATTTTAAAATTATTATATAAACAGTTAATTATTAACTATTATTAAAATAGTAAATAGTTAATATTACCAAACAAAATCTACATGTGTGATTTAAGGGTGCTATTGCAACCCATCATCCCATGAAACATGACTTGGATCAAAGTTATTGTAAAACTGAAGAACGCGTTCCATTGTTAAAAGCAATTGAAGACTTTATTGTTAAGCAAATAGAGGTGAAAGAGGATCATGTACCTGAGGAAGGCCAAATCAAATACAAGCTGACTAAATTTTGAGACCAGATGTATATATAACAGAAAGGTAGCTCTAGAATGTTCAGCTTCTTTAGGACAATTTCCTGTCTTGGAACTACTTTCAGTACCTGATATCAATGAATGAGTTTATTCAAAAAGTAATCTCATAGATTGAAATGATGAAAAACATAAAGATGTGATCACCAACTTACAACCTCTAGAAGGAATGTTGAAGTTACAGTTTTTCCGGGGACAGCCAAGCCCTTGAAAATTCTCACAAGCTAAATCTGGTCACCTCTGAAATTTCGAGCCCATAGACCCAAGTCGTCGACTTAAGAGAGTATTTTACACGTCTAAAGTCGGCCGCATAGACCATTGGGCTCTCTTATTTGTATGGGATTGAGACTTGAGAGAGGCGTTAAGAGTGTGTACGCGTTGAATGCTAATAATTAAATTTGATTTGGAGGTTGATTAATGTAATAATCGGGTTGATGAGCACTAATTTAATTAGTGGTTGGATAATTTTTATTAAAAAATTAATTAAATATATATATAAATTAATTAAAAATTAATTAATTATAATACTTATTCTTATAAATAAATAAATAAATAAATATAACTAATTAAATTTTAATTATTTAAAAAAATTAATATTTATTAAATTATATTTACATAAACTTTAATAATATTTTTAAATTTTATATAAAAATATTCGAGTAATAAAATGTATAAAAAAATTTCTTAATGTTTATGAAATATTAGGTATATGTTAAAAATGGCATATTATTTTAAAAAATTTATTATATTATTATGGAATAATAATAATAGGTATATTTTGAAATGATAAGCATGTAAATACTAGGCTCAATTAATTTTCATTTTAAAGAAATTTTATGAAATTTTGAGTTTAATTCCCTTTGTCCACACTAAAAAAAAGTCTCTTATTGATGAGTTGAATTGATTGGGTTAATCGATTCATACCGGTTCAATTGTCGAGTCAACCATTTCATATCAAATTACTTTTTTATTTAATTTAATTATACACTAAATTAAATTAAGGCTCTATTTATTTCATTAAAAATATTTTGTATATGAAAAATATTTTTCACGAAAATATTTTTTGTTATTTGATTGTAATATTAAATTAATAATATGTATTTATTTCATGTATATATAAATACATTTACATTTTAATAAGATTATCAAAATTTAGAAAATGAAAAATAATTTTCTATTGACTTTTTCTTTTGAAAAATAAAAGTTATTTTCTTTAAAAATGAGTTATTTTTTCATTTAATTAAGAAAATATTTTTCGTTGATTAATTTTTCTGAATGTCTCAAATATTGAAAGGTATAAAAAAATATTTTTTTAAAAAATATTTTTTATTAAATAAATAGAGCCTAAAATTTAATTCACTTGTTCATTCAACTAATTTGGTTCGGTTTTAATAACTACGCTAATATGCGTGGTGAGTAATGAAATGCTCCAATAGCAAGTTACTAAAGTTAGCGAGGGTGTACAAGTAAATGTGTAAAAGAAAACAATATTAGTGCTTGAGTTTTGATTTAACATAACTAAGTTTTTTAACTTTCTATTATTACTCTTTGTTGAAATCCCACTTTGATCATATACATACATACAGGAGGAGCTAAACCCAATTTTGTTGATAATTTTAGCAATTTTTGGATCAAAGATAATTTTGTATGGTATCAGAGCATGTCACAATTTGAGACTCAAAAAATATGATAAGTAATATCACAATGAGTTAAACCCATGTAGATTTATATTCTAATAAAAATAACTAAAATTTTAGAGTTAATTTACAAAAGAAAAGATAAAACTTTAGATAATCCATCGCATATAATACAAATAATAATTAGATTTAAAAATTTAATTTCAATTCAATTACACTTAAAGGTAGTGACAATGTCAAACTTTTAGTTTAGAATGACTCAATTAAAATATATGATTTGTTAATAAATTATTTATATAAATGTTAATCGAAGGAATTGAATAATTAATGATGATGATCATTTTATAGTTTTTCTGTGATCCAAATCGATCCCATCTTGAAAAGAGCAGAGGAGTGAAACCCTGAGCAATGGAATGTATATGAATGCAGTAATTTTGCATACTCACCTGTCCTAGATGAAATCATGCTTATGCAACATAGAAAGGCCGAGACAGAGGATGAAGTAACTCGAGTTCAAATCTAACAACACATAAATGATTGTCGTTTTTGTAACAATTAATGGAGGGGTGTAGCTTCTTAAATTAGAAATTAACTCACTAAGATTTTATTGCATTGATTTGAATTCTAGGCGTTGTTTTGGTGAAAATTGTGCTGAAATTTTAATATCAAGTAGATCTTCCTGAGCTTCGGGAGGAGCTCAATTGAATGGGCTTGACCTTCTCCAAGGTAAGCTGCCAAGAGAACTGGGTGGTCTGACTGAGTTACAAGTCCCTTCATGAAGAGTTGCCATGCCACCTAATCTTGAACCACAGAGTTTAGTCTAATTAACGTTCTAAATTTTAATTTTTATTCATAGATATTTGTTTGGACATTTGATTAATACTAACATGTAGCAGATATGGGAGTTCTCCAAACAAAGGTGACAATATTCATGTGGAATAGGACGGAGATTGCTACATTTATATCATCTTCGTCCTACGTGAATTATAGACTGTGGTATGAGTTCGATTAGCACATGTCAGAACTGACAAGCTTCCTTGGTCTCTTCCATTAAAGCACAAACAAGAAGGCTTTTACTCAAGAAATGGACAGCAGAATTAAGCGAGTGATATTCCTATTATTAGCTTGTGGGAGTTCCTACACACACTTGCACAAGTCCTTTAATGAAGAATTATTCTATGATGTTTTAGAATTTTTACAGTTCATTGTTTGAATCAGTTCTGTTTCTAATTTGATTTCCTTGGATAGGTTAAGATAAAGCTCTCAATCTGAACATAGAGAAAACTTATAATTCTTTGAAAACAAATATAAATGGTTCTGCAATGGATGCTAGCTTTAATCTTAACTATCAAATATCTATCAGTGAACAAAAAATGGAGTTTATTTACGTTTGAAATCAAGATTAGTAAAAGATTTGATGAACTCAGAAAAACTGCAGAGAGAGTAATCAGGTAGGCTATCATTTATGTTGGTGAAAGTCTAGCCATGGGCTAGCTGTGAAGTTCCACTAGAGAAGCATCACGTGCCCTCTACTTTTTTTTATTCACATACAAACATTGCATTTTCCACCTAAACAAAAGTACCAAACAGAGAAAAATCATTTTTTGTGTGTTTTCTTTCTATAAAGTTGAAAATTGTATTTCATTACTCTCAAACTTTTTTATTTATTGCTATTAAATATATAATTGTTCAACTCTGATATTACTTAGAAGGACAAAACCTGTGCTGCAGT
The DNA here is from genome assembly GCF_030052815.1 of Hevea brasiliensis. NCBI lineage: Eukaryota > Viridiplantae > Streptophyta > Magnoliopsida > Malpighiales > Euphorbiaceae > Hevea > Hevea brasiliensis. Next base: position 104,773,802 of record NC_079498.1, read on the forward strand.
AGCTGTTGTAGTTCGAGTTCACTTGGGCAGATCAGCTGATGGTTTTACTGGAAAGGTAATGGTTTCCTCCCCCTATCTAAAGAAGCTGTTTGAGAGGTTCTCTTTCTTGTAATTGGATTAAAGTTGCTCCTGACAAGCTTTCCTCCATCTCGTACTTTGATGGCCTTCGAATTTTTTAATGTAATTCTTTTAATGCATTATTAATATTTTTTTATAATAAGATATCTCTATATCCATTTTATGATACACAAAAGACTAATTCCTTTTAGGTTTATGATTGTCTCTCTTAATAATGTCTTTTCCAATGACCAACCTGAGTTCTCTCCTTAAAATTATAGTGCTGTGTTGGTAATGTACTATTAATATTAATTTATTAGCATATGCACCTTGAGGTGCATTTCATATAAAATTGCAGTGCTGTTTTGTTAATGTGCTAATAATATTAATTTATTAGCATATGCACCTTGAGGTGCATTTCATATTTATTTGAGTATTAATTTGTTGTTTTCAATATAGTTCTTTCAATTCTTTGCTATTTTCAAATGATTACGTCCAGTGTCCATGCACTTAAATAATAATATACAATATTAATTATACAGTTTAATTCACTCCTATAATAATTATATATAATTATAATCAAATATCGATCATTATTTATTCTAAAATATTAATCAAATACCAATTATACCACGTTTGGAGAGAATATTATCCCATAAAATTTGATTAATTAAACGAATGTTTATATATGCATAGGCCGATAGAAGATCATTATTTTCTAAATTGGAACAGACACTATGAGATTGCAAGCTGTTACAAAAATATTAAAAAAAATAGTCAGAAACCCATTTGAATCTAATAATTTAAGAGACAAAATATCTAAGAAAGAGCATGAGAAATCTAATAATTAGCAGAACGGACCCATTTGAATCAAATCTTTGAGTTGTTTTCTATCTCCAATGTGCGCTGGCTGCAGATAGAAAAAAATCAATGCAATTGTCGTGCTCGGTGCCCATGAAGCTTCTCCCCTCTTGCAGATGAAAGGGCATGGAGGTGCTGTCCTCCATGTTGGTTCTTTATATATTTGCGTCTCTTTGCATAGGGGTGTGCTGTTTTCGGTTTAAACCGAAAACCGAACCAAAGCGATTAATTCGGTTCAATCAGTTCGGTTTTAAAATTTAATCGGTTCGGTTCGGTTATTTTCATAAAAAATCAAAAAAATCGAACCGAACCGAAATTATTAATATATATAGGAAATCGAAAAAAATCGAATTAAATTGAATCGAACCGAATCGAACCGAACCGAAATCAAAGAAAACCGAACCGAACCTAAATATTTTTTAGTTTTGATTTCTAATTTTTTTTGTTTTTATGTTTTTATTATTTAGATTTAATGTTAAAAATATGAAATTTTATAAATTTCGGTTTAATCGGTTTAAAACCGAATAGAACCGAAATTTATCGGTTCGATTCGATTCGATTTTCTCTTATCAATCGGTTCGGTTCGGTTTTTAAAATTTTCGATTTTTTATTTTCGGTTTTATCGGTTCAGTTCGGTTCGGAACCGAACCGACCGTTTGCACACCCCTATCTTTGCATATGGAAAAGGGCATGCAGTTAGAGTTGATTTCTAATGAATGCACAATCTAATCCCATGAAAGGATTAGAGGGGGTCGAGAATATATATAATCGAGTTGATTTAAATCAAAATCATAATTAAATCAAAATCGATTAAAATTAATATATAATTAGATTCGTGACTGTCTCTCTTAACAATATATTTTTTAAGAATCGAACTTGAATTCTTGTCTATTATTTTATAGAATCCACTATTATTTATTCGTCATTCCACAAGTACACATGTCCAGGCAATTGCTGATTGAACAGTGCACATGCGATACTTATACATACACATACCTATGTAGGACAAGTCCAAGACTAGAAGCTTCACACAATCAGTATGAAAGCCTGTTATACCATTCAAACACATTATTTTTTTTTTGGAAATATATATAGTGTAAGACTCACTATACAAGCGCACACGTTCAGGTAATTGCTGATTGAATGACACCCTTGAAATGCTTATACACATACACTTGAAGCAATCTCATCGCTATAGGACATGTCTAAGATTAATTTATTATTCAATATATACACATTTATTTGCACGAAATTGCATATGCATAATAAAATTTCTCTCTTTTTACCAGGCCAACAAAGTACTAATAACATAAGTATATAAATAAATATATGCATTTTTAAGAAGACTTCTAGGGTTTTACCAATTTATATGTATGATACGATCTAAATGTGCTAATAGATAGATTTGGATTCCATTTTATCCCAGCTAAAACCCGAAGGGCTGTGTTGGGTTAGCTTCCAACTTTATGCAGAATCGAAGAAGATGTTGCTTTTTGTCCTTCTCCTCTAATTTAACTTGTAACTTTTCCACCTTACCAGACAAACTGGTTAAAAAAAAAAAATCTCAAGTGGCAAATTGACATTGGAACAGCGTTACATTGCAGGCGGCAGAGAACAGAAAAGCAAATGACAGTGAAAGATGCAAATCCCAAACGGACAAAGCAATTGAGACGTGGACAAAACAGATGAGAAAGAGGAAAATTTTAATTGAATTTATTTGGTACAACAGTGATCAATGTCTGGATCCACTGTCCACAGGAGACCCATTCTTCTCCGGCCCCACTCTTCCCCTTCACTTCTCTTGATCATTTCCCTCTTTTGTCTTCTTCTCTTTTCATTTTTGTTTCTTTTAATTTCTGAAATGCTTTAAAAATGATATTATTAAAATCCATATTTAGTTTAACGGTAACAGTCAATGATTGTCAGTCACCATCAGTGATTGATAATTGGAGAGTTATCATTTGAGAAATTTATCAAACACCATCCAATCCCTAAAATAAACTAACCCAATTGATTTTAACAAAGACTATATCATTAACTTGCATAACCCAATGGTTTCATATTTCACTATTTATTTAGCCCATTTTCTCAACTCTCTCTGTTAGCAAGTTTTTGTCAGTGGAAATATTAATGGTAGGTTGAGGGTCACTATAAAGGAGCGTATCCTCCCTCTACCCTTTCCTACAAAAACCCATTCATTACTCTCCTCTTTCTCATCAACCTCTCCCTTTTCTCTCTCTCTCTCTCTCTTAAATTGCTTGTCGCAGCCTCTTCTTTCCAAGAATCATCATTCATCACCTACTACTTCAGTGGCCCTTCAACAATGTCAGAAGAAAGTACCTGCAGCAACTCCTCTTCATCTCCACCAACATCACCATCTTTTCCCGCTGCCGCCTCCGCCGTCATCTCTAACACTTCTTCTAGCAAGTCCAAAACTCAAGACACAGTAGACAGAAAACCAAAAAGAGCAATAGATAGCAAGCACCCTGTCTATAGAGGTGTTAGGATGAGAAGCTGGGGCAAATGGGTATCAGAAATCCGCGAACCCCGCAAGAAATCACGTATTTGGCTTGGAACATTCCCTACAGCTGAAATGGCGGCGCGTGCTCACGATGTCGCCGCCATGAGCATAAAAGGTAACTCCGCTATTCTAAATTTCCCAGAACTCGTTGATTCGCTTCCCCGTCCAGTCTCATTAGTGCCACGAGACATTCAGGCAGCCGCCACTAAAGCTGCTTCAATGGTCGAGTTTAACTCATTATCTTCTTCATCATCATCTTCTTCATCATCATCTTCTTCGTCTTCGTCATCATCATCGATATTATCAGAATCATCATCCTCGGTGTCCGTGTCGGACGATGTGTCAGAATCAGAGGAATTAAGCGAAATCGTGGAGTTGCCAAATATAGAAGGGAGTTTTGACTTGGCCCAACCGCAGAACGAGTTTATATTGTTTGAATCAGTGGATGGGTGGGTATATCCGCCAGAGGACATGTATGGAGAATTCTCTGACCAGTTGTTGGGATTGGAGAGTTTGATTTCCAGCAACCTCGGAGCTTCTGTTTGGAACTAGAAACTAAGTCGGTGTCGTCTTTTTTTTTTTAATTTTGATTTTTTTTTTTTACTTTATCAGGTTAATCATATTGATTTTAGCTTTTAACTAGATGCCAAATGTTTGGCTACTTCTCCTAACTGGTCACTGCTGCTACTGTAATATAATTTATACTGTTCTACATTTCTTGTTCATGACAATAATAAGTAGAATTGTTGGCTTTCATTTGTCTTTTTACCTCAGTGAAATTAAATATAAGTTTTTTTTTTTAAATTTAGATATATTAATTAGAAATTATTGGTGTAGATCAAATTATTGGAGAGATATTGTCCAATAATAGACAGCTGGGAGAATATTACAATCTTGTCATAATAATGTTATTTATTTGTTTTAAGAATCATACATGTAACTGTTTATAACTTTTATTTTTTTCCTTTTCCCCTTTTGAATATATTTTGTTTCTTTTTATAGATTTTGCAACCCTACTCCACTCTACCATTTTCCATCAAAATCTAATTGTGAATTTTTGGTATGTCTTATTGCGTCATGACTGACTGCAATGATGATCTAATATAAAAGAGTGTGTAACTACCATAAATGAAACTAATATAAAAATATGTTTAATAATTATTAGATTAAAGTGTTGATAGATTATATTTTAATTTAAATTTATATAAGTTTTTTAGTTATTTTACACATTAAAATATTTAATCAATTTAATATTATAATCCAATAATTTATATTTACCTTCTCATTCTTATTTAGTCTCTGTATGGGGACTCTTATTCTTGTTTACTCTCGAAGTGGGATTTTGATTCCTAATTATTTTATATTTATTATACATATTTTAATTAATTTTATATAAATCTCTATATAAATATTAAGAAAAAATAAAAAAAAAATATCATATGGTTTAATGATTTAACTCATCAGAGGTTACAGTTTGATTTTTATCAATTTAATATTTTATATCTTCTTCCATTCATAAATGTGATTTATATTGATAATTATCGTTAAATGAAACTAATAAGATGATATGTTACAAAATAGATAATCATATTAAAATCGATGACATGAAATTGACGTAACACCTATATCAGTATCATTTTCTAACGAAATAAAATATATAAGATTAAATTAATAAAAATTAAACTATAATAATAAATTAATAAAAATTAAACTATAATAACCCATCATATAATAAAACACAAAATCATAAAATTTTTTTTTATTTTTCTCTAAATATTTAATTCAATAATTACAAAATCTGTCAGTTGAAACTTATCATTTAAAAGTCATCTAATAACAATAGTTATTTTCATTTTGTCTGACATTACTTATTTAAAATTGAGAAATTCAACATTGGAAATAGACTTCTCATCCACTCAATTGAGATTTTTTAAAGTGGATAAAATTGAAATTCTAACCACATGTAAGCCAATGACCCAATAGCTATAATTTATGTGTGTAAGCAAATGAGTTCCACTACAAGAAGCCTCCACGTAGCGTAAAATTCAGTATCTGGAAGCATTGTATTGATCGCCAGTCGCCACTTCGAAGCAAATTGCAAAATGTACCGTTGGAAGGACTAGAACAAGTTCGCATGACATCAGCAGAATGTACCGTTGCAAGCATTTTTTTTTTCACTTTTTTTTTTTTAAATTTCATTGACATTTTCCGTGACATACTTGGACGCTGTATGCGACAAATTCAAGTTTGCTAAATTTTGAAAAAAAAAATCATATTTAATATAATCTATTAAATTAATAATTACATATTTATAAGAATAATTTTTTATAAAGTCATTAAATTATAGAAATCACATGAAATTATTTGAATAAAATTCTATAAAAGAAATAGAGAGTTAAAGTAAACATATAAAACTTTTCTATATATTATAGCATTTTTGGCGTTATTATTTAAGTTATTGTTAAGAAAAATAATTCAAAAAATAATTTTTAAATATAATAATTAAAGAATATTAAAAAATAATTTAAAATTAAATTTAATAAATTTTAGTTAAAAAAACTAAAAATTTTAAAGGTTTAAAGTGGAATAAGGTGGATTTTTTCATATCAAAGATTTTTTTTTTTTAATTTTTTCAACGAAGTTTTCAAAAGTTAATGCAATAGAAAACGGTAGTTTGGATGCCGTTTGGTTTGTGTTATTTGGCAATCATCACGTGAGAAGAGTGGGGCTATTTTTTTTTTTTTTACGTTATTGACACGTTACTTGCGTACACTACCTTTATAAATCGTACCTTTGCATTATTTTATTTCCAATACCTTACCTAAACCAACCACTATATTAATTTTCCCAAATACTATACCCTATAAAAAAAAAAAAAGACCATAATGGCAAGCTCAAATTATTCGTTTAAAATCGTAATTATATTGTTAAAATTAAAATTTTTAATTAACTATTAATCTATAATTAATAGTATTAATTAATTTAAAGTAATAAGCTTAATAACATTAACAAGGTAAGTAGTTTAGAGAAACCATTGATATATACAAAAGAATTTAAATTATTTTTGTATTAAATTAAGCATGATTTACATATATCTATTACTATGAAGGAAAATTCAATGTGAAATTGAAAAGTAATTTTGTGAACATGGCTGATTGGAGGGCATTTTTGTCTCTCGGCAACTATCTAATATAGTGAAACCTGCAAATTTTCCTTTCTCCCCACATGTCCAGAAATAATAAAAAAAACGATGTCGTTTTTGGTTTTGTGCGTCATTTTGCAGATGCAATGACTTTAGTTGAACAGTACATGCACACATGCCAAATCAGGATGCTGAAATGCAAATTTTGGCAGATCCTGAACCACAGCAGAAGCATGAATTTGATAGTTCACAAGTCAAAATCAAAAACCCTAGCTCCTGGGTGCTGCATTGGCCATTGGGGGAGACGTTGGGACCTTTTACTAGGCATATAAAATTATTAGAATATGACATTTGTCTTTGGTTGGGAGGGACGACGGAGACATTTTCTTGTTACATTGTCCTTTTAAGTATTTGCAATTGCTATTTTATTTTATTTTTATATAACTAATTAATCAAACAATAGTGCTATAACAGTTTTTATATATTAAATTTATCATATTTCAATAATTATATTTAATAAAGAGTGATATTTGGATAAAATTTTCTTAATAATGGTGATTTCAGAATTAGAATTCGTAACTTATAGATAAAGTTTAATTTATCTTATTTTATAAATTTTCTTATTATATTAAATTTGAGAATAATTTTTATATAACTCATTATCGTATATTGTTCTCGGTTGGCAAATTTGACATTCTTTGTTACCTTTTTTAACTCTTCGCATGTAATCTCATGGTTCAAGTTCTCAACTTGAATTGTCTCGATATTGAACTGAGCAATGTGCTCCCTCAAGGACTCTCCTTCCTACTGCTTCACATTCTGGAGATCTAAGGATAGGTTTTTTTGGTGGGATATAAGAGATGATTTAATTTTTAAACTTTGTGGCGAATTGGTAAAAACATTGGATTGATTTGGGCTTGAGGTGCAGATACCATTTCTGTGCTAGCTTGGTCAAGGTTGTTGGAAACACCCCAGAGGTGATAGTCATTTACATTCTAGAGCATTATCATTGTTTGAAAGTTTATTACATGGCTCCTCGGATTTGTGGTTCTTTCATATTTGTCCAAGACAAGCAATTTAAACTTTGGCAGAAATTGCTCGGCCAATATTGGTTAGGACAAGGGAGACTTATCCCTAATTCCTAAGTCTTATTCATTGTATTTGGATGCTAAGGGTCAAAAACAAATAGAGTTGGACATAAACTCATGTTGAGCTTCTTTGGATAGTCTTAATGGAGCTTACATGTAATCGATTATTTAGAATTTGAATCTAACCTTATGGGCTTAGAGAGACCTTAATTAACATATTTTTACGATGTGGAATGAAAAGTAAGAGTACTCAGGACATATTACATTAAGGTCACATGTTGAGTGTGTTTGGACTCTTTATGTTGAGTTTATGTGGGTATGTAAGGCACTAATAAAGTCGGAATTAAATTTTTAATTTTTTGGACTTTATTTTACATATTTTTCACCATTTATAATATTAATTCAATTAATATTATATTGTTAGATGGATTGCATGCCTCGTATAATGAAAAGAAAAATTCTTATTGATGGATTTCCCTGTCAAACTTTTTTTTAATTCTTATAATATTGTTTTTATCAACATTAATAATATATATATACAATATATAATGATAAAAACACTAATTAAGTTCATATACACAAATAAATACCTTCATATTTTAAAATATTATAATATCATTCGAATGAGAAAGAAAAAAAAATCTAAAAAAATAACATAAACATTAAGTAGAATAGTCTACTATGTAATCTAGATTAAACTAATTAAAATATTCCACATTGTTTATATTTACATACAAGTATATAAATATAAAATAATAATAAAAAAAATAAATTATATATTTTTATTATTATATTATCATAAAATAATTTTATTAGTCTAATATACAAATTAATGTCTTAAGATTTTTTTTTTCTAATATAGAGGCATTTAGGAGCAAATAAATGTATCCCAATCAATTGTTTTTCTATTCATTAAACTTTAATATAGATTTAAATTAGAAACTCAATTTAATGAGTTATGAGTGTCTATCTGTTTTGGGATGACTAAACTGATTTTTTTAGATTTCACATCAGTTATAAATAATATGTATATATAGAATATAAAACTTAACATATTTTATAATTTTATTAAAAGGCGTGTGCTTTTCTTATCTTATCTTATGTGTGCATGTATTTTTAATCAATAAAAGAAATTTAAAACTTCATTCACTTAAATTTCATTACCACTAAATTAAAAATCATTAAAAATGCATCCAATTATTAAGTTGTGGCTAGAAATTATTTCGATTGAGGCAATAAATAAAAGCTTTCTTAATTAATTTGGTCAATGAGATATTTGTTAGAAATATCTTTATAATTCTTTACCTATTATCCTTTCGTTTTTTGTGTGTACAAGTTATTAAATAAAAATATCTTTACAGAAAATAAATTAAATTTAATTTCATCTTAAAAAAATTAATTTAAAAAATAATTTTATCTAAATTTTGTATATACATTAAACACCTTATTTTAAATTAACGTGAATAATATATTTTTTAATAAAAAAATATTGAATTTGCGATGTGCTTTTGGTCAGTTACAAAAGCATTTTCAATTTCCAAGGTAGTTGGAATGACATAATTTGATGTGGTTGTGCCCGATGGTTGACGATACAGAAGAGTGAGTGAGGCCCATCTCCTTAAATAAGAGCAATTGTCCTACCTTGATATGCAAACCAACGAGGACAATTTAAGGAAACGGGCTTAATGGCACAGTTGCATATGGGTCAGAAGATTTTCATTGTGGTAGTAGAACAGAAAATTACGGTGGCGAATGGTGGTGGGTCTTTAGACTTATGTGCCTGAAAAGTATGAGGTTTATATTGCCATTGATGATTGATGTTAAGAAAATTTCTGTCTATTTCTTGTGGGAATAGCATTAACAAAATTGACTCTCCTACACCTACTACTGGTCCAGAGGGCTAGCTCTTGTTTCCTTTGAATTTAATTCTAATGTATACATGATTCATGTTCCCACCCTCCTTTTATAGTTGTGGCCTATAGGACTCTTAAGAAATTATAATGCCCCCTTTTGTTTGACCCATGAATTAAAAAAAAAAAAAAAAAATATATATATATATATATATATATATATATATATATATATATATATATATATATATATATATGCATAAAATATATTATATAAAATTATCTTCATTCTAAACTATTACACTTAAAAAATAATAAATTTACCAAGTTATTAATTCAATATATTTGTATCCACTAATTTATTAAAAAAAGTTAATAAAACGTATTTTAAAATAAAGTGAAAATAAAAAAAATTATACATTTTTATTTTAAAATGAGAATAATTGATGAATAACAAAAACATTTATTGACTATTTAATATTTAATTACGATTTACAATTACTAATTGGATTCGTGATTTTTAATAAATAAATATTTATATTTAAAAAAAAATAAATAAAAATAAATAAAAAGGATGAGAGCCATGTCCCCTCCTCGTCCTCAAGAAGCTCCGCCTCTTGTCATATAATTCATTTCTGTGGGATTGAATGCTATTTTGAAGCCTCTATTATAAGTGACCGAAAAGAATAATATATAAGTATATTTATTATTAAAATAATTAAAAATAATATTAAATAAGATTTATGATAAATTTTTAAAAATTAAATTAAAATAATATTATAAAATATTTAATAAATTATATTATAAATATAAAGCTTATAAGCACTAAAATAAAAAGTTGATATTCATCAATTTATTTTTTTACTTATAAAATTAATTTATAAACTTAAAAATTGTTATAAATAAATATATTAACTTAGGTTGTGGTTTAGAGATTAAAATGATAATTTAGATTTTTTTTATGAAAAATATAATTTTAAAAATAATTTATTATTTCAAAATTTTTATAATTAAAATATATTAAATTAAAATTTAAAAAAAGTTAATAGATATTTTGAAAATAAGTTTTTTAACAGTGATTTAAATAATAATTAATTACTATTTTAATCCACTTTTATTGTTACTTTTTAAAAATTATTTTATTTTTATAACTTTTTATAACTCTTGTTATTATCTTTTTTCTCTTTAATTTAGTAAAGAAAATTAAAAGATAATTTAATCAAATTAAAAATATTTAATATAACTTGAATAATTTAATTACTTTTTAATTACTAAGTAAAAATTATAAATTATATAAAGGAAATAATTAATAAGCTATTCTGTTGGAAAGTACATTATCCCTAGCTAGCTGCCTTGCTGGATGGTAAACTTTGTACTAAAATCCAATAGAATGAAGCTGATAAGGTAGTTAAGACTAATTAATCATATTGAATTTGAGGTCCCTTACCCTTTTCTTTATATAGCTGGAATCAACTTACTCTTGCTCCCCTCTTAAATGCTTGCCTTGCTTGGGTAATTATTATAATTTCTTAACATTAATTAAAAAATAAATTAGATAAACCCTAATTCCTTTTTAAAAAAAATACTATACACTTAAATAATTTCATTGCATTTTAATCTTCCACATTCTAAATAAAATAATATTATAATTTAATATAACAATGTGACACATGAATGAGACTTTTTGATAGAACTTTCAGATTTTAATAATGAAAATATATATTAAGAATCATGCATACTATTATTTAATAGGTTTTGCAATAGCATCTCCTTCAATCTCATAGACTTTTGATTTTTTTGCAATAAAATAACATTATAATATAATATAAGACTCGGAAATTGGTTTAGTTTACATTTATAATTTTGGTGATGATCTTAGATGTTTCAAGAATTAATTAAATGTAATAAATTAGAGGCTAATTATAGGATATATTGGAAGTAGTAAATTTTAGTGCTCTCTCAGAAATAAATTTTCATTCTTTCCATATTAATAGGAAGTTAGATTCATAATTTTATACAGAGAAAATGTATGCTTTAAAAGGATACAATAATTTCTCTAAATTAAATATCTATATGATGAAAAATTATTGGGTACACCCTGCATTTTTATGAAAGGGAGACCCACCTTTTAAATTAAGAAATTAAATATTTTTTATTTCTGCCATTTTGAGTTATTTTAGAAATGTTCTTAAAAGCTAAGAATTAAGCACAGGCGCCCATGGCCTAATGGATAAGGCGCCTGACTTCTAATCAGGCGATTGTGGGTTCGAGTCCCACTGGGCGTGAGCTATTTATTTTTCCTTTTTACTATGTCTTGCTAAACAGAATTTTATATATATCTATAAATATATTTTAGTGTGCCAACAAATGAAACCACCTCCACATCCATTCTTGGCCTTTAATGTCAGTTCTTGGGCCATGTCTCCAGTAACTTCGAAATCCACGCCATGTGTTCTTGCAAAGTTTGCCTGTTTGAGCAAACCGTAAAGGATACCACATAGTGGAAGAAATGACATATTTATGTCTAGTTTCATGTTGCTTGTCAACAATTAGTGTAAAATAAGTGGCTAATGCATCTGATGCCCTACATAACAAATATCGCCTCATCTATCAAATCAACTCGATTTCATGATCAAACACGTTGCCCATTACCACCATTGATCAAAAGTCTTTTAAAACATTGAATTTATGTACCTGCTGAAGTGCGTTGATGAAGCTTCTGTGAGGGGAGACAATGCCTTTGTAATTAAAGAGTTGGAGACTAGCGATCTAACTTGATTTATTTCGATTCATGAAGGAATTAGGGCGGATTAATTTTTCTTACTTCTATGTCTCCAATTTCCCTCCACATCGAGGAAAGAAGGTTGATGTGATTTGATTGAGATTATTTGAAATAGCTTTGTCTTTTTCAGCTCCTTTTAATTTCAACTTCTACTATTTTTTTATTAACAGGAAATATGATACTTTGTTGATAAGATCACAGATACAAGGTCCTAAAACCCATAAAAAAAAATAATTTTGCTACAAGATTATGACCCAAATCCATTAAATTAATACATTGGATCCCTAGAAGAAAACGAGTAACACCCGAAGTTTCAATCTTCCTGACAAAAGTAGCTCCATTTTCCTTGGCACAAAACATCATCTTCTATGGTGGAAACCGTGAAAGGAAATGAAATAGCACACAGGGAGACTCATAAGTCTTTGCAGCAGAGCTCAAGAAAACTCTGGTTAGGACTAGTGCTAGATTTAACTGAGAAAAAAGCTTGGCAAGATGGACATCTCATTCTCATATAGCCCTGACGAAAATGAAGACGGCAACCACCGAGTAGCATCATCGTCGTTGACGCCAGCCAATTGGAGAACACCCAAAGACACAGTTGAGCTTGTTTGCTTGATGTTCTAATTTCACTACTTGAGCTTGTATACTATTGAGGGTCTGTTTTATAGAAAAGAAAGTTAATGAATGAAAAGAGAGTAAAATTGTAAGATAACTAAAATCCTAGATGAAGGAAAATTATTATTTTTTTATAGTTTTTTTTTTCAAAAGAAAATGAAGTGATTTGTGCTTTTTTCATATTTTGATAAAAAATAAAAATAAAGAGAGAGATGTGCTTTTCTCCCTGTAATTTTTCTATTAGGATGGCCCCCAGGTGTGTATCACTGGCATCTGTTTGCACAATGCACTGGCCAGAGCTTGGTATTCCATACATGAGACCCAATAGTCTGATGGTAAGATTGCAGGGTTCATCATACTCTTGTAAGCTTCTGTGTCTAGGATGCTAATGATATGAATGGGCCAGTCATATTTACTAGGCAGAATGTGTAAAGAGACAACCAATCTTTTTACTGAGATATTGACTCTGATGATTCTGATTACAAGAAATACAATCTTTCCAGATCATCTTAATCAGCGGAGTGACTTTTTCTACTTGAGTTATCGAGACAAACTATCTTTCAGCATCTACCTTAATGGATTGGATGAAGGGTCTAGTGGAGATCTTTGTTTGTTAATCTGAATAAAATAAAGAACTTTGCTTTTTTTTTTTTTTTTAATTCTCTCCTCTACCATTTATCGTCTCACTTTTTCTCATTAAAAAACAGGCCCTAAGTCAACGTGAGATTCCTACAAGCGCTGAGCAATACATTGGGGATGAAGATAACGAACTCCACATGTTTAACTACAGAGCCAAATATATTGCATCAATAAGGGATAATAGCTAGGTTTAAGCAAGTGGAATTGCTTGTGGGAGAAGGTGGCATAGGGATTCTTATTTAGGATTCTATTCCACTTGTCCTTGTAGCTGGGAAGCAGGAATAAGAAACCAGCGCCTACAGGGAGTGCGAGAGGATTGAAGATGGAGAAAACAGCTTTGCATAAAGAACATTAGCACTTAGTCGCTTTATATGAAGACGCATATTAGAAATTTGTGGGATTAATGATGTGAGATTCAATATCATCTTTTACTAATTAATAAATATTTTCCACCATATTATTTCAAGCAACTGGAAAACTGATTGTTGATTGTTGCTTGCAATGGACTAATTCTAATTTTCTTTTTTGTCATTTTAATTATTTTTATGGTATAATTTTTTCATGAATATCTTATAATTTAGAGAAAATTTAAGTGAACATGTGTGTAAAATTATCCTTTAGTTATGGCATATTTTGCTAAATTATAACCTGAAAAAGTAAGCAATTATGCATGTGGGGTGTTTGACTTATGTACTAATTTTTGAAAAAAAAAAAAATTAAATAAGCTTAGTCGAGACTAAATAAGATCAAAATTAAGTTTTGAATTAAATAAACTGATATACTTTCTAATTAAAGTTAAATAAAATTTTTATCTGATATTTTTTTTTTAATTTTAAAAATTATTTATTATTTTAATTAAAATAAAATTTAAAGATAAAAAAAATTAAATAACATGATAAAAAATTTATTTAATATTAAAATTATTAAAAAATAGAGAAGATAAAATTTTATTAGGTGAGAATTTATTTAGTCTTAATTAGAAAGTACAAAAAATTATTTAATCTTCAGCTGAAAATACAAGAGTTTATTTGATTTTTTTTTTCATTAATTTTTATCAAGCTTTTAAGGATGCCCAATTGAAGGTGCTTAATGCTCTATCCAAATTGGAAAATAAAGCACCAATAGTGCTACACCTAAATCACAAGTTTTAGGGCTAGCACAATTCTTGATGTCATTGATCATTATTTGAGTACATTCCCTCTAAAAGCGCAATTAATTTAAAGCTATCATTATTCTATATTTCTGGTCCTGTTATGCATGGAAAGCTGTATGGCACTTTCTCTTTTCAATCAAGAATTTGCTATTATATATGCTTTTACTCAACATTATGATCCTAGGCCCCCCAATACATATGATTCTTGCCACTTTTATACCAATCTAAGTGAAGTCAATCTTAATCACCTGAGGTGTCTCCACTAGCATATATAAATTATAATTTCATCAATCAATCAATCACAAGTTCGATCTCTTGCAATGGATATTCTTGAAGCAAATGTCCAAAACCCAGTTGGCAAGGTGTAATGTCATTTGCTGGCTCAATCCCTTTGTAGGATTGTGTTCTATTGCCTCCAAGTTAGTGGTTTAATTCTCTTTGTGAAATTGTGGTGTTGCTCCAAAGATTAAAGTGGAATTGTACGCTTCAACCCAAGTTTGTTGAGACTTGAGGGAAAAAGAAAGGTTCCCACGTGATTTTCAATGAGATACTTAGCCAAATTTGTTGTTGAAAATAACCCACTTGTATGCTATAAGGCAACATGATAATGTATTGTTTTGTTTCCTATAATTATGTCGGATAATCATTTAGAATCAAGCCAATTATCATATAATTGCTTGATGGGTAATTATTATGATCTCTAGCTATTTCTTTTTTAATTATTAAAAAAGAAAAAAGATTTACAAAAAAGCTCTAATCATCGCTTCAGTCTTGGTCAATAATTCCAAATTAATGGGTCTCTTTCGCAAAATGAAGGAATAGAGACAAGTTTTGGTAGTCCCCTTTCATTTTCATTTTTTTAAGGGGGAAAAAAAGAAACTAACTATAAAACAAATTGATAGGGAACTTTCTGACTTCAAAAGAATCTCAAAAATAACAAGAAATCTTTAAAAGTTCCACTTAAGCACTAAGCAGAGATAGCTCATAAAGAAAGAGGACCTTAAAGAAAAAGAGAAATAAAATCATCAGGAAAATTTGCAAATGTTTATCCTACACACCTTGATGGGTTTTGGAGCAGCTAAGCTACAGATTTAAGCCCATTTTGATGGTTTCGGCCTAAAATATCCACTGGTTAAAATTTCAATTGAAATGAACGTGCTCTTGGACTGTATCATGGCCAACTAGCCTTCTATTTTTATATTATATTCATTGGAGCATTTCTACCCCAAAATTGATATAAAATAGATCTAATCTTCTTGATGCCAACTATTATATTTATGAACATGTTGCAGATGGAGCAAATAACATTCTTGAGGAGCTGAGCTTGTTAGAATTAAACAGAATAAAATGGATGGAAGGCTAGTTCAAGCAACTGTTGAAGATAAAACGGACGCATTTAATTTCTCGAGCTAGTTAAAGAGGATAAATCAATTCTCCAGCAAAGAATAACTGATTCCTCAAACACAGTGTTACACCTTGCTTCAGTCCATGGACGCATCCAAGTGGCCAAGAAAATCACCGAGTGGTTTCCTTACATGGCTGGTGAGCAGATCTCAAAAGGGGACACTCCATTTCATGAAGCTTGTCGATCGCTTGACATAATAGACCAGACTGGGATACTGGTGAAGAAAGACAAGCTGTTGAAACCATATTAATCGAAGCAGGTGGTAAAAGATCAAGAGAAATCTTAATGGTAGGCAGTCCTAAGAGGGAAGACGACCATCGAGAGTCTGATTTTGTTTCAGAGGCAAGCGCTTCACCAACTCAACATCATCATCATCATCATCATCATGTCGGTGAACCAAAAAAAAAAAGATCTAAAGCAGAACCCGTTACAGCATGATCGGGAAAAAAAAAGACGTGGTCGGGGTACAAGCCAAAAGGAATGAGCTGAAAACATGAATAGCATACTAGAGATGCAAGAGGAGGCATTGCAAAATGCAAGGAACACAATTATTTTAGTTGCTACTTTGATTGCAGCAGTGGCTTTTGCTGCAGGAGTAAGTCCACCGGGTGGCGTATATCTACCAGGATGGACCTATGAAAGGGAAATCTACTGCAGCAAGACAACAGCTGTCAAGGTTTTTGCAATAAGTGACGTATACAATTGCATTGTTCATGTCTCTTTCCATGGTATTTTTCCTCGTCAGGATCATTCCCTTTCGTAGAAAATCACGGGAGAGAAAACTTAAAATTGCTGATAGGATCATGTGGTTGGTATTGTCATTCATGGGAACAAGTTACTTACCAGCCACATAGGTGACTAAAAGCAACGGGAGAAGGATAGATCAATGAGAGAATTATCAGATATTGTTGATTCCAATTGTGAGAGAGGATATTCAATCTGATACTTCCCAACATCCAATACAAAATATTTCGACTACATTCTTCCTTGTTACTGATATGCAATAATGTAATAAATGGTGTTTTGAAAACCTTAAAATTGTAAATTTAATTCAAACATATATACTTTATGCGCTTAATTGTTATGTGAAAGCCTTAAAATGAAATATTATATTTTATTTTTCTATATTTTCTTAATATTATTAGTTATAAATATATTAAATTATCTTATAATTTTTAATTATAAATATATTATTATATTATATATATTAATTCATAATTATATTTATAATTAAATATTATATAATTAATAAATAATTAAAATATATATTATATGATATGTTTATATTATTATATTATATAATATATTTAATCTTAAATTATATATGCACTTTATAGTTATAATTATAAAATTTTAAAATAATTAAAAAATATATTATATGATATATTATATATTGATAATTTAATTTAAAATTTAAGTATAATTTTTTTTAAAAAATAATTATATATAATTATTTTTAAAATTAAATTTAAATTAAATTAAAATATATTAAAATTTCAATTCGATTTTGTTTTTTTAGACAGAATGGAATTCAAATTGAAATTGACACCCGTACTGGTAAAAGGGTTTATATTTGAATTCACTTGTCTTATCACCACGCAATTGTACACTGTACACGCGATGAGCCCACAATGGTGGAAGTGGTTGGCCTCATCAGAATTTCCTGCAAGTTTCCTTTTCGGCAATTGCTACCCTTTTCCTTGGATCTGCGCTAACTCAGTAATTTCCACCAACCTTCATTCTTCTTCACTCGGTGCCTACCTCGAAGAATCTGATGTGACAAAAGCGTCCTCGTCAGAAATTGTGTAGCTGCTAACAGCACCTTAATTTACCGGGACATTCTGGTGTTTATTGTGAACATAATGGTCAGATGTTTTTATAAAACATTAGATTGATTGAAATACTTAAGTTGATCTTCCTTGAAGATGCCTAGAAACAGTGGTGGAATTAGACAATAATCTTTCAAGAAAATTATAAATTAAATTAATTATTTATACTTTATACATACTTAAAATATATTATAAAATATTTTCATTTTAAATTATTATAAAAACAACTTGAATTCACTTGTTATTATCCAATTTATTTTATTTATTAATTTTTCCTTTTGTAAAAAGGCTAGCAAAACATATTTTAAATTAAATAAGTAAAAATAAGATAAAACTAAACATTTTATTTAAATTGAGAATGATTAATAAATAAATTAATTAAATTAATATCATATGCTAAATAATATTCAATTATAATTTATACTTATTAATTGAATTTATATTATTAATAAATAAATTTTTATATATTATATAATATTAATTAATTTAAAATTTTTTCATATGATGGGGTGGGGCTGCATTGAGGTGTGGGGGCCATGGCCCCTTAGCCCCTCCCTGCCTAGAAAGGAGGCACGTTCTTTCCTTGAAGCAAGAAAGTTGATCATGTTGACTTTATGGAGCTTCTTCCAGTTTTGGAGCATCATTTAAAAAAGTTCTCTCTTTGCAGAACTTGCTTAAACATCAAATTAAAGGTATACCTTCTTAATTTCTTTCTCTGTGTCTGGTCAGTTTTTTTTTTCCTTTTTTTTCTGAAGCTTAGGAAAATGAATCCAAGGCTTTCAGAGGCCATTTTGAGAAATGATATACTTGCCTTTAAAAGATTAGTTCAACAGGATAAAAGAGTTCTTGAACAAAGATCAGCTATTTCCTTGGACTCAACATTGCACCTGGCTTCAAGATTAGGCCATAATGAATTGGTCGCTGAAATTGTTAAGTTTCGTCCCGACTTTGTTGCAGCAGTGAATAAGAGGCAGGAGACTTCATTGCATGCAGCTTGTCATCAAGGGAATTTTGAGGTCGTAAAGTTGCTATTGGAGACCGATCCTTTGGCGGCTACTAAGCTCAACCATGAAAACGAGAGCGCCTTTCTAATTGCTTGTAGAGAAGGGCATCTCGGTGTGGTGAAGCTTATGTTGAACCAGTCCTGGTTGATGGAAGTTGAAGAGGATGCTGCAGCTTATTCAACTCCTCTGCATGTGGCCACCTTGAGAGGCCACAATGGTAGCATACAAATTTCTGTTGGCTTTATCTTTTATGGAAAAATAATTTTTCATTTCACAAATTCCTAAGTCTAATACTAACAATTTCTTCACGTACTCTGTTTGATATAATTGCGCAGATATTGTAGAGGAGATACTGGAAATGAGGCCTAATTTCGCTCAAAAAACCAACAAGAATGGATTTTCTCCATTGCACTGTGCTTGTAGCAAAGGACAGCTTGAGATAACGAAACTGCTATTGAGCTCCGATCTAGATCTGGCTATGCAATATAATAACCATGGCTACACACCATTGCACCTGGCAGTGATCAATGGTCATTTAGCAATCCTTGAAGCATTCGTTTTTAGTTCTCCCAGTTCGCTTCAATGTCTTACAAAAGATGGGGAAACTGTTCTTCATCTTGCTGTTAAATTCAACAGATATAATGTGATCAAACGTTTGGCACAGGTTCCTGATTTCTCTCATCTTCTCCACCAGCAAGACCAGGATGGTAACAACAAACTGCATCTTGCATTCTCCAGAGGAGATCATCAGGTTTGGTTCTCTGCCTCTCTCGCTGTTTCTCACACGCAAGCATTTGACACTCTTATTTGGATAAAGGAAATATAGGTTAATTATTCAAATGCCAATAAGTTTTGATAGAAAATCCCATAAAAATATTTGATCACTTCCAGAGTTTCAAGAATTATCAAAAACAAAAATAAGAGAAAGAGAGTGTTGGGGCAGGGGGCAGACAACAAGTAATAAGTCTTGGGTCTTTTGGTATGGTATTTCTCAAATTACTTGTGAAATCTGAAAAAATATTGGGAGAAATATTTTTCACTTGGTTAAATGATGTAGAGTAGGATTTCTATTTTAGTTCTATTCCTATTTTAGTGAGATTTCTATTAAGATAATAATTGAATGGACTAATACTATAGATGAGAATGAATATTATAGAAGAGGTTACTTAACTTTTTAACCTATTTATGAAGAAATGACAGAAAGTATATGAGAAAACTAAATTGTGGTTATTGCCCCTATAATGAAGACAACCATGGCGGTGTATTGTGAAGTTGAAGTAATAAACATATTAGTTATGTTTAGAGTAAATTAAAGGAGACAAATAAATTTACTAAGGACTATTATATATTAGTTATGCCTAGAGAAAAATTAGAGGTAAATATTAACATATTTACTATGAGTAGTAAATATTAGTTATATTTACAAGAGAATTAATAATAGTGATAAATTGATATATTGGCTATATGTAGTAAATTTTGTGTGTGTATGGTTGCTCTCAAATGTAATTGAATAGATGAGTTGTGAGAGAGATTTGAGTGCAATGATGTATTTGTGTGATTTGATTGGTATTGAAGGATGGCATGCTCGTAGATATAACTTTGCATGTATTAATAGGGTAATCATGTAAATATTATATTATTTTATTTTTGTTTGCTTTATTTTATTTTATTTTTTCGGATTACAAGTTTCTGCAATCGGGGCAAGGTGGGCTTTGGTCATAACAACAGTATCATACTTGAATTGTTAACGAAAATATTTATTTGAACCCCATTTCAGCACGCGAAGTACATCTTGAACTCAACAGTAGACATTGATTGTCGGAATGATAAAGGACAAAAAGCTTTGGACATCCTTGAACTAGCTGGAATAGAAACAAAGAACAAGCAACTCAAACAAATGTCAAGCACGGCAAGTGATGATCGGACCATGGAATTGTCATCTGTTTTGCCAAAGCCTGAAAATCTCAATTCTGAAGAAGCTCAGAAAGTTGAAAACTCTGATTCTGAAGTTCAAACACTTGAAGACCCCAATCCTGAAGAAGTTCAGAGACTGGAAAATTCCAAAGACGCAATTGAGGAAAGAATCAGAAGTCTTCTTCAGCATAGGAGTCATCAGAAATTAAGAATGATAACAAACCGAAGTAGAACCTTGCCAACTGAAATGCCATTACTTTCAGTGGAGGTTGATAATTTGCATACTCAGAATATTACATCAAAAAGTCTCAGAGATGTGCCTGAAAAGAAATTTGTGAATCATTATGAGTCTAGGAGATATTCATGTAAAAGTGTTGCTAAAAAATCAAATGACCAGCCAACAACTGATGTTGGAATGAATCAGGGAGTTGATGCTTTCAATCAAGTTGAACTTGGATCCTCGCCGCCAACCCAATTGCATCAACATAAGAGTGCAATCCAAACACGAAGGAAAGAAATGAGTGAGCTCCACAATCACCGCAATAAGCAATATGAGATTCATAAGGAAGCAGTACAAAATGCTCGAAACACAATTGTGCTAGTAGCCATTCTAATTGCCACGGTTACTTTTACTGTTGGGTTGAACCCACCTGGTGGGTTCAATCAAGGAGGAACAGGTAAAGGGCAAGCAGCAGTTGGCAGAAAAATGGCATTCAAGATCTTTGTAATAAGTAACAGCATTGCATTGTTCACATCCTTGTGCATTGTAATTATCCTGGTGAGCATAATCCCGTTTCAGAGGAAAAAACTAATGAGGCTGATGATGATCGCTCACAAAGTCATGTGGATCGCTGTGTCTTTCATGGCAACAGCATTCATCTCAGCGACATGGGTGATCATGCCACATGCTCACAGAACAGGATGCATGCTTGAAGTTATCTTGGCCATTGGTGCTGGGAGCATGGCAACTGTGTTTATCTATCTGGGAATTGAGTTAGCTAGACATTGGTTAAGGAAGTCGAAATGGAAGAGGCATAAAGATAGAAAAACCAAGATTGTGGCTGTTTGTATAGAAGACGAATCACAACCTGATAAATCCATCACTGGAGCAATCCAGCCTCAACCTGTGCAATTCAACAATGAGGGAGGCACCCAATCAGAATCCTCCAATTCGGATGTTGATAGTTCAAAATCCTTCGGGTATCATACATACTAAGGAAATAGATAATGTTAAATTACCAGTGAAGATATGATCTTCATCAGACCAATTTAAAAAAAAGAAAAAAAGTTGAGTAACCTTATTTTAAGAACTCAAAACCTTTACCTTTTGTTTACCTTTTTTGTTTCTGGTAGTATTAAGGCCAAAAAAGAATGCCACAGCATACCAGAATCTCACGAGTATGACATTGAAAGGACTGAATATTGATTATAGGTTCCATTATAACTGGTGCTGATGGAACCGAAATCACTATTAAACATGTCTTCCAATTTTGTACTTGGAGGATCCTGATTTTTTGTGGCAGCTTTGCGAAGAGGTGTCTCTGGCTTCTTGTTCTTCTTCCTTCTTCTTCCCAGCCAGCTGCAACCATTCCTCGCTCCATTCCCAACTCTACCTTCAAGGCAAGGTGGAATACTTTTGATTCAGGGATTAGTTTCCATTAACCAACCTCAAAAAATATGACATGTGGCTTCAATAGTGCCATATATAACCAATCCAAGCAAAGAATTTCCCATCAAAAAGCTCATGGGAACCAATTGTATTTGGACAACGCAATTTATGTGAGAATTTTCAACGCCTCAGTATTACGAACAATCAAGGACGGATGTTCCTGGGCTGGGACCTGGGAGTTGCTAGCTGAGTCTTCGGCTTTCCTGATTAACGGAATGATGATGCTTTCCAGATAATATATATATATATATATATATATATATATATATATATATTTTTTTTTTTTTTTTTTTTTTTTTTTCATTAGGAACTTGATGTAATACCCAATATAATGTAGACTCAATGTATAGTAGGACTTTAGACGAGAAAAATCCGTTATTATTACATTGGCCTTTTATATGTCAAACACCGTTTACGGCAATTCTCACGAGGGCCTCAATTATTTTAGAACTGGACACTTACCTGTACACTGCTCAGATATATTTTATATTTTAAAATTATTTTTTTTAAACGTATATTTCACATTTTATACTCGTTATATATATTCATAATTTAATATTTTATATATAATTTTTTATTAATTTTTTTATATATAAAATTATAATACTAATTATTATTATTATTATTATTATTTTCATTTTTCAAGATATGTATATTATACGTGCGCTTATTATGTTTATATTAAATTAATAAAAAATGAATTGATTATGAAAATTTTATTGTTATAACATAATTTTATAATTATAAGTGTTTATAAATATACAAATTTAAATATTTGTTATTTTGGTAGTTCATATATTTTCGTGTTAAATATTTTTAATATAAAGTGTTGAATTTATCAAGATAAATTAGTTTTTAGTATTTTATAATTTTTATAAAATATATATAATTAGCATAAAAATTTAAACTTTTTTTAACACTATTGAAGAGTTTATACATAATAGTAAAATAAATTTAATTTGATATAGTTTCATACAATATTAATATTTTTTTACTTTCAGTTATTTTCGACTCAATTTTTTTAATTTTGTTTGATAAAATTAATTGTGTATCCCCATATCAATAAAAATAATATTATTTAATTTGATTTGATATATAATATTTTACATAATTTTATATTTTCTTATAATATTGAGAAAAACTTTAAAAATAAGATTGACAAATATATTAACTAATAAATTATTTATAAATAATAAATTATAACTAAAATTTTTATCTTATATAAAAAATAAAAAATCAACACTAATAGAATAAAAAACACTGACATTAGTATTTTATTATTTTTAATTGAAATAATTATAGTAAAAATATATAGACAATTATTCGATTTACAATAAAATAATCTATCAAACTAATATATAACGTATAATTATTTTTTTAGAAGTAAACATCAAATTTCAATAAAAAAAGTTATTAATCCAATAAATGAAAAATCTATTAAATGATAAAATACTTACATTCATATGAAAAGTTTACATTTTTAAATTAAAACATCACTTGATGTTTATATTGAAATATAAATTTTTAAATTGAAATAACAATTCTACATTCAAAATATGATTTCTAATTTTTTTTTATAGATATTCATTATTTACCAAGTTAGGATAAGATTAAAAAATAAAAATCATTATATTTTTTTATATGTACATATATTAATATTTTTAAACTTTTAGTAATGTACCATTTTAAAATAAAAAATTAATATTATAAATGCTAATAACCTATTAATTATATTAATTTTATAATTAATTTCAAGCTTGTTATGGATTTTTTAAATAATATATATTTATCTATTTAAATGTTTTTCTCACATATAATTTGTTTTATATGCTTTGTGTGATAATTACATATTTTTTAAAAATTTTATATTCGCATAATTTTATTATATATTGCATACTAATTAAATATTTTTATAGATCAATGAATATGAATTACACACACATATATATATATAAAAGTAGTTTTTATATAGGACTTACAAATTCAATTTTAATTAAAACTAATGCAATAATTAAGAATTTTTGAAATATATATAATTAAAAAGTATATTTATTTTATGAAATATTTTTTTAATGAACTTACAAATAATTAAATTAAAAGAAAGCTTCAAAAAACTTAATAGAAGAATTCACATATTTAGCCAACAAAAATTAATTTTTTTTTTCTTGTTCTTTCACTTAGTTTCAAATATAATTATATTAAAATATTTATATATATATAATTATAAGATAAAGATAAAAATTCATTATGATTCATAAAAAAAGTAATTCATATAAATAAAATACCTTCTAATTTTCATAAATAATATAAATCATGAAGTTATTTTTATAAAATTTTATTCTAAATTATGTTATATTAAAATTTTAATTAAGTTAAATTTAAATACAAATAGGATTAATAATTTTATATTTACATAAACTCTAAAATTATATAGACAATTAAATTTTAAAGTCCTAAGAATTTTAAATTTATATAAACTCTAAAATAAAATTAAATAATAAAAAATATAATTGTAAATATTATAAATAATGAAAGGCAATTTGGGTAAAACAAATGTTCCCTCCCTTCCTTCACACATTTATATGTTATATAGATTAATAGAATAAATAATAAGAATATAGTATTTAAATTTAAAAAAATATTAAAAATATAAAAAACTTAAATTTTAAGAACATACCTTTTGTAGAAACTTTTGTTTTTTTATCTCCACATATTTTTTTACCATAACTTTCAAAATATTGATGGAGAGATTTATAATTATTTTAAATTTTATTGACTTTTTATCTTTATATTGTATATATTGTATCATTATTTCATAACTTAGTTTTATAATATTTATATCGATGTTGTATTAAAACTTAGAAAATTGAAAAGTCATATTAATAAGTGATAAGTAATAATAATATGACTATAATAAGTGATAAGTAATAATAATATGACTATAAATTTAGTAACACCAATAAATTTTATTTAATATATATAGTTTAATAATTAACAATTAATGATAAAATATAGTTAAAACAAATAGAAATAAGGCAATAAAATTAAATATAGATATATATTAATTTTATTCAAATTTTTATATTAAGTATTAATAAACTAAAAAATCACATATTAATTAGTGATATCTATAAGATTAATGAATTTTATTTAATATATATACACATATTAATTATTATTAATGATAAAAAATTTACATTTTTTTATAACTATATTTCATAAATATAGATATATATTAATTTTATTTAAATAAGTATTAAGAAACTAAAAAGTCACATCCTTGAAAAAACCTAAAAGGTCACATATTAATTAGTAGTAATAATAAAATTAATAAATTTTATTTAATATATACATATTAATTATTGTTGATGATAAAAATATACTTATTTTTAGTAATTATATATATATATATATATATATATATATATATATATATATATATATATATATATATATATATATATATGTGTGTGTGTGTGTGTGTGTGTGTGTGTGTGTTAATTTCATTTAAATTTTTATATAAGCATTAAGAAGCTAAAAAGTCATATTAGATAGTCCGATTAATATAATAGGGGTAAAATTGACAAATGGAAAAAACTAATAAAGTGCCACTTGTCATGTTAAATAAACTTATTTGGGAGACTAATTTTATTATATTTATATAGATTGATATATATTAATAGATTTTACAGTTAGAATTTAATTAATATTATAAATAAATATTGTATTTTTAATAATTAATTTTGGAAGCAATTTTTGTGGGATGCAAAAATCCATAAATGGTGGAATTGTGTGGTGTAAAAACCATGTGCGTATTACAAATCAAGAGATTATTGTATGTTCCGGAAGTACAAAGTTTATTCCTCATAAAGAATAGGACTCAGTGTTGCTTGATTTAAGGAATAATTATAACTATTATATGATATATATAATTATAACTATATCTATAGAGAACGCTGTATGAGATATATATATATATATATATATATATATATATATATATATATATATATATATAAGTTAAAGCCATAAGGCATGTGAAGTAATTTAATAGTGTTGACTCCATGAGCTCAAAGGAGCATAGATTTTGATGATTTTTAAAATTCATTTAGAATCAAACTAATTTTTTCTTAAGTGTTGTATCTTCCTAAGGATGAAGTCAGAGACTCATGAGCTTGTAGACTTATGTGGTAAAGAAAAGATGATATTCTAAGATGATACAAGATGAATCAAAAGAAAAGGAAGACAAGGAAAAAGAAGTTACCTTCCAAGACTTAATGAAGATCAAATTGAAGGTACAAAGTTAAAGTATAGCGTAAACCTTTTTAAGATTGCTTGAGAAAAGAATTGATGAGTAGAAGTCAATGATATTTATTTTTAATCCCTCAAGTTTTTATCCTAAGTTTTCAGAACTTATTTTGAATTATTAATGGCCTAAAAGTATTTTATTGTGATTTGGTGTAAAGTTTTAAACTTTTCAAAGTTATGCGGAAAAACTTTCTTGGTATTGTCGACACCATATTTTGGCCGATCCCCAAAATCAATAAAACTTTGGAACTGACCTCAGTACTAAGTCTCCTTTTGACAGCTAATCACATTTCCGATCTCTCTTTGATAAACAGTCACATTTCCGATCTCTCTTTGATAGACAGTCACATTTCCGATCTCTCCTCACAAAGAATTAAATCAATGCTAAGTCCTCACATCAGTCAGAGCCTTACCAGTCTATTAAATTGCTCACCGATCTCTCCGACCCGTTGTAGTATAAACGAAGTGAACTAGATCTTTTCTTACCAGTTTTATTGCCGATCTCCCTTTCAAAAGTTTAAGAGCTAAGGTTTTGGTCCGGTTTAATGAGGATTCCGATCTTAAGTGTCCAAGTCTAATTTCCAATTTTAATCAAGTCCCGTTCAGCATTTCTTCCTTACCGATCTCATGCTCATTGTGTTTTCCGATCTCTCACACTTAGGTTAATAATCATCTTCAGTTATTTCAACATACTCAGACAATCAAGTGTTTAATAAATGAGAAATTTTCCGATCATAACCATTCATCGAACAAAAAGGGCATTCCACTTCATTTCATTTCAAAAAATTTGTACAAGTCATTCGGCTGGGGGATCACCCCCAGCCTGATCTACATTTTGCTCATTTTCTCTCTCACCCTCGGCCTCCTCTTCGCTTTCCTCCTCGCCTTCGGGAGCCAGGTCGGCCATCCAAGAGAAGTCCTCCTCTGGGTAACGCTTCTGGAGCTCGGCCAAGAGATCCTTGTGAGCGTTCACATAGGCACCGGCTATTCCTGTCACCATCTCTTCATCTTTTGCCTTAAGCTCCTCAGCAAGATGAGCGACCTGAGCAGCTTCGTTGGCCCGGAGTGCCTGGACTTCTTTAAGGGCATGATCCCTTTCAACCAGAACATGAGTCTGTTCGGCCATCTTATCCTCATAGTACTTCATCCGCCCCTCAATTCGAGATATGTAATCCTGAGCAGATGAGAGTTGGGATCGGAGGGATGCCACCTCTTGACTCTTCTTCTCGACCTCCTTACCCAGGCAGTGCGCCTTTTCCCGAACTATGTGCTGGTTCACCAGGCACTCTACATTCAGACTCATGGAGCGGGTTAAGATGTCGTCAAGATTGTCCGGAGACAGTCTGTCCCAATCCTCCCAAAGGCAGATGGAAGACCCCAAGACTTTGGCAAAATCGGGGTTCTCCCGAACAGTCCGGTTGTTCTCCAGAGAAGCGATCAGCACTTGGGCGCCACGAGAAGGGGGCCTCGCAGGAGGTCGAGAACGACCCCCTTCTGTGCTTGGAACAGCTGAAGGAGGTGGAAGCGGCTCTTCCTGTTGAGGAGGAGATCGGACTTCGATGATCGGCCCGAAGGTTGGGGCGGGCCTCCTTGCGTCTCCCCAGGTTCATGGCCGGGTGTTTGAAGTAGTGCCGAACGCTTCATCTCCTTTATTTTCCGGGAAATCTCTCTCTCCTTCTTCCGCTTCCTGGAACCTTCACCACCCGCCATACCTACACAAAAAAGAGGTCAGTGAGATCGCTAAGGTCCAAAGATCTGAGAAATAGAAAATACCGATGCCAAGATCAGAGAGCTGAAGCCCGCGCTTTTCGCCCGTGATCAACTCCATCGTCCAATGATGCAGCTCGGCAGTCACCGCATCTAAACAGGAGTACTTTTGAGTGGCAGCTTGATTCTTCAGCTCCATCACTATTAGGTTTTCCTCCTTGTATAGGGTAATACGCTTCGGAATTAAGGGCCCCTGGTGCCACCAGCTACGGGGGAAGTCCTCAAAGCAGGTCGGATTTTTGCTCCTCAGAATGAAGAAGCGGTTCTTCCAATTCTTAAGGGAGGAGGGCAGATCGGTGAAGAGCCCACAATGAGGCTATGCCTGAAAGAACCAGTGCTCGTCGTCCTTTCGGTGAGTCAGCCTGTGCAGTTCGGCGAACACCTTAGCCGTAGGTCTGATTCCCTTAGCTCGGCACAGGCCTCGGAAGGCTACCAAGATCCGCCATGAGTTAAGATGAATTTGGGCAATGCACACTCGGTGAAATTTTAGGACCTCCTTGAAGAAGTCGTCCAGAGGGAACCGAAGACCTGCCTTTAACTGTTCCTCGTATACCATAACCATGTCATTCTCTTCAAAGGAGTGATCGGCTCGGTGATCGCCGTGACACCGGATAAGTTCATATGAATCGGGCTCTATGTTGTACTCCTGGCTAAACGACTGCAGATCGGATTCTTGCAAGATCGATGGCAGCTCGTCCATAGGAAGATTCTCCCTCCCCGAAGAAGGTGCATAACTTGATGGTGCGATCCGCCCCCGAGCTGGAACGGAGACTCTAAGAGGTTCTGGTTGTGCGCTCGGCCCGACCACCTCTTCTTCATCAGACGACCATGAAACATGGACGGAAGGTGGGCTTGCCGCTCTCTGACCTTCGGCGCCGCTCATTTTTAAGAAAAACAAAGAACTTAAAGCTAAAAGAAGGATTAAAACCCTTACCGGAGCTTGAACGGAGTCGGAAGAACTTGAGAAAACAAGAGAACTTTGAAGTTATGAGCAAGAGACTGAAAATGACATACAGGAGCAAATGGCTAACCCTTTGCCCCTATTTATACTCATCCGAGCATTTAATGCTCACGATGTCCTAGGCAATGCATCGGTTAACGGGATTCGTCAGCTGTTCTGACATGTCTCTCGAACACTCCAAATTCCATAAAGAGAACAGCTAATTAGAGATCGGCATATTAAGATAAATGTTTCGAATTGTGGATCAGTTAAGGGTTGTTCAGTTAGGAACCAGATTGGATAAACACATCAGAGATCGGAAAATAATCAATGCAATAATAACAAGATGAGAATTGACTTTTATTTCCAAAAGATCGGATTACATCATTTGGGCGATCTCTAGGGATCAGAATTATAGAGATCGGAAGATGGGGGATCAGCATGAGAGATCGGAATAGGAGCATGGGAAGGATCGGAAGGCAAAAAGAATAAGACAAATCCCAAATAACCGTCGTCAGAATCAGAGCCGAGGTAGTTAAAGCGTGGCAGACGAGATCTCCACCGCACGCCTAAGAATCGCCGCAATGCCGACAGTGCCAGGGTATGTCATGACAGTCCTGTACATCCCAATCTCCACCGTTGATTTCACTTGTAAAGACGAACCCGGAGCCCTTGGATCAAGAGAGGAGACGACAAGACCAGCGCCTTTCGCTCTTAGCCCTCAGATGGCTCCGGACAAGAGGATTTGAGACCGTCAGATTGAAAGAAGAAAAGGACAAATATTCTAAAGAATAATCTCAGCCGTTCATTTTGGTTCTCTTTAATTCTCAAGCATCTGATCATGTCCTTCAAAATCTTGACCCTCCATCTCCCTCAAAATAAATCCTGACCCTTCATGGGGAGCACCCGATTCCTATAAATACCTGCATGAAAAACTGTTCAAAGGACGGGCAAAAAAGAGAGGTAGTTATTATAGCGGAAGAACTCTGAAACTTCATTCAGTTTGTTATTCTGCTACTTAGAAGTGTTGATTAGAAAGACTTTTGAAACTAGTTTTCTGAAGTCTTTTTCTTGAAAAGGATTCTGAATACTGGAACTCTACATTTTCAGTTTGTTCATTATCTGGTCACACTCTCACTTTCAGCCCTTTATCATCTCTGTTTTCATTCCCATTGTCCAAGCTCAACTTCATTCCACTCGGTTTTTATCTTAATCTGATTGCATTTTAGCTAAGTACCTTTCAGATTCATGACATCACCCTCAAAGCTAATCCATTGTCTTATCACTATTTGTCACCCCGTAGTTACTTCAATAGATTTGGCTCCTTACAGGTAAGAGCTCATATTACTGTTTTATTAAGTGTTTACGTTTACTTTTCACGCTTTCTTTGTTCTTCTTACGTATGCGATTTTCTCCAAGTTCATTTTGTGCAAAAGAACCCCAAAGAACGTTACTCTCGAGTTATCTCTTTAGTGATCAGTCCATCATTTTATTAATCTTCGTCATTTCTGAATGCAAGTTTTCTAGCTCCTAGTAGCGTGTAAGTGGTTGGGTAAAACGTAGGTAACTGCAATTTAAGGGTCTCTTTTAAAAGAAAGAGCCTGAATAACACGTCAGGAAAATAACCAAACTATTAGGCTGACGTAAACGGCAATTCGGCAAGATGCCATAAAGTGGAATAAAACCAAAGTAAACGAAACAGAATAAATCGGACATTAATAGGTATTGGTAAGATGACTACATGGAAGGTCGGTAAATCAAATCTAGTATCCCCCGTTTAGTCATAAGGTATCAAGAAGCCTTATCCCCAGCATCTTTGAATGCTAGAATCCTTAGCTTTAGGCTCTTATGACATGTAGCTGAAATTAAAATTCGGGAGATCGGAAAAGTCCCTTTCAGGTTCCTGTTAATCTAAAAGAGATCGGAGGAGAGTTCCTATCCGGTCTCAACTCAAATTTTTAATAAATATCAAATAGAGATCGGAGGAGAGTTCTTATCCGGTCTCAACTCAAATTTTAATAAATATCAAATAGAGATCGGAGGAGAGTTCTTATCCGGTCTCAACTCAAATTTTAATAAATATTAAATAGAGATCGGAGGAGAGTTCTTATCCGGTCTTAACTCAAAATTTTTAATAAACATTAAATAGAGATCGGAGGAGAGTTCTTATCCGGTCTCAACTCAAAATTTTTAAATATTAAATAGAGATCGGAGGAGAGTTTTTATCCGGTCTCAACTCAGAATTTTAATAAATATTAAAGAGTTCGGAGAAGAGTTCTTATCCGATTCTTAAATTAAAATTTTAATAAAATATTCCTTTCAAATAAAATTAATATACAACAGCAACTCACTAAGGTTGTCTCATTTACTTATGTATCTGGGTGATCCAAATTTAGTGAAAAATCAAATGTTCCTTTAGTCAAAAGGATTAACATGTCCATTCAAGCCCTCCTAACTAATGCAAAATTAAATCTACTTACCCTTATTAAGGGACGAGGTGGGGTGCCTAACACCTTCCCTACCCGTTTACGGACCCTGAACCTAGAATCTCTGCCTAGAAGTGGTTTCATTTCAATCTATTTTCACAAATGATTTTCTTTAGTTTCCCTCAAAACTAAGGTGGCGACTCCTCACTCTTTCCCACTTCGGTGAGGGTTCGTTCAAGCGACCGCAAAACCCCTTGCGACAGCTCGGCGACTCCACTGGGGATCGAATATCCGAATTTAACCCCGGTCTAGAGGTCTAAAAAGTAGATTTAATTTTCCAATCAAATTATAGTTAGGTGGGCTCACCCGGCGATAGTTTACATGTTAATTTTTGTTTATTCCTACTAACTGTTCCTCTTGTTTTGCTTGTTTTGCTTGTTTTATCCTCCTACAGTGCTCTTCGTTTCAAAAAAAAAGGAAAAAGGAAAAATGGAAAGAATAAAATCCCCCTGAATTGGGAAGAGGTAAAGGTGTCCCTTCACACACTGAACACTCACACGATGTCCTCACACACTTCGGTCCTATACCCGGGCTTTCTTACCCTTTTAGGAAAGTAGGAGGGGGTCATGTAGCGGTACCCGTGGGTTTTACCCCGTTAGTATCCGTGAAGGCTTCTGCTCAGATTGAAACTCGTTCTATCCACTGTGATACTCGTGGAATTTTCCCGATAATATCATGGTTATAGAACGGGGCTCTACTGTTACAGTAGGGGCAATTTGGGAACCTGTGGCTTTTAGAAAGTTAGACCTTGAGCTAAAACTATCACAATAGCTGAAAGCCGTAGTAAGCTACCTTATAAGATAGAACTATCCAATTAGGTAGCACTCATCCGGTATCAGGAGTCTCCCTATGTTAGGACAAAAAGGGGCATACTTACTCTTACCCTGTTCTGCTTTAATTTCCTTTTATTCATTTTTGTGAGGGTAATCTTGAATTCTACTGAAACACCTACACATTTTCCTACTTTGATAAATGTGTATGTGTCACCCTGCCAACAGTATGATTCAAAATTACCCAAATTTATCTTGCTAATGAGTTTTTCTGCAGGCATCATCAAACCAAGAGTCTGTGAGAAGGATAAGGCATCATTTTTATCATGGCATCCTCGAGTCAGTCGGTAGAAGAAGTTCAGAATGCTAAACTTCGGTCCAAGTCAACTCATACTCCAGTACCCTCGCAAAATAATGTTTCCAAGGCACATGCTAGCTTACTACCCTCATGGGATCTGAATAAAATTGAGGTCAGAATGAACAGCCTCGAGGGTCTGTCTAATGGATGGAGGTCGTTTCCCGATCAGGTCAAGGCACGATTTGAAAGGAAATACGGGAAAATTGCAACCCTAATGCGAGTCATGGTCCAAATCCCGGCATTAAAGGCCATGCTGTCAGTTTGGAATCCTAAGTACGGGGTATTCTCTTTCAATGACATTGATACAGTTCCCACTATGGAAGAATATCAGGCATTACTGAAGATTTCTTACTCAACACAGAATCGAATCTACCTACACCTTGAGTATAGGCAGACCTGGAAACGATTAACATATTTGTTGGGTATTCCTTCGGAGGAGGCAAAGTCAAAAGAAACGGTCAAAGGAAATACGCATGGATGGTATTGGACCTACCTCGAGAAGCGGTTAGATCAATTCCTCCAAGAGAAACAGTGGGATCAAGCTTCAGTAGCACTCGCATTGGGAATCTATGGCCTGATTTTGTTCCCGGGACCATTAGGAATCATAACCTGCAGCACGGTGGAAGTATTCTGGGTGGTAGAAATGCAGGAGGTCAATCCGATACCGGCAATTCTTGCGGAGACCTTATTAACCCTTACCTACTGCAGACAACAGGGTAAAGGGTCCATCAAGTGTTGTTCTCAATTGTTATATCTCTGGATTATCAGTCACATATGCCCTGTGGAGACAAGGGGATTGACTTGGTACCTTGACCAGCCTCCCATCGAGAAGATGACCCGGTTAATAATCAGTTCGAAGAATGAACAGCAGTGGCGGGAACAGATTTTGAGTTTCAATAGCCATGATTATTGTTGGAGGAAGTCAGGCGTCGCCAATCCGTTTTGATCAGCACGGGAGGAAATCAGTCGGTGTCCCTGATCGGAGTAACCGGATACACAAGTTACACTCCGGCCTTGGTAATGAGGCAGTTTGGCTCAATACAGTCCAGAATCGACATTGAAGAATATCACCAAGGTCATTTCTACCATGAGCTCAAGGAAGAGGAAGGGTTGAAAATGGCTCGCAAGTCTTGGGAGAACATCACTCTGGTGGAGAGATCGCCTAAAGGCCCAAGCGCCTCGGGCGATTATCTTAAATGGAGAGCTGACAGGGACCGAGAATACTCAACTACAGAATTCGAAGATAGCGATCCGCGCCGAGATGTCCTATTAGAAGAAGCTGATGATCGCCTGGTTGACTCGCTACAAAAGGCAAATACCGAGAACTCGCAACTGCAAGAACAAATAAAACAGTTGGAGGACAAACAGCAGATTCTCAAGAGGAAAGTAAGAAGGCTCAGGGAAGAGGCAAGGGCCGAAAAGATGGGTTTTGAAGAGCAAGAGATACGGTGGGAAAAGGAAAAAAACTCTCTCCACGCTGTAATGAAAGAAGTAGAAGCACAGAATAATAAGCTTCAGGAAAAAACGAAAAACCAAGAGATACTCGTTGAAGAGTATAAACAGGAAAACAAAAAGAAGAAGCTCGAATTAAAGGAATAGACACTACTCATCAACGATATCTTGAAGGAATGTGCTAAGGAAAGGAAAGAGAAAGAAAGACAAGCTGCTCTCTATCAAGAGCTGAAAGAGAATGTTGACCAGCTGGAGAGAACAATAGCACAGGGAAAGCAAGAACTCTTACCTGAATCTGAGTATGCTCTGAAAGCATTCGATCCTGCTAAACAAGAAGAAAGGTTATATGAGTATCTCATAAAATGTCATCTCATTATAAAAAACCTCCCAGAGCCTAGGCCGATGTAAAGAACACGGTGTACAAATTATTCAGTTAATGAAATGATTTTTGGACCATTGTTTAGCAAATTTGTGAATGAATAATATGACTCCCGTAGGAACTCCCTCGCTAGGGTTATATGAAAAATTGAATGCGCTATATGGACAGGTATCATAAACACGCATTCAATCCAGTCATTCACAGTCAGACTATCGAACGATGCCATGATAAAAGTGATGCAGTTATCCTTCAACAGATTTCATTTCTGGCTCTCAAACGCCACCGTATCCTTCGTCCACATTAGGACCCTATTTAATTTTGATTAAAATTCACTAAAAATTTCTTCTTTTTTTTTTCACTCCTTACAGAAAAACAACATTGCTTCGAACAAGGCAAGTCTGACCAAGCACGCGATTCAACCCCAGCAAGTGTACTTAACAAGGTCTCGAACAAGAAAATTAATGGAAGACCAGGAACAAGTACAGAACCTACAGGGGCAAGTGTCTGAACTAAAAGACCAGGTTTCAGAACTTATGAAGTCGATGAGGAGATGTCCCAAAATAAGCCACTGCACCTTAACCTACCATTACCTCCCCACCTCCTACAACGGTTGATTCTCACTACGCTCAACCTCTTTCACTTTCCACCATCAATCCAGATCCGACGGCCATCACTAACTGGTTCCACTAAATAATGAACCTCCCTTCTCTTATTATCCAGCCATCCCGAATGCCGAACCATCCCTTTCGGTCCCGAACCCTCCAATTCATTCTGCCCCTCATTTCCCAGTTGGGGGAGTACCTCACACAACAGGAGGAGAAAGTAAGATGAGAGAAAATGAGAAGCTGTCCACTCTGGAAGAGAGATTGAGAGCTATAGAGGGCCTGAACATGTATGGCTCAGTTGACGTGGCATCACCAAGATTAGTACCGGATGTGGTGGTGCCGCCCAAATTCAAGGTCCCCGATTTTGACAAGTATACTGGGAATTCGGACCCTCGAATTCATTTGGCCACCTATATTGCCAAGATGTCCTCTATGACAGATGATGACAGACTGTTAATCCACTTCTTTCATGAGAGCTCTCTGAGCAAGCCGAGGTGGTGCGTTGGCTAGACAGAGCAGATCAAGGCGCTCTGGAAGGATTTAGCCGAGGCCTTTTGAAGCAAGACAAATTTAATCACGATGTGGCCCCACAAGGAGGGATCTTCAAAATCAGTGCAAAGATCGGAAAGCTTCAAGGAGTATGCCCAGAGATGGAGAGAAAAGGCGGCGGAAGTACATCCCCTGGTGACCGATAATGAGCTATGCTCTCTATTTATCGAGACTTTGAAGGCTCCCTACTTCAACTTGATGATTGGAAACACTTCCAACAGCTTCTCTGACATCATCCAGGCGGGTGAGAGAATTGAGGCCAATCTAAGAATGGGACGGTTGCAGGAGTTGGCTGAGAACCCTGAGAAAAA
The DNA here is from genome assembly GCF_030052815.1 of Hevea brasiliensis. Lineage (NCBI taxonomy): Eukaryota > Viridiplantae > Streptophyta > Magnoliopsida > Malpighiales > Euphorbiaceae > Hevea > Hevea brasiliensis. Next base: position 104,810,256 of record NC_079498.1, read on the forward strand.
GACTGCCAGCTTTGGCAAGAAGAAGGAGGGTGATGTGCATTCCATCACCCGTCAAAACAATTATTCCCCATTCCCTCAAAATAATTACCGGCCATATCCTTCCTCTCATGGCCAAACCATCGCAAACATTCCGCCTCCTTTCCCAAATTATCCACACCCACGCCCACAATACCCTTCACCTACAAATTATCAACCGAGACCACCACCTTCTCCTCAACCGAGACCACCACAAAACAACCCAAGACCCCCAAGAAACCCTGATCCACCTCTTTCCCTCCCACTCAGTGAAATATACCGATACCTTGTCGGTATCAACCAAATTGTACCAGTCCCCCTAGACCCAATTCAGCCTCCATATCCCTGTGGTATGATGCCACCGCCTGCTGTGAGTATCATGGGGAGCACAAGGGCACTCAATCGACAATCGCGAGCACTCAGAGGAAGAGTGCACGCTCTAATCCGGAATGGATGGCTAAAAATTGAGGGAAATGGTTCCCTCCCCAATGTTACCTCAAACCCACTGCCTAACCATAATGCGGGCAGTGGTGTAAATATGATTGAGTCTGATAGAGAAGGATCAACACCAGAAGTGGACAAGCTGGTTCCTTACTTTAAAGAAATTTTTGCTGTGGCAATGAGGGAAGGCTACCTTTGCCCTCAGGTAACGGGATTAGAAGAAGGTACGAGGTGTCCTTATCATGGAGGGACAGCTGATCATGAGCTGCGGGGCTGTGAGGGATTCAGGCAAGAGGTTCAGAACTTGTTGTCTCTCAAGGTTCTGAGATGCCAAACAAGGCCGAAGATGGAAGAGGGAGTGAACACAACTAGATACAGCCAGAATGCTTCTACCTCTAAACCCAGAATCACCTTCTCACCCCCAGTAGCCTCGCCGCCAGTAACGGTTATCCGAACTCCGCCCCAGCTCCCTGTCACCAATACTCACGCTGTCCCTTGGAACTATAATTTCCAAGTTTTCACTCAGGGAGCGTCAAGCAGTACATCCGCTCCTAATCTTGCCTCACCTCCGGCACCACCAAAACCATGTTTTGCTCCTCACAAGCATTTCAGAATGACTTATGCTGGACCTACCAACAACATTACTCCCCAAACCAGTCCTCGGGCCATTATCGCCACAAAGCCCTCTCCACCTAAGCAAGAAGTCGAGTTTATAACTCGAAGTGGGAGGTGTTACGGGAACGAAGAAAGAGAAAAGAGGAAAGGGAAAGTAAAAATGGGAGAGTCATCAAGAAATACAGAAGAGGAGGTTGAGAAAGCAGGGGAAGCAGACCCTGCTGAACATAAAGAAGAGGAAGAACTGCTACTCCAAATAATGAAATAAAGTGAGTATGATGTAGTGGAGCAATTGAGGAAGACACCTGCCCGAATTTCACTGTTATCACTGATCCTGAGCTCAGAAGTCCACCGACAAGCCTTGCAGAGAATCCTGGATCAGGGCTTTGTAAACCCCGACATCACGCCGGGGCAGTTTGAGAAGATAGTAGAACAAATCCAGGCATCCAGCTTTGTAGCCTTTTCGGAAGAGGAGATTGACCCTGCAGGCTTAAGGCACAATAAAGCTCTGCATGTAACTGTGAAATGTAAGGGTTGTATAGTGGCCAAGGTCCTCATCGATAACGGATCAGCCCTCAATGTACTGCCTAGCGCTACCTTAGCCAGGCTGCCGGTTGACCAATCTGATATACGTCAGAGTGCTATGGTGGTGAGAGCCTTCGACGGTACAAGGAGAGAAGTGCTGGGAGACATTGATTTGCCAATCCAAGTCGGTGCATGTACTTTCAACGTCACGTTTCAGGTGATGAACATTGAGCCGGCCTACACTATGTTGTTGGGGAGGCCGTGGATCCATTCTGCGAATGCTGTTCCTTCAACTTTGCACCAGAAAATAAAATACATTAAGGACGGCAAAATCGTCACTGTAAGGGGTGAAGAAGCCATATTGGTCACCAAGCCGCAATCACTTCCTTATGTGGAAGCGGCCGAAGAGTCGTTGGAGAGTTCTTTCTAGGCCCTTGAGTTACAAGATACCGGGAAGGAGGGGGCTATGACTATGGTGGCCAAAGTAATGTCAAGAAATGGGTATCAAGAGGGAAAAGGCCTAGGCACTGCCTTGCAAGGGATCATGGAGCCGATACCGGCTATCCAGAAGATAGGCCGTTGCGGATTGGGTTATGAGGAAGATGCTCTCATGGATGGGCGATTCTGAATGAGAAACAGACTTCGAGATCAGAGATTCGACCAGAAAATCGGGAGAATGAAAGTAGTCCCGGGAATTACGGATGTATTCACTAAACCGGTCATTGACAATCCGGCAGATGTGGAAGAATCACATGATGACCCATCCATCGATGTCATTCACCTAGATTCCTTCTACGAAGCTCTGGTCTCGCCAGTGACTGAGGGGCAGGAACTAGACAACTGGACAGCAGATGACATCCCTGTACTCAATTTCGAGTAAAGTACCCTTTGGTTATCTACACTTGATCATTTTGTCCATGGTGGCAAGTGTAATATTGTAAATGGACCTTTTTCTTATGGCATAAATATTAATGAATTAATAGCGCATTTTAAATCCAATTCTCTTTTCCTTTCCTTTTGAATTCCATCCTTATAATATGTTCTATTTTCATTCATTCAGGACCATTCATCAATTAACACCTAATAATCCAATAGACTCAGAAATTCTTCCGGTTAATTTTGAAATCCCCATAACTGCCATTACTTCAAGTGATTCTGAGGAAGACCTTACAAAGGAAAGCAATGAAAAGGATGAACCCTCCCTAGTGCCTTGTGGAGACGAAACGCACACCATAAATTTAGGCACAGAAGAAGTAAAAAGGGAACTTAAGGTAGTGGAGAGTGAAGAATTGGGAGATATGATAGTCTGCTTAAAGAATTCCTCGACGTATTTTCCTGGAGCTATGATGATATGGTGGGTTTGGACCCTCAGATAGTGACACATAAAATTCCCCTAATTCCGGGGACAGGTCGAAAGCGTGGTTAAGGAGAATGAATCCAGACATACTGCTCAAAGTTCGGGATGAAGTCAAGAAACAATATGACGCTGGGTTCCTGGAAGTGGTCAAATATCCCCAATGGGTAGCTAACGTCGTCCCGATAATGAAGAAGGACGGGAGAGTCAGGGTGTGCATTGACTACAGGGATCTTAATAAAGCAAGTCTAAAAGATGATTTCCCTCTCCCCCACATTGATGTGTTGGTAGATAATGCCATGGATTGGGCAGGTGCTCATGCATTGATGGGGCATCTGGGTACAATCAAATCCCAATGGATGAGGAAGACAAAGAAAAAACCGCTTTCATCACTCAATGGGGAGTATTTTGCTATCGGGTCATGCCTTTTGGGTTGAAGAATGCTGGTGCCACCTATCAGCGCGCTATGGTCACATTATTCCACGATATGATGCATAAAGAGGTGGAAGTGTATGTGGATGATATGATCATCAAATCCCGGGGAGAAGAAAGTCATGTGCAGGTACTGAGGAAAGTATTTGAGAGACTCAGGAAATATCAGTTGAAACTGAACCCTGCCAAATGCATATTCGGAGCTAGGTCAGGAAAATTGTTGGGGTTCATAGTGAGCGAAAAGGGAATAGAGATAGATCCAGACAAGGTTCGAGCTATTCAAGAGATGCCATCCCCAAGAACAAAAAGGGAGGTGCGCAGTTTTCTGGGAAAGTGTAACTACATATCGAGATTTATTTCTAATCTCACTGCTAAGGCCGAGCCTATTTTCAGACTACTCCGGAAGAACAACACCACCCAATGGGATTCAGTTTGTCAAGAGGCTTTTGAGAAAATCAAGCAGTACTTGTCAAACCCACCAGTGTTGGTTCCACCTATGGCGGGGAGACCTTTGATCCTGTATATGGCGGTCCAACAGAACTCGATGGGGTGCGTTTTGGGACAACATGATGATACCGGCCGAAAGGAGAGGGCTATTTATTACTTGAGCAAGAAGTTCAATGATTGTGAGTTAAGATACTCTTTCTTAGAAAAGACTTGCTACGCATTAGCCTGGACAGCAAATCGCCTCAAGCACTACATGCTGAATCACAAGACATGGCTCATCTCCAGGATAGATCCTATCAAATATGTATTCGAAAACCCATTCGTGCCAGGTAGGATAGCCAAGTGGCAGGTCATACTCTCCCAATATGACATAGTCTATATGACCCGGAAGGCAGTGAAAGGTAGCGTGATCGCTGACCTCCTAGCAGAAAATCCTATCCAGGATTATGAAGCTCTGGATTTTGAGTTCCCTGATGAGCACATTAATGAAGTAGACTGCGAAGAAGAGGGACCAGCCGATGTATGGGAAATGTATTTCGACGGAGCTGTCAATTTGTCCGATAATGGAATTGGAGCTGTATTGATATCCCCAGATGGAAAGCACTTTCCGATAGCTGTCAAGTTGAGATTTGACTGCACCAACAACGTCGCGGAATACGAAGCTTGTGTGATGGGACTACAGGCTGCCATCGAAATGAAAATCAGGAAGTTGGAAGTATATGGAGACTCAGCCCTGATTATTTATCAAGTCAAAGGAGAATGGCAAACCAAGGATCAGAAGCTAATCCCGTATCAGAAGTACTTATTGGAGCTGATTAAGAAATTCGAAGAAATCTCTTTCACTCACCTTAGTAGGGACAAGAATCAATTTGCTGATGCCTTAGCTACTCTAGTTGTTATGGCTCAAATCGAAGAGGGTCAGATGATTCAGACATTGAAGATTAAAGCAAGAAGTGAGCCAGCATATTGCCTCATGATTGAGGAAGAACCCAATGGTAAACCTTGGTATCATGACATCCTGGTCTACATCAGAACCAGAGAATTCCCTCCAGGGGCCAGCAGAAACGAAAGAAGGATGATTCGGAGATTAGCATTGGGATACTTCCCCAGTGGAGAAGCCCTATACAAGAGAAGCTCCAATGGTGAATTATTGAGATGTGTGGATGCAAAGGAGGCAAAGATAATCCTTTTCGAGACGCATGAGGGAAACTGTGCAACCCATGCCAATGGGCACATGATGGCTAAGCAAATCATGCGACAGGGATATTTTTGGACTACAATGGAAAAGGATTGCATCGAGTATTTCCGAAAATGCCATAAGTGTCAGATCTATGCCGATCCGATAAATGTGTCGCCTCACAAATTGTTCAACCTCACCTCACCATGGCCTTTCGCAATGTGGGGCATCGATGTGATTGGTCCCATCAACCCTAAGGCATCCAATGGGCACAGATTCATCCTTGTAGCCATCGACTATTTCTCCAAGTGGGTCGAGGCGACATCCTATGCGCACATCACACAGAATACGTTTCTCAAATTTTTCAGAAGCAATATCATCTGCCGGCATGGCCTCCCTAATGAAATCGTCACTGATAATGCTAAGAATCTGAATGGTCCAAGGATTCAGAAATTGTGTGATCAATACAAAATTCGACATCTCAATTCCTCCCCATACCGTCCCCAGATGAATGGAGCGGTGGAAGCTGCAAACAAAAACCTCAAGAGGATAATCCGAAAAATGACAGTCACATATAGGGATTGGCATGATATGCTCCCTTACGCTCTTCACGCATACCGGACTTCTGTAAGAACCTCAACCGGAGCAACTCCGTACTCACTGGTTTACGGGATGGAAGCAGTATTACCTGTAGAAGTTGAAATTCCTTCCCTAAGGATTCTGAAGGAATCAAGGATTGATGAGTCAGAATGGATCCAGTCAAGGTTGGATCAGTTAAACTTGCTGGATGAGAAAAGATTAACAGCGGCATGTCATGGGCAGTTATACCAGAGGAGAATGGCTAAGGCATTTGACAAAAGCGTTCGCCCATGCGAATTTCAACCCGGGGACCTAGTTCTGAAGAAAATACTGCCGAATCAAAACGATCCCCGGGGCAAATGGTCACCAACCTACGAGGGACCCTATGTCGTTAAGAAGGCATTTTCTGGAGGAGCCTTGATCTTGACCCACATGGACGGTGAAGAGTTTCCAAGGCCTGTGAACGCTGACACCGTCAAGAGATACTATTCCTAAAAAAAAAAAAGTAGGAGTGAAAACCCGAGAGGGCGCTCCTAGCAAAATGTGGGAAAGAGGGTGAAAACCCGAGAGGGCGCCTTCTGCAAAATGAGTGAAGGATGAAAACTCGGAAGGACATCCTAAAAAAAAAAAAAAAAAAAAAGAAAAGAAAAATTCTAGGGGTGAAAACCCGAAAGGGCATCCCGAGAACAAAAAGGGAGAAATAAGGAATGGGGGGCATGAAATCAGGATGAAGAGGAAACTGTCACGGAATAAGGCTTCAGAGAACTCGAAATAATGGCAGTTAAGGAATTTCAAAATCAGCCACAGGGAATATGTGAGATCTATTCTTTTACCCTTCTTCTTTGAAACTTCTTCTTTGTTTATATTAAACCGTAATAAAATCACACTTCATTCTCCATGTTTCTATCTTTCCCTTATATTTCTGCAATCTTGTTATTTAATGCGCTATTTAGATCAGTTAAAATTTTTGCCATAAAATTAAGATTTGACAATTGATAACCTCACGTACTTTACAATGAGATTTGCAGGGAATGACCTAAAAAAAAAAAAAAAAAACTAGAGGTGAAAACCTGGAAGGGCGCTTCTAGTCATATAGACGAAGGGGAAGTGAAAACCCGCAATGGTGCTTTTCGGGAGAAAGTCAAAAAACAGAAATGGGGCATTTGAAGAAATGAGGCCATAGGTCAAGTCTTGCAACTCGTCCTCCATTCATCATTGGCCTTCGGGATTCTGTTAAGTACACTTCATTGGGGAAGAACTTCTTGTGTCGAGATTAGGCTTGCTTTGTAAGTGCAATTTAAATTTCCTGTTATCAACCTCTGGTTCCTTGATCTAAGTTGATTTTTAATTTTCTGCAATTTACATTTCCTGTTATCAACCTCTGGTTCCTTGATCTAAGTTAATTTTAATTTCCTGCAATTTACATTTCCTGTTATCAACCTCTGGTTCCTTGATCTAAGTTGATTTTAATTTCCCGCAATTTAAATTTCATGTTATCAACCTCTGGTTCCTTGATCTAAGTTGATTTTAATTTCCTGCAATTTACATTTCCTGTTATCAACCTCTGGTTCCTTGATCTAAGTTGATTTTTAATTTCCTGCAATTTAAATTTCCTGTTATCAACCTCTGGTTCCTTGATCTAAGTTGATTTTAATTTCCTGCAATTTAAATTTCCTGTTATCAACCTTTGGTTCCTTGATCTAAGTTGATTTTAATTTCCTGCAATTTAAATTTCCAGTTATCAACCTCTGGTTCCTTGATCTAAGTTGATTTTAATTTCCTGCAATTTACATTTCCTGTTATCAACCTCTGGTTCCTTGATCTAAGTTGATTTTTAATTTCCCGCAATTTAAATTTCCTGTTATCAACCTCTGGTTCCTTGATCTAAGTTGATTTTAATTTCCTGCAATTTAAATTTTCTGTTATCAACCTCTGGTTCCTTGATCTAAGTTGATTTTAATTTCGCAATTTAAATTTCCGATTATCAACCTCTGGTTCCTTGATCTAAGTTGATTTTAATTTCCTGCAATTTACATTTCTGTTATCAACCTCTGGTTCCTTGATCTAAGTTGATTTTAATTTCCGCCAATTTACATTTCCTGTTATCAACCTCTGGTTCCTTGATCTAAGTTGATTTTAATTTCCTGCAATTTACATTTCCTGTTATCAACCTCTGGTTCCTTGATCTAAGTTGATTTTAATTTCCCGCAATTTAAATTTCCTGTTATCAAACTCTGGTTCCTTGATCTAAGTTGATTTTAATTTCCTGCAATTTAAATTTCCTGTTATCAATCTCTGGTTCCTTGATCTAAGTTGATTTTAATTTCCTGCAATTTAAATTTCTTGTTATCAACCTCTGGTTCCTTGATCTAAGTTGATTTTAATTTCCTGCAATTTAAATTTCCTGTTATCAACCTCTGGTTCCTTGATCTAAGTTGATTTTAATTTCCTGCAATTTAAATTTCCAGTTATCAACCTCTGGTTCCTTGATCTAAGTTGATTTTAATTTCCTGCAATTTACATTTCCTGTTATCAACCTCTGGTTCCTTGATATAAGTTGATTTTAATTTCCCGCAATTTAAATTTCCTGTTATCAACCTCTGGTTCCTTGATCTAAGTTGATTTTAATTTCCCGCAATTTAAATTTCCTGTTATCAACCTCTGGTTCCTTGATCTAAGTTGATTTTAATTTCCTGCAATTTACATTTCCTGCAATTTAAATTTCTTGTTATCAACCTCTGGTTCCTTGATCTAAGTTGATTTTTAATTTCCTGCAATTTAAATTTCCTGTTATCAACCTCTGGTTCCTTGATCTAAGTTGATTTTAATTTCCTGCAATTTAAATTTCCTGTTATCAACCTCTGGTTCCTTGATCTAAGTTGATTTTAATTTCCTGCAATTTAAATTTCCTGTTATCAACCTCTGATTCCTTGATCCAAGTTGATTTTAATTTAACTTATGTTGTCGATTTCTAGGTCACCAACTTAAGTGTGCTTTAGCTCCCTAACTTCGAACACCTAATCGTCCAAAATATGAGTCTGAATCTTTACATAATTCCTACACGGGAAATTTTCCCTTTAATAGAAATTATGTAAAGAGGGGCAGCTGTCGACACCATATTTTGGCCGATCCCCAAAATCAATAAAACTTTGGAACTGACCTCAGTACTAAGTCTCCTTTTGACAGCTAATCACATTTTCGATCTCTCTTTGATAAACAGTCACATTTCCGATCTCTCTTTGATAGACAATCACATTTCCGATCTCTCCTCACAAAGAATTAAATCAATGCTAAGTCCTCACATCAGTCAGAGCCTTACCAGTCTATTAAATCGCTCATCGATCTCTCCGACCCGTTGTAGTATAAACGAAGTGAACTAGATCTTTTCTTACCAGTTTTATTGCCGATCTCCCTTTCAAAAGTTTAAGAGCTAAGGTTTTGGTCTGGTTTAATGAGGATTCCGATCTTAAGTGTCCAAGTCTAATTTCCAATTTTAATCAAGTCCCATTCAGCATTTCTTCCTTACCGATCTCATGCTCATTGTGTTTTCCGATCTCTCACACTTAGGTTAATAATCATCTTCAGTTATTTCAACATACTCAGACAATCAAGTGTTTAATAAATGAGAAATTTTCCGATCATAACCATTCATCGAACAAAAAGGGCATTCCACTTCATTTCATTTCAAAAAATTTGTACAAGTCATTCGGCTGGGGGATCACCCCCAGCCTGATCTACATTTTGCTCATTTTCTCTCACCCTCGGCCTCCTCTTCGCTTTCCTCCTCACCTTCGGGAGCCAGGTCGGCCATCCAAGAGAAGTCCTCCTCTGGGTAACGCTTCTGGAGCTCGGCCAAGAGATCCTTGTGAGCGTTCACATAGGCACCGGCTATTCCTGTCACCATCTCTTCATCTTTTGCCTTAAGCTCCTCAGCAAGATGAGCGACCTGAGCGGCCGTTGGCCGGAGTGCCTGGACTTCTCTAAGGGCATGATCCCTTTCAGCCAGAACATGAGTCTGTTCGGCCATCTTATCCTCATAGTAATTCATCCGCCCCTCAATTCGAGATATGTAATCCTGAGCAGATGAGAGTTGGGATCGGAGGGATGCCACCTCTTGACTCTTCTTCTCGACCTCCTTACCCAGGCGGTGCGCCTTTTCCCGAACTATGTGCTGGTTCACCAGGCACTCTACATTCAGACTCATGGAGCGGGTTAAGATGTCATCAAGATTGTCCGGAGACAGTCTGTCCCGATCCTCCCAAAGGCAGATGGAAGACCCCAAGACTTTGGCAAAATCGAGATTCTCCCGAACAGTCCGGTTGTTCTCTAGAGAAGCAATCAGCACTTGGGTGCCACGAGAAGGGGGCCTCGTAGGAGGTCGAGAACGACCCCCTTCTGTGCTTGGAACAGCTGAAGGAGGTGGAAGCAGCTCTTCCTGTTGAGGAGGAGATCGGACAGCTTCAGTGATCGGCGGCCCCGAAGGTTGGGGCGGGCCTCCTTGCGTCTCCCCAGGTTCATGGCCGGGTGTTTGAAGTAGTGCCGAACGCTTCATCTCCTTTATTTTCCGGGAAATCTCTCTCTCCTTCTTCCGCTTCCTGGAACCTTCACCACCCGCCATACCTACACAAAAAAGAGGTCAGTGAGATCGCTAAGGTCCAAAGATCTGAGAAATAGAAAATACCGATGCCAAGATCAGAGAGCTGAAGCCCGCGCTTTTCGCCCGTGATCAACTCCATCGTCCAATGATGCAGCTTGGCAGTCACCGCATCTAAACAGGAGTACTTTTGAGTGGCAGCTTGATTCTTCAGCTCCATCACTATTAGGTTTTCCTTTTTGTTCAGGGTAATACGCTTCGGAATTAAGGGCCCCTGGTGCCACCAGCTACGGGGGAAGTCCTCAAAACAGGTCGGATTTTTGCTCCTCAGAATGAAGAAGCGGTTCTTCCAATTCTTAAGGGAGGAGGGCAGATCGGTGAAGAGCCCACAATGAGGCTTCGCCTGAAAGAACCAGTGCTCATCGTCCTTTCGGCGAGTCGGCTGTCTTGATTCGACGAACACCTTAGCCGTAGGTCTGATTCCCTTAGCTCGGCACAGGCCTCGGAAGGCTACCAAGATCCGCCATGAGTTAGGATGAATTTGGGCAATGCACACTCGGTGAAATTTTAGGACCTCCTTGAAGAAGTCGTCCAGAGGGAACCAAAGACCTGCCTTTAACTATTCCTCGTATACCATAACCATGTCATTCTCTTCAAAGGAGTGATCGGCTCGGTGATCGCCGTGACACCGGATAAGTTCATATGAATCGGGCTCTATGTTGTACTCCTGGCTAAACGACTGCAGATCGAATTCTTGCAAGATCGACGGCAGCTCGTCCATAGGAAGATTCTCCCTCCCCGAAGAAGGTGCATGCCTTGATGGTGCGATCCGCCCCCGAGCTGGAACGGAGACTCTAAGAGGTTCTGGTTGTGCGCTCGGCCCGACCACCTCTTCTTCATCAGACGACCATGAAACATGGACGGAAGGTGGGCTTGCCGCTCTCTGACCTTCGGCGCCGCTCATTTTTAAGAAAAACAAAGAACTTAAAGCTAAAAGAAGGATTAAAACCCTTACCGGAGCTTGAACGGAGTCGGAAGAACTTGAGAAAACGAGAGAACTTTGAAGTTATGAGCAAGAGACTGAAAATGACATACAGGAGCAAATGGCTAACCCTTTGCCCCTATTTATACTCGTCCGAGCATTTAATGCTCACGATGTCCTAGGCAATGCATCGGTTAACGGGATTCGTCAGCTGTTCTGACATGTCTCTCGAACACTCCAAATTCCATAAAGAGAACGGCTAATTAGAGATCGGCATATTAAGATAAATGTTTCGAATTGTGGATCAGTTAAGGGTTGTTCAGTTAGGAACCAGATCGGATAAACACATCAGAGATCGGAAAATAATCAATGCAATAATAACAAGATGAGAATTGACTTTTATTTCCAAAAGATCGGATTACATCATTTGGGCGATCTCTAGGGATCGGAATTATAGAGATCGGAAGATGGGGGATCAGCATGAGAGATCGGAATAGGAGCATGGGAAGGATCGGAAGGCAAAAAGAATAAGACAAATCCCAAATAACCGTCGTCAGAATCAGAGTCGAGGTCGTTAAAGCGTGGCAGACGAGATCTCCACCGCACGCCTAAGAATCGCCCGCAATCTTTGACAGTGCGGGGTATATCATGTGATCCTGTACATCCCAATCTCCACCGTTGATTTCACTTGTAAGGACGAACTCGGAGCCCTTGGATCAAGAGAGGAGACGACAAGACCAGCGCCTTTCGCTCTTAGCCCTCAGATCGCTCCGGACAAGAGGATTTGAGACCGTCAGATTGAAAGAAGAAAAGGACAAATATTCTGAAGAATAATCTTAGCCGTTCATTTTGGTTCTCTTTAATTCTCAAGCATCTGATCATGTCCTTCAAAATCTTGACCCTCCATCTCCCTCAAAATAAATCCTGACCCTTCATGGGGAGCACCCGATTCCTATAAATACCTGCATGAAAAACTGTTCAAAGGACGGGCAAAAAAGAGAGGTAGTTATTATAGCGGAAGAACTCTGAAACTTCATTCAGTTTGTTATTCTGCTACTTAGAAGTGTTGATTAGAAAGACTTTTGAAACTAGTTTTCTGAAGTCTTTTTCTTGAAAAGGATTCTGAATACTGGAACTTTACATTTTCAGTTTGTTCATTATCTGGTCACACTCTCACTTTCAGCCCTTTATCATCTCTGTTTTCATTCCCATTGTCCAAGCTCAACTTCATTCCACTCGGTTTTTATCTTAATCTGATTGCATTTTAGCTAAGTACCTTTCAGTTCATGACGAACATCAGCCCTCAGGCTAATCAGTCCGCTGTCTTATCACTATTTGTCACCCCGTAGTTACTTCAATAGATTTGGCTCCTTACAGGTAAGAGCTCATATTGCTGTTTTATTAAGTGTTTACGTTTACTTTTCACGCTTTCTTTGTTCTTCTTACGTATGCGATTTTCTCCAAGTTCATTTTGTGCAAAAGAACCCCAAAGAACGTTACTCTCGAGTTATCTCTTTAGTGATCAGTCCATCATTTTATTAATCTTCATCATTTCTGAATGCAAGTTTTCTAGCTCCTAGTAGCGTGTAAGTGGTTGGGTAAAACGTAGGTAACTGCAATTTAAGGGTCTCTTTTAAAAGAAAGAGCCTGAATAACACGTCAGGAAAATAGCCAAACTATTAGGCTGACTTAAACGGCAATTCGGCAAGATGCCATAAAGTGGAATAAAACCAAAGTAAACGAAACAGAATAGATCGGACATTAATAGGTATTGGTAAGATGACTACATGGAAGGTCGGTAAATCAAATCTAGTATCCCCCGTTTAGTCATAAGGTATCAAGAAGCCTTATCCACAACATCTTTGAATGCCAGAATCCTTAGCTTTAGGCTCTTATGACATGTAGCTGAAATTAAAATTCGGGAGATCGGAAAAGTCCCTTTCAGGTTCCTGTTAATCTAAAAGAGATCGGAGGAGAGTTCCTATCCGGTCTCAACTCAAATTTTTAATAAATATCAAATAGAGATCGGAGGAGAGTTCTTATCTGGTCTCAACTCAAATTTTAATAAATATCAAATAGAGATCGGAGGAGAGTTCTTATCCGGTCTCAACTCAAAATTTTAATAAATATTAAATAGAGATCGGAGGAGAGTTCTTATCTGGTCTCAACTCAAAATTTTTAATAAACATTAAATAGAGATCGGAGGAGAGTTCTTATCCGGTCTCAACTCAAAATTTTTAAATATTAAATAGAGATCGGAGGAGAGTTCTTATCCGGTCTCAACTCAGAATTTTAATAAATATTAAAGAGTTCGGAGAAGAGTTCTTATCCGATTCTTAAATTAAAATTTTAATAAAATATTCCTTTCAAATAAAATTAACATACAACAGCAACTCACTAAGGTTGTCTCATTTACTTATGTATCTGGGTGATCCAAATTTAGTGAAAAATCAAATGTTCCTTTAGTCAAAAGGATTAACATGTCCATTCAAGCCCTCCTACCTAATACAAAATTAAATCTACTTACCCTTATTAAGGGACGAGGTGGGGTGCCTAACACCTTCCCCACCCGTTTACGGACTCCGAACCTAGAATCTCTGCCTAGAAGTGGTTTCATTTCAATCTATTTTCACAAATGGTTTTCTTTAGTTTCCCTCAAAACTAAGGTGGCGACTCCTCACTCTTTCCCACTTCGGTGAGGGTTCGTTCAGGCGACCGCAAAACCCCTTGCGACAGGTATGTTAACTGGTTTGTTATTATTTATGGTATGCTAACTGATTTGCTAACTGACTCAACTCTACACAATATCGCAGAAAACGACAAAATAACAACTATTTCCTTGGACTTTGAAATTATAACGTTCAAATGAGTTCTCAAGTGGTCAGAAACGATTTAAAGTTATAAATACACTTACTTTTAGCCATTTTGCACTTAATGAAAATTGCTATAGTATTCCAAACTCTTTGAAATCATTAAAGCTTTCATTCAAAAGTGCTCCAATTATTTTTATTGCTCATCATTGACATACCTACTTATCTCTTCTTTATAGATTCTGTTGTATTGAGTAAGATTGAGTTTTAAACACCTTCTTAATATTTATGAGAGGTTATTCAAGTACCTATTGAAGCTTGATAGTGTAAAGTGTTTGGGATAACACTTGGTAGAAGTGTGAAGCTACTTGTAAAAGCTTTGAGTTTATGTGAAGCTACTTGTAAAAGCTTTGGGTTGAAGATTTGTAAAGAGCTTGTGTCTCTTACCTTTAAAAGAGCAAATAATGGAGTGAAGACTTTAAGTGGCATCTTTGAGAGAGTGGATGCAGACTAGTTAGGTCGAACCACTATAAAAATTCAGTGTTCAATTTTCTCAACCCTTACTCTTTAAATTTATGTACTTTATTTTCTAGTTGAGTTAATTTTACTGAGTTCAGAACTAATATAATTTACTGCTATATCTGCTGAAAACTGAGAAAATTTGTTTACTGTTAAATCTGCTGAGATCTGATATAATTAGCTATCTGCTATGTCTGCTGATAACTGATATAATTTGTCTGCTGCTCTGTTTGAAGTGCTGTAATTTAATTCAGTTTACTGGTATTTTTACTAAGTGTTAATAAATTCTGTCAGAACAGCATACTGAATGTATTTAAATCAAATTTGTATCAATTAATTGTTTGAGCAGTATCATACACACATTTTACATTAGAGAACTAGGTTAAACTAAGCCACAATTTTTTAAAGGTTTTGAGCGAGTGCCGAAAAATTATTTTAGTCTAATTTACTCCCTTTCCCCCTCCTCCGCCAGCCCGTGTTCTCCCCCCTCCCCCCCTCAGGGTCTCTTAGATATATTTTCAGACATCAAATAGCATTGAGTCATTTTTGGAACTCGAATTTGAATTTCAATTAATATTATTCATAAAAAAAAACATATATATCTCTTTTAGAAAAATGGGTGAGACGTCTTGTTGGCTTCTAGCTAGCCACTCCTAGACAAATGACATTTTGGGGCTATTGATAACAACCCAACACTGTTCTTGCAGTTTTTTAACTCTTATTGTTTCCAAAAGTGAAAATCATACTTTTGTTGGTAAAAACTAGTTTCACTAGCCATATGAAAATCAGTTGATGAATTCTTAAAGCAATAGCATATTGCCATTTTTATAACTTTAAAAGATAATGTGAAAGTATTTCTCATTGAATATGGAATGTCCTAATCCTATTTGTGGTGGTAGGTTTAAAATTTGTAAATGAATTCTAAATTGGTATGGCAGTGCAAAAAAAATCAATTTTGTAACAAATTACTGAATCAACTAAAATTTATTGTTATTAGCAACTAATTTTATAATCAATTTGTGGTTTGTTTTCTTTTTTAGTAAAATAGTTAATTTTAAAAATTTAGCAACCGATTCAAGAATCGATAACTAAATCGGTTATTATTAATAACTGATTTATAATTAATTATATAATTGATTGCTAAATCAGTTACTAATTAATATTTAAAAAATCTTAAATAAACTATTAGCAACCGTTTTTAAAATTGGCTACTATTAGCAACTAATTAGGGAATTGGTTGCTCAATTAAAAAATTATTTTAATTGGCAACACAGTTAGCAATCAATTTATAATCGGTTGCTAAAATCAGTTATTATTTACAACCGATTTCTTGACGATTGCTAATAGCAATCGATTCCTAATAGCAATCGATTCCTAATAGCAACTAATTGCAATTGCAAATCTGTTGCTAAATTTTTCTCTCAAAAAAGTTCTGCTTAATTTTTTTTCTAATTTGCAATTGATTTATAAATTGATTGCTAATAGTAACTGATTTTTGCAACTGATTAAAATCGGTTGCTATTAGCAACCAATTTTGCAACCAAGTTTTTCTTCCTAAAAATTCCTGCCAATTTTTTATTTTTTATTTATTTGCAATCGATTTGTGAATTAATTACTAATAGTAACCAAAATTTGAAACTAATTAAAATCGGTTGTTTTTAGCAATCGATTTTTTCTCCTAACAAAATTTTTCCATTTTTTTCTTATTTTGATTTGCAATTGATTTGCAAATTAATTGTTAATAGCAATTGATTTTTTAAAACAATTTTTTCCCCAAAAATTTTTGCTCTTTTTTTTGTTTTTTTATTTTTGTTTGCAATTGATTAGCAACCGATTTTTATAATTGATTTTGCAACTGATTGCAAATAAATTACAAAATTTTCTTCCAATTTCAGCCTAATTTTTAAGAGAAATTAGCAATAAATAATCGGTTGTTGATTCACTTATATAAATCACTACTCATCTTCTTTTCCCGCTACTCATTTTTTTTTCTCTTTCTTCTTTTTTCTCTCATTTTCTTCATCATCTTTTTTATTCTAACATATTTTTTTATCTTTTTTTTCCTCATCTATTTTTTTCTTATATATTTTCTTCTTCATCATATTCTTCTTTCTCATTTATTTTCTTTTTCATCATATTCTTCTTTCTCATCTATTTTCTCCATCATCTTTTTTTATTTAAGTTTTTTTATATTTGTTATAAAATAAAAATTTTTGTATAAATATATTTTTTATTAGTAAATTATTTGTAGTACTAATTTTTTTGTAATTTTTTTATTATAATATATATATGGTAATATTTTTTTTAGTAATTTATCTTATAAATATCTTTTTATATTTAATTTTTAGTACTAACTTTTCATTAATAATTTATTATTTTAGTAATTTTTTGATAAATTTATTTATTTAAAATTATTATTTAAAAATTTAATTCTTTTATAATTTTTTTAATTAGCAATCGACTTTCCGATTATTAAATTATATTAATAGAAAATAATGATATTTTAAAATTTTAATTTTTAGAAATATATTTGTTTTATATTATAAATTTATATAAAGTATTAACTATTTTTATCAAAGAATTATTTTATTAAAAAAATATATCAGATTAATAAAAAAAATTTACACTTAAATATAGTATTTTTAAAAAATAATATAGCGAAATGTTATTTTTAATTAATAATAATGTTATATATTGTCACGACCCAACCTATGGGCCGGACCGGCACTAGGACCTGGGCCAGCCTAAAGCCCCCGAGGCCCGTAGTAAGCCTAACTGTTCATTAACCCAACTCTAAGGCCCATTTAGGCCCAATTTTAAGAAACCAAACGGACAGAATCCGACCATAAAATGGACTTTCCAACGGGGAGTTTTCGACTCACCCGACCTGTAAACATAATAAATACTCAATTGGGGAGCTCAGCTCACTCTCCACATACTCATATCCTCATAAAAATAAATGGGAGCTCAGCTCCCTCATCCAATCCATCAAACATACATATCATTATACGTTTACAGGTCCAACATGATAATAATATTACAGACCATAATGAAATAAATACTTCTAACACATGCGGAAATTCTAGGAGTAAATAAAATTACACAAATATTGATAAACAACCTGCGAAGGAGAAAAGCAGGTTAACCAAAAATAAAATCCTCAGAGTTTGAAAAAATATTGAACAGAGGAGTGGCGTTCGACTCAGAGAGTAAAATATCAATTTTAACCATAATCTCTATAACTATCTAAAACTAATGCACCCTGTAGAGTGAAATGCAACATCAACATCATTTTCACATCATAACATCAAAAAGGTAATTTGGAGCACTCACGCACCCTGTAGCATCAATCATAACATATGGGAGCCGATCCCTATCTGACTCTCTTAAATCCAACTTCGTGCGGTGAAGAACTCAAGCGGACTATCGCTTAATAAACCAAATCGAGGGTCCCAGCGAAGAACTCAAGCCGTGACTACCCCTCGAAGGATCGGGTCCCAGCGAAGAACTCAAGCCGTGACTACCCGTCCTATCCATAGTCCACACCACATCACACGCACGCCAACGCACGCACATTGCTCCAATTACCACAACAACATCATGGCACTTTAACAGTTATCAATGCATCATAAATCGTACCTAGAGTTTAACTACATAAATATATGCATATAAGTGATGCATGGGCATGCTGAATATATAATAATATCGAAATTACAATTAAAATTAATATTTTACTCACAGACTTGACGGTGGTCACTGTGGCGGCTGGGCGGAGGAAGAAGGCTGTCCCGGCTCACCTGACAATCATATTACATTTATTTAATACAATCTGACTCAATACGAACAAAGAAAAAGACCAATTACGTCCTAAGTCGTGCCGAAAATCCGGCAGAGTCTCCCCTATACCTAGGACCTACCCAACCTGCAAAAGGGCTAAAAACGCACTTCTATGTTCACAATCCATATATCAACAGTTCAATCATATCACACAGCCCCTCCTGGGCCCATCAAATCAATCACCAATCACAATACGTAAAATTTCAATTTAGTCCTTATTATTGATCATTTTTGCAAAAACTGCCCAAACAAGCTCTAAAAATTATAAAACTTTGCCCCGCGGTCCTTAGCAATATTACTAAGCTATTGCAAAAAGAATCGTAATTTTCTAAGCTACCACGAATATTTTATGGATTTTTAATCCTATTTAAGCACTAGAAAATTACGAAAAAGTAAGGTTCGGGTTTACCTTTGCCAATTCCGACTTCGGGAACGTGCTCGGGATGCCTAACAATGGTGGGGTAGCCAAAATCTCGATCCAATTCGGAGATTTTTCCAGATGGTTCTGTTCGGCGGAAATTCACGATCCGACAAGCCGAATTTCCGCGAATTGAGGATACCTACACGAAGCCCAATAATAATATAAAAAAATCAGGGGTGTTACATTCTTCCCCCCTTACAGAAAATTCGTCCTCGAATTTTTACACAAGGCAGAATAAAGTACATGATTACACATTGAACAGATAAGGGTACTTGCTACGCATGTCCCGTTCTGACTCCCAGGTGCACTCTTCCACTGACTGGCTCCTCTACAAAACCTTAACCATAGGGATCTGTTTTGATCTTAGCTGTCTCACTTGGTAGTCCACTATGGCTACAGGTTGCTCCTCAAATGTCAAGTTCTCTTTTAGCTCTATTACATCTGGTTGTAGTACATGAGAAGGATCTGGAATGTATTTCCTGAGCATGGAGATGTGAAACACGGGATGAACGTGAGAAAGGTTGGGTGGTAGCTCCAACCGGTAGGCAACTGCTCCAACTCTATCAGTAACCTCAAAAGGTCCAATATACGGAGGTGCCAACTTGCCCTTCTTTCCAAATCTCATGACTCCCTTCATCGGAGAAACCTTCAGGAATACATAGTCGCCTACTGCAAACTCCATATCCCTCCGTCTGGGGTCTGCATAACTCTTCTGCCTACTGAAAGCTGTTTTCAATCGTTCCCTGATTAAAGGAACTATCTCTGAAGTGTACTGCACTAGGTCTACATCATGCACCTTTGCTTCTCCCATTTCTGTCCAACACAGAGGAGACCTACACTTTCTTCCATATAGTGCCTCATAGGGTACCATCCCTATGCTGGAATGGTAACTGTTGTTGTAGGCAAACTCCACCAAAGTTAGCTACTCATCCCATTGACCTCCAAAATCCAAGACACTCATGCGAAGCATGTCTTCCAGTGTCTGGATTGTCCTTTCGGACTGTCCGTCTGTCTGAGGGTGGAAGGCCGTACTGAAGTTCAACTGTGTGCCAAGTGCCTCCTGCAACTTTCTCCAAAACCGAGAAGTGAACTGGGGCCCTCTATCAGATATTATGGAAGCCGAAACTTTATGCAATCTGACTATTTCTCGAATGTAGAGCCGGGCGTACTGTGCCACAGAATATGTAGTCTTCACAGGTAAGAAGTGAGCTGATTTGGTCAAGCGGTCTACAATTACCCATATCGAATCATATCCTCGCGTGGTACGAGGCAACCCAGTCACAAAATCCATAGTGATCATTTCCCACTTCCATTCTGGGATAGGGAGCTCTTGCAGCTTCCCTGACGATCTCTGGTGTTCAAACTTCACCTTCTGACAAGTCAAGCACTTGGACACAAAGTCCGCTATGTCTCTCTTCATGCCATTCCACCAATAGCTATCTTTCACATCATGGTACATCTTGGTGGAACCTGGGTGGACACTGTACAGTGTGTAGTGTGCCTCTCGCATGATTTCATTCCTGAGGTTGTCTACATCGGGCACACATATCCTAGAACCTTGTACTAGGGCACCATCATTGGCAAATCCAAACTCACCACCTTCACCTTGCTGTACTCTTTCTATGACTTCATCAATTGTTGGTCTCTGTGCTGGGAAACTCTAACTCTGTCCCTCAAGTCTGGCCTCACTAAAAAGTGAGCCAACAATACCCCCTCATCTGAAAGATCTAGGATTAAACCTTGATCCATCAACTCATGTACCTCCTGAATCAATGGTCTCTTAATCTCTTATCTCTCTTGAATCTTCTATTATCATAAACTTATTCTGTCTGGGTCATCCACTGATGACTGCCAGCAATGGTATCCTTATCCTTATCTAGGGCAACTGTACTTTCAAGACTCACTTTTATGTACTCGTGCCTTGCACGAAATGGGCACACCATTTAAACCCATACTGACGAAAATATAGTATTTATTGGAGTACGTGTTTCCAAGGTAGATCTCAATAAGTTTGCTAAATCTATTTCATGTTTCTATGTACTCCACGAAAATCAAGACACTAACTGAGGTAATCTTATATTTCCAGAGGTATAACGTAGAATCTAGAAACAAAGAATTACAGAAAAGGCAAGCAGAATCCTATACTCGCATGTGACTCTAGTAGACTCTTCCCAACACTTTAGATGAACATTCCCTAAGAATCTGGAGCCTAAGCTCTGATACCACATTTGTCACGACCCAACCTATGGGCCGGACCGGCACTAGGACCTGGGCCAGCCTAAAGCCCCCGAGGCCCGTAGTAAGCCTAACTGTTCATTAACCCAACTCTAAGGCCCATTTAGGCCCAATTTCAAGAAACCAAACGGACAGAATCCGGCCATAAAATGGACTTTCCAACGGGGAGTTTTCGACTCATCCGACCTGTAAACATAATAAATACTCAATTGGGGAGCTCAGCTCACCCTCCACATAGTCATATCCTTATAAAAATAAATGGGAGCTCAGCTCCCTCATCCAATCCATCAAACATACATATCATTATACGTTTACAGGTCCAACATGATAATAATATTACAGACCATAATGAAATAAATACTTCTAACACATGCAGAAATTCTAGGAGTAAATAAAATTACGCAAATATTGATAAACAACCTGCGAAGGAGAAAAGCAGGTTAACCAAAAATAAAATCCTCACGTAGCTTGAAAAAATATTGAGCAGAGTGAGCGTTAGACTCGAGAGTAAACTATCAATTTTAACCATAATCTCTATAACTATCTAAAACTAATGCACCTGTAGAGTGAAATGCAACATCAACATCATTTTCACATCATAACATCAAAAGGTAATTTGGAGCACTCACGCACTCGTAGCATCAATCATAACATATGGGGTGATCCCTATCTGACTCTCTTAAATCCAACCTGGTGCCGAAGAACTCAAGCCGGACTTTCGCTTAATAAACCAAATCGAGGGTCCCAGCGAAGAACTCAAGCCGTGACTACCCCTCGAAGGATCGGGTCCCAGCGAAGAACTCAAGCCGTGACTACCCGTCCTATCCATAGTCCACACCACATCACACGCACGCCAACGCACGCACACTGCTCCAAATTACCACAACAACATCATGGCACTTTAACAGTTATCAATGCATCATAAATCGTACCTAGAGTTTAACTACATAAATATATGCATATAAGTGATGCATGGGCATGCTGAATATATAATAATATCGAAATTACAATTAAAATTAATATTTTACTCACAGACTTGATGGTGGTCACTGTGGCGGCTGGGCGGAGGAAGAAGGCTGTCCCGGCTCACCTGACAATCATATTACATTTATTTAATACAATCTGACTCAATACGAACAAAGAAAAAGACCAATTACGTCCTAAGTCGTGCCGAAAATCCGGCAGAGTCTCCCCTATACCTAAGACCTACCCAACCTGCAAAAGGGCTAAAAACGCACTTCTATGTTCACAATCCATATATCAACAGTTCAATCATATCACACAGCCCCTCCTGAGCCCATCAAATCAATCACCAATCACAATACGCAAAATTTCAATTTAGTCCTTATTATTGATCATTTTTGCAAAAACTGCCCAAACAAGCTCTAAAAATTATAAAACTTTGCCCCGCGGTCCTTAGAAATATTACTAAGCTATTGCAAAAAGAATCGTAATTTTCTAAGCTACCACGAATATTTTATGGATTTTTAATCCTATTTAAGCACTAGAAAATTACGAAAAAGTAAGGTTCGGGTTTAACTTTGCCGATTCCGACTTCGAACGCGTTTCGATGCCTAACAATGGTGGGGTAGCCAAAATCTCGATCCAATTCGGACTTTTTTTCCAGTGGGTCTGTTTCGCCAAATTCACAGATCCGGACAACTGTCGAATTTCCGCGAATTGAGGATACCTACACGAAGCCCAATAATAATATATAAAAATCAGGGGTGTTACATATATTTTCATTATTATTAAAATTAAATAATTAAATTTATTATTTGTAATTTAATTTTTTTATTGTATTAATAATAAAAATATTATATTTATATATATTTAAAATAATATTATTTTTTTATTAATTTAATATATTTTTTATAATTTATATAAAAATAAATATTTATTTATATAAATTATCAGATAAAATATAAAAATTTTATAAAATTTAAATTATTTTTTAAATAAAGTATATTTATTATATTTTAAATGAAATAATCATGAAAACTTATATATATATATATATATATATAAAGAATTAAATAAATATTTTAATTAATTATATTATAAATTAATTAAAAATTTATTATTATAACAAGTAAATATTTATTTAAATTAAATAAAAGAAAATTTTTAATTTAAAATTAATTTAATGATAATAATTTATTTAATTTAAAATATAATTTAAAATTAAATTAAAATAATAACAGGAACATTATACTAAGTACATAACTATCATTAAAGTTTGAAGGCAAAAATATCTTTTCAATTTAATTTGTCTTTATCTTCCTTACCATGCATTAAAGTTCGTGGAAGATTGCATCGTAGATTTACAGTGTTTTGAGGGCAAAAATGTCTTTTCAATTTAATTTGTCTCTATCTTCCTTATTCAATTGCACAGTTGTTTTCGTTTGTTTTTGCTTGGACCTGTTTCTTGCTTTTGACCGTCTCTCATCTGCTTCCCAAATATGCTTTATTTTCAGGCACTCTAGAGAGAAAACGACAATATTTCTCCATTTATTATGCCGTTTTCTGTCCGTCCTTCATTACCGTATAGTTTTTCTGCTAGGCTGTGGGTTACACGGCTTCTCTTATGGAAATTTGGTATTATGGGTTTACTTACCCATAATTGGCGTCGATAATTATATATTGCATTAGATTCTTTCAATCATGGAGAGGTTAGTTGATAGTTTTTCTGTTGGCTTGGTGTGTTATACGGCTGTTGTCATATTGTGGGCCTTACCCATAATTAGAGCAGATGATTATGTGTTGCATTTCACCTTTTCAGCCATGGAGAGGTTATATTTTGAGGATGGAGATTTGGCATTGTAGTTCTTAATGGATGATTTCTTGTCCGTGCGTTTTCTTGACAATGATTGGACTTTGTGGCATGTTTGAGGGTGGGACAATGATTGGACTTTGTGGCATGTTTGAGGGTGGGAGCAGTTGAGTTAAGCCTATTTAGCAACTTTGCAGTGTACATGATTTGCTCTACTGTATAGAGTAGGTGAGTTGAGGTAAGTGCACTTACAAGGACTAGTCTGATTGCTTTGGTTTCTGGCTTTTGTTTCGTTCCATTCTTGCAAGAAAGAAACAAGTATTGTTTTTTTTTTTTTTTTTTTTAATCTCAGAGGACAGAAAATTAGTTGACTTGAGTTCAGAAGATAGAAAATTCATTATAAGGAAAGAGAAACATAGGCTAAGCCCAATTACAAATACGAGAGCTAAAGAACAGACCGAAGGCCTTGAAATAATGCAGCTCGGCTCATTTGCAAACAACCCATGGCTAACAAGACCAGCACATAACCCAGCACACCCACAAACCCTGGCTATGGAAGAAGAAACTTGGCAGCTACCACTGCCACCTCCATCTCCATGGCTGTCATCCAGGAATCAAAGCTCAAGGAAGAACAGAGAGCACCAAGCATAGCCAAGCCCCAAGAGAGAAAAACACCCAGCAACAAGGGAAGGAAGAGATGTGTTAAAACTAAACACCAACACTCCAACCATGTGTGTGCTAGTAAAGACCTAGATGAAAAGGCGTTGCAGCTCCTCAGCCATTCAAGGCTTTGAGAGTCAGCCATTATAAATGTGGGTAAAGACTCCAGATTGCGGCCTTCCCATGACCAAATCAGCCTCTAAACACTAGCAACACTATACGAATCAGAGGAAAAAACAAAACAAACACAAACTAATAAGCTCTACAGGTTGCTTCAAACCAACCCTGCATGCAGAGATACAGAAGCCAGCACGACGAATCTCCAAGCAGCCATGACAACTCTCTTTGATTTTCTACCGGTTGAGTCTCACCAAAAGACAATCTACGGCCCCGAGCAAGGAGAACGGTGGCCCTCCCCCACCCAGAAGGGCGGGGGAAAACCGCCTACTGCGGTAGAAGGAGGGACTGTTACCCTAAATAAAAAAACCCAAAACCAGCTGTGAAGCCACTGTACCTACGTGGCATTAAATGTGTTGATGCCTTAATTATTGGGATTTTGGTTGTTGGTGTTCATGCCGCGTTTAGAAATACTGAGATTTTGTTTCTTAATGAGTAGAGCGCAAATGAAGGTGGGTGCTTTTGGGTGTTTGGAGTCCGCCTTTGAGGCATACGCGTTATGTAAGGAACAATGGTGGTTTTTACATTAATTAAAGTTGATCATTGGGTTTATCCTCTGTTTAAATTGACTGCAGCGTGGTTTATGTACCGCTTTTATATTTATAACCAGTGATGGGTTTTGAAGTTTCCCATTGTTTTCTTTTTCTTTTTTTTTTTTTTGGAAAGATATTTCATTGAAAGAAGCATCAGACCAAATGGTCAAATACAAAGTAAATTTGAAGCATGGGATTCAAGTGAAAGATACATCACATAGAGATTTAGAGGCAAGTTCATGAGCTGTTGAATTACATTCCCTACGAATAAAACAGAAGTTGACCTCTTGAAAACTAGGAGCTAAGGAAAGAACGTCTTCAATCACATCCTTGATTTCAATTGAAAGAGGTCAACCTTGCAAGGATCGGGTAACTTGGAGAGAGTCCCCTTCAATGATAATTTGAGAAAAACCCTTTGCCTTGGCTAGAAGGATTTTTTCCTTGCACGCAATAGCTTCACAGGTCAGAGGATCATAGATAGCTGGGAGACGGTTGCAAGACCAGCCACAAATGGTGCCTGTATGATCTTTTGCTACTGCTGCATATGCTCCAATTTTAAGGTGTTCAGTAGTTGCTCCATCAAAGTTAATCTTTATCATATCAGGAGGAGCGGGGTTGTGTGGGGTGGGGTTCCATTGTTGTGGAGATTCTGTAATGAGATGATCCGAGGGATTTGGGAGAGAATGAGCATTAGAGAAATCTTCCATACTGTGTAGAGCTACAGAGATCACTCCTTGAAAGTTTGTTGATTCATTTCTGAAGGTGAGAGAGTTCCTAGATTTCCATATTTGCCACAATAAGAAAACCAACATCGGAACAAATGCTTTGTGATTCCCCTGATCAAAGAGAGGCCCCGTTAATTGAGTCCGATAGTCCATCATTGATGCTCCATTAATCATGGTAGATCCTTGAATTTTCCCATTGTTCAGGTAAGCCTAGGCCGTAGTTTATATATATTATGCTTTGTTTTGAAAGGCTTATTAGGAATTAAAGAAAAATCCTGCAAAGTTTTCTTGCTGCCCAAAAGCTATTATTAATCTCTCTGTTTCTTATTCTCAACGCCCCTTTTATTTCTTTTGCCTTTCTGGCTCTCTGTGGCCATTTGTTGCAAGTGCAACTCTTTCTTTTTTTTTTTCCCATAAATTTCTGTTACAAATTTTTTTTTTTTTAATGTGATATATGTTGGTGATAAGCTTGAAACTTGAATTTGCAGTGAAATTTGGAGTAGTGTTATTGTCTTTAAGAAGGTACAGTCAACTCACAACTTCATGTAATTATAAATCTATATGCAAAAGTCAAATTTCCTTCATGTGAATTGATGTACTGGGTTAACCAATTTTGGGTTTTGGGTTTGGTGGATTGTTGGGAAAATACTGGGTTTTTGACCATGAGTTTCGTATTTTTACCATTTCATGATAGGGAAAGAGATGAACCATTAGTCAATGATGCATGTTTCAAGAAATGATGTATAAATATGCTACAATATTCTTTATGTTCAATTGCAAGTGTTAGGTTGTTAAAAAAAGTTGTGCACGGTGAAAACTATAAAGATCTGACTAAAACTGATAGTACCTTCATTTATTCTTTTACCTGATACTAGAAATGAACAAAATAGAGGTAATTGCGTCTTAATTAGGCATTTTCTATCCCATTTTATATGTTATATTATATTATATTTGGTTCATTTATGTTAAAATTTATTGTCAAGAGGAACTTGTTGATTTTCATTTAGTTGGAACTGCTCCGACCATCTGAACACTTGACCAACCAAATGCAGTTGGGCAACGTAATTTATGTTTCCACGTAAAAAGTAAAACTCCTCTGGATTATGTGGGAACCACCAGCCTCTGTATATTTTCCACCATGTTAAATTATTACATTGGGCCTTTATATGTTAAGCCCTGTTTGTGACAATTCTCGTGGGGGAATGTGAAGGGCCTCAATTATTTGAGAATTTTACAATTAGATTCTCAGATAATTTACTAAATTGATTTTTCAATTTTATTTTAACAGCTTTGAATTTATAAAAAAAAAAAAAAATTAGTATAAATAATTTTCATAAAATTTTATGAGATTTATTTATAATTTCATATTCAATGTGTTTATTTTGTAACAAAATAAAAATTTTAAAATATTAACTTTATGAAATTAGTCACACGTAGCTACATCCTACTAATTTTAATCGAATTTATAAATGATTTTTAAATTAATAAAGTCACAAATTTAAAATTAATTGAATTTAATTAATTTTATAAATAAATATCATATTTGTAGTGATTAATTTAGCAAGCGGTTTAAGTAGCATGAGAGAGATATGCATAATTGGAGGAACGGAACTGTGTGGTGCGGAGACCACGTACGTAGTAGAAATCAAAGGAGTTGATAAGAAGTGCAGCATTGTATCATCCTTCTACTTATTGTCATATATTACTTTTCTAAAACCCACCTTCCACATCTCTGGGGAGCTTTTTTCCTAGAATCTTTGTAAATAATAAGACAGACATGTATGTCTCCTTCGGAAAAATGGGTGAGCAAGCTACTCCTGGACAAACGACATTTAATTATGATATGAATATACAAATTAGTAATAATGCTTTGGGGCCGCTGATAACAACCCAACACTGTTCTTGCACATTTTTAACGCTGATTGTTTCCAGAAGTGAAAATTATGTTTTTGTTGGCTGTCGCAATGGTTTGACGATTACGATTTTCATCGAAATGGAAAAGTAAGAAGTCTCCATTTTAATTTTAAGAGAAATTAAAGAAAATTATTTATAAAAATAAAAATTTAAAAAATCACTTCTGAAACAAAGATTCTAAGTACGGGGTCTATATACGTGTGGAAAATGTATTAAGCACCCAACATCGTCCTTCTATGAGGGCAAATAGATTGATAACGTGCTTTTTATAATTTAAGATTGATAATTTTGGGGTTAAAATTACGATATTGGTTCCTATTATTTATTAAAGGAACATTTGATGTTTCACCATTCTGAGGTGTCCAAAGAACACGAGTATATGGGATGACCCTAAAGTGAATTGAGTTTATATTTGTTATGTATTTATTAAATACTTCCCTCTCCGAATTAGGACTCTAATCCCGGAAAGGTATTATTTGATCCCTAGAGGCTCACAATGAGTAAGGAGGACTCTTGGCTTACTCGTTATTTACCTCATCATTGCATCCCAAATAATTGAGGGTGAGGTGTGTGCATGAACCAACGTGGGTATAGATTTTCATCCCTTTTAATTAGGACTCTAATTCAAAAGAAATGTGTTAATTTAAACCCAAAGAGTTACCTTCATTAATGAGGACTCTCAATTAAATAGGGAATGTCTCATCATCGGCATAATTATCCATAAAATCTTTATCCATATCGTTTCACGTTAAACTATTTAGTGTTTTACAACAATGGTATTTTATTTAGCTAAGCCGAACTGAAGGAAGAACTTTCTTAGTGATATAAGCATATGGCTCCCAAGAAGGACTCTCCATTGGGTCCAAAATATAAAGTTAGGGATTCTTGGAAGGACTTTCCCGTGAACCGATCACTGAGATGTGTGTTAAATTTGTTTGTAGAATTCTGTAAAAGTAAGTGCCGGGGTTTTCAAGGAGAGGACTCTCTCCCGATCTCCCCTATTTTATACTGAATAGCTTTATAAAATGTAATACTATGGGAATTCAAGGAAATGACTCTCTCCCAATCTCCCTAATTTGATACTGAAATAACTTCATAAAATATAAAACTATGGGGATTCAAGAAAAGGACTCTCTCCCGATCTCCTCAATTTTTAAAAAAACAAGTTTTAATAAAGGTATAAAAATTGTGGGGCTAAGGGATGAACTCTTTCCCGATCTCCCTCTAGAAGATCGGGATAATATAAAGAATGTGATAAATTACGTGTTATTCCTTGATATTTTTATTATTGTCCGAGCTCTTTTCTTGGTTTCCGATCTCGTATCTTATTGTCCGAGCTCTTTTATTGGTTTTCGATCTCGTATCTTATTGTCCGAGCTCTTTTCTTCTAATCTTGACTTCTGACCTCTTGTTAATTACTCGAACCTTCTACATCTACCCAAACTACATCTATTTACCCCTATTATTTCCCCTTTAATCGGATCCGAACTCTCCATGTCATGATTCGTATTTACCTAACTTTCATCCGATCCTTTTACTATTTTTTCAAAAATCCAGCAATATAATCCGAACTCTTATTCTTACACTAATAAAAATAAAAATCTCTTGAGATGACGTGCATGTTACAATAGCATGACAAAAGTAATATTTGTGAGGTAAGTCAATCTGATACGGATCTATCCTGAAAGTTTGGTATGAAACGGTATCCTAAAAGTTCTTACGTCATAAAGATAGCTTAGTTACATTCAATCAGAAAAGTCGATCAAGATATTTACTGTGGAGAGCTGATAAGATGATAGGAAAGTAGGTACCGATGTCTCACGTAAAGCTGGAACCACTAAGGTTGAAACAATCGAGAGTGCCGTTTGAGATGCTAGAAGTGACAGAAACGAAAACCCTTATGACGAACCATGGTTAAACCACCATGCTACTGCACGAATCTACTGAAGAGTGGTGTTGAAAATTCAGCTCATAAGACCCTTTAGAAAACTTGTTTCTAAAGTACCTTAAAGACTGAGAACTTCAGAGTGATGACACAGACCCATGGAGTAGCGACTTTTTGACCCCTTCTACAGTGTTGTGCGCAGGTATTTATAGGAAACGGGGTCTTAAAATGAAGGGTCAGGATTTTAGTAGAAAGAGTGAAGAGTCTGGATTTAAAAGGACATGATCCCACGTCTTGGAATTAAAGAGAATAAAAATTGAGGGTTGAGATTTAGTTTAGAATTTCTGTCCTTTCTTCTCTAATCCAATAGTTAGAAGTTTTGCCTTATAGAATGGATCTGAAGGTTGGGAATGAAAAGTGCAGAATCAGTTATTTACTTTTAATCTGAGGGTCTAAAACCCATCCTTACAAGTGGGATCAACGGCATGGATTGAGGCGTACTGGGATGCTTTAACCAACTCAGATCTGACGGTGGGGGGGAGTTAACCTTGTGGATCAAGGGTCATGATGGAGAGTGACTTTTGAACTCCTGCTTCCCCAAACCTTCCAATCTCTGTTGGCCACTTCTCGGTCTATCCGATCTCTTATTATGGTTGGCAGCTCAGAGACCTCCTATTCCGATCTTTTTAATCAATTCTTTCAGCGTCTAATCTCTTCTCGCTTCCTGATCTCTTTCTTATCACTTATTCGTATCTGGTCTATATTGGTGAGCCTCGAATAGCAGTGAAGCATTAAATTCTCCACTTACCAATGAGCCGTTTCGAGTTCTGCAAGTAATAAATGCCAAGGCCTATATATATGAGCCGTTTCGAGTTCTGCAAGTCATTCTCACATTTCCACTTTTCCTTCTCTGGTAAATTTCTGATATGCTTTCCTTTTAGGCCTTATTTTCCCCAGAGTAGATTTTCATCATCACAACGGTCTTGATCTTTTTCCAGTAGCCTTCTTCGCCCATGACCTAAAAATGGATGATACTGGCGATCAGAGAATTATGAGAACGTTATTTGATGACAGCGAGAAAACTAGACTAATCAGCTAATTAGGGTCGAAAATGACTACTGTACAGATCTTTAATCAGCTTACTGGTCCGAGCAACAGACCAATCTTGGGCAAGGGAACTGCTAATGACCGCCTCTTGAAGTTTATTTGGCCCCTAACCATCTCAGGGGTCCCGATTATAGCTCGGTTTTAATCGATGACATTAATGATAACACCATGCTTCTCATAGTCTTTACTATAGTTGATAAGAGCCACCCTCCCAACTCCATTTATTTCTTAAACATTATTTTGGGATTGAATGGTGTCCAAACTGTGGAAGTAAGGTAGGTAGAATGTAGGGTGAAGTAAGGAATATTTGTAATTATTGATCTGAGGAGATCGCCCGAATGATGTAATTTGATCATTTGGAAATGAAATGGACTTTTATTTAACATCGATTTTATTTTACTTATTTTGTTTTTATTTTATCTTATTTTTATTATTCGTATTGCATTGGTCGTCTTTCTGATCTCTTCTAACTAATAACCTTGTCCGATCTGATCCCTAATCGAACCTTCATTCAACCGATCTCTTCCGTCCGGACTCTATTGCTATCAACCTCACTTGTCCGATCTCCTCCCGCCTTCTCGAATTTTCTCTTGACGCAGAATTGGAATAACTAGATTTTCGCTTATCGATGCATCACCTAGGGCCTCGCGAACATTTAATACTTGGACAAATATAAATAGGAGGGGGGGGAGGTAGTCATTTGCACACTTTGCTTTTTCAATTTCTCTAAGCAACTCTACACTCTCTCTCGATTCATAGCTTTTTCCAGCATTAATTGACAATCTAGTAAGAGTTTAATCTT
Organism: Hevea brasiliensis; assembly: GCF_030052815.1. Lineage (NCBI taxonomy): Eukaryota > Viridiplantae > Streptophyta > Magnoliopsida > Malpighiales > Euphorbiaceae > Hevea > Hevea brasiliensis. The sequence goes on from NC_079498.1 coordinate 104,841,815, forward strand.
TTTTCGGTCAAATTTAGCTTTATTTCTAAAAAATGAGCGGTACCGAAGGTTAGAGAGTTGCAAGCCCTCCCTCCGTTCACTTTTTGTGGTCCTCTAAAGAAGGTGATGCTACCGGGCTGTTTGGGCAATCTAAATCTTCCACAGCTGTCAATCCAATCTCTAATCAGCCAGCGGGATCAAAGCAAATACAAGTTTCGGCCACAAAGAAAGAGAATTTACTTATGGATGAGCTCCCATCGGTCCAAAGGGTAGCTGATCTCTAATCAATTAGTCAAGAATACAATCTCCTGACTGACTCTTTCGAGCTTATTAGATGCCATGGGGATCCTTGGGCCGATCACTTTTTTGACGAATCCAATCTGATCATAGTGTATGAAGAACAACTGAAGGCCGAGGTGTGGTTCCCCTTGGATCAATTTTATAGAGACGTTCTGAAATATCACTTGAGTTAACGTAGCTCAAGAACATCTGAACTCCTGGGGGACTCTGATAGCCTTCAGAGGTCTTTGCCGAGCTAAGGGAATTAAACCCATAGTGAAGGTCTTCGCCGAACTTCACAGGCTTGCTTGATGAAAAGATGATGAATATTAGTTTTTTTAAGCAAAGTCGAACTGTGGGCTCTTCATCGATCTCCCTTCCTTGCTGAAGAATTGGAAAGATCAGTTTTTTATTCTTAGGAGTAAAGATCCTGAGGGTTTCGTGGGCATTCTGCGTAATTGAAATTATTTGGTCCCCAAAGCACCAAAAAAGATCACTCTGAACGAGGTCAAGGATGCCATGGTGAAGAAATTGAAGAACCAGGCGATCACTTACAAATATTCATGTTCGGATGTGATTATAGCTGAACTGAAATGGTGGATGATGAGTGTGATCCCCCATGAAAACATCAAACTGCAACTCTCTGACATCGGCCCTAGCACCGGTAAAACCTAGATCTTAAGTCCTTTAGTCTTAGTGAACTCACTAACTTGTTTTATGTGCAGGTATGGTAGGGGGTGAAACCGCAAAAGAAAGTCGTAAGTGGAAGAGCGAGCTCGCCCAAAAAGTGTTAGAGATAAAGGAAGCTGCTGCCGCTGCCCAAGCACAGAGACGGGCTTTTGTTGAAGTGCCGAGCTCTCCATTCCAACCCCAAGAGCAGCCAACCTCGGAAGTAGAGGTCATCACTTCAGAGCCTCCCACTCGGCTAGTTGAGCCTCCTCTTCGACCACTAGTCTCTTCGAGTGTAGAGGGCAGTACTTTTGGACCAACCGTCCCAACTAGCCAACCGCTCTTCCGAGGCGCTCAGGTCCTACTTCAATCATTGGAGAGGAAATGCTCAGTTTGGGGAAATCTCAATCTAACGAAAGTCTTGGGCACTTCGCTTTGTTTTCTTAAAGATCGGACTCAAATGGCCCAGGAGAGCATTGAAGATTTTCTGACCCAGACAATGAGCTTGGGCTTGGAGGCAGTCGTGAACCAATAGATGATCAGGAAAAAGGCCTATCTCTTAAGAAGGGAGATCCTCAAGGCGGTTCAGGATGCAGCGACTGCGTGGACCCAACTTTCGGCTGCTAATGATCGGATCGTTGACTTAGAGGGCCAGGTGAGATCTTATGAAGAGAGAATAGCTCAGCTGGAGAGGGAACTAGAAGACGCCCGGGCCTATCGAGTTGCTGATCTGGCTCAATTCTGTAAAGAGATAAGAGCCAAGGAGGACGAAGCTACTTAGTTAGAGAAGCTCACCCTGGTGGTTGAGGCTGAGAGTGAGGAGGAACAAGAGAGAGAGGAAAGAGAGAATGTTGAAAATGTATTTGAATAGCAGGCTAGGGAAGATCCTCTTGCTGAATGACTTTGTACTTTTTCACATTTTGAAATGAATTAAGTTCTTTTATGATTGATTCTTGATGAGATCGAAAAATGTTAAGCTAAGTTTGTGTGAGCGCTAAATAGAATTAACCCTTAATTGATTGAATAAAGTTGAACCTAAGATTGGTTATCAATCATAAAACATAAAACCACTTAAAGAGATTGAAAAATCATTGCACACGAACATGAGATCGGAAAACCTTGTGACCGAATATCAATTGAAGCTTTGAAACATTTGAAGAGTGATTCATGGAACCGTAAAGATTTGAAAAATGACTTGAGATCAGGTCATAGTTGAAATAACTTATTAGGATCAGGACAATTATTTAGAGGTCGGATAAAACATTAAATTGGTTTAAGAAACATTTAAACAATTCAAGCAAGATACCTGATCATAAAACTAACCATAGTTTGGAACGAGATCAAAAAACAACAGAATGTGAGATCGGATGGTCCGAAGATCGGACATTGATTTGAACAGATCGAACATGAGATCCAACAATTTGTTATTTATTTGGGTGACAATTTGGACTATTACTAGTTTAGAGAAAATGACCTGTGGTCAGATAATTAGCTGAGATAAGACAACATTAAAATGTGAGATCCATTCAAGAAAATATTTGAAATTATAACTTTAAAAGAAAAGTGTATATTAATTACACAAATTATGCATTTGAGGGTCGACCAAAATATAGTGTCTACAGTTGGTAAAACCTAGTTTCACTTGTTATATGAAATCAATAGATAAATTCTTAAAGCACATAGCATACGACCATTACTTTTAAAGATAATGTTAAAAATAGAATAGATTTTTTTTTTAAATTATAATATGTTGATTTTTTGTATATATAAATCCAATTATATATTTGTGTATTAATTAATTATTTGAGTACATGAAGGGCACGAGAAGGACTAGAATTGACTTTTGGAAGCCCTTCTCCCACTTCATTAATGAATTTCGTTTAAGGCGGCTTGGACATAGAAGATGCGTTAATTCCTTGAAGGTTCCGAGAAGAATAACAAAGAAATTAAGAAGAGCTCTCTTCCTTTTCAGAAAGAATGGGTTGTTTTCTTTGTTGCCCATATAAATATTTCTGAAACATGAACATATACTTTTGTTGGTCTTAAGCCTAGGACGAAAAGGAAATGGATCCAAGGCTATCCAAAGCCATTCGGGAAAATGATATAGTTGCCTTTCAAACATTAGCTCAGGAGCACAAAGAAGTGCTCCAACAACGATCATCTTTTTCCTCTAACACATCACTACACTGGGCAATAAAAAAAGGGCAAACAGAATTAGCTAGAGCAATTGTAGAGATGTGCCCTGACTTGGTTTCAGCTCAGAATATTCAAGGGGAGACTCCTTTCCATGAGGCCTGTCGAGAAGGAATTGCTGGTATCGTGATGCTGCTCTTAGAGACCAAACCAATGGTAGCCGCTGTACTTAACTCTGTCAACGAGAGTGCATTTTCCATAGCTTGTAGAACAGGACATCTTGATGTAGTTAAGCTCTTGCTCAACCAAAGTTGGTTAATGGATATCGAAGAGGCTAGATACCCTTCAAATGCTTTGCACCAATCAGTGTCAAGAAAAAACGCAAGTAAGTTATAAACTTTTTTTCCCTTTCGGTTCTTGAAAATGTTTCGTGTCTATATTTTCAAAATTTCTCAACCAAGATAAAACTCAATTAATGGAGTTTACCGTGCAGGAATTGTGTGGGCAATATTGGAAGCAAGGCCAAGTTTTGCTTGGAAATGTGACATGAATGGGTGTTTACCACTGCATCTCGCTTGTGAAAAGAGTAGCTTGGAGATTACAAGAATTCTTTTAGAATCTGCCCCCAAAGGTTGTATGGTACTTAATAACAGTGGGTATGGACCATTGCATTTGGCGACAATGAAGGGTAGCGCTGCCATCATTCTTGAATTTCTGTCGAGAGTTCCCGAATGTTTCAATTTATTCACAAGACAAGGGGAATCTGTACTTCACCTTGCTGTTAAATCCGGCAACTACGGTGCCTTCATTATCATGGAGAATATTTTCACAACCACTAACCTCCTCCGCTTCCGAGACCAACAGGGTAATACAGTCTTACATCTTGCTGCCTACGAAGAGTGCTTTGAAGTAAGAGTCTCTCTCTCACCTTTTACCTAATTTTTTTTTCCTTTTTCTTTGCGCACTCTTTCTATTTTTTTCCCCCTTATCTATACAAATTGCCCAATGTCTGTATTCAACCAATTTTTAATATAGAAAATTCACATATATCTGATTTATTTTAATCCAAAATATAATATATAATAGGATCATATATCTATGTTTTGAATTCATAATAAATTATGTTTAAATAAATTTTTTTTTCTTTAAATATAGGAAAAAAACTTACTTAAATCTGGTTATAATGGAATAGGTTTTGATAAAATTTTTCTTTAAATATATATAATTATATATAATGTATTATTATTAGATTGAGTATCATTTTCAATTTATTTATTTATTTTTACAATAGATTCTGATTAAGATTATCACTCCAGTATTACTAACCTAAAATTCATTGTTACTATCCAAATTTAACCTTAAATTGAAGTAGCAAGCATGATACAAATTTGACAAGCAAAATCTGGTGAGGCAAATTGAGCAGAAAATTAACTCCACATAAACCATCTAAATCAACTACAACTAATCCTTAAAAAAAAAAAAACAAAAAAACAAAAAAAACTGTTGTAGTTAAACTCCACATCTTCTATGTTTGTTTATTGCAAAGACTTGTCAAATGTTTTTAACATGTATTGTGATCTTTAGATTGCAGAGTACTTAATCAAGGCTAAGCTATTGGATATCAACGCCCAGAATTACTCAGGACTCACAGCACTGGACATACTCGAACGGGTAGCGTTTCCTGGTGAAGAAAAACAAAGTCTTAAAGCCTTGTTAGTTAAAGCTGGCGGTAAACAGAGCGCTATGATCTCTTTGGCATCACTGGTTAGAGAAAGAAATGATGACAACATAGAGCATAAAGATATTAAATTGCCTCCTTATTCTACAGATCTCACCACAGTTAGCAATTCACGACCAAGTTATGTTGTTCATACAAGTAATACGAGAAGATCTGAAAATGAGCAAAAACCAACGCAAGAGGAACTAGATAAAGAGACTAGTGATCACCTGCGAAAGATGCAAATTGAGGCACTGCAAAATTCCAGGAACACCATTATAGTAGTTGCTGTTTTAATTGCAACAGTAAGTTTTGCTGCAGGGATAAGTCCTCCTGGTGGTCTCTACCAAGATGGACCTATGAAAGGGAAATCAATACTAGCCAGAACAACAGCTTTTAAGGTGTTTGAAATAAGCAACACTATTGCATTGTTCACATCTCTTTCAGTGGTCATTGTTCTCATCAGGATCATACCCTTTCGAAGAAAACCACTGGTCAGAGTGCTTAAGATTGCTGATAGGGTCATGTGGTTGGCAGTTTTGTGCATGGGAACAAGTTTTCTAGCGGCAAATTGGTTGATCACGCCACATAGTGGAGGCAACGAATGGGTGCCTGTGTGGATACTGGCAGCGGGTGGTGGCGCCCTAGGAGTGAACTTTATTGTTATAGCCGTGATTTTTGCTATTCTTGGGCAGCGAAAAAAGATGTGGCGGAAGACACAGACAGAAAGAGATGTAGAGGAGCAAGTGGTAGAGGAAGTAGCAGCAAACCAATTAAATGTTGGAAGTGCGAAGTCTGATATTGAACCCAATTACGGTTTAGGATATCACGCATATTGATAATTCCCAATGATAAAATCTTATGTGTAGATATATATATATATATATATATATATATATATATATATATATATATATATATATATATATATATATATATATATATGTACGGTTTTTCTAATGATTTGCAAATATGTATTTAATACATCCCATTTGTATATATGAACTGGAATGCCATGTATAGTAGCTAATACTTAATTTGGTCTTCAATATTGAAATTGAGTGAATTAAACCCTTAAACGATACAGTTTCAAACTAAATTAACCTTTTTTGGCATGTGATTATAATATAAAAAATTTATTTAAAATACATGGTTAAAATCTTCTAAATATTTTACATTTAATGTTTGCTTGACTTATTTGGATTTTCTTTTATGACATGGGACCTTTTCATGGCTATAAATAATCATACTATAAGACCCGCAACAATGAGTTAGGTTTTGATGATAGTAAAACTTAATGAAATATACTTTAACTCTTTGTGCATAGCATTTGAAGTGATCTACTAGGTCATGATGTGCAAAGACATTGATGGACAGACTGTTATATTGAAATGGCTGATCAAAAAGAAGATTATCATCTTGTATAACACAAGATGAATCAAAGTCCATTAAGAAATAGGATAGAAATTAAATCAAAATCCAAGAAGAAATAAGATAGAAATTAAGTTTCTAGGCCTATTGTACAAGATTAGAGAGATTATGCTATTTAAGACATAAAATCAATTTTGTTTTTAGATTCGAGTGTTTAGAAAGTGTTTTTACATCATTCATAAGGTTTTTGAATGATCAAAATAATTTTTACAACTTTCCTTCAAAAACTCAAATTTTCAAAATTCAAGTTAGACAATTACTAAATTAGTTAACTAGTTCTATTGGTTAAATTTTTTATCTTACAAAACTGGTTAATTTGTAAAACTTTTAGTTAACTATTTTTATGCTCTAACCTGACACAACTCTGCTACATGACTTTCAATGAACTAATGGCTAGTTTTTTTTTTTTTTTTTTTTTAATTTAAAGAGCCATTATACACACTCTCTAGCATACGTTCTTTGCCAAGAAAAGCACCTATAAAAGGCCCCATTTATTACAGTTTTACCTAATGAAAGTGCTTTTATTCATTGATAATTTATTGTTCTAATTTTACAAAACTTTCTTTCAATACTCTTGAGTTTGAGTGGCAAATCTTCTATCCCAATCTTTTACCATTTATATATGTATTTGAGAGTTATTAAGAGTGATTTCATCTATACTAAAACCTATTTAAGATTGTGTAAGTGTGAGGGAACACTTATGAAAGGTTTTAAAGCACCTAGTGAAGCTTGTGGTTATTTATAAGAAGCAAAGACATTATAAAGGTTTCAAGCACCTGAGAAACTTGTTGAGATTGTAAAGGCTTTGAATCTTACCTGTTGAAAAAGATCAAATAGTAAAGTGACTCTAAAAGTAAGACTTTGGGAAGAGTGGATGTAGGCAAAAAAAAGCTGAACTACTATAAATATTGTGTTTGATAATCTTCTTCCCTTAACTCTTTAATTTTTAGCACTTTAGTACTCTGTTATATATTAAATGTGTTGAGAATTTGTTTTATTGAAGTTAATATTGAGCTTGAACAATCAGACTTGCATATTTTGAACTATATTCGAAAAGAAATACTTTATATTAAGTTATCATCTTGTGATTCAATTGCAGTTTGTGCATAACTTGTTAGGTCACTTAGATTACACTTTGAAAATAGAGTTATATACATATTTATAAGTGCTTAGGCACAATTTTTCACTAAATCTTGAGCAAGAATTAAAAAATTGCCTAAAGTGTTCAATTAACCACACCCCCCCCCCCCCCCTCCTTGTTGGTTACTTTCTTTGGGACAACACATACTTCTTCTTCAAGGTTTTAAACATAGGTGTGAAAGTGTTGAGAGGAGAGCAGAGGCATCACATTCAAGTGGAAGGGTAGAACTCAAGTAGAGAAGAGTTCTAGCAAAATAGTTAGAATGTGAAAGTAATGTACTCAAAGTATTGGTATAATTCAAAGTATGCTCTATACTTGCCACAGATCTTGTACATAAAAAATGATCATATGTTTGCTATTATCTTCTTAAAATTAATAAAAATTTATTTAGAGTGTGTTTTTTCTATTTTCAAAAATTTGACCAAATTTTCTAACAACTTTCACTCAATGGCTTAAAAATTTTTTCAAAGGATCAACAGTATCCAGATTGTTGTTCTTGGTTTACATGGAACTCATTTTTCCCTTGAGTTAGAATCCTCAATCTCTCCTCCACTACCAATTCTACCTACCCCAGGATCGAAACACTTGTCCCTGTGACAATTTTTGCATTCTCTATCACCAATTGGATTTGGATTCCACTCCCATCTCCTAATTAAATAATGTTAGCAGAATTGATGTTCCATTACATTCTAAACTCTTATTTTATTTTTATCTGTTAAGGTTAAGTGCTTAGCCAATTAATTAAGCTAGTTACAACTGTAGCTCAACCAAAACTCAATCCAGTGGAATTACTGGTACAGATATCATGAGGAAGTGTTGGAAGCGTGGCCAAATTTTGCTTAGAAGACCAACAAGAATGGTTTTGTACCATTGCACTACACTTGGAGATTATAAGATTACTTCTAAAGATTGTCCCAGAGCGTGCTAAAAGGTTTAATAAGAATGGTTACACACCATTGCACTTTGCGGCAATGAGTGGTGAAGTTAACAGCCTTCTTGAATTTATGACAACAGCTCCCAAATATTTCATGCTTCACACTAAAGAGGCAGAAACAGTAATGCACCTTGCTGCTAAATTTGGTAAAAACTACGCTTTCATAAGCATGGTACAGACTTGAGGAAGCACTGATCTCTACCACCAACTAGACAAATATGGCAACAGTCTTACATCTTGATATCTCTTCAAGGTGCTATCAAGTAAGGAAATATGTCTGATCATATGATGCAGAAAAATTTCCACCTGACCCTAAAGGAAGGAAGAAGAGAAATTGGCTGGTATATACCATAAGGGACAAAAAGAATTTGGAGAATAAGACAGGAAACCTCAGCATAAGTTTGTTAGAGGGAATCTCGGCACCAAAGGACTAGCACTGTCACACCTTACCCCTCTGTAAGGTATAACATGATCTCGTAGTATACTTAATGAATTACCGAACTTTGCCTACCGATAACCCATTAAATACGCTACAAGAGATTTTAAAACAATTTTACTTCTTTTAAAGGTGGCGAGCACTTTTGGTAGGAATTAAAAACTTTTATTTCAAGTTAAACCATATATCAAATTTTCAATCAATTTAAAGTTTCCGCAAATTTTATAAAAATTTCGGCGGAATGCCGTCTATAATTGAGAAAAACTAGTTCTTCAAAACCTGTGAAAACACTCCCAAAAATTTCATTTCTCAATCCCAACCGCCAATATATTCTCAAATCAATACAATTCAACCAAATTTCGATTCAAAATTCACAACTCAGAATTTTTTTCAAAATAATTCAATAAACTCATAAACAGTGCAGTAAATTAAATTTATCTACACAAGTCTTAATTTACAAAAAGAAAATAAAAAATAATATTATTATAAACTTTAATGTACAACTGCTCATCTAACTACTTAGATACATATGAACAAAAGATTATTTACATAAAGTCAAATTTACAAGGGTATAAATAAATACCCGTACAAAAATCTTCAAACTGTGCTCCCCTATTACTGTAGCAGCTCACTCTGCTGCTATGTCCTTTTCCCTATCTGCGACAGCAAAATAAAGCTATCGCTGAGTAAATTTTACTCAGTGGTGCACAATAAAATTTAAAAAGTTGAACATAAACCATTCATTGCCAAATCATAATTTAAACATTACACAATCACATTTCACAATTTTCAAATCACATTTATAACAAATCACAATTTAAATATTTTACAATTTTCAAAGCTCAATATAACACAAATTTGATCAAACAATTTAATAAATACAGTGTTGCCAATCAATAACACAACTTAGGCCATGACACAAAATTTCCAAACATGCTGTGTTGTACACCACGACAAGGCAAACTCACCCCACTAATCGAAATCAATGAGGGAGGTGGCTAGCTAGCTAATGAGTACTCATCCAAACTCACCTCCGACTGGCAAGCCAAAGAGGGAGGAAAATGATCAAATATCAAACTCAACCCCACAAGTAGAGGAGGAACATAGTAAGAAATTGTCATGCCAAGTGTGAATCAAAAAAAATTTCAAATTACAACATTTAAATATTTTATACAAACCACAAATCGCATTTTATCTCAAAATTTCCATTTACAAAGTAGGCAACACAATAATTTCCAAATAAAATTTCTAAAGCCAAAACAATTAAAAACTATTCATATGACATACTAAATCAAATTTCAATAAAAAATACTTAAATAAGTTTATTGTGCACAAACCTCATAATTAGTCTTTCCTTATTTTACTCCTGTCGATTCTCTTCCTCAAAAGGCCCTTTTTCCACTGAAGCACACAATTAAGATATTTCAATATTTATCCAAATTATGTTTAATCAAAATTTTAGCAATTAAAATTTGCATTTAAACTTTACTTACATAATCCATAAATTGAATTCTTTATGTTCTTAATTATAGTGGTTACTATTTATTTGATCATTGGATCAAAATATTGACTTTTCCACACTAAATAGGTATACCAATTCTCATTACACCCATATACCACATTTTGAGTGCCTAATTTGTTGGTCTTGGTTGCCATTTCAATTTCTAAGTTTTCTAAGAGAAAATTCAATTTTTTAGCTTTGGTGCCTTGTTTTGCATGTTCCATTGGTCTAGTTATTGTGAAAATTTAGCTAAGTGTTCTTTGTCATCAAAGTTGTTCCTTATTGTCTTATCTTTAATCCCTTTTTGAATCACTCCATTTGGAGTTTTTTAGCCAAAGATATGGCCATTTAACTAAGGCTGGCTGGATTGGTATTACCCAGAATTTCTGGGCACTTTATTGGTTCTGGCAATTTTGGATAACTAATTTTGAGTGATAATTTCACTTGGTTATGGGCAGAATTTGGGTTGGTGTTTTTCATGAAAGTTGTAGTGATATATCATACCTTTCCAATGCCACAAAAATCAGGTCATTTGGACCTGTCTAGCCCAAGTTATGGCCAAATAAACAAACACTGTTTATTTAGTCATTTTTGTACAGTGGCAGTGCACAACACCTGGGTTTGACCTAATTGTTCACTATCTAAATGTCATTTTCTGGGTATGGTCTCTGCATGAAAATTGTGTCTTTATGTGTCTTATTTCATTCCCAATTGGCCTCACACCAATTGGGTTAGCAGAATTTCAGTTTTGGTCCCTCAAAGGGACCTAGGTCAAACTACCAGATTGGGACCCTTCACTAATCCAAATTGCACTTCATTTTCACTCATTCAAACACATTCCAAATGATTCAAAATGACCATTTCAAACCTCAATTAAGGTCATTTGCATCAATTGACCATTTTCTATCATTTTTCTCCCAAACCCTAAGTGCCAAGAACCCTAATTATACAATTCATGCAACTAATGAGATTAAAGTGCATATTCAACATCTATACATTTAGTTACACTTCTAGACCCCTTTAATTTCATCAAACTCAACCAATTTCAACTCCCCCAAAGGTTGGCCGAATTTCACAATTAGTCCCACAAGTTGATTTTGTTTAATTTTTCCACAATTTCTAAGTTATTTAAACTATAAACACATGAATTTAACTAAAAATTGCAAGTTTAATTCACTAACCTTACTTTGAAGTTTCAATTCTTCAATTCACTCCCTTTCTTCCTTTCTTTTCTTCTTCAAGCTTCTTTTCTACCTGCCAAAGTAAGGTTTATCAAGAATTTTGGGGGATTTTATGGGAAATTTTAGGGTTTATGGAGCTTGAAATCAAGCTTCAATGGAGGACAAAAAAAACAAGAGAGAGAGAATGGAGATGGTGCCGTCCATGAGGTTGAAGGAAATGAAAAATTATTTTTCAATTTCATGTTTTTATGTCTTATTTTATACTTAGTCAAATTATAATTAAATAATTTTTATTTATGATGTCATGGGTGAGGTAATCTTAATGATGTAATAAGTCCAATTTTTCATTCTTTTTCATTTTTCCTTTATTTCCTTTGTTTCTTTAAGTTAATTCTATATTTCGAAATTTTCATTTCTCCTATTTTATTGGACAGTTAGGTCAGGAGTCACCTCTAGGGGTGAATTGACCACTTTGCTCCTCGCCGGTCTGATTCAGTTTGTAAATAATCCAATGTTTCTTCCGGATCCCTGACCTACTTATCAACTCTTTTCTATGATTTTCTATTTTCCACTAGGTTCGCAATAGTACTTAGGACTGTGGCGTCATAATTTCCCGTTCAAAAGTAGGGTTAGGACTAACCTCGCAGTCACTTCCCGGGAAGGTCACCCATTGTTATGACCATCGGCTCATTTAAATTTTTATGTTTTGTTTTTCTTATTTATACTTCACTATCCGGTACTCACTATTTATTTTCATTTAGAGCTTTTCTAGATGTCTTAAACATAGTTCTAATCTTCTTAATTGTCCGGACTGACACGGGTCACCGGAACAGTGCAATATACCAGGCTATGCATATAGGGCTGTTACAATTCTCCCCTTCTTAAAAAAATTTCATCCATGAAATTGTGCGCACTATCCATTCTAAAAGAGTCATACATTTGTTTTCTCATATCTTTCATATATTTTCATGTAGCTTCATAATCTGAATAATGGTCCATTACACCTTAACCAATACTATTTACTCATCGACTACTCACCTTGTGTGCCAAGTTTCTTATGAGTTTCTATCATAAGTTAAATTCAAATTCATTTTAATTTTAGAGGTAAGCAAATCTGTGTGCTAATGGATCCATTTTTTCTAGGACCTCGTATGATCCTATGGGTGAGAACTTAGTTTTTCTCCTTTTTATATAATCGTATAATCTTCTTTCCTTTAAGTTTATGTAAGACTTTTAACAATCTAATACAATGTTAAATTTGTTTGTATAACACTATTCTTCTCTTACTATCGTTCTGTCTAATATTTCGATTCATGTTTCCTTATAGAATGACCATTGTAGTCATGTTAGAATTACTTACCTAATCATTGGTCCTCTGACCATTCTAGTCAACAATCTTGCTAATTTTTGTAATATTTCTTTGTTACATCTGAACTAACTGTTCAAATTTTTACTTCCATAACTCTTTTATCTATCGATATACAATAATTCATCATATTCTAGGAGATATATTTCGCTAACAAACTCTTCCAAAACTAATTCTAAAAAGACTAGTCACTAACATATCAAAATTGATTTTTATACAAGGGACGGTAGGAAGGCAAGCAATGCCGGCACTAACATAAAAGTGTGCAGACCTCGGGTCACACAACACATATATATATCTTAGTTAAAAATTGAGAAAGTACTAGCAACAATGTTAGAAGTATCTTCCTCTTCCCTCTGCCACATAGTGTATACTCTAGCTGGGGCATTACCTTTATTCTAACTAATTCACAGTACTCTGACTTCCAGGTATACTACCCTTACCTCTGCCTCTGCCTCTACTAACTGATGGTGAACTCTTTGGGGTAGAAACTTGGGCTGATCCTTTTGACATAGTAAATGATCCAGAACGGTGTGGACTTACACAATCCTTATCAAAATGACCAGTCCCTCCACAATTAAAACATGCTCCTATGGCTCTATAACATACCCCACTATGTGGTTTACCATAAGTTTCACAAAGTCAATCCGACAGTGTATTTCTGGGTGTCTGCTGAGTTTGCTGACTAGATCGGGGTGGTTTCTGTCCAGAAGTTCTACCTCTACCCGATTCGCGTGAGTTAGATCCTCTAAAGTACTTTCTCTTTCCTGACCTACTATCAGGAACTTGATCAATAGTCTTTCCAGTTTTCTCTTTCTTTTCTGTACCCTTTTTAACTGTCCCTTCCAACTCAATCCTTTCAAGTTCCAAAGCTTGTGAAATCAATTCAGAAAAATTTTGGTGTTAGAACCCCACCACTTACATTCTTAAAGTAGGCCTCAACCCGGCCTCAAACCTCTTGCACCGGTCTCTGGGGGTGGTGACCAAGCTTCTGGCATAGTGGCTTAGTCGGGAAAAATCTCGCTCATACTCTGCTTGCAACATCCTCACTTTACGTAGTCCGTATGTCTCACTGTTCCGGTGGCTAATGTCTACCCCGGAAAGTCAAAATGTCTAGAACTACACTTCAATGATAATGAACAGACATAAATTGATGAAATAAATAAAAAGAAAATACAAAAAAAATTAAGTAAAAATAAAAGAGACGAAGTGCAATTAGGTTAAATGAGCCGGAATCATAGCGATGGGTGACTGCACCGGGAAGTTACGGCGAAAGCAATTGTCGACCTCAGGACCGCGGGGAACCCTCGGAATTAAATTTTGAGACATAAATAAAGGCTTATTGAGGTATAATTAACATTATAAATGTCAAAGAAAAATTAATAAATTAGTACAAAGAAAAACAAAAAATTGAGAAATCGACAAAAATCGGTGTTACTGAAAAATTGGAAATACAATCCGAAGAGGGGCATTTTGGTCATTTAACACATAGAGTTGCCTTTTGACCTCAATGTCCATTAAAAATAAGTGATATTATACTTTGAAAATGTCATGAAAAATAAAAATGTGGTACATAATATAAATAGTGAAAGATTCGTGGCAAATGTGCAAATTAAAGAAATTAAGATTAATTAATTATTTAATTCAAGTTAGAGCTCCACTAGTCATATCTTAAGGGACCTATATAGACCTTTAGTGGACAGAAACCATCATTTTCAACCTCAAAAATAAGAACCAGTCGAATGGAAAACACCATTGAAGCTCCCATAGCCGAATTTGTCCAAGCTCCATGCACTCCCATTCCAAGCCTCCTTTCCACTTGGTTTCTTCATTAAAGCTTGTACACTCACCTTGAGGAAGCTTTTGGGAGTAAGAAAGGAAGGTTTTGGTGAGGTTTTATAAAGCTCAAAATAAGGTTAGTGCTAGTTTTCCTTACCTCACTTCATTAAAGTTTGTATTCAGGTGGAGATGAGTTGAATGGTGAAGGAATTTGAAGGTTTTGATGAGTTATTGATTTGTACAATTTTTGGCAGGCATAGGAGCTCATGTTTTTTGAATTTTTCTTACATTAAATTGATGGGAATTAGTGTTGATTGAGTTAAATTGAAGTGCTAGCCAATTAATTCCCATGTATGCGTAAGTATTGAATTTACTCAGTGGTGCACAATAAAATTTAAAAAGCTGAACATAAACCATTCATTGCCTAATCATAATTTAAACATTACACAATCACATTTCACAATTTTCAAATTATATTTATAACAAATCACAATTTAAATATTTTATAATTTTCAAAGCTCAATATAACACAAATTTGATCAAACAATTTAATAAACACAGTGTTGTCAATCAATAACACAACTTAGGCCATAACACAAAATTTTCAAATATACCGTGTTATACACCACAACAAAGCAAACTCACCCCTCTAATCGAAATCAATGAGGGAGGTGGCTAGCTAGCTAATGAGTACTCATCCAAACTCACCTTCGACTGGCAATCCAAAGAGGGAGGAAAATGATTAAATATCAAACTCAACCCCACAAGTGATGGAGGAACATAGTAAGAAACTGTCATGCCAAGTGTGAATCAAAAACAATTTCAAATCACAAAATTTAAATATTTCATACAAACCACAAATCACATTTTATCTCAAAATTTCCATTTACAAAGTAGGCAACACAATAATTTCCAAATAAAATTTCTAAAGCCAAAACAATTAAAAACTATTCATATTAGATACTAAATCAAATTTCAATAAGAAATACTTAAATAAGTTTATTGTGCACAAACCTCGTAATTAGTATTTCCTTAATTTACTCATGTCGATTCCCTTTCTCGGAAGGCCCTTTTTTCACTGAAGCACACAATTAAGATGTTTCAATATTTATCCAAATTATGTTTAATCAAAGTTTTAGCAATTGAAATTTGCATTTAAACTTTACTTATATAATCCATAAATTAAATTCTTTGTGTTCTTAATTATAGTGGTTACTATTCATTTGACCATTGGGTCAAAATGTTGACTTTTACACACTAAATAGGTATACCAATTCTCATTACACCCATATACCATATTTTCAGTGTCTAATTTGTTGGTCTTGGTTGTCATTTCAATTTCTAAGTCTCCTAAGAGAAAATTCAATTTTTCAGTTTTGGTGCCCTATTTTGCACTATTCCATTGGTCTAGTTATTGTGGAAATTTGGCTAAGTGTTCTTCATTAAAGTTTTTACTTGTTGTCTTATCTTTAATTTCCTTTTTGAATCACTCAATTTGGAGTTTTGTAGCCAAAGATATGGCCATTTAACTAAGGCTAGACGGATTGGTGTTACCCAGAATTTCTGGGCACTTTATTAGTTCTGGTAGTTTTGGACAACTAAATTTGGGTGTAATTTCACTTGGTTATGGGCAGAATTTGAGTTGGTGTTTTTCATGAAAGTTGTAGTGCTATATCATACCTTTCCAATGCCACAAAAATCAGGTCATTTGGACCTATCTAGCCCAAGTTATGGCCAAATGAACAAATACTATTTATTTGATCATTTTTGTATAGTGGTAGTGCACAACACCCGGGTTTGACCAAATTGTTCACTATCTAAATGTTATTTTCTGGGCATGATCTCTACATGAAAATTGTGTCTTTATGTGTCTAATTTCATTTCCAATTAGCCTCACACCAATTGGGTTAGCATAATTTCAGTTTTGGTCCCTCAAAGGGACCTAGGTCAAACTACCATATTGAGACCTTTCACTAATCTAAATTGCACTTCACTTTCACTCATTCAAACACATTGTAAATGACTCAAAATGACCATTTCAAACCTCAATTAAGGTCATTTGCATCAATTGACCATTTTCTATAATTTTTCCCCCAAACCCTATATAGGGTTAGGACTGATCTCATTCAAAAGTAGGGTTAGGACTGACCTCGCAGTCATTTCCCAGGAAGGTCATCCATCGCTGTGACCATCGGCTCATTTAACTTTTTATGCTTTGTTTTTCTTATTTATACTTCACTATGTGGTACTCACTATTTATTTTCATTCAGGGCTTTTCTAGATATCTTAAACATAATTCTAATCTTCTTAATTGTCCGAACCGACACAGGTCACCGGAACAGTGCAATATACCAGGCTA
The DNA here is from genome assembly GCF_030052815.1 of Hevea brasiliensis. Lineage (NCBI taxonomy): Eukaryota > Viridiplantae > Streptophyta > Magnoliopsida > Malpighiales > Euphorbiaceae > Hevea > Hevea brasiliensis. Next base: position 104,858,720 of record NC_079498.1, read on the forward strand.
TACATATAGAGCTGTTACAATCACAGTACAAGTTTTTGGAGGGAATTTTCGGCAGGCATATGAGAACAACAACAACAACATGAAGAAATATATACGGTAGAAGAGAATAGAGGGAGGAGGAGCAAAATTGTATTTCTTTCTTACTTGTAATAGCTTAGGGTGGTAGAGTGATGTTGGGTGTATGTGGGATATTCTTATATCTTGTATTCATCTAGAGTTTTCTCTGTTTTACAAATAAATTCCTCTCTCTTCTAGTTGCTAATATTTTTCGACTCTTATATTTATGATTTCTCAACTTGCTTGATTCTTTACTCTATCAATTGGTTTAACTTGCCGTTGAACGCCACAAACCAGAATGGAATCTCACATGGAAATGGTAGAGAAGAATTTAGCAATTTTAGAAGATGATGTCTCTAAGTTATGCATTGACCATGGTCAAATCCATTCCAAGTTATCTAGTATTGAAAATCTTTTGGCCACCATTGCTAGGGGTTGAACCACTTTTGAAGAAGGGGAGATTTCTAATCCTTTAACCCTAGGCTGTGAACCCACTGCAGAGGGCTCTGCACAATGCCCTCCTCCTATTATTTGGAAACCAAATGAATCAGCCATTTTTCCTAAACAGCTTGAGCTTCCCATGTTTGAAGACGAGGACCCATTGGGATGGCTAACCTATGCTAAGCACTATTTTGAGATTCATGGAACTCGAGAAGATTGAAAAAATTCTATGGCTTTAATCTGCATACGAGGTAACACATTACATTGGTTGAGGTGGCTTCGTTAACAGCATCCGCAACTCACTTGGGCTCAATTTTCTTCGAAACTTTTTTCAACGTGTGGGACTGACATGTTAGCTAGCCCTCCTGAACAACTCATAGCAGTCAAACAGACTGCCCTTGTATCTAAATATATTGAAGACTTTATTTCCAGAACTGCACATGTCCCTAATCTATCTGACCAACTTTATCTTGGGTTTTTTCTCAATGGGTTACTAGAACAAATTTGGGTTCAACTACGTAGTCATGAGGTGACTGACTTAGCTTATGCCATGGCCTTTGCTAGAGAAGTTGAACAAGAGCTACAAGGAACGCATCCTCATTTGTTCACTGGTACACCTGATTTGGGGAGGAAGATAGAATCTCATGGACTTGGCTCTAGGGCTTCTTTTCCTTGGTCTAAAACTCACTATACCCCATCCACTTCTCCATTGTCTTTGGGCTCTTCTTCCATTAAGCCTAATGAAAAGCCCAACTCTCCATAGACTCGATCCACAGCTACATCAACTTCTTTTACTAAACCTCAAAACACTGCTCTTACCTAAAAAACACGCTCCACCCGTCAATACTCTCACTAAGAATACTGAGACTTGAGGGCTAAAGGACTTTATTTTAAATGTAACCAACCCTATTCAGCCCTTCATCAGTGCCCCCAATAAGTCCCTCAGAACACTGATTGCTGCAGAGGATGAGGAAGATATGGGTCATGTGGAAATCATCACCGCTGAAATTCAACATTCTGGACTCGAAATTCTAGAAGTAATAAAAGCTCATTTCGCTCGGATGGAGTTACCTTTCTTCTCTGCTGGTGGGATTTCTCATCCAAAAACTATGAAGTTCCAAGGTAAAATAGCTTCTACTCTAGTTATTTTAATGGTGGATAGTGGTGCAAGCCACTATTTTATTTTACAAAATTTGGTTTCTCTTTTAAATCTTCCCATTTCTACAACATCTACTTTTGATGTTCGTTTGGGTGATGGACGCTGTGAATCTTCAACTGGACTCTGTCAAAATGTTGAAATTAATTTAGGTGATGTCACAATTGCCCCAAACTGTTATATTTTTCCTTTGGGTATGTGGACATTATTTTAGGCATCTATTGGTTACAAACTTTGGGTGACATCATAGTCAATTGGAGGCAACTTACCATGCAATTCTTACAGGATGATCATCAAGTCACTCTTCATGGTAACCCTTCTTTATGCCATTCTCCAATTGGTATTAATTCTATGCTTAAATTGCATGATATTGACTATGGAGTCCTTTTATGGGACTTTTCTTCTTTGGAAAGCACTAATATTTCAGATTTAGTTGATTTAAATTCAGTTCAACATGATCAGTTGTAATCTCTATGATAGAAATTCTCTGATGTGTTTGCTGAATCTCTTAAATTACCTCCACTAAGATCTACAGACCATTCTATTCCCCTACAATTTCAGTTCGTCCTTACCGATATGGACATCATCAAAAAGACGAAATTGGACGTGTTAAATCCAGTTCACTAGCTTTTCTTTTTTTCCTTTTATCTAACTAATTTTGTTTTTGGAATTGATGTAGTGTTGCAGCATTAACTAGTTTTGCTACTGGTACTGATGGAGTTTAACAGAGTTAAAATTTTTTGTTTAGCAGAATTTTTTATGTATTTTAATGATATTTTCTTCTTCATATCTGTATTAGGTGGTTTAGGTGAAAATGAGTGGAAGAGTTTAAGTTTGGGAGACAAACTTCCTTAATTTATGGAGGTTTGGTTATCAAACTTATCTTTTATGTGTATTTTTGTATCAGACTTTGAAGTAGAAGAATTCCATTTTCCCCTTCCATTTTTCTGTGTTCTCCATATCTCTCATGTTTCTTTTAAAAGTTCAACATGTGGTATCATAGCTTTTATGATCTTGAGGGACTGTGAGAGATTTTGAAAGAAAACAAGTGAGAAACCACCACAAAACCACACACCCTCTTTTGCTGAACTTTTTTTCTTTTACTTCCAATGGCTTCCAGCAACAACCCTTTGTCACCTCCTCATTTTAATGGTGAAAATTACCATGTTTGAGCTGTAAAAATGAGAGCTTATCTCAGAGGTTTGGGAGTATGGCAGTATGTTGAGGAAAACAGAGTACCTCCTCTATTACGTCAAAATCCAACTCTGAATCAGATCCTGCAACATGAAGATGAAGTTGTTAAAGCTCTAAAGGCCCTGTCCTACATCCATGCAGCTATATCAGATTCTGTTTTCACCAGGATCATGGCTTGTGAATCAGCACATGAAGCTTGGATGAAGTTGAAGACTGAATTTCAAGGGTCTGATAAAACAAGGCAAATGCAAGTTTTTAATTTGCGTAAAGAATTTGAATTGTTGAGGATGAAGGATACTGATAAGGTGAAAGAATATGCTGATAGGGTGATGAATATAGTAAATCAAATTAGATTGTTGGGAGAAGAAATGGAAGAGAAGAGAGTTGTGGAGAAAGTTATGGTGACTCTCCCTGATAAATTTGAAGCAAAGATTTCTTCACTTGAAGACACTTGGGATATGTCTCAGATTTCTGTAACTGAGCTTTCTAATGCTGTGCAAGCTGTTGAACAAAGAAAAGCTTACAAAGAAGAAGAAATTGCAGGGGAGAAAGCACTTGTTGCAGCTCAAAAATCAAAACCAGGTGAAGGAGGAATGAAGAACCAGCAAACTGACAAGAAAGACAGGAACAAAAAGAACTATAAGAGAAAAGGAAAAGATTTGATAAGTTTCCACCTTGTCCTCATTGTCAGAAGACCAATCACACTGAAAATTTTTGTTGGTTTTGTCCAGGAGCTTAGTGCAGAAGATGTAAGCAATTTGGTCATGTAGATAAGGTGTGCAAAGCAAATCAAAATCAGCAACAACAAGCTCAGCCAGCTCAAGCCACTGGTAACTCAGAAAATTATGAAGATAGTTTGCTTGCTACTGTGCTGTAACTCAGAAGAGTGATGTTTCGGTTGAAGCTGAAGATGTATGGCTTGTTGATAGTGGTTGTACACATCACATGACAGCAGATTTGAAGAGTTTTAAGGACTTGGACACTAGCTACTCCTCAAAAGTTAGAATTGGAGATGGGAGGCTGGTTGATGTCAAAGGCAAAAGGGCTGTGGCTGTACAAACTTCCTCAGGTATTAAAGTTATTTCAGATGTTCTTTATGTTCTTGAGATAAGCCAAAGTTTACTTTCAGTTGGTCAGTTGCTTGATAAGAATTACACACTAGTTTTTAAAGATAGGAATTGTGAAATCAGTGATCCTATTGGTGTGAAAAAATTTTTAGTTAAAATGAATAAGAGGAGTTTTCCTTTGAATTGGAAAACCACTGAATTTGAGTCATGTCTCAGTCATGTTGAAGAAACATTTTTGTGGCATAAGAGATTTGGTCACACCAATCTCAAAACTTTGAAATTGCTTCAAAGCAAGAATTTGGTTGTTGATATGCCACTTGTGACTGAAAATGATAGTGTTTGTGAAGCATGTCAGTTTGGGAAGTTTAGTCAGGCTCCATTTCCAGTTGATCAAGCTTGGAGAGCCTCAACCAAGCTGGAATTGATTCATACTGATGTTTGTGGTCCAATTAGCACCTCTTCCTATGGTGGCAGCAAGTATTTTCTGTTGTTTATTGATGACTTTAGTAGATATTGCTGGGTTTATTTTCTCAAGCAGAAATCTGAAGTTTTCAGTAAGTTCCAGCAGTTCAAAGCCTTTGTTGAGACTCAAACTGATTCCAAAATCAAGATTTTGAGGTCTGATAATGGAACAGAGTATACTTCCATTCAGTTTAAGGAGTATTTGCAGAAGGCTGGCATCCACCATCAGCTTACAGTTCCCTACACACCTCAACAAAATGGTGTGAGTGAGAGGAAGAATAGATACTTGATGAATATGGCCAGGTGCCTCTTGTTTGAGAAGAATTTGCCAAAGGAGTTATGGGCAGAAGCAGTTAACACTGCTGTGTACTTGCAAAATAGGTTGTCAACTAAAGCTCTTGATGGTAAAACTCCATTTGAAGCTTGGTTTGGAGTGAAACCTTCAGTAGCTCATCTCAAGGTGTTTGGTAGTATTTGTTATTCCTTTATACCTGAGGCAAAAAGGAGCAAGCTAGATTCAAAAGCTGAAAAGGGTGTGTTTGTTGGTTATAGCAGTGAATCAAAAGGCCATAGGGTTCTGAATCCCTTTACTCATCAAGTTTATGTAAGTAGAAGCATCAAAGTTGATGAAGGGAGTGAATGGGATTGGAGTAAAATGGAACCAGCTGAACTTGCTCAAAAACAACAAACTAATTTACAAGACCAACAAACTATTTTTGAAGATCTCATCCAGCAAAATGGAGTTCCAACTGTAGATGATGAAGATTTTGATATTGATGAATATGTAGTAAGAGGAACCAGGTCACTGGATGAAATTTATGAGAGATGCAACATTGCTTCTGTTGAACCAACTCAGGTTAGTGAAGCTTTGGAAATTCGTGAGTGGAGAGCTGCAATGGAGGAGGAGTTGAAGATGATTAAAAAGAATGAGACTTGGACTTTGGTTCCTAGACCAGTAGATAAACAGGTGATAGGAACAAAGTGGATTTTCAAAGTGAAACTGAATTCAGATGGCTCCATCAACAAGTACAAGGCAAGATTAGTTGTGAAAGGGTATGCTCAGTTGCAAGGAGTGGATTATACTGAAACTTTTGCTCCTGTGGCAAGATTTGACACAATCAGGTTGATTCTTGCATTAGCAGCTAGTGAAGGCTGGCAAGTGTTTCAACTTGATGTGAAGTCAGCTTTCTTGAATGGTTTCTTGGAAGAGCAAGTGTATATTGAGCAGCCTGAAGGGTTTAATGATGGGAGCAATCAAGTTTGTTTGTTGAAGAAGGCTCTTTATGGCCTTAAACAGGCTCCAAGGGCCTGGTATTCAAGAATTGATAGCTACTTGCTGGATTTGGGTTTTAAAAGAAGCTTGAATGAAACAACTTTGTATGTCAAGCATCAAAGCAATGATGTTGTTGTTGTCTCATTATATGTGGATGATTTGCTAGTGACAGGTAGCAATTTAAAGTTGATTGAAGAATTCAAATTTAAGATGCAGCAAGTTTTTGAGATGAATGACCTTGGAAAGATGTGTTATTTCCTTGGTATGGAGATCTCTCAATCAGATAAAGGCTTCTTTGTGTCTCAAAAGAAATATGCTTGGGAACTTCTTAAGAAATTTGATTTCAGCAAATGCAAACCAGTAAGCATACCTGCTACTCATGGAGAAAAACTGAAGAAAAATGATGATTCTCAACTAGCTGATGCATTAATTTATAGAAGCATGATTGGTTCTTTGCTTTATCTCTCAATTACCAGACCTGATATCATGTTTGCTACAAGTATATTGTCAAGATTTATGAATTCTCCATCTGAGATTCATCTTGTGGCAGCCAAGAGAGTGTTGAGATACATTCGTGGTACTATTGATTATGGCTTGTTTTACAGAATATCCACAAAAGTGAAGTTATTGGGTTTTCTGATAGTGATTGGGCTGGGTCAGTTGAGGACATGAAAAGCACAACTGGTTATTGCTTTACTCTTGGTTCAGGTGTCATTTGCTGGGGAACAAAGAAGCAAACTTCAGTTGCACAATCAACCTCTGAAGCTGAATATATTAATGCCTCTGCTGCTGTAAATCAAGCTATTTGGTTGAGGAAAATTCTTGTTGATTTGGGTTTTCAGCAAAATCATCTTACTGAGATTCTTTGTGACAACAAATTAGCTGTAGCTATGGTGAAAAATCCAGTTTTCCATGGCAAAACTAAGCATATCAAGATTAGGTATCATGCCATAAGGGAAGCTGAGAAAGATGATAAAGTTTTATTGAAGCATTGCATTGGTGATGAGCAAACAACAGATATTTTCACTAAGGCATTGCAGAAACAGAGGTTTGAATACCTCAGGAATCATCTTGGCGTTTACAGCAACACTAGCATCAAGGAGGAGTGTTAAATCCAGTTCACTAGCTTTTCTTTTTTCTTTTTAGCTAACTAATTTTGTTTCTGGAACTGATGTAGTGTTGCAGCATTAAATTTAGTTCGTTATTTTCACAAAAATAGCTAACTAGTTTTGCTACTGGTACTGATGGAGTTTAACAGAGTTAAAATTTTTTGTTTAGCAGAATTTTTTATGTATTTTAATGATATTTTCTTCCTCATATCTGTATTAGGTGGTTTAGGTGAAAATGAGTGGAAGAGTTTAAGTTTGGGAGACAAACTTCCTTAATTTATGGAGGTTTGGTTATCAAACTTATCTTTTATATGTATTTTTGTATCAGACTTTGAAGTAGAAGAATTTCATTTTCTCCTTCCATTTTCCTGTGTTCTCCATATCTCTCATGTTTCTTTCAAAAGTCCAACAGAACGTTTAGTGTTAGAAATGTTAGCTGCTGGCATTATTGGACCCAGTACAAGCTCGTTTTCTAGCCCGGTGTTTATTTGTTCAGAAAATGGATGGTAGTTGGCATTTCTGTATGGACTATTGCCAACTCAATAAATCTACCATTCCTGACAAATACCCCATTCTGGTAATCCTAGTTCTTTTTGATGAATTATATGGTGCAAGATATTTTTCAAAAATTGATTTACGCTCTAGATATCATCAAATTCGGGTCTTAGCTATTGATATTCCAAAAACTGCATTTCGCACTCACTTGGGGCATTATGAATTTGTTGTCATGCCATTCGGCCTTACCAATATCCCAGCCACTTTCCAAGCTAAAATGAATGACATATTCCGGCCCTTCTTAAGACGATTTGTTCTTGTCTTCTTGGATGTTATACTCATCTATAGTAAAACTTGGTCAGATCATCTTCATCACCTAGAACTTGTCTTGCTCACATTGCAGCAGCATTAATTTATTGCTAACCAAAAAAAAAGTTCTTTGTGTCATCGTACTATTGAATATTTGGGGCATGTTATTTCTCATTTTGGAGTTGCTATGGATCCAACCAAAATTTAAGCAGGTGTCAGATGGCCTACTCCAAAAACTGTTAGAGCAGTTCACGGATTTTTGGCATTGATAGGCTATTACTGCCGATTTATGCCAGGGGATGGAAAGATAGCCAAGCCACTTATTTTTCTCACTACTAAGGAAGCAAAATAAAAATTTCTTAGGTCTAATGAAGCTTAAAATGCTTTTGATACACTCAAGCAAGCTTTGGTCTCAACTCCTATTCTTCTTATGCCTAATTTCAAAAACCTTTTGAAATTGAGTGTGATGCTTCAAGTGCGAGCGTGGACGCGATACTAATGAAAAAGAGTTAATGGCATTGGTGTTAGCTATTCATCACTGGTGACCCTACCTTCTTGGCAAGAAATTTTTAGTTCGAACTGATCAAAGAAGCCTCAAACACTTATTAAAACAACAGATTATTACCACTGCATAGCAATGTTGGCTCTTCAAATTATTGGGTTATCATTTTAACATTGATTATAAGCTTGGAAAAAGTAATACAGCAACTGATGCCTTATCTAGGCATATGGAAGATGAGTAATTTCAACTTTCAGCCATGAGCCATCCTCAATGGATGGATTTGGATAATTTAGCTGAGGAAGTTCAAGCTGATCCATATTTGAGGCCTATCCTTGCTGCTCTTCATCGAGATCCTAATGCTTACCCTCCTTTCTCTATTATTCAAGAGAATTTATTTTACAAAGAGCGATTAATAGTGCCAACTGATTCTCCTTGGATTCCACGATTGATAATAGAATTCCATTCTCCTCCTACAGGGGGTCATTTGGTGCTTTTTGCACTTATAGAAGGATAGCTTCAGGCTTATATTGGAAGGGCATGATGAAATCCATTCGACAATTTATTGCTTCTTGCCTTACTTGCTAACGACATAAATATGAAGTCTTATCTCCAGCTGGTCTCCTCCAACCATTGCCAATAACTCGAGGGATATGGGAGGATATTTCGCTTGACTTCATAACTGGATTACCTAAATCTCATGGCATGGATTGTATTTTGGTCATGGTTGACCGTCTCTCCAAATATGGACATTTTTTGCCTCTTCGCCATCCTTTTACAGCCTGTAGTGTTGCTGAATTGTTTGTTCGGGAAATTGTAAAACTCCATGGCATTCCTCAATCATTAGTTAGTGATTGCGATCCCATTTTTCTCAGTCATTTTTGGACTAAAATTTTCATATTAATGGGGACTCAACTTCGAATGAGTTCAACTTATCATCCCCAAACTAATGGTCAAACAGAAGTCTTAAATAGAAGTGTTGAGCAATCCCTTAATTGTTTTGCATCTGAACAGCCCAAAACTTGGGTTAATTGGTTACATTGGGCTGAATACTGGTATAACACCAAATTTCAAGGGGCAGCCAAACAAACACCATATCAGCTTGTCTATGGTAAACATCCACCTACTTTACCAAGGTTTTTACAAGGAGAAACTAGAGTGGAAACTGTCTCTAATGCCTTGCTTGATAGAGATGAGATATTAAAGCAATTGAAATATAATCTTATGCAAGCTCAACACCAGATGGCCAAACAAGCTAATGCCAAAAGGAGGGATGTCTCTGATCAAATTGGGGACAAAGTCTTCCCAAAACTTCAACCTTACAAGCAGCAAACAGTTCACTCTTAGGTTAGTCCAAAGTTAGCACCTCGCTTTTATGGGCCCTTTTGACAAGATAGGTGAGGTAGCTTATCGTCTTCAACTTCATTCTACTGCTAAAATACATCCTGTATTCCATGTGTCTCAACTGAAGAAGGTTGTGGGAAATTATGATATTATACCATCCCTCCCTACTGAAATGGTTATTGAGGAACCTCTTCCCACTCTTCCTAAAGCTATAATAGCACGACGGACTGTTGACAAGGACGGGAACTCAATTCCATAATTGTTGATTCAATGGCAAGGGCACCCACTTGATGAAGCTACTTGGTTGGATGAATCTGACTTTCAAGGAATTTTAGCCTTGAGGACAAGGCTGCTATTTCAAGAGGTGATAATGATGCAGAAGAATTTCCACCTGAGCCTAAAGGAAGGAAGAAGAGAAATTGGTTGTTATATACCAAAAGGGACAAAAAGAGTTTGGAGGATAAGACAGGAAAACTCAGCACAAGTTTGTTAGAGGGAATCTCGACACCAAAGCACCAGCACAATACCACTTTATTGGAGGGAATTTCGGCAGCCTTATAACAACAACAACAATAACAACAACAACATGAAGAAATATATAAGGTAGAAGAGAATAGAGGGACGAGGAGGAGAATTGTATTTCTTTCTTGCTTGTAATAGCTTGGGGCAGTAGAGTGCTTCTGGGGTGTTCTTATATCTTGCATTCACCTGGATTTTTCTCTGTTTTATAAATAAATTCCTCTCTCTTCCCGTTGCCAATATTTTTCTGCTCTTTAATTTGTGATTTCTCAACTTGCTTGATTCTTTACTCTATCATCATATTTTACAGTTTCATTTGAGACATGTAAGAAGCAAAAAAGAAGAAGGATTTCTATTGCCATAAGCCATCTTAATATGGTTAATTCTTTCCTTAACTCCTTCCTAGTTAGCAGACTACATAATCAATAAGACAATTGTTGATGTCAGGCATCGAAACCATCAAGGACATACAGCACTCGACCTATAAAGCAAAAGCCACTTGTGAAAACGACCATATTCGAGTTATGTTGTTGAAATCCGGTTGTCCAGATAGCCCTAACATATCAGAACCTGGATCTTTGACTGCTGAACATGATGCTAACAAGTGTCCTCATCAGCAAGAACAGAATTGCATCATCAACACAAGTATCAAGGCAAGAGACACAATCGACGCAATAAACAATATGATATGCATAGGGAGGCACTGCAAAATGCTTGAAACACAATCATACTAGAGCCATTCTGATTGCCACCGTTACTTTTACTGTTGGTTTGAATCCCCCCTGGGGGTGTCTATCGGGAGGGAACACTAAAATGCCAGTCAACAGTTGGTAGAAATTTGGCTTTTAAGATCTTTGCTATTAGTAACAGCATTGCATTGTTCACATCTCCATGCATTGTAATTATTTTAGAGAAAAAACTAATGAAGCTAAGGGTGATCATTCACAAGGACATGTGGGTGGCAGTGTCTGGCAACAGCTTTTGTTGCAACCACATGGGTGATCATGCCAAATGCTTACAAAACAAGATGGATGCTTGAGGCTATATTGGCTATTGGTGCTGGGAGCATGATAACAGTGTTTATCTATCCGGGAGTTCAGTTATTTAGACACTGGCTAAGGAAGCTGAAATGGAAGAAACAAAGAGGCAAGAAGAGTAGGATTGTTGATGTCAACAGGCAATTGAAATTACAACCTTCTAAAACCTTGATTACCAAACAAATCCAGCCTAATCCAGTGCTATTCAACAATCAATCAGATTCATCCAACTCTGATGTTGAAAGTGCAAAATCATTGGGATATCATACCTGCAAATGGTGAAGTCTGCTTCTTCCTGATCTGCCCAACATTTCAGAAATAAAATCTAGTCTTTTTTCCCTGTGTCTTTCAGTGAATGATCAAAAAACTTCAATAAATGCTGACTATCGGTATTCCATTAGAATTGTACTTTTCTATTTTGATATTTATTTCCAAAAAATTGGAAAAGCTGTCAAACATGATGCCGGTAATAGTAAGAAAATATTACATAACTGCAATTAAATGCTTTAAAAACTTTAGAAACAAACAAACTCATCCTAGAAAGCCAAAAGCAATAATGTTCAATAACTAAACAGTTACTCAAAAGACAAATTGTTTCGACAAAGGATTCCAATAGCTAGCTGGAACCTGACACCAATTGACAAAGAATAAATGCCAAATAACTAAAACAACCATAACTGAAAACTGTTTAAGATGACAATAGTAAAGTTTCTAATGTGGCAAGAACAACCACTAAGACTGAAACAAGTCTCACTGAGACTACTGCTCCTGAACTTGGCTGTGGTGATGGTGCCAGGTTATATTCAGGTGGATTTGCAATGGATGGTGGAGAATGTGATCTTTGGTGGTGCATACCCATCACTTCCACAATCAAACGCTGGCCATTTCTGCAGTGATCAGAGGCTCCACTAATAAAGTAGAAAGGTCCTGGCCTGTCAAGATTGAAAGTACTCCTCCCATTGTTGAAGGCAACAATAGGTTTGCTGGTGTTGCAATGGTAATAACCCCATTTGTCAACTTGAATAACCGAGTCATTCTTGTACTCGAATACTGCAAACAGAAGAAATCAGTACTGTGACAGTGCAAGAACAAGACAACCCAAGAGATATACATGTGTTATGGAACATTTGTTTGCCTGCAACCATATTTTCAGTTATAAATCTTTCTTTGGTTACAGAAATACGATTGTTTTATATGTTCATTAGAGAAACAATAACTGTTTTTCGAAATTGAAATACATATTCATCTGCTAAAAGAAATTTTTACTACGCAACAACTGTAGCTATCCTAACTGATTCAACCATTCACAAATGTTATAAAATTTGAAGCCTCTACTATTTTTGCTGTTACTAAATTTGGACGGGAAATGAACGTTTTTAAGTGAAACAAATTGTACAAACTCACAGAGAGAATCTTCAACTTGAAATCTGTTCCTTTCAGCCCATTGGCTATAAACTGCAGTGTTGTTGCCTCCAGGCTCTTGCCAACCCAACTCATCACCCACTTTGAACACCCTTCCTGCATCAGCCAAACCATTCATGGATGCTAGAAAGACTAGAAAGCAAGTACAAAACAGACCCACAGCAGATGCCATGTTAGTGGTCTTCTTTTTTCTCTCCTTGAAAGATCCAACAGATATACTGATTAAAGAATGTGAGAACTAATGTTGGTTTATTCGATGCAATATGTGTTGTGACTGATCATAGGAATTAGGAAGAGAGTTATATAGTTACAGTAAGTAGTGGGTAGTTTTTTTTCGGAAAAAACGTGGTGGGATTTGGCGGTTAGTGGTTGCCATGGATAGTTAGAGGGAACGTGCCTTTCAAATGGTGGCGGTTAAAGTGAAGTGCTGGTATTAAGAATTTGACAATTTCAAAAGGGATTTTCTGGGGGTTCTTGACGATTTGGGTTGAAAAAACAGGGCAGATGTGTTATGTCATTACAGAACAGTTGTATTATAGTCCCCTCTAAAGAGCTATGTCACTATGTCGCGCCTGAAGATGTTGTCAGGACAGTGATCGAGTCCGACTTAAAACTGAGACAGTGATTACCAAATGCTAGCCCGGTTGGGACTCGGCATGGATGGCTTAACATGCAAAAAACTAGACATTTAAAGTACAAACATCATAGCATATAGACGCATCTTCAGACGTTTACACATCATCTGTCTAATGAAAAATAGCTTGCAACGAATTCGATTAAAACTTAAAAGGCATTGATGAAGAATGAAACTATCGTACCCAAATTTGTTCCTTTGGAATGGCCAAGGACGGAAAAATTGCTAATTGCCTATTGATGGAACATTTTTCGTTCTGTTATCCATATCAAGTGAAAAAATATTTGACTGTTCTTTTTATTTTTCACTGTAATAATAGTTCAAGAACATAAAATCTTGTACTTTATGATTGGATTAGAGCCAAGCTGAAATGGTTCTTGGAGTCGTCAAAATACCCCATCTAAGGTCAGAGCATTTCAAAAATCCCTTATGCAATTCCGATCTCTCGGCACGCCCATTACACCAGTTTACCAGTAATTGATGACCCTGGTACATTTACATTTGTCATCCAAAGTTGATTTTGCAGAGATACAGCCCTAATCTGCAATTTGCACCGCCACCCAAGGTAAAATCTACTTCCCAAAATCCCCCCCCATTGCAAATCCAAAGGGGTCTCTTGGCATCTCTCTTATAAATTGCTCACAGTGGTTTCCTTCCGATTCATCATTATTTCTTGAAACTGTGCACGTTTGGCATCCCTGATATCAAATATACTTGGTGGCACAGGTTTGATAGAACCATGCAACTCAACCAGGTTAAAAAATTCTTGTTTGGACAAACTTTTCTTCTGAACTAGTTGATCAACAACAGCATCCATCAGCTTTCGGTTCTGCTGCAGAATCTGAAACAGAAAGCAGAAAGTTTATACAAGGACACTAGAAAGTTGAACATTAGTGTTTTCTTCACATTAATATGAAATACCTCTTTAGCACGCTCATAACACAAGTTTACAATCTGAAGTGCCTCTAAATCAATTTCCTGCAATTTGCAAACTTTCATCAGAAATGCATCAACAGTACAATAGCATTCAAGTGATGAAGAGAAATTCTATAAGTCAAATTTCGAGTCATTTTCAATCTGAATTGGGCTTGGCAGAAATGGTAAAACAAAATTTTCACCATGTTAATAAATAGAAACAGATGCAGGAAAATTTTACAATTCCTGTGACCATATTGAAAGCCATAGAAATGAGCATGTAGGCATACATTGATTCGATCTGCAACCCAGAAGTCAAACAGGCCATAATGTTTCTCAGAAAGCCCACCAAGAACATAAGTTCGTGCTGCTGACCTAGCATTGTCTGCTGTTTCTGCCCATATCGTACTCAACTGGAACAATTCTACACAGTAAGTATTAGGAAATCATTCTAGACTACAAAAAGAATGATAAAAAATTGTGTTCCATCTACAGAATGCAGTTTCCAATGAACAAAACAACTCATGGGACAAACCAGATAGAAATCTTACTGAAAAAACTAAACAATATGCATGGTTCAATATTATTATGAAAGAATATGTTGTGGTTTGAATCTCTTTGCATGTTTCGACCAGGAATCCATTTTCTCAAGAAACAGATCATTACAAAAAATGCTAGTTATCATATTCCATATTTTCCTTTTGGCTATACCAATCTACCTGGTTTTGTAAATAAGCATGTTCATGATGGACCCAAATGAAGGAATCAATTTTAAACAGAGACAGACTACCTAATATTTTTAGGTTGCACACAAGTCCTCAAAAATACAAACCATTATGTCATTGATCTTGATACAGTATAAAGGACTAATGTAAGCTGGCAAGCAACCACTAAACAAAAGTAAATACTCCACAAGTAATCAAAAGTATCAGGATGAAGAGTATCTGCAGATCAGCTGCTATCACTTCTATCATCTTTTAGGTAACTCAAGAAAGCAGCATAGAACAAAATTGTGAAATCTAACATTGTGTACCAACCGCTTTCTGCACAATAATTTCCACGCAAGGATATTGAGCCACACATGCACAAACATGTATATGTTAGCAACTGGTTCTTTACCTGACCCTCACCATACCAAAGCTCATCGGCTGCACGAGGTGCCAGTTGAACAGTGATATGATCCAGGAGAGATTGCCGACTGCATTATAGGAGAAAGTAAGATGGTATGGAAAGAAGATAGAATGCCCTAAAGCAAGTTCAATGAGCAACTATCGGAATGGAAATAATTAAATTACTTAAGGGTAACACATACTACAAATAACTAGCCATTTGGGATGGCAAATTATGGTATCAATAACAGTCTTGCAAATATTGCTTTAATTTGAAATGCATTTGGAAATGGCCGTTTTGGATTTTAAAGGAAGAAAACTACATCATAGTTCAACAGGTTGTATATTATTTTGATAGTAATTTGACCAATAAAAGAAATTAAAAAATGACTTGCAAGGAGATATACCTAAGCATTCCCTCCTTAAATTTGACATGATCCATTTTCATTCTAACATAACCAAGTTCCCTGCCAGCTCTAGGAGCAATAGTGACCTGGTCACAATGAAAAAATAACAATAGTTAACTTATATGTATTTCATATTATTTTACAAATTGTCCATCGAATTTTCTTATCGTCCTCTGAAATCCAGTGCATTTTTCTTTTTTCAAACTGAAATCCACTGCAATTTGTATAGCACCAAAAATAGCCATTCACAAAGGTCTAGCAAAGTCTCTATCAACTAAAGCAATGTGCACTGTGCAGGAGAAATACACTGTGCACTCTCTCAATGTGCACTGTGCAGGAGAAATGCACT
This sequence comes from Hevea brasiliensis, assembly GCF_030052815.1. Lineage (NCBI taxonomy): Eukaryota > Viridiplantae > Streptophyta > Magnoliopsida > Malpighiales > Euphorbiaceae > Hevea > Hevea brasiliensis. The sequence goes on from NC_079498.1 coordinate 104,874,518, forward strand.
GTGCGCTCTTGCTCTGTGCACAGACAAGTTCAAGTATGACAAAGTGTATGCAAGAAAAAAACTTTAATAAAAAAGTTAAAAGACCATACAAACTCAATATTTTTAAGATCAGGAAAGTTCACAGCTACAACAGCCATGGCTGCTTCATTAATAGCTACTTGCTTCCATGTTTCAGGGCTTCTTTCCTTCCTATCTAGCATTCCTCTCTCTTCTATTTGAGCAGCTTGTAGTAAGTCATCAGTTGTAATCTGCACAGAGTAAATTCTTCACTAATACCTTACTATCCACAAGGGCAATTATTAAAATTAAAAATCAAATTATAAGAAAAAATTATTAACAATGAGGACTATATAACATAATCACTTACAAATAAGCCCAATGAAATTATTGCAAATACAATTTTGACAGTAAAGTAACTAAGTTTATTTCATTCACATCAATGAACTCAACTCAACTAACCCTTAATCCCAAACTAGTGGATATCGCCCATAAAGATTATTTTCCTCCATTCACCCACTTTGGGAAATTAGGATTACATCTTTAGAAAGATCTAGTGCTCATGCATTTTTTTTACCTACTTTCACTCATGTCATCCTAGGTTTGCTCATCACTTTCTTGTCTCCGACAACTTCAATGAACAAGAAAACTAATAAAGAAGTCAACAAAAGTTATTGCAATGTGCAAACCATGGAAGGTGAAGAATGTTAACCGTTAGCTTGTCCAAAATCATCTAACCAGGCATATTTTGCCATAGGCAATCTTTTTGGCAGCATCCAAAAGGTAGCTGGATTTCTTTTTCGTTCAAGAAAATGTGATTTCAATGTTTAAACTCCCAACCTCTTGCATTATGAGTTAGGCACAAAACTTTTGGTCCACTGCCTAATGACCAACTGCCAGTTTTATCCAAATGGTTTGCAAACATTGAGGCCCAAACAGAAGTTGATTATTTTATATAATTGCAAATCACAAGTAAAAGCCAACCTTCAATTGTTCACCTCCAACCAAGAAAAATTTCCAACAATAATCAGTTATGCACTCCAAATTTAAACACTAGACAAAGGAAGACATCTTCCAAATTTATCAATAGTCACTGCAAAATTATTTTCATATAGGATGTGATAACACAAGGTCAGACATTCACAATAATATTCAGGGCTAATGTGGCCACACAAGGTCAGATATTCACAATAAAATTCAGGCCAGAAAATATTGTCTCCTATAAACGTCAAATGAATATCATCTCAAAAGAAGATTTAGGGTTTCTGTTCAGAAAGTCTTGTCTTAGACCTTGATATCCCATAGGCATTGCAGTTTCGTATTATCATAGAATATATACTGCTTTCCTAATTCCAAATGTACTATTTCTCTTAACTCCTCTTTAGCTAGTTGCGTCTAAGAAAATCAAATTATAGTCAAAAGTAAAGAGGACCATTCAATTTATAAGAATAGTTACCTCAGTCCTTCCATCACGCATCATATTAATTGCAGCAACCTCAATTATGTTGGCCAGCTCAGCACCAACCATTCCATCTGTTATACTAGCAACAGCCATGTAGTCCACATCATCAGCCATAGGCTTTTTACGAGCATGAACCTAATTATGAATCAAAGAAATCAAACAAAAGAAATAGTAGATGACAAGTTATGAAGCCTAGCAGAGCTAGAGTGATAGAACGTGTGAATAGAATGAACATATCACCACCTTCAGAATTTCCATGCGGCCTATAAGGCCAGGTTTGGGTATAAAAATTTTTCTATCAAAGCGTCCAGGTCTCACTAGTGCCGGGTCTAGAATATCGGGTCTATTGGTGGAAGCAATAGTTATCACTTCCCCTCTTCCTTCAAATCCATCCAAGCATACAAGAAGCTGAAATTTAAGAATAAAAAAGAACATCAATCTCCAGATGGAGGTCTAGCCTGCAATTAAAAAAAAAAAAAATCAATAGTCCTACATTATAGTGGTAAATGCCCCAACGAACCTGATTAAGAGTAGCATCACGTTCTTGCCCACCAGAACCTTTTATCAACCCACGCTCCCTTCCAACAGCATCCAGTTCATCAATAAAGACAACAGATGGAGCCTATGAAAACAATAATAAGTATGATGGCATGTTGAAAGTTGTCCATCTCCAATTAAAAGTGCCTCAAAAACTTGAAAAAGCACATAAGCTATGAGAGAAAGGATTAGGAAAAAAAATGATAAATCAGAAAGGTTTTGCACTCCGAGGCAAATTCTTTGTACTTTAAAAGTGCTCAAGGAAAAAAAGAGATCAAATGATAAAACTCTAGTACGATATTCAATACTTCAAAGTCATTAACACAAATCAGAGATCTGTTCAGACGAATCAGCTATAATAAACTACGATATATAACCTCATTACCAAGTGCTAGATTAGGAAAGAGAGTGTAATAATGCAGCTATTAACAAGACTTACATTTTCCTTTGCTTCTTGGTAAAGAGATCTGACACGAGAAGCACCAACCCCTACATATATTTCCACAAACTGAGATGCAGAAATGGAGAAGAAGTTCACACCCGCCTCACCAGCTACAGCTTTTGCCAGTAAAGTTTTCCCCACTCCAGGAGGTCCACAAAGAAGAATGCCACCTGATGGTAAAACCAATTCCAGCAGGCTATGTCATGCACAAAGGATGGAAAGTGTAAATAGCTTTAAAAAGGAACTAAGCAAGAATAAAAGGTCATAGAAGGCAAGGTACAGTAAATGGTATAATTTTTCACTCCATATCCTTTTCTTTCTCTTCCTCTCAATAAATTTATCATAAATTACTCTGTTCACAAAATTCTCCTGTTTATTTATTGTGTGGATGTGATCCCACATGAAGTAGTAGAAAAAAAAAAGGGCAATACCTTATGTTATCAATACTAAAAAATGTGATAAAAATAACAATCTCCCATTTAGGCCAAGACCATGATATGAACACGTGCAACATGAGATGAAACTTTTTTACTTTCAAACAACATATCAAATGAATCTCCATGTTGGAAAGCCAAAGTACAGTGAAAGTACCATAACAGCATTTGATAATTCATCTTTATGCCAAGGGAACTCTATTTGCTCAAATTCACACTCAGATTTAAATATTAATCGAACCCCACAACATGTAGAGTAAAAGAGCTGTGTTCCATGCAATTGAGAATTTGAGATACAAACAATGTGACAGCTATGAAGGCTCTTTAGATCAGGCCTTCCCTAAAGACATAACATATACAAATACATATGTCACTCAAACATACATTAAATAATCAATCCTAGCAAAAATTAGAACAATGCACAAAATATGAAACTATCGTATCATGGTTTCAAAATCTGACCTGGTATCCTCACTCCTCTCCTCCGATACATCTCCCCATGTGTGAAAAACTTCACAATCTCCTCAAGTTCAAGTCGTATTTTCCCAAGCCCCGCAACATCCGAAAACTTTACATCCACACCCCTCTCCAAATACTGAGGCAATCTCCTATTATGCGCACGCCTAACTCTTGCACCTGACTTCATGAACTGCATAGCCATTTTCATGTAGGCATTCTGCTCCCTTTTCCCTTGCTCACCCTCACCCTCAACCTCCTCCTCTTCCTCAATTCCCATCATCTCCCTCTCCAACTCCTTCATTTTCCTCCTTTCCTCTGCCTCTGCCTTCTCAATCTTCAGCCTATCTTCATAGTCCTTCTTCTGCTTTCGATAACTAAGCACCACAGTCCGGTAAAATATCACAAAAAACACCAACCCTAACAATGTGGCCACATTTGAGTCCTGTGCCAAATCAGCCCACATATTGGCCATCCTTGTGTAATTCCTCTGTGCATCACGCAATGATGCCTCATACTTCTTTTTCCTAATCTCCCTCTTTATCCTTCTCTGCTCCTCTTTCTTTTGAATTTTTATTGCCTTTTCAATCATTTCCCGTTCCTCTCTCATTCTTGCCAATTCCTCATTTCTTTGCCTCTTAATCTCCTCTCTCATTTTCCTCAACTCCATAGCTCTCTTTGACTCCTTCTTAGGCTTTAACTTAGATAACATAAACTCTGGAACTTTCCACAAAAACCCTAAATATGGCTTAGGCAGCTCAGGTTTCTTGACCGGAGGGCTATATGCATTAACACACATTGTATCAATCTTTAACTCATCCCATGAATCCCAAAACCTCTTATTACTCTCTACTGAAGGCAAAACAGTCCTAAAAACTTTATTATCATCCAAAACCACTAAAACAGCCTCTGCCCGTTCTTTAAAACGTGCTTTGGGCGCTTTAATTACATGTTTAAGCTTGTTGCTTTCTTTGAAACTCAATATTTCAGTATATGGGATTCGATTTGATACAATTGGGAGATCTTTAGACCATTGTTTAAGCTGGTCCAGGGTTAAAGATTCTTGTGGTGTTTTTTTCTGGGTTTTCTTTTTATGGCCTGTCTTCGCTGCTGCGGCAAGGACGGTTTGTGGCGAGAGAGAGGCGGAGATTATGGTGAGAGTTATGGGTGCAGTGAGAAAACTGAAATTGGTTTTATTAGCTTTATGCGTTTTACTAGTTTCACTATGATTTTCAAGACTTGGGTCTTGTTTTTGGCAAGAAATGGAAGGGTAATCGCGTGGTTTTAGCAGAAATTTGTAGGGTTTTTGGGCTTTGGGGAGGAATGAAGAGCTAAAGAGCAGATGACTGGCCATGGAAATGGAAAATATATAGATGAATTCAATGAAACTAGGAGAAGAAAAAGAGAAACTCACATTTTAGAAGCTGTTATGTTTGAAAGGGAGCTCGCTTTGATTGATGAATCAAATTGAAATTTCAAAGAGAGAGTTCTGCGTTCTGTTTCAGTTGGAGCTCGTAGATAATGGCCGGGTCGGGTGGTTTTCACAGCGGAAACAAGGCAGCGATGAAAACGCACCGTTTCCCCAATTTTATTAATAAAATTGAAACACTTACGCCGCGTTTGGGTAGGCGAAAAAGGGAGAGGAAGGTTACGCCTTGTTTGGATAAGTGAAAAAAGGAGGAAGGAAAATAATTCGGAGAAAATAAGTTTGAAAAGGCATTTTTCTTGATTGCATAGTAGAAAGGATATAAGGAGAGAAAAATTAGTCCTATTTTTCTCTAATTATGTTTTCTTTAATTTAAAGAAAAATAAAAAATTAAAGAGGAAAATTAAATTATCCTTTATCATTTTTTATTTTTCATTCTTTATTTTCTATTTATCCAAACACAATGAGAGAAACTAAATGATGAAAGATAAGAAAAATTGTCATTCTTTTATTTATCTTCCTCTCTAATAATTTATCCAAGCAGAGTGTTATGAGACTCACCCAATAAAAATTGGAAAAAAATTTAAATATTTATTTAAAATTATTATTTAATTTTAAAATTTTTTATTTCATAAGTTAAAACGTTTACTTATTTTAAAAAATATTAAAATATACTTTTCCAATTTAATTTTCCAGATAATAATGAAAATATTTTTTTATTATTTAGAATTTAACGATTATTACTTGAAAAGCTATAAATATTATTAAAGTCATGATCTTTTATATGGTTCTATATCTATTCATTGTAACTCTAATAAATATATGCAGAGTATTTTCATTTGAAATTTATATATTTTAAGCACGCTTCTTAATTTTTAATTTATTTTAAATGTTGATATTTTTGAAATATTATGATTTTTATTTTTAATTTTTTTTTAAATTTTGATATATGATAATAATATAAAGACCTATTGACTAAAAAAATTTAAAATTTTATTTTATTTTGAATAATTTAATTATAACTTTTAAAATTAAAGAATTTTTATTCAAAATTCAAAATCAATGTAAGTATTTTAACTTTTTACACGTGAATTATCATGCGACACATTATGTCACATTTTTTAATTTTTTTACTTAATTTATCTTTTTCTTTCTCTCATCCCCTCTCTCTTTATCATGAGCAATCAATGAAATTTCCTACTCTTTTGTTTGGAGAGAAAGAATGAGGGAGAGAGAGAATGAGAGAGAGAACAAAGAAGAGAGGGAGAGAGATGAATCAAATAAAACACAACACACAAGCTACCGACAGTTTAGGTATTATTCTTGATTTTTATAACTGTTATTTCAAACATAAAACCAACATATTCTTTACAAAAAGCTTTAGTCCTTTGCTTGCATGCAATGATACCATTGACAACCCAAAAGACCACACCAAAGGATCAAACAATGGGTGAGATCAACTGGGAACGAGTACTGTCCTTGTTGAAATGGACTGCCTAATTCATAGCCTTGCTAGAAACAATGGCCATCCCAAAGCCATTAGGACAAGGCTTTCAACAATCTGGTCATAATCACTGAATTAGGGCATGGTGTCATTATCAGATATGCCCCATCCTCTTCTTTACAAAGTGAACTTAAACATGTTAAATTACAAAATTGTCCATAAGAAAGTAGATCAGTGGAACTAATAAGAGGATACATATATTTGCTACAAGTAGATCATGCTGATATGGGAGTGCAGACTATGGGACGCAAAGGAACTTCAATACTTTGACTTGGAGAGCCACATAACCTCCTGAATGGCCAATGCAGCCAGCAAGAAGCAGCTGAAGAAAGTGAAGGCTATAGAGATGGCAACGTGGTCACAGAAGTAGTGAAGAGGCTTGCAGAAATTTGGTAAAGGCGTATGTTGGATTCCAGTGCGGTTCAGGTTGGAGACTCCTGATGCAGCAGCCCCAGCACTAATCATTGCATACGACAACACCTGCAAACTTGGAGATTAATCAGACCCTTATAAAGAACTATTTGTGCTTGAGGTTAAACTGAATTAATGAAAAATTCACAAGCAATGCAGATAGCTATGCACAAAGTGAAAACCAGGTTCAGCTACATGATTCTGAGCTACAACAAAATATTCTCTGCCAAAAAATGTAGAATGTGAAATTTCTATCTACCAAAAGACAAAGAATGTGAAATTTTATATAGATGTGCAAGACATTGAAAGGAGTTCTTTTATTATATAGCATGTTATGATGCAAGCGTAGAGTATTGAGGCCTGACTTAACAACACAAGAACGACATTTTCGCCAAGAGAAAGGCAACAGTCCAACAGTCCAAGTCTCCCTTCATTTTTTTTTCCCACTAGAGCAAGAGGAACTGCAACTTGCATCAGTTTCTAACCCTGTTTTGATTCTGTTAGATGTTATGATAAATAAAAAAAATTAGGACACAAAATTTCATTTGCTTTAGCACTTCAACACATCAAGATAGTCTTCACATGATTAATGCTCGTCTTCTCCGCGACCGCTAACCAGAAATCCCTGCCATTAACCTGTATAGTTCATTGGTTGATGATAAACATTTCCTTCCTACTGATATGGCTTTGTTCCATAAAATTAATTACCAAGATTCTGTTGGCATAACCAAAGCATGTAGAACTCTTCCAATATAAGGGAACGGAAATAAAGCCAAGCACATGAATATAGCATTACCCACGTATGAAAGTCATTAATCTAATACCTGATCTCCTGCAAAAAGAAGCCAAGCATGGCTTCTTGATGGAACCACTGGAGATTTTCTAAGTAGCCTTGACATGCTAATTAGCAGTTGCAGCAAGGAGTGTGCAACTACAGCTGCTGAGACTCCAACTAGATACCTGCTCAGCATCCAATAACAGAATCAACAACTACTGAACATACAAATTACTTTTCCAACTGCGTTATAATTATTACTCAAACAACATACATCCTAATTAGACAATTGCTTGAATCCTCCCCTTTCAACAGTCATATAGTTGATAGTTGAGGAGTGAACTCTATCCCAAATAAGAGCTAAATTTTGCTTTAAGAAATCTACAGTTAACAACCTTTAAATAGAACCTTTGTTATAATGTCAAACCTTTAGGAATCGAGCAATAATGCACTCAACCATTAATGTCACTCATTTCAATACCAATGACCTTGAGGATTCCGTGTTAAAAGAAAACTTCCAAATTGCATATATACAGGACTCCAAAAGTGATAATTATTATTATTAAAAAAAAAAAAAACTCACGGGTTTGATTCTGTTCATTCCAATGTCATTAACCTGAAGGTGGGAGAACCTAAAATTTGTTTTTACTCACAGAAGCAACAAAACCGAGGGCAATTTCGTAAACACGAAGTTCAACAGAAATTGTAGTTCATCCATAACATGACAAACAAACAAGGAAGGACCCCGATTTAGTCGGTCAGTTTGGTTCAATTCCAATCTCAATGATTCAAATCACAAATTAAGGATGGACTGTTTGGTAGCTAAGAAAATGCAGGGAATAAAATGCAAAAAAGAGCAAAAAATTTTAAACTGTTTTGCACCATCAGAACCCATGAAAAAACCCAAAAAAAAAAAAAAAGGAAAAAGGAAAAAGAAAAAAGAAAGAAGATGAAGGGAAAGAGGGAAAACCTCCGTTAGATGGCAATGATGTAATCTCAAAATCCCATTCTCTCTGATTTTCCCTCACTTTCTCAGCAACCAAACGATGGAAACATCATGATCGAGAACAAAAAAAGCAAGAATAATAAACAAAGACACAACATTTTGGCAATTAAGTAGACCCAAGAAACTTAGCAACTTACTCGAATGAGTGAGAGAATGACCACTTTGAGTAAACAGGAAGCATAAACCCATAGATGGAGACAGAGCTGGACTGATGGGCTGTGACCATAAACGACAGTGCTGCCACAGATGTCACCATGCACAACAACCTAAGTGCCGCGTGCAAGACTTCAGCTTTCCGGCCAAAATACCTCGGCGTCCTTATCAGCGGTCCACTCATTGTGCCACTGTTCTCCGTCGCGGCCACCTTGGACTCCGGTAGCTGGACAGCCACCTCCGGTGGCGGCACCTTTTGGTCATTCATCATCAGAGCTTCACTTTTTTCTTGATTAATCGTTTATAAATGTCTTTTTCTGTGTTGGTTGGTGCTTTTGCGGTGGTTTTCGCTGCGTATAGTAGAGGCAAAAGAGGTTAGGCTTTATACAGAGGAGGTGGAGAGATGACTTAGATGAGGCTTGGAGGCTGGAGCTTTCTTCTCTCTTACTTGCACTAAGTTTTTTTCTTACAGAAAAATGCTACTTTCGCGACACCTGATTGTGATTTCCTCTGCGCATGTTTAGTCTGCACACTAAAAATTGATTTCGTTTTTTTTTTTTTTATATGTATTAAATAGTACAGTTCTTCTCTCCGTTAAAAAAATTGACATGAAAAAAAAAAATTGATGAAAAAAATGAATATTATGTTAAATTAAAAAAAAAATTACAAAAATAATATTTTATAATTTCATTTTTTTTTTATTTTAAAGTTTGAAATTTATTTTACAACAAAGTAACATCTGATAAAACACTTTATTAGCTCGAATCACATGAAGAAAAATAGATTAAATTAGACATTTTTATTTTCATCAATAACCTCTAGTGAATTCACTCCATAAAATGAATTAATGATTTAAATGTAAATATTTTATCTAATAATTAGTAAAACGTAATTTCGAATAAAGTCTAACTTATTATTATTATTATTATTATTATTTTAAAACAAGTCTAACTTATTGTTAATTAGTTATTTTCTTCCATTTCCAGCAAGATAGGGGCACGGGCAGGAACTTGGCAGACCACAACATTAGCCCGTGAGTGAATATGGTAGAATTGATGTCCGACAAGCAGATGTAAGTAAGAACTTGGAGGTGATTTGGTTTTAAATTATTTAGGTAAGAAGAATTATTTAATTATAAATGTATCAAGTCAATTTGGAGTAAAAATCACTAAAAAAAATTAATTTCAATATGCAAAAGTTAATTTAAAAATACTCTTGACTATAAATATATTAGAAAAAATAATATGTAGCGAATGAAATGAAATTACCATTGAGTTAGGGTGCGTATTTATTTAAAAAATTATGGTTTATTAAAGGACTATGGTAGATAAGAGAAGTTTATTAAATCTATATTTCCGGGTTAAGTCCATGCATTAATTATATTTGGACACTTTTACTGCTGAATTGAAGTTTTTAGACTAATGGGGCATCAAGAAAAGTGGACAGTAGACTCACGCCCAAGGCAAATGTAGCACATCAAAATTACATGCTCCAGGCATGTGACGCGCCGCGCAAAATTTGTTAATGTTTTAGATTCTTAAATATTTCTAATTATATTTACTCTATATTTTTTTAAAGTAATTTTATTATTATTAATTATTTTATGTTTTTTAAATTATTGTTCTATTTAATTTAAGACTTACAACTCTATAAATACTCTTATATTTTTATATTCTACAAATTTTTGTTAAAATTTATCATATTTTATTTGAATAAAATTATTTTTTTTATTTATTCTTAGATTTTAAATTAAATCTTATTTTATTTTAAAATTTTAAACTAAATCTCTCGTCTATTTAAGGGATGGATTGATTGATCCAAATAAAGATACCCTCAACTCTAAGGATCTATGTATATCATTTCATTCTTTCCATTGGAGATACCTACCAGTGAAATGAATATTTCTTTCAAGACCCTGTTTTATTTAATTGTTGAATATAATTCATAGTTATTACTGTTAAATGATAGCTGACAACTAATTGATATCAAGTGTTTAGTGTTGATATGTAAAATAACTCATAAAAGTATATATCATGTAATTTATTTTGTTACTAAAATAATTATATAATTATTATTTATTAATTATATATTATTAATTATTTTATTATAAAAATAAATATGTAATTATTAATTTATTATCTCAATAATTTATTTTATTATCAAAATATAAAAATAAAAATTAAATATTTTAAAAGTACTATAATATCTAAATGTGCTTGACAAGAAATAAGAATTCCGACTAAATTATGAGAGAATAAAAAAATAAAGATAAATATAGAAAAAATCAGTATTTATACTAAAATAAGAGCAAGAAGAAAAAAATAAAAATACAACAGAAGAGAATGTTTAAAGTAGGGATTGTTTTATTCAAAAAAATAAAAAATAAAAAAACATAGAGCAGATTTGAACCGATTTCTATTTTAAAGTTGATAGAATCAGCTGCTGTTAATAGGTATCCCATCAACTACCAATTGCTCCCTTTAATTTTTTAAATATCTGCTAAGCACATAAGTTCAGCTCTTTGAATGTACATCAGCCAAACATCCCTAAGGAAAAAAAAATATCCACTGATTCTCAGCATTTAACCCTGCTAGAAGGACACAAGTTCTTACCTCAATTTAAGGTCATTTACTCTGCAAGTCTTGAATTTGGGGACTGGTGGTTATTGGATATTGATTGAGATCTCCGACCTTGAAAATTGAAATTGATGATGTTATCCTAGCAGAAGGGAAAGCGTTACCGGAAGTCAATCCATCTAGGATCTAGCCAACCTCCGGAATCTCTCAAATTGATTCCATTTGTTCCTTATGGCACAAGCATATTTATAATAGCGAAAAAATAATATTTTTTATTTTTTATTTTACTCGATTATAAAGAAAAATTTTATTTCAAATAGGGAAATCTTTGGATTTTCAATAATGTATCCCATCAAATAAAATAAATTTTTACAACATAAAATGGCTTTTAATGTTAAATTCTTTTAATATGAAAATTAACCAAATAAAATTCACTCGAATTCAATGTAGTAATTTTTTTTTCAAAGAGTTTCCAACAATCTTTTACAATTTCAAATTCAATAACAAGGAATACAACTCTCACATGGAAAAGATATCCAAGACTCTCAACCTTATACCTGAATTGCCAAAAGCCGTTATGCATCTCACCGTAGAAGATAATAAAAGCCATACCCATGAACAGAAAATTAACCTAAATGCCAAACATCACATCAAAGATTTTGGATACCATAGACTTGGTTGGGGAAGCAATGGCACCTCCTGACCACTGGGCGCTGCCACTGCCATTTTGAAGATAGTAGGGGCGAGAAGAAGTTCTTATTGTCCTCAAATCTGAGCTTCTAGAAGATGGTGGTGGGGGTAAAGTCATGAATCCCTGATTGTTATGTCTTTCATTCAAAGCTTGGCGTTGCATTGGATCTACGGGCTTCACGCCAACTATTATTACCCCATTTACTTGCATCCCGTTCTTGCTGAGAGCCTTCTGGGCATCAGATCGACTCTACACCAACAAAATGGCAAACCAGTTAATGATAATTTACTAGACCAATTATGTCACATCTTAACATCATTGGCTAAAAACTAACAGCAAAATTCAAGCAAAAATTAACTCAAGTCAACAACAAAAATGGATCCTCAACCTCAAATTACATAATAGCAAATAAGTAGAACCTGATAAAGAATGTGCATCCAGTTAGCGTCCCTTGGACCAGGAACATGTTTCAAGATCAAACCACATCTTTCAAACTCCCGCAAAACTAAATTGGTATCACCAGGAGAGAACCTGCAAAGAAATATTTGGGATCAGCAGTAGAGACCAGAGCAAATGTCAAAGAGAATTTAAGGATATTGCAGAGACAGGATCAACAAAATCAATGTTGGATGAGGCTCAAATACTGACAATTAATTTTTATCAACAATATTTTCTGGATGAAACAATACTACAAATGAATTCACAACTTCACATTCTTCCAGAGAAAAAAAAATACAAAGAAACTCGACTGTCAAACTGAAAGCTTTCAAATGTCAATGACATAGATGTTGTTAGTTGCTGCAACAAGTATCCATCTTGAGGTATATGCTCAAGGTCAACATTGCAGAAATAATATAAAGAAAAAACTATCTCAAGTCCAGAAAAAAATTGCATAAACCCATATTATGTCATGAACATTTTTAAGTTTTAACCCCAAAAATATTCAGCTTCTTGCCTTTATCAAGACATATCATAAAAATGATGACAAAATACTGAAAAAGTAAATAAACTGAGGAACAAGTACTTATAAACAAGAGACAAAACATACCCATAAACAGTAACCCATTCTTCCTCATCAAGATTCCCTGCTGGCAAGCAGTTCCTCTGCATTTCCAGTCTTGCAACTTCCCTCGGAGGAGGGAGTGTGATCAAAGCACCAGGTTGGACCACACCTTCAACTGGAGAACCCTTCCCCTTATCTTCTTGCTCACTGCTACTAGCCTTGGTTGATGACCACCATGGTGAACTTGCTGAAACTTGTTGATTGTGTTGACCACTCATCAAAGCAAATGAAGTGCTAGCCTCAGATTTGCTTTTTGCTGGAGACATGAAGTCCCTCCCAGAACTTTGGATTGGAGTTCTTGGGTCCGATTTTACTTCTGGGGAGGGAGGGTAATCAGGAATTCCAAACTCAGGAGAGAAATCTGAACGGTCCTCCAAGGTATACATGGGAGGGGGTGGAAGATCTAAACCGCCAAAATTGTCACGCCATAGAGCAGATACTGCAGCTGCCTGACCTGGTGTTGAGAATTTCCCTTTATGGGCAGAGACAGGGGATGCCAAATCTTGGAAAAATAATGACCGACTCCCAGAGGATTTGGGAGTTCTATGTACTATAGTGCTCATCTGATAATTCCTTTAAAAGAGAAACTGACCTTTACCAGCAAGCAGCAACACAATTAGCTTTCGGAGATAAATTAGAAAATAAAATAAGAAACATGACTATGGCTTAATTGCAAGTAGACAACTCATTACTCAGAAATGAGAGAAGAAAAATAACCACACAAAGCCATTTCATGATACCACAATTGCTCAGTAATGAAAAATAGTTTCACAGAAAAATTCTAACATAAACTTCAAATTAGACTAAATACTAAAACTAAGTTGATCAAACTCAAGTTGAGCAAGGACTATCGAGCCCCAAAAACACAAAATGTCAACGAATTCGAACTCTATTTCGTGCTTATTCCAAGAAAAACTAAGGAAGAAGAAAGGAATATATATATATATATATATATATATATATATATATATATATATATATATATATAAACCTAAATATTCTATTTCCCCTTCTTCTGTAGCTCAAAAAAAAAAAAAGGAATATCTAGTGTTCTTTTAATTTCTCCACATTTTCGCAGAAAGCAAACAGAAATTGCACTGCATCCTTAAATCCTATCCTATGTATATAAATGTAGAAAGAGAGAAAGAATGTACCTGTGAATCGTGATGTGGGTTTTTATGGTTTTCCCTCCCAAAAGCTTAGATGGGAGCCCTCCGCTAAAATGAAGCCAGAAAACAAAATTTGAAACCCTAACTAAACCTCCATTTAATGTGATTCAAAAATTTTCAGTTTTTTTTTTCAAACAGTTGCACACATTGCTATAGGACACACCTTTAATAAAATTATAGAGATATGTTAATTTATATAATTCATGTACACACACGATCGATATGAGATCCCCGAGAACAGAAATTGATCTTGCTTCTTCCATCCTCGCTTTCATTTGACAATTCACCTTGCAAGGGTAATTTTATCTATCATGATTAATTATTGCTTTCGTCTTAGCACCACACATTAAATTTAAAAAAAATTTTAAATTTTCATTGGAAGCATTTTATCTCTTAATAAATCTTTTCAGCACTATAATCTTATAATAAATCTCTTCAACTCAAGAAAATTTAAACTTAATTAAGTGAATTAAGAATTATTTTTAAAATAAAGGTTTAGTTAAGTTGAGTGAATTAAGAATTATTTGTGTTTTATAATTAAATTAAATTCTTTCAAATCTCTAATTGATTATTTCCAACAAACTAAATAATAAGCCTAGTCAATGATAAACATCAAAAACAACGAGAAATCAAAAAGGAGCTGAAAGGGGCTCCTTAATTATTTGTTCTGGGGATTCTGTTTCTATGTTGCTGCTCCTAATGACAGAACATTGGCAAGGACTCTCAATCTTTTCAGCCTTTTCGTTGCAATCAACAAGTTTGTGATCTTGTTCATGTCCATTATCCTCCATTTCTTCCATACTTGGAACAACTGATCTCAATCCCTGCAGAGACTATATGTTGCAGGAATAAATTGTGTTATGATTTGCATTCTTTCGAACAAATTGTGATGCAAAATATGATGGATTTAAAGGTTAGGGTAACAGTTTGAGTTGACACACCTCAATGAATAGAGTGGAAGCATCTCTAGGTTGCATGTTTTGGACTACATCTGCAGCCACCTCCTGCATGTCAATATATTTCTCTCCACGTTTAATAGAAAATATTTTCCTTTCTATGTTCAAATTCACAATCATGTGTGTATGTTTCAAGAAAATTTTGGCAATATATTGAGAAGAAATGAAGTTAACTTAAAGGAAATTAAACGTACCCTGCATGGGTTAGCTGGCCTTCTCTTAAGGTTCTAGGTTCCATTTCAATGGAGCAACAAACGTTAGCCATAAGAGATGAAGAAACCAAAATCTTTGAAGCATGCAAGTTGGATTGCAGCCTATCAGCTCCAATGATGTTCTTATCACTCTTTTTCATGGATACACTTGTCTATGAATACACACACATGATATTTCGATTATACTCACAGTCACAGAGATATGTTTTTGCTTAAAATTGACAAGAAACTAGGTTGAGGCTATAAACTAAAGCAACCAAACCATGCATCTTTCTCATTCAATTCCCGCGCCCTTGTACTCATGTTCACGGGTTCATTTCTGAACTATCTTAGGCCTAGCTAGCTATATTAAGATCAAGTAAACCCAACTGGCAATAGGCTAGGCTACCCATTCCATGTGCCCTAAAGCTAATGGGGATATTAGCTAGGTCAAGCTCCAATTCAATCTATACTTAAATATGTATACCCAAAGAACCGACCGGCGTCTTCCCATGCATGGCAAGCTAGAAGGCAGAAGCTACCCACTCCTCTAAAATTAAGAAACCTAATATATGCTCAATGAGCAAATTGTCTTTCTTGGCCATGGCGTGAGACCATTTTAGCCAGTCCCATGTGGGCTCTTTGTCTAACATTTCATAACTAAGAACATTTCCTTTGTATATAACTTATTTACCTGCCCAATTCTATATGCAATTTTCCTTCATTTTTTTGCTTATCATATATAATATCTGTAATATAAATACATTTCATTTAATAATTTTATCTATAGTGTTTCTCAGTCAATATTTTATTGCTTATTTTATATATATTGCTTAATTTGAGTGCATTATTATTAGGATCAAAGAGTATGATTTGGAAATGATTTACCTTTTAAAAAATAAATCCTAAATTTATTTCTCTGAAACATAGGTAATAGGTTGGAGCCAAATCACAAGTGAAAGAAGACCACCACCCACCATTTCCATGGAACTAAGCAATTACCTACCGACAATGACCCACCCTCAGCCCGTAACATGCCAGATGACAACATTAACTCACTTCCCAATTTCTAAACTCCCCATATGTGAATCTTTTACTCCGCAAAGTGCAAACAAAAAAAAAAAAGCTTCATTAGTCCTCCGTTAAAGGAACACTTCAATGGTAAAAACTAGAGTTTTTTTGCAATAAATTTCAGTTTTGAATGGTTATTACAAGAAACTCACATAATTATCGACATCTATAATTTTAATATATGCAAGTAATAGTATGGCTTTTTTATTTATAATTGAATCTGATTGAAATTCGAACTGGATGCCTCATAATTTTAGAGACTACTTTAGTATTATTGAATTAAAATTAATGATATAACTTTAAACAATAATATGAAAAAAAATGCCTCAAAACCCAAATTCAAATTTTCAAAATTTACCAAATTATATCAAGAAGAAGCAACTGATGAAAAGGGCATCTATGTTATTACTATAAAAAAAAAAAAGCACACAAAAAAAGTTAAAAGAATTAGAGCGGAGGCGACAAGAACTCAATGGCACCGCCTTAGCAAATAACACGGAAAGATCCCTAGACAATGACCAACAAAGCCATTGTGGGAATTTGCGGATATTATCTAAAACAGCTGCAAAGAAACAGTCATGCACGTCATCCACTGCATTTGCTGCCTCTCGATCCTCACTTGAATGTCTATTCTTGCATACACTCACATGTCTATGCATGCTTATATGTAATGAGCTACACCCAACATATATATATATATATATATATATATATATATATTAGTTTTTGGTGGGTCTAATAACATAATAAAAAAATATTATGTATTTCTTGCTAGGAGCATGATGGGTAACCGTAAAAATATATTATGTTTAAATAAATGAACTCATATATTTATATTTTTAGTTCTTGACAAATCAAATTTAAATAAAATTTTGAGTCATATTATTTTATTGATGAAGGGAAGATATTGGATCGATTACAATGATATAATAAATATATAAGTGCAAGTGCAATATTTTTTATTTGAAGTGTTGAATTAATTTATTTGCAATCTATTTATGTAATAAAAAATTTAATAATTATGCTAATTTGATATTTTAATTTGAAGGGCTTGAACTATTTAAACACAAAATGATGGGATGAAATCTTTGACTTATCATATAGAGAGAGTGAAGGGCATATAAATAAATCCCATTACCACAAAATAACATGCTAGCTTAGTTACATAATTGAAATTAATTGACCAATAATTAAAAGATTGACCAAAATTAATCACAACCTAAAAAGAATATTAGAGATTTGATTCATATATAACATAGTGTGGGACCCCAAGCAAGGAAGAGCAAATGTCTACCATCAAGTGGACAATTACATACAACACCTAGCTAATTGTGATTAATTAATTGTTAATATTTTTTTAATAATTAATCCACATGACCTTATGTGCACGATTTTGCAAGCTAAGCAGCTAATTCAAACCTTTATTGGGTTTAATTAATTTTCTCTTTCTTATATATATATATTCACCTTATTTCAATGAAGATGGTACGTACCGAAGACGATGTTTACTTGGTGTATAATCCCTATTTCATTATTCTTTTTCTTCACTGAAACCCATACAAAGTAATTTTGCTACTTTTATCACAATATATTAAATAAAGGCCTTATTTGATTAGGGGTAAATACATTAAAGAAATATAAAATTTTAAAAAATATAAAAAAATTATTTGATTTATATTATCATACTTTCATTTTATGACGTAAGAAAAGTAATTTATTTAAGTAAAACTAGATAAATGACACTTATTTAATTAAATGTAATATAATTTATTAATTTATTATACTTTAATTTTATAAACACTATTATCTTTTATAATTTAAAAGTAAATTATTTTCTATAAAATTAATATATATACTTAAACACATTTACATTATATTTTTTAGATCGTTTTAGAAAGTAAAGTATTTTAAATCAAACAAAATTAAAGAAAGTGAGAATTAACAAATAAATTAATAAAGAATTCTTAAAAGAATCTAAATGATATATTTACAATTTTTTTTATGAAGGATATAGTATTAGTTTATTCATAAATGTCACTAACATCGCATATATATATATATATATAAGTGATCAATTAGATTTAATTTTATATTATTAAATGCATATTGGATGACTAATTTATTAGTCCAATCAAATTAATAGCTTAACTTTGAACCAACGATAATAAAAGAGGAAGTTAATATTGCCTATCATGGACCATGAATTTGCCAACCAACTATATTCATGTGTAATTGTATTCTAGGTATGGACACACCATACTTCATGTGGGCCAAGGGTTTTCATTAAAGTGTTACACCATTTAGAAAACTCATTTTATTGGAAATTTGAATGTGAATATATAATATATTTTTAATTATTAAATTAATTTAATTTATTTTTTATTAATTTTTTATTTTAATTTTTCTTTAAAGAAAATCTCCCATAGAATTCAGATTAATTCTAGTTTTTGCCTCCTTTGGCAAACTTTTTTGTTTTTTCAAAAAAGAAAAGCTGCAAATTCAAATATGACGAAGCAAAATTACCAAACTAATCCTACTCTCGGACCCACTAGATCATATGTCTAAAATTGGACCCACTGTGATGATGGATCAAGAAATCTTCGCCACCGTTGGATACGCCAAAAATTGAACTTTGATGTAGAAACTGTTCCTGTTGTGCTCTTTGCAATTCCTTCTGTCTTCTAAGCTCCAAAACTTTCCTGTGAGAATTTGAATGCTTCGTCGACACAAAAGTTGGACTCGCTGCAGGTCGATATTCGGGTACCAACCGACCCGACTTGTATCGTACTCCACAAGCATTACACAAAGTTTTTGGTCCCATAGGGCCAGTCCGCCATTGAGGGGTCTTCTCCGCCTGACAATGAAGACAATTCCTGACCGGAGCTTCCGTACCGGGATTCGAATTATGATTCTCTTGTTTTTTGGAGGACGGTTTGGTCGCGTGTGAGAGGTGGACGAGACGCGTGGACCAATCACATGGGGCAGCTCGGGAGCGCTTGGAACGGGCCTTACCGGGGAGTGGAGTTTCGTGCTCAAACATTGGGTTGTTAAGATTACGGGCGACTGGTTCCGCGTGGGATTCAGATGAAGAGGACTCGGGTGTCGGTGGTTTGGATCCGGAGAGAATGTGGAGGTTGCCTTGGAGGTTTTGTTCCATTGAGAAAGAATCTTCCACAAAATTTGAGAGCCATTCAAGCTCAGCCAAGTCATCATACTGCAAAACAGCAAGAAAGTTCCAAATTCAGTTATAGAATTAACTAAAAATCTTAACGATAAGAAAAATTGTTCAAAATTGAATCATATAATAAAAATTAGCTAGGTAATTACCGGAATGCAGAGTTCGCTGGAGAAGTGAGAATCAGCTAAGTTCTGGTGACCGACTTGATTGCCGGAAATGGAAGAATTGCTGCTGTCATTGGAGTTGAACACGGAAGAATCAATAGTAGCAGTGCAATTTTTAGTGATATTATCAAAGAAACCATCTGTCATTATAGCATCATCCTCGTTTGGGAAATGGAGAAGGTCATCGACTACGAAGTGGTCCCCAGGTTTCTGATCAGAAATTCTTTTGTCAGGCAAGAACTCAGCCGCTGCTCCGCTGCTGAAGTAGCCACCGATAAAGAAGTCCGGTGCCTCCATTGGTCCCTGTGTAGGTGAAGGGGAAAGCGAAGTGTGGTTTTGCAGAGAGATAAGAGCGTGTGATAATGAGTTTTAAAGTGTGAATGACATGCAGAATGTAGAGAGAGAATGTGAAGGTTTAAGAGAGAGAAAGAGTGAGAGAGGTGGACAAGGTGGTGGAGGACTGGGTGGGTTTTGAGGAGTAAAGGAGGGGCCAAAATGAAAATAAGGGAAAATAACAGCATCTTTTTTAATGGCAGAGGAATAAGAATAAAAAAATGAGGAAGTGACTTGCAAGTTCTGTAAAGTTTATATTAAACTCATGATTTTCTGTTTATAGCAAGTTAAAAATTTCTTATAATTTATTTCACAAAAGTAAACTCTCCTTTATTTTCTATTCTTTTTCTTTTAATTTTACTTTTATATTTTGGATTTTTCTTAGTTTTGATTTGTTTCTATGGAGTAATGAGCTGGCAATAGTGGTTAACCTTTCAAATTTTCCCTTCAAAATATTGTTACTTCAAACAAAGCTTAAAGAAGAAAAGCTCTTTAAGATATAATTAATCATATTTATTCACGAATGAAAATTTTCATTTATAAATTCTTAGGAAAAGTCCCATATCATAGACAAAAGCCTGCAAATTTAACAGGAAAAAGAAATAAGTATGAGTTTAATTAGTGAAAAATTCTTGCTTAAATCATTTGTCGTATTTAAATATAAAATAAATAAAAATTTATTTTTCTTTTATTAATAAATAAAAACATACACATAAATTAATAATAATAATAAATTACCGTTAAATCATAATAATTTTAATAGAATTTTTATTTTTATATAATTTATATATATTTTTTTATATTAGATGTGAATTTTGGAGAGATATATAATAAATAAATGTTTAAATAAATTTTTCATATGATGCTTAATTTGATGGTTTCATAAAATTCAAGTGTAATTAGGAGTAACAGGAAAGCTATCAGTCAAAAGGGCGACAGGCAGGCAACATAAGCACTTCTCTTCCATATTCATCCTGCCATTTTTCAATTTCTTCCTTAATCAACCACTTCACTTACTCTACTTACCAATTAAGTGAGAAAAACATTTACACAGACAATTTTTTATTATATTGAATTTCTGAAAATTAAAAAAAAAATGTTATGTTTGAAAATTCAACCCCTAAAGATTAAAGAATCAATCTGTGGCAGATTTTTGTCGATGTGATTCCTCCATTAGTGTGCAGCTGCTCCAAATTATTATTATTTGTTTATATCGGGAACAGTGATCATATTTTTTTATAATAATTTTTCATAATTTCTCCGCCACCATTATTGTTATTAGTTATTAATCTTTAATTTTCCAAACTTAATTAATTGCTTTTTCTACTTCAATTTGGCCTATCATTACCTGCGATTATATTCCCTACCCACGTTTAAGCACGATGGTTACAGCTCAACTTAATCTTAATAACGTTCTCAAAAAAACTTAATAACACTAAAAATGTTGAAGTTTCTCTATCCAAATGCCAAAGTGTGAGATTAAACATTTCTTTCAATGTTATAGACTGAGTCATTCAGCACTAATCCCTAGGTTAAGGTTAATATAAATTGGGTAACATGGATAAGGTAAAAAATGAAGACCATCCTCTCAACTAATCTCTCATTAAAATTAATTAAGATTAATTAATAAGCCTGTTGCCATGATTGTGAAGGCTTTTAAAAAAGCGTAGGGGTAAGAGTAAGTTGGGGTCCACTGAGCACGTGACAAAGGAGGTGGTTTTGTCAGCAAGCATGTGAGTTCTTCTATCTTTCTTTCTT
The DNA here is from genome assembly GCF_030052815.1 of Hevea brasiliensis. Lineage (NCBI taxonomy): Eukaryota > Viridiplantae > Streptophyta > Magnoliopsida > Malpighiales > Euphorbiaceae > Hevea > Hevea brasiliensis. The sequence goes on from NC_079498.1 coordinate 104,896,271, forward strand.
TCTTTAGGCCAACCATTGTGGAGGAGGTGGGTCGAATTCCACGTGACTCGAACCAATTGAGACTTTCCTTTGATGCTTCTTCCACACGTGCGTCGAGTCCAACACTAACGTGATAGCACGTGCTTACTCATCACGTGCTTGTCACCTGCCTCTCTTGGTAATTATTGTGAACGCATAAAATTCTTTATTTCTTTCTAAAAAATAACCCTTAAGTTATATCATTAGTGTAGTAGCCATTTCAAGAATTAAATTATATTTTTATTTTTGGATTTCATATATTTTTATTTCATTAATTTTCTAAGAAATCAGTACTATATTATTTTAATAATTAAAACTAAAATTAATTAAAAAAAACCCTACATATTATGCTGGCCAGACATTTTCTTCGATGAATATTTACCGTTTCTGTTTTAAATTATTATTTAGCTTTGATTTACAAAGTATTTGATTTACCTTTGAGTACAGTTGATAGTTAATGGACACTTAAATAAGTAAATTTAAGTATTTAATAAATTTTTAATAATAGAGCTGATAACTGAAGGATAACTGATATAATACCTATCAGCTCAGTTTTATTTTTAGAGCTGTTTCTCATTAGCTGATAGCTGATTTGATTTTATTTTTTATTTAGACCATATTATCATGTAACTCCAAAATTAATATTATTAATATTTTTGTATCTTTTTCATTTGTAATCTTAATATCTTAATTAGTGTATTACAATTTTATTAAAATATTTTTTTTATTAATAATATAAAATATAAAATACTTATTTATTATAAATAAAATACATTTTTTATATCCAAAAACTTAAAATTGATTATAAGTTTTTTCTTTATTAATAATAATAATTACTTTATTATTTTTTAATTACATTTTTAAAGTTATTTAATTATTTTTTTTTCAATGTAATTATTTTATTATTTTAATAATATAATAAATAATATAATATAATAAATTAATAATTATATATTTATTTAATAATAAAAATAAATAATATAATATAATAAATTTATAATTTTATATTTATTTCAATAATAAAATAAATTATATGATATATGCCCTTATTAGTTATTTTACATATCAACAGAACCAGTTAGATATAATTTTATCAAATACTTAATATAAATCGATTATCAAATAATAATTATCAGTTATATCTAATAATTAAATCAAACATACCCTTAATGGTATTAGCCTATTTTCAAGATTACTAGGCTATGAGTTTCTATTCGATTAGAGCTTAATCAATTAAAACAAAATCTGACACAGGTTGAGTATAAATTTAATTTATATTTATTTGGATAACTCAAAAAGAGAGGAAATAAGAGGAAGAAAATAGAAGGAAGGGAGGGAGAAGCATACAAAGAATTGAAGAAAGGAACTCTTCCTAAGGGGTTGTTTGGTTTGTAAAAGTTTTAGAATTGAATCATAGGAATTGAATTTGATAGAATTTAAAATGATGTCCATAAATTTAAGGGTTTATTGGGCTAAAACAGAAAAATGGGTCGAGAGGCCCAAGGGTGGGATTTGTTTGAGTTGCCCGAGGACAAGGCCCATCCCCATTCTGTCAGTCACATCACCAAATATGCCTCTGCCCTTTTTTTTTTTTATTTAAGATGATGTACGAATTTATTCCTATTTTTATATAATTTAAAAAATTATAATAATATAATTAAAGTAACAAATTTTATTTAATTTTTTTATAAGTTCACTTATATTATTTTATTAAAAATTAAATAATTTATATTATTAAATTATTATTAGAACTAATTAATGAACTTCTTTTTAATACATATTAAATAAGGGTATTTAGTAAACTAATAAATAATCTACTATTTATAGTAAAAAAATTGTTTATAATTTGTGACAAAAAGGAAAATAAATACATTTTTATGGACCAAAAATAATAATATCTTTTAATTGTATAAAAAATAAATTACTTTTTTATTTGTTATTATATAATTAATACTTAAGTTTATTTATTTTAGAAATATATAAAAATATATTTATTTTTAATTTTATATATATTTGCGTCTTTTTATTTATCAATTTAATTGTTAATTAAAAATTAAAAAATTAAAATTAAAAAATTAAAATATTGATAATGGTAAAAAAGTAGATGTGAAATAATAATTTATTATAAATGGTATTAAGATAATTTTATTTTTTTTATGAATGAAAAAATAAAAATGAATTATATCAAGTGTATAATGAAATAAAAATTTATGTATGTTTTCGTTTATTTTTTAAAATACAATATAATATAAAGAAAAAATAATAATTTACCTTAAAAACCATAATAATAATAATAATAATAATAATAATAATAATAATAATAATAATAATAATAATATATTGTTGCAGATAAAATTGCAAACTACACCTGTGGTCGCCAGTCACTGCCCATTTGCCGATTTGCCAGATTTGACTTATTATCCGAAGGAAATAGACCCAATTAGACATTTTCATTTCCATCAACACCCTCTGCTGAATTTACAAATCCCACCAAATCATTATTAATGGTAGGGGAGTGCTTTGGAAAAATTGTAACCTGCACATTGGAATTTCAACCCATCGTATGACGTTCAACGCTGCCTTTAAAGAATTTTCTTAGTTTACAAACAAAGGCGATATCTTTTTCCTTCTTTGAATTACTTTCTTTCTAAGATACTTTCAAGAATCTCAAGTATAGCATTTCTTTATTAACACTTCAATTGGTTTCTCTCTTTCAGGTTCCAAAATCCTGAGAATCAACTGGTCGTTTCATACATCTTCTTTGCTCTTTCCAAACTTCTGCCCCATTTTTCATCATCATCAACTACTAATCTTCAGGTAATTTTACTTATGTTTGTCATTTCTTTATTAACTTTGCCAATAATGAGATTATTAATAATCATCAATAAATTCTAGGAGCTGTTTGTTTTTCTTGTTTGACGTTTGAAAGTAGAAGCACAAGGCTTGTTTCTTTGCTTTTGGCAAGGGGGTTCACCTTAATTAATTAGATTGATAATAGGTTTATATATATATACCTTAAATTTTTCCCAGGGATCGATGGAACAAATTCTTATATCCCACCATTCAAGTAGGCGAAATTACAGGCCAAAAGGGTTGGACAAGAAAAGGGTTCTTCAGATTATTTTGCTTTTAGCAATTTGCATGTGGTTGGGACACCAAGTCAAGAACTCGCATCACCAACATGAGGGTTACAATGAGAATCCTCAAAGTCCAAGTGAAAGAAATATAACCATAGTTTTGGGCCGCAGGGGGATCGAAAAGTATAAAAATGGAGCTAATGCAGAATTTCAAGATACAAATGATTCACAGGAATATGAAAGAAGAGACGGAGGTGTAGGAGACGATGAGATTGATGGAATTATTAGTGCAGATGTAGAGAATGTACAGGAACTTGTACAAGAACAAACTAGAGCAGTAAATGGTGGAGATGAAGCAATAGTCCTAGCCAAGTCTTATATCACAGTGGCTGCAAACCAAGACTCTGAAATGGAGATAGGGGATGATAGTGGTGAAAATATTCATAGAGTTGAGGCTTTTCTTGATGAGAATGGGATTCCACCAGATGCCTCCCATTTTATCAATTCTACGTCATCTGAGCCTAGGGGAAGAGCCCATGAATCTTAACAGGAGTCGAGCGATTTCAATGACAATTCATCTCAGGCTAGCATTTCTATTCAATTCTTGTTTATCGTGTCTGATTACTATGGTTATGCTACCTGCCTAATAACGTCGGCGAGTCTCGGTTTTGTGCCTCTAGGCATCAACGAGAAGAGAATGATCTATTTACCCCAAAGTCTGTAAAAAGCATTTTTCTCAGGTCCAGGACCAGCCCATAAAAAATAATTGGCTATCAACCTGGCCGAGACAAATTGTTTGACGAGTCTACCCAAAACTATACAGAAGTTGCCCCACCTTCAACCGCCTACACAGCTTTGTACTGGCACCAACACATGATAAGAAAATCAAAGTGCACTATTGTTTCCATTAAAGAAACAAAAAGAGAAATGAACCTTAAAAATCATAGTAATACATTTTACATTAAGAAGTTCAGACACAAATTAAAATATAATATATGAAAATATCGACATAATTTTATATAATTATTTAGCTTGAAAAGCATGTGTGATTCAATACATTTAAATTCCTATATACTCACTCGTATGGTTCTTTATTTAATTTTATGATATACAAAATCCATTTGAGAAAAACTTGTCCAGTTTGAAAAGAAATTTTGATTGATTAAAAAAACAAGAATTTAGTTCAACCAATAGACCCACAATATAAATGACACTTAAAAAGAGTGGACAGTTAGCTAGAGCTGCTGTTGTAGGGAAATCAGGCACGTTAAAATTATATTCTAGACAGTTGATTGAATATTCAAAAACTGCCCAACAACAATCATACAAATAAGGAATACGGGGATGAAGTAGCAGAGTTTGAGTTGAATCTAAACGTTAACCAAAAAAGCATTCTGTAATGAGAGTATCCCCAAGGGGTAGTGAAGGAGGGCCCAATTGCAAGAAAAAAACGTGGCAAATTTCTTTGCACCGTCCTAATGTATACACTTCCTTATACGCTGCCCATAGCATTGGATAGATTAACAAGGCCTTCCTTAAGCGTTTAACTGAACATCCCTTCCTATTGCTGTACCGTTCAATAAATTGATGAACTAATATCCATTAGATTCTACATAGCAAAATAATGTGAGGAGGAGAGGGTTGTGGTACTAACATATCTAGATAAATATGCAACGTCAAAACATATATAGAACACTTCCCAGTGCAAATTAACCATGATCTTCATAAGAAGCTCATACTAAAGCTTTATTCATTATGTATTAAGGCTAAGATGTGAATATATCACGTTAGATTTTTTTTTTTTTTAGGAAAAAAATATTCATGTGAAAAGTTGATATGCTAAAGAAGAAGTAATCTCATTTTTTTGTAATAAATGTGAACATAATTGATGTTATCATAAATTCTTGGGTCACTAAATATATCTCTGATAACCTGAAATCAAAGAAATAATGAGGTTGGTAGTCTTATGATAGGCACTTTAATACTCAAATTAGAGAGTATTTTAATTTTGATGTGCTTTTAGAGCCATGAAATAGTAAATATCCAAAATATATAAAAGTATACTTGATGATGCGTGTCTTACTTATTTATAGCATCTCAAAATCATTGGAGTTAATTCCAAGCATTACGCTTCTTTTACCTATGCAATCTCTTGCTATCTATACTAATTATTTTATCCTGTGTTAGCTTGATTCTTACCAAAAATCATGCTTGCCGTACTTAATTAAATTCATCTTTACACCATGTCATATTGAGCTTAAATTTATTGAGTTAACATCACATCGAACTCTATACGACCAAGCTAACTTTGTTCGAGCTGTACTTTGATTAAGTGATCTGACTAATCTCCTTTCTAGTTAGGCTCATTCGAGATTGATTATATTTAAAATCAATTCATCAAGTTCGAGTCGATTTATTTTGAATTTGACCTACTTTAAGTTAGATTTTGTATCCAACTATACTTTATAGTATGTATAATACATGTAAGTTGCCCTATGAGCATGCATTGGGCTTACAAAATGAATACAGAACAGCCATTAAAATATATTTTAAATTAATTCTTTTTTTTCTGAAAATCATTATATTAGGGGGATAATTCAAATTATATATATATATATATAGATATTACTAGAAAGAGTTCAGAGAGAAAAATTAACTAGAGTAGAGAGAGAAAAATTAACCCACAATATCAATTATCATAATAGTAAAAGCATTTTTAGTTGCAGATCCCATTTTCAACAAATTTTATTCCCCTCTAAAAAAAATTAACCAGTGATTAGATTGTAAACATTAGTGGCATGATTCATGCTACAAGCTTAATCTTCAAAGTAAGCAAATGTTTATTAGCCCCTCATAAGCTCATACATTTGATTGGGTGAAAAAAGGTAAATGAAAGAAAAGAATAAAGAGAAATAGCAAAGGTAAATGATTTGACGGATATGCATGAGCAATGGAAGGAAAAAAGAGTGTGCCTACTGGCCTAGCTTCTTTCTTTAATTTTAATCCATAATTTTCAAGTTGACAAGATTATGGCGATCGAGAGAGGATGTGCAAAATGGGTTAAATTATAATTTTGTTTCTAAATTATTGAATTATCATCTTATAATTTGATGAACCTGAATTTGTTATATTTTTATAATTATAGTGATTGAATTCAAAATGAATATTCAAGGTAGACTTTATTATCTAATATATATACTATTTAAAAAATAATTATTTAAATAAAAACCCATAAATTAATTTAATTTGCAAACTTTAAACTCTATAGCAATGCCAATAATTTATCAATAAATATATTAATTTTTTACATTAAACTTTATTATTTATATAATTTAAATTTTAAATATGTTTTTCACATATCCAAATTGTAACTTGGCTTAAAAAATATTTTATCTTGCAACTTGAACAGAATATTTTGTGAGATATGTCATGCCTATAAAAGACACGAGCTAATGAGTTTGACAATATTATAAGAAATTCGAAAAACACACCGATTAGATTAGAGTTGTAGATGATTATTATATTTTACTCTTTTCATTACAGTAAAAATTTTCTCTCATGTCTTGCTCATGGACAGAAATTTTATAGTCAAATTATGTAAATCTTGTTTTCATTTTTCTTCTTTCTTTATATATATATATATTATAACAAAATCAATAATTCAATAGTGGGCATATTCGAATCTAAAGATCCAATTTTAAGAAATTTTATCACTGACCTATTGAATTCATCATCTGAATACTTTTTTTTTCTTTCTTTCTTTTCGTAGATTTTGAATTTACAACTCATGAAAGCGATGGAGAAACCTGATTATGATGACTAGTGGATTGGAGGAGCTGTGCTTGTCTAAAAAGGCAAGATATTTTTTCATTTGTAATAGCGGTATCAATCACATTAATCATTCACACCAAACGAAGAATCAAGCCAGCAGAGATATCCATCCATTCACCAAGCAAGGATGTAAAAGTCAGGGTTTAGAACGATGATTATAAAGTAGCCGTCCACAATCTAACAACCCATCTACAGTTAAAGACTCATATATCAAGAGGCTTTTGTTCTTGATTTGTGATACCTAACTAACTGGCTTCTGCTACCTGTAACTTACAATGATCTAGATGCTCGTGAAGCTATGTGAAAGTCATTTTCTATCATGTTACTATCTTTTCTTAATTAAAAAGAGAAAGATATAGAGTGAATGGTCAAGAATAGAATCCTCGTGAATGCTCTCAAATTTTTCATTACTTTCATAGGAAAAAATAATTGTTAAAATGGGAAACAAATTATTGATATTCAAACCTCACAGTATGCTATGTATTCACAATTATTTGGATAGAAAGTAAATATATAGGTTAGGCTCTCTCTCATTATAATTAGAGAGAAGAACCCAATTATATATTTTGTTGAATTATAATCCCATTATTATTATATATTAATTAGAAGCCTTAAAAAATGTTTCTTTATTTTCCAATGGGAAAATTAATAAAACTATATATATATATATTAGAACAATTCTGTTCATGATTGGTGGTGCTTTTAGTGGACTTTTTTGAGCTGCTGAATTTTCTGCTCTGCTTTTACTTTCTTTGTTCCCTTGCTGATTGTTCCAGGGACTTTTGCTGGTTGCCTTGTTTTTATACTCGCTGGACCGTAGCTTCGAGTGTTGTCCACAACCCTTGTTCATGTAATTTCTTTGCCAGGTTGTTCTGCTCTAGTGTTTGTTGGTTTTGATTTGTTCCTGTCCTGCGTACTCTTCAGATTTTTTTTCACTTAACATGCTTCCTTCTAAATTGTATGCATTGAGAAAGTTTGTTGATCAGGTCATACTAAATCTTTCATGAATTCTAATTAATAAAATATATCTCGCTTATAAAAAGAACAATAATTAGAACAAAGTTATAAAGTATTACAGCTTCAACTACTCAAGGACCCTATCAAATATACGAAAAGCCATCTTTTATATATAGAAAGCATTTCTTGGACATTAATTACAGAAAGGAATGGTAGAGGAAAATCCACACAACATATTCGCCAAAAAAGGCAAAATAAATAAATAAATAAGGTTGTTCATGCGAAAAATATCCTAAATTTTCCATGAGATGACAGTGATATATGCTTCCAAAGGTAATAGTTAACCCTGCTGACTTGATTAAAAAGTAAAATCAATTTGCTTTTCTTCCTAAACTTTCTTGAAAAATTTATCAAGTTCACGATTGTTCACGCTCACATTGATGATTGACAGGTGAGTGTCCAAGATCCACAGAAGTTTACTGTTAAGATTCTCAAGAAATTCAGGGGAGTGAACAACTATAAATATGGTGCATGGACTTGCTCTTTACCTACAACCATTGAGATAATCTCCGAGTTAATTATCTACAAGTTTCTCTATTTCAACCCACTTCTGCAGGTGTCTTCGTTCTTCTTTCCTAAATTCTCTGCAAGGTTCTCTTGTCAATTATGGCACCACCACATGTAGAGGCTATTGCTAGTACTTACAGTAAGACCAACAGCTTCTCCAAGCCACCAAGACCCTCGAACAACAATAATCTTCATCGAACAATATCCGATATCTCATATGAACTGAGCAAGGAAGCAATCGATATCAAGCAGCTCCCGCCAATATCAGAGGTTGAAGATGCAAAATGTGAATGTTGTGGCATGATTGAAGAGTGCACCCCCGAGTACATTGATCGCGTTCGCAACAAGTTCTTAGGGAAGTGGATTTGTGGGTTGTGTGCAGAGGCAGTGAAAGAAGAGAAGGAGAAAAATGGAGGCAAAATAGAGGAGGCTCTTAATGCACATATGAGTGCATGTGCAAGGTTTAACAAGTTTGGTAGGGCTTATCCAGTCCTGTCCCAAGCTGAGGCCATGAGGGAGATCTTAAAGAAAAGCACAAGAAGGGCACAATCTATTAGTCCTAAAGGTGCCCAAAAGAATGGAGGGATTGCCAGGAGTTCAAGCTGCATTGCAGCTATTACAAGGGCCATGACTAATCTCACTATGGCCAATTGAGTTGCCAAATGGCTTCTTTATGTGCGTAAACGTCCTCATCTCTTTGAACCCTTAATTAATTTGTTTGTTGCCTTTTTTTAGTATCCCCTTCAGGTCTTGCATATGTTTTTCCTGGCTTCATTTGATATGGACTAACCTTTTTGGTTACCTTAGAAAGGTTCTTTGGGTTGATCCATACTTGTTTTATCCTTTTCAACCGAGGGGCATTTTAGTTTCTTCCCTTGGTTGTTTATGCATCCACTTTTCATATATTTAACTACTCGGTTTTTCTAGGTGGGTCTAATTTCAGGAGTTATCTTACAAGATAAAAAATTGGTCATTCTGTAGGGTCTCTCTCTCTCTCTCTCTCTCTCTCTCTCTCTCGCACTCTCTGTGGTGGGATGGGTCCAAAAGTCTCCAATTCTCATGTTCTTCTTTCCAGTTTTTTCTGTTGACTAAAATTTCTCTAGCTAGCAGTTGTAGCCAACATTCAACTGACTGTAATAAGAAGGCTTTAGTTGTTAGACGTTGTGAAGGTCTGCCTCACTTTACTCTAACCACATAAGCTCTACAATTTATAATTTGCAAGCCAGTAGTGGTTCTATGTATTCAATTTATGTATCTTAAAACATCTGTTAATCATGTATGGACTAATTAAACAAATTTACTACATCACAACTTCATCATAATGACTCACTGCACCAAATATTTTTATTAAAATTACTCCTCTTAATTCAGGTTCAGGCAATCCCAAATCTTACACACTTTCAATAAACAAGTGAACCATATATACAACCCCAATAAAAAAAATAATAATAATAAAAATTGAAAAACATGTATTGTTCATCCATTACCATGGTGAATGGAAATGAAAACGATTTTTATTTTTTTTTTTCAGTCAAACGAAAATGCCCTGGTACGCATAATTCAACCAACAAATTCCTGCTGTTGATCAAATGATGAAATTTAAGGATGTGATTGAGAAGGCTTGAGGTTCAAATTTTTCTCTGAGAGCTTGATCTAGCGAAACAGTTTCAATCTTAAAGCTCCAATAAAAGTTTAAACATCTGAGACTCGCTATTAGTGATCACTGACAATAAATAAATTTGCAAACAATTCACAAGTTACAGCGCCTGAAGCAAAAAATGCTATCCTATCCAACAAAACCGTGCACATATTGCCAATCATTAATCATTCAAAACGATTCCCGCGTTGGTTTTCACGACAACTCAAAATCCATCAGTTAAGAAAATTGAAGTGGGACAGAGTCGAAGACCAAACCAAGCCAACTCTTAACAAAGTGATCGCAACACTAGTAATACACTGTCAAATACAACCATCCACGTAATTTCAAGGACAATGATTCCTAGTTCCCACACACAAAACGAAGTTTAGTACATGGCAAATGAACGAAGGCATGGCACCTTGTAGGGTCTACTTAGTATTGCCAAGGCTGTCATACATTAAAGATAAACAAGCCAACAAAACAACACAGTTCTACAGTCATCTTTCTTTGAACCTCACCCAAATATCAGACAAAAGACCAGTTTATAAACATAAAGCAGACGCAGTGTGCAGTTTCTTCTTCATTTAACACCTTCCATGCCACTGCCCGCTCATATGAGACTGGTCTCCCCATGCTCGACAAGCAGATTCCACCTTGAAGACAAGCAAAACCCTAGCAGAAGAAAGACATGTAAGGCAAAGCGCACATAGTCATCAAGTGTATATATATTATTTAGATATGTTCTAAAATACGCAAGTTTTTGAACAGCAAGTCCGGTATTTCCATAGCTTTTACCAAGTAAGAATGCTAAAATATCCTGGAATGACTCAAATCATGCTAATGCTTGATTTCTTCAGCATCATTTCTTAAGCCTCATATGCATGATTTCTTTTATTTACTTTTTTCCTGCTTCTGATCAGATTTATGGGAGAAACTGCAAACCTGTTGCATTATCTGTGGAAACTCTGAGCAGAGAGTCTTCCGACCATGGTCATCAAATATCTTTTCCAAAGTTATGTCTTGCAAGGCTACCAAAGTAGTCTCCAACATGTCAAGCCCTGCTTGGTTTGCAAAAGTGAAGACTGGCAAAGCCTGCATATGCTTACAGTATTAGAGCAAATTTCAAATATTAGCTATGGAAACTGGGAAACAATTTAGAAGAATCACATAACTTGGAATTCAAGTCTAAATACGGAAACTGTAATTGCATCTAAATGAAAAGCACCTGATAATATAAACTCAACATGCATTAAGAGAGAAAATTTTTAAACTAAGGTTTGAATAAATCACAAAAATTTGGAAAAGACTCCTTTCTTTTTTTTAAATTCATAGAAAAAAAATCAACACTACTAGAAGATGCATCAAAAAAATTCTATTCAATCTATTTATCATAGTGTTGTACATCATAGCGTTGTACAGCATCTCCTTCAGAACATATATTTCATAGGTGGGTAGATAAGATTTTAAAGATTTCAAATTTAGGTGAGGGAATATTGTAAGATTCAAAAAAGGCGAGGGAATATGATAGTTGCCTGCACCTTCAGAGAGCAGCACATGATAGCATCTGAGTGATGCCACAGGGTTTTGAGAACGGTCTCACTTCCTTCGCTGCTTGATTTGAGCAACTCCACACCCAAGTAGCACCTGCAAAGTGATGGCCATACAATGAAACAAAACACACCCTTCATTCAATGCAATGGTTCTAACCCAATATGTCCCGAAATACTTACTAAGTTGGGGACTTTCTAATAATGTCTTATAACAAGGTATTATACAAGTGAAAAGGACACAAGCAATCTAGCTTTTTTTTCCCTGTTACCACAAATCCAAGGTAATAAAGAAAATAGAGTTGCACTAATAGGGTACATCAAAGCTATTAACTATAAAAGAATCAAATAAAATGTTAAACAACCAACGTCACTTCACCTTTCAAGTCCAAAAGTTCAAACATATTACCCCCAACATATTTCACATTTAAGAAGCACAAGAATAAGACGCCAGAGAAACTAGTAACAACTAAAAAGAAATTGATTACTTGTGTATATAAAAGATTCACTGAGCTTTATACATCAATTTCATAAATTTATTTAACTTTAAAATGTAGCAAAATACCCAAGCCATACAAATTGATAGGATGGAAAAAAAAATACCATCTGATTGAGATAATATCTTGGAAATTGCTAGTGCAAGTGCCATACCTATAGCTCTGGCAGATCCAACGAGCAAGCGTCTGTGCTTCAGGAGTACCAAGTGGCGGTCGAAGACCAGCATGCAACCCCAAATGAGAAGGAGAGAGTGCTAATGCCACTCTCTGAACTGATGATATGATACTTCGGACATATTGTCGAGCCATTGATGCTACATGGTCTTGCATATGGCTTTCAAATGCAAATTCAAATGCAATTGTCATCACAGATCTCACACAGCCAGAATTAGCAGAATAATCAGTGGAGGATTTGTTTCCAGCCGGTCCAATTTCAAGAGCAGAAGCAAGATCCAGGGTGCGATTTGGACTGGAGGCTTCCTGCATGATTTTATAATGCATAAGAATGAATACCTACAAGAAACAAATGGAGAAATACATGGTTGTTGATGCAATTAATTAACCTTTGCAGAATCAAGGGGAATGATGCGAAAACCAGAAGGCAAAAGAGGTGCGTCATCGGCAAAGGATGCATCAATGGGAGCGAATATAAGTTCAGCACAGGTGCCAACAGCATTCTCATCCATTCCACTACAGAGCTGTCAAAATGGTGCAAAGAGCAAACAGGGATAAATAAGCCAGAGAATCCCGCTGATGAACACTACATAAAGGTAACAGATGCTACTATGCCAGAAGAAATGAAATGATAAGCAAGCAGCATCTTCATTGTCAAAACTACTCAAAATTCAGAGTCATAATGCACAGAATTAACCAGAGATAACCAACTATTCAAATCCACTAGCCATACTACCAGTTTCCAGAATACCATAATGTACTAGCAATACAGCTTTAAGCAGCATTATATAGAAGAGGCAGCCAGAGAACCAAGCTTTGTCTCATTCTATAATTTTAAGCCATGAACTTCCCTAATCTTACTTATCCATCTTTCCATCTTTCAAATCTGTGGCTCATATGTTGGCCAACTAAAACTGTTTAAAATCTAAACATTTTCTTCACCTCTTATCATTTTTTTCAATCTAAAATCAATTTCATAGTCCAATTGTCATATTCAACCCAATCTTCTTTCCATTTAGAGGCAACAATCAAGCCCTCAAGTCCTTCCCATCCCAGCAAATGCCACTTCCTTGATCCAGATTCTTCATACAGTAAGACAAGAACAAAAATTTAAGCCAGTGATTCTATTGACTATCTTGATTCCAATAACCTTCACAAGACATAAAATAGACAGCCCATGCTTTTCTGGTAGAATCTGGCCAGCTAAACAAAAAAAATGTGAATCCTATCCTCATCAAAAAAAAAAAAAAAAAAACTTAGGAAAAGAAATAAGTATTCAATTAGGGAAGTCTACATGTCAAGCATGAAATGGATAAAAGACGAGTAACATTATCCCAAAAAGCAGTGTAAAGAAACAATACTTACTTGCAATAGAAACATGTCCCTAGACATCACTGGATCTTCAGGAGAATGGCCTACACCTTCCAATTTAATGACCTCCAAAAACTAATAAACACAGAATTCATCAGATTAAAGTGTAAAAAGAATAAAGAAACATCTTGCTTAATTTCATGATATAACAGCTACACAATTTTATCAACTAGCTCACCTCTTCATGCTCAATAGTATGAGCCAGAGGGAGTATGACTTGACCTCCGAAACTTCCAACTCGAGACCCTGGTAAGCTACAAGGACCGACTTTAATTGAAGCAGCTGAGTAAGCATCAATATTGTTGTCTGCCCATTCGGACCTGTGCTCTCGCAAGAATCTAAGAAGAATTGCAGGAGGAACATTCTGAAGAAGGAAGAGAGCATGGGCCATTGCACAAGATAAAAGAAAAAAGCAAAATGTTAATACTGATGTAAGATACAAGAACAAGAAGATTTGTAAGTATGTTTCCAAAAAAAAATTCTAAAAGAACCTCTACCTTCCTGGGTAGATCCCAATAAGTAGTGAAAAGGTAATAACATGCTAAAAGAAATTTTTACACTACATATTCTAGGTAATGATCATTTGCAAAACATAAACAAGCGATAAATCTGAGACAATATGATTGTCAATTGCAAGAACTTCATTGTTGAAGTTATAACACATCATAAACACAGACTTGCTGACACACCATCACCTAACAAAATGGTAAAATGCAGAGTGTTAAAGTTAATTGTCCAAGCAGTATTTATTTCCAATTATTTCCCAGCAAACCTATTGAATGAAAATTTTTGGTATTCTAACCTGTAAAAGCATTGATGCTTTGGCACATAAAACGGCATTGCTGACAGCTGGAAATCCATTAGTAAAGGAAAGATTTAAACCCATTAATTTCTCAGGAGATGAATTTACAAGGATAGTCACATCATCCATGCCATCGTTTCCCATCATCGACCATCCCTCATCAGTAAAACCATTGAGAGCCTCATTAAAACCCCTGCCACAATCACATAACAAGATTCTAAATGCAAGGTAAGAATTAACAGACTGGATTAAATAGTAAAACAGTAGGAGGTATTAACCTGCTTAACCTCTGACTCAGTGCACGTAGTGCTGCAGGACGCCTGCCCCAGTTGGTTACATTAGACTGAGAAACCTCCTGAGCTATCTGCCTTAGCTGGCGCAGAGCCTGAGAGAAAGTACAAAAGATACAACTGAAAGTCATTAGATCCTTACTATTCATAACTTACAATTGCATCACCCTGATATAGGCCACTACAATTGTTTCAAATCTCAAGAAGTAGAAAAATTGCATTGATAAACAAGATGAAAATAAACTAGAAATCTTACCGCCATTGTTGTCTTTTGAGCAATCACAGTTGATGATTCATACAGGGGTCGCAGCACTTCAGGCACACTCCACGGCTAATTGACAAATTAATCATCAAAATTATTATATTTTTTTGGTCACCAAGAAACTTCACATTTCACAGCCAACAAAAATCAAACAAAAATTATGTAAACAATTGCCTACCTCTAAATCCATATGATCAACTATGTGTATGATTGAGCCACCTCCTTCACAAGGTCTTATGAGGTACCCACTTGGCAGCATTTCAGCTCTCACAAAATGCTGTACTGGTGGCATGCTTGGGCCATTTTGTGTATTTTTAAGAGATCTCTCACAGATCTAAATTTTATGTTGAAGTATAAAATGGACACATAATTAATATAAAAAAGCTAAAACATAAGAAGTAATGAATTAAAAATTGAAATATTTGGGGAACATACCACAAGGCTGCCATCTTCTAAAACAGAAGTATAGCGCAACAACCAGAAGTCACGAGCAGGTGCCAACGTTGTTGGTGCATAGAGCTATAACATCAACAAAAGTTTGTGGCTTTAAACAATTGCATGCCTCAATCCTCCAACAGGCATGTAAAGTACAAAATGACTAATGTTCTTACCTGCATGTACAACAGCTCAATGGTTCCACCATTGGCAGTGGGCAATACATTCAGCACATCCACGGCTCGACAATCACGGAACCATGATGGCCGATCCTTGAGGATTTCTGCAACCTGGATGGAAATAGGGTAGTATATAATGTATTAGCCTTATTGGCTCAAACTAGGAGATCGACAGGAAAGCAAAGAAACCAAAAGTACTTACCCTTGTAGGCTCTAGACCCACCAGGCCACAGGCTCGTGCTGCCACGCCAGTGCAACCATGAGAAATAGCAATGATTCCAATGGAATCCGGACCAGGCTGCACATAAATTATTTTGCAGGGAGAAAACAAATTAGTTAAAACCAGCCGATTTGATCAAAATTTTGCCTGTAAAGGACAAACTTAATACCCAAGAGCAACCTAATCTTACTTATCTGCAGATTAAAAAATTATTAATGAAAAATTAACAAGAAGTCAAGTTGTTCAGGAGCCAACATTATCAAGGTCTGCAGTAGTAACATTAAGGACATAAGTTCAGTTCACTGTGTATTTCATTTGTATCTCCCTTGGACAGGATTTTACAAAAACAAAATAAAATAAAATAAGATATTTGAGCACCAAGCTTTGAAATTTTTTATGAGAAACGATTTGCTAGTCAATAAAAATTTTAAGAAAAAAAGATAAAAGACAAAAAGTACCTTCATTCCAGGCATTTGGACCCACTCCACAGCGGTTCCAGTGGCCTTTGAAAGAAACTCTGTTAAAGTCTCTTCTGCAATGGACAAAAGCCTGGAAAAAATACAAGCATAAATTTAATATTGCTCACGCACGCACACACACAACAAAGTGGTCACAAAGCACGATAACAGAAAAGGACCCAACAACCATATCCCCACTAACCCTGCAGGACTTGCATCCCTTGGCGGATGCTGAGGTGTCAAGTGGTGTTGACCGCTTGTTACCACTGATTCACAACTTGTATCTTTGGTTGCAAGCGTTGTCTGTAAGAAAACAACCTTTCTATTTCAATTCCCATAGAATTCAATAATATTTCAACTAAACAAAAAAAATAAATTAATTAAAGCATTTTATCCTCTTGGTTGCTGACACAAATTACAAAAAGATAAATTCAGTGTTGGTCTCAAAAGGAATCGAGTGGAAAGGGCAATTTCAAAGTTTTTTTTCTCTTTAATCAATAATTTCCCAATAATCAGACAGTCTATAATGTGCAAGAAGGGAATATAGCAATAAAGGCCTAAAATCTCACGTTCTGAGTATGTTGGCGAAAGTAACCATTCTCATACACCAGCTGCGACACCTGCTTCTGCAACCTATCATTTTCCTCCATAAGAAGCTTGTTCATTGCAGTCAGCTTCCTATTCACCGCTTGAAGGCGGGATGCCTCTTTCCTCTGCTTCTCTCTGCATCTGAAAATTCAAACCAAACACAAAACACATTGTTACGATTAACAATGCAAGAGAATTCAATGAGAAAATTGATTGGAAAGATCATTGTTCATTACAGCAGTACTAAACTAAACTAAATATTGAAAAAAAAAATTCTTTCTTTTTGTTCTATTTTCTTTTGGGAAATACGATTCAACATCCAGTTCTATTCTTTTCTTAAATTCTCAAACCAAACGAAAACTCCGGGTAAATGTACTTAAAAAGTACTAAAGTTTCAAGTGTAATGTTCTTAGCGTTATTTGACTTCCTCATTGCGACAATCTCAAGCCACTTAAATTGCATTATCCCAAACAAGAAAATTTTGAAAATCATAACAAAAATTTTATTTCCACAGCAGTTATAAAAGGGAAAAACTATTTAGGCGTAAGAAAAGAAAGAAGAATCAGATTCCTTGGATCTGAAATTAAAATTTATATACCTTCTATTTTGGAACCAAACTTTGATTTGTTTGGGTTCAATGTTAGAGAGAATCGGGCATTCCCTAATGAACTGTTGCCGACGAATGGAGCTGGGTTTGGGGCAGTCGTGATAGAGCCTTTCCAGGGCTTCGACCTGCTCAGGCGTGTAGCGGACATATTTGCCATTGTCTAAGTTCGCTGGTTGCTTACCATCCTTGCAGGACATTGCCATCTTCAAATTAAAAATCACCACAATTCTTCACAGATACCCACAAAAAAAAAATCAACCCCAAAACCCAAGGTGGGGTTCTCTTTCCTTAGTGAAAAGCTCAAGCAGCTCCACCAACAACCCGAACAAACCCAAGTAGCTCTTTCTTCCCTCAAACTTATTTTCAGCACCTCGTAGAGCTGGTTAGCACCAAAAAGTAGGCGCAAATGAGATTCTAGGGGTACTCTTAGCCGAAAATACCAAATAACCACGCATAACCAAACCAGACCCAATTAGCTTCCCTCCCTTAACTATACTTCGAAGCAATTGGTGAAGCTTCAAAATCAAGATACATATGAGATGGCAATTGATAAATAGCCCCAAATCAACAATATCTAAAGAAGTTGAAAACCTAGAACAAACCCGAATAGCTTTGCTTAATCACAGATTATATCACTTTCCAGAGCTTAAGAAAAATATAAAAAAAAGGGACACGAGTTGGACTTCACCCAGAGCTTACAACCAATAATTACAGTGCCCACAAAATTTGAAGCAAATCCTGATGTTTTGTCCTCCTTAATCACAATATCACGAACCTTTAGCAAGCACTAAAAATGGGCACCACTGTAAATCTTCAACTTTTGTATTTCTTTAATAGTTGATTGTGAAGCGCCAGGATAGAGATAAAGCCAGAAGAGACAGTGATATCCAGATAGGAGACATCGTTATCCTCGTTTTGTCTATTACTAGACAACTCCCAAACACAAGAAAAGCATAAACCTTTCGAGATCAGAGCTCAACACCAAACGATCTATTTCACCAAAACACTGAAAAATGCTTCACGAAACCACCAAAAACAGTAACAGAAACAACACCCAGAAACGTTTCTCCCGATTCAAACTAAGTCACCACCGATTGGAGTTGGACTCGGCGGATATGAAACAAGAAGATGAAATCAGATTCTTTAACAAAAGAGATCTCCCGTCACGGCCGGATAACCAGCCAAAACGGCACCGTATTAACGATCCAAGCTCCAAACAAAATCGTTCCCAGTCGCTGAAACATTTTCTACAGGCTCATATCATATCAACACACCCCCTCCCAGAAAAAAAAAAACGCAGAGACAAGAAACGAAAGAGAAGCGTTTCCGTTTTTAAGGGAAGTTGAGGACTTTTGCAACATGTGAAGGATTTGGAAGGGGAAAAAATGGAAAAACTAAAGTAGGTATCGAAATTTTTAGAGTAATTAAGAGCAAGAACCAACCTCAGTGGTTGAAGACAGAGGATGGGCAAAAAGCAAAAGGAAGTAAAGTACTTAGGTTGTGCTTTTGTTGCTTTGCTTTCATTGTTTTTTCTTCTGTATTTTGAGGTTTTTGCTCTCTTGTGTGTGTTTTCGTGTGGGTTTTTTTTTATTGGTTCGTCGCTTTCGGCTACAGACAGAGAGAGAGAGAGAGATGGAGTTCCCCTGTGTAGGGAGGTGGAGAGGAGAGAGACCTATTTTTTTATTATTTTTAAAATTGGTGAGATATTGTAATGACGGTTTTACCCTTCTTCTCATTGCGTTTGTGGATAACATGTCATGTTAGGTTGGTTAAAACCTTTTTTTTTTTTT
Organism: Hevea brasiliensis; assembly: GCF_030052815.1. NCBI lineage: Eukaryota > Viridiplantae > Streptophyta > Magnoliopsida > Malpighiales > Euphorbiaceae > Hevea > Hevea brasiliensis. The sequence continues at coordinate 104,915,580 of NC_079498.1, forward strand.
GGAATTACCATGAGTACGACTTGAATTTACTGTTGAAGGTTAATTTTTTGATGTCAAAATTACCCCCAACATGTTTTTTTTTCCTTTTATTTTCATGAATCACACATCTTTTGAAATTCAATCATCCCTCTTTGAATTTGTTCATTAATATGGGAATTTTGACTTTTATCTTATTTTTCAAATGAAATAGAAAAATATTAAATAGAAAATTTGTTTATGCTGTGGGAAATTCTATTTACTTTGATTGATATTTTTTTTAATTATATTTAAAAAGTATGATAAAGTGTATCCATCTAAATAGGTAAGATATTAATTTTTATAAATAAATAAGTGAAATATGTTTATATAATTTAATTGTATATTCATTTGAAAATGAAGTTCAACAAGACTTGTTTAATTATTGAGAGAATTTCAAACCCATGAAATTTACTTAATAAGTTTATTTAAATGTCAACAACATTTTCAAATGAAAGATACAAAAAGTATTTTATTTTAGTTTAGAAATTAACATATAATAATTAAATTAAAATATTATATCCATAAGGTGATGGAAAGTTCTATAAAATGAATGGTGATCAATAGATTGCTCCATATAATCAGCTGAATAAAAATATAATAACTAATAAAGTCAATCAAAGTAGTTTAGCTAATATTTTTTCTTTTTAAAGTATAAAAAGTAGAGATATCTCAATTTGGAGTCTCTCTAATTAATTTATTTTAAAAATAATTTATTTTTATAGTGAAAAAAATAATTATTTTTCGTTTATAACTCACTATTAATTATTATTTAATTCATTAACACCATGTTTAGATAAGTGAAAAAGAAAAAAAAATTAGAAAAAAATAACTTTGAAAAATACTTTCCGATAAGAGCAGGGAATAAAATAAATTTTATTTTTTTCTAATTATTTTCTTCCTAAATTAAAAAAATGAGAAATCAAAAAAAAATTAAATTTATACTATTTATCTTTTATTTTTTATATTAATTTTTATTTTTTTATTTTTTATACATCTAAATATAAAAAAAAATAAAAAATATACTTAAAATTTATTCAAACATAGTGTAAATCTTAATTGAATTAAAAAAATAATTATTAAGAAGATTGTTTGCTCCAAAAAGTGGGGTCTTGAGATGATGGCAATTTTGTCAAAGAAAAAATTTTGGTGGTATAAAAGTGAGTGGCAAAGTTGTAAATAACCAAAAACAAGGAGGCAATGAAGAAAAAAGGAAAAAAGCGGGAATAGGTAGTAGGGAGGAAATAAAGAAACCGTAGGCATGGAATAGAGAGAGAGGTTTTGCGTGGGACACAGAAGACACCATGATGGTTTTTTTTGCATGCGTCTCGATTTTAAAGCTGAATCCAAATTAAATTTTATCCAACCAATAAAAAAATGCTACGTCATCATCATGCGCAGACACTACACTCTACAGAGTTCTGCAGTGATCCGTATGTAAGAGACGCATGTACGATAATAAAAATAACGGGGAAGATACATGCATGTATAATACAAATACAAACACATACACAATGATGTATGAAAATGGTATGAGATGAGATGAAATGACATGTGACATGACATGTGAAATGGATATATATAATATAGTATTGGTGGGTGTGTGAGGTGTGTGATGTAATATGATGGGGTGGTGACAGATAGGGTGTTAGCTGAGGCCTATGGTTGGATGTGTATGTGATGTATAGCAGGGAAGGAGGAGACATGATGATGATCATAATCCAGTCACGTACTGGGGAACGAGCAGTATTCAATTTCAACTGAAATTATGAATTCCAACCACTGTAATTTCATATTTTAATTCAGTTTAATTTGAAATTACATAAAACTCGGTTAATTTAATTTAATTTTCATAGGATATTTTTAAATAATTTTATTGAAATTTAATAAAATACCGAATTTTATTCTTAATTTTAGTCCTACACAATCAAATATAGTCGTGCTTTTGCAGCGGTTCTGTATTGATTCTTTTTTTTTTTTTTGGGAAAAGTTGTGGATTACTTCTGTTTAAGATGAAATTGAATTTATATGTCGTTAGTTTGTTTAATTTATTTGCCGATGTTAGCGATTATTCTCTACCCTTTTCAAGTGGGTGATAACCCTCCATGCCAGTTAGTTGTTCACGACGATGGAATCTTGCAACTTGCGACGGATATCTGTTGATATTCAGCAGTGGTTATCTTGCGTCTCTCAAGATCTTTTTTGTTTTTGTTGCCTGTAGGTGTTGAGTTTAACCAGAGAAGGAGCTTCCTGTTTTTCCATCCTATGTTTGTTTGGTTCAAGTTCAAGCGTCTAGAGAAGCCTCGTCCTATCCTATCATGACTTGGGCTCTTTAACTCACTAGAGAGTGCATTCATGTTTTAGCCGGTGAGGACGGACATTTTTGAGGTCTTATATCCAACAATCCTCTTTGACCGCTTGACCCTTTAAAGAACAGAAGCTATAGGAGCTCTAAACTCTTCAACAGATAACCAGACACGGTGGATTTTTGTCTTCTGGGGGCCTTGTCTTACCTATTTCCTTGAAAGGATGTATCTTCAGTGGAAGTTTGTTGGTGGCATTCCAGTGCGACAGCTTGAGCATCCTCTTCCAGGTCGAGCGTAGAGGAGTGGGAGACAAGCTGTAAGCAGCGCTGTGCTTAGCTATCGTCTCTTCTCTTCTAGAGTTTGTTAATTGCTTAAGCCAGATTTATATTGTAAAGCTTCTTTAGACTTTTTTTTTTTTTAACTATATGATTTTTGAATTTTTGTTGGTTTAATTTTCTAAGTCCACGTCTGTCTTAGCAGTAAAACGAAATCTGTTATGTATTGAAATCTAATAATTATGTGTTTGCACCGATAAAAAAGGAATCTTAATTTAGCATTAGCAAATGTGCTAAGCAACTTTGTCATTTTTAAGGCTATAAACTGTAACCAAATGGGAAATGACTAATGAGCCTTTGCAGTTGTGTTACAATAAGTTGACACTGTGGACCAACCCAACTGGGTTCTTTGAATTTGTTAATTAATATTCATATCCAATTGGAATTTTATGCATAAATTATTAATTTAATATAAAATATAAATTTTATAATGTTGTATTTTTAAAATAAAACTTAATAATATTTGTACAATATTATTAAATTTTAAGTATATATGAAACGAAAAAATATAAATTATTAATAAAAATATTTTTATATAAATTATCAATTAAATATATAAAATTCAGTTAATTCAAGTAATATGTGGTAATAAAGATGGATATAAATAATAAAAAGTAAATTATATTTAAATTTATAATAAATTTAAATTATAATAATATAAAATAAACTTAAATTCAAATATCTTAAATTTCATGAATACGCCAGCAGCAATCATTCCTACACGTAACTATTTTGTTTGCCCCATTTGAAAAGACTAATGTTGCTTGGACAAATGATTCTCTCTACTCCTCCATTGCAGTGACAGCTAGAAGTTATTTGGGGAGGGTAGCTGACGGGACTGTCAAGAAAATCACCTGTTCTTGCCCTTTAGCTGGAGAAGTAAAAGCCTTGTTACAAGCAATCAAGCATTCAAGCTGGCTTCGAGTATGGAAGCACAGTTCATCATCCTTAATCTGATTTTGAGATTCTGGTTCAAGCACCTAAAAGTTTTCAGAGTGTTTGTTATTTGGAAATTCAAGCTACGGTGAATATTATTAGAGAACTAACTTCTCACTTTGCGCATGTTAAATTCTCTTATATTGCAGGAAAGCTAACAGAGCAGCTCACCCACTTAGTCAAATTTAGTTTTCATCATTTATTGCCATGTAATTATTAGGGTGAAGCCTTTTTTTTTTTTTTTTTCAAGCTACTTGTAATTCTGCAGCCCTTAGAGCCTTCCAATGCATATAATGCATCGGCATTTCAAAATAAAAAATTATTATTATTAATTTTTTTTTAAAAAAAAAATTCTCTCTCAAGTAATTTCAAAAATTACTTAACAATAAAGAATTCTTTTTAGAAAAAATGTGATGTTATTATATATTTTTTAATATATAAAAAAAATTAACTTAATAGTTGACTTAAATTATATAATATCACTATAAATTTAATGTCTTCATCTAATATAAAATGATAAATAAATGATAATTAAACACGTAAATAAAAATATAATTATTAAATTTTTTTTAAATAATTATAAAGTAATTATAAATTTTATAATTCACTCGCATATACATATTTATTCATTGAAACTCATATATATATATATATATATATATATATATACTAACTTTTAAATTACCATTTTATATAGAAAATCCTACATAAAATTATTACTTTATTATATAATTTCTCCCAAATGATACCATGTAGGTTCCAACGAAGATGATCCAATGTCTCCTATAAATAAGATTTACCTCTTTATTGCCTATGCTAAATAAGCTTTTAATTTTTGGAGTATATCATAAAAATGACACTTTTTAAATAAATTCTTTAACATAGATATGAATTTATTTAAAAATGTACGTACGTATAACAAACAAAATAATGATGACTTATAGTCTCTATGTCACTTCTTAGACAATCAATTGGCATAAATTAATAATTCTTTTTGAAAGGACAATAATATTGTTTTCTTCCCATTAATTCCTTCAAACAAAATAATTCAGGAAAATAGCTAGGTCAAGAAATTAATATAATGTTGTTTGAAAATGCCACCACACTTAAAAATGGAATATAATTTTTTAAATCGAATAAAGAAAAATGCATATATACTATAAAATTAAAAATTACATTTATCTAAAAATAATAAACAATACATGAATTTTTTGAAAATAATTTATACATGATAAATATTTTCTGTAAATTATTTTTTAAAAATATTTTTAATAAAAATATTTGTTATTATTTAATTATAATATTAAATTAATAGTATATATTTATATTTTTCATGTATAAATATTTTTTAAATTTTAATAAAGTTATTAAAATCTATAAAATGACTTTATTTTTTCAAAATAAAAAGTTATTTTTTTTAAATAACTTAATTTTTTATTTTAAGTAATATAATATTTTTTATTGATTAAATTTTTTAATACTTCAAATACTATAAAATGCAACATATATTTTTAAGAAAATATTTTTTACTAAATAGACGAATCTAAGATTCATCTTTTATAATAAAAAAAATTAAGAAATTTTTAAAGAAAACTATTTCATCTTTAAAAAAAAAATCATTTTTCTAGATTTTCATAACCTCATTAAAATGTAAAAACACTTATAAAAAATATAAACACATATTATTAGTTTTATATTATAATTAAATAATAAAAAAATATTTTCATACTTATAAAATAAATTTTCATAAAAAATATTATTCATATAACTAATAAAATATCTTGAAGGATTGATGTGATATATACATTTAATATATTTTAGTGTATATAAGAAAGAGGGGCCAAGGCCATAATTTGCATTATGCAAGTGTCTAGTTTTTGAACTTAGGGGGCCATGGCTCAACCCTCTCTCGTGTCATTGAATGAACACATAATATAATTACTTGTTTTTAGTAAAGGGATTAAATCTTAAAGATTAATTAAAGACCTTCAAGATTGAGCTAATTAACATTCTAAATCAATTATTTATCCTTTTATAAACAGGCTGATTAGGTTTGTCCTAGTTCTTCCTATACCAACAATAATTGCTGAACCACCATTTTCAGTCATTAAGATGTATAATCAAGGCAAAATTTCAGAACAAGATGAAATATAATTTATTGAATGATTGCTCAACTATTTGCATTGAAGATTAAATTCCTAGAAAGTTCAACGTTAAATCAATCATATATGAGTTTAGCTCTCTATAAAAAAAAGAATATATAATATTTTGAGCTAATTAAAAAAAATATTAAAAATCTGTTTGTTAATTATAGCTCTAACAATAAATAAATAAATTAGTTAAAAGTAAATTTTTTTATTTTCTGAGATTTAATAATATAAAATAAGCACTTTTTTTCTTTAAATTACAAGTCTATTATGTTTTATTCAGGAAGAGTGGCCCTTGACTATGCTATTCAGGAAGAGAATGATAAGGGTGCAAATCTGAGACCCGCGGAAATTATTAAGGCAAATGTAGAATAATTTGCTTTTAAATATCACACAACTTTCGAAGTCTTTGCAAGAAATCAAATTTTATCAAACTAGGGTCTTTCCTTGTTAAGTTGATGGTGAGACTATAGTCCATATTTTCAGGCTAATCCAACCGATAGAAAAAGGTAATTTGTTGTTTTAAAGCTCAATTATATCAGTATGATTTCGTTATTCTCATATTTGTTTGCTATTTGTCTTCTATATATTCAAACTTACATACTGTACACAACGATATCATGAAAAAACCATTATCCAAGCAGGGTTACCACCTTGTTAGTTCAAAGGCATGTGGTTTTTACTTATCAGAAACTTGTCACATGGGCTTCAAGGTCGATAATTTGGATAATTGACTAGTAACAATGAGAAGTTAACAAAAACGGGAGGCTGAAAATAATGACAATGTTGTGTTTAGTGATAATTTTCTGCTAACTTTGTAAGAACTAGGGCACTGCACCATGACTTGAAATTTCATCGTTTTTATGTGAAGTATGAAAGTGCCTATGCATGCCTTATGTTGTGTTCTAGTCTGGGTTCTTATTATCTACAGGCTTCCGAAGACTTTTGCAATTGCAAAAGTATGCCTGATTGCCTAATCATCATCATGGCTTTGAAATTTTATTTAATATGCCAGTGGGTTTGAGCTTTGGGATTAGGCCCATTTTAAGTAAATGATTGATTTAGGTTGCCATTTCTTAGTCCAACATGGTGGCTTGGACGATATGGGCTCCTTTGTGCCATGGGGTTCATTTAATTCCGGAGTGTGCAGAATGATAATTCAACATTAGTGTGTTTTGATAATAGTGATACCATTATTTGAACTGTTGTAGTGTGATGAAAGCAATTGAGACAATAGGAATGAGCTGCTACTGCCTTCTTTCTCACCACCTGCCTTTTCAACTTCATTGAAAACATTTTTACTGCTTATGCTTTATTGAACAATCCCAAGTGTCATTAGCGTCAACTGATCCATCCATTCTATTCATTGTGTTCACCATAATTGAGAACTTAATTATCTTTCTTAACCTTATAGATTCTGCTTATGCTGTATAGGCAATCAGGCATGAATGTTGTTGTTAGTTTTAGCCAACTGAGATGTGCCATAATGTGAGTCTACTGATGATAAGTGTTGGTAAAATTAAAAATTATCATCAACTGGCCTGTTATTTTGTTGTGTAAATTTGATATGATGCTTAGAAGGCTCTCAGCAGGAATGGGATACAAATAATGGGGTACTAAAAAGTGTGAAGCCAGCAGATCCGATGAAAGATTTGACAATCAGGAATTTATGTCCTCAGTCCTTACCGCCACCACCTTCTTCTACAGGCTCAGAGCTGAACAGTGAACACATAAGAACTTCTTGTCCGAACAATCTCCAAAATGATTTAGAAGGCGCAGCACCTGGCAGTCAAGAAGTGCATTTCTTCCCCATCTAAGGTATAATGTTCAAGTTCATTGACGAGATGTTGGCTTTTAGGTTAATATATTTGCTCATCCAGATGGCCTTTTATTAACTTGTTACAATGAGAAGCATGACTGCTTTTGGCAATTCAAGTATAGCATTGAGTCTTCGTCAATCTCATCCTCATAGTAGAAATATTTCTTGACTAGTTTGGCAACCCACCTCATCATCATAGTAGAAATTTATCTTGAACCTGCTGCCGATGAGACACCACTAGAGCCAGTTGGTGCTGCAAAAGCAATTTCAACAGGCATTCATCAGCAACAACCAAATTATTATGGCTTAGACCGTCGCTCCACCACTAGTTATTATTTCTTTGTGGATAGTCGTCTTATTTTTCAGCGTATTAAGAAGGAAACTGTCACTACTTGCTCAAGCATATAAGCTAAATATCGTGCTCCCGCTGATGTACATCAGAGTTACTATGGCTTAGATGGTTGCTCTTAAATATAGGCATCACTCATTCTGCTGCAACCAAACTTCATTTTGACAATCATTGTGCTATTCAAATTGCTCACAATGATTTTCCTTTCATAGAATAGATTTATATGTATAAATAGCATTAATTTTTTCAGAAATACAGTTCCCCAATTCATAATTTAATCTGAGATTTTTTCTGAAATAAAAATTGTGATACTACTGTTGAAATAGATTGTATTAAATACTCCTTAAGAGTCAAAGGAGAGCATGTCTCTAGAATTTTCAACCTTTTTATAATTCATTTTAACCAAAGAATCCAGGTGTTACATTTAAAGTGTCTTTTTTAATGTGTAGAATGGAGGTCCCTTGATGGAACTTGCCCTTTATTAATTCATCAAAAAGATCACTTGCAAGTTCTACTTGTCTCAAATCAAATGGTTCAACAGCTAATTCCAGAATATTCAAAAGCACCCCAATAACCAAAAGATATCATATGGCTATTTAACTTGTGCATTTCATAAATTTAATTGCTTTATTTATTTAGTACAAAAACCTTCAAATCTATAGTTAGCTTGTGCATATATAGCTATAATCATAAAAAATAAATCCTTGAAAAAAAAAAGAGAGATATCAGAAAGATGGTGTGAATATATATGATAAATGTTTTTGGCATGTGGGTGATGGCCATGCATATACATAATATTTTTTTTGTTTTATATAATATTATATATTATAGTTTGAAAGCGAAAGCATGCTTTGAATTATAATAATTAATTATTGATATTTATTTTTCTTAATGGTGGAGAATGGAGAAAGCTTGGCATGAAAGAAATTGAACTTTTCTCAAAGCCTCCTTTTGTGCCATCTTTCCCCCATGTTTCAAGCAAGCTTCCAAGCGCATGGTTTCATGAGAGCAATATCTGGCAATGCAAAGAGCACCTTGTTTTTCTTTCAACTATAAAGGACATTGAATTGGACATCTCTCTACTCTCTCTCTCTCTCTCTCTCTTCTTTTTTTTTAATTAAATCTATTTGTGAAAAAAATGTTATAAAGCTCAATGCAAAATTATAATATGCCACTAATATATAACTATCGTTTGAAAACTAAAATTTTACAATAATTTAATTCAGTTGATTCTTTTTCATTAATTTTTATATTTAAAGACTTGATACAAAATTAATTTTTTAATTAAAAAAATAGAAACCGTGTAAAAAATAAAAGCATCATTATTTGTAATAAAAGAATTTAAATAATTTAAATAATTTTTCACAAAATCATCTTGATTTTTATTTTTTAAAATAATTTAAAAAAATTAAAAAATTTCATTTCAAATAGAAAAATTAACCAAAAAAAAAAATGAATTAAATTCTTATAAAACTTTAATTTTCATATAGGGATAATAGATTGTTTAAACTGAACTAAATTCTTTTTGTATAAATAATTTTGTTCATACGAAGTCATATAAACTTTGAACTACAAATTAAATTAGAATTAGCCTTTTTTTTTTCTCTGATATCACCATTACATTGATATTTGATTATCTATAAAAAGATTCAAAGTTGGAGACTTTATTACTTTATGAGAAATTAAAAAAATAAAAACAATTTAAATATTTTTCCTTTTAAACAGCATTGAATGGTTCCAAAAAGGATTCCCCATGGTGAGAGGATTACAAGACTAGCTAGCCCATGGCTAGGGCAGATTTTTCTTTTTAATTTTCCTCAATTCAGTTTTAAAAACATAATATAGTTTATTTTAATAATTTGGCCCAAATAATATCAGGCTTGAAAATTGTGTATATGTGTCACTTCTCCAAGGACTAAGCATATCAATCACCAACAATTGCATCCCACGTGCCTAAAAAATCTAAGGACTTGGGCTCCTTTTTTTTTTATTTTTCTAAATATATTTCGAAAATTTTCCTGAAAAATAAAGTTCCGGAATTAATTAACCGGTTAATTGCACTAATTATTTTTGAATTTAGGGAATAATTTTAATTTTATTTTTAAATTTTAATTTATTATAATAAAATTTTTTAATTTTAATTTATTTTTATAAAAATCACCATAATCTTCTCTTTTAAAAGTGGAATCAACATTTTATCCTTTTATTTCTTTTATCTTTTTTTCTCTCATCTTTATAATTAAATTAATTGATAATTAGGTATTAATAAAATTATTTTATTTATTAAATTATAAATTTAATAATTATAAATATTTTTATTTAACAAAATTATTAATTATATTTATCTAGTAGGTAAAATATTTTTAATATAATAATAGTAATAATAATATCCAGAAGCTTCTTCAAAAAACGCAAATCGCCCATTGAGTTCCCCCATCCCATTTGGCATTAGTAGTCCGTTTCGCTTCTGTTCGTTTTCTTTCAACCAAGATCAACAAGCACCGGTGATGGCAGCAACCTCAGCATCCTCAAGCAGCTCCAGCAACTCTTGAAATGTCGACGTTGATGGATAAATTGAGCGGTCAACGATGGGTCTATTTCCGACCATCTTTTTAATGCCTCTAAGTTTCATTTAATTCCTCACAATCTAGGGAAACTTTCCAAACTGACGGGAAAGGGAGAAATAGGTTTTTCGACGAAGGGGGATTCACACTCATTTCTTGTTAATCCATGACACACTTCTTGGTCGAAGGTTCTACAAGTTGATTTCTGCCTTCTCCTATCTATTTCTTTCATATTTTGAGCTTTGGATTATTTATAGGTTGTATTATTGTAATTTATTTCAATTTATAGACAATTTTGATATTGCAAATGGAGAATTATGGGCATACTGATTTGGACCTTCAGATTTTGGGGATAATTTATTTAAAAATGTCAATTTGTATGACAGTTGTGTTGTGAATTAGGATATTGGTCTATGTTGAGTTGAAATTGACAAAGCTAGTGAGAAGAGAAGGGTAAGAGGGTAATTTCATTATTTTTTATTTGTAAACCTGCTATTATAGGTTACAAGGATTGTTATGGAAAAAAAATTAAAGTTTAGTTATTTTATTATAACAAATTAAAATTTATGGCTAAATATGACAAGTTGGTATTTTTCTCCATAAATCGCTTAATTTAAAGTTTTAAATTTATAAGTGGAGTTACAAAAATAGTTTTATTTTAATATATATATATATATATATATATATAATTTAATAAAATTATAATTTTTTAATTAATTAGAGTCTATTTGGACGATAATGGATGAAGAGTAAATAAAGATAAGGAGATGTGCGTTATGTGTCATGAATTAATGGAGAATAAAAGTAAGCCTTACTCCTTAAATATTAATTTTTGTTACGCCACAAATTTCAAATTGTGATGTGAGGAGTAGTAAAAAATAAGAGATAAAAGTTATGATTATTTTTATTTTTGCACCCATGAGGTTTTACTTTTTCTTTACTTTTCTCGGAAAATAAAAAATACACATTATTTCTCTTTATCTCTCTATTAATTTACCTATTTCAAATTTATTTTATTGTAACCCTCTCACTCTTCCCTTTTCTTATCCGTTCTTAATTTTTCATTACTCACCTTTTTCTCATCAAAATTCAAACATACCATTAAAATCATGAATTTATATAAACTCATAAATATAGAGAGATTTATTTAGGCATAAATTTTTATTTTATTTTTTTATAAAATAGTGCTATTTGAAATTCACTTTAAAAAATTATATTAATAGGTAAATTGTTATTTAAAATTCACAATTATTAACAATTTTTATTAAAATTAAATTTGAATCTCTTATTTCAAAATTTGACACCTAAACATATATAGCATTATATTTTTAACATTAAGTGAATGTCTATTTAATTTAAAGTGTGAGCAACTAAACAAATACACATCTACTTTATCTTGAATTGAAATATTTAATTAATAAGGCAAAACGATAATAATATTACATCTCTGATAAGCTTTACCCTGGTGGTAAATTTGTAATATCCTCATATTGGAGCTACAACCTCCACAGTACAATTGGAGAAGTGAATTTTCACTCAACAGTGACGATTTCTTTTTTTTTTTTTCCTAAAACCTTCAAAGTCGACAAAGTTAGATTGATCGAATTGTAAATTAATTACAAATAGTAACTTTTCGGAAAGTTTTTAATTCTTTAGACTCATGGATTATGGCACGTATTTGACTTGCCAACCACTTTCAAAAATAAAATGACAATAATTATATAAAAAAAATTCCCAATTAATCATGATATTTATTCAGAAATTGGAATATTTATTTAAATCAAAATAATTAATTTTATATATTAATTATTTTCAAATTAATTATTAATTAAATTAGTATTTAGTAAAATTATTTTAATTAATTTTATATTATTAATTTAATTAATTAAAGGCTTGAGATAATTTAATGAATAAATATTGACAGTTAAGAAAATAAATATTAAAGAAAGTTAGCAGATATAGGTGACTAGTTAAGAAATACTAATTGTGCAAAGTTATAGGAGTCAAGTTACATAATGGACTTCCACCTTTTGTTTCACGAATTAAATTATGGGCCAGACCGACACTAAGACTTGGGTCAGTATAATGCTTTCAAAGTTCGTAATAAGCCTAACTATTTGCTAACTTAACCTTTAAGCCCATATTTTGAGCCTATTTTCAAGAAACTAACCGGACAGAGTTCGACTATAATTGGACTATCAAATGAAGAGTTTTTAGCTCATCCGACTTGTGATCACAATATATATATATATACATATGGGGAGCTCAGCTCACCCTTACAATCCTCAGTCAATCAATTTAATCAAATTGGAGCTCAACTCCCTCATCCAAAATAAACATATGTCCCATACATTCACACATGCATAATTAATAAGTTTACAACTTCAAACTAAATAATTTTTTACAGTCCCAAATCAAATAAAATACTCCTAGAACATGCAGAGTTTTAGATTTCAATTTAATAACATAAATATTGGTACTGCAACTATAGACTTGCGAAGAAGAAAGCAAGTTAATCACAAGGAAAAAACCTCCTGTAACTTGAAAAAAAAAATAGAGTGAGTGTTCGACTCATAGAATATGATATTGATTTTAAGTACAATTTCTATAACTATCTAACACTAATACATTCCTGTAACACCCCCGTTGCATAGCCTGGTATATTTCACTGTTCCGGTGACCGGTGTCGGTCCGGATAATTAATGGGACTAGGGTCACACTTAAGACAATTTGAGAAGCCATAAACACAAACAATTAGTAATGTTTAATTAGTTAACTATAAATAAGAAAAACAGAACATAAGAGGTTAAACGAGCCGAGAGTCACAGCGATGAGTGACCTCCTCGGGAACGACTGCGAAGTCATTTTAAACTCAAATTTCGAACCGTAAAAAGTGACGCTGCGGTCCTTAGGAACCTTATAAACACGGTGGAAAAGAGAAAATCACGAAAAAGAACTGTTAAGCCAGTCAAATAATTAGGTCAGGGAGCCGGAAGAAATATTAGATTATTTGCAAACCGGGATGAACCGGCGAGGGGCGATTTGGTCAATTAACCCCGAGAGCTGACTCATGACCTAACTGTCAAATAAAATCGGAGAAAAGAAAATTTTGGAATCGAGAATTAAATTAAAGAACTAATAGAAAAAAATAAATAGAAAAAAAAAGAGAAAGAAGTTAGAAAAGTCAAAGGTGATGACATCATGAATGATGTCATAAAAGAATTAATTAAATATTTATTAAATTTGATTTTTATGGTCTTCCAAAGCAAAATAAATAAAAGGAAATAAAAGGAAAAAAATTAGAAAAGTCTCATTTTCTTCTTCCTTGTGCCGCCCCATCCTCTCTCATTTTCCTCCATGAAAAGCCACCATTAAAGCTTGCATACAAGCTTTAATTTTCCACTCAATTCTCATAACTCCCCTAAAAATTCTACTAAAGCTTGTTATTACTACTTAAGAAGGAGATTACAAGAAGAAAGAAGAGCAAAAGTCAGGGTTTTGAAGATTTAAGAAAGGTTAGTGTGTTAACTTGTTATTTTACTTCTTTAAATGCATATGCAAATGTTGACATGAGCTTAGAATTTATGAAATGAAATAAAAACATGGGAGAAGGACCAAACTGAATTTCGGCCAGCATTGTGGAGAGTGTGATTTGCATGGCTTGATTGACTTGGATAGGAATATGAACCTTAGTGAGTTAAGTGATGATAGTTAAAGGCATTGAAATGGTTAAATGCAAGAGTTAGTGAGTTAGGGTTTGAATGTTAGGGTTTATAAACCAAAATTTGGAGAAATGAATAAATGGCATGTTTGACCTATTGTGAAATGAAATAATGGTCAATTATGACCAAATAAGTTGTGTGGGAATTGTTGGAATGAAAACCAAATTCGTAGGTCCAATGGTCATGCTGCTGGCAGCATGACCAAACCCACTTTGAAGGACCAAAACTCAAATTTTACAAGTCTAATTGATATGCCACCAATTGGGGATGAAAATAGACATAAAATAGCACAATTTTCATTAAGGAACCATGGCCAAAAACTGACTAAAACTTGGTGAAACAATTGACCAAAGTGAAATGAGAGCAAGCTGCCATCAAGATTAAATCGACCAAATGAACAGTAACTGTTCATTTGGTCATAACTCGAGTTAGACAGGTCAAATTGACCTGAAATTTGGCCAGGGGTTAGAGGAGATATAGATCTAAAACTTTCATGAAGAACATCACCCCAAATTATGCCATTAACCCATTCAAATTATTGAGCAAAGTTGAGTTACCAAACCTGCAACTCTGCAGATTTTCATGTGAGCAGTAATGTTTGGATGGCTATAACTCTCTCTAGGAAACTCGGATTTAGGCGATTCTTGAACCGATGGAAACCTAAGACATAGTAGAACATTTCATATGAAGAAAGTTAGACCAAATTATGAACTTAACTTGATCAAATTACTGACCAAAGTTGGATCAAAATCTGCGTAACCCAAGATACCGGTATGAGCGATTGCGTGAGCAGAAACTTATTTTGGCCATAACTTGAGCTAAAAAACTCCGATTGAGGTGATCTAAAATGAGAATACACTTAAGACAATAAGGAACATTTTCTATGAAGGAAGTTTTGTCAAATTCCAACAGTAAATCGACCAATGGAACAGTGCAACTTCGGAGCGCCAAAACCGAAAATTGACAATTTTGCCAAAATAACCTACGCTTTGAAAAAATGACCAAAACCAACAAGTTTGGTGACCAAAATATGGTATGTGGGTGAAGTTGGAGTTCCCATACCTATTAATCCTTAAAAAGTCAACAATATGACTTGAATAGTGTAGTGAATAGTAACCCGAAACACAAAAACTTTGAGAACGTCGAATTTAACGCAATAGAGCTAGTTAAAGTGAAGTTAAATTTATTTTTAGACTTATGTTAAGTTATGGTGCTGAAACACTATGAAATTGTGTGTTTCAGCTGAAAAAGACTTGGAAGCTCGGAGAGACTGAGTCAAGGCCTAGAGGCGACTCTAGTCAGGTTTGTGCACAATAAATTTATGTAATTGTTTTCCAATTGAAAATTTGAGTTGCTATACTTTATGAAATCGCTGTGTTATTTATGAATTGTGTTGCCACTTTGTGAATACAAAAATGACTTTGAAAATTGTTTGGGATCTCTCATAAATTATTGAAAATAATTGTTTTAAATTGATTTTGGATTCACACTTAGCATGACAGTATCACATTTCCTCCTTCATTTATGGGGTTGAGATCATTTATTTTCCTCCCTCTCTGGTTTGCCAGTTGAGGTTGTAGATCGGATGAGTACTCATTAGCTAGCTAGCCACCTCCCTCATTGATTTCGATTAATAGGGTTGTAGATTGCTTTGTCGTGGTGTACAACACGGCATTGATCGGAAATTTTGTGTCATGGCTTAAGCTGTGTATGATTTTGGCAACACTGTGTTTATGAAATTGTTTGACTAAACTGTGTTTAATATATTATTTGACAAAATGAGTTGTTATGAACTTTGATATTTGTGAAATGTGATTGTGAAGTATTCAAATTATGTTTCATCAATAAATGATTTATGTATCGTATTTTAAATTTTTATTGTGCACCACTAAGTATGTTTATACTCAGCAATAGTTTAATTTACTGTCGCAGATAAGAGCAAAGAGAAAGCAGCAGAGTGAGCTGCGGGATTGACAAGAACTTCTTGATCCCTTTTGTACGGGTATTGTTTTATACCCTTATGGTTATTTTGATGTAAATACTGGAATGTCATAAGTATCAATGTAAATTGAGCAGTTGTAAATAAATTTTAATAATATTATTTTGGGTTTGCTTCTGTAAATTTAATATTTGTAAATATGAATTTTCTGCTTTATGCCTTGTTAATGAAATATTAAAAATTTTGTGATGACCAAATTTGATTAAATTGTGGAAATTGCCTTGAAATGATTTGAATTGGGTTGATTTGAGTTTTATTGGAGATTGGGAGTTGTGAAATATTTTGGAAGTACTTTTTACAGGTCTTTAAAGAGCTGGTTTCTCAAAATACAGAGGGAACTCTGTTAAAATTTTTATAAAATTTGCGGCAAAATTTAAATGGATAAAAATTTTTACTAGTCCTTAAGCTTTGAATAAATGGTTTTTAATTCTCACTAAAATGCTCACCGCTTCCAAAATGTAAGAAAATTGTTTTAAAATCCCTTGTAGGGTACTTAATGAGTTATCGGTAGGTGAAGTTCGGTAGTTCATTAAGTATTCTACGGGATCATGTTATACCTTACGGAGGGGTAAGGTGTGACATGTTTTAGTGGTATCAGAGCATGGTTTTTCAATAAATTTTGACTATGTGTATGAACATTTTATTGATAAGTACAACTGGTCAAGTGTCTTTAATTGATACATATGACATATTTATATCATGAATATGCACTAACGGAGGTCAACCTCCTTGTGTTTGATCTCAGGAAGTAGAAAATTTGGGAAAACGGAATGGAATGAGGAGATCATTCCGAAGAACAATTTGTTGAGGCTGAGGTTCAAAGGGAAGCCCCAGCACTCCAGAACGTGAGTGGGTCACCACTCCGGCTCTGCTCCAAAGACCGATTCCTGCTCAATTTGTACAGCAGATGGCTGCGTTCTTCCAGCAAATGGCGGGTAATGTGCCACCCCAAGTTCAAATGCCAGTACCTGTAGCACAACCACAGCCCTCAGCTCGGCAATATGAAAAACTAATGAAATTTGGGGCCACTGAGTTTAAAGGCACTGTGGATCCACTGGAGGCAGAACAGTGGTTGGAAAGAATGGAACGAGTTTCGTGAAGTTCAGATTCTGAGAGGAATTGAAGTTTGAGTATTATGTTTCCTTGTTGCAAGGGGATGCGTTTGAATGGTGGAAGACCATCCTCCACAGCCTGGTTGAGCCACCTGTGCTAACATGGACAGACTTTTTGAGGGAGTTCCGACAGAAATGGGTTCCCGATGCATATGTGGATATGAAGTTGCAAGAATTTTTGAGTTTGAAACAAGGGAACCGAACTGTAGCAGAATATGAGAGAGATTTTTCGAGGCTAAGCCACTATTCTGGAAGCTTAGTCTCCACCCCCAGAGACAGATGCAAGAGGTTTGAGTTTGGGCTAAGGCAGAGTCTGAGAATGCAAGTTGTGGGTTTGGACATCGAATTTTCTGAATTGATCTCACAAGCCTTGGAATTAGAAAGGATAGAATCAGAAGGCGGTGAAGAAGGGTTCACAAGAGAAAGAGAAACTGAAAGACTCTTGAACAAGCATCCGAAGTGGTTCTGGGAAGAGGAAGCGATTTGGGGATCTAGCTTAGTAGAGGCAGAGGCGATTTTCTAGCCAAAGACCACCCGGTCAGTCACAGACCAGAGCACCCCGAGGAGCTCTATTGGTCAGCGGTGTGAAACGTGTGGTAGAACTCATGGTGGGGTTTGTTTCAAGGCTACTGGTGCATGCTTTAATTGTGGAGGAAGCGGACATTTCGCTAAGGATTGCACTAGTCCGTGCCGGTCTGGATGTTTTACCACATCTGAAGGATCAACCCAAGTCTCTGCACCCGCAGGGTCACGATCACCGCTAGAGGCGAGGCAGGTAGGGTCCCGTAACACCCCTGGAAGTCAGAGCACTGTTAACCAGCCAGTACCTAGTGGCGCACCAGTCAGAGTGTATACTATGCGTCAGAGGGAAGAGGCTGAAACATCAGATGTTGTAGCTGGTAATTTCTCCATCCTTGACCAAGATGTGCATGTGTTATTTGATCCTGGCTCCATACATTCGTATGTTAGTGCTAGTGTGATGTGTTCTACTGCTATTCAGTGTGTACCAATGGACTATGATGTGCTAGTAACTAGTCCATTAGGCCAGGAGGTCCGAGTAAATAGGCTATATAGAGATTGTCCTTTGGTGATCCAAGGACACACTTTTCTGTCTGATTTAATTGAAATGCCCTTCAGAGATTATGACATTATCTTGTGTATGGATTAGTTAGCCAGGCATCACGCCATGATTGACTGTAGACTGAAGACAGTCACTTTTGGTCTCCCTCAGTATGGTGATGTAGTAATACATGGGGAGAGGCAGTTATTGCCTTCAAACATCATTTCAGCTGCACTGGCCTGAAAAATTATTAGAAAAGGGTGTGAGGCGTACTTGGCACATGTGATAGACACCCAAATGGGGAGTCCAACATTGGAGGACATTCCTACTGTATGTGACTTTCCGGATGTATTTCCTGAAGAATTGCCAGGATTACCTCCAGAAAGAGAAGTGCAGTTTGAAATTGATGGTATGCCTGGTGTGGACCCAATCTCCATAACACCATACAGAATGGCACCTGCAGAGTTGAAAGAGTTGAAAGTGCAGTTGCAAGAACTGCTTGACAAGGGCTTTATCCGCCCTAGTGTGTCACCTTGAGGAGCGCCAGTGTTGTTTGTAAAGAAGAAAGATGGCACTCTTCGTTTGTGTATTGATTATCGGCAATTGAATAAGGTGACAATAAAGAATAGATATCCATTGCCCCGCATTGATGACTTGTTTGATCAGTTGAGGGGTGCAGCTGTGTTCTCCAAAATTGACCTGAGATCAGGTTATTATCAGTTGAAAGTACAAGAGCAGAGTATTTCTAAAACTGCCTTCAGAACCCGCTATGGCCATTATGAGTTTTTGGTTATGCCATTCGGGTTAACTAATGCTCCGGCTGCTTTTATGGATCTGATGAACACTATCTTCAGACCATACCTCGACCAGTTTGTTGTGGTATTCATAGATGATATATTGGTCTATTCGAGGGATGCAGAAGAGCATGATAGACATCTGCGGATTGTACTGCAGACTTTGAGAGAGAAACAGCTATATGCCAAATTGTCGAAGTGTGAATTTTGGCTGAAGGAAATATCTTTCTTGGGGCATGTAGTATCAGAAGAGGGCATTAAGGTAGATCCAAGTAAGATTGAAGCTATCCTTATTGGAAGCCACCCAGAAATGTCACAGAGATTCGCAGTTTTCTGGGTTTAGCTGGATACTACCGTAGATTTGTGAAGGGATTCTCCATGTTGGCATCTCCATTGACCAAGCTGCTTAGAAAAGATGTAAAATTCCAGTGGACGGATAAATGCCAACAGAGTTTTGATGAATTGAAAAGATGTTTGACAGAGGCTCCAGTCCTGACTTTACCCACACAGGGTAAAGAATATACAGTTTACAGCGATGCTTCTCACAATGGGTTAGGTTATGTATTGATGCAAGATCGAAATGTCATTGCCTATGCATCACGCCAGCTAAAACCGCATGAGAGGAATTATCCGACACAGGATTTGGAGCTTGCAGCCATTGCGTTTGCTCTTAAGATCTGGATACATTATTTGTATGGGGAGAAATGTTACATCTACACAGATCATAAGAGTTTGAAGTATTTGGGCACCCAGAAAGAGTTGAATTTGAGATAAAGGAGATGGTTAGAGTTGATAAAAGACTATGATTGTCTGATAGACTATCAGCCAAGGAAAGCTAATATTGTGGCTGACGCCCTAAGTCGCAAGACTATGGCAAGTCTACAAGTTACTCCTTTGTCTTTGATACATGAGTTGAGATCATTACATGCCAGTTTAGAGATTAATGATGATGGGCAAAGCAGCTTGCATGGCATGTACAGTGTTGATTGATCGGATCGTAATGGTGCTCGTAATGATGAAAGGTATCAGAAGCTTTTGGAAGAAGTCCGGCAGGGCAAGAAACCAGAGTTCTCAATCAGAGATGATGGTTTACTGCTACACCAAGGCATAATGTGTGTTCCTAATGATGTTGATTTGAGGCAGATCATTTTGAAGGAAGCACATGAGTCTCCTTTTGCCATGCACCCTGGTGGTACAAAAATGTATAGAGGGCTAAAGGAGCATTACTGGTGGATGGGTATGAAGAGAGATGTGGCAGAGTTTGTGTCCAAATGCCTAACATGTCAGCAAGTAAAGGCAGAGCATCAAGTACCCACTGGGTTGTTACATCCACTACCAGTGCCGGAATGGAAATGGGAAAGAATAACAATAGATTTTGTAATGGGACTTCCGCGGACATAGAAGAGTCATGATGCAGTATGGGTCATTGTCGACAGATTGACTAAGTCTGCTCATTTTTTGCCAGTCCGGATGGACTACAGTTTGGACAGATTGGCCAGGTTGTACATTGATAAGATTGTGAGACTGCATGGAGTGCCAGTATCCATTGTATCAGACAGAGATCCTAGGTTCACTTCTAGATTCTGGGGTAGTCTTCAGAGAGCCCTAGGAACTAGATTGAACTTTAGTACTGCATTCCACCCACAGACAGATGGCCAGTCTGAGAGAGTAATTCAGATTTTGGAGGACATGCTACGGACTTGTGTGATTGAGTTTGAGGGTAGTTGGGATACACACTTGCCTTTGATTGAGTTTGCTTACAACAACAGCTACCAATCAAGCATTGGGATGCCTCCATATGAAGCTTTGTATGGCAGGAAATGTAGAACCCCGTTGTGTTGGGATGACGTGGGTGAAATAAAAATAATTGGACCCAAAATTGTTCAACAGACTGAAGAGAAAATCAGGGTAATCAGAGACCGACTTAAAACTGCATCAGATCGTCAAAAGTCCTATGTTGATTTGAAAAGAAGGGATATTGAGTATGCAGTGGGTGAGAAAGTTTTCCTTAAGGTTTCTCCTTGGAAGAGGATTATGAGATTCGACAGAAAGGGGAAACTAAGTCCTCGTTTTATCGGGCCATATGAGGTTCTGGAAAGAGTAGGTCCTTTGGCATATCGGTTGGCACTACCTCCAGAGTTGGAAAAGATACATAATGTCTTCCATGTGTCTATGTTGAGGAGGTACCGATCAGACCCATATCATGTACTACCAGTAGAAGAAATAGAAGTGAATCCAGACCTCACATATAAAGAAGAACCCATAAAGATTCTGGCTTATGAGGTGAAGTAGCTATGGAATAAGCAAATACCATTGGTGAAAGTGCTGTGGAACCATCATTCAGGCCAAGAGGCTACTTGGGAACGAGAAGAGGACATGAGGAGACAACACCACAAATGCTCGTAGATTGATACTGTGCAAAAATTTCGAGACGAAATTTATTTAAGGGGGGGAGAATTGTAACACCCCCGTTGCATAGCCTGGTATATTTCACTGTTCCGGTGACCGGTGTCGGTCCGGACAATTAATGGGACTAGGGTCACACTTAAGACAATTTGAGAAGCCATAAACACAAATAATTAGTAATGTTTAATTAGTTAACTATAAATAAGAAAAACAGAACATAAGAGGTTAAACGAGCCGAGAGTCACAGCGATGAGTGACCTCCTCGGGAACGACTGCGAAGTCGTTTTAAACTCAAATTTCGAACCGTAAAAAGTGACGCTGCTATCCTTAGGACCCTTATAAACATGGTGGAAAAGAGAAAATCACGAAAAAGAACTGTTAAGCCAATCAAATAATTAGGTCAGGGAGCCGAAAGAAATATTGGATTATTTGCAAACCGGGATGAATCGGCGAGGGGCGATTTGGTCAATTGACCCCGAGTGACTCGACCTAATCACAAATAAAATCGGAGAAAAGAAAATTTCGGAATCAAGAATTAAATTAAAGAACTAATAGAAAAAAAATAAATAGAAAAAAAAAAGAGAAAGAAGTTAGAAAAGTCAAAGGTGATGACATCATGAATGATGTCATAAAAGAATTAATTAAATATTTATTAAATTTGATTTTTATGGTCTTCCAAAGCAAAATAAATAAAAGGAAATAAAAGGAAAAAAATTAGAAAAGTCTCATTTTCTTCTTCCTTGTGCCACCCCATCCTCTCTCATTTTCCTCCATGAAAAGCCACCATTAAAGCTTGCATACAAGCTTTAATTTTTCCACTCAATTCTCATAACTCCCCTAAAAATTCTACTAAAGCTTGTTATTACTACTTAAGAAGGAGATTACAAGAAGAAAGAAGAGCAAAAGTTAGGGTTTTGGAGATTTAAGAAAGGTTAGTGTGTTAACTTGTTATTTTACTTCTTTAAATGCATATGCAAATGTTGACATGAGCTTAGAATTTATGAAATGAAATAAAAACATGGGAGAAGGACCAAACTGAATTTCGGCCAGCATTGTGGAGAGTGTGATTTGCATGGCTTGATTGACTTGGATAGGAATATGAACCTTAGAGAGTTAAGTGATGATAGTTAAAGGCATTGAAATGGTTAAATGCAAGAGTTAGTGAGTTAGGGTTTGAATGTTAGGGTTTATGAACCAAAATTTGGAGAAATGCATAAATGGCATGTTTGACCTATTGTGAAATGAAATAATGGTCAATTATGACCAAATAAGTTGTGTGGGAATTGTTGGAATGAAAACCAAATTCGTAGGTCCAATCAGCATGACCAAACCCACTTTGAAAGACCAAAACTCAAATTTTACAAGTCTAATTGATATGCCACCAATTGGGGATGAAAATAGACATAAAATAGCACAATTTTCATTAAGGAACCATGGCCAAAAATTGACTAAAACTTAGTGAAACAATTGACCAAAATGAAATGAGAGCAGTGCCATCAAGATTAAATCGACCAAATGAACAAGAATCGTTCATTTGGTCATAACTCGAGTTAGACAGGTCAAATTGACCTGAAATTTGGCTAGGGGTTAGAGGAGATATAGATCTAAAACTTTCATGTAGAACATCACCCGAAATTATGCCATTAACCCATTCAAATTATTGAGCAAAGTTGAGTTACCAAACCTGCAACTCTGCAGATTTTCATGTGAGCAGTAATGTTTGGATGGCTATAACTCTCTCTAGGAAACTCGGATTTAGGCGATTCTTGAACCGATGGAAACCTAAGACATAGTAGAACATTTCATATGAAGAAAGTTAGACCAAATTATGAACTTAACTTGATCAAATTACTGACCAAAGTTGGATCAAAATCTGCCAGAACCCAAGATACCAGTATGAACAGTGCACGTGAACAGTAAACTTATTTTGGCCATAACTTGAGCTACAAAACTCCGATTGAGGTGATCTAAAATGAGAATACACTTAAGACAATAAGGAACATTTTCTATGAAGGAAGTTTTGTCAAATTCCAACAGTAAATCGACCAATGGAACAGTGTAACTTCGGAGCGCCAAAACCGAAAATTGGCAATTTTGCCAAAATAACCTACGCTTGGAAAAAATGACCAAAACCAACAAGTTTGGTGACCAAAATATGGTATGTGGGTGAAGTTGGAGTTTCCATACCTATTAATCCCTAAAAAGTCAACAATTTGACTTGAATAGTGTAGTGAATAGTAACCCGAAACACAAAAACTTTGAGAACGTCGAATTTAACGCAATAGAGCTAGTTAAAGTGAAGTTAAATTTATTTTTGGACTTATGTTAAGTTATGGTACTAAAACACTATGAAATTGTGTGTTTCAGCTGAAAAAGACTTGGAAGCTCGGAGAGACTGAGCCAAGGCCTAGAGGCGACTCTAGTCAAGTTTGTGCATAATAAATTTATGTAATTGTTTTCCAATTGAAAATTTGAGTTGCTATACTTTATGAAATCGCTGTGTTATTTATGAATTGTGTTGCCACTTTGTGAATACAAAAATGACTTTGAAAATTGTTTGGGATCTCTCATAAATTATTGAAAATAATTGTTTTAAATTGATTTTGGATTCACACTTAGCATGACAGTATCACATTTCCTCCTTCATTTATGGGGTTGAGATCGTTTATTTTCCTCCCTCTCTGGTTTGCCAGTTGAAGTTGTAGATCGGATGAGTACTAATTAGCTAGCTAGCCACCTCCCTCATTGATTTCGATTAATGGGGTTGTAGATTGCTTTGTCGTGGTGTACAACACGGCATTGATCGGAAATTTTGTGTCATGGCTTAAGCTGTGTATGATTTTGGCAACACTGTGTTTATGAAATTGTTTGACTAAACTGTGTTTAATATATTATTTGACAAAATGAGTTGTTATGAGCTTTGGTATTTGTGAAATGTGATTGTGAAGTATTCAAATTATGTTTCATCAATAAATGATTTATGTATCGCATTTTAAATTTTTATTGTGCACCACTGAGTATTTTATACTCAGCGATAGTTTAATTCTTATCGCAGATAAGAGCAAGGAAAGCGAGAAGAGTGAGTCATGGATTGACAAGAACTTCTTGATCCCTTTGTACGGGTATTGTTTTATACCCTTATGGTTATTTTGATGTAAATCAGAATGTCATAAGTATCAATGTAAATTGAGCAGTTGTAAATAAATTGTAATAATATTATTTTGGGTTTGCTTCTGTAAATTTAATATTTGTAAATATGAATTTTCTGCTTTATGCCTTGTTAATGAAATATTAAAAATTTTGTGATGACCAAATTTGATTAAATTGTGAAAATTGCCTTGAAGTGATTTGAATTGGGTTGATTTGAGTTTTATTGGAGATTGGGAGTTGTGAAATATTTTGGAAGTGCTTTTTACAGGTCTTTAAAGAACTGATTTCTCAAAATACAGAGGGAACTCTGTCAAAATTTTTATAAAATTTGTGGCAAAATTTAAATGGATAAATATTTTTACTAGTCCTTAAGCTTTGAATAAATAGTTTTTAATTCTCACTAAAATGCTCACCACTTCCAAAATGTAAGAAAATTGTTTTAAAATCCCTTGTAGGGTACTTAATGAGTTATCGGTAGGTGAAGTTCGGTAGTTCATTAAGTATTCTACGGGATCATGTTATGCCTTACGGAGGGGTAAGGTGTGACAATTCCTAAGTATGAAATGCAGCCCATATCAACGTATTCAACCAATTTCAGACAACAGTTATACAAATAATAATTTAGAGTACTCACGCACCCATATATCACATCAAATATATATATATATATATATATATATATATATATATATATATATATATATATATATATATAATAAGTTTACAACTTCAAACTAAATAATTTTTTACAGTCCCAAATCAAATAAAATACTCCTAGAACATGCAGAGTTTTAGATTTCAATTTAATAACATAAATATTGGTACTGCAACTATAGACTTACGAAGAAGAAAGCAAGTTAATCACAAGGAAAAAACCTCCTGTAACTTGAAAAAAAAAATAGAGTGAGCGTTCGACTCATATAATATGATATTGATTTTAAGTACAATTTCTATAACTATCTAACACTAATGCATTCCTAAGTATGAAATGCAGCCCATATCAACGTATTCAACCAATTTCAGACAACAGTTACACAAATAATAATTTATAGTACTCACGCACCCATATATCACATCAAATATATATATATATATATACACACATATATATATATGGGAGCTGATTCTCCTATACAGCTCTCTTAATTCAATATCTGCCAGCGAGATCAACTCAAAACCGTATTCACCCCGACTTACCACAAAAAGGATCGGGCCCTAAGTGAAACTAACTCAAGTCGATTGGTCCGTCCTACCCATATCCATTACCAGTACACCGCGCGCACGTCGACACATGCACACAGCTCTAAATTACCCAAAGGTGACACGCACATCAAAATCATCCAACAATAATGCAACACAAAGTGTGCCTATAATAGCCGAATATATATATTTATAAGTGATGCGTGACCATGCTTTGGATATCCGGCAATAATATTGAAATTATAATTAAAATCAATATCTATTCACTGTATTCCAAAAGTCATTGCGGCGGCTAGGCGGAGAAGGCTGATCCGGCTCATCTAAAAAATTATATCACAAATTTATTAATATTTACTTAAAACGAAATTTTAAAGAGTCAAAGGAGAGTCTAAGTTTTACAAAAAATCCTGCAGAGTTCCCCTTATAACTAGGACCTACCTAACCTGGGACTTACCTAACTTGTAAAGTGATTTAAATAACACTTCTAAAGGTCATAATTTCACATCCACAACTTAACGACAACATATGGCCCCTCATAGGCCATTCAAAACAGTCAATACTCATAAACTTGAAAAATTATGTTGTAGTCCCTAAAAATGATATTCTTTAAAAATCACTCAAACGAGCTCTAAAAATTTTAAAATATTTTCCCGTTGTCTTTAACAAAGTTATAAAACTATTGCAAAAGGAATTATAATTTTCGGACTACCCACGAATATTTTATAAATTTTTTTTTTAAAGTCCGACACTAGGTAAATAAGAGAATTTGAGATTCGGGTTTACCTATGCTAATTCTGATGCTTGGAACATGCTCGAGGCATTTGAAAATAGTGGGGAGGACTGCAATTTCGATCCGATCCTGAAATGGCTCTAGAAGCCTGTCTGCCTAGCTTGAAAATGCAGATCTGGGCACTAGTCAAATTTCGACAAAACGTAGATACCTACGTGAGGCCCACAACACTAGGAGTTAAAATAAAATATTTATGAAATTAAATAAGCTTATTTAAAGCTCAAAAAATCATTGCGAAGTCTATGGGACCCACTGAATTTTTCGTATCGAAAAATTTTAAAATTTATATTACCGCAAAATCCTCGTCAAGTGAGGTACGCTGGTACTCTCGGAATCTCCGTAGGGTTCTCAGTTTGGGAGAAATTTAGTCTAAAAATCTAAATGGGCTAAAATTTCCCGAGCTTAAATCGGACAAACTGCTAGATGAAATTTGTGTTCTTAGTGTCTATAGAAAGCTCTCGAGGTGTAGATAATGTTTGGAACAAGACCCAGTCCGATTGGTAGTCGGATCGATCGAATTTTGATCGGGAAGACCAAAAGTCACGCTGTGTATGGAGGCTTCTTTGGGTGCGTTTTTCAGCGTCTTGGGGCAGTCGGTGAGGGGGAGGTGCCCAGGTAGTACTCCGGCAAGCTGGGGAGGGTGGGGTGGTGGTTGGCTGATGCGGGGAGGAGAGAGGAGAGAGAAACGAGAGAGAAAGTGGACTGAGAGGGTGACGCGCGAGGGAAGAGAGAAAGAAAAAAAAGAGGACCGATCTGATTCTATTAGTCCGATCCGATTTGGTTCGATTCGGTTGATTCAATTCAAAATATCCAAAATTGAAATTTTACTCTGTCCAGAGACTTAAGACGATGCCTAAAAATTCTGAAAAAATTTTAAAAAACTAAAAAAAAAATTTAGAATCTAAATATATTTTTGGTTTTATCACATGGTCTTTAAATTAATTTTTAAAAATTGATGAAATTTATTGTCTCTAAAAAATAAACTCGATTTTAAAAAATCAGAAAATTTCAAATAAATTTTCAAAATATTTAATAAAATAAAATATTAATATTTATATATAAAATAATTATTTAAAAATTTAGAGTATTAGATTTGCAGAATGTAAGAAGATTTTTTAGACTCTTTAAGGTACTTGTAAAGATAATTATAAATATCAGAACCTCAAAAGTCCTCCACAACTCAATTAAACAATCAAAACAGATTTCAGTAGTTAATCTATCATTTATGTTATCAATATTTAATTTTCACATATTACATTTACTTTTCAAAATCTTTTATTTAATTTTCAAAAGTCGTGTACTTACTTTTACAATCATTCAGTTAATAAAGATTTTTTTTTTTAATTCTTAGCACTCTTTGCCTTCTATTAACTGTGAATTGAGGAAGCTGAATACATTAGAGTCGATTCCTACGAACATTTGATTCAATAAGTCAGTTGCGTATTTAAGTAATATACTCAATATATGACACATTTCCAAATTTATATTATTATTTAGTCAAATTATTTTCTAAGAAAACAATATTAATTTGAAATGATCAAGTGGGGTAATAAATTGAACTGTATTTTTTTTTTCCATCTCTTTCTCGATAAAAACAAGCCATTTATTAATTTGCAAACCTAGCTAGTCTGAAGATGTAAATCAATGACATAGAACAGTTAATTGATTGAGTTAGGCTTGTTTGATTTTGTTTTAATCTCAGGAAGTCTTTTGAGGGAGTTTGATTATTATTTATTGCAAACTCGTTTACAGCCAAATTAGCTCCAAGATTATAAATATTTCCGGTTTATATATAACTACAAAAATTATTATCACAAAATAACTATTTTTCGTCACCATTTTTTTTAGTGTACTTTCATGCAGGATGGAAAAATCATTATTCATTTGATTAAATGTGATCATAATAATGCAATAGAAGCTGGTGGGAAGCTAGAAATGTATTTTTAGGGCCACAACTAAATAAATTAATGGATAAAAATATAGAAATTGAAATAAAAATATAAAATATTAAGAGATCAAAATTAAATATTGTTGATGTGCTAAATCTGCACCATGGGCTAGGCCTCACTACTAACAGTGATTCAGGAGAGTTTTGTCCTGAAAATGCGTCTCTGGAAGAGAGAAAGGAGACTAATGCTTGTAAGCGACCTAACTCCTCGACTTCTAATTGATGTAGGACGCTGAGTATCAACATAACCTCCCAATCGAGGGGCTTGGGAAGGGGCACATGGCCACGTTCCCACAAAAGGTTGATGAAATTCCAAGTGAACCACGTCAAAATGAGGCAACGGTAAGTTCAAAAGGCCACATCTGTCTCGCAAAGCATCTATCTGTGTATGCGTTAGATTTTGTCTTGCCCCTTTTGCTTAGCAATCACTAAGATGTTGCCCGCAAGAAATAACAATCCAGCTCACATTCAGTTCTATTATTCTGTAATTATTCTTCGAATTATTATTGCTATTCGAGGGAAAGTGCTCTTGTCAATGAGCTTCGGGTCGTTTTCGAAGATTTTTTATAAATTTTTTCTTGTCTATAATTTGATTAATCAGTGAAGGCTTTCACTTTCGATGATTTCTTTTATTAGATTTTTCTTTTCTGTTGCTGAAACAATGGCGGATTTTGCTGCTTGAAATCCATGTTCTAATATTGGATTTCTTGGATGGAGTAATTTATAATTTCTTATTTGAAAATTAGAAATTTATAATAATTTAATTTAATTAATTTTTTAAGTTAATTTTTATTTTAAAATAAAAAAATTTTAATTTTTTAATTTAAAAAATTATTTTAAAAAATAAATTTTAAGTATAATTATATAAAAATTTAATTTTTTTTTTCTTCCAAATAGTTTATAATTTTATAATGAACCTCTTTGCTAAAATTCTAAGCTATTACTGACATTAATTCCTCGGAGGAAGGCATTTAATTATAATTATCTAGACAAGACAGTTAATCATTCGATTTGCCATACCTAATTCATAGATTTAGTTTAAGCACTTTCTACGATTTTTTTTTACTGTTGATAGATTCATAATGACTACAGTAACATTAAAAATAAATTTAACCGGACATAATAAATGATAGCAGATGATAAATTCAGTTTAAATTTAGACTCTGTTTATTTTTTTAAAAAATAATTTATATATTAAAAATATTTTTATGAAAATTATTTTTTAAAAAATATTTTTATTATTTAATTATAATATTAAACTAATAGTATATATTTATATCGTGTTTGTATTTTAGTAAAATTTTAAAATTTGAAAAATCACTTTATCTTTTCAAAATGATTTAATTTTTTATTTGAATAGAAAAATATTTTTCTGTTAACTAATTTTCTAAATGCCCTAAATATTGAAAAATGTAAAAAATAAACTTAAATTCTTAATATTTTTAGTCTATTAATCTGAGCATATAAATTTATTTCAATACTAAATATATTCCAATATAATTTATACTCCTAATACAATTAAGATTACCACCAATGTGAAATGAATTTCTTACTCTAACAAAGATATAAATATGCTTTCTACCAAATATGAAATATATTATTATATTATTCTTTTTAAATATTTTTTAATAGCAAATACTAAAATCAAGACCCATTTTAAAAAAATGTGTGCTATTCTGTTCTTTTAAGATTTATTTGAAATAAATTATTTATAATAAAAAATTCAATTGAATTCTCATATCCACCATTATATTTGATTTATATTTTTTTTAAATAATTCTTTTTAAAAAATATATTATGCTAATAAAAGTAAAAAAAAAAAAAATGGCTTAAAAAGTCTGTAGTAATCTGAGCCAATAGGCCCACTCCAAATGTCCAACTTAGAACCAAGAAAGTTGAATAAAAAATAAGAATAAATAACATCATCATAAATAAGAGAAAATAGAAAAGAAGGATATCATTGTCCCAAATGTAAAATGAAATCCTTTTTAAATTAAAAAAAAAATAAAATTTTCATTTTAAATATGAGAATTTTTACTGCCCATTTCTCACGTACAAGAATAAACTTACATAAAACAAAGAAATAGCAATAACGTTCAAGAAATTAGTATTGATAACAGACAACATCATACAATAATTAAGCTAAGTGTAGATGTTTGGTGAAAAGTCAAGGGCAGAAAACCAATTAATAATAAAACCTAATCACTAGCTAGCTACTAGCTAATAGCTAATGTTTTCAACTGAATTCAAGTTTTGGGTGTGACCATAAGTTGGATCTCTAAGCGTATAGGGAACTTAATTTCTTATAAAAATTTCAAAGTAGGAAACCAAAAAGGAGAAAAAGAAAAAGTTGAAAAAATTTATTGTATTTAGTATTGAGGGGCCACCTAATTAATTGTTTTACTTTACCTTAGTGGAATCTCATCAGGACAAATAAGTGGAGTTGATGGCAAAAGGCTGCAGTAAAAGCTGCATAGTTCCCAACTATAAGTAATTGAAAATATTTTAAATCAATCCTTTATGAATTTTTTTTTAAAGAATTAAAAGAATGAAATTTAAATTTGAATTTGTTAGATGAATGATATATTTTTAATTATTTAACCAATTCAAGCTAAGCAATGAATCATGAGATTAACAACTTATCAATGCCTGTTTTGTATCATATATGAGACTGGAAATTTCAATCCTGACGCTTTTAATTCTTGCAAACTAATTGAGGAACTTAATTAATATCCACAAAATTAAGATGAACAAAAAATTTAAAGAAAGAAAAAGTTTTCATCCATATAAAAGCAGAGATATACATTGATCATTTACTTTATGTATAGAAATATAATTACTGAAAGGAATTAATTGAGCGTAGGCTCAAGTTTTGATTCCCTGTAATATACATCTCATTTTCATTGCTTAATTACAACCTTTTCTTCATCAAGAACATCGGCTACTAGACACAGAAATCTTCTTCTTCTTTTTTTTTTTTTTATTTTTTATTTTTTATGTGAACGACAGCAACAATAGAACCAAATTGCAAGCCACAACCCTCAGCCTGAGCTTACTTATCGGCCACTCTCTCACTGCCATTGCTGCTGTTGCCTCAGTTCTTTGTAGAACCTCTCTATAAACTCCTCGGCTTTCTTGTCCACAATACCATTGTCATCATTAACATCTCTTAATGGGAACGGTGAGTCCGTTATCCTCAGCTGCCTCACCATTGGGCTCCGGCCAAACCCCGGCAACATAGGAGATGCCTCCACCATCACCTCATTGTTGTTGTTGTTTAGCATCTCCAAAGCTAGCTTCACAGCGTTCATGGTTGGGACATCGTCATCAAGAGTTGGTGGCGCGTGGAATGCACATGAGAAGAAGTTATTATGGTGGCGGCGCTTGTTAACATGGAAGTGAAGTGAATACATGGGGGTATTACTGCAGCTGAACTCGTATTCGTGGGGTGGGGCAGGGAAAGAGATGTCACGGTGGTGGTCATGGTGGAACACGAGGTTCCCTATGGCTTTAGTTGCAATCTTGTTGCCGCGTTTAAGCATCATGTTGAGATCAACCAGAAGCTTTCTCTTTGATATGCCCTTTCGCATGAAGAAGATAACACGTACTGTTTCCCATATTCTTTTTGCTATCACTGGTAGATTTTGTTCCATTTTCTGTGATTTTGTGTAGAGAAAGAGAGAGACCATTTCTTTGTAATCTGAGAGAGAGAGAGAGAGAGAGAGAGAGAGAGGAGAGTTGTTTGGGACGAGAGAAAGAGAGGGGAGGTGGGGGAGTATATAAAGGGGGTGTTGGGAGGTGGAAGACAAGAAAAGGAGTGTACAATGCGTACTAGAACAACCTATGGGTGCATGGATAATTAGGGTTATTTTTGTGATTATATAATAATGGGTACAATCATTATTGATGGAGTAATGATCCAATGTGCTCAAGCTTCCGTGCGCTTGAGGAGGTAACCAATCCTCAATAAATCCAACGTATTGCAGGGAATTGGTTAGAGAAAATCAAAAGATGAAATGGAAATGGAGGTTAACATCTCCTTTATAAGTTATTTTAGAATATCCCATTAAATAATTCAGATTCATTATATACCTATATAAAATTACTATAAATTTTTGGGATCTCACAGTTTAACGAGAAAAGCAGAAAGCAGAGAGTATTCGAGTATGTGGTTACAGGTAAAGGGTAGCAATAAAGAAAGTTGATGTTCTGATAAAAAAAAGAAGAAAGTTGATGATTTTCAGGGCGCTCACAACTTAGAATTTAACACATGGAAGTCTCAAATCTCATGCTCATCCATATAACCAATGCAAGGAAATGGCTACTTTTTCTTTTCTTCGCCAAGGAAGCTTTGTTGGAGACAAAAGTGACAATTACCTCAAATCATCACCTTTCTCAATCTTAACCTCGACTTTAATGGTTTTTAGGATCAACTCAACTTACGAGCCAGGTGTTGCATTTGCATAATCCCACATCATTGATGGGATGATTCTTTAACTTATTATAACTAACTTCTTCAATTATATTAATATGCCATTGATTTTGATTCATCATTAAAATGATAATCAAACTATTTGAATGGATGATTATTCTCTACTCTCTCCAGCTTATGATGGAAGGAATTCGTAAAATTGATAGGCTTAATTCCTTTGCTTTGCCTAATTATTAATCATAATCATCCACAAATTAAAAGAGCACTATATACGTGTCGCTTGCTAAAGCAAAAATAAAGTTAGTCCATTATTTTTGGCCACTTAGAATGAGTTGCTATTAGTTAATTATTTACTCGTCTAAAGCAACATATTGATGTCTTAATCAATCAATTTTAATTTATTAATACTACAATTATATTTAAAATTATAAACTAATTTTAATCAACATTCAAAATTAAAATTTTATAGTTCTAAAATGATTTAATAGTTTTAAAATAATAAAAAATATAAATAAATTAGAGATTTGATTCGTCTACACTATAACGATTCTATACTTTAACAGCATATTTAATCTGTCGTTAAAATATAAAATTTACTGTTAATAAAAACTATCAATATACACTTAGCAACGCGTATAAACTTCATAATTTAAAATTTTTTACAATATTTTTATATTGATTTATAATACTAATATACGTTATTATGCATAACTTATTATCTAAAACACTTAGTCTCTAACCAAGTAGGCCTTGAGTCCGTTTTTGGAGTTGCTGATATGGTTGGCTTATGGTTGAGGTCTCACGTGGGCGTGTGCACGGTGAGCTAATCATTCATAATCCTGTGGAGTGTGTATGTGTATAAATTATATGAAAATAAGAATCTTATTAAAATTGTTATGATTTTAACAGTAGTTAATTCTTGTGTCTGACTTAGGTGTGCGTGTATTTTACCTCAATAAAAGAAAAAAAAATATCATGTACAAAATGATATTAAAAAAGCGTTATTAAATCTTAAATTTGTCGTAGTGTTTTTAAATTTATTTTTTAAATAATTAAATAAAAATTAATTATGATTAATTTTAAAATTGTACTTAGTGCATTTATTTAAATAAAACATCATTTTTATTATTATTTTTTCAGTGCACAGTACATGATACCTTTGATCTTGAGCTTATCTAATTCTCTTTCCAGTACAATTATTTTTTTTTCTTTATTATTTAGTTATCTTGAGCTTAATAATTCCTTTATAGTGGCTTTATATCCTCTAACTTAGTTACAGAATCCAACCTAAATCCAACACAAATAAAGTGAACTAGGAATTAAAAAATATTAGGCTTCTTTATCTCTTTTTATTAATTTTTTTCATTGACTTCATTTCTTTCTTTTTTACAAAAATTGTATATTTCAATTGCAATACCCTAAAATAATTTGATTTATAGATTATTGTTGCTCTACTAGGGCTCCACATCTACTCTTAACAAATATAATTAAATAATTTAATTAGGATCAACATTTGCAATTTAGAACAGGTTGATCTTATCCATTTTGGGCATGATTTTTTCTCATTGATTTACCCCTGTTTTAAGGATGTTTGCCAAGTGGGAAACATAAATCTGGTGCTTAACCCTTAAGCTATAGCATTTGAAGCTTTCATCTTTATTATGAACTTTAAAAAAAAAAAAAAAAAAAAAAAATTAATGAGAAATAATTTGATTTATAGATTATTGTTGCTCTACTAGGGCTCCACATCTACTCTTAACAAATATAATTAAATAATTTAATTAGGATCAACATTTGCAATTTAGAACAGGTTGATCTTATCCATTTTGGGCATGATTTTTTCTCATTGATTTACCCCTGTTTTAAGGATGTTTGCCAAGTGGGAAACATAAATCTGGTGCTTAACCCTTAAGCTATAGCATTTGAAGCTTTCATCTTTATTATGAACTGTAAAAAAAAAAAAAAAAATTATCAATCATCAACCAAATGTTTGGTATTCATGGCATTTGCTTATAATGTTCAGTGATGGGTTTGTTGGTGAAATTTTTGGCACCTTAAAAGGCCCATTAATCCTATGGTTCATTAATTGGGCCTAGATGGCCTGCAAGAATGTCAATCTATTTGATAGGATAGTTTTGACTTGAGTAGCTGTGGTTTCGTTCTATGGGGCATGCTCACGGACGACATATTTATGTTGAAGCCAATACTTGGGCAAATTGGCTTTCTTATTGGGTTCATCAATTTTCTTTCAGGCGTTCCGCAATTCATGATCTTTAAGTGTACCTTTTTCTTTAATGCATCGGGATCTTACTCCTTATTGGTATTGAATTTTAGAGTGTAAAATTATTTTTTTAAATAAAAATATTATTTTAAATATTATTAAAAAAAATTAAAAAAAATTATTTTATTATATTATTATTTTTGTGATTAAAATTAATTAAAATTAATTTTTAATTATTTATTAACACTCTCTAATCAATATATTTAAAAAAATAATTTTCTCAACAGCAGATTTAATAACAATACCAAATAGGTTCCTTGATGATATAGTTTTTTTATGTAAAATCTCCCACAAATATTAGAGATAAGCACTATTTAAATTGAATTGAATAAATTAAATTAAACTATCTTTATTTGATAATTCAATTTGATTTTAAGATAATTCAGTTCGATTAGATTCGATTTGATTTTACATTTTAAAAATTTTAGTTATTTTGGTTTGGCTCAATTTTAGAGAGAAAAAAATTAATTGAATCAAAGTAAACTGAATTATTTTATTAATTTTTAAATTGATTTATTTTTATAGTGAATTTATGAATTATATATAATTATATATATAAATTATTTAATTTTATTGATTAATAGTTATTAAGTTTAAAATTATATCAAATAACTTGAAAATAAGTATAAATTAAAAAATCTATCAAAATTAAAAAATTAATTGGTTCGAACTAAACTAAACCAAAATAAAATAATTTGGTTTGATTTGATTTTTTATTTATTTTAATTTGACTCAATTTTTAAAATATGATCATTTAGTTTTAACAATTCAATTTGGTTAATTTGATTTAAACCGAATACTCGACCCTAACCAACATCTTTTTTAAAGTAAAATTAATCTTTGATCATACTAATTTAGGTTATAATTACATTTTCAATTTCAATAATTTTTTTTATCAAGCAAGCCAACGGTTAAGATCGATGAAGCCCACCACTAAAACATGCACCAACACACACTTGAATATCACAACCACATATAAGTGGGCTAGGTTTTGTAGTAAACCCCACTGGAAGCCCATTGTTGTCATTTCATCTTCTTTCCTTTCGAATATTATTTCCGGAAATTAAATGCCTCTTAAATCCCTAATCTTGCCGTGCATGTCATCCTTATCAACGCTCTATTATCTGCCACGTAATTATGTCCAGATTTTATAATATTTTCATTCTAAATAGAGTTTCAGACTAAAATATCTCTCTCCCCGTCTTTCCCTGTAAAGCCAAAGCACTCAAAGCTCTCTGTCCCTCTCTGAGTTTCATCTCCCTGCGAGGCGATACCTAATTTCTTTTTGTTTCAATATTTCCTTCTTCGCCAATTTATTGCGCTAAAGATTCTTAATTTTTCTTGCATTCTGCTTCTACTCGCATTCAATTTCTCTGGGTGCTCTGTTCAGCTTTCTATTGCCTTCGATCATTGTACGGCTTGGACGCTATTTGGGTTTTCCGTTCTTGCGATCGATAGCGCAAATTTCTTGCCAACTCAAAGGTGCCGTTTGGATTCCGTTTGGTGTTTTGTTTCTTAAGTCGATCGATTGGGGTTGGCTGTGGAGCGCGGATTTGGCTTTGGGTTTAGGTGTGTGAAGAGTGAGGATTTTTATTAAAAAAAAAATTTACATTTTGTGATGAGAATCGTAATCAGAGAATGAACGATGCCGGTGCTGCGTAGCGGAGCGCGCAGGGGCCGGGGAGCAGCAGCAAAGCAACAGGCAAATCCGACTGAGGCAGGGGAGGCGATCGCAACAAGGACACGCAGAAGGCGCGCGGAAGCAGCTGCTGCGGGGGCTGCACCTAAAAATAATAATACTAACAACAATAACGATAAGGACCAGCAGCAACCGGTGGATGAAAACGTAGTTGCTGTTGCTGCAGTCGTGGCAGCGGCGGTAACGGCGAACCACGGGGTAAATAGGGGTGTAGAAGGGGGAGTGGCGGTTGCTGGTGTTGGCGCTATTGGTGGAGGGGCGGAAAAGAAGGAGGAAGTAGGAGAAAAGCTTATGGACGACTACGATAGTGGCGGGAAAAGTAATGATAAAGCCAATGCTGGTGAAGATGAGGGGAGCACTGCTCCACTTCCTGAGAAGGTTTGTTGAGTTTAACTTTGCATTTATGTTAAGTGAACTTGTCGATATATGTATATAAATATAGGTGCTTAATTGTTTTGGAGAGTTTTGAGTTTAGGTTTGATATTTGGGTGAAGGTTGCTGCTATGAGTTGTGTTTGCAATTTTAATGGTAGAAATTGCACTTCCTCATTTTTATGATATGGTAAAAGGAAAAAATTATTTATGTTTTGGGCTTGGATTTACAAACGGGTTGTTTGAGTGTTAAGTAGGATATTTTATTGAAGGATACATTAACTGATTTGGAATTGGAAGGGGTTTTCTGTACCTGATGGGGTGTTGTTGTTTGAAAAATATAGGGTTTTGATAGTAGCATTGCAAATTTTGTATTATATTTGTGCCGTTGTTGTCTGGGGATAGAGGATGTTAAATCAAGAATATGATCTGACTGTTTTAATGTGCGATTGAAGCCTGAATGTGCTGGTTCACTATTATGAGTCCCACTTTCGCCATCTCAGTAGGGGACCTGCAGATAAAGAAAGAATGGTAAGAGGCCCACCGGGGAGGATCCTTCCATACTCAAGTTGGAGGGGTGGTATTCTAGTAGAGAGAGAGAGAGAGAGAGAGAGAGAGAGTATAGAGAGAAGGTCTGAGAGGAAGGAATGTGTGCCCCTTTTCCTCATACCTAGCCCCATGGTTTCAAGTCATGATCACGTTCGCAGGTAACGGCCAGTACTATAACGGCCATAACATTAACAACTTAATGTTAATGGCATGGCTATATATTGGTAGATACAAATAAAACTAAAATGCACAACTATATAATAAACACAAATACATCAAATAAATATATTAGATCTATCATGTTTAGACATAGTTAGCATTAAATAATTTATAGCTAGAATAGAGATATTTAATGATGATCTTAGCTTAGCAAACAACAAGGGGGAAATTTTATAGAAAAATTTAGGAGAAATTTGTGTGAAAAATTTGAGAGAATATGAGAGAATATGAGAGATATAGCAGTTATGGAAGAGAGAATACATAGATAAAGAAAATAGAAGCAAAATAACACTATTTCCATGTGATTGCAATAAAGAAATAATTAAAGTAATGGCCGTTACCATTATGTAACAGTAAATAATGGCCGATACCATTACGTAATGGTCATAACGGCTGTTACACTTACACCTGCAACTCTAGGCCCTTCCAAAACTTGTAAATAATGTAACGGCTGTTATTTGAAACCATGCTTGGCCCTATTTATAGGAAAAGTAGATAATAGCATATTCTTGGGGTATTCATTGGTGGGGTATATATTTTTTTAATGAAAGGGGTATATATTATATGTGAGTATTTTATATTGTATCAATGTGTGTGGTTATGTGTGTTCTTGTTGGTTATGTAGAATCTTAAAAGAAATTCTCTTATATTTTTATCATTATCTGCATGCATTGATCTTCTCAGATGGTAGTTAATCTTTAGTTTTCCTTCAAAAAGGCTTACTTTAGGCATACTTGCCTTTCATAAGTGTATGTGGTTAGACAATATATCCTGAAAGTGATCACTAAATAGCTTGTAACAACTTCATCTCTAACTCTATTCTCTAGGTGCAATATTTCTTTTGGTAAATTTATGATTTGCTTGTAGTGAAACTTGAGTGAATAGGTGTAATATTTCCTTTGCTAAATTTATGATGTGCTTGTAGAGAAACTGGAGGGAATAATCAATTTATTAAACTA
This sequence comes from Hevea brasiliensis, assembly GCF_030052815.1. Lineage (NCBI taxonomy): Eukaryota > Viridiplantae > Streptophyta > Magnoliopsida > Malpighiales > Euphorbiaceae > Hevea > Hevea brasiliensis. The sequence goes on from NC_079498.1 coordinate 104,954,742, forward strand.
TTGCACTTAAAGTGTGCTTAATGGCAGCTTGCGTTTATCATTTTTGGTATTGCAAGTGGTACTCACGTAACGCACCATGGGGTTAGCCTATCTTGGTTGGTTCTAGTATTTCAACCCCAATTATTGGCCAGTTTTTGGAATGATGATTTGCTAATTTTATATGCTGATCATTGAACATATAAAAGTTAAGATCTGTTACTGATGGGATAATGCCAAGCAGTTGAACCAAGATATATCATGCACTCTATGTTTATACATATTGACCTTTTCATGAATGTGAATCTATATTGCAATAGGGGATTGGTCCCCTGCACTTGGTTGACTTGTAGAACTGAATCAAGAAATTTAAGATTAAAAAATGGAAATTTTAGTTTTTATGTCTTGCTATTGTAGAATAATGTGTAGTTCATTTAAATGATTAGAAGATAGAGGGATGGGTGGGCGGCAGGTGGGCACAGGATAGCAACCATGGTCTATTGTAGGTTCAAAATTCTATTGATTTGACTATTGCAGTTTACTGTGTACAATTATTGCTAGCTATTTACTGTTATGACATTATTGAGAATTATGAGTTAGAATTGTGACAATCTTAGACATGAGACTGCTTGTTTACATGATTGAATAGCTTTATGTGATGTAGTTATTTGTTTCAGGAACTAAGGAATAACAGTTTAATTGTTGAATAACTATAAAAAGGTTCTATGATGGTGTCTATACTGTATCTGCTATAATTTTTTGAATTCAGAATAACGGCTATAGTTGCCTTTTTTTTTCTCCCTTCCTTTAAAGATGACTTTCCCGTTTCAGAATAAGTACTATATTGGTGTTCTTTGTTTTCATAGGCTTAGGTACGCTATGTCTTTGTTCATTCTGAATATGAAACTTAAAAGCACTCAGTACATTATGAGTCAATATAATTTGTTAATATAAAATATTCTTAGATGAGTGTACTGTTTGTCCCCAACAGTGTTCTTTGAGCACATACAGTGTATATCCTTTACACTTGGTTAATACATGCATGTTTGGTGTTTGTGTTTCTCTGCTACTGGTACCAAGTGTGTTTCTTTGTTATTCTCCTTGGTAGATTATCCTGTGCATTTGTTAAGTTTCAATGTTTTAACCAAAGTAACAAACACTTCATTGTCAGTCTCTTATGTTCCTTAATGATAAAGTTTTAAATTTCAATTCCTTGGTTGTGATGCCACAGGTTCAGTTTGGCGGTTCCCCAGTTTACAAATTAGAAAAAAAGTTGGGCAAGGGTGGCTTTGGTCAAGTGTATGTTGGTCGACGCCTTTCTCCTCTTACTTCAAATGATAGAACTGGACCTGGAGCTGTAGAGGTATTGCAGTTACCATTTCATGCTTGGATTATTGTGTTCGGTGTTTGTTCATTCATGCTTCTACTTTGTTCACTGCCTGGAACATTTGGATTTTAGGTGGCCTTAAAATTTGAGCATAGAAGTAGTAAGGGATGTAACTATGGACCACCACATGAGTGGCAAGTTTATAGGTGAGTATGATTATGCTTTTCATGCTTGGTTGTTATTGTTATACGTTATTTTTCTTTGTTTTTTTAGCTGGAGTAATATTTCTGAAGCAATTTTATTTTTTTTATCACTTGCAACAGCTTTCTTGGGGGCAGTCATGGAATACCACGAGTACACTACAAGGGTCGACAAGGTGACTACTATGTCATGGTATGCTATCCTGGTTTTTATTTTTTTTTTTCTGCTGGTTTGGGATTAGTGGAACTCCATTTCTATAATAACTTACCATTCCCTGTCTTAACATGTTTTTTTTCTTGGAAAACTTTTATGCATGTAGGTTATGGATATGCTGGGGCCAAGCTTGTGGGATGTTTGGAATAATAACTCTCATACGTGAGTTATATTTCTCAATTTTTGTGGCTATCTATCGTTCTATCATTTTGTGCATTTGTTGAGTTTTTTTTTTTAAATATATTTATATGCATATACAGAATGTCCACTGAAATGGTTGCTTGTATTGCCATTGAAGCAATATCAATATTGGAGAAGATGCACTCTAGAGGGTAAGTTTTTGGGTTGTGTATGCTGTTTCTATATTATAACCCCATCCGTGGATGTATTTTGTTAAGGTTGATTTGGTTGGTTTGAGGGCTAATTATAGGATACACCGGGAGTACACCGGGAGTACTATAGTGCTCCCTTATATACAAAAAATCAGTTATTCTTATTTTTAGAAAGGTGGGATCCATGTTTTTTAGGAAGGGGTGCATGAGCACCGGGTGCACTCGATAATCCCTCTAGTTTGAGGGCAGGCTGAGGGATGAGACAAGTGTCTTTTATATGTTTGTATTTTTGTTTAAAAAAAAAAAAAACTGTTAACTCTCAATGCTACACAAAATTTTTGCAGTTATGTTCATGGAGATGTAAAGCCAGAGAATTTTCTTCTTGGACCTCCAGGAACTCCTGATGAGAAAAAGTTATTTCTTGTTGATCTTGGATTAGGTAATTGGTAATTCAACTTATTTTTATTTCCCCTTAAATTATAATGTGTGCATGACTATATTCACTGCTGACCCATTATTTAATGAATAATTTTGTGCAATCAGCCACCAGATGGCGAGATACTTCAAGTGGTCTTCATGTTGAGTATGATCAAAGGCCGGATGTTTTTAGGTATGGCTCTTGTAGTTATTGGTATTAAAATCTCCATCTTAATTGCTGTGCCTGCCATTGTTAATCATTTATTTAATTAGTTGCTCTGTGGTTGATGATTCTTTTATTCTGACAGAGGAACAGTTCGTTATGCTAGTGTGCATGCCCATTTGGGAAGAACAGCTAGTAGAAGAGATGATTTAGAATCGCTTGCTTACACCCTCATTTTCCTTCTCCGAGGTCGTTTACCTTGGCAAGGATACCAGGTTGGTTCTCATTCTTAATACACAAAATCTTGTGCCGCCTGCTTTTCCAGGCCTCTCTTTGCATAGCATACACTTGTTGTTATATGTATCATTGTTTGTGTATAGCATTATTATTATTATTATTATTATTATTATTATTATTATTATTATTATTTTAACATCATGATGTTCTTAGGGAGAGAATAAGGGCTTTCTTGTCTGTAAGAAAAAGATGGCAACATCCCCAGAGGGTCTCTGTTGCTTCTGTCCGCAGCCTTTCAAACAGTTTGTTGAATATGTGGTGAACTTGAAGTTTGATGAAGAACCTAATTATGCAAAATGTGTTTCCCTTTTTGATGGGATTGTTGGTCCAAATCCAGATATCAGGCCAATTAACACAGAAGGTGCTCAAAAGGTACATTAGTTTGTTCCTTTTTTTTCTTTTTATTTATTAATGGCTTATGAGTTGGAGTTTATTTATTGAGCCATTGAAATTAGCTTTTGGTGTACTTAAACTTTGTGAAAAGCTAATATGTGCTTCAATTCTTGTGAAGCTTATTTATCAGGTTGGTCATAAGAGAGGTCGGTTGTCTATGGAGGAAGAAGATGATGAACAACCAAAGAAAAAGGTTCGAATGGGCATGCCAGCAACACAATGGATTAGTGTTTACAATGCTCGTAGACCTATGAAGCAAAGGTATAAACCATATGCATAAAGTCCTTGGTTATGGTCTGCTGTTATGTTTTTAGCACTGTTTTGTTGATATAATCAGGCATTTTTCTTGTTTGGCTTGCATTATGAATCTCTCTTAAATTTTTGTAAAAAATGGAATAGTGTAAAATGGGAGCCCCTTGTTGACTTGTTGTTTCCATTTCTTATTTAAATCTTGTGGTGGGGTCACGCTCAGCTTGATTTCTTTGTTTTGAAGTCATATAATTTATGGAGTCTCAGAAGCTTCTATCACGTGCTTTTGTAGGTATCACTATAATGTGGCTGATGCAAGGCTTGCCCAGCACATTGAAAAAGGAAATGAGGATGGCTTATTTATTAGCAGTGTAGCTTCATGTCAGAATCTGTGGGCCCTGATTATGGATGCTGGTACTGGTTACACTGCACAAATATATGAACTATCACCACATTTTCTTCACAAGGTACATACTTGTCTTTGAACTACTTTTAAGTAATTGTCTTCTGTGGTTATACTGAAAATGTTTTTTAGCTGTTATTGTTCTGAATGTGCATAATAACTATGTAACTGAATGTTTTGGCCTGTGTGAAGGAATGGATAATGGAGCACTGGGAGAAGAATTATTATATCAGTGCCATAGCTGGAGCTGCTAATGGAAGCTCATTAGTTGTTATGTCTAAGGGTTAGTCAAGCTTAATAAATGTTTGGTTTGTATTTGATATATGCTTAGTTTTGTTTGATAGATTTTATTCCGTTTGAGTTCAGGTACTCAGTATTTGCAGCAGTCGTATAAAGTTAGTGATTCATTTCCTTTCAAATGGATTAACAAAAAATGGAAGGAGGGCTTCCATGTTACTGCAATGGCCACCTCGGGGAGTAGATGGGGAGTTGTTATGTCTCGTGGTTCAGGGTTTGCACACCAGGTCATCCATAATGTTCAGATACTATATCGCATTGTATTCTCAGGTAGACAAGGCGAGGAAAACTGACTATTTTGTGTAATTAATTTCAGGTTGTTGAACTTGATTTCCTTTATCCTAGTGAGGGCATACATCGTCGGTGGGATCATGCATATCGTATTACAGCAACTGCAGCAACTTGGGATCAGGCTGCTTTCGTTCTTAGCGTGCCAAGAAGGAAACCGCCAGATGAAACGCAGGAGACGCTTCGAACTTCTGCTTTTCCCAGTGCCCATGTCAAGGTGAGATATATGCTTATTATACATAGAATCTATCTTTGTTATTGATTTTCCTGTATTGATGATTTGGGATTGGTCTTGCAGGAGAAGTGGGCAAAGAATTTATACATCGCATCAATTTGCTATGGGCGAACAGTCTCATGAGTGACACCTCTCTCACTCTCATCTCTCTCTCTCTCCCTATAGTTGTGTGGTTGAGAAGAGAAAACCGTGTACTCTGAAGTGGCATTGTCTAGGCTGGGAGAAATTTTGATGATAAATCTCTTTCTTCTATCAATTGTAATCAAAATATAGAAGCTCTGGGTTATGCCTGTCATTTATGTAAAATTTCTCCTACCAAAGTCTGATCCGGCAAAGCCTTCCGATGGGCATATTTTTTCAACTTTTTGTACAGTCTTTGAATAATTACACTAGGTATGACATCTCGTAGGATTCATGGTCCTCTTCTTGGATGATTGATTTTGGTTTAGTATGGAAGTGATGGTTTTTTGTACCTTACCAATTTGATCAAATTAGTTGGTATTGGTAGTGATGGCTATCCGGCAAAGTTACCATACAGGCGACCTGACCTTTTTTAATGCATGTGCAGGGAGTAAGATTATTAATTTTAAAACAGTAAAAATTTAAATATATTATGATAAATTTCAAGAATTTTTAGTAATTTATCTCAAATAATTTGAAGTTCAATTTATACGTAGAACCGTAACATTGGAAACAGGCTAACATTGTATTGCTGTATGATTGTAATAGCAATTGGGTTGAGGCCAATAATTTCATTAGCATCAGTTTCCTTTCATCCAATAAATTGAAAAAAAAAAAAAGAAGTATAAATTAATATGTGTTGTTCTCAACTGGTTGATCTCCACAACATCAAATTTCCTTATAAAAATAAAACAAAAAATGGTATACAAGACTCAAAACTATTGCAGCAATAACTTGTTGGCCGAGGGAAATAGTCTTTGCCATTTCTGATTTGGTGGTGTTAGTGTTGCTGCTGGTAAAACTTGGAGGAGAGTATAGAAAAGCCATTGAAATGCTGTTGTAACAACCCAAAAATTTAAAAATAATAATAACAATAAATAAATTAATTAATTAATTAAAAATTAAAATTAAACTTTAACATAATAAAATAATTTAGGACCTAGTTGAAAACTTCTAAGAAGTTGAGGGACTAATTGTGTAATTAGAAGCTAGAAGAAAATCATATGGGTTTCTCAGTTTCCGGTCACTTTTCCGGCGATCCGATCGTCGGATCGAAAATCCGAGGCCACCGATGGACTCAGGACGACGAGATCTTCGAGATAGGACTGGTCCCGCTCCGATCGGACACAATTTGAAAAAGGCGATAATCGGACGGTCCAAATCGCTTGGTGAGATTTTCGAACTTTTTCGATTTGTAAAATTTAAAAATAATTTTATGATAATTATTAACAAAATTTGGACTTAATTTAGGTGCGATCGGATCGAGGATGACTCACCGGCGCCGGGACCGCATTTTCAGCCAGATTCGGCTGCCCGGCATCCTGTCTCAGAACGTGGTCAATATTATAGTCAATCCTAGCATTTTCAGATGTTCTGGACTCGTTCCAGGTGTCAGAATTGACATAGGTAAATTCGAAATCCAAGTTGCTCATTTTCGACTAATATCGATTTAGAATAAAATTCATAAAGTATTTGTGGATGATCGAAAAATTATAATTCCTTTTGCAATAGTCTTATAATATTATTAAGGACCGCGGGACAAAATTTTAGAATTTTTAGAGCTTGTTTGAGTGGATTTTTATAAAACGTCAATTTTAGGGACTAAAACGTAATTTTTAAGGTTTTGAGTATTGCTTGGTTTGGAGGGCCCAGGAGGGGCCATATAATGATGATGAGATATGAGTTGAATTTAGAAGTGTTATTTGAGCCTTTTTACAGGTTGGGTAGGTCCCAGGTATAGGGAAAACTCTGCCAGATTTCCGGCATAAATTAGGCTGTCTATTGCCTATTTAGAGTTTTATTCTAACTTAGTACTAATAAATTTATAATTTAATTATTAAGTGATCGAGATCAGCTATTTTTCTGCATCCAGCAGTCACAATAGTTATCAGTGTACTGTGAGTAAAATATTAATTTTAATTGTAATTTCGATATTATTATATGTTCAAGCATGCCCATGCATCACTTATATGTATATATCTATGTAGTTAAACTCTAGACACGTTTTATGTTGCATTCACAATTGTTAAAGTGCCATGTATGTTGTTGTGGTAATTTAGAGCAGTGTGTGTGCGTTGGCGTGCGTGTGATATGGTGTTGGCTATGGACAGGACGGGTAGACACGGTTTGAGATCTTCGCTGGGACCCGGTCCTTCGGGGGTAGTCACAGCTTGAGTTATTCGCTGGGACCCCGATTTGGTTTATTAAGCGAAAGTCCGGCTTGAGTTCTTCCTTGCACAGGTTGGATTTAAGAGAGCTGTATAGGGGATCAGCTCCCATATATTATGATTGATATTACTGGGTGTGTGAGTGCTCTTAATTTTCCTTTTTGCTGTTATGATGTGAAAATATTGCTGATGTTGCATTTCACTCTACAGGGTGCATTAGTTTTAGATAGTTATAGAGATTATGGTTAAAATTGATATTTTACTCTCTGAGTCGAATGCTCACTCCTGTTCACCTATTTTTCCAGGCTATAGGAGGAATTCTTTTACAGAGCAACCTGCTTCTTCCTTGCAGGTTTAACGTCGGTTATTTAATTGTTTTATTAATTTTCAAAATTTGAAATCTAGAACTCCGCATGTGTTAGTAATAGTGTGAACCTTATTAGAAATCATGTTAATTTAAAATTTTAAGATTTATAAATGAACATTTGTGTGCTATTTAAACAATTTGTAAGTAGTGATAACAGGGTTGAGCGAGGCTCCCCTTATTTCAGTTTTTTATGGTTATCGGGTTGAGTTGACCCGAATAAAAATATTTTATTTTATTTAATTTTATTTACATGTTGGGCCTAAGTTTTTGGGCCTTGGTTATGGATTTGAGAACAGTAAGGCTTACTACAGGCCTTGGGGGCTTTATGCCGGCCCAGGTCCTAGTGTCGGTCCGGCCCATAGGTTGGGTCGTGACAAAGTTGGTATCAGAGCCTGGTTCTAGATTCATGGGAAATGCTATACTTGGGAGTGTAAAAGGAGTCTTGTTAGGATGTTACATGCGGAGTATAAGATTCTGTTTTGTCTTTTTCTGTAATTCTTTGCTTCTAGATTCTGGGTTATACCTCGGGAAATATAAAAGTGCCTCGATTAGTATCTTGATTTTCGTAGAGTACATAGAAATGTGAAATAGAGTTAGTAGACATATGAGGTCTATCATGAGGATACGTACTCCAAGAAATGCTATGTTTCTGTCTGCATGGGTTTAAATGGTGTGCCCATTTTGTGTAAGGCACGACTACATAAAGGTGAGTCTTGAAAGTACAGTTGCACTAGATAAGGATGAGGATACCACTGCTGGCAGTCATCAGTGGATGACTCAGTCAGAATAAGTTTATGACAATAGTAGATTCAAGAGAGATAAGAGATTAGGAGACCTAGTTTTTCAGGACGTATCGTAGTAACTATACAATGTTCTCAATGTCTGCTCTGTAAGCTGCAGATTACAGTACCAACATGAGATTATTGTGTAGAGCTGTGTGCATCCCCGTGGTGCTCCATAATGAGGGTGTTTGCGGATGGCTTCTGTTTTGGTACAGTTATGCCAGAACAGAGTTCTATATCTGCAGAGGAGTTGGGAACTCCTAGTTAGGAGTCTAGAGTTAGAATATTGAAAGGTCACATTGGGTGATAACTAGAGTCAGTGACTCAGTTACCCTAGCATGAGCTAGAGTTACATCAAGAGTTGCCATCAGACCAGAGGTTTCGGATTAGTTGCAAAGTAAAGGTGACACTTATAGAGTGAGATCATCTAGTCTTCAGTATGGAATTTTGGATCATTTTTGTAGTATGATAGACATTTTACTTAGAGTTTAGTGAGAATAGTATACCTTATGTGTATCAGTAAGGTGTAAAGTACAATCCTACTACCTAGAGAAGGTCGAAACTATGAATTGATGATTTATAGAGCTATGATATGATAAAAGAGTCATTAACTTGACATGGTTTTGGCAAGGTGGTAAATGTAGTACCTTTGTTGCAGCAAGTTAGGGTATAGTCCTATCTTTTCAGAAGGGATCGAAGGTTATTACTGATAATGATGACTTATGGAATAGTGTCCCAGATGGTATTGTAGAGTGTGGTAGAGAGTAGTTGGCTCGGGTATTTTGGAGATTAATATAAGTTCCATTATAGGAATCATATATATAACCAGATCATGATGGATGTAAATCCTTTGAATTGGATGACAGGTTTGGGTGCCTGGTATCTTAAGTTTTGACAAATTGAGTAAACATGGAAAAAAAAAATAAAATAAAAAAAATAATAATAAAATAAAATAAAATAATAATAATAATAATAATAACACATAAATAAAATTTATGCAGAATCAGTTCTCGAGGTAGTAAGGGTATTATGTAAGCTAAAGGATAAGAATAGAGATCATACGATAAAAGTATGACTGTAATTTCCTGAGTTTCTTTCTAACTTCATATTGTTCAAAACAATAGTATAATCTAATTATAATAGTGTTAAGAGTAATAAATTAGCAAAGATAAATCATAGAAGGCCAATGGATAAAGACAGTGCAGAATGAAAGTTTGGACAATTGATTGCAGATGCAATATAATCTAAATGCCAATGGAAGTACTAGCTAGAGTGGTCAAAGGACCAAAGCTGAGTAACACAGATATGTGATAACGTGGTAGAGACTCTGGAAGATATAGTTAGCAGGTACAGTTGTCATGTTAGGAAGAAGAATGGAACAAGGGATAGAATAGTCAAGTTCTATTTTGGGTAAGACAAAGGAAATAAATGAAAGGACAATCTGAAGGGCGCATAATAAAAGGAACAAGTTAAGATATAGGGTAAGCTAAGTGTTATTCTTGGCAAGGTGAATGACAAGGATGGAGAACCCAAAATGGGACCACATTAGTGAGGATAGTGATGGAGGTGTGGAATCTAGTAATGTGATACTCATAGCATGATGTAGTTGAGGTAGTGCCAGGGGCTTAATATAGAGCTTGGAGTTACATGATTGGATCATACTTTATCTATTCCCTATTCCTAAAGTGAAGTGGATAGCAATGGGGCAAGATTCTTTTAACTTGTTAACAGTATCAAGAAGATTAGGCGAGGAATACAATAATAATGAGCAAAAGCTAGAAGGTGTGCAGTGGTATTGCAGACTATCTAATTAGGCAGAGACAAAGGAGTTAGTAAGTAGTAAGTTGAATAAAAGTCAATCTAAGGGATCAAATAGGTATGATGAGAGGAAAAGAATGATAGACAATGACACATAGGCTTTAGGTTAGACCTTTGAGATAGTGAGAAGGTAGTTAGAGGTTCGTTATGATTGTTAGGCAAACATTTTTAGTGTGATCAACAGAATCACTTTACAGTGAAGCAATAACGACAGAACAACAGTAGGGGTAGAACGAAAAGTGACAAGTATAGGTGGTAATAAATCACTAGAAAGTTCAAGGATCAAATTAATGACCATAGATAAGGGTGGAATTAGTGTTGGAAGAATCTATTAGTAAGAGAAATCTTTCAGGATTCAACAAAAGTTAAGGGCACAATATAAACGATGATAGATATGAATCATAGGTCGAGTATAAGTAAAGTTAATAAATTATAAAATATTATGTCAGGAAGGACAATGATACGGTAAAGGGTTCATGCAGATGATATCTTATAGGTATAGCACAATTGTGCTAGGAGATGATGAAATTTGGAGAGAAAGACCAAGAAATATAGGTGAAACGTTATAATATGACGATCGTGCGTAGTTGAATATAAGAGGATATTTTTCTTTCTTTTCAAGTTTAGCTTGTGCTTTTGGTTCTAGAAGGTTATATAAGGAACAGAGACTGAGTCAAGGAGGCCTAGTTATTTGAGAGTTTGGTAGGCACCAATTCATACACAATTTCCTGATATGAGAATGACAGTGAGTACGTACCTAGTGTTAAGTATGAAAGGACGATTAGAATAGTGACAGGAGTCAAATGGAGTTAGCTACCAAGGCTTGCAACTGTTTTAAATTATGAGCTGGAGGAAATACTAATTGTGAATGAGTTTCAATATATGAAATTGTTGCTGATGGGTAATTTGAGGTTGAAGTTTGGAAAGTTGTGGGCAGTATATGTGATTATATTAAGGAGAATAAACACGTGAAGTATCTTGTTTAGAATTAAGGCATGACACACATTTCCCACAGCTGTGTTAGTTCAAATGGAATTTATAGTTTCTGAAACTCCTATCCATCCGGGATGAGCAATTTCCTACTAAGACTGGTAGGGAATGATAATGTTCTGATAGGTAAGTTGAGAAAAGAAGATACAAAAAGAAATTTCTATGGGTAATTATAAGTGTTACATAAGGTGAAGGATGTGCTGGTAGGAGTAAATTGTAATGTTAAAATTCTCGAAGTAATGAAACTAGTAATCAAGATAGGACTAAGAAATAAAAAGAAAGTTGAAGTTAATGATGGGATAGACATCCTTGAAGGATAAAGTATAAGAATGAGAGAAAATAAAGGTTAAAGAATAAGTACAGTAGGTTGGAAAGATATCAACAACAGTAGAAACAGGAAAAGGAGGTGGATAAGATCCAAAGGACAGGAAGAAAGCTCGGTGAAGCTAGTTATAATGATGAGAATAAGAAGTAATAGGTATGCTGGGAACACACTAAGAGGTGTTTAAAACAAGTTATTATTAGATGATAGATTAAAGGAGTAGTGGAGCCTCGATCTAAGTGCCAATGTGTCAGAAGTAGGCCACATACTAAGAAGTTATAGGAAGAAGTCTAGATATTTTCATTCCAGAGAAGGAGTGGGAAACGATAAAGTTGCATTAATTAAGTTGTTATGGAACCTAAACACTTTTGTCACCAAGAAGGAGAGACCCAGTTCACTTTCCAATGTTGATAAATGATACACTTGGCCCTTGGAGGGGACTCTATCTGACTGGTTACATAAGATGGACAGAGGTTAGTCTAAGTACCTTAGTAATGACACAAATAGATTGCAAATTTGAAGTATCATGAAAGTGAGAAGATGCATTGGTATTAACCGTTAAGGTCAAAGGATAAGTAAAGGTTTCGAATGAGATGTATATGATAGGTGCTACAGGAAAGCTACTCATAGGATGCCTTAGGATAAGGAACATAAATTATGTTTTGGGGAAACAGAGATTATTGAAACAAAGGAATGAGGACTGAAGTCACCGAGAGACACGTTAGAGCGTAATAAAAGTGAAGTAAGCGCCAAAGTTGATTAAAGTTATCAGATATCAAGTCGAGAGTAGTGGAGGTATAATGAATACCTGAGATGTCAGAAGAATGGTCAATGAATAGCTAAGAGATAAAAACATCTCTAGAGAGAAATGATGACAAATAGGACACTATAGTAGAATCAGAGAGCAGTAGAATGTCATATATAATACACGAAGAGTTTGAAGAATAAATGTTTTACCAATCTCTGCATAGCTGGAGGAGTAATGATTGCGCTTGTTCTAATAATCTTCTTTTCCTTATCTCTTGTTTATTCGAAAATTCGAGGACGAATTTTTCTTAAGGAGGGAAGAATGTAACAACCCAAAAATTTAAAAATAATAATAACAATAAATTAATGAATTAATTAATTAAAAATTAAAATTAAACTTTAACATAATAAAATAATTTAGGACCTAGTTGAAAACTTCTAAGAAGTTGAGGGACTAATTGTGTAATTAGAAGTTAAAAAAAAAAAAAACTGCAGAAAGCAAAAAACGCAGCCCCCCCCCCCATTTCTCTCTCCTCGACTCCACTCTCCCCCCTCACTTTCTCCCTCCCATTTTCGTCCGCCGCCAAAGATCGGTCTTTGAGGTATCGCTGGCCTCCCCCCGTGCGGGAACAACTACCAAAGTGGCAAGAATGAAAGGTGAGACAGCAGAAAGAGAGAGAAGGAGAGAGGAAAGAGAGGAGAGAGGGAGAGTGCGCGCGACCAGGGGCCCGACTTCCCGGCGTCTCCCCGGCCGACTCCGGCGGCCATTTCCGATGATTTCAAGTGCCACGGACTCCCAAGATGATGAACTTTCAGATGAGACCAGTGGCACCCTGTTTGGTAACCGGAGGAAAGAGAACCGGCGAGGGAAAGTTGGAAGAAAATCATATGGGTTTCTCGGTTTCCAGTCACTTTTCCGGCGATCCGACCGTCGGATCAAAAATTTGAGGCCACCGATGGACTCAGGACGACGAGATCTTCGAGATAGGACTGGTCCCGCTCCGATCGGACACAGTTTGAAAAAGGCGATAATCGGACCGTCCAAATCGCTTGGTAAGATTTTCGAACTTTTTCGATTTTTAAAATTTAAAAATAATTTTATGATAATTATTAATAAAATTTGGACTTAATTTAGGTGCGATCAGATCGAGGATGGCTCATCGGCGCCGGGACTGCATTTTCAGCCAGATTCGGCTGCCCGGCAGCCCATCTCAGAACATGATCAATATTACAGTCAATCCTAGCATTTTCAGACGTTCTGGACGCGTTCCAGGTGTCAGAATTGGCATAGGTAAACCCGAAATCCAAGTTGCTCATTTTCGACTAATATCGATTTAGAATAAAATTCATAAAATATTCGTGGATGATCGAAAAATTATAATTTCTTTTGCAATAGTCTTATAATATTATTAAGGACCGCGGGGCGAAATTTTAGAATTTTTAGAGCTTGTTTGAGTGGATTTTTACAAAATATCAATTTTAGGGACTAAAACGTAATTTTTAAGGTTTTGAGTATTGCTTGGTTTGGAGGGCCCAGGAGGGGCCATATAATGATGATGAGATATGAGTTAAATTTAGAAGTGTTATTTGAGCCTTTTTACAGGTTGGATAGGTCCTAGGTATAGGGGAAACTCTGCTAGATTTCCGGCATAAATTAGGCTGTCTATTGCCTATTTAGAGTTTTATTCTAACTTAGTACTAATAAATTTATAATTTAATTATTAGGTGATCAAGATCAGCTATTTTTCTGCATCCAGCAGCCACAATAGTCATCGGTGTACTGTGAGTAAAATATTAATTTTAATTGTAATTTCGATATTATTATATGTTCAAGCATGCCCATGCATCACTTATATGTATATATCTATGTAGTTAAACTCTAGACACGTTTTATGTTGCATTCACAATTGTTAAAGTGTCATGTATGTTGTTGTGGTAATTTGGAGCAGTGTGCGTGCGTTGGCGTGCGTGTGATGTGGTGTTGGCTATGGACAGGACGGGTAGACATGGCTTGAGATCTTTGCTGGGACCCGGTCCTTCGGGGGTAGTCACGGCTTGAGTTCTTCGCTGGGACCCCAATTTGGTTTATTAAGCGAAAGTCCGGCTTGAGTTCTTCGCTGGCACAGGTTGGATTTAAGAAAGCTGTATAGGGGATCAACTCCCATATATTATGATTGATATTATTGGGTGTGTGAGTGCTCCAAATTTACCTTTTTGCTGTTATGATGTGAAAATATTACTGATGTTGCATTTCACTCTACAGGGTGCATTAGTTTTAAATAGTTATAGAGATTATGGTTAAAATTGATATTTTACTCTCTGAGTCGAACGCTCACTCCTGTTCACCTATTTTTCCAGGCTACATGAGGAGTTCTTTTACAGAGCAACCTACTTTCTTCCTTACAGGTTTAACGTCGGTTATTTAATTGTTTTATTATTTTTCAAAATTTGAAATCTAGAACTCCGCATGTGTTAGTAATAGTGTGAACCTTATTAGAAATCGTGTTAATTTAAAATTTTGAGATTTATAAATGAAGATTTGTGTGGTATTTAAACAATTTGTAAGTAGTGGTAACAGGGTTGAGCGAGGCTCCCTTATTTCAGATTTTGATGGTTATCGGGTTGGGTTGAACCGAATAAAAATATTTTATTTTATTTAATTTTATTTACATGTTGGGCCTAAGTTTTTGGGCCTTGGTTATGGATTTGAGAACAGTAAGGCTTACTATGGGCCTCGGGGGCTTTATGCCGGCCCAGATCCTAGTGCCGGTCCAGCCCATAGGTTGGATCGTGACAAAGTCCTCTTGCTCACCTTTGAATATTGGCCTTCCCAACTCATGCTTGTATTGGCCACCACTCAGAGTCTGAAGAAAAAAAAACCCACAAATTTGATTCTATTATCTTCCTATGGCATACATGATTAGACCAAATCCAAATAGCTGTCATTAATTAGACATAATGATAGCTTAAGCTACTGAAACATACCTTAAATCAAAGGTTGATTTTGTTGATTTTATATATGCTGCTGTGGTTTTAATTAAAAGTAAAACCCACATATCATTGCTGTTTCACAGTTGTAAAGAGGATATCATGTTAAGAATCTCTAAAAGTTAAAAATTGCTAATTTCACTCACAAAGGACCACTGGATCTCCCCCCATATATAAACACCATTATCAAATTTGTAGAAAAAAAAAAAAGCCCTCTTTGCTGCAATTTTTTTTTCTTAATTGACCTATGTAAGATATATCAACATTTTCCTAGTCTTGGAGCTGTTTGAAATTAAGATTGAACTTTCTTGTTTAAAAAAAAATCATTTTAAAAAATTATTTTATTATTTTGAAATTAGAGTAAAATATGTCAAATTTAAAAACTTTTAATAAATATTTTAAAAGAAAAAACAACTCAAACAATAAGATCAAATAAATCACTAATATATGAGATTTTTTTTTATTGATTTAATTTAGTGATCTCATGTTTAAGTTGAGAGTGCTATTTAAATAAAACTCTTCTAATAAATACGATTATAAATAACTATTTATATAATTTGAATTCGCAACATCATGATAATAATAATTCAAAGAATGCTAGTCAAATGACATCCATTTTTAACACTTGTCATATTATTGATTTACATCATTTTTTTTTTAATTGTTAATGAGTGAATTTGTCTTTTAGTGATAAAATCTCTCATATTTATCACTTTACTCATTAACTAATAGATGATATGAAAATAATATCAGTGACTGTTATTATTATTTTTTTTTAGACAGTGGTTTGCATTCTTCTAATAATGCTTAACGGTTTCTATATAAGAAAATTTTTGCTTAAACAGAAAAATTATACAACGCATGGATTGCACGAACTCAATATTTAACAAAATCTAATATGAAATTAACATGTGTCATATTTATTAAGAAAATGTTCCCACCTTTGCAACTTTAGCAATAAATCTATAATGTTAGAATTTTTTTTTAAAGAGAAAGGTAAATATATGATTTCAGGAAAAACGCAACAATCCTAATATTACACTAAATATGCCGCATGTTAATTTAATATTGGCTTCTTGTGTATTAAGTCGATACAACTGATGCATCAAATAATTTTCAACTTAAAATATATATTTTTGTGTCTTAAAATTTATAATGAACTGGTTCTAGATGAGTTTAAGTTTATCTCTTACGTATGCATGCAGGTTTATGTAACTAGTACCTGTGTTTGATCTCCAGCAGTGACGAATAATGCATCTTTATCTGGGCAAAAAGATACCCATCCTTTTTTGGAGTAAACATGGAACTCTGAAGACCCATCACAAATATGCAGGCACAGTGCATGAGAGTAATCGGTTCCCTTTATCAGCATTCTGATCATATCATATCCTAAAGAGTTTGCCCTTAGATTATGTCGATTCTTATAAAGATGACACACTGAGCCAACAAGATCTTGCCACTGCAAAATATCTCCTCCATACATTGTCTTCCTCTGAGAATTTTCTATCAGAATTTGCAGAATTTTCTCTGCTACATTTTCCATATCAGATACAAGAGTTTCCATTTTCTCACTGCAAATTACAATCGCAACTTTGGCATGAGACATAGACCAAATACAATTTATTTGAAATGGAAAAATTAAGTGCAGTGTTGGATTACCTGAAATTTGAATATCCAGTTGCCCATATTCCCTCCATATCTAACTTCAAATTCTCATCTCTACACCACACAAACTCTTCTCTCAATTCACTCTCCTCCTCCCCATGCATTTCCTCGAACCCATATGGCTTCTCCGGGGACATTGTCACATCCACTCTTTTCTCCGGCGCACCCCAAAAATCCCAGCAGCCATGGCCACCACCAATCTTGTAAAATCACTTGGAATTCCATAATTAACGAACTGAAAGCACCCGATTCTTGACAGGGAATCCAAAATCCTAGGAATTGAATCACTGTCCGCAGAATGAAACGATTGGAAATCAATTCTTGGCGGCGTTTCAACAATCTTTTGCCTAGGGAAGATCTTATCAGGCAAAACTAAATCTGGTACACGTAGTGAGTGCTCAAGAAATTCAGTAAGCACATCATCATTGGCCACAGATGATCTCCGGCCAGAGGCAATAGGAGATGGCGGCGGGGCACCTAAATCAATGGGATTTTCAGGCATTGGATGAGGTGATGAAAATGCCATGAATATGATACTATTTAAGACTGATCGATCAAGGCACACTAACGATTCTTGTTTGCTTGAGAGATAAATTTTTGTATTTAAAGTATCGAAATTCTCTTTCTTTTTCTTTGTACAAAATTAAAGAAAAGAAAAAGTGTCCAGCACAATGATGGCCTGTCATGGACATTATGGACACATGAAGAATCATCACTAATCAAGGTTTACTTTCTATTGATATGCTTTTCTTTTTTGATTTCTACATTTACAACTTTCACTCTCTTATTCGTCCTCTCTATGATAGCCAGCATAGCCAGGCTGACGAGGGCTTGCTGCTGGTGGGGTTACCATGGTGACCAAAACCCATTCTTCCTGGTTGACACGCTGAACCCTATGCCGCACGCTGCACCCAGGTATTGTGGAACAGTAGTGGTAACTGCTTAAGCTTCACTCTTCACTTGTGTTTCCCATAGATTGAGGGCAGAGCAGAAGCAATGATGCACCACCAAAAGAAGCTAATGATGATAAACGTGAGGGTCTTAGTGATTTACATCTCACAAGTGCTAATTTATATTATAGGTGGGGTTTCTTGCATGGGACTGGAAGTAGACCAATTCTCAGCTCCAGGAATTAGTCCTCAATTTTAGAATTAAAGTTAAAGAATGGGCAGGACAATCATTTTTGTTGATCTCATCAATTTTTTAATAAAGAGATTGTACAATAATCTATTATCTATGATATAATTAATCCAATTCTTATTCAATTTTGACATTATTTGAGTTTTTCTTGTTTGGTTGGATGGGTTAGAGATCAGTTCCCCAGCCCAGGCCTTCTATTCCATGGGCCCAACCGCAAGTTATTTCATTACAACTAGAAGAATTTGAACTCAGAGGTAGCTTTTCTTTATTTTTTTTTATTTTAGTAATATTAATTAGTGGATTTACTTATATATTATGCAAATTATATATTATTTATTTTAATAACATAATTTAATATATATTTTTTTATAATTTATATGTTCATAATCATATTATAAAATTTTATTTTTTACAAGCACAGCAATTTTATTAATAAAATATCACGGTGAAATTTAATAAACATTATTCAACTAATTCCCGGTTATTTTACCTTCTCAGTACATTCAACTTAGTACAATAAATACTAAGTGAAAATATTTTAAATTTTAATTAAGTGACAAATTTTTTATAAAATTTCAATAATCTCCATATGACAATTATGAAATAGCTTTTGATACTATGTTGATAATAAAACTGAGTTAAACTCCACCTCAAAAGACATCTTAAATATATCCCATTAAACCATAGCCTTGAAGTAAGGATGCAATCTGAGCACAGTCACCGGTTGCCACTGATGATGGTGTTGTTTGGTTGGCTTAAGGATGCTTAATCTCCGTTTACTCTTTTCCAGTGCTTTTTATTATTATTATTATTATTTGATTAATTTCAGTTGCATTTTCTGCTACCTTGTATGATCTCCAAAATTTTCAGTTAACATTGCAATTCTTGCATTAAGTTTTTTTTTTTTTTTTCTTGGCTTGCTTCGTAAAGTTTTGTCTGATTTAATTATTCATAAAATATGACTCATATGTATGTATAACTTGAGCACACCAAGTTACATAGTTGTTGGCAGAGCTTAATTTGAGAGGTAAATTATGTTATCACAATTATTATTGAGTATTGAAAAAAAAATACAAAATTTATATGATTAAATAGTAAAGTTTATGTACATGGTGCATGGATAAAAGATTTCATTACGATTGAAATAATAAGTTATAATTTTTTAGAACTTTCCTATCCAATCCGCCAT
The DNA here is from genome assembly GCF_030052815.1 of Hevea brasiliensis. Classification (NCBI taxonomy): domain Eukaryota; kingdom Viridiplantae; phylum Streptophyta; class Magnoliopsida; order Malpighiales; family Euphorbiaceae; genus Hevea; species Hevea brasiliensis. The sequence goes on from NC_079498.1 coordinate 104,973,889, forward strand.
CATTGTAAAATCTTATCAGAGACTGTTTGTTTGGAAATATTAATTGTTTTAATAATAATTAATTATTTTAGTAGTTACAACGGTTTTATTAGCTTTTTTTATAGTAATTTAAGATTTTATTTGGCAATAATTTTTAAAATAGTATTTAATATTTTGACTTTAGTTAAACTATTATATCTCTTAGTTATATTATTTGATGGCATAGTATTATATTAATATTTAAATGTTGAAAAAACTATTCATGAATTATCACGGCCATGTTCGATAATATTAGTTGTTCTAATAATGGTTAGTTATTTTAGTAACTATTTGTTGTTTTACTAATTTTAGCTATTAAATATTAGTTGTTAGTAATTAACTGTTTATATAATAATTTAAAATAAAAGTGTTTGGTAAAAATAATTATCAGATTAATTGTTAAATATAAAAATAATGGTATCATCTTTTAATCAAAAAGATAATACAATTATTTCTACATTTAAAAGCTAATCCAACAGTTATTTGTATTGAGTACTTCTATCTTAAGGTCTACTTGACAATATTAATCGTTTGTTATTTTAGAAACTGTCAATTGTTTTACTACTGTTAATAGTTAACACTTTATATAGTAATTAAAATAGAAGTATTCAATAAAAATAACTATTAGATTAGTTGTTAAATGCAAAATAATGAAATTATCTTTTTGATCCTAATCAAAACATTTTTTCAAGGTAATGTTTCTTGAATAGCTCCCTCAATCTCTAAATACTCAATACACTAATATAAATACTTATATCACCGAATAATATAAATAATAAAAATAGTATTTTGACCATAATTAAAATATTAAACACTGTATTGTTATCAAACAAACCTAAATATTTTATGTAAATTGCATCACAAATTTTTAAATTGAGCCATAATTTAAACAATAAAATAATATCTAAAATACAAATCACATCAAAGCAAATTATTTGCATCATTCAAAAGAAATAACATTAGGAGTTGAAGAGTTTTTAAGAGAAGGGTTGACAACATCACCATTGTTTGCCATAGGGATCGATACTCATTGGAACAAAGAAATAGCTTTCTAATTTTATATAATGTATCTGACACTCAGCTCACTTATTCACATATTTATATCTTAAATATATAATAAATTAATTTAAATAAAATTTTTTCATAGAAAAATAATGAAAAAAAGTTACCTTTATAATAATCATCATTGTTTAGAAGTTATCCCTAAATTATAGATTATAGTTACAATAACAAGATATAACATAACTTGATAGATCCAAAATACTTGCAAGACCAGCACTAGCATTATGGGTTTTAGCTTTCAAACATAACAAACAAATTTGCAAATCAAAATCATATTTTCCATTAAAAAAAAAATGTAGAGATAAGAGGAGGCTTGGTTCCTTGTAAAATTTTCAATGTTGAGTGTGATAGCTCTATCTACCACCTAATGCATAAATTGAAATGATTGGTTCAAAATACTTAACAAGTGTCCATCACCTTCATTATCTTTAAAATTGAAAATATTTGCTTTTGTTTAAAAAAAATTCCAATTAATTAGATTTTTTTTTCTAATATCTTTGCCGTGAGATCATTGAACCATCCATATATATTTATGATAAAAATTTTTACAAAAATTTACCTGGAGAATTTAATAATTCGATATATATATATATATATATATCTATATACATTATGTATACAACAAAAACAAAAGAGGCCCACACGAGAGCTTGATGTTAAACAAGGCGAGCAGAGACTGATTGTGATTGGTAGGTGTGAAAGCGACCCACAAAGAAATGTTTATGTGCAATCGAACTCTCTCCATTGACGTACGGTCTACAGTCTTCAAGCTTCCAGCTCCTTTCATCCAGCGCCGTCGGTGGCTGGCTCCACCTCCACCAACCCCCCAAGCTACAGTGGCACGTTCTCTTTTACATTTTTCTTTATATGTAAATTTAGCACTGAAATTACAAAAACCTCTAGCGGTATATAAATATATCATTTCTGAAAAAAGAAAAAGGTCTCAAACTGGGAACGTTGTTTATGCTTAATTTGTTTAACATTATTACAAAAGAGACAAACTTGTTGCACGAGGTCAGTTTTCCAAATTGTATTAATTTTCTCATTTAATTACATGATTTCATGGAAAAATTAGTGAGAATTAAATCAAAGATACAGGTTTTTGCAAATTGTTTTTGTGGAACTCATCCAGAGAAGGAAGTGGTTAGTTCGATCCACAAGATAACATGGAAATGTCTACATCTAATTAAGTAAACATTTTGGAGCAAATTTTCAAAACAAACAAACAAAAAGTAAATGACGGTTTGAAAATATGGATACAAAGATAAGAATTTCTGTATCTGTAACTCATTAATTGCTTATTAAAAAAAAAAAAAACATATCATTGCTTAATGGTACATAAGGCTGCAATCACAGAACAGTTTAATGCATGGAAGTAGATCTTGTAGCTAGTAATTTTGTGATAAAACATTTTCTCTCATATAAAATATTTATCAGGGGTGGTTGATTATTCTGAGGCTTAATCTGGTTAGTGTCTCTGTAACCTTTACACTTCATTTGGAAGCAAATTTTTAGAGGTAGGGTAAAGTTTTTTTTTTTAATGTAATTAAGATATATAGACTTATTTAGGAGAGAGGTTTAATGGGAAAGGTAAGATTTTTGGAGGTTTTTAAAACCTTTAAAACTCTTAATTTCTCAACCCACCAAACTGAGGTGTTAGAAAATTTTTTATAAATCAAATGTTAATTATTACCAATCCAAATAATATAACATTAATAAACTATCATTTACTTTACTTTCCTCCCAAATAAGGTAATATAAGAAAATTTTACCTTCCCTTTTATTATTTTACTTTAAAAAGTATTACCTTACCTTTTTATACTCTTCTTAAAGTATTAAAGAAATTTACAAAGAATATTGATTGCAATTTCTGAATAATTTGAAAAAAAAATTATTTTACTATTTTAGTATTTTAATAATTACAATTTATTAAATTTAATTTTAAATTATTCTTTTCACACTATTACAAATATAAAAATAATAAAAAATATTAAATTTAATTTTTTTTAATATTCTCTTGCCGATACATTTAAAAGAAATATATATTTTTTATAATAGTTTCAACAACAGTATCAGCCAAACCCTTTCTTCTTCCCTTTCTACCAAGCATTTTGCACGCTGTTTGAATTTGCTTTTTGCTTTTACACCCAACCTGACTTTCCCAATGTTATTTTAGTGAAAAACATGCATGTTTATTCTACAAAGAATGCAAAAAAAGTCAGCTATTAACAAACCCATGATGAAAAGTGAAGCGTAAACACATGTGAACGTAAATAAAACCATTCTAATTTAGCAACTTGTCAAGAAATTCTAACCGAAGAATTGGAACAAAGTAAAAAATATATATGTATAAAATATTTCTGGAAATGTAGCAATCAAGAGCAAATTGAGGTCTTAAAGAAGACTCATACTAAGTTTTTACTGGACCCTTCAATTAATAAAATTATTTTGCTTATAAAAAAAAGTCTTAAAGAAGAGGAAACAAATTATTATACTGACATAATCAAGATATGAAGATAGTGAAAAGAAACCATGACTTATTCTATGCTCATATAATGTATTCACATATGTATGTTTATAACATTTTAACCTAATGTTCACATTCAGTTTCGTGTTATAAAAAATTGAGAGTAACTCAACATAGAATACTCAAGTGGTCTTACGAAAAAAAATGTTTTGATGTTGATCATCAATCGCACATTTTATGTAATAGAATTTCAAAGTAAATCTATTGGTTGGAAATCTTAGATTTTGTTATGAAAGGTTCTTTTAAAATAGTATTATATATATATATAAAGACATGATTGCTTTGAAGTCACATGTTCATATTCATATTCTAATATAGAGTTCTCTCGTCAAAATTAATCAATTGCTAATGCATTCTTTGGACACACATAACTATTTTTATTTTTAAAATTAAGATAATAACAATCTAAGTAAATTTATAACTCATTTTATTATTTCATATTAATTTGAAAGAAAATATTTGTGCTATATATAAAATTTAAATAAATCTCTCATCTTAAGTTAATTTTTAAGTTGAGCTAAACTATGTCAATTTTCTCTGTATGGTATCAGAATATATTATATTTTAATATTGAATTATTTATAGATACATTCATCCGTAAATTTAATACTTTTAATTTCATACCTGAACGTAAAAAAAATGTGTTATCCCACGTTATTTTAAAATAAATTAATTTATATTATATATAAAATTAAATAAATTATTTCAATTAATTTTTAAATAAAATTAGACATGATAGACTTTCTTTACATCTTTTAAGAAAAATAAACGAGGAAAACTTGAATTTTCAAGGCTTATTGCTTTAAATCCTAAGTTGAAGTTTGAGCAAGTAATTAAGTTGATGATGGTGGTAGGTCAAGCAGGGCACGCACGCTAGGAACGTCACGTCAGCATTGATGTCATTCTCTCCTATTATTTCCTTAATTAAATCGATTTTTTTAAAAAACATTCGTTGAAAGGTCTTAATAAATCTTTACTACGTATGCAATATATATATATATATATATATATATATATATATATATATATATATTTCATCAAATTGATGAATGAATGGATTAGAATCTCTCCTCATAGCTCATACCCTCCACGAATCCACCCATTAGTCGAGGAAATATATGAAACCTTTTTTTAATATAAATAATTGAATATCAAAAATTAAGTAAATTGATTCTTTTGGTTTGGTGCATGATTTTATATCTGGAAACTTTAATACACATGTAGTTTTTTTTATAATTTTTTTAATATACACATGAGTTTTAATTTAATAATATTAAAATTTTTTTCAAAATTATAAAATCTCAAATTTAAATATAAATTAGAGTCATTTATAAAAAAAAAAATTATTTCATAAAATTTTCATTCAATATAAATTGATATGTGGAAGCAAATAATATTATATAAAATCATTCTCCAACTAATATAATAATTTAAACGTAGGTGAATTAACTATTCAAAATGTGTGTAGAAGAAATAAATAAAATATAAAGAAAAATAGACCAAATACACAAGAGCTTACGTGAAGTAGGGAGACTAGAACCGATACAGTAATTTCTTCAATTCTTTTTCTATGGACATTTGATACACATATTAATTCATATCTTATAAACTTTTTTTTAAGAAGAGCTGAAAGTTTCTAAATTCCAGAAAAATAAAAAAATGATTATTTTAGTCAAAAGCGATAAATGGTTTATTGTTTCAAGAAAATGACTCAACTATAAATTATCAAGATCAAAAGTAAGACCTTGAAAATTGTCGGTCTAAACTAAGGAAGTATATAACTTATTGAGAGGTGTAAAAAATTTTCTTCTTTTAATTTCTATTATTAAATCAATTTTTTAGAAATTAAGTCATTCGACTCCTCTTATTTAAGAAAAGTAATTTATTTAAAAGAGATTTAATAAGTTGTATTTCTCTATTTAAATAAAATATAATTTATTATTTAATTTGTTACACTTAAATTATATTATCCACATTATTATCTCTTATAACTCTTATAACTTAGTCTCCATTTATTTTATGAAAATATTTTTTTATTTCATATTTTTTACTGTTTGAGATACTAAAATATAGGTTAATGAAAACTAATAATTTTTAAAGAAAATTACTTAAAAAAAACAATTTTAAGAATTTTAATAATTTTATTAAAATATAAAAACACTATAATATAAATGCGTACTATTAATTAAATACTATAATCAAATAATAAAAAATTATTTTACAAAAATTATTTTCTTAAAATATGATTTATATCGAAAACATTTATCATATACAATTTGTTTTTTTTTTTTAAATAATCGAAGCCTTATGAGTAAATTTATTTTCTGAAAAAATAATTTATATATTAAATGTATTGATATTATATATTTTTTTAAAAAAATTAAGTTCTTTAATTAAAAGAATACTTTCCATAGATCATTTTCTATGGAAAGTATTCTTTTAATTAAAGAACTTAATTTAAAAAAAAATATAATATCAATACATTTAATGGAGTGGAGTGGTACTGTCCCAAAATAATCACTTTAAATATCTAGACTCAGTCCTTCAAGTAGATGGGGGATGTGAAGAGGATGTTAGTCATAGGATTAAAGCCGGATGGTTGAAGTGGAGACGTCCCACTGGAGTTTTATGTGATAGTAAGATTTCCAATAAATTGGAAGGAAAATTTTATCATACAGTCATACGACCGGCTATGTTATATAGTAGTGAGTGTTGGGCACTGAAAGAGTCGTATGCATCTAAGATAAGAGTTGTAGAGATGAGAATGTTAAGGTGGATGAGTGGCCATACTAGACTAGATAAAGTTCGTAATGAGAGTATTAGAGAAAAGGTAAGAGTGATGCCAATTGAAGATAAGTTGAAAGAAGGGAGATTGAGGTAGTTTGATTATGTGAAGCGTAGAAATACGGAGGCTCTAGTTAGACAAGTAAAGAACATTAGTTTAGAGGGTAGAAAGAAAAAAAAGGGATAGATCTAAATTGACTTAGAGGAGAGTAGTACAACATGACCTAGAAGTATTACACATTTTTTAGAATTTAACCCAAAATCATTCAGAAATGGAGCGAGCGAATTTATATAGCCGACCTCAGATTTTTATGATAAAAACTTGGTTGAATTGAGTTGAGTTGAGTTTCCATAGATCATTTTCAAACCCTAAGAATCCTTCAAATAATTATAGCCTTTATATTTGTCATGGCTGAAATTATGCAATCATTCGACTTTGGTACTTCTGATTGAATTAAAGCTCCATGCTAATCAATTAGGAAATGACACCCATCTGTTATGTTCTAGAAGAGAGAGATTTCTCTCGTTATTCTTATTTGCAATCTTCTTGTGTTCGAGTAAAGCCCTTATGGGATTAATTAGTTAGAAGAAAGTTTGAAATTTGTGGCGAATGCAATTTAGACTTTAGTTTTCTTCTTAATTTTTTTATTTAATATGACTTTGTATTTTATAAATATTTTTTATTAAATTTGAATTATTATCTAATCCAAAAGTTTAAAGTTTTATAGAATCAATATTGTAAATTTTATCTATTATTATAGCGGATTGTGAGACTTGGGATTATGGTGGATGATTTTATTTTATTCTTTAATCATAATGGCAAATATTTTTTCTTCTTTTATTTATATATTTAAATTTTACGGCCAAATTACACAATTTTTTTTTTCTGTCTTTACTTTTTTTTTTTATCAGCAGAGTAAATTAATTTTTATTAAAAAAAAAAACTTAACATAAACACACATAATAAATTCCGATCATAAGTCTCTATATTAGAGTGAATAAAATAGGTAAGAAATTTTATTTTACCATGTACGTGTTGTATGTGCCTGTAGTAACATTTTTTTTTCTTCCAAAATTGTTGCTTCCAAATTTTCCTAGTCTTGGAGCTGTTTGAAATTAAGATTGAACTTTCTTGTTTAAAAAAAAATCATTTTAAAAAATTATTTTATTATTTTGAAATTAGAGTAAAATATGTCAAATTTAAAAACTTTTAATAAATATTTTAAAAGAAAAAACAACTCAAACAATAATAACAAATAAATCACTAATATATGAGATTTCTTTTATTTATTATTATTATTATTGATTTAACTTAGTGATGTCTCACATTTAAGTCGAAAGTGCTATTTAAATAAAATTATTTTAATAAATACGATTATAAATAATTATGTATGTAATTTGAATTCACAACATTATGATAATAATAATTCAAGGAATGCTAGTCACTATCTTTAATGACATACATTTGTAACACTTGTCATATTATTGATTTACATCAAAATTTTTTTTAATTGTTAATGAATGAATTTGTCTTTTAGTGGTAAAATCTCTCCTATTTATCACTTTACTCATTAACTAATAGATGATATGAAAATAATATCAGTGACTATTATTATTATTTTTTAGACAGTGGTTTGCATTCTTCTCATAATGCTTAACGGTTTCTATGTAAGAAAATTTTTGCTTAAACAGAAAAATTATACAACGCATGGATTGCACGAACTCAATATGTAACAAAATCTAATATGAAATTAACATGTGTTATATTTATTAAGAAAATGTTCCCACCTTTGCAACTTTAACAATAAATCCATTATGTTAGGATTTTTTTTAAAGAAAAACGTAAATATATGATTTCAGGAAAAACGTAACAACCCTAATATTACACTAAATATGTCACATGTTAATTTAATATTGGCTTCTTGTGTATTAAGTCGATACAACTGATGCATCAAATAATTTTCAACTTAAAATATATATTTTTGTGTCTTAAAATTTATAATGAACTGGTTCTAGATGAGTTTAAGTTTATCTCTTACGTATGCATGCAGGTTTATGTAACTAGTACCTGTGTTTGATCTCCAGCAGTGACGACTAATGCATCTTTATCTGGGCAAAAAGATACCCATCCTTTTTTGGAGTAAACATGGAACTCTGAAGACCCATCACAAATATGCAGGCACAGTGCATGAGAGTAATCGGTTCCCCTTATCAGCATTCCGATCATATCATATCCTAAAGAGTTTGCCCTTAGATTATGTCTATTCTTATAAAGATGACACACTGAGCCAACCAGATCTTGCCACTGCAAAATATCTCCTCCATACATTGTCTTCCTCTGAGAATTTTCTCTCAGAATTTGCAGAATTTTCTCTGCTACATTTTCCATATCAGATACAAGAGTTTCCATTTTCTCACTGCAAATTACAATAGCAACTTTGGCATGAGACATAGACCAAATACAATTTATTTGAAATGGAAAAATTAAGTGCAGCGTTGGATTACCTGAAATTTGAATATCCAGTTGCCCATATTCCCTCCATATCTAACTTCAAATTCTCATCTCTACACCACACAAACTCTTCTCTCAATTCACTCTCCTCCTCCCCATGCATTTCCTCGAACCCATATGGCTTCTCCGGGGACATTGTCACATCCACTCTTTTCTCCGGCGGCACCCCAAAAATCCCAGCAGCCATGGCCACCACCAATCTTGTAAAATCACTTGGAATTCCATAATTTACCAACTGAAAGCACCCGATTCTTGACAGGGAATCCAAAATCCTAGGAATTGAATCACTGTCCGCGGAATGCAACGATTGGAAATCAATTCTTGGCTGCGTTTCAACAATCTTTTGCCTAGGGAAGATCTTATCAGGCAAAACTAAATCTGGTACACGTAGTGAGTGCTCAAGAAATTCAGTAAGCACATCATCATTGGCCACAGATGATCTCCGGCCAGAGGCAATAGGAGATGGCGGCGGGGCGCGAAAATCAATGGGATTTTCGGGCATTGGATGAGGTGATGAAAATGCCATGAATATGATACTATTTAAGACTGATCAAGGCACACTAACGATTCTTGTTTGCTTGAGAGATAAATTTTTGTATTTAAAGTATCGAAATTCTCTTTCTTTTTCTTTGTACAAAATTAAAGAAAAGAAAAAGTGTTCAGCACAATGATGGCCTGTCATGGACATTATGGACACATGAAGAATCATCACTAATCAAGGTTTACTTTCTATTGATATGCTTTTCTTTTTTGATTTCTACATTTACAACTTTCACTCTCTTATTCGTCCTCTCTATGATAGCCAGCATAGCCAGGCTGACGAGGGCTTGCTGCTGGCGGGGTTACCATGGTGACCAAAACCCATTCTTCCTGGTTGACACGCTGAACCCTTTGCCGCACGCTGCACCCAGGTACTCTGGAACAGTAGTGGTAACTGCTTAAGCTTCACTCTTCACTTGTGTTTCCCATAGATTGAGGGCAGAGCAGAAGCAATGATGCACCACCAAAAGAAGCTAATGATGATAAACGTGAGGGTCTCAGGGCATGTTTGGATTAACTGTTGAATACAATTGATAGCCGTTAGTTAATAGCTGTTACTGTTAGTTGATAGCTGATAACTGATAGCTGATGATAGTTATTTTATATTAAGTGTTTGATAAAATTATATTTAGCTGTTGATATTAATATGTGAAATGACTAATAAGGTATATATCATATAATTTATTTTATTATTTAAATAAATATAAAATTATAAATTTATTATATTATTTTATTTTATTTTATTTTATTATTAAATTAAATATATAATTATTAAATTAATATATTATATTATTTAAATAAATATATAATTATTAATCTTTTATATTATATCATTTATTTTATTATTGAAATAAGAAAATAATTATTTTTTTAAGATAATTAAATAATTTTAAAAATATAAATAAAATAATAAAATAATTATTATTGCTAATAGAAAAATTTATAATTAATTTTAAGTTTTTGGATATAAATAAATATTTTATATTTTATGTTATTAATAAAAAATATTTTAATAAAGTTGAAATACGTTAATTAAAATTATAAATAAAAAAATAAAAATATTAATAATATTAATTTTCAAGTTAAATAAAAAAGGATAATATGGTCAGAATAAAAAATAAAATCATATCAACTATCAGCTGATGAGAAACAGCTCTAAAAATAGAGCTGATACAAACTACAGCTGATAGGTATTATATCAGTTGCCCATCAGCTATCAGCTCTATTTTTTTAAGCTTGTCAAACACCACAATTTACCTGTTTGGGTGTCTATCAGCTATCAGCTGCACCCAACAGCTAAATCAAACACCTCCTTAGTGATTTACATCTCACAAGTGCTAATTTATATTATAGGTGGGGTTTCTTGCATGGGACTGGAAGTAGACCACTTCTCAGCTCCAGGAATTAGTCCTCAATTTTAGAATTAAAGTTAAAGAATGGGCAGGACAATCATTTTTCTTGATCTCATCAATTTTTTAATAAAGAGATTGTACAATAATCTATTATCTATGATATAATTAATCCAATTCTTATTCAATTTCGACATTATTTGAGTTTTTCTTGTTTGGTTGGATGGGTTAGAGATCAGTTCCCCAGCCCAGGCCTTCTGTTCCATGGGCCCAACCGCAAGTTATTTCATTACAACTAGAAGAATTTGAACTCAGAGCTAGATGGGACTTACCTGGTTAAGCTTTTCTTTATTTTTTTTTTTTATTTTAGTAAATATTAATTAGTCGATTTACTTATATATTATGCAAATTATATATTATTTATTTTAATAACATAATTTAATGTATATATTTTTATAATTTATATGTTCATAATTATATTATAAAATTTTATTTTTTATAAGCACAGCAATTTTATTAATAAAATATCACGGAGAAATTTAATAAACATTATCCGACTAATTCCCGATTATTTTACCTTCTCAGTACATTCAACTTAGTACAATAAATACTAAGTGAAAATATTACAAATTTTAATTGACAAATTTTTTATAAAATTTCAATAATCTCTATATGACAATTATGAATTAGCTTTTGATACTATGTTGATAATAAAACTGAGTTAAACTCCACCTCAAAAGACATCTTAAATATATCCCATTAAACCATAGCCTTCTGAGCACAGTCACCGATGGCCACTGATGATGGTGTTGTTTGGTTGGCTTAAGGATGCTTAATCTCAGTTTACTCTTTTCCAGTGCCTTTTTATTATTATTATTATTATTTGATTTATTTCAGTTGCATTTTCTGCTACCTTGTATGATCTCCAAAATTTTCAGTTAACATTGCAATTCTTGCTTTAAGTTTTTTTTTTTTTTTTTTTTTTGGGCTTGCTTCGTAAAGTTTTGTCTGATTTAATTATTCATAAAATATGACTCATATGTATGTATAACTTGAGCACACCAAGTTACATAGTTGTTGGCAGAGCTTAATTTGAGAGGTAAATTATGTTATCAAAATTATTATTGAGTATTGAAAAAAAAATACAAAATTTATATGATTAAATAGTAAAGTTCATGTACATGGTGCATGGATAAAGGATTTCATTAAGATAGTAATAATAAGCTATAATTTTTTAGAATTTTCCTATCCAATCCGTCATCATTATAAAATCTTATCAGAGACTGTTCATTTGAAAATATTAATTGTTTTAATAATAATTAATTATTTTAATAGTTATGTCGATTTTATTAACTTTTTATATAGTGATTTAAGACTTTATTTGGTAATGATTTTAAAAGTAATATTTAGCATTTTGACTTTAATTAAAACATTACATCTCTAAGTTACATTATTTAGTAGTATAGTATTTATATTAATATTTAGAGGTTGATAAAGCTGTTCATGAATTATCACGGCCATGTTTGATAATATTAGTTATTCTAATGACGGTTAGTTATTTGAGTAATTATTTGTTGTTTTACTAATTTTAACTATTAAATATTAGTTGTTAGTAGTTAACTGTTTATATAGTGATTTAAAACAAAAGTGTTTGGTAAAAATAATTGTCAGATTAATTGTTAAATATAAAAATAGTGGTATCATCTTTTAATCAAAAAGATAATACAATTATTTCTACATTTAAGAGCTAATCCAACTGTTATTTGTATTGAATACTTCTGTCTTAAGGTCTACTTGACAATATTAATTGTTTGCTATTTTAGAAACTATCAGTTGTTTTACTAACTGTTAGTAGTTAACACTTTATATAGTGATTAAAATAGAAGTATTCGATAAAAATAACTATTAGATTAGCTGTTAAATGCAAAATAATGAAATTATCTTTTTAATCCTAATCAAAACATTTTCTTAAGGTAATGTTTCTTGAATAGCTCCCTCAATCTCTAAATACTCATACACTAATATAAATACTTATATCACCAAATAATATAAATAATAAATATAGTATTTTGACCATAATTAAAATATTAAATACTGAATAGTTATCGAACAGACCTAAATATTTTATGTAAATTGCATCACAAATTTTTAAATTGAGCCATAATTTAAACAATAAAATAATATATAAAATACAAATCACGTCAAAGTAAATTATTTGCATCATTCAAAAGAAAAAACATTAGGAGTTGAAGAGTTTGTAAGAGAAGGATCGACAACATCACCATTGTTTGCCATAGGGATCAATACTCATCGGAACAAAGAAATAGATTTCTAATTTTATGCAATGTATCTGATACTCAGCTCACTTATTCATATATTTATATCTTAAATACATAATGAATTAATTTAAATAAAAATTTTTGTAAAAAAATAATGAAAAAAAATTACCTTTATAATAATCATCATTATCATTGTTTAGAAGTTATCCCTAAATTATAGATTATAGTTACAATAACAAGATATAACATAACTTGATAGCTCCAAAATACTTGCAAGACCAGCACTAGCATTATGGGTTTTAGCTTTCAAACATAACAAACAAATTTGCAAATCAAAATCATATTTTCCGTAAAAAAAAAATGTAGAGATAAGAGGAGGCTTGGTTCCTTGTAAAATTTTCAATGTTGAGTGTGATAGCTCTATCTACCACCTAATGCATAAATTGAAATGGTCGGTTCAAAATACTTAACAAGTGTCCATCACCTTCATTATCTTTAAAATTGAAAATATTTGCTTTTGTTTAAAAAAAAATTCCAATTAATTAGATTTTTTTTTCTAATATCTTTGCTGTGAGATCATTGAACCATCCATATATATTTATGATAAAAATTTTTACAAAAATTTACCTGGAGAATTTAATAATTCGATATATATATATATATATACACAACAAAAACATAACAGGCCCACACGAGAAGAGCTTGATGTTAAAGAAGACGAGCAGAGACTGATTGTGATTGGTAGGTGTGGAAGGGACCCACAAAGAAATGTTTATGTGCAATCAAACTCTCTTCATTGACGTACGGTCTACAGTCTTCAAGCTTCCAGCTCCTTTCATCCAGCGCCGTCGGTGGCTAGCTCCACCTCCACCAACCCCCCAAAGCTACAGTGGCACGTGGTCTTTTACGTTTTTCTTTATATGTAAATTTAGCACTGAAATTACAAAAACCTCTAGCGGTATATAAATATATCTTTTTTGAAAAAAGAAAAAGGTCCCAAACTGGGAACTGTTAGAAAATGATTAATTGCAGAAGTCATATTTATTGAACTTCAAAATGTTGAATATATAGAGTTACAGCAAAGCTAAAAATAGCATAGCTAAAAAATAGTGACCACAACTACTGCCACTAACAACTTCAATAAAATATAAACTAACTAGCTAAAAATCAGCTAAAGACCAGGATATACAAAAGACCAAAGACCAGAACCAACACACAAATAACAAACAGATCCTTGATTCAATTAACAACATTCTCCTCCTGAATCAGGAACTGCATATTCCTAATTTTTCCCTGAGAAGCTCAAATCGCTAACATGAAGTGACTTTGTAAATATATCCGCAACTGATTTTACGCTTTGCAAGACACTAACACCACATCACCGTTTTTCGGACTTCCTCAAGTAATAAAACTTGATATTAAAATGCTTAGTCCGCCATGAAATAATCGGATTTTGAGATATGGCTATGGCGACTTGATTATCCACAAATATCACGGTGCTTTCATCTTGCTTTAGTTGCAAATCGACCATAATTTTCCTTAGCCATAAAGCTTGATTAGCGCAAATTCTTCGCTACAAATTCCGCTCCGCCGTCGATCGAGCCACCATTTCTTGTTTCTTTGAGCACCATGAAAAACACCGACCCAAAAGTGAAACAAAAACCAGAGGTGCTTTTCATATCGCCAATGGACTCGCCAATCACCGCGAATACCCATGGAGTTTGAAATTGACTTTTGTTGAACTTGATACCAAAGGTTTGAGTCCTTTGAGATACCTAATCACACGCTTATTGCCATCATGTGCAATTTACTAGCACAATTTAGAAACCTGGACAAAACACTTACAGCATACAAGATGTCAGGTCTTGTTGCTGTAAGATACATTAAGCATCCAATTAGGCTTCTAAATACTCCTTCATCAACTCTTTCAGCTCCATCTTCTTTCTGTAACTTCTCCTTTTGATTCATTGGAGTGTTTACACTCTTGCACTCATCCATTCGAACCTTTTAATTTCCTTCAAATACTTCTTCTGACATATAAAAACTTCATTCTGACCTTGCTTGATCTCCAATCCAAGAAAGTAATTCATCTCACCAAGGTCTGTCATGTCAAAGACCTTCATCACCTCCTTCTTGAATACTTCAATCTGTACAACATTATTTCCTGTGACAAGCAAATCATCTACATAGAGAGAGATGATTATAATGTCAGAATCTGTTTTCTTAACATACAGATTTGATTCACTTAGGCTTTTTTCAAAGCCTAGTTTCAGCAAATGATCATCTATTCTGCTGTACCAAGCTCTTGGGGCTTGTTTTAGCCCATAAAGAGCTTTCTTTAAAAGGCAGACCTTCTCTTCATGTCCTGGCACACTGAAACCTTCTGGCTGCTCAACATAAATTTTTTCCTGCAATGAGCCATTTAAAAAAGCCGATTTCACATCTAGTTGAAAAATCTTCCAACCTTGTTGTGTTGCCAATGCTAATAGCATTCGGATGGTGTCCAACCGTGCCACCGGAGCAAATGTTTCAGAGAAGTCTACTCCCCAAACTTGTGCGTAGCCTTTCACTACTAATCTCGCTTTGTATTTATTCACAGAGCCGTCCGGATTGAGCTTTGTTCTGAAAACCCATTTCACCCCAATTACTTTCCTGTCAAGCGGCCTTTCTACTAGCTCCCAGGTCTGGTTTTTATCAATCATGGCCAGCTCCTCCTTCATCGCTTCTATCCACTTTTGATCAGATTTTGCTTCTTCATAACTCTTGGTTCCAACACCGCAACATTACACCTTTGATAAACATCCAAAGTGTTCTCGTTCCTCTTACAGTTCATCATCAATTAATTCATCAGGAACAAGAGGTGTAATTTGCTCTCCAGTTTGAGACTCCTCATTACAGTCCCACTGTTCGTGTTCAAGAAATTGAACATCTCTACTAGTTATAACCTTCCCTGTGTGAGGGTGGAAAATTCTGTAGGCTTTAGAAACTGAACTATAGCCAACAAAAATTCCTTGTTCAGCTTTCTCATCAAGTTTGTCTCTCTTGACCTGTGGAACATGTGAAAAACACAAACAACCAAAAATTTTAAGGTTGTTTAATTGAGGTTTAACGCCATACCAAGCCTCAAATGGAGTCTTCTTTCCCACTGCTCTTGTAGGCAGCCTGTTCAGCAAAAAAACAGCAGTATTTGCTGCTTCTGCCCAAAACCTTTTTTGAAGATTCTTCTCATGTAACAGACACCGAGCCATCTCCATAATAGTTCTGTTCTTCCTTTCGCTGACTCCATTTTGTTGTGGAGAATAAGGAACCGTAAGCTGGTGCTCAATTCCAGCTTTTTCGCAAAATAAATTGAATTTCTCTGAAGTGTATTCAG
The DNA here is from genome assembly GCF_030052815.1 of Hevea brasiliensis. Classification (NCBI taxonomy): domain Eukaryota; kingdom Viridiplantae; phylum Streptophyta; class Magnoliopsida; order Malpighiales; family Euphorbiaceae; genus Hevea; species Hevea brasiliensis. Next base: position 104,990,333 of record NC_079498.1, read on the forward strand.
TGCCATTATCTGATCTAATGACCTGAATCCTGCAACTGCTTTGATTTTCAATCCAGTTTTTAAACTTCATAAAAATTCCAGAACCTCCGATTTAAACTTCATAAAGTATATCCAGACATCCTTGTGAAATCATCAATAAAAACTATGTAATACCTGCTGCCATTCAGTGAAGGAGTTGATTGGGGGCCACATAAATCAGTATGAATTAGCTGTAGCCTCTTGGTAGCTCTCCATGTGGATGTTCTGAATGGAAATCGAATTTGCTTTCCAAGCATACACGTCTTGCAGCTTGTAAAATGTTTCTCCAGATTCGGCAGACCTCGAACAAGATCATTTCGTTGCATGAACAGCAAGGCTTGATGATGAAAGTGCCCCAACCGTTTATGCCAAACATCTGAAATAGTAAGCTGACACGAAAATGCCATTTGCTCCTCTTCCAAAGGATTCAAAGAAAAACTTCTCTGCTGCATCTTAATTCTGAAAAGTTCTTGACCACTTGGATCAAAAATTAGACACATTTTATCTTCAAACAAAAGCTTGAACCCTTTTTCCAGTAATTGCCCCACACTCAACAAATTCTGATCAATTTCAGGAACATACAACACTTCAGAAAAAATATTTATACTCGCAACATCGCCAATGACAACAGTTCACTTTCCTTTAATCGTAATGTATTCACCGTTGCCGATTCTGACTCTTGAACTTGCAGATTTGTCAAGCTCTCTGAACAGCTCCTCATCATTAGTCATATGGTTTGTACAACCACTATCAACAAGCCAGTTTGTGCTTGATGTTTTTGCCATAAAACAAGAAGCAACAAAAAGTTGTTCTGGCTCCTGTTGAACTGCAATTTGAGCCTCACCCTGCTGCTGTGTCTGCTTTTCTTTGCAAATTATCTCTGCGTGCCCAAGTTTCTTGCATCTCCTACATTTCATGTCAGGTTTTCTCCAACACTTGTAGTGTGGATGATTTTTACTACCACAATTTTGACAAGGAGGATATCTTCCTCCCTTCTGCTTGTGTTAGAGTTGTTTTCGGTGTGCACTTTCGAACTACTGCTTTGCTCCTTTTTATCTTTAGACTTCTTAATTTTGTCACCGAATTTTCTGCCATTTGGCTTGCAAGGCTCCTCAGCCATTCCTTCTTGTCTCATCATTCTTCTCGCTCCCGTGTGCAACGAACTTACTAACTCGCTAAGCCGATCTTTGTTAGATCTTTAGTGTTTTCCAATGAGGCAATGGTTGCCTCATATTTTTCAACAAGGATACAAGGATTTTTGAACTATTCTCATATCGGTAAGTTCGACCAAGTATTCTTACCTTATTTGCAATGCCACATACTGTCAACATATGCTTTCACCGCTTCGATTCCTTCATATGTCGCATTTCAAACTCTCTAACCAAGTTCAAGATTTTCATTCCTTTGATTCTTTCATCTCCTTTATACTCATTCTTGAGAAAATCCCATTAGCTTTAATGAGCCAAGTGTCATAATCTTATCGAAAATGGTAGAAGAAAGCTGCAGAAACAAGCGGTTCTTCGCTTTGGATTTTTAGTCTTTCTCTCCTTGTGTGTTTTTATCCGAGCCACTTGTTGGATTTCCGGTAAGGAGGGACTTCATAATCTTCCTCTACAGATCCCACAAATCACACGCTTCCAAAAAGCTTCCATTCGCATCGCCCACACCAGTAGTCTTCTCCATCAAACACTGGTGGAGCTACCATTGAAAAAGAACTCTCACCTTCCATTAAAAAAATTCCTTACAGCAGTAGAATTTTAGAAAAACACTCAAAAAAAAAAAAACTCACAAGTCACTCAGAAAGAACTCTCACAGATCCCGTAAGAAAACAAGAGCTCTGATACCAATGTTAGAAAATGATTAATTGCAGAAGTCATATTTATTGAACTTCAAAATGCTGAATATATAGAGTTACAGCAAAGCTAAAAATAGCATAGCTAAAAAATAGTGACCACAACTACTGCCACTAACAACTTCAATAAAATATAAACTAACTAGCTAAAAATCAGCTAAAGACCAGGACATACAAAAGACCAAAGACCAGAACCAACACACAAATAACAAACAGATCCTTGATTCAATTAACAACAGGAACGTTGTTTATGCTTAATTTGTTTAACATTATTACAAAAGAGACAAACTTGTTGCACGAGGTCAGTTTTCCAAATTGTATTAATTTTCTCTTTTAATTACATGATTTCATGGAAAAATTAGTGAGAATTAAATCAAAGATACAGGTTTTTGCAAATTGTTTTTGCGGAACTCATCCAGAGAAGGAAGTGGTTAGTTCGATCCACAAGATAACATGGAAATGACTACATCTAATTAAGTAAACATTTTGGAACAAATTTTCAAAACAAACAAACAAAAAGTAAATGACGGTTTGAAAATATGGATACAAAGATAAGAATTTCTGCATCTGTAACTCATTAATTGCTTATTAAAAAAAAAAAACATATCATTGCTTAATGGTACATAAGGCTGCAATCACAGAACAGTTTAATGCATGGAAGTAGATCTTATAGCTAGTAATTTTGTGATAAAACGTTTCTCTTATATAAAATATTTATCAGGGGTGGTTGATTATTCTGAGGCTTAATCTGGTTAGTGTCTATAACCTTTACACTTCATTTGGAAGCAAATTTTTAGAGGTGGGGTAAAGTTTTTTTTTAATGTAATTGAGATATATAGACTTATTTAGGAGGGAGGTTTAACGGGAAAGGTAAAGTTTTTGAAAGTTTTTAAAACCTTTAGAACTCTTAATTTCTCAATCCACTAAATTGAGGTGTTAGAAAATTGTTTATAAATCAAATGTTAATTATTACCAATCCAAATAATATAATATTAATAAACTATCATTTACCTTACTTTCCTCCCAAATAATGTAATATTAGAAAACTTTACATTACTTTTCGTTACTTTACTTTATCTTACCTTATTTTATAAAATATTATTTTACCTTTTTATACTCTTCTTAAAGTATTAAAGAAATTTACAAAGAATATTGATTGCAATTTCTAAATAAATTGAAAAAAAATTATTTTATTATTTAGTATTTTAATAATTAAAATTTATTAAATTTAATTTTAAATTATTCTTTTAACACTATTACAAATATAAAAATAATAAAAAATTTAAATTTAATATTTTTTAATATTCTCTTGCCGATATATTTAAAAGAAATATATTTTTTTTATAACAGTTTCAACTACAGTATCAACCAAACCCTTTCTTCTTCCCTTTCTACCAAACATTTTGCACGCTGTTTGAATTTGCTTTTTGCTTTTACACCCAACCTGACTTTCCCAGTATTATTATAGTGAAAAGCATGCATAATTATTCTACAAAGAATGCAAAAAAAAAGTCAGGTATTAACAAACCCATGATGAAAAGTGAAGCGTAAACACATGTGAATGTAAATAAAACCATTCTAATTTAGCAACTTATCAAGAAATTCTAACCGAAGAATTGGAACAAAGTAAATATATATATATATATATATATATATATATATATATATATATATATATATATATATATATATATATTTCTGGAAATGTAGCAATCAAGAGCAAATTGGGGTCTCAAAGAAGACTTGCACTAAGTTTTTACTGGACCCTTTAATTAATAAAATTATTTTGCTTATAAAAAAAAAAAATCTTAAAGAAGAGGAAACAAACTATTATACTGACATAATCAAGATATGAAGATAGTGAAAAGAAACCATGACTTATTCTATGCCCATATAATGTATTCACATATGTATGTTCATAACATTTTAACCTAATGTTCACATTCAGTTTCGTGTTATAAAAAATTGAGAGTAACTCAACATAGAATACCCAAGTCGTCTAACGAAAGATAATCTTTTGATGTTGATCATCAATAGCACATTTTATGTAATAGAATTTCAAAGTAAATCTATTGGTTGGAAATCTTAGATTTTGTTATGGAAAGGTTCTTTTAAAATAGTATTATATATATATATATATATATATATATATATATATATATATATATATATATATAAAGACATTGATTCCTTTGAAATCACATGTTCATATTCATATTTTAGTATAGAGTTCTCTCGTCAAAATTAATCAATTATTAATGCATTCTTTAGACACACATAATTATTTTTATTTTTAAAATTAAGATAATAACAATCTAAGTAAATTTATAACTTCTTTTATTATTTCATATTAATTTGAAAGAAAATCGTAGGTTGAAGTTTGAGCAAGTAATTAAGTTGATGGCGAATGATGGTGGTAGGTCAAGCAGGGCACGCACGCTAGGAACGTCACGTCAGCATTGATGTCATTCTCTCCTATTATTTACTTAATTAAGTCGATTTTTTTAAAAAACATTCGTTGAAAGGTCTTAATAAATCTTTACTACGTATGCAATAATTTTTATTTTTTTTCATCAAACTGATGAATGAATGGATTAGAATCTCTCCTCATAGCTCATACCCTCCACTAATCCACCCATTAGTCGAAGAAATATATGCGACCTTTTTTAATATAAATAATTGAATATCAAAGATTAAGTAAATTGATTCTTTTGGTTTGGTGTATGATTTTATATCTGGAAACTTAAATAATACATATGTAGTTTTTTTTATAATTTTTTTAATATGCACATGAGTTTTAATTTAATAATATTAAAATTATTTTCAAAATTATAAAATCTCAAATTTAAATATAAATTAGAGTCAATTATAAAAAAAAAATTATTTCATAAAATTTTCATTCAATATAAATTGATATGTGCAAGCAAATAATATTATATAAAATCATTCTCCAACTAATATAATAATTTAAACGTAGGTGAATTAACTATTCAAAATGTGTGTAGAAGAAATAAATAAAATATAAAGAAAAATAGACCAAATACACAAGAGCTTACGTGAAGTAGGGAGACTAGAACCGATACAGTAATTTCTTCAATTCTTTTACTATGGACATTTGATACACATATTAATTCATATCTTATAAACTTTTTTTTAAGAAGAGCTGAAAGTTTCTAAATTCCAGAAAAAAAAAATGATTATTTTAGTCAAAAGCGATAAATGGGTTATTGTTTCAAGAAAATGACTCAACTCTAAATTATCAGGATCAAAAGTAAGACCTTGAAAATTGTAGGTCTAAACTAAGAAAGTATATAACTTATTGAGAGGTGTAAAAAATTTTTTTCTTTTAATTTCTATTATTAAATCAATTTTTTAGAAATTAAGTCATTCGACTCCTCTTATTTAAGAAAAGTAACTTATTTAAAAGATATTTAATAAGTTGTATTTCTCTATTTAAATAAAATATAATTTATTAATTTATTATTTAATTTATTATATTTAAATTATATTATCCATATTATTATCTCTTATAACTTAGTCTCCATTTATTTTATGAAAATATTTTTTTATTTCATATTTTTTACTGTTTGAGATACTAAAAAATAGGTTAATGAAAAACTAATAATTTTTAAAGAAAATGGCTTTTTTTAAAAAAAATAATTTGAAGGATTTTAATAATTTTATTAAAATATAAAAATATTATAATATAAATAAATACTATTAATTGAATACTACAATCAAATAATAAAAAATTATTTTCTTAAAATATGATTTATATGAAAAACATTTATCATATACAATCTGTTTTGTTTTTTTAAATAATCGAAGCCTTATGAGTAAATTTATTTTCTGAAAAAATAATTTATATATTAAATGTATTGATATTATATTTTTAAAAAAATAATTAAGTTCTTTAATTAAAAGAATACTTTCCATAGATCATTTTCAAACCCTAAGAATCCTTCAAATAAATTATAGCCTTTATATTTGTCATGGCTGAAATTATGCAATCATTCGACTTTGGGACTTGTGATTCAATTAAAGCTCCATCCTAATCAATTAGGAAATGGCACCCATCTGTTATGTTCTAGAAGAGAGAGATTTCTCTGGTCATTCTTATTTGCAATCTTCTTGTGTTCGAGTAAAGCTCTTATGGGATTAATTAGTTAGAAGAAAGTTTGAAAATTGTGGCGAATGCAATTTAGACTTTAGTTTTCTTCTTAATTTTTTTTATTTAATATGACTTTTGTTGTCCCAAAATAGTCTAAAAGGGGGGTGAATTGGACTTTAACAATTTTTCGGCCCTTGTTTGTAGCCTAATGAAAAATTGTGGCTTTGTTCAACTAGGTGCTTTTCTATATAAAATAAAAGTAATATGTGCTTCAACAATGTGTTCCTAAGTTGCAATTCAAGTCTCAATCAATGTATATGGCAATATTTGACAAAGCATTCATCATACAATATACAACTAATTTTTCAAGTCACTCAATATGTCCACAAATTTATCAATTCAAACTATTCAACCAACATTCAATATCATGTATAACAAGAAAAATTTAAATTGCACAAAAATAAGGAGGTCAATGTTAGAGAGATCAAACACAAAGATTTTTATAGTGGTTCGGCTTAATTAGCCTACGTCCACTCTCTCAAAGAACCTTCTTTGAGTTTCTCTCCACTATTTGCTCTTTTGAAGGCAAGAGACCAAAAACTCTTTACAACTTTTCAACACCAAGCTTTTACCAAAGTAGCTTGAAACCTTCACAAGTGCTATCACAAGCACTTACTCTCTCAAGCTTTAATAGGTGCTTGTACAACATCTCTTAAATACAATTCAATATTGTAACACTCACTCTTACTCAATACAAATCAAACTATAAAGAAGAGATGAGTTGATTTGCCAATGGAAGCTCAAAATCTTTAAAACTCTTGAATGAAAGCAATAAATGAAAAATCAATGTTGGAGTTCAAATGTAAGCTTTCATCAAGTGTAAATGAAGTAAAGAATGTGTATTTATAGTCCCAAATTATTTTAGACCGTTTGAAACCCTTTTGGAACGTTACACACACTGCCCAAGACAAAATAGCAGTTATTTTGTCCTTTTGTGCAAAGTTGAGCAGCTCTGATTAATTAGCAAACTAATGAAATTTTAGTAGCGAAATAAAGAATTTAGTAAACTTAAGTTTTTAGCAAACTCATTAGCAAACTAAAAAATTTAGCAAACCAGTTAGCAAACTAAGTCAACAGCTACATGTCTCAACTTGCAATGTAAAATGATTTAGACCTTAAAAAAAATGTTTCAATAGCAGTGTCCAAGGTCATGATGAGAAAAAGTAATCAGAAAATAAAATTTCATTTTTGAGCTCCATATGACTAAATTCTCATTCATTCTTTTTACAAAAGACCTAAGACTCAATCTCTAATACTATGCCTTTCATACCTTTTCTTTGAGTCTTGGCTTCCATAGTCTTGTTCTTTTCTCATTTTGGATTTTTCTTGAAATGCCTTTGAATATCCTTTCTCCTTAAATGTAACTTCAAAGGTTCTTTAGGAATAAGACAAAGAATTTACACAACACTTGAAAGTTAGATTAGATAGATTCTCTTTGAGTTTTGTTATCATCAAAATCAATGCTCATTTTGAGCTACACGGGGTCAACAATCTCCCCCTTTTTGATGATGACAAAACTCAACTGAATCAACAATAAAAAATAAAAGTGTGTGAAAGTTTATGTGAGTATGTGAATCCAAGCAGTATAGTATACTGAAAATGCTCCCCCTGAGTATATGCATATATATTTCAAGAAATCTATTTTTTGTACATAAGCTCCCCCTGAGTTTATGCTATAAAGCATATTCACAATTATCTCAAAAAAGAAGTTCCACAAGTATCAACACAAGTATGAACACATATCCATCAATACAAGTATCAACACATTCATATCCATCAACACAAGTATCAACATTTCATATCCATCCTATAAACATATATTCACACACATATTCACATATCCATATCCATCATATTCTCCCCCTTTTTGTCATCAATAAAAAAGGAAATAGGAGAAAATAACCCAAAAAGAATCATGTTAGCCCAAATTTAAACGCAGTAAGGTAAACAGTAGCAAACTAAAAACCAATAGTAGCAAACAGACTAGTAAACTAAATGTGCAGATAGTAAACTAAAAATCCAGATGAGATGTTATTTAAGTCTTTTACTCCTGTGAGTGGATTTTGAAGGCACCATTTTCTTCCTAGGAAGTTTAATAACAGGGGGCGGAGATGCTTGGTCAGCCAATTGATCATCTTTCTCGGGCTCATCTTCTTCAGATGGTGATTGAAGAGCAGCAGCTAATGTCTGATATGGATTTGACATAGTTGACTTGTACATTTTCTTACCTTTCTTGGCTGTAGGGCAGCAACTGCAGATAGCTGAGTTAGAGCACTCTCTTGGTGATCCTTGAGAGAAGCTTCCTTCTGCTGTGTAGGGGCAGCAGCAGTTTCAACAGCAGTTTCAACAACTTTTTTAGATTCTAGAACCCTTTCATCATCCTTTGGCAGCTCACCTTCAGTTATAATCTTTTCACCATCATGCTCGGTGAGTACGCAAGCTGCAGGCCAATTCAGATTCAATGACTGGTCACCAAAGATTCTCAACGGGGGCCTGCTGTGTTCAAGCTCAGGTTTAGCTACTTGGTCACTTTCATGTGCCATAGCAGTAGGAGACTCATCAACTTTATTGCTTTCACCCTTATCAGCAGAGACTTAAGTAGCAGCCTCAACTTTAGTTGGAACACCAGTTTCCTTGGCCTCAAGATCCATAAGTGAAAAGAAACCATGACTTATTCTATGCCCATATAATGTATTCACATATGTATGTTCATAACATTTTAACCTAATGTTCACATTCAGTTTCGTGTTATAAAAAATTGAGAGTAACTCAACATAGAATACCCAAGTGGTCTAACGAAAAAAAATCTTTTGATGTTGATCATCAATAGCACATTTTATGTAATAGAATTTCAAAGTAAATCTATTGGCTGGAAATCTTAGATTTTGTTGTGGAAAGGTTCTTTTAAAATAGTATTATATATATATAAGGACTTGATTCCTTTGAAATCACATGTTCAGGTTCAGATTCATATTCTAGCATAGAGTTCTCTCGTCAAAATTAATCAACTGCTAATGCATTCTTTGGACACACATAACTATTTTTATTTTTAAAATTAAGATAATAACAATCTAAGTAAATTCATAACTTCTTTTATTGTTTCGTATTAATTTGAAAGAAAACATTTATGTTGTATATAAAATTTGAATAAATATATTTTTTTTTAAGTAAGCTAATTATATTTTTTTTTTTATATATATAATTATTATATATTATTATTTAATATTTAATTATATATATATATATTTTAATATTTTTTTTCATAAAAAAAAAAAAAAAAATATATATATTTTTTTTTTATTAAAAATATATTATATATTATATATATAATATAAATATATAAATTTATAATTTTAATTTAAAAATAAAAGATAGACTTTTTTTTTTTCTTTTAAAAAAAAAAAAAAAAAAAAAAAATTGAATTTTTTGCTTTTGTTGCTTTAAATCGTAAGTTGAAGTTTGAGCAAGTAATTAAGTTGATGGCGAATGATGGTGGTAGGTCAAGCAGGGCACGCACGCTAGGAACGTCACGTCAGCATTGATGTCATTCTCTCCTATTATTTACTTAATTAAGTCGATTTTTTTAAAAAACATTCGTTGAAAGGTCTTAATAAATCTTTACTACGTATGCAATAATTTTTATTTTTTTTCATCAAACTGATGAATGAATGGATTAGAATCTCTCCTCATAGCTCATACCCTCCACGAATCCACCCATTAGTCGAAGAAATATATGCGACCTTTTTTAATATAAATAATTGAATATCAAAGATTAAGTAAATTGATTCTTTTGGTTTGGTGTATGATTTTATATCTGGAAACTTAATTATACATATGTAGTTTTTTTTATAATTTTTTTAATATACACATGAGTTTTAATTTAATAATATTAAAATTTTTTTCAAAATTATAAAATCTCAAATTTAAATATAAATTAGAGTCATTTATAAAAAAAATTATTTCATAAAATTTTCATTCAATATAAATTGATATGTGGAAGCAAATAATATTATATAAAATCATTCTCCAACTAATATAATAATTTACACGTAGGTGAATTAACTATTCAAAATGTGTGTAGAAGAAATAAATAAAATATAAAGAAAAATAGACCAAATACACAAGAGCTTACGTGAAGTAGGGAGACTAGAACCGATACAGTAATTTCTTCAATTCTTTTACTATGGACATTTGATACACATATTAATTCATATCTTATAAAATTTTTTTTAAGAAGAGCTGAAAGTTTCTAAATTCCAGAAAAAAAAAATGATTATTTTAGTCAAAAGCGATAAATGGGTTATTGTTTCAAGAAAATGACTCAACTCTAAATTATCAAGATCAAAAGTAAGACCTTGAAAATTGTAGGTCTAAACTAAGAAAGTATATAACTTATTGAGAGGTGTAAAAATTTTTTTTCTTTTAATTTCTATTATTAAATCAATTTTTTAGAAATTAAGTCATTCGACTCCTCTTATTTAAGAAAAGTAACTTATTTAAAAGATATTTAATAAGTTGTATTTCTCTATTTAAATAAAATATAATTTATTAATTTATTATTTAATTTATTAATTTATTATTTAATTTATTATATTTAAATTATATTATCCATATTATTATCTCTTATAACTTAGTCTCCATTATTTTATGAAAATATTTTTTTATTTCATATTTTTTACTGTTTGAGATACTAAAAAATAGGTTAATGAAAAACTAATAATTTTTAAAGAAAATGGCTTTTTTTTAAAAAACAAATTTAAGGATTTTAATAATTTTATTAAAATATAAAAATATTATAATATAAATAAGTACTATTAATTGAATACTACAATCAAATAATAAAAAATTATTTTCTTAAAATATGATTTATATGGAAAACATTTATCATATACAATTTGTTTTGTTTTTTTAAATAATCGAAGCCTTATGAGTAAATTTATTTTCTGAAAAAATAATTTATATATTAAATGTATTGATATTATATTTTTAAAAAAATAATTAAGTTTTTTAATTAAAAGAATACTTTCTATAGATCATTTTCAAACCCTAAGAATCCTTCAAATAAATTATAGCCTTTATATTTGTCATGGCTGAAATTATGCAATCATTCGACTTTGGGACTTGTGATTCAATTAAAGCTCCATCCTAATCAATTAGGAAATGGCACCCATCTGTTATGTTCTAGAAGAGAGAGATTTCTCTGGTCATTCTTATTTGCAATCTTCTTGTGTTCGAGTAAAGCTCTTATGGGATTAATTAGTTAGAAGAAAGTTTGAAAGTTGTGGCGAATGCAATTTAGACTTTAGTTTTCTTCTTAATTTTTTTTATTTAATATGACTTTTGTTGTCTCAAAATAGTTTAAGAGGGAGGTGAATTGGACTTTAACAATTTTTTGATCCTTACTTGCAGCCTAATAAAAAATTATGGCTTTGTTCAACTAGGTGCTTTTCTATATAAAATAAAAGTAATATGTGCTTCAACAATGTGTTCCTAAGTTACAATTCAAGTCTCAATCAATGTATATGGCAATATTTGACAAAGCATTTATCATACAATATACAACTAATTTTTCAAGTCACTTAATATGTTCACAAATTTATCAATTCAAACTATTCAACCAACATTCAATATCATGTATAACAAGAATTTAAATTGCACAAAAATAAGGAGGTCAATGTTAGAGAGATCAAACACAAATATTTTTATAGTGGTTCGGCTTAACTAGCCTACGTCCACTCTCTCAAAGAACCTTCTTTGAGTCTTCTCTCCACTATTTGCTCTTTTAAAGGCAAGAGATCAAAAATCCTTTACAACTTTTCAACACCAAGCTTTTATCAAGGTAGCTTGAAACCTTCACAAGTGCTATCACAAGCACTTACTCTCTCAAGCTTCAATAGGTGCTTGTACAACCTCTCTTAAATACAATTCAATATTGTAACACTCACTCTTACTCAATACAAATCAAACTATAAAGAAGAGATGAGTTGATTTGCCAATGGAAGCTCAAAATCTTTAAAGCTCTTGAATGAAAGCAATAAATGAAAAATCAATGTTGGAGTTCAAATGTAGGCTTTCATCAAGTGTAAATGAAGTAAAGAATGTGTATTTATAGTCCCAAATCATTTTAGACCGTTTGAAATCCTTTTGGAATGTTACACACACTGCCCAAGACAAAATAGCCGTTATTTTGTCATTTTGTGCGAAGTTGAGCAGCTCTGATTAATTAGCAAACTAATGAAATTTTAGTAGCAGTCAGCAAACTGGTTAGTAAACTAACTTTTTTAGCAAACTCATTAGCAAACTAAAAAATTTAGCAAACCAGTTAGCAAACTAAGTCAACAGCTGCATGTCTCAACTTGCAATGTAAAATGATTTAGACCTTAAAAAAAATGTTTCAATAGTAGTGTCCAAGGTCATGATGAGAAAAAGTAATCAGAAAATAAAATTTCATTTTTAAGCTCCATATGACTAAATTCTCATTCATTCTTTTTACAAAAGACCTAAGACTCAATCTCTAATACTATGCCTTTCATACCTTTTCTTTGAGTCTTGGCTTCCATAGTCTTGTTCATTTTGGATTTTTCTTGAAATGCCTTTGAATATCCTTTCTCCTTAGATGTAACTTCAAAGGTTCTTTAGGAATAAGACAAAGAATCTACACAACACTTGAAAGTTAGATTAGATAGATTCTCTTTGAGTTTTGTTATTATCAAAATCAATTCTCATTTTGAGCTACACGGGGTCAACAATCTCCCCCTTTTTGATGATGACAAAACTCAACTGAATCAACAATAAAAAATAAAAGTGTGTGAAAGTTTATGTGAGTATGTGAATCCAAGCAGTATAGTATACCGAAAATGCTCCCCCTGAGTATATGCATATATATTTCAAGAAATCTATTTCTGTACATAAGCTCCCCCTGAGTTTATGCTATAAAGCATATTCACAATTATCTCAAAAAAGAAGTTCCACAAGTATCAACACAAGTATGAACACATATCCATCAATACAAATATCAACACATTCATATCCATCAACACAAGTATCAACATTTCATATCCATCCTATAAACATATATTCACACACATATTCACATATCCATATCCATCCTATTCTCCCCCTTTTTGTCATCAATCAAAAAGGAAACAGGAGAAAATAACCCAAAAAGAATCATGTTAGCCCAAATTTAAACACAGTAAGGTAAACAGTAGCAAACTAAAAACCAATAGTAGCAAACAGACTAGTAAACTAAATATGCAGATAGTAAACTAAAAATCCAGATGAGATGTTATTTAAGTCTTTTACTCCTGTGAGTGGATTTTGAAGGCACCATTTTCTTCCTAGGAAGTTTAATAACAGGGGGCGGAGATGCTTGGTCAGCCAATTGATCATCTTTCTCGGGCTCATCTTCTTCAGATGGTGATTGAAGCGGCGATTAATGTCGATATGGATTTGACATAGTTGACTTGTACATTTTCTTACCTTTCTTTGGGTGCGAGCAGCAAGAATCGCAGATAACTGAGTTGGAGCACTCTCTTGGTGATCCTTGAGAGAAGCTTCCTTCTGCTGTGTAGGGGCAGCAGCAGTTTCAACAGCAGTTTCAACAACTTTTTCAGATTCTAGAACCCTTTCATCATCCTTTGGCAGCTCACCTTCAGTTACAATCTTTTCACCATCATGCTCAGTAGGTACAGCAACTGCAAGGCCAATTTCAGGTTCAATGACCTGGTCACCAGCATGCTCAACAGGGGCTTCTGCTGCAGGTTCAAGCTCAGGTTCAGCTACTTGGTCACTTTCATGTGCCATAGCAGCAGGAGACTCATCAACTTTATTGCTTTCACCCTTATCAGCAGAGACTTGAGTAGCAGCCTCAACTTTAGTTGGAACACCAGTTTCCTTGGCCTGCTGAAGATCCATAATCAGCCTCTTCAATTCCTCATTTTGAGTGAGCAGGTGACTCACTTTGTAATCAACCACATCCACATATTTTCTCAGAATGTCAAGGGACTGATTGGTTGAACTAAATTGTTCATTAACAGTAGCTTTTATCCCTTGAATTTCACTCAAAAATTCACTAGCAGAATCAGAACCAACCTTAGCAGAGGAAGAACCAACCTTTTCAAATCTTTTCTTTCTCCCATCAGTGTCAGAGTGTATTTCTCTGAGCACAAACAAATCATTCCTAGAGCTTTCCTTAGAGACATCCCATAAGCTTTGCACATGTTCTTGAAAATTAAATAAGCCAAATTCATCCTAACTTTATTCACAATGTGCCACATAATACACATATCCAAGTGACTCAAATAACCATAGCTACCAGATTTAGGATAGAAAATGTAGTTCACCATACTGTGAATGATTTTGATGTGTTGAAGGGCTTTTGTGCTAGTGGACTTTTCATTTGCGACAGTGTTAACAGGAAACACTTCGTTTTCAAACTCAACCAAATTGAATCCTGCCACCCTAGCAACATCCTTATGTGTGGAAATTTTATTTCCATCATTGGGCAATTTCAAAGCCGTAGCTATCAGTTCAACAGAGACACCATATACACTGTCATTCAACACTACCTCAAATTGGTCCTCATCATCAATCATTCTTAAAGTCCTATAAAAATCTTGAACAAGCCTAGGGTAATACTCATTTGCACATTCACACACATCCAACCATCCTTGAAACTTAAAAAGCTCTTTGAATTGAAAGTTTATCTGATTGAAGTACTCCCATTTGATAAATTTGCAATCTAACAGTGCTTTATCCACTGGACCTGAAGATTTTACGGCACGCATTTTTCGTTGGGTATCAATCCCTGACTTCTGCCGTTTCTTTTTCTGTTCTGGCGTCGTTTTAGTGGGTTCGACACCCTTGGATGGATTCGAAGACTCACTAGCTGATTTTGATGCAGGTAAGGTTTTCTTCCCTTTCAATTTCTTTAGCAATGTGGCGACAGGGACATCATCGGAGGCTGAGGAGGAAGACGAAGCAGTCGCAGCAACAGAGGACTTTCGTTTAGCACGAGCCATTGCCAAAAAAAAATGTATGTGAATACTAGTTTTTCGGTGTCTTAGGAGTGGAGAAGAGAGGTGAGATGAGAAGTTTGATGGGTTTGGATGAATTTTTATCGGGAAGAAAATGGGTCTGGTTTAGAGGTTGTGTCGTGAACTGATGCAAAGCAGAGAGAGCGTGAGGGTTTCGTGTGGCAGAGGGTTTAAGTCCTCTTGAGTCCCGCGCTTTTCTCTTTCATTGTACTTTCAACTGAACCTGTTTTCTTACCTTTTTTTTTTATTTTATATTTCAAACAAGTCTATCTATCCCTATATGCACAAGTAAACATTTCTACATGTCTGACACATCACTGAGAGTATGATATCAAATGTGAAAAGATAAATGCATTGGTGGACACGCAGAAAATTTCAAGAACAATCACCTTTCGGTTTGAAATTTGAACAGTACATGATATAGCAAACTAATTTTAGTCACGCAATATTAGCATACAACTTAGTAAACTAATTTCACAAGTACACAAACAAGTTAGCTAATATTCTTTAAAGATTTCTTAGCAAACCTATATCACAGCAGATCACTCACACAAAATGAAATTATTATGAATTAAATTTCAAGCAAATGGTTCACACATACCAATTTCCCTTCTAATTCTACAAAATGTTTCTTCATTAAGAGGTTTTGTAAAAATGTCAGCAAGTTGATTTTCAGAGGCAACAAACTCGATTTTGATATTTCCATTTTGAACATGATCTCTAATAAAATGATGTCTGATCTCAATGTGTTTAGTTCTTGAATGTTGGACTGGATTTTTGATCAAGTTTATGGCACTTGTGTTGTCACACCTAATTGGAACAAGATTATATTTTAAACCAAAATCTTCCAATTGTTGTTTCATCCACAAAATTTGAGCAACACAACTACCAGCAGCTATATATTCTGCCTCAGCTATAGATAAAGCTACTGAAGTTTGTTTTTTACTGTGCCAAGAAACTAGTGCAAGACCAAGAAATTGACAAGTACCTGAAGTACTTTTTCTATCTAGTCTACTTCCAGCAAAATCAGAATCACTATAACTAACAAGATTAAATGATTCACATTTTAGATACCATAAGCCAATTGAGTATGTGCTAATGAGATATCTAAAGATCCTTTTAACTGCACTTAGATGAGATTCTTTTGGACATGATTAAAATCTTGCACACAAGCAAACACTAAAGTGTATGTCTGGTCTAGATGCAGTAAGATATAAAAGAGAGCCAATCATACCTCTATAAAGCTTTGTATCCACTTCTTTACCTTTTTCATCATTGTCAATTTTGATTGTTGAACTCATAGGAGTGCCCATGCTCTTCAAATCTTCCATTTTAAATTTCTTTAGCATATCCTTGATGTACTTTGATTGATTTATGAAGATACCATCTTTCATTTGCTTAATTTGAAGTCCAAGGAAGAATGTGAGCTCACCCATCATGCTCATTTCAAATTCATTCTGCATAATCTTAGAAAATTTCTTGCAAAGAGATTCGTTATTAGCACCAAAAATTATATCATCAACATAAATTTGCACAATAAGCATATCATTATGATGCTTCTTAACAAAAAGTGTTATATCTACTTTGCCTCTTTGAAAATCATTTTGTAAAAGGAATTTACTATGCCTTTTATACCATGCTCTAGGAGCTTGTTTTAAACCATATAAAGCTTTAGTAAGTTTATAAACATAATTTGGATGCTCATGATTTTCAAAGCCTGAAGGTTGTGCAACATACACTTTCTCATCAATATAACCATTTAAAAATGCACTCTTGACATCCATTTGGTAAAGCATAAAATCCTTGTAACATGCAAAAGCACACAACATTCTAATAGCTTCAATTCTAGCAACCGGAGCAAAGGTTTCATCAAAATCAATCCCTTCCTCTTGGTTGTAGCCTTGAGCCACTAGTCTAGCTTTGTTTCTAACAACATTACCTTTTTCATCCATTTTGTTTCTAAAAACCCATTTAGTACCAATAATTGAATGATCTTTTGGTTTAGGCACTAAATTCCAAACTTTATTTCTCTCAAATTGATTTAGTTCTTCTTGCATGGCAAGAATCCAACTTTCATCATTTTGAGCATCTTCAAAACATTTGGGTTCAATTTGTGAAACAAAAGCAACATTACCAAAATATCTTCTCAATTGTGCTCTAGTCATCATCCTCTGAGATGGATCATCAATAATGTCTTCTTGGGGATGATTTCTATGGAATCTCCATTCTTTAGGCAAATCTTCATGTTGAGGCTCATTTACTTGTAATTCTTCCAAATTTGGCATTTCTTCATTGATTTGATCTTCATTGGCATCATGGACATCTATTGTGGTTTCTCCTTGAGTTTCTTCATCTTTGTCATCAATTTGTTCCATTTCTTGACTTGATATTATATTTTCTTTTCCAAAAACCTGCTCATTATTATCATCACAAACATTTTTCCTTCTGATAGAAGGGTTAGTCTCATCAAACAAAACATGAATAGTTTCCTCAATAACCAAAGTTCTTCTATTGAACACTCTATAGGCTTTACTCTTTGTTGAATACCCAAGAAAGATTCCTTCATCGGATTTAGTATCAAATTTCTTTAAGTTATCCTTCTTGTTATTTAAAATATAGCACTTACAACCAAATGCTTTGAAATATGAGATATTTGGTTTTCTTCCTTTCTACAGCTCATAGGGGGTCTTTTTCAAAATTGGTCTAATCAAAACTCTATTCAACACATAGCAAGATGTATTAACAGCTTCAGCCCAAAAGTATTTTGGCAAATTATTTTCACTCAACATAATTCTAGTCATTTCTTGCAAAGTCCTATTTTTCCTTTCTACTACCCCATTTTGTTGTGGTGTTCTAGGAGCTGAAAAATTATGATTGATTCCATGTTTATCACAATATTTCTCAAACAAATGATTTTCAAATTCAGTTCAATGGTCACTTCTTATAGATGAGATGCAAAAGCCTTTTTCATTTTGAACCATTTTACTAAAAGAGGTGAATTTTTCAAAAGTTTCATCTTTGTGAGCAAGAAAAAATGTCCATGTATATCTTGAATAGTCATCAACAATAACTAAAGCATATGACTTTCCACCAAGACTAGTAGGAGTTACGGGTCCAAATAAATCAAGATGAAGCAATTCTAGTGGCCTAGTGGTAGACACAATATTTTTAGATTTAAAAGATGCTCTAGTATGCTTTCCTAGTGCACATGCTCTACATTGAAATTCATTTTCATAATTAATCTTAGGAAGACCATTAACAAGTTCTTTCTTAGACAATTTTGAAAGTGTATGCATGCTTGCATGACCCAGTCTTCTATGCCACAAATAACTAGAGTTATCAAGAGATACTAGACATGTACCATGATTAGTTTCAAAATTATTCATGTCAAGCAAGTAGACATTATTGGATCTATTGGCAATGAACAATGTATCATTATCTAAGTTATTGATTGTACATAGAGAAGAAGTAAACTTTACCTCAAAACCTTTATCACAGAGTTGGCTTACACTTAGCAAGTTGTATTTCAAACCTTCAACAAGCGAAACATCTTCAATACAAGGTTGGTTCCAATTGTGCCATTTCCAATTATTTTTCCTTTCCCTTTATCTCCAAATTTTACATATCCTCCATCTTTCATTGTAATTTCTGAAAACTTGTCCTTTTCACCAGTCATGTGCTTTGAACAACCACTATCTATATACCATTTATCACTTTCCTTCATCCCTTTGAAACAAACCTGAAATTTAATCATTAAGCTTTAGGTACCCAAGCAACTTTGGGTCTTTGGGGGTTAGTGACCTTAGGTAAGGTTCCCTTTGGTACCCATACCTTCTTTACCTTAAGATGACCTTTCCTAAGTGCACAAGAACTAATCATATGACCTCTTTTATTGCAATAATAACATGTAACATTAGGCAAAGAGGATGTAGATGCTTTAATGAAATAATTCTTGTACTTGTCATAGTTCATGAAACCATCAAAACCAATTCCATATTTCGCATTTGAAATTCTTTGGTTTCCAAGAAGTACATCTAGAGTTTCTTTTCCTTTTGTAAATTTTGCCAAATCATTTGTCAAAGACTCTATTTTAGCTTCAAGAACTTTATTTTTCTCAATGAGCATTGCACATGTTTCTTTTGAGATTTTCAACTCTAAATCTAGTTCTTTAAACAAGGTAATTTGTCCTTTGTAAAATTCATTTTCTTTATACACATTGGACATGACAATATTTTGTGATCTCAATGATTCAATCACTAAATTCATTTTAGTGCATTATTTCTATACTCATCATATACTCTAGCAAATGCAAGTTCAAGTTCTTCTACATTAGGAGATTCATAAGAATTTACCTCATTGTCACTTTCTTCTTCCTTTTGTGAACTTTCGACTTTTTCTTCAAGTGCCATCATACAAAGAAGAGCAGTCTCTTTGTCACTTGATTCATCATTTGAAGATTCTTCACTGTTGCTCCATACTACTTTCATAGCTTTCTTGCTCCTATCTTCTTTTCCTTTCTTCTTTTTGAGTAATGGACATTTGGGCTTGATATGTCCAGGTTTGTGACACTCATAACATACAATTTCTTCTTTTGAATCTCTGAAATGTTTATCCTTGGGAGTATACTTTTTCAAGAATTTCTTGTATTTGCTTCTTCCCTTCTTAAAAGCTCTTTTGAATTTTCTTGCAAGCATAGCCATTTCATCATCATCATCACTTGAAGCATTTGAGTTGTCACTTGAGTCAACTTTGAATGCAACTCCTTTCTTCTTTTCTTCATCCTTATTTGACTTGAGAGCAATGCTTTTCTTCTTCTTTTGCTTATTTTCAACTTCATCTTTCTTATATACCATCTCATGTGCAATGAGAAAGCCAATGAGTTCATCATAGGTGAATGTTTTAAAATCTTTGGTATCTTGGATAACTGTTGTCTTTGTTTCCCAAGATTTTGGAAGTGATCTAAGAATTTTGTTCACAAGTTCGGCTTCCTCAAATCTTTTACCAAGTGCTTTGAGAAGATTTACAAGATCGGTAAACCTTGTACTCATATCCGCAATTGATTCTCCTGGCCTCATTTCAAACAGCTCATAATCTCGAATAAGAAGGTTTGCTTTGGACTCTTTGACGACATCTGTTCCTTCATAAGTAACTTCAAGCTTATCCCAAATTTTCTTAGCAGATTGACATCCTGAAACACGATTGTATTCATTAAGGTCAAGTGAGCAATGCAAAATATTAATAGCTTTAGCATTTATAGAAATTTTCTTCCAATCATTGTCATCATATTCATCTTCAAGTTTTGGAACTTTTGTAGTTCCTGGACCATTCTTTTGAGGAACATGTGGACCATTTTTAATAATTCTCCATGCATTAATATCTACAGATTGTATGAAATTTCTCATTCTTACTTTCCAAAATGAATAATTAGTGCCATTGAAGAGTGGTGGTCTAGTGATTGAGTAGCCTTCAGCTAATGGTGCGGGTATACTGCGTGATTGCTAGATGAACCAGCCATTATGGATCACTCTAAGGTTGTAACACCCTAAGCAAGAGAGACAAGCTCTGATACCAATTTGTTGTCCCAAAATAGTCCAAGAGGGGGGTGAATTGGACTTTAACAATTTTTCGGCCCTTGCTTGTAGCTTAATGAAAAATTGTGGCTTTGTTCAACTAGGTGCTTTTCTATATAAAATGAAAGTAATATGTGCTTCAACAATGTGTTCCTAAGTTGCAATTCAAGTCTCAATCAATGTATATGGCAATATTTGACAAAGCATTCATCATACAATATACAACTAATTTTTCAAGTCACTCAATATGTCCACAAATTTATCAATTCAAACTATTCAACCAACATTCAATATCATGTATAACAAGAAAAATTTAAATTGCACAAAAATAAGGAGGTCAAGGTTAGAGAGATCAAACACAACGATTTTTATAGTGGTTCGGCTTAACTAGCCTACGTCCACTCTCTTAAAGAACCCTCGTTGAGTCTTCTCTTCACTATTTGCTCTTTTGAAGGCAGGAGACCAAAAGCCCTTTACAACTTTTCAACACCAAGCTTTTACCAAGGTAGCTTGAAACCTTCACAAGTGCTATCACAAGCACTTACTCTCTCAAGCTTCAATAGGTGCTTGTACAACCTCTCTTAAATACAATTCAATATTGTAACACTCACTCTTACTCAATACAAATCAAACTATAAAGAAGAGATGAGTTGATCTGTCAATGGAAGCTCAAAATCTTTAAAGCTCTTGAATGAAAGCAATAAATGAAAAATCAATGTTGGAGTTCAAATGTAGGCTTTCATCAAGTGTAAATGAAGTAAAGAATGTGTATTTATAGTCCCAAATCATTTTAGACCTTTTGAAACCCTTTTGGAACGTTACACACACTGCCCAAGACAAAATAGCCGTTATTTTGTCCTTTTGTGCGAAGTTGAGCAGCTCTGATTAATTAGCAAACTAATGAAATTTTAGTAGCAGTCAGCAAACTGGTTAGTAAACTAACGTTTTTAGCAAACTCACTAGCAAACTAAAAAATTTAGCAAACCAGTTAGCAAACTAAGTCAACAGCTGCATGTCTCAACTTGCAATGTAAAATAATTTAGACCTTAAAAAAAATGTTTCAATAGTAGTGTCCAAGGTCATGATGAGAAAAAGTAATCAGAAAATAAAATTTCATTTTTGAGCTCCATATGACTAAATTTTCATCCATTCTTTTTACAAAAGACCTAAGACTCAATCTCTAATACCATGCCTTTCATACATTTTCTTTGAGTCTTGGCTTCCATAGTCTTGTTCTTTTCTCATTTTGGATTTTTCTTGAAATGCCTTTGAGTATCATTTCTCCTTAGATGTAACTTCAAAGGTTCTTTAGGAATAAGACAAAAAATCTACACAACACTTGAAAGTTAGATTAGATAGATTCTCTTTGAGTTTTGTTATTATCAAAATCAATGCTCATTTTGAGCTACACAGGGTCAACAACTTTGTATTTTATATATATTTTTTTATTAAATTTGAATTATTATCTAATTCAAAAATTTATAGTAAGGCGCATTATGCACTTTCAATGGAAAAACTCAAGTTTGATAATTAAAAAATATATTGCTGAAAGAAATAGTCATAAACCCCAAAAAAATTAATTTTTTATAATTTGTGTAACGGATATAGCGAGATACTTAATAAATTATAAAAAATAAAAATAAAAAAGAAGTTATGAAAAAATGAAATAAATTCATATCTATGGATGACCACATGGATAAGTTATGGAAGGAAACAAAAATGGCATGATTTGTGATGCAATGGTTTTGTATTGTCCTTGTCTTCTTATACACCCACTTGAGTATAATTTCCTAATTTTGGGGAGCTGGTGTGGAATTACAATTGCAATTACTTCTATTAGTATCATGTCAATGAATGAGAAGTCAATTAAAAGATGTGAAAAACCCAATTAAAATAGACCTAATTAGAAAGTGTCTTTCAGGTTAAATTTATTAAAATTTTATTTGTTTATATATTTTTTAATTTTAATATAAATATACACTATGTAATTTTAATCCAACAAAATACATATTAATCCTAATATTACGTACTAGTCGCAATTAGAAAAAAAAAAAAAAAAATTACATGTGTGTGAGAAGGTAGACCAAAACAACAATCCTTTCAGGGGCGGAATTAGTAAACTTAATTTTGAGGGGACTAAAAATCTTATTAAAAATATAAAAACTAAAATAAAATATAAAATATTAAGAAATCAAAATTAAATAATATAAAAATATTAAGAAATTACTACTTTATTTTCCCACAGAGAGAGAAAATATAGTAATTTCTAATTGGAAGACAATGAAATTTACTCTTTAAAATTCAAAATTTTGACAATAATGATGAATTCCAAATTCAATAAATCATGCACACCTATTTGTGCCTTTTTAAGAGGTTCATGCACACTAAATCCTTAGTCTCTTGTTTGAAAATTAAAATTTTATAAGCATTCAATTTAATTGATTTTTTTTTTCAATCGTCATTTTTAGAAATTTAATAGGTGAAAGAATTTAATTCTTTTTAATTTAAAAAATTACTTAAAAAATTAAAAAACAAATAAAAAATAATATGATTATTTTGAAATTGAATTTTTTTTTCTTACAAATGATTTTTAAAATAAAACTAATAGAAAATATAATGATATTACAAAACATTTGACTGTTAATTATATTTTAATATCACATTTCTAATAATTACTAATGTAAAATTCAATATTTATTATAGTGATATTAGAATTAATAAAATTATTAATTTAATATTTAAAAAATCCAATAAATGAAAACACACGTGATATTTGACCATGTTATATCCTTTATTTAATCTTCCATGTAAAATAATTGTAAAAAAAAATCTCAAATTTGAATATGTTAACATAAAATTATTAATTAAAAAAAAAACTCTCCCCTAAAGCCAAAAGAAACGTGTGAAAATAGAATCATTCAAACTCATCAAATGGAAAAGTGGGCTTATTGTGCCTAACCAGGAACTTTCGTAGCCAAATCAAAATTTTATTAGTTAAGAGAGTATTTGACTTAATTTATTAATTTAGGTGTTCATAAATTAATTTAAATTTAATAATATCTCAAATTTTAAATAGTTATATATTTAGTTAAGGTGTTTAATTATAAGTGATTGATAAATAATTAATGCGTTCGATAAAAAATAGTTTATAAATATATTTATTATTAAAATAATTAAAAAATATTCATTAAAATTTATGATAAATTTTAAAAATTAAATAAAAATAATGTAATAAAATATTTAATTAAATTAATTTATAAATATTAAAATAAAAAATTAAGTTGTTTTGATTTATTTTTTTAACTTATAAATTTAGAAATTATTATAAAAAAGGCATACGGCTCTTTAAAAACATAAAGAAGCTTTTAAAATTTTTGAACCTGACATCGGCCATTCCACGGTCGTCTAAGGTGTTCTGAATTCCAATAATTAAGACACATTAGACCCAATTGAACCACGCCCAGCAAAATGTCGTGAATTAAGATAAAATAATTGGGGGAGAGGGCCTCTTTACCAACCCAACCAGCAAATTTTTTAAGTTGACCACACAGTAATATTGTTAATTTGGCCCATACAGCCTACCTATACTTATAAGACAGCTAAAATCATATATTATTAGTTGATTTTGGATTCTAGTTCAACTTTTTTTGGGGGGCAACTTTATAGCCTACGATACTTTGGACATGTATAAAATCTATGGTATCCATCTCCTCCCACACATGTACTGTATACTAGCTTGTAGTCTGTAGGGAGATTTTCTTGCTTAATTCCTTGTTTAAGTACATGTACATGACTTCCCATAAAGGAGTCAAATAAGCCAAGAATATTTGTTTCGTTCTAACGTAAAATTTGGGCTCAATGGTATGAAAAAAATTGTTAAATTGGAGAATGTTAATTAGAATTTTATATATTTATTAGAGACTTTTAATTAGTTTTAATAATTGTTAACAAAAAGAAATAATTGAATTAAATGGTTCTTTGAATTAAATGGTGGGATTCAATTAGTTTGCATTCAATCTATAAGCTTGAGTTAGTTTCTTGAAGAATCTCTTAGATAAAAATGTCTACAATTCAAAGCAGTGTCATAGATTAATTAAATATTTTAGTAGAGGTGTGTTGGATATATAAAATTATTTTTTTCCTTATTTATAAATTTAAATTTTTAAATTGAGTAATTTTTTAAATATCAAATAACAAATGGTTATTCATCTTATTATTTTTTATTATTTTAATTCATAAAAAGCTAATTTTGTTTTATTCAAATTTTAGATTTTATTATTTTACACTATAATAAATTGAATTTTTAATGATTATTTTTTTACGAAGGGTGTTCTTGTTTTTTCTTATTACATTACTAATTTTTTACAGTCGCCTGTTATTATATGATAATTTTATTATTATAATTTTATTATGCTTAATGATTTATTCTTTATTTTTTTTATTATATGCGATAATAAATTTAAAAAATATATTAAATATTTTAAATTGTGTAAATAATTAAGTTCAAACAAATTCATTATCAAGAAGGTAAATTCGTCATTTTCCATTGCAAAGATATTATCGTTATAGTTGCCTTCAAGAAACCATTGCAATTTCATAAAAATATAAATTTATTATTTTCAATTATAAAAATATTCTTGTCGCAGTTACCTTTAAAATACGGTTGCAATTGAAGTTATAACAATTAACATTACATACTTTCCCTAAAACTTAATTATAATCAGTCACTTTTTCTTATCCAATAAAATTTTTAATAGAAAAATTTATTGTGACGATGAAATTATTGAATCACTATTTTATTTTTGTGACAAGAAATGATCTTTTAGCGACGGGACTAGAAATTCCTTTTCTTTTTTGCATTAGTTTACAAATTATTAATTTTATTTTGATTGCATTCCATATTTATACAGAAAGCTACAAAATTGGACACATAACTTACCTCCTCCCTACACCATATATTCATTTTATTGCTTTATGCTATGCCGACACTAAAATTTTTGGCATATATATGGAGATTTACTTGTACTTAGCAGATGATTATTAAATGAATGAGGCATGATTGGAGCACAGTGTATACACACAAACTGAAAACTGACCTACAATTTTTTCTTTTTATTTTGTTTTTGTCAGGATGAGTAAGCTTAATGAATCAATTTGAAATATAGAATTGGAATATCAATTATGGTGTTTGGATTCAGTTTGATTTGAGATTTATTTAGAAATTGAAATCAAACTGAAATTTTAGTATGATTTTAGTTTTGATTTAATTTTTTATTGTTTCGATTCTAGTTCAGTACAGTTATTGGTTCTTCTGTTCCGATTCAATTTGATAAGGTTCCAGTTCCATTATCGATCCTTAAAATAATTTTATATAATTATTTCTTTAAAAAGTTATACTTAGATTAGCATTTAAATTTTGAATTAAATTATTAATATATAATATACTATATAATATATCTTTTAACATTTCTAAATTATATACTTTTTAACTATAAATTACATATATAATTTAGAATTAAATAAATTATATAATATAATAATATATATATCATATAGTATATATTTTAACTATTTATTAATCATATAATATTTAACTATAAGATACAAATATAATTAAGAATATATAAGATAATAGTATATTTATAATTAAAAATTATAAGGTAATTTAATATATTTATAAGTAAAATTATTTAAAAAAATATAAAAAAATAAAATATAATATTAAATTATATTTATATATATATTTTTTAAAAATATATAATATATCTAAAACATAAAATAAATATATATATATATATATTCAATTCTCAATTTAATTCTTATATAATTTTAATTTAATTTTAAATTTAATTCTTAATAAATAATTAAAATTAAATTAAAATATCAAAATAATTTTAGCCCCATACAATTTCTATAAATTTGATGTGATTTTTCCATCCGGTTCATACTCCAACAACCGTGCGCAGCACTCAATGAATAAAATAGGAATAGTGTAGCAAGATTGCATGAAGCAGACAAGAAAGCGGGTTCTGTTCTGCCAATCATATTTGAAAATTCTGAAAGGGTTCTATATTTTATTTATTTATTTATTTATTATACTCAGCGTTGAAAATTCTCACTTGGCAACCCATCCTCCTCTTTCCCAAGTATATATACCTTCCAACTTCTCTAGCGCATTTTCATCGCTCTCTTTGCAAGCAAAAGCGATCGAGCTAAAGAGGGAAAGACCTTTTCAAGAATCCTTGGAGAGAAAGTGCATAGCCAAGACTTCTTTGAAGGAGCAAAAAAAAAAAAAAAAAAAACTCCAACAACCCACTTTACGTCCTCTCTAGCTCCTTCCCCTGCCTGCTTTCTCTGTTTAACAAAGAGACTTCAGCTTCAATTCATCATAATTTCCTTGCATTTATTCAAGAAATTAACCTGAGTAAGTGTTTTCTCAGCAACTAAACAATAGAAACTACCTCCCTTTCCGCCTCCCCTCTATTTGCATTCTTTTAAATTGCAGCTTTAGTCATATATTTTCTCTTTTTTTTTTCTTCCAAATTTAGTCCAGAGCAATGCAAAAGATGGATGGTATAGAGAAAGTAGGAAGAGCTTCGAGTAGGCGAGCAAGCCACAACATGAGCAGAAGCATAAGCAGGAGCTTTAGCAGGAGCATGGAAGATGTATTTTCAGGTGGCAGGTACTCTAGGAGAAGTAGCCGACACGCTGAGGAAGATGAAGAAGCTCTAAAATGGGCTGCTATAGAGAAGTTACCAACATATGATAGGCTAAGAACAACTATCATGAAATCTTTTGTGGAGAATGAGCTCCAAGGGACCAAGATGGTCCACAAAGAAGTTGATGTCAGTAAGCTTGATATGAATGATAGGCAGATGTTCATCGATATGATTTTTAAGGTTGCAGAGGAAGATAATGAGAAGTTCTTGAGAAAATTTAGACAGAGAATCGATAAGTAAGTCTTTTCTTGATTCCTCCTCCTTTTTCTTGTCAAAGTTAGAACTCCTAAGAGCAGATATTTTGGACCATTTACTGTAAAATCAACATTAATAACAAATATAGACGGCAAAATCATGATCAGAGTTAGGCTTACTTTTTACTCTTTCTGAATTGCTGCCAAATAGACTTAAAGTTTATATATATATAGTACTTGCTCTAATTTATACTCGAAGTTAAGAGCTTGCAGCCTTTGAATAACTCAAATACTGTTAGGCTGAAGGCTTATGTGAATCTTCTTAATTAATGGTCTATTGGTATCATTAGCGTGTTCTTTTCTGATGCTTATCTGGTCTTGTCTTAAATTGAAATTTTCTTCTTTTTTTTTTTTTATAATCAAATCTTTTTTAATATCTTGAAATTATTAAATATGTAAAATATCAATTTACATAATTAAAATACCCTAAATTTTCTTCTTATTTGCCTTTCTTCTTTTACTTCTTCCTTCTTCTTGAATCAAATATTTTAATTTCTAACTATTCTATTATTTTTCATATATTTAAGAACCATATTAAATTCAAGAAAAAATGAAGCACCTAACTATTGTGTCTTTCCATTACATATACTACAATAAAAATTTTATAGTTATATTAATTTTGCTGCTTATAAAGCTAACATACAGTAGTAATATGAACAATTATTATTAATGATACATAAAAAAGATATGATAACAAGTATTATTATCATTGAAAATTTTTTACAATAATAATTGTTGTTGCCTATAATTATTATTTTTTTTTATAATAACCACAATTTTATTATAAAATACGGTAATAATTTTATAATAATAATATGTAATAATTCATATATTATTATTATAAATTTATGAAAAAAAATTTTATACCTTTTATAATAAAAATTTTTGCTGCAATTTCTTGTAGTAGTGATAGTAAAGAATAGGGCGATCATAGTTTTCCTAGAATTCCCTTTGTAAAACTAAAAACCCTTTTGAAGACTCATTAAGTATTGATTTTGTCCTAATACAGAACCAGAATGTTTCAACTCATCAGCTCAAGTTATCTGAGTCAACTCTGTCGATTTGGGATTTTTTTTTTTAATTTAAGCATTCCTAATTTTATCTTTTTTCTAATTAATGTTGGTAATTTCAGGGTTGGAATTTCACTTCCAACTGTGGAAGTAAGGTTTGAGCATTTAACTGTTGAAGCCGATTGCCAAATTGGAAGCAGAGCTCTTCCTACTCTTCCAAATGTTGCCAGAAACCTTGCAGAATCAGCCATTGGCATGCTTGGGATTAATATGTCCAAGAGAACAAAGCTCACAATTCTTAAAGATGCCTCTGGGAGTCTAAAACCATCAAGGTGAAAAAAAAAAAAAGGAGAAGCTGTTAAAATTATTTACCAATATAAATTCCCATAACTTGATGTAACCTCATTTTTTTTTTTATCTTTTTATAGGATGACTCTACTTTTAGGCCCGCCATCCTCAGGGAAGACAACCCTTTTGTTAGCATTGGCCGGAAAGTTGGACCCAAGTCTAAAGGTCAGCAGCCAATTTGACACATGTTTGCTATCTATGTTGTAATAATATAATACAGATGTGTTTTTTAATTCTTATTTATTTATTTTTTATTGAACAGGTCAGTGGAGATATAACATATAATGGGTATAAGTTGAATGAGTTTGTGCCTAGAAAGACATCTGCATACATTAGCCAAAATGATGTTCATGTTGGAGTAATGACAGTGAAAGAAACCCTAGATTTCTCAGCAAGATGCCAAGGAGTTGGGACTCGACATGGTAATTAAATCTCAACAATAATGCAAATAGCCAGTATCATCCGTGTGTATTAAACGTTAATTAATCAAGAAATTTTTATTAATTAATTAATGTAGATCTCCTAAGTGAGCTTGCCAGAAGAGAAAAGGAAGCAGGAATATTCCCAGAGGCAGAAGTAGACCTTTTCATGAAGGTAAGTAATAATAATAATAATAATAAGCTCAATTTACTATTTCAAATCTTTAAGTTAATTACTTAATTTTTCTTAATTATATTTACTTGTAATTTTCAGGCAACTGCTATGAAAGGAGCTGAAAGCAATCTTTTTACAGACTACACTCTCAAAGTAAGTTTCAAGAATTTTTTTTTTTTTTTTATAAATTTTTTTTTATGGAAGAGCATGCATGTGAGGATGGGGCCAAGAGGGAAGGAACATGGAACTATGGAAGAGTGTTGTTGGGTTGCTGAGATGTCAACGTTGAGGTCTAATTAATGATTTATTTATTTTCAAATTGGAAGCCAACAAACCCACTTAGCCTCAATCTTCTTTGACTTAGCCTCAATCTTCTTTGAATTTTCAATTTATCAAATATTTCTCCTTACCCACTTTTGTGACACCGACTCTTTTGGATTATGAGGGCCCCTAAAGCCTAAACTCTCTATAATTTTTCCCAAACCACCTACTAATTACATTTTATTATTGATCAAGTTGCATCATTAATTTATTATTAAGAAATTAATTAACATCCCATGTTTTTGTTTAACAGCTGCTGGGGCTGGATATCTGCAAGGACACCATTGTAGGAGATGAAATGCTCCGAGGGATATCGGGTGGACAGAAAAAGAGAGTAACAACAGGTTAATTTTTTTTTTTTAACTTATTATAAAATTAAGTTGTTCTCGAGTCTTGACTAGATTTTGTTTGTCAATTAAGACATAAGGAAGCAAAATAACTTACGTTTCTGTGGAACAAGATCCGATGACTGAGTAAATATATCTTTTTGACCAAATCTTTCCCACCAACCCCTCAATCTTATGAATCAAAATATAGAAAAAAAAAAAAATCTTTTTCATGAAGATTTTTCGTTAACATCCATGCAGTATCCTTATTACTCACATGATGCAAGAGTTTTTATTTGGAAAAAATTAAATAAATTAATTCTGAATGAGTAGTTTTGATTGGAAACAGGGGAGATGATTGTTGGGCCCACAAAAACCCTGTTCATGGATGAGATATCAACGGGTCTAGATAGCTCCACAACATTTCAGATAGTGAAGTGCTTGCAGCAGATTGTGCACCTTACAGAGGCCACAGTATTGATGTCCCTACTCCAGCCTGCCCCTGAGACATTTGATCTGTTTGATGATGTCATCCTCTTATCAGAAGGACGCATTGTCTACCAAGGCCCACGACAGCACATTCTTGAATTCTTTGAGAGCTGTGGGTTCCGCTGTCCTGATAGAAAGGGAACTGCTGATTTCTTGCAAGAGGTAAACCCAAACTCCCTTGCCCATTAATTTGCAGCAATGGGCCTTGTTCTGGTCTGTTTGCAAGTTCTACTCAGCAGGATTCAAATTGGACTAATGTTACTGAGTAATTCTTGCAGGTTACTTCAAAGAAGGACCAAGAACAATACTGGGCAGACAAAAATAAACCATACAGATACGTTTCAGTCCCTGAATTTGCAGAAAGGTTCAAGAGTTTTCATGTGGGCATGCAGCTAGACAACGAGCTCTCTGTGCCATTTGACAAGTCCAAGGGCCATAAAGCAGCTCTAGCATTCTCAAAATATTCAGTTCCAAAAATGGATCTTCTCAAGGCCTGCTGGGATAAGGAATGGTTACTGATTAAGAGAAATTCTGTGGTTTTTGTCTCCAAGACAGTCCAAATTATTATTGTTGCAATTATAGCATCCACAGTGTTTATAAAGCCCAGAATGCATACGCGAAATGAAGCAGATGGAGCAATATACGTTGGTGCTCTTTTGTTTACCATGATCATTAACATGTTTAATGGTTTTGCCGAGCTCACTCTCATGATCTCAAGGCTTCCAGTGTTTTACAAGCAAAGGGACCTTCTCTTCCACCCACCTTGGACATTCACTCTCCCAACTTTCCTGCTTACATTGCCCATGTCCATAATAGAGTCTATCGTTTGGGTGTGCATTACCTATTACTCCATAGGATTTGCTCCTGAAGCTAGCAGGTAAATATAATCCTACACATATTTCTTCAATGCCATTGCATTGTTAGCCGTAGCACTAAACAGAGTTTTGTTTCTAACTATTGAATGCCATGTCTACAGGTTTTTCAAGCATCTTCTACTGGTATTTCTGACCCAACAAATGGCTGCTGGGCTTTTTAGACTCATCGCCGGAGTTTGCAGGACTATGATCATTGCCAACACTGGTGGGGTGCTCATTCTCCTCCTTATTTTCTTACTTGGAGGCTTCATCATACCTAAAGGTCAGCATGAAACCAAACCTTTGAATATACATACCCTAGATAAAAACAAGAACAATTCCATATTAGCCCTATCCCAGAATCTTGTGAATTAAAGAATTAATAAAGATTTGCTTACATTGGTGGCAGGTCAAATTCCAAACTGGTGGGAGTGGGCTTATTGGGCTTCACCTCTGTCTTATGGTTATAATGCCTATACTGTGAATGAATTTTATGCTCCAAGGTGGATGAACAAACTGGTATGTTTCACATCATCCATCAGCTATACAAGAAATAGCATTCAGACTTGTGTTTGATATGTATAAATGACAGTTGAGTTGCAATTGATTGCATTACAGGTTTCAGACAATACAAGATTAGGTGAGGCAGTGCTCGAAAGCTTTGATGTTTTCCGCAACAAGAACTGGTATTGGATTGGTGCCGGTGCTCTTCTAGGATTTGCAGTTCTTTTCAACGTCCTCTTCACCTTTGCTCTCATGTACTTGGCCCGTAAGTTCTATCAAACCCTTCATGGTTTAAAGTGAAGTTTCCTTCTTTTCGTATTCATTCTCTTGTTTGAGGTAGCTAATCTTTCCAAATTCTGTTATTGCTTGATATAATAGCTCCTGGAAAGAAACAAGCAATAATCTCTGAGGAATCAGCAAAGGAAATGGAGCGTGAGGAAGACTCAAAGGGTCAACCAAGACTAAGAATGTCAAAGTCAAACCCTCATTCGTTATCTTCTGCTGATGGAAATAATACAAGTAAGGAACACATAATTAAACAGTTTTATTTAGTCTGTTTCAATGGTTGAATTCCTTACAGAGACTTGAAATTGAAATATCTCAGGGGAAATGGAAATTCGGAGGATGAGCAGCCGATCCAATCCCAATGGACTCGGTAGAAATGCTGATTCATCTCTTGAGGCAGCGAATGGTGTAGCTCCTAAGAGAGGAATGGTTCTTCCTTTCACTCCCCTAGCCATGTCCTTTAACAGCGTGAACTACTACGTGGACATGCCTGCTGTGAGAATCAATACCTTTCACTCTTCAATTTCTATTTTGAATTATCAAGCAGTACGCAGAATGCAACACGGACTCCTTTCATGAGTCATGGCTAATTTTAATTTATGGCAACAGGAAATGAAGCAGCAAGGAGTTCCGGAGGACAGGCTTCAACTTCTTCGGGAAGTAACAGGTGCATTTAGGCCTGGAGTCCTGACAGCACTAATGGGAGTCAGTGGAGCTGGAAAGACTACATTGATGGACGTTTTGGCAGGAAGAAAAACGGGCGGATATATTGAAGGTGATATTAGAATTTCAGGATTCCTCAAGAAGCAAGAAACCTTTGCAAGAGTCTCTGGATATTGTGAACAGAATGATATCCACTCACCTCAAGTCACAGTCAGAGAATCCTTGATCTACTCGGCATTCCTCCGACTTCCCAAAGAAGTCAGCAAAGAGGAAAAAATGGTAAATTCATCACTTCAATCCCTTTTCAGAAACAGTATAGGAGGTAAAGAATGAAACGCTAAAAGCGAAATTCCTTTTTATTTCCAGATTTTTGTTGATGAAGTGATGGAGTTGGTAGAGCTGGACAATCTCAAGGATGCTATAGTTGGGCTTCCAGGAGTTACAGGGTTGTCAACAGAACAGAGAAAGAGGTTGACAATTGCAGTGGAGCTTGTTGCTAATCCTTCAATCATTTTCATGGATGAACCAACTTCTGGTCTTGATGCAAGGGCAGCAGCAATTGTTATGAGAACTGTGAGAAACACTGTGGATACCGGAAGAACTGTTGTATGCACAATCCATCAGCCTAGCATCGACATCTTTGAAGCCTTCGATGAGTTGCTACTGATGAAGAGAGGAGGACAAGTGATATATTCAGGACCATTGGGTCGAAATTCCCACAAAATCATTGAATACTTTGAGGTATTTTATGACTAGAAATTTTCTTGATCCAGTAAGTAGTTGAAAAAGAAGAATATGTTATCTGATATTTTGCTTATTCACACATTGCAGGAAATCCCTGGAGTTCCTAAAATCAAAGAGAAGTACAATCCAGCAACATGGATGCTAGAAGTGAGCTCAATAGCAGCTGAAGTCCGGCTAGGAATTGACTTTGCAGAACACTACAAGTCATCATCCCTCTATCAGTACGTCGAGAAACAACTTAAATCCAAACCATTCTGCTTTATGCGTATGCAAAATTTTCAAATTCTGACCTTAAATATATGATTTCCCCACAAGCAGGAGAAACAAGGCTTTAGTGAACGAATTGAGCACGCCACCAGCAGGAGCAGAAGACCTGTATTTTGCCTCTCAATATTCTCAGTCTCCATGGGGGCAGCTCAAGTCATGCCTTTGGAAGCAGTGGTGGACTTACTGGAGAAGTCCTGATTATAACCTTGTTAGATATTTCTTCACCTTGGCTGCTGCCCTTATGGTTGGGACTATATTCTGGAAAGTTGGCACTAAAAAGTATGCAACACTAAAGATCATATCTCCTGCTTATAGAATTCAATATAACATTGATTCAAATTGCTAAAAATAATTTCTCTACAATTCAGGGATACCTCAAATGACCTGAGTATGATCATTGGGGCCATGTACGCTTCTGTCTTGTTTATTGGTATCAACAACTGCTCAACAGTACAGCCAATTATATCAGTTGAAAGAACTGTCTTTTATCGGGAAAGAGCAGCTGGGATGTACTCTGCATTACCTTATGCACTTGCACAGGTAAGCTAAAGAACTTTCTTTGTTTCAGCAAACAATGTAATAGAATAGTTCCTTGCAGTCTCAGTATAACTGATATGAACTTAAATGATATGACTTGCAGGTTATTTGTGAAATACCTTATGTGCTGGTTCAAACTACATATTATACACTAATTGTGTATGCTATGGTAGCCTTTGAATGGACAGCAGCCAAATTCTTCTGGTTCTTCTTTATCTCCTTCTTCTCCTTCCTCTACTTCACATACTACGGAATGATGACAGTCTCCGTCACGCCAAACCTCCAAGTAGCATCCATTTTTGCAGCAACATTCTATGCACTCTTCAATCTCTTCTCAGGCTTCTTCATTCCTCGACCAGTAAGTTCATTCCTTTGCATTACCATTTCTCACTTGAACAATAACTAAACAATGGATTTTAACATGATTTCATCACTTGTTCTGAAATTTCAGAGAATTCCCAAGTGGTGGATCTGGTACTATTGGATTTGCCCAGTGGCATGGACAGTGTATGGACTAATTGTCTCTCAATACCGGGATGCTGAAGACCGCCTTCTAGTTCCTGGCTTATCTCCTAATCCTTCAATTAAGTCTTACATACAAGATCATTATGGGTATGATCCAGACTTCATGGGACCAGTTGCAGTTGTATTGGTTGGATTCACAGTCTTCTTTGCATTTGTGTATGCCTTCGCTATAAGGACACTGAACTTCCAGACAAGATAGAGAAACTACCATAAACTAAACTGAACCTGTAGATATATACTATTATAAATACAGGACAATAAGCCATCACAAGTTCAAAGTATTGGTGGCTATTGTTTAATGCTTGTATTTGTCTTGTAGGAATTATGTTATTTTCGATTTAATTATGTATGGTATGTTACTTAGTGAAGATAATGATGATAATTTTTGGCCTCTAGCTTTGAGAAGTGTATTTGTACATGTAAACGATATTTGAATCCTATAAAATTCAAGAAATTCATTTGTGTGAAATTGTGAGAATTTACTATTTGAATTCTTGATTTTTCTTATTCTATAAAATAAATATTTGAACAGTAGATCAAATTAATTATATGAAAATGACATGGTAATTCTCAAGATAATATCAATTTATCTCTTCCTCTACTTGCTGACATTCTCTCCAAAACTTTATTCCAACACCCAAGTGTTCCAATTAACATTCCATTTACTGATTTAGCATCGACTTTATATGGAACTTCACAAAAATTTTAATCGAAATACTTTACGTTTATAGCAAATCGTAGAAATTAAGAGAACTGGTAAACTAAAAACTTCTCAGATCACAGAATGCCTGGTCGTGTACCTCCCTGACTTGGAATTCTCAGGCTGCTGGACGTTACACGGCCATGTAAATTCACACAGAGAGCTCCTCTTTGCTTCTACACACAGCCTGGCCATGTGATGACCTTCTTTCATGCGACCGCGCCGTGCACCTTCTTTGCCCAACCTTCTTTTCTAATTTAATGTTGGTCATTTCAGGCTACTGGACTTACACGGCCGTGTGAAACTCTCTGCGTCAACGTACAGCATGGCCGTGTGATGACCTTCCTTCATACGGGCGGTGTACCGTGCTGTGCCCAACCTTGATGCCCTCACCATCTACAATGGCTGCCTTCCTCTTTTTACGCTTTAATACAATTTAATTTCACAACCTCAAGCAGCAAGCAAGTCATGTTTTTCACTACCAAAACCTCTTTCTTCTATATAACAAATCAGACAAAAACCTACAGATCCTTGAAAAATTCTCAAATTCAAACATTCTCAAAACCTAATTTGATTGCAGAAAAATAACGCGAAGTTCCTTGCTCTGGAATCTTGTGGGTCTTATTTGACCCATCATGTAAAATAACCTTAAATTCTTCTTATTTCCAACCCCCAAATTCATATAAATCCACAATTAAATATGTACAAAAGATAATCCCAACAAAGACAATAACTAGATTCAAATAACTCATCTGTCCTGATTCTGACCGCTTGGCTTCATCCAAAATTTGAAAACTCTTAACTTTGTAAGTAAAGTCAGCCGAAATTAATTATACGCTACTAATCTAATTACTTATTGGTTAATTTCCTCTCTTTCTTTTAACTTATTATTCATATATACAAATTTCATTACCTCTTAATGTGCCTAACCATGGGACATCTTCAAATTTCATTACTGCATACTAATTGCATAATATGCATGAATATGAGCTATAGAAGTAACGTTGGTGTAAATTTATTTGGAGTTAGGAAAATAAGATCTAAAAGAGGCACAAATAGAATGTCTATATTTAAATGGCTTTGAGGGCCTTAGAATAACACATGGAGATTCAATATGTGACTAAAACAATAATTAGAAGATCGGAGAAGCCAAAAATGACTTTTTTGAAGTCCTATTTCATATTGGGAATGGTTTCCTACAAAGTAGCAACTTGGCTACTTAGTAACCTACTTGTTAGGAATCCTTTATCTTATTATCCTATGCACTTGAAAGGAAGAAGTTTACTGTAAAAATGATATTCTCATTCTTTAAATTCGTCAATGATGTTGCTGCTCATTTTGTGAGACTTTTTTTTTTTTTACTTTGATGTGTAATTTATGTCTATTTGATTTTGACTAAGTTAACAAGGGTAGCTCCAGAGAGAATCCTGTATGTTTTTCTATTTAATTTTAACTTCCTATTTTAATTAGTATTATTAGTAAGTGAATGATTTCTTGTAATGCCTATAAATAGGTACACAGTAAACTTAACTTAATTTTGAGATTATTACAAACATAAGCTTTGAGCTTGTTTATTCCTAAACTTATTTTTCTTTTAATGTCATTTAAACTTTGAGTCTTATTATCTCTGGTTTGACGACTTGCATTGTTCTTCATTCTTTTGTGGCGCATTGCTCATCAATAATTAAAGTTAAAGAGTCTTATTGTGTTATTGGTAATGAGGATTCTTATCCAAAGAAACAGAAACTTCAAATTAATTTTTTATTTGTTCTATCTTTCTTTTCATTAAATTCCATAATTCCTTTCTTTAATCATTTCATTTACTTAATTTAGTAAAAAAATATCAAACTTTTATTTTTTGCTCAGATCTTTTCCTAACCATTATTTTCATCAAAACTAATCTTAAAATACTCTAAATAATTTGTTTAGCTTCTAGAAATGTAACCTTTAAATCCAAACCCTAGTGAACTCTTATCAAACCAACCTAGAATTTGTTTTAACTTCAGGATCACTTTAAATACCATATTAAATTTCAAGTCGAAATTCTACCATTTTCCTAATGATCTAAGATTACACCTCAAATTGCCCCAATTGAGCTTCTGGTCCCAAATCTGTTAGAAATTTTTTCAAACCCTTAGTTTAACCTTTAATATTATTATTTTACTTTGTTTTGATTGTCTTTTTTTTTTTTTTTTTTTTTTCCCGATGGGCTGTCTAATTCTTATTTTAAGTGTTTGGCAATCTATAATTTAGTACCCTTGAAAGCACATCACCTCTGAA
Source organism: Hevea brasiliensis (assembly GCF_030052815.1). Classification (NCBI taxonomy): domain Eukaryota; kingdom Viridiplantae; phylum Streptophyta; class Magnoliopsida; order Malpighiales; family Euphorbiaceae; genus Hevea; species Hevea brasiliensis. The sequence continues at coordinate 105,028,402 of NC_079498.1, forward strand.
ATAGAAAGTTTGACTTTTTTGACAACTTTTTCGATTTCATGGCTTCTTTCTCCATTTGCGTTTGATGTTGCTCGATCAACTTCGTTGGTTAAAATTACTACCTTGGCTTTTCTTTCTTGTGCAGGCAAGTAAAAAAGTAGGATGATTTAGGAAGGATTATTTGGTAAATGTGCTTAAAAGAGTCGGCCTTGAAGGGATGATCTGGATTATGGTTGTTGAGGGGCTTCATGGTCAATCTGATAACTATTCTAAAGCCCACACGTTGGCCGGGTATGAATTTTCCATTTTTTGGTAGGACGATATGAAATTCTTTTAATAAAATATAAATAAAAATTGTAATTTTTAAATTGTTTAACATTTTAAATAAATTAAAAATAAAAAATTATATTGAAAATATATACAATTCAAGAAAAATTTATAATAATGAAATATACATAAAAAAAATTATATTAATCAAGCTATTAAAATGAATTAGAGGTGTCACTCTTTTTAATATATATATATATATATATATATATATATATATATATATATATATATATATATATATATGAGAACTATAACTCCAGAATTTTTCATAATTTATATTAGCATTACAAAGGGTCATAAAATAATTTTAACACGAAAAAAAAAATTAACATAATTAATAAAAGAGTTAAAGGATTAAATAGTTTAAATATGTACATATTAAAAAAATTTAAGAAGCTGATAATATAAATAAAGAATCACTGGTAAAAAAATTTTAGGAAACTAATTTTATTATTATATTTATATAGATTTTATTAAAAATATTTAATGTAATAATTTGCATAACGATTTCAATGACTACATAATTAATTAAGGAAACTAATTTTTTGGAAACTTCAAGGGAAATGATTTTATGAATTGATTGTTATTAACCATTAAACCTATAGTCAAGAGAAGGTTCGATTGACTTAGTTGATTTGAATTTGACATTTAGAAGCATACATCAACAGAGTTCTTCTATGGTATGTCATTCTAAAGATGTTAATTAATTGCATAAATTAAAGACACTGAAAATTAAAAGAGAACAATTAAGAAATTTTCCTTAAAAAATATTTGCATATAAGATGATTGAAGATGAACTTGCTTGCACTCAACGATAACTCCATTTTCAAGCATTTGAAAATGATTCTAACATCGTTATTCATTCTAATCTTACTTCCATAAACGCAATACTCTTTTCTAACTTTGCTTTTAGGATTATTGGTAAATAAATCTTTCTCGTCAAATCTCATACCGTTATTAGATTAATGAGATTACTTAGATTCATTTTAGTTTTTATTCGATTTTAGGTTTAAATTATTGGTTTAACTTGATTTCTTTCAAAATGGTTTTGATTCGATTACAAATATTATCAAATTACAATAAAATTTTATACATTATTTATTTATTTTTTAATATAAAAAATTAAAAAAAATAAATATAAACATAATATAAATTTTATTTGATTATGGTTTTAACAACGAAATAAAAATTTGCGGCTAATAATATTGTTTAGCAATGGAATATACGCGTCCACGTTGCTAAACTTTAGCCGCGAATTGAAATCTATCACAGAAGGTCAATTTTTTTAATTTTAATTGACTGGGAATTAGGCTTTGCCAACGACAAATCTATTTTGTTGAAATGAACTATTAGATAATATCATTATTATATACTTTATACCACACTGAATAAAAAGGTCAATTAATTATTTCTCATTTCATTTTATCTTTAATTTTTCTGTATCTCCCTTTTAAGCTAAAATTTGAAAGATCTCACTGCCATGCTAAAATAAATAAATAAGAACCACAAAGAAAATTAAAAATATGTAAGTTTATCACAACATATTTTAGTAAACGATAATATCATTCTCATTTTGTCTACATCTTCAATTTTTCTTCGATAAATGAAACATTTCAAAGTGTTGCATCACTATTGAACTATTTGGGTTAACCATTGATCAACCTTATTCTAAATCCTTGTGTTATATAATCAACCTCCTTACGGCATTTAAGAGAAAATTGAACCAGCATTGAAGAATTCCCAGAAACTCCGTATTTCTAATTCTCTAGTCTCCACATTGACTATTGCAGCTCCGCTTTGTCATACACTACCATTTATACCACCAACTTCTCTACTTCTTGTACATGTATGTTCCTTTCTCTACAGGAAAAGCAATAGACAAAGAGTGAGTGAGCGTCTCCATCTCAAGCTTTCTAGGAGAGTTTGAGAAATTCTTTTTTCTCTTTCCATTCTATTGTTCAAGAAACCACACTGTAAGTACTTTTTTTTTTTATAAATTTTTTATGCAACTTAAATATTAATTTTCTCAATAATAAAGAATGTGAAACAGACCTAACTAAACCTCGAAATAGTTCAGGCTTAGTTCGTTGAAAGCAAAATTCCAAATTTTTGTCTTTTTTTTTTCCATGCCTTTTCTCTGCAGCCAAACAATAACTCAAGTCCAATTTTTTCTTTTTCATTACGTTTTAACTTTAGCTTTTTATGAACTGGGTATGTTCCATTTTGTCGAAACTCAATCCAGAAGAAGCAAAAGATGGATGGTGTAGAGAAAGCAAGTGGGCAAACAAGCCAAAGAATCATGAGCGGGAGCATTAGCCAAAGAATCATGAGCGGGAGCATTAGCCAAAGAATCATGAGCGGGAGCATTAGCAGGAGAAGTTGGAGCATGGAGGGTGTATTTTCAAGGAGACATAGCCGTACGGTCGATGAAGATGAAGAAGCGCTAAAATGGGCTGCCATAGAAAAGTTACCAACATATGAAAGGTTGAGAACAAGTATCATAAAATCGATCATAGAGAATGAGCACCAACAAACCGAGATAGTACACAGAGAAGTTGATGTGAGAAAGCTTGACGTGAATGATAGGCAAAACTTTATCAGTAACGTTTTTAAGGTTGCAGAGGAAGATAACGAGAAGTTCTTGAAAAAATACAGAAAAAGAATTGACAGGTAATCAAGTTCTTTCTCAAATATTAATCTCTTATTGCTTTCTCTCAGAGTTAAGCCATTGATTAAAGAACATTAATTCTTGTGTATTATATATAATTAATTAATCTTTTTATAATTGCAGGGTTGGAATCCAACTTCCGAAGGTGGAAGTGAGATTCGAGCATTTAACTGTGGAAGCGAATTGCTACATTGGCAGCAGAGCTCTTCCTACCCTTGCAAATGCTGCCAAAAACAGTGTTGAATGGGTTCTTGGTATGCTTGGGATTAGTTTCGCTAAGAGAACAAAGCTCAAAATCCTTAAAGATGCGTCTGGGATTATAAAACCATCAAGGTAAATTTGTTATTAGCTAGATTATCATAACAGACCCTGTTGAAATATAATGAACTAATTTTAACATAATTGCATTTTTTTTTATCTATTATATATTGTCAAATTTTAATATTATCTTCAAGTCCACAAGTAAAATTTAATTGAAGGGTAATTTACCCCATATGGATTATAGAAATAAGATTATAATGATTATTTTAATCAGTATTAAATACAATTGCTTTTTTTTTGTCATATATAGGATGGCACTATTATTAGGTCCACCATCGTCTGGGAAAACAACCCTGCTGCTAGCACTTGCCGGGAAGTTGGACTCAAATCTAAAGGTCGGTGTCAAATATTTTATTAAAAAAAATGAAAAATTTTATTGATGCAATAAAGGTTGTCGAAATTTTCTAATAAATTTTGTAATTTTATATGAAATCAATTCACGACTACTGTGGGATTTTGAAAATATAGATTTTATTTTTTCTACTAATGATAAACATGACTAAACAATAGTGAAATTTGCATGGTATATACAGACTACAGGAGAGATAACATATAATGGGTATAAGATGAATGAATTTGTGCCACGGAAGACATCTGCTTATATTAGCCAAAATGATTTTCATGTGGGAGTAATGACAGTGAAAGAAACCCTAGATTTCTCAGCAAGGTGCCAAGGGGTTGGAACTCGATATGGTAATTAATTAATACCTCAGCAAAGCAATTACATCTTCCATGCACATTGAACACTAAATTGACTGTGTTACATATATAGATCTCCAGACAGAGCTTGCCAGCAGAGAAAAACAAGCAGGAATATACCCAGAGGCAGAATTAGACCTTTTTATGAAGGTATAATCAATTTTATAAACCCAAATCAACCAATTAAAGTGATAAATCATGAAAGTTGGTTTGATTTGATCAGATGATTCATTTATTTATTTATTTATTTTATATATCAGGCAACTGCAGTGAATGGAATGGAAAGCAATCTCATTACAGACTACACTCTCAAAGTAAGATAAGAAATTGAATTTCAATTAATTCATAATTCGGTTTAAACTAATAATTTAACAATTATTTATTTATATTTTCTTTTTCTTGTTTATGATGAATAATGGAACAGATATTAGGGCTTGATATCTGCAAGGACACCATTGTAGGAGATGAAATGCTACGAGGAATATCTGGGGGACAAAAAAAGAGAGTAACAACAGGTTTATTATCTAGTAATTTTAAGAATGAATTTAATTTTTTTTTTAATTTTTAATCTCTGGCAACCTTGATTAATTCAGGAGAGATGATTGTTGGGCCCACAAAAACGTTGTTCATGGATGAGATATCAACGGGTCTAGATAGCTCCACAACGTATCAAATAGTGAAGTGCCTGCAGCAGATAGTGCACCTCACTGATGCCACAGTTCTGATGTCCCTACTGCAGCCTGCTCCCGAGACGTTTGATCTGTTTGATGACATTATCCTTCTATCAGAAGGTCAGATTGTCTATCAGGGCCCACGAGAGTGCGTGCTTAATTTCTTTGAGAGCTGTGGGTTCCGCTGCCCTGAGAGAAAGGGCACTGCTGATTTCTTGCAAGAGGTATAATACTAATACGTAGTGTTTTAAAAGTCCAATCAGACAAATCATCAAAAGGAAAATTTGTGCATACTAATTAGTATAATTGTCACAGGTTACTTCAAGGAAAGACCAAAAGCAATACTGGGCAGACAGAAGCATGCCATACAGATATGTATCAGTTGCTGAATTTGTAGAGAAATTCAAGAGGTTCCACGTGGGCATGCAGCTAAAAACCGAGCTCTCAACACCATTTGACAAGTCCCTGAGCCACAGAGCAGCTTTAGTGTTCACAAAATACTCAGTTCCAAGAATGCAACTACTCAAGGCTTGCTGGGATAAAGAATGGCTTTTGATCAAGAGAAATGCCTTCGTTTATGTCTCAAAGGCTGTCCAACTCATTATAGTTGCATTTATAGCTTCAACTGTGTTTCTAAGAACAAAAATGCACACAACAAATGAAGATGATGGGGGATTATATATTAGTGCACTTACGTTTAGTGTCATCCATAACATGTTCAATGGTTACGCTGAGCTCTCACTCATGATCTCAAGGCTTCCTGTATTTTACAAGCACAGGGACCTTCTGTTCCACCCTGCTTGGACTTTCACCCTTCCAACTTTCCTTCTAATGGTGCCTATATCCATAATAGAGTCTATTGTTTGGGTCGTCATTGCATATTTCACCATAGGATTTGCGTCTGAAGCTGGCAGGTAATCAACCATAATCATGCCAAAATGTGTAGATTTTTATTATATTGTTGAGTGATATTTCCAGCATTAACCATGAGACTTTGGATACCCCATTTGCAGATTCTTCAAGCACCTGGCATTGGTATTTCTGACCCAGCAAATGGCAGCTGGGATCTTTAGGCTCATCGCTGGACTGTGCAGGACTATGATCATTGCCAATACCGGCGGGGCTTTTGCTCTCCTCCTTATTTTCATGCTTGGAGGTTTCATCTTACCTAAAGGTCAGCGTGAACACTAATGTCTTTAAGCCCAGTTGCTGAATTACTCTGAATCAATCCAATAACTGCACGAGTATAAAAGCAAGCAATAATAGTTCTGAGCTAAGAGAAAATATGCATATCTTTGTGACAGGTCAAATTCCAAAAGGTTGGGCATGGGCTTATTGGGTATCACCCATAACCTATGGTTATAACGCCATTTCTGTGAATGAAATGTTTGCTTCAAGGTGGATGGACAAACTGGTATGTTGCTCAAAATGATCCTACATAGACAAATTGAATATTATTACTCAAATATAATATAAATAGAAATTATTCTTTTCTTTCAGCAAGTTAATAAAAGCGTTTTGATTAATTGATTTTATTGCAGGCTTCAGACAATGTTACTAGATTAGGCGTAGCAGTGCTTGAGAACTTTGATATCTTCACTGATGACGACTGGTACTGGATTGGCGCAGTTGCTCTTGTGGGTTTTACAATTGTCTCCAATGTCCTATTCACCATTGCTCTCATGTACTTAAGCCGTAAGTTCTGGCGGTCCCTTACTGTATAGTGTGGAATTTTCTTCTCTGAGGTGGCTTATCTTCTACATACTGTTTGATATATAGCCCCCGGAAACAAACAAGCAATAATCTCTGAGGAAACAATAAATGAAACGGAGAGTGGTCATCAGGAAGACTCAACTGCTGAACCAAGACAAAGAAGACCCGAGTCAAAGAAAGACTCAATTTCCCGGTCATTATCGTCATCTGATGGAAAAAATACAAGTAACGGATATATTGTTTATATAGTTGCTTTTTATACTTGAATTCCTTTTACAGACTACTGAAATTGGAATGTCTCAGGAGAGATGGAAGTCGTGAGAATGAGCAGCCAGTCCAATCCCAGTGAAAGAAATGGTGCTGGAGTCAATTCTGTTGCTGTTAAAAGAGGAATGATTCTGCCTTTCACTCCTCTAGCTATGTCTTTTGACAGTGTGAATTATTATGTCGACATGCCCTCTGTAAGAATCAATCTCTTTTCCACTCCTATTATTGTGTTTTATAGTCTTGTGTTTATGTTTTTATTTTTTTTTTAATAGATGCATTACTTGACAAGGCTATCAATGAAGTGTGGTTTTCATTTCAAGCAGTACAAAAATAGAAATAACTTAAAACTCCTCTTGTAACTTTGACTGATGTTAACAGGAAATGAAGGATCAAGGTGTCGCAGAGGACAGGCTCCAACTACTTCGTGAAGTAACAGGTTCATTTAGGCCTGGAATCCTCACAGCACTAATGGGAGTCAGCGGAGCTGGAAAGACGACACTGATGGATGTTTTGGCAGGAAGAAAGACAGGTGGATACATTGAGGGCGATATTAGAATTTCAGGGTTCCCCAAGAAGCAAGAAACCTTTGCAAGAATTTCCGGATACTGTGAACAGACTGATATCCACTCACCTCAAGTCACAGTTAAAGAATCCTTGATATACTCAGCATTCCTTCGTCTCCCGAGAGAAGTCAGCAAAGAGGAAAAGATGGTAAATTTACTACTTTATCACTTCTCATAAATAAAAGTAAGAAATTAAGTGCTAAACAATCGTGGGATTTTATCTATTCAGAGCTTTGTAGATGAGGTGATGGAATTGGTGGAGCTGGACAATCTCAAAGATGCTATAGTTGGGCTTCCAGGGGCTACAGGGTTGTCAACAGAACAGAGAAAAAGGTTGACAATAGCAGTGGAGCTTGTCGCTAATCCCTCGATCATTTTTATGGATGAACCAACTTCTGGACTTGATGCAAGGGCTGCAGCAATTGTTATGAGGACCGTGAGAAACACTGTGGATACTGGAAGAACAGTTGTCTGCACAATCCATCAGCCTAGCATTGACATCTTTGAAGCCTTTGATGAATTGCTACTAATGAAGAGAGGAGGACAAGTGATCTATTTAGGACCACTGGGTCGAAATTCGCACAAAATCATTGAATACTTTGAAGTAATCTATCTGTCAAAAACCTTTTTCTTGCTTTTAACAGTTGGAAAGGAATAATGCATTATTCAATTTACTGCATGTTTGCATATTGTAGGCAATTCCTGGAGTTCCTAAAATTAAAGAGAAGTATAATCCAGCAACATGGATGCTGGAAGTGAGCTCTATAGCAGCAGAAATCCAGCTTGGAGTTGACTTTGCAGAACACTACAAATCATCATCCTTATATGAGTATGTCTGACTCAACCTATATCAATAGCATTTGTTCATATCACAGGCTAAATTATTTGGGTTTTAAGTTTTTAACACATATACACCTATAAGCAGAAGAAACAAAGCTTTGGTGAAGGAGCTAAGCACTCCACCTCCAGGAGCAAGTGACCTTTATTTTGCATCTATATATTCTCAGTCTACATGGGGCCAGTTCAAATCTTGCCTTTGGAAGCAATGGTGGACTTACTGGAGAAGTCCTGATTATAACCTCGTTAGATTTTTCTTCACCTTGATTACTGCACTTATTGTTGGGACTATATTTTGGAAGGTTGGCTCTAAAAGGTCAGTTTCTATCACTTATGTACTGTGCATAGAAAATTCAGTCTAATGGCTAAATATCTACACGTGATCTGTATTCTACGATTCAGGGAAAGCTCAAATGACCTGACTGTGATTATTGGAGCCATGTATTCTTCTGTCTTCTTCATTGGTGTTAATAACTGTTCAACGGTACAGCCAATAATAACCATTGAAAGATCTGTCTTTTACCGAGAAAAAGCAGCTGGAATGTACTCTGCGCTACCTTATGCCCTTGCACAGGTGAGTTCAGGAGGGTTTGTTATCCTCATTACAATGTGACTTACCGTATTTTGTTTCCTGAATCCTGATCAACTAAGTCTCAATTTGAGAATCTTAAAACCCCTGTTATAACTTATAACTATTTGATAATTCGAAAATGTTTTCTGCAGTAGCTCACTATGGTAAACAGTGCCACAGTGATCATAGAAAGTGAATGAAAATAATATAATACCATAAACTGAAGAAACCAAATATAAATGAAAAAGTGACTCGCTACAATGCAGTAACTGTAGCAGTCACTATACACTACCAGTATTCTAAGTTTTGGCTATCCACAATTCAACTGGATGAATCATACACTGTGAAATGCAGGTTATTTCTGAATTACCATATGTGCTTGTTCAGACTACATACTACACAGCTATTGTGTATGCCATGGTGGCGTTTGAATGGACAGCAGCCAAATTCTTCTGGTTCTATTTTATCTCCTTCCTCTCCTTTCTCTACTTTACATACTATGGGATGATGACCGCTGCCCTCTCTCCGAACCTGCAAGTAGCAGCTATCTTTGCAGCAGCATTCTATGCTCTGTTCAATCTTTTCTCTGGCTTCTTTATCCCAAGACCAGTATGTTGTTGTTGTTGTTGTTAGTATTTGCTACATTTTTATCATATTTAACCATAACAAAGTAGTTTAACACTATTTGATTACTTCTTTTGAAATTTCAGAAAATTCCCAAGTGGTGGGTCTGGTACTATTGGATTTGCCCAGTAGCATGGACTGTTTATGGACTAATTGTTTCCCAATATCGAGATGTTGAAGACACTATTAAAGCTCCTGGGATTGTTCCTGATCCTACAATTAAATGGTATATAGAAGACCATTTTGGGTTTGATCCAAATTTCATGGGGGTAGTAACTGCAGTATTGATTGCCTTCACAATCTTCTTTGCATTTATGTACGCCTTCTGCATAAGATTTCTCAACTTCCAAACCAGATAGAAAGATTGCAGCTTTTCTAAGCCAAATTAAACTTACATATATATATATATATAGAGAGAGAGAGAGAGAGAGAGAGAGAGAAAGAGAGAAGCCATCGGGAATGAAAGCATGGTGGCTATAGTACGAGGACTCTATTCATCTTCTAGGACTGTAGATGATGTTTTGTATGCTAAGATGCATTTGTTATTTTGTTGTGAGAATAAGATGAATGAGCTTTGAAAGGTTTATATGTAAATGCAAATGATATTGAATAGTATAAACTAGGAATAAATTTATTTCTAGGTTAAAGAAATGAATGAATGTCTTCTTTAAATTTTCTTGCATTATTTTCTTGTTCCACTGAAACCTTGTGTAAACAAATGGCACCTGGATATATTCTGCAGTAGAAGAACTCGTCATAATAAGATGATATCGAAGCATAAATCAAGAAAAAGTATTGGGGTTTGAGGTCCCTTCCAATCAAAATAGGAGGGCCATAGAGGACATGAATTTCAAAAATGGTGAATTCAGAGGAGCAAAAACTCTATGTCAAAAAAAGCCCACGAGTAATTTTCATTGAAATTTTTTGTCTTAAACTTGCACGTACCTTGTTGCAATTGCAGGGAAGGAGAAGAAGGTTGAGGTCACCAAACGGCCACGTTTGGCAACAGTCAAATGAGAAAGGCCCCATAAGTAACATCCAAATTCCAAAGAAATGGTCCAAAAAAAATTGTCAAGGTCCAACTTTTCCTTGATAATGAGATAAGATTCATTCTACTAACCGCTTAGATTCATCCATGAGAAGCTTATGCCAAATCTTCCTTATTTTTCAGCCGAAACACACCTTAGCATGTTAGAAAAACTGTTGCTCATCATCTGGGAGTGCTCAATATTGGAGGTCTTGACAAATTCTTGGTGTTACTTGCTATTGTTACAAAATCTAAGCAACAAATCTTTGCTTCCCTTGTAGATAAGATTCAACACAAATTGGCAGGATGGAAAGAACAAACTTTATCCCAAGGGGGTAAGGAAACATTGATCAAATTAATTGCTGCAGCCATCCCAGTCTACGCCATGGCATGCTTCAAGCTGCCTCTCTCCCTTTGTCAACAAATTAATCGTTTAATTTCCATCTTTTGGTGGGGTTAATCAAATGATGAGAAACGACAACATTGGATTTTATGGAGCAAATTATGTTGTGCAAAATCTTCTGGAGGCCTAGGGTTCGGAGATCTTAAAAGCTTTAACCAAGCTTTTCTAGCTAAGCAATGTTGGAAAATTCTGAACAATCCAAATTCCCTTCTCTCTCGAGTGATTAAAGACAAATACTTTCATGTTTTCTCTTTACTTGAGGCAGATGCTGGTGGGAACATGTCTTGGGGCTGTAGGAGCCTCCTTTGGGAAAAGAATTACTTTTAAAAGGGTTGAGATAGTAGGTTAATAATAGGAGATCAATTCTATGCAAAGAGGAGTTGTGGATTCCCAAGTCTTTTTCATACCGTCCAAGAATTAGAGGGAATGTCAATCCTCAATTTAATTTGGTTTTCCAACTCATTGATAAAAATAACTTGCGCTGGAATGTGTCAGCTCTCAAAGAGGTATTTCACGAGGAAGAGATCACAAATGCCTTAGCTATCCCTATAAGCATTATTGATCGAGAGGATCATCTTTTATGGCATTTTACTCAAAATGGCTCTTATACTGTCAAGTCTAGATATCACTTGGCATATCATTTCAAACTTGTTAAGCAAGCTGAAGCATCAGCTGGACTAGGACCAAATGCTCAAGCCAACTTGAATTCCTTTTGGCAAAGCTTATGGAAAATTCACCTGCCTCCAAAGTTAAGTATCCTCCTGTGGCGACTCCTTAAAAAGCGTATGCCTTCTAAAACCCTCTTGAAAATAAGGTTTCATAATGTTTCAAATGATTGTGCTTACTATGGGGAGAAAGAAACCTTGAAGTATATTTTCTTTTGATGCCCAAAGGCAATTAAAGTTTGGTTACATTCCACTCTTAGGCTGAGATCATCTCTTCTTAGGGGACTCTCAATGATAGACTGTTAGACTAATCTATGTTCCCCTTTCCATAACCATCCTCAAGGCAAAGACTTGATGTAACGCCCTCATAGTGGACACTCCTGTACAGTCTACTGTTTCGGTGCCTGATGTCTGTCCGGACAGTCAAGACGTCTAGAGCTATATCTGTGACATCCAGAAAAGTAATAGATAAAAATAAATAATAATTATAAGAAGGAAAAATATAAATAAGAAAAACAAGCATAAAAAGCTAAATGAGTTGGAAGTCACAGCGATGGGTGACTGCACCGGGAAGTGACTGCGAGATTAGTCAAAACCCTAAATTCATACGGGATTTTGTGACACTGCAGTCCTAGAAAAAATTGTGAACTAGGGGAAATGTGAAAATCACAGAAAAAGGGTGAGAATCAGATCAAATAATTAAGTCAGGGTTCTGGAAGAAATACCAAATTATTTACAAACCAGATTAGACCGGCGATGAGCAAATTGGTCAATTCACCCCTAGAGGTGACTCATGACCTCACTGTCCACTAAAATCTGAGAAATGAAAATTTTTTAAATATAGAATTAAATTAAAGAACCATGAAAAAATAAAGAAAAAAGAAAAGAAAAATAAAAATTGAATTATGACCTCACCCTAGTGACATAAGCAATGACATCAAATTTATTTTAAATTATTTAAATTATTGACTAAGTCAAAAATGGGATAAATACAAATAAAAAGAAAAAAAAAATTGTGGTCTTCACTTCATCTTCAACCCGCCACCTTTCTCTCTCTCTATATTTTCTCAAAATCTCCATTAAAGTTCTCTTGTAAGCTCTTAAAACCTAAAATTTTTTTCATAAATTCTATAATTCCCAACACTAAAAATTGATATTAGACCTCTCAAAATCTCCATTAAAGTCCTCTTGTAAGCTCTTAAAGCCTAAAAATTTCTTCATAAATTCTATAAGTCCCAACACTAAAAATTGATATTAGACCTTGGTAGAGTCATTGGAAACAAGAAGAAGAAGAAAGAAAGGAGAATTCAAGAACTAGGGAATCCACAAATTGAGGTAAGTATGAATTAGTTTTAATTCTTGAAAGATTTCTTGAAATTTAGTTAAGATGCATAAAAATTGTGAAGAAAATAAAGAAAAATTTGTATGAAGGGATGGGTATAGAATTCAGCCATGCTTGTGAAGATGATGGATTTGATGAGTTAAATTAAATGAAACATGAATTGTGATGTATTTTGGGGTGCTAAACATGAGTAGTGAAAGAATGGTGTATGAATTGAGTTAGTTGATTAATTAGGGTTATGGTAGTTAGGGTTTGGTTGAAAAATTAGGGAATTTTATGAATTAATGACCAATTGACATTAGTGGCACTTAATTTGGTCAATTAGTGTATTATAGAGTGTGAATGGATGAATTGAATTGAAATACATGGTGATTGGCAAAGTGTTGAATGTTGACAATTTGACTTTGGTCAATTCAAATGGCCATAACTGAAAATTGGTTACTCCAATTGGTATGAGGCCAATTGGAGATGAAAACTAAGACTCAAAGCTACAATTTTCATGTAGAAACCTTGCTCTAAAACTGACTATAAGTGAGTGGAAAATTAGGTTAAATCCGGATTTTATACACTATCACTGTACAAAACTGACCATATGAACAGTACATGTTCAAATGGCCATAACTTGGTCTAGGCAGGTCCAAATGACCTGATTTTTGAACCATTAGAAAGCTATGACATAGTACTACAACTTTTATGAAGAACACCAACTCAAATTCTGCTTATAACCAAGTCATTTTGCCACGCAAAATTGGTTGCCCAAAACTGCCAGAATCAAAAATCTGTCCAGAATTCTAGGTAGATATAAATCCGGCCAACCTTAGAAAAATGGCTATAACTTGAGCTACAAAACTCCAAATAGAGTGAATCAAAAAGGGAATTTAAGAAGAGACATTAAGGAACAACTTTGATGAAGGAAAGTTGGCCAAAATTCCACTGTAGGCAGACCAATGGAACAATACAAACAAGTAACCCAAAATTAAAATTTTAAGATTTAACCCTAATAAACTTTGAATTGAATTTGGCAATCAATGCCAACAAAAATATAACTCAAAATGTGGTATGTGAGTGTAATTAGAATTAATAAACCTATTTAGTAGGAAAAAGTCAATATTTTGACTTGAATAATGCAATGAATGGTGACCCAAAATGCAAAATTCAAAGGATACCAATTTAAGGCTATAACTAAATAGGCATGAGATAAATTAATGGATTTATTATGAGATATGGTATTGAAATACTGTAAACTATGTATTTCAGTTGAAAAAGATACTAAAAAACGATCTTCAAGAAAAAACTGAAATTTGGAGTAAACTAGTCAACAAAGATATTTGTGCACAACTAGTGTTTTTATTGGTTATGTTTCTTTATATGTCTTTTGATTAAATGATTTTATTTCTTATTGTATTATGTTTATCAACTATTGAATTTATCTTAACAAAATGTGTTATGGTATGAATGAGTTTAGTTTTGGAAAATGAAATTAGTTATGATTTTATTTTGTCATAAATTGAATAAAGATAGCTTTGGACAAGTTTTGATTGAAATATACTTGACATGGGAAATGGATAAAATTTGTTTTGAACTGTGATGAGCATAAAAACTATTGGATGTTGGAATTGACATTGAATTGAATTGTATTATGATTTATGCTCACAAAAAGGATAAAGAGATTTATAATATTGTTTTATATCTCACTATAGATGCTTGACTAGGTTATTACCCGTCTCTCTCATTTGTTGAGGAGACAATGGAGTTAGCTTTGTTTTGTTTTGAATACCATAGTATGTGTACAGGCTTAGATTCTCCTCTTATTAGAGGTTATATCTAAGTTTTTCATTGGCCCTTTCGGAAGTTTCATTATTATGTTATGTACTGTGCACGATGATTCGACCTCCACGACTATAGAGAGTTAGAATCCCGATTCGACCTCCCCGACCATAGGGAGTTAGAATCGCCCCGAATATGGCCCTTACAGATTAGTCTTGCATAGTTAGTGAGATAAAGAATGAGTTTTGAATAGTAGGAATTATAATTTCAAATGGGATTTATGCATAATTGATTTTATTGAAATTAAGATTTGTTTCCATAAATTACTGGAATTACTTTAAATGTTCAGTTATGATTTGATAAATTGAAATTATTGAGCAGAATCATTTTAACAAATGATTTATTTTATTGGCAACGAATATTTTGATTTTTAGAATTTTGATTGAATTTCAAGATTTCCAAATTCTTTGCTAAAATTTTGATAAGGTATTGTATATTATGTTTTAAATTATGATTGTGCACTACTGAGTTCACCACTCAGCGATTACTTTGTATGCTGTCGCAGGTGAAAGTAAAGACAGAGTAGCCGAGTGAGATTTTCCGGTAGCTGTGCCTTGAAGACTCATTGAAATTAGTTTCAGGTATAGTAGAGGTATACTCTTGTACATTAGATTTTGATGTATGCATGTAATTATATGTATGTAAATTATTTGAGCAGTTGTACAAGAACTTTTGTAATATTGTTTTGGGTATGTAATTAAAATGTAAATTATTGTAATGTTCAAACTTATTTATGAGTTTTGTAATCAATATAAATAATTAAATTTTTATATTTTGTGAATGATAAATTATTTCATTTTTTTGAATTGAGATGTTTAGTGTTAGTTTAAAAATGAGCTACGTTGATTGCTGCAAATGATTTATTCATTGTTGGGATTGAATTGTGTGGAGAAATGGATTTGTATTGGAGTTATGGTTGAGCAAAAATATTGGAAGTGTTATTTTTTTTTTCAGGTTTTGAAGAACTATTTTCTCAAAATAGAGCCAGTACTCTGCCAGAATTTTTTTAAAAATTGCGGTAGTTTTAAATATCAAAAAATTTGATTTGTGACTTAGTGTCAATTAAAAGTTTTTAATATTTGTGAAAAATTTACCCACCAGCTTAAAAATGAATAGAAATTATTTTAAAATCTCTTGTAGTATATTTAATGGGTTACCTGTCACGACCCAAAATTTTGAACCGTGACCGGCGCATAATTTAAGTATTCTTAAATCATGCAAGCCTTATCAGAGTATCTTGAATGAATATATTGTCACTTACTAATCCCAAAAATAGACAAAATCCAAATAAACAAATACTGAATAAACATCATAAATATCCCATAAGTAAACTGCGGAGTCTCTATAGATTTCAATAAAAACTTAAACTGTTTAATAAACTAAACTAATTACTAGCCCGAGAAAACATGAATTCGGGCATACCATGAGAACAAATCAAAGTTGTCCCTCTCCAGAAAATGGACTGAATATTTGGATCAGCTGCAGAATTCTACTGATCTGAAACAGATAACAGACAGAGAAAACGTGGTTTGAGCTAGATGCTCAGTGAATGATAATTATAGCACACAACGGAATAGGAACAGGCAGACGCTTGATTAATTTCACAATAAATTTTCTATTCAATAAAATCATGCTCATGCTGTCAAAATCATTAATAAAATAACTTCGTAAAACATATATATAAAAGAAATTTATTCAATAAAAATTTTATGGTACAGTGCACCAGGGTGATGATACCCCACATCACCAAAGGTCAGATGGTAAGCGCGCTACCAGATATCAGATACTTTCCTCCTCCTTCACAGATATCAATGCATATGATACTAATGCAACCATAAACTGCAATGATGCATGACTCAACAATGCAACCTAATACCGTGATAGTCCACACGGCGGGGCCAGATAACAGAAACAGATACTGGGCACAGGTACCAATTCAAAACAGAAAACCAATTTGTACAAATCAATCAAAATCAATAAAAAATTTCAGATATCAAATAATAACTGATAGTGCAATTTCAATAGTGTATTTCAATAATTTCAGAGAGTCGAATAAATCAAATCAATCTCAAATCAATTCAATAAAATCAAATCAATCTCAAATCAATTCAATAAAATCAAATCAATCTCAAATCAATTCAGTAACACATCGATAAATTTTATAGTCAAATATCAATCAATATAAATACATTAAAGGCCTGTTCCCGGAATCCTAATGGGTCTAATGCAGAGATAGTTGGCAAAATCAATTATTTAATCAAAATCGAAATAAAATTCAATAATAAAATAAAACTTTAGAAAAATTACATATAAAATCATTGTTAAAATATTAATTTAAAATTTTATTTAATAACAAACTTAATGCTAAGAAATTTTAAAAGGGACAAAAACGGTGTCATGCACTATAATTACCACTCACCTGGAACCTTCAAGACAATAATTATTTTCAATAGAAGAGAGACAATTTTAACTGACTGATTGAATATTTGAATCTCCTACATACCCAAAATATAAAGTATCAAATAATAATAAAATATAATAACTTATATATATATATATATATATATATATATATATATATATATATATATATATATATATATATATTTATTTATTTATTTATTTTGGAAGCAGCGTCCCTGTTCGTCTTATATATATATAAAACGACACACTGCCGAAGACGAACAGGGACGCTGCTTCCAAAATAAATAAATAAATAAATATATATATATATATATATATAAATCAAATTATATATATATAATATCTAAATTTAAAGATATCAGTAATTATGATCAATCTAATTCAGTACCGATAGTCAAAGAGAAGAAAAATAAATTTATAGAATAATTGTAACGGTTTAAGGAGAGAAAATAAAATCAGATTCACCTATTATTAAACGAAGAACGAGAATTTTTTTATTTTAAAAAAACATAATCAAAGGTAATGAATTGAGAAATAAAAATTTAAGAATTATCTGCGCACATCAGATTATTTTATATATATACATATAACAATAAATAAAAGATTATGAAAATACCTGTTGAGAGTATTTGGTAGGAAAAAGGAGGTGACAAACAGGTTTTGAGAGCAAAATTTAGCAGAAGGGATTATTAGGGTATATATATATATATTTTAAGAGTTCTATTAGGTGTAGAATGGGATAAGAGTTATTATTGAACTGGGTTGTTCAGATTGCAGATATATATTTAATTTCAAAAATAATATATATATATATCTAAAAATAAATAAGCAGATCATTTAATAAAAAATATATATTTTTTATAAATATATTAAATTATTGTTAGCTAATTAAAATAAAATAATAATAAATAATAATTGTATATGGGTTTTCACATTATCGGTAGGCGAAGTACGGTTATTCGTTAAGTGTACTACGGGATCATGTTATGCCTTACGGAGGGATATGGTGTGACACTTGATTTCCCAACTCGTGTTCATTATGTGGTAGTTGTGGAAAAATAAAAATCGACAAGTTTTCAATGAACAACCTCTTTCTTTTCAATAGGAATTATTAGTAGCATCCTCTCACTTTGATGAATTTTCTAATGCTCAGGACAAACCGCTTCAATTGGAAGCTCCTTTGCAAGTTAGCCAATCTTGGTCTAATCCTTCCAATGGCATAATTAAGGTAAATTTTGATGCCAGCACCAATTCTTCTAAACGAATGGATTCTATTGTTGCTATTGCCCATGATCATGCTAGTCATCCTATCTCTTAGTCTTGTAAAAGAATTATGGGAATTTCAGAGCCCCTTATCCTATAGAGATCCTAGAGAGCCTTGCTTGTAGAGAGTAAACGATTCTAGCTTATCATTATTGAAGGCGATTCCCACACTGTGATTAACTGTCTTAATAGTGCTTCAGTCCCTTAGGAGATTCAAGGCATTGTACTTGATATTTTATTCTTTGCTAACTCTTTTCTCTTTAAAAAATTTCATTTTGTTAGACGAGAGGGGAACAGAGCAGCCCATACTTTAGTAGTAAAGGCCATTAGGGATGATTCTTTTATTTTGAACCCTTTAGAACAATACTACTTTATATTTTCTGCCTTACCTTCTTGAGGCTTTGAATGAAATTATCTTCCTGGAAAAAAAAAAAAGCTTATTTATTTTTTATTTTAATTATATATATATATATATGACTATGAGAATTATAGGTGATCTTATTTTTTATATGAATTTGTATATATTTTAGTTTAAGCTACTGCTAAAATTATTATTATTATTAAAATTCTGAAATAAAAAAAATAAAATAAATTTTTAAAAAAAATGTACAGTTGGGAATTATATTTTAGTGGTAAAACTGAGGTGGAAAGGATCCGTAGGTAAGTTGATGTGAAGTAGAAGTAGCTGTGGTTAGTGGGTTAGACCGGAGATATTATATAATATATTTGTGATTCTACAATTCAATTACCGTTTAAATATATATATATATATATATATATATATGTAAATGAATTTCATAAAAATGTAAAAAAAAACCATTATATATACATATTTTTTAACTAATTTTAATAATTATAATTACTTATATGTTAATTTTTCGATGATGCGTCATTCCAACTATTTTACTTATATAGAATGTCCGTTTCACTATAAATTTGCTCTGTTACTCAGTTAGACAGTGCAACGTCTAAAGGGGAGCCGCGTTGAAATTGTGGCGTCTTCATATGGGAGCCACCAACCTTGCCTGCCTACACGTTTCATCTCCAACCACGCTTCCTCTGCCCACACTCCACAATTCATTTCGTCATTTTTTTTAAAAATGGATGAATGAACTCCTCCTCCTCCTCCTTCTTCTTCTTCTTGTTATTATTAAAATGATGTATTTAATATAAATTTAATTTTATATAAAAAAATATTTCTATAACAATTAAATTAAATATTTATATCAAATTAATTAAAATATATGTAGATATAATAATTATAAAATTTATTTTTATATAAATACTCATATTCTTAATAAAATAAAATTTTCATTGAATTAATTAATCTTGCAAAGATGGATCGAGTGCTCTAAATTTGTGTGCAAGTGCAAGATAGTAACGTTGCTGAGAGTGCTTAAAACCGAGAGCTTGGCGTCCATTTCTATGATATTCTCCATATTCATAGTGTTTGTGTCTTGACCCCTAAATTTAGAGTAATTGGGAGATGCCTTAATTAATTCCTTGATGAAGAAGGTTAATGACTATTGTGATTAAATTAATAGTATTTCGTAATGAAAAAGTTAAATTTGAAAATGCTTAAAATAAATTTAATAGTCATTAATTGAGCCATGAAAAAGTTGACCTAGATTTTTACAATATCATTTAGCATGAATGTGATGATTTTTACAATACGTTAATGAAATGGATTAGTGTTTCCCACCTATAATAGACACATTTTATTCGATTTAAAGATGCCTAATCAATGATTAAGGCCATTAAAAAAAAAGATAATCATATGTTTTTAGATGGATTAGGTGACAACTAACGAGCACATTTTCTTATTATTCTCTCATCAGAGTGCTACAACTTGATAGTCTACCAGGGCCAGGTTGATTTGGACATAGTGATCCGTCCTTAAAAAGTTACTCACTGCCCACTCATCTCTTCTCAAACATAATCATAAAACCACACTTTAGACTACGCATGTGATCAAATTGAAGTTGGAGGTCACTTTCATCAATAAAAGAAAGAGTGTACACAGAAAACCAAGAGAAGCACCACATGCATACACTAGTATAGGAGGCCCTTAATTTAATGCATACAAAGATTATTAGGGGTTAAATTAAGAGGGTGTTTTTTTTTTAATGAATTTTGACATGGCTCATCGAAGAGAAAGAAACGACCAACTCTCAACCATCCTTGATATTACCCACAAGTATTTGGCTTGCCAATGCCACCTACCTCTTTCAAGAGGCCTTCGATGATTGCTAGGCACACACCCATCTCACAATTAAATAATAAACATTGAAAACTAACACTTCCCTTTTACTTTGTCATTTTATTGTTTGCCACAGTTGGCTGGATGTGGATGTGTTGGGCAACTGGGTGCAATATATTTTCGTTGACAAAGTGGACGGGAGGAGTTCTCAAGACGTGGTTGCTTAAGCTTCACCCACATTTCATTGTCAATTTCTGTATCCATTGCCCATTTGCCCATGATTTGGGTATAGGCAATATTAATTATAATATAGCACATAAATTATAAAAAAAAAAAGTACTATTAAAAATATATATTTATATTGATTAAAGAGTTTTGTCACTATTGGTGGCAGTGTAGAACTGTAGTTGAATGAGTCCCAACAATCTAGGGCAGATTTCTTTTCCTTCTCAAACCCTAGAGAGAAGGGTCCATTTCATGACATTTGCATAACAGCCATGAAAACCTTTGGATGAAGAATCTTATGTTAGTGTGAGGGTAAATGACAAACCTTCCAAGCTAATCTCAAAGCACACCCATCTTTCCACTTACCATATCACTCATCTCTCAAACACCTTGCATTGTGAATTTTGGATGAATTTAAGGAATTTGTTACTCAGTTAGACAGTGCAACGTCTAAAGGGGAGCCGCGTTGAAATTGTGGCGTCTTCATATGGGAGCCACCAACCTTGCCTGCCTATACGTTTCATCTCCAACCACGCTTCCTCTGCCCACACTCCACAATTCATTTCGTCATTTTTTTTGAAAATGGATGAACTCCTCCTCCTCCTCCTTCTTCTTCTTATTATTATTAAAATGATGTATTTAATATAAATTTAATTTTATATAAAAAAATATTTCTATAACAATTAAATTAAATATTTATATCAAATTAATTAAAATATATGTAGATATAATAATTATAAAATTTATTTTTATATAAATACTCATATTCTTAATAAAATAAAATTTTCATTGAATTAATTAATCTTGCAAAGATGGATCGAGTGCTCTAAATTTGTGTGCAAGTGCAAGATAGTAACGTTGCTGAGAGTGCTTAAAACCGAGAGCTTGGCGTCCATTTCTATGATATTCTCCATATTCATAGTGTTTGTGTCTTGACCCCTAAATTTAGAGTAATTGGGAGATGCCTTAATTAATTCCTTGATGAAGAAGGTTAATGACTATTGTGATTAAATTAATAGTATTTCGTAATGAAAAAGTTAAATTTGAAAATGCTTAAAATAAATTTAATAGTCATTAATTGAGCCATGAAAAAGTTGACCTAGATTTTTACAATATCATTTAGCATGAATGTGATGATTTTTACAATACGTTAATGAAATGGATTAGTGTTTCCCACCTATAATAGACACATTTTATTCGATTTAAAGATGCCTAATCAATGATTAAGGCCATTAAAAAAAAAGATAATCATATGTTTTTAGATGGATTAGGTGACAACTAACGAGCACATTTTCTTATTATTCTCTCATCAGAGTGCTACAACTTGATAGTCTACCAGGGCCAGGTTGATTTGGACATAGTGATCCGTCCTTAAAAAGTTACTCACTGCCCACTCATCTCTTCTCAAACATAATCATAAATACCACACTTTAGACTACACATATGATCAAATTGAAGTTGGAGGTCACTTTCATCAATAAAAGAAAGAGTGTACACAGAAAGCCAAGAGAAGCACCACATGCATACACTAGTATAGGAGGCCGTTAATTTAATGCATACAAAGATTATTAGGAGTTAAATTAAGAGGGTGTTTTTTTTTAATGAATTTTGACATGGCTCATCAAAGAGAAAGAAACGACCAACTCTCAACCACCCTTGATATTTATTACCCACAAGTATTTGCCTTGCCAATGCCACCTACCTCTTTCAAGAGGCCTTCGATGATTGCTAGGCACACACCCATCTCACAATTAAATAATAAACATTGAAAACTAACACTTCCCTTTTACTTTGTCATTTTATTGTTTGCCACAGTTGGCTGGATGTAGATGTGTTGGGCGACTGGGTGCAATATATTTTCGTTGACAAAGTGGAGGGGAGGAGTTCTCAAGACGTGGTTGCTTAAGCTTCGCCCACATTTCATTGTTAATTTCTGTATCCATTGCCCATTTGCCCTTGATTTGGGTATAGGCAATATTTATTATAATATAGCACATAAATTATAAAAAAAAATTACTATTAAAAATGATTAAAGAGTTTTGTCACTATTGGTGGCAGTGTAGAACTGTAGTTGAATGAGTCCCAACAATCTAGGGCAGATTTCTTGTCCTTCTCAAACCCTAGAGAGAAGGTCCCATTCATGACATTTGCATAACAGCCATGAAAACCTTTGGATGAAGAATCTTATGTTAGTGTGAGGGTAAATGACAAACCTTCCAAGCTAATCTCAAAGCACACCCATCTTTCCACTTACCATATCACTCATCTCTCAAACACCTTGCATTGTGATCTCCCATCTCACACTATCAAATTTCTCCTTAATTGTACCATTAATTAAAATTTTAATATTACTCAACTATAAGTAACAATAAATTTTAATTTAATAATTTAAATTAATTTCTTTTATATAAAAATTTAAGTGTGTCATTAGCACTCAATGCCGTGCACCTTCACAGCCACAGATCCAAGCCTCCCAGTAATGCCCCACACAAGACAGACAGGGTCCCACATTAAGCTTTAGGACACATCGGTAATATTTGGACAAGATCAGTTGCACACATGTCATTTCATAAGAGAGAAAACAAAAATTTTGAAAAAAAAAAAGAAAAAAAAAAGGAAAAGTTGGTACGGAGAGGAAGTGAGTTAAGACACGTTTTAGCCTCCATCGTTGCCATTTCTCGATCCCCCTCGGCCCTCTCTCTATCTCTCCTCTGTTAATTAGAGAGATAGAGGGAGCGAGAGAGGGAGAAACCAGAACTACCAAGAAGCTTACATATTTCCTCCTATAGACTCTCTCAACTCTCTCTCTTTGTCTATTTTTCTCTGCTTATTTTCTCTGAGGAAAGAGTGTTTATAGAAAGCGAAGACTGTGTCTTTCCCCGCATTTCTTCCGCCATGTTCTCCTTGAAAAGCAATTTCCTGGTAATATAAACCCCACCCATTTCTCTATTCACAATTTCAACCTCACACACTTCGCACGAGTTATTTTAATAGTCTAGTAAATCACAGTCTAGCTTTGCATTTCACATCTTCAGTCAGCAACTTGTAGATTTTTCTTTAATTTGTGCTTATCTGATTTGCATTTCTGGGTATGTTCCCTTTAATCCGTGTTTACATGTAAACTATCAAAATTGTTCAGTATATTTGTCTGTACAGATTATTTTTCCATATCTGGGTTCTAAAAAAATTGAAAATTTATTTACTTTTAATTTCTGAAAATAAAATTTATTGACCCAGTAGATTATCCATATCTGGGCGTTGTCTGCTTATCTATTTTGTTATTATCCTTCTTCACTCACGTAGATTTTATTTGTTATAAATTCAAAGCCACCAAAATTTCGTTATTTTTATAAGATTTTTACTAAATTATTTGATTTACAAATCTTTAAAACATATTGTTACCATTTTAATTTCTGGGTATCCTATATTTTAACTTCACATCGATCAAATTGGAGCACAAAATGTTTCCTTCTGAAATAGAACTCTCGATGTTAATAAAATTCTCGATGATAAATAAATAAATGAAGGCAATTTTTTCTTTTTATTTTGATTTTGATTTTTATCTTTATCAATTATCATCATCATCATCATCATAATGTTGAACAGAGTAACACGGGCATCTCAGGCTCGTGCAGCCCCTTCTCGGGGAAGCAGAGAGGACTAGTGCCTACAGCTCCAACTTCATTAAAAATACTTGCGCTGAATCCAAATAGGGAACGAAACGGCAGTGTCTTGATGGAGAGCACGCTTCAGGAAATGAGAGACGAAGCCTCTGTGCTTGACTTGGACCCCAAGTCCACCGTTGCTGGTGGCGTCCGCGATGTTTACGGTGAGGATACAGCCACCGAGGACCAGTTTGTCACGCCTTGGACCCTCTCTGTTGCTACGTAAGTGTTATCAATTATTTTTGCCAGTAATGTGGATTTTGTAGTGTTCGCCTTTTTTTTTTATTGGATTTTGTTTAGATTTTTGGATCTTCGATGATAATATAGATGTCTTTGGCTTGTTATGTATTGTTGTTGATGTAAGTTGCATATGTAACTTTAGATGGGATCTTTGGACGTTTCTGTGTTAAGGAAATTATCAATTTCTCATGTCTATTTTATAATGAAACTGTGATTCTTTCATGTAGGAATCCTTATACGGGATGAAAATCCAATATTATTTTGACATGTGGCTGTTGTAGGCGTAATAAGATTAACATTTTGGACCTTGGAATTCTTGTGTACAATCAGGAAATCATGTTTTGTAGCAAGATCTATCTCGTTTTGTAGTAGAACTGTCAATTTTTAATTGAGCGGGTGTATACAACATGGTGTAGGCAAAAAGTACACATTTTATCTACGAATTAAACAATCCATCTTTAATGATGACAATTTTTTTTTTTTTAATTTGAATAACTTCATTTGTTTATATGTCACTTTCTTATTAATTTGCTAATCCTACATAGAATCACGATTTCATAATTTATTTTACGGCTTCATTTGGCTTAGTTGCATTTTCTCTCTTTAAGTTTAGTTTCCAAATATTACTATTTGGAAAGCAAAAGAATTTATATGTTATGAAAAGCAAGGTTTTTTCCCCCCCAATTGCTCTTTTTATTTTCTCATTAATTAGGTCCTTTCTTCTATGCAATCTTATTTTTGACCCTCTTTTTTAGCCTTTGTGACTCTTTTTAAATAATTAAACATTGGGCACTGGAATTTTTGGAGAAAAAGGGATTAGCATTGAAATTTTTTAGCAATTTTGCTTTCCAAGGTTTCATTTGGAGCATCCATTTTTTTTGTACTTTTGCTATTTATCTTAGTACTTTGAATGCCATAAGCTAATCTAATCTGAACTGGTTATGTTCTTCTACCTTTCTTATTTATTGGCTCCTTTCTTATGTTGCAGTGGGTATTCTTTGTTGCGAGATCCTCACCACAACAAAGGACTTGCCTTCAATGATAAAGAGAGAGATGCCCACTACTTGCGCGGCCTTCTCCCCCCTGCAGTGGTTTCTCAGGAGCTCCAGGTTGTTTTTCATTACTCGTTGCCCCTTCATTTATTTTAACTCTTACATAGGTTTTTTTTTTTTTTTTTTTTTGAGTTAAATGCTGATGAAACTTTTGGCGCCTGTGCTGGCCAGGTGAAGAAACTGATGCACATTATTCGCCAGTATCAACTTCCATTGCAAAAGTACATGGCCATGATGGATCTTCAGGTAGCCACAAAGTTTCTCTGATTTTGTGCTGTAAATTATTTATTTACCTGTACTATGCATGCTTCAACGTACAGAATTGTAACCTACTCATATTTTGTATGCCAATTGATTTATTGGGTATTTATGAGCACTAGGAATATGTAGTGCCCTTTTCTAGAATTTCTATTTTATCTGTGAGAATTTATTTGTAATGTGCTTTGATAGTTGATTATGATGAAACCAACTTGAGACTCACCATAATCAATAGCCATGATACAACTGTTGTACATACAAAAGTTGTATTTTAAAATTTTTCTTTTATCTGGTACCACTGGATTTTCCAGATTTATTTTATGAAAATATGAAATAAATATTCTACCTTATCTCAGGAGAGAAATGAAAAACTGTTCTACAAGCTTCTCATTGACAATGTTGAGGAGATGCTCCCTATAGTTTACACTCCTACTGTTGGTGAGGCATGCCAGAAATATGGAAGGATCTTTGGTCGTCCTCAGGGTCTTTACATCAGTTTGAAAGAAAAGTAAATACCGCGCAATAAATTTTGTATTCTTCATGTTTGTGGTAACAAAATCTCTGTTTCAATGATTTCTTTCCATCCGTGGTCAAGCCAACAAATTTTCTTTTACAGGGGTAGAATTCTTGAAGTATTAAGGAACTGGCCTGAGAAGAATATTCAAGTCATTGTTGTTACTGACGGTGAACGCATATTGGGGTTAGGGGACCTTGGATGTCAGGTGAGGACTATCTTTCATCCCTTCATCTCTCTCTCTCTCTCTCTCTCTCTCTCTCACACACACACACACATGCATGCACGCACGCACACAGAAATGTTATTGATGAGAATTTTTTATTTTCTCAGGGTATGGGGATACCCGTTGGGAAACTCTCTTTATACACAGCACTTGGTGGAGTCCGTCCTTCAGCTGTAAGTATTGGCATAACAACACTTTTTTATTTTCTCCTTATTTTTATTTTTTTGTGGGTCATACCTGAGCCAAAATTCTTATAACTCAATTTTGCTGTTATATTTTACCTCATTTAGAATTCTACTGAAGCCTGTGAATGTTTGAGTCTAGCTTCTTAATCTAAGCCATTTCTGGCAGAAATTAGTGGTTTCCAGAGTGATGCCATAGTTTTCTACGATTGGAGGATGATGTTTCAGTGCTTTACTGTGTTTTCTTTGTTTGTTTGATGATGGCAATGCGCCAATGCCTATATTATCTGCAATATCTATGTCAATATTTTAGGGGATGTGGCAAATCTTGACAAGTTTTGAATTTGGTCATCATTTCCCTTATCATTATCAAAAACAATATCAATTATGTCAATTATTGTAGTGCCTGCCTGTAACAATTGACGTGGGAACCAACAATGAGAAGCTGCTAAACGATGAATTCTACATAGGGCTAAGACAAAGAAGAGCTACTGGACAGGTACATGACGTGTTCACCTAACTTGGGTGTCTATTGTGCTCATGAGATTTTTTATAGGTGTTGCCTGATTTTCGTTACGCTAAAGTCTATTTCTGCTCTTCATTTCAGGAATATTCTGAACTGCTACATGAATTCATGAGTGCAGTAAAGCAGAATTATGGTGAGAGAGTCCTCATTCAGGTAGTTACCTGCAGACAAAGATACTGATGATCCTTTTGTTGATTCTGCACTATTTCATCCATCTGTTAGATTGGTTTTACATGTCTCCCTTTTATGGGTGTTGATCTTTTAGAAAGAAAGAAGAAAAGGAAGAGAAAGGGAGAGAATTGAAATGAATCTTCAAGGATTACATTTTCATTTACTTGTACTTGGCATAATGCATAAGAGTCCATATTTATAATGGAAGATACAACATATATGGCATTCCTTAAGTCACTCCTTAATATAAGGACTAATTAAGCTAATTAATCACATGATTTTCTTATAAGCATATCCCATAAATTAAAGTAAAATCTCATCAATTTCAACACTCCCCCTTGATGAGATTTTTGCTGAAGTTAGGGATGCATCATCAAGAATGAGAATTTGGGAGAAAAATAGCTTTGGGACTCAAACTCTAGGCTAACATGAAGAAGAATGAGAATATTGGAGAAAAATAGCCAAGACTCAAACCCTAAGCTTTGATGAAGGAGAAGAAAAGAATAGGGACTTCAACCCTAGACTCTCAAATCATGAAGAGAAGAAGAGGAAGATGAATAGTTTGGGACTAAAGCCCATAGCTTTGGGACTTAAACCCTGAAGAAAGAAAATAGTTTTTGGGACTAAAATCTATTGCTTTGTGAAGAAGGAGGACAAGAAGAAAGCAGAAACCCTAGAATTCTGCAGGCTCTGATACCATGTTGATTTTTTAGAAAGAAATAAGAAAAGGGAGAGAATTGGAATGAACCTCAAAGGATTATATTTTCATTTATTTGTGCTTGACATAATACATAAGAGTCCATATTTATAATGGAAGACACAAGATATATGACATTCCTTAAATCACTCTTTAATATAAAGACTAATTAAGCTAATCAATCACATAATTTTCTCATAAGCATATCCCATAAATTAAAGTAAAATCTCATCAATTTCAACAATGGGTAACCTTACGTGAACTTTTTTTTTTAATTTAAATGTGTCAAACTCTGCAGTTTGAAGACTTCGCAAACCACAATGCATTTGATCTGCTTGCAAAATATGGTACTACTCATCTTGTTTTCAATGATGATATTCAGGTCAGTTTTATTTTTATGTCTGTAATATTTGTAGCAATTATAGCTCTAATACTTAAATAAATTGCTCTATTCCAGGGCACAGCATCTGTTGTCCTTGCAGGGCTTGTTGCAGCACTTAATTTAGTTGGAGGAACTTTAGCTGACCACAGATTTTTATTTCTTGGTGCTGGAGAGGTGAGTAGATACTTATATTGATAATGCTTAATTTGCTATTTATTATGGGAAGGGAGAATCCTAAATCAAAATGTGGATTTATGGAAGTTTGTGAATATGTAAGCTGATAAAGTGAAAATAATAAATTGCTTGCCACAATTTATACCAGCATATGTATTTTTTAGGATTCTTATCATGTGCTTAACTGCTTCCTGATCATGACTGCATCATCAACACCACCATCCATTTTCAAAATTTCTTTTTCTGCTACGTTGTTGTTATGTCTCACTTCGTTGCTGATAACAGGCTGGCACTGGAATTGCAGAACTCATAGCCCTTGAGATGTCCAAACAGGTCTGAAAATCATTTCTTTTGCATGTAATCTTTTTTTTTTTAACTTGGATATAATTATAAAAGCATCGAATGGGAAATGCACCTGAACAGTTATAAATTGTCTTGCTTTTTGTTCAGACAAACATGCCAGTGGAAGAAACTCGCAAGAAGATTTGGCTTGTGGATTCAAAGGTAGTAAAACTCTGTTATGATTCTGGCCAATTGAAGGAGAATGATAGCTTCTCATCTTTTCATTTTCATCAGTTATAAATCTGCACATGTAATTCCTTTGCAGGGGTTGATTGTTAGTTCCCGTAAGGAATCACTCCAACATTTCAAGAAGCCCTGGGCTCATGAACATGAACCTATAAAGACACTTCTGGATGCTGTCAATGTATGGATTCTCTCTCTCTCTCTCTCTCTCTCTCTCTCTCTCTCTCTTCCCACTATACTTGTGATGCAAAATAAAAAATTATCTTCTTATTCTCTTTACTTGTCTGATTTCCATCAGGACATTAAGCCAACAGTGTTGATTGGAACATCAGGAGTAGGAAGAACATTTACAAAAGAAGTGGTTGAGGCTATGGCCTCCTTCAATGAGGTGTGTATCTGTCTGTCCATCTACTTTGGTGTTGAAGTTTTGAACTCCAAGATAACCATATTTTGCATGATGCATGCAGAGACCTATAATTCTTGCTCTCTCCAACCCAACTTCACAGTCTGAATGTACTGCTGAAGAAGCTTATACATGGAGTGAGGTAATGGAAAGCTCATGTGTGTTATTTACGCACCAGGAATTAACATATCAAAATGCTTTTCCCCATAGGAAAGTCCTTCCATATGATTTTTGCTTACTGCTGGATTTTAGGACTAATGATTCTCTCTTTTTTACTTGCAGGGTCGTGCCATTTTTGCTAGTGGAAGCCCATTTGCCCCTGTTGAATATGAGGGGAAAGTTTATGTGCCTGGTCAGGTAGGAGATCTTGAGAACTTAAATGATTTTCTATGTTGAGACATTTGATACATTGGATATTGATTTTGGTTCACTTATTCCTTTTTGTTTAGGCAAACAATGCATACATTTTCCCCGGATTTGGTCTGGGTTTGATAATGTCTGGTACAATCCGTGTTCATGATGATATGCTTCTGGCAGCATGTAAGTGAACAAAAAATACAAGTACTTAAGATTTCGCCTTAAATTACCAAGATAGTGAAGTTGTTGGGAACTTTATGTATTTAAATTATGTAAAGTCTCCTATCATCATTTAGAATAAATAGGTATTGTTCTTACTTGAAAACATCTGAATCAATGATACTACGTGAATGAATTCTGAGTTGGAATATGGGATACATCTAAAAATAGGACCTGCAACATAGAAGGACCTAAAATAGCGTAGGTTTTTCTTTGTTCCCCCTGGCTTGATCTTATAATTCTGCCTTTGGCTCTCTTGAAGGTTTTGATATTTAGGATAGGGTTATGGAGGTTTTGTTCCTAGGTTTTTAACTAGTTCTATGTTTGTGCTTATTTCCTTGGTCCAGCGGAAGCTTTGGCTGCGCAGGTGACCCAGGAGAACTTTGACAAGGGACTCATATACCCACCGTTTGCAAACATCAGAAATATTTCAGCACAAATCGCTGCCAACGTGGCCACTAAAGCTTATGAACTTGGTGAGTCCTTTATACTTCAGTTCATCGATGATGTGATATGAAGTCTTCACATCTGATATATATATATATATATATATATATATATATATATATATATATATATTTACTGTCCTGCGATTGCCTTTTGTATAGGTTTGGCTACTCGCCTCCCTCAGCCTAAGGATCTGGTGAAGTATGCTGAAAGCTGTATGTACAGCCCTGCCTACCGGAGCTACCGGTGAAGTGGCTGGAGTCTAATCCCTCTCCCACCCTATCCATGAAAGGAATTAAGGTGACAAAAAAGAAAAGAAAAAAAAGAAAGTAGAGGTTCACTCTTAGTCACATAATCAGCTGTTTTTGCAATTTCCCCCCGTTGTCCCCTTTATTTTTTTAAGTTTTTTTATGTTATTCCTTTCATTTATATTTTTTCGTGCAAGTCATTTGACAAGTAACAAGTAGAACAGTAGGCGCTGGTAGTTGAATGTAGTCGAATATAGCATGAAAAAGCTGTCAGACGTGAAAAATCTCACATGAAAAATGAAATTCATTAGTGTTCTTTTGACTCTTCATCTAGTCAGAATAGTCATCTAAGAAGCCCGAATCCCCCTACTGAAAGGGTGTAATAAATAAGTAGATTCAGGAAAGTGACAGTAGTTGGACAAGTGAATCCAGCAAAAAGATCAGGATGGTACTGGACGAGTCAACTTGCGTAGCTGATAAAAAGAATTCTAAACAAATGGGATTATGTATGTGATTGGAAAAATTTTCTATATGGTTGTTCGAAGTTAGTGGTCTCTCTATGCTTGATCAATCCGGTTCGCTATGGTGAAAATAATTATGCAGAACCAGATAAGCATGAAGATACTGATGCTCATGCTTTTGAAGTAGAGGCAATTTTACGCATGCCGAAAAGGAAAATTATTAAATATATGTAGTGTACATCTGATCATATTCACAAACCAGTGAGGTTTTCCTGAAAAAAAATAAAAAATAAAAACAGATGGGATTTTTCTGAAAATATGAAGAGAGATTTATATGAATGTGATATACCAAGACTTGTAAATAATCTCTCTAGGAGTTTTAGCTGTTTAAAAATGTAGACAGCAGACGTTTTCAACTGGATGTGATATCAAGTTTATTTGTGTGGGTTTCTCATAACTGTGGTTTGAACCAACTCTTCCAGGATTCGGGTAGCATTCTTGCAAAGCAAACTTTCACATTTCAAGCATAAGCAAAGCCCAGAAAGCTAACGATAGCTAAAATCCCGATCCCATTTCTATTCTTCTCGACCCTAGAATACCACAGCATATAATCTGTGTCACAAATCTCTTCAACTTTTTCCATCCAGCTATGTCAGTCTTCCTCCTCTTTATAGTTTCTACAGGCTCCATTAACTTTTCAGTTACACCTATTCTTTGTTAAGCTCACACAGGGAGAGTTACACACACCTATATATACCTGCTTGATTTATGTATTATTAAAATTTTATTACATGAATTAATAAAATTCCTTGTAAACTTTTTATTTTTTGCATATATAGTTTTTTTTTTTAATTTATAGATAATATTATAAATAATGTCATATTAAAAATCAATTTATATTATACTTATTAGAGAGTTTATGGCCCAACATATATATATATAAAGTGAGAAGTTCAAAGCGTATATTGTATTTCTTTCGTTGAAATGAAAAAAGCAAAGAGCGACACGTAATGTATAAGAACAAAATTTCCAATTAGTTTGGTGATTAAAGGCGGTATATCGCCCCCTTAATTAGATTTAGATTTAAAATTTTATAAAAAAAAAATAACAATATTTAATTTAATCACTGTATTTATTTAAAAATTTTAGTTTAATTTTTTTTAATTTTTTATCTAAATTAATTTAAAATTTTTTATTTAAATTTAATTTAGTCTAAAATTAAATTTTATAAATTAAATTCCTTGATTTTTTTAATTTAAATAAAAAAATAAAAAGTTTAATTTTTGAATTTTAAAATTAAAATTTTAATTTTAATTAAAAAATAAGAAATTTTAAATTAAATTAAATAAAAAAATTAAAAATAACTAAAATTTCCAAATAGGGAGGTATAATTGAGCTTTAAAAAAAAAAAAAACCCAATATCATGTGGGACATTAAGGTTAGGTTTTGAAAAATCACGAGGCGGCTAAACCTGCACGCTTCACAAATCACCGATAACTGCTGTTATGATTTTGGTCAAAACTGTCTATTTCTTTTGATTTTAATGCACGCCTACTGTTTTTTTTCCTTTTTTTCCATTATTATCTTTTGCTCATGATCATGAAGATGAATTGACCCAAACAAATACTTTTTTATCATCCATCCTCTTTGTTTATTTTTTTTAAATATTTTATATTGAGATATCAAAATAAATAGTGAAAAAATGATTTTGAAAAAAAAATTTAATAAAGATTAGATGTTATATAAATAATAATTATCTTTTGTATTAAATATGTCATTGTCTTGAAAAATAATAATAGAGATCTAAAAGAAGGTAAAGGAGGAAAACAAGATAAGCCTTATCATGAGTGGAAATCCTTAATTGCTATAAATTCTCATGGGTATATGAAGATAAGATATTAATATTAACAATATGTAGAGAACAAACAAACACACACACACACATGAATGGAGAAAACGTAATTGGTAAGTTTTTGGCATATTGGAAGCAAACATGTTATAGTAATCTCTCAAAGATTCTTGGAAGGAAGAAAGGAAGGAAGGAAGTTCAATTCCCCCCCTTGGCCTTGAAGAAGATAACATTCTTTATTTCATTTTCTTTAGCCACAATAGGTGAAAAGTGAGGCTCCATGTTATCCCCTTGAATATGACAAAACAAAGGGTATGCAAAGATTGACTTTGCTCCCACCTTATCTAATCTATTATATTCTAACCCATCATCTGCCACGTGGCTCACTCCCAATCTACTGTTTTCTCACTTGTCCGTACATTTTTTGGCATACTAATATTTAGTAATTTTTTTATGTGCTAGTACAAAACTTTAGCATTTTCTTCCTCATGATTACATCACAGGGTAAATTTCAACCACTTGATTTCCTCTTAGCAAATGCGATGACATTAATTTATCAAATTCTAAATATAAAAATCAAAAGCTACGATAAAATTATTATAATTTTATTAATTAATTAAAATAATTATTGATATATGTATTGAAATTTTTTAAATAATTTTAAGGATAATATTTTTTTTTTTAATATGAGTTGCTGCATATATATATATATTTTTTTTAAATTTATCTTCAGTTGATCATTTTAAATAGACTTATCTTTTTGCTGGTGTTATCGTCATCCGTCTGGGCGAAAAAGAATATACTGCTTTTTCCATTAGATGCTTTCACGCACCCACCCATTTTAATTTTAGGATGGAGATGATTATCCAATTCTAACTCAAATTTTTTTATGTCACATTTCAATAGACATCTATCATCTCAAATTAAATAATAACAATTAAATCCCAAATATGATATAATTGACATGAGATTTTTTTTTATATATAAATATTATATTTTCTTAATAAGAAAAACAATATATATTAACACCCAGCACTATAAAATAATTCTTAATTAAGTGAAACGAAGTGCAATTTAATTAAATAAATGAATATTTAAAATCATAGACAATAATTAAAATTAAACAATCCACAATCGCACAAAAGGTCGTGTGAAAAGTTAGGATGGAGCTTTTTGTCGATGGGACACCAAATCAATAGTTGAATTTATTTAGCAAATTGAAGCAGAAGAGCTTTGAAAGACATAATAATTAGTGGCCGTTCCTTTGTGGATTAGGAAAATCATCAAAGGTAAGAGAATCCCAATCCCATTAATGCTATCAGAACTCGTGTGCGGTCATCTTTTACCATGGCCCCACACTGAGTATAGGTGGGCCATCTTAATTTCACGTGTAACACTATGGTTGGTCAAGAAAGTCCTAACTCATTTGAAACTCCTTCGCCGTACATCACCGAGTGATTCATTTTCTTAAAATTTCGAATATGCCCCCTAGGCATGGAGGGCATTTTGGTCATGAAATGATGTTTTCCCTAGGAATTAAAGTGGTGAAATTTGATGGATTTTGGGTAAACTGTGACCGTGTGTCTGTGTCTTCCATTTGCGTAAATGTACAAACAAAATAGAGGATCATCCAGGTTAGGTAGTTCATAGTCCACTCCTATTGGCAATCGATTTTTTTATTCAAAATTAAAATTGAATTGCATAATGCACCTTAATTTTTTAAAGTGAAAAAATAATTTTTAATAAAAATAATAATTAAATATAATTTATATTTATTTAACACAATTTTTTCATATAAATTAGTGTATTAAATGATTTGATGGATACATATTTACGCATGTTAAAAAAAGCAATAGATTTAAACCTTTTTATTCAAAAACTTCAGTTAATCATTAATTGAAAATATTATTTTTGGCAATATAATTATTGTTTTAAATTATTGCCTATTAAATTTTAAAAACAGATAAAAATTGTATATTAAACACTCAAAATCAATAATTTTATTATAATTTTAAATTATATTAAAAGAAAAAAAAGAAATTATGAAAATCAGTGATCTAATATTTATTTTATAATATGTCACCTAATTTAGTAACAATTTTGAGATATTTTTTAGTATTTTAACTGATAAAGATATTTTCTCTTTTAATTATATTATTTAGTTATATATTATTTATAATAGTATTTAAAAATTAAAAAAATAATTTATAAAAAATAATTTTTTTTAATTTTTAGAGATTAAATGGGTGCTTTGATAAATATTTAATAAAATAATATTATTATTTTTATATTTAATAATTAATTTAATAATTATTTTTATTTAATATTTTTTTAAATTATTATATAAATAATTAATTATTAAAATAATTAATAATTATTAAAATATTACTGAATAAGACATATGAAAATTTTAGATTCTTAATTATTGAATAACGAAAAAAACAAGATAGAAAAGGGACAATTTGCAGCTTGGAAGGCACAGAGATCATGGAAAGTGTTGATTTAGGGACACTTGTCAAAGGGGATTTGATTTCATGTGCAAGGAATTTCAAATTCATAATCTTAGGGAGACGAAAGAAGGACACGGCTATGATAAAAGCTCTTCAGTTGTTTCCACGTCTTTGAAGTTGTTTACTAGGCGACCTTTCTCAACCCTCTTTTTCTTTTTCTTGTATTTCTTTTTCTTCCAGCTCAGCCTCAGACCAGAGGAGCTTTGGTCATACAACACGCAAGCAAGATATTTTTGCAACGCACAAATTTATTTTTATTTTCCCCCATTTTATCCATTAAATAATTTTATAAAAAATTCGATGTATTTAAAATAAAATTTAAATTCTATTATTTTAAATTATTAAAATTTCAAAATATTTTATTTTTTAGTTTATAGATAAATTTAATTTAAATATTATTATCTTGGATTTTTTTTGATTTTTTAATGGATAATCTTATCAAATTTTACAAAATATTGTATTTTTCGCATCATCTTTGTTCCTTTTCAATGACTTGTTTTTGAGTTGAGAAATACTAAATTTAAATAATTGCATATTTTCTAAATATTAACAAAAAATTGAATTCGTTTTTAATTTTTTAGGTTTCTAAAAAATATAATGAACATTTTGCTATTAATATATTTTATAATTATTTTAATAATTTTAAGAGAGTAAAAATTTAAACTTAAGTTTTGATAAATAATTATTTTAATAATTACTATTAATAATTTAAATGAAGTTTTAAATTATTTTTTGCATTTATTTAGTTTTTAAATATATTATTAAAATTATAAACTACCAATTAACCCCTTTATTTTCAAATTCCCTTATGATGCTTTTTATAGTTAATGGGTTCTATAAAAAATATAATTACTTTATTACAAAGATATTTTAAAATAAATTTTAATTAATTATATAAATTTTATTAATTTAATAAAAATAAAATTTTCTCACATAAAAAAAGCATATAATATATTTTAAAAATTTTAATAAATAATATTTAATAAACCTTAAACTTATTGTTATAATCTTTTAATAAAATTTATCATATATAATTTATCTCTTAAATTTTTTTAAAAAATATAATATATTTTTTTATATAAAAAATTTTATTTTTCAATTAAGTTAATAAAATTTTTATAATTAACTACATTATAAAAAAATTATTTTGTCAAAATTTTATAAAATAAATTATAAATTTATCTTAAATTATCGTATTTTCTATAATAAATTGATATGGAATCTAAGTAATATGAAATGTACATTCCCTCTTATATTCCCTTGAAAATATAAAATTCCAAAATTACCCCTACCTTCACCGTATCTCTCTCCCCAAATAAATTACCCGCTTCCTTTTTCCCTTCATCTTCCATGCAATCTCTCCTTCCCGCTCTCTCTCTATTTTCCTCTTTCTCTCTCTGGAAACTTTATTTATAAACTCCTTTATTTATCCTTTTATTTGTTTCTCTATATTATCCTTGCTCCGGTTAACTCGGCGGCGATTAGACCGAGTCATTCACCATGACTCGACGATGCTCGCATTGCAGCAACAACGGCCACAACTCCCGCACCTGCCCCACGCGCTCCTCTGGCGTGTCATCTTCGTCAGCGTCTTCCGCTGCCGGAGTCAGGCTCTTCGGCGTCAGACTCACCGATGGGTCCATTATCAAGAAGAGTGCCAGTAT
The DNA here is from genome assembly GCF_030052815.1 of Hevea brasiliensis. Lineage (NCBI taxonomy): Eukaryota > Viridiplantae > Streptophyta > Magnoliopsida > Malpighiales > Euphorbiaceae > Hevea > Hevea brasiliensis. The sequence continues at coordinate 105,065,791 of NC_079498.1, forward strand.
GGGCAACTTGTCGGCGCACTACCATTCCTCGTCATCAGCAGCCGCTTCACCTAATCCTGACTCTCCCTCATCGGATCACGTCCGCGATTCGCGTAACGTTCCAGACGGGTATTTGTCTGATGACCCGGTCCATGCTAGCTGCTCCACCAATCGACGCGGAGAGAGAAAGAAAGGTAAGTTTTTTCATGTTTTTCCGCGGCAAAAAGATAAAGATAAGGTCTTTTTTTTTTATTTGTTTTATCTGATAAGTTTAGGAATTGTTTTTTTGGTTTGCTGATATGATTTTTTTTTTTTAAGTTTTTCGTTTTTTTAAAAGCTTACACTTATTTGTATCATTGTTTTTGAGAGATTATGTAATTATATATCATATTCGGATTTGTTTTGGTTTTTTTTATTTTATCTTGGGTAATTAATTCTGTTTGTTGATATGATCAGTTACACTTTCATCATATTTTCAATTTTTAATTCTAATTTGCATATAATTGTGAGTATTTTTGTGTTATCTGATCTTGGTTGTGAGGGTTGTGTTTGTGTATTCCAATTTCGATGCTGGTTGACTTTTGAAAGAACTTTAAAGTATTATTATGCCCAATTTTTTTTTTTTTTTTGGATTTTCATTTATCTGGAAATGACATCAAATTGTATAGTTCGTTCAGAGAGAGTCTCTTTGATGAGGGCTACATTGCCAAAGAAGTTAGTAAGAAATTTTTGACCTTTTTAAACAAACACTTTAATACGTTTTCATGCTTTTAGATGGTGATATATGCTAAATGCTTATGCAGTACAAATGATAAAAGAAAAACACCTCATTTATATATCCTGCTCTTACAATGAAAGTGCACGGACATCTTTGCCAATTTAACAAGAAAATGTTGATCTCTAGAGTTTGCTAAAATATTTTCTTGCTTAGGCTTTCTGGTGAAACTACTTGTTGGATTAAATGGAAACTCTTGTTTTTAACTTGTTTTTGATTTAATGCTTATGCAGTACATATAATCAAAGAAAAACACCTCATTTATATATCCTGCTCTTACAATGAAATGCACGAACATTTTTGCCAATTTAACATGAAAATGTCACTCTATAGAGTTTGCTAAAATAGTTTCTTGCTTAGGCTTTCTAGTGAAAATAACTGGTTGGATTTAAATGGGAACTCTTGTTTTTAACTTTTTTTTTTTTTTAAAAAAAGGGGAATAGTTAAATTGGGAGTTCAAGGTGACCACACAATTTCAATAATTTCTTAATGGGAGTGATAGTGCATATTAGAGTGGGTTGCCTAGGAAATTCTTAGGTGTGAAGCTGAGAATGTTACTTAACTTGAAGTTCTTTCAATTCTAAAATTGTTTAGGATGATTTGGGAAGAAAGATAATAGAGCAACGAAGAAAGGACAAAAGTGAGTGGATGACAGTGTGCAAATATTCCCACGATAATGTGAATATTTTGTTGGCATTTTTTTCATCTTTAACCTTCTTGCTAGAGCAACATCTTCAAAATTTTTCCTTCAAACTTTTGTATTGTTGTGAAAGATATTGACTGTGCTTTGTACCCTTGGTAATTTCTCACATAATACAGTCATGTTTTTTGACATATGTCTGCAATGTGCTGATCTATCATCTGCGAATATTCTGCTTGACACTATTCTTTCCGAGTCATAAAGCTTATCAGCACTCATTAATAAATAAGTGAGGGAAGTTGGAGTGCACTATTTGATTCAGAAGATAAGTGCATCAAGCTTTTTTTTTTTGGTTAATGTATTCCTGCTCATTTGAAAGTGGTATTTTTCTGATTACGAAAATGAAAAAAGTTTTTTCTCTCTTTATATTTCTGTAGAAAATACCAGCCTTTAATTGTAATGCAAAATTTCTCCAAAGCTGAAACTGCTATACATTTTGCATTTAGATTGTTGGGATTGCATTAAATTACATGAACATGTATTCATTTTACTGTTGGATCCATTGGCAGAGTGCACTCCAACTGGACTGTTCTGCCAAATAGGAGCAACTATTTGATTGGACTTAAGCTCTGATCTGCATTTTAAGGTGATTTCTGCGAAGATGTTTGTTTCCCCTTATTTGGCACTGGATCATATGCATTTAATGAAGGAATCCTGTGGTTCCAATTTTCTTGCTGTAGGATTTGTTCTGATGGAGTGATTAGATTAATGTTTAATTGGGAAGTCCATTTCTGAATTCATGCAGCTTTTGCTTTTAATAAAACTTGGAATTGCACTTCAAACAAATGATACATTCACTCACTCGCCATTGTTTCTTCACACATTTTTTTTTTCCAGCATCCAGGAGTTGTAATTGGAGTGTTCTACTTCATGAAGTGGCCTGTTTTTGTGAAGTCTGAAATCATATAATTTGCTTTATTTTCAAAATCTATTAATGAAATGATGATGATTATTATTATTCTTATTTAGTTACCAATCTGATAGTTACCCAGGGGCTGAGCAGCCAAAATTTTCACATTGGTCATCTATTAAATCTTTTCACTTATTTGTTTTGTTTTGGAATTTAGGTGTCCCATGGACAGAAGAGGAGCATAGGCTATTCTTAATTGGTCTTCAGAAATTGGGGAAAGGAGATTGGCGTGGAATAGCTAAAAATTATGTGGTGTCTAGAACTCCTACCCAGGTAGCAAGCCATGCTCAGAAGTATTTCATCCGCCAGAGCAACGCCACACGAAGAAAGAGACGCTCCAGCCTTTTTGACATGGTTTGGAATGCTTTCTTTATGTTATTTTTACATGTTTATACACACACACCCACCCACCTGCATCTGTTGATATGGACTCATGTTAACACTAATGGTGGTTGGCTTTGAATCTGGAAGTTGCTTTTTGGGCTCGCCACGTTGCCAAATTATATCTTGTATTATATATAAAAGCTATCCATTTTGATGTCAAAAATCAAAGATGTGCTACGCTTTCCTCAAAAGTAGTGAGATGCTCCTCATGACGTAGCATAATGCAGGATATTAGCTAATTCAAGTTTCCTTTCTTCTTATTATTTTGTCTTCCGATAAGTGAGTAATCTGATGCAGAAAATGTTATAGCCAACGTTTGTGTAAATCTCAATTATGACTAGATGAGGAGACTAGTTTCTTCAATTGTTATATCAGTCATACACAGGACTTGATGAAATAATTTCCAATTTCCATGCTTAATCAAGTGTTTCTCAGGCTGCAGAACCCCAGACAGTACCAGAAGAACAAGAGTTGCCATCTTTAGGAGAAACTGATAATGCAGACGCACTACCTTCACTGAACCTATCTCTGAAGCCAGAATATGAACCAATGGAAACTGCATCAGAAGATCCAGCTAAAGATTCTGAAGAAACAGTGATGGATTCCAGCGAATCAAAACAAACTGTTCCCAAGTTAAGTGAATCCACTCTAATTGTTCCTCAGATAAGTGAATTCACACAGTTTGTTCCTGGATTCTATCCTGCTTATATGCCAATCCCTTATCCATTTTGGCCTTCTACTACTGCTCCTCTTGAAGAATTAAAAGGCGTAGGGACATCAAATCATGAGGTCTTAAAGCCAGTTCCAATCTTTCCCAAGGAGCCTGTCAATGTAGATGAACTGGTTGGCATGTCGCACCTCAGCATAGGAGAGACTGAGAGAGGCCAAAGAGAGCCCTCCCCACTCTCCCTGAAATTAATAGGAGAGCCATCGAGACAGTCGGCATTTCATGCCAATGCTCCAGCAGTGGGTTAAGAGTTAAGCCAGGGTAATGGTAGTCCTATACAAGCAGTTTGAAATGGAGAAAAGGAACTGTAATTTAGCACTTGATTTGTTCCTTTCCCGCTCCCCTCCCCTCCCCTCCCCCTCAACACCCACCCCATCACCCCCTTCCTCTCTTCTCCTGTACAATTAATCTTGTTTTACCTTTTTCATAGCGTCATGCTTTTTCTGTTCCTTATAACATAGGTTGACAATGATTTGGTTTGAAATATTTATTCTTTCCAACTGTAATCAGCTAGAAATATAAATAATTGAATGGGGCATGGCACCGGATTGCCATCTTATTTCCTAGTCTGTTTTGAGCTCTTGGATGAAAGTTCAAATTAGCTTTTAACGTCAGCTATTCTTTTACTTTTATTCCTTGGGTAATTATGATGCATTCTGATATTTTGAGGATGAATTCTTCTACACAGTTAGCACGCCAAGAATTTATATTTTATTGTCTTCTTTTTTCCAGAGTTAGCTTAGGTCGCATTTGAATTGTTTAAAATTTTAACAGGCTTTTAAAGAAAATAATGATATTGTATAATTATAAGGATATTTTATTATTTAGTTCCTATATTTTACTATTGTTAATATTTCAACCTTTTTATTTTAAAAAATAAATTATTTAGTTCACTAATTTTACTTTTACCACACTAACGATAAATTATTATTTAATTCTTAAATATTATACTTTTTTTGCAGAGTTTTTTAATTATTTATAATTTTTCTTCATCTCTCTTTCTATTATTCATTTTTATTTCTCTCCTCCCCTCTCCCATTTCTATCTTTAAATAGTAATTTATATTAAATACTAATGCAAAAATGGATGGAAAATCAAAGTGTGTGATGGAAGTAAAATTGAGAGATTAAGTCTACTTCAAAATACAGAGACTGAAGTGTCAATAATAGTAAAATAAAGGATTAAATTGTAAATTACTCTAAATATTAACTAAAATTTAAATATTAATACTAATTTAAAAATGATATATTTTTTAGGTACAAAGGGCTGGTAAGACAACCGATCCAAGCTAAAACGCCAAAAACTTGGACAAATTGTTGGTTCGGTGGAGTTTGTGCTCCCTCGCTCTCACGCATCATGCGACTTCTATTTTTATTCACCCTTTATTCCCCATAATTTTTCTTACTAGATTTTTGTTTTTTAATCTTTCATGTCCTTTTTTGATATATATTACATCGTGGAGAGTAAAGTTATCTTTGGTTCAGTTATTGGGATCCTTGTTCAAGTTTGTTAGTCCACTGGGAATGATTTAACTGTGATTCGATTGAAAGGGCTGAATTGCCCCCAAATTTCCAGGTTTGTGAACTTTGTTGTTAAAATTTTTTGTCAGGGCCTCAATTGTGAAAACATAACAAGTTTAAGGACTAAATTGTCACCTAGATATGGTAAAATTTTTTCTCCATGTCCGGAAAATGTCACGATGTGAACTGAAGATTATAGAACTCTATTGATTTATGGATCTTTTAGATCCCTCATAGTTTATGCATAAACACAGCGTCAGTTTTACCCCAGGCCCCAGCATCTGTAAATGTCAAAGACCTTCACGGCCTTGTCTTTCATTAACAAGATGGTCTAATAATATTGAATAACACCAAACGTTCATATTTGAATGCGAGTATTCTAGCCTGCATATCCTGAATTCCCTTATCAAGATTCCATTTGAAGAGGGAACATAAACTTGATAATGACCTTTTAAACAAGTCTGCTAAGATTCATCAAGTTCCAGAGAAACTTGAATTGAATTTGGCTTTTCTTTTGAGCATATCTCTCCATTCTGTTGATGAACTTGTGGAATTGTATTGGTTATCCGGCTTTAATCCTATCTTATAAAATTTCAGAACATGATTTGTATTGGTTCAATTATGGAAAACTGCACAGAATATGAAAAATGTGACATGCATTCAATAGTCAAGATGTGTTCTTTATTTTAGTTTATTATTATTCTAGGCAATGCAATTTCTGCCATCCTGTTTTCAGCTTAAAGAGCCTCTCTTAGTGATCAATAACCTGAAGATAGTTCTTTTGAAGATATTGAACCCTCAGTCTATATCTTCCTACAATACTAGAAACTCGATTTTCTTTTAAAGTCTGACATGCCTAGAGACATAATCAACTAATGATATGGTTTTCCTGTTTTACATTTTATCATATGCACTGCAAATTACTGCTTTGTTATTTGCAACTCAGAGAACCTCTCTCAGCATATTCATTGACTTGCAGTGCAATGTTCTTTTAAAAGACATTGAAGTCCTATGATCTGATCCTACCTTTGTGTTTTAACATAATACAGTACATGTCTCTTAACTATATTCTGCTTATCCATGCCCACAAGTGTGCATATAGATGGTGCAAAGATTATCAATTTTTTCCTGAATAATCTTTGCCCATGCATAATGCTTTTGAATGTAGCAAGCAAAATGAATTATTTATATTATAGCATCAAAATCTTGATCATCACCATACACTTGGCAACATTATGGTTTCCTATGAGTATTACTTTTCCTGTTTTAATGTTCTATAATCACTAATTTGGTGGCTCAGGATCACTGTCTCATTCTGTTTATTGGATTAAATTTTGGCAGGGTGAGCAAAAGCTGCCAATAGTGGGGCTACCATGCAATAGGATTCTTATGAAGATAACCAGAATTGATGCTGCAAGGAGAAAAACTATTGAAAGGTTATTGAGCTAGGAAGCAATCTCAAAGCAAAATCAATGTCAATGCCAACAAGTTTTTAGATTATTCGCATAAACACGTACATTATTATGAGGAAAAAGAGAGATTTTTTCGAGAAGGTCCAGTAAGCTGCTAATTCTAAGATATGGCAACCCTTCTCTAATCTCTCACTTTAGAGACAATGGCTTTGGAAACCCATGCTGTGGCCATTTCTTTATCATTGCCTGCACTGCAGAACTTTAAGTTTTGCCCGCCTTCAGCTGGAACTTTCTGATTTTATTTTTTCAGTGGCAAGGTTTTGAAACTCACGCCAGTCTTTGAAACAGCAAAAGCAAAGAGTTAACTGAGGTTGAACTAAAATTATACATTGACTTCCCAACTGATTTTGGGTAAATTTCCCTTCCAAAAAAACAAGAGAACCTATTCCTGTAATAATTCCCATCAAATAATTTGGAATAGTGACCATTCAGAAATCAGAATTAGAATCAGCTTTTCTGATGACATGACTACTGCCTGAAATATTATTGTTTTGTCTTTTGTGATTTTAGATGCAGCATTATAATATTTAGAAGGATGCCGTAAGTTCATATTTATCGTCTTTTGGCTTTGTGTTGCAAGCCAAAAAGCCAAAAGATACTTGTATCATTGTGGCATGGCTGAACCTGGGAATTGTACACAGATTCATCAACATGTGTTATAGCCAGAATGGCAAATATGGCAATGAGATTATCAAACTACTGAATAAATCAGCATTAAACTGCTCGCCTGAGAAATATTAATCATAGCTTTTGATGATAATGCAACTCAATTCTATTCGATTAAGGCTTAATCTAAAATTTTCTGGGTTGAGATGCTAGACGAGAATTCTACAACTCAAACGTATGATCCTAGGAAATCTTCTGGCCCCTTAACCATCAGCTCTGAACCAGACCCAAGCTAGAAGACTTCTTGAGTGTTGGAATAATGTACAGATCTTGTCATTTCACTCTTTTGGCAGGGGAAAGTAATAACACCAAACTAACATGTCATGATAACTGATATACTGATGTAAATTTTTTTTTTTAATGATTTAATGCATTCACAAGCAAATTCAATATTACTAATCTGGGTGGGAATGATCATTGTCCAGTGGGTTTCTTATCAACGTATAGGAGACAGTGATAGGAAAAGAGAATCACCATCTACGCCAGAAAAACAACACAAATTCATATTCTGACCCCACTTGCCCACCCACCCTCAGCCTTTTAACTCTTTTTACTAAAGGAGCAGATGTGACAACACATTTGCAAAAGAAAATATGTTGTGGCACTGTAAAACATCCCTTCAGAGGAATAAAGGGAAAATCTCTTATTAAACACTTCTTCCTCTTTTAACTATCTTGCTGAATTTGCAGCATAGAAATAGAGAAAGACATGACCACTGCCTGCAAGCTGAATTCTGATGTCAATCATCATTGGGAATTTGTCTATTCTTGTATTATTTTATGTCCAAAATTTTCCTCTTTTGGCCACTTATGAGTCCCCTCTTGCTTGGTGTGTGCTTTTGTTAATATTCTCCCCCCACTGTATCTTACTCATCACAGGATCTTTGTCACTTTGATAAATGTGGAAATTAGTTATTTATTTCTGTTTCTTGAAAAATAACAAGATTCCATTTAGCTTAATATATATGCATCTACTTGAGCTTTCCAACCTAAAAGCAGCTTAGAAGATAGTAATTTTTAACTTTCTTAACATTTAACCCCTTGAAGAGATTAGATTAACAAAACGTAATAAATAGAATAACACTATATTTTATTTAAAATTTTTTTAATTTTTTATTAAACATTATAAATTATTGCACTATTAATTTTTTTTTTTACCTTTTAACAATTACTCTTTTAAAATTTATAAGAGTAATACTTAATATTTAATTTTTTAACCTTACACCAAACACTTCAGAATTAAATGCAAGCCTATGAACAAAGGGTTTTGGCATTTATATTTTTTTTTCTCATTTGGATTCAGTTTGAAATCTTAGCTAAAATGGAAGAATTTCGTTATATTTTTTCATTTTTATTAAGTGATTTTCTTTAAATGACTGTAAATATTCAAGTGAAATTTCGTGATAATATCACATCAATTTATTTAATAATGTTTAAAATTTTAATTATTTTTCATTGTATCTATTAAAAACGGCGTAACGTGAGCAACTATAAAAGTCTAGCTAAAAGCTCAATCAAACACAAGCTTTCGAAGAGGGTTTACAAACACAAAAAATTGATTTTCATTACTAAATTTAATGTCATTGAAAATTCTAATTTTTTTTATTTTATCTATTAAAAAATGAAATTTGAGCAAAAATACAAATTTAGAGGTTCAATCAAATATAAATTTTCATGCAAGGCTCAATAATAAAAACACAAGCTTAAATATACTAATTAAATCTTAATTTCAATCAATTTTATTGCTTATTAATTTTAAGGAATTAAATATAATTATTATAATATCGAGATAAAATCAGTAATTTATTATTGCAATTACGACATAAGCATCATTTACTAGACTACTTGCTAAAATGAACTTATTAAATATAATTATCATATATAGTTTTACAAGCTAAAATGAACTTATTAGAGAAAGTATAATGAATTTATCAATTTGTCATTTAATTTATTATACTTTAAAATATTTTATGGCCATTTTATTTTGTATAATTTAAAAATAAATAATTTTATGAGAAATTAATTTATATATCAAACATATTTATATTATATTTTACATAAAATAAGTTTTCAAAAGTGTTTTTTCGAAAAATATACTTTTTAATAAAAAATAAAGCATTTTGAACCAAATAAAGCCTTATAATAGTTGGCTGGTGTTAGCGTAGCATGAAAAATCTTTTTATTCTATCAATACTTGACGTGAAATGATGTCGTTTTCGCATCATGGGGTTAGTCTGTCGTCATGCTAGTATGGAACCACAACATAAGGGCTCCATTCTTGATGCTTTCTAATTTGTTCGAAAATCTGCGGTGGGGAATTAGGCTGTGATTATAAAATGGTCACAGCCATGTCGAAATCAACGTGTTAATGGCATTAAAATTAAAATTAAAATTAATTAAAAAAATAAAATATTGTATAAATGATTTATGGTGCTCGGAATGTAGTTTGTTTGAAATTTTTATGGAATGAGATATTACAAGTTTTATGGAATGGATTCACAATTCATTCGGAACATAACCTCCATTAATCATCAACTAGAAAATTACAGAATCAGCTGTTAAATTCAGCTTTTCAAAATGGGCATATTCTCCATAAAATAAGAAAGGTGAACTCCAATTTTATATGAATGAGAAAACATGTACACTGGGTGCATAGAATAATTCCTTACCCATTAAAGCATATATGTTTATTTTCCTAATTGGTGCAAGCAAACATGGTTAAATAGAATTAGCCAGAAGAGTATATGCCTATAATTTCAAGGGTCGAGGGTTTTTAGCTCCTATAGATGGAGATAACATCAAGGATACAAAAAGTAAGGAGCATAAAAAAAGGAAGTTAAAAAAAACAAAAAAGTAAAGAATAAAATTTTTAATTTTTTACAAAAAAATATATTATTTTTAAAAAAAAATTTTTTTTTATTAAAAAAAAAATTTTATTATTAAATTTTAAATTATTATTTAAAAATTTTTTTTTTTTTTATTATCTTTTTTTTTTTTATTTTTGTTGGTCTATTAATTAAATTTATTTAATTAATCTTATATAATTTTATTTTTAATTTTTAATATATCATTATTTACAAATTTGATTATGATGAGAAATTATATTATATTTTTATTTTTATGTAAAAATTAATTTCGAATTTGAATGAATAAAAAATCAAAAAAACTAAATAAATGAAATAAATAAATAAATAAATATGTTGAACGAATTTGATGTGATGTTGAACGATTGTGTATGTGATACGTTTATTTTTTTTCATTTTTTTATTTTAATATAATTTTTCTTTTTCAATAAAAAATAAAAAAAATAAAAAAAGAAAAAAAAAAAAATTTTAAATTATAATTTTTATATATATATATATATATATATATATATATATATATATATATATATATATATATATATATATATTCATAAATATTAAAAAGATAATTATATATATATTTATTTTTATATTATATATTAAATATATAAAAAAAAAAAAAAAAAAAAAAAAATAAAAAAAAAAATAAATTTTAAATTTTTTTTTTTTATAATTATATTTTTTTAATTATTTTTATTAATATATTTATTTAATTTTTTTTTATAATTTTTATAATTTTTAAATTTTTTATTAATTTTAAAGTATATGCACTAACCCATTAATCACCTAATTACTGAGTAAACTTCCTAAACGGTTTAATAACACTGCCATGTAAACATACCTACATAGAATGGTAAATTACTCGTCTATTCCATGTCAATCTCTATCTCTACAAAGCAAAAAATAACTAAAAAACATTTATCTCAAGAAAAATTTAACTCAATAATGGAGATGAACGGAATTCTCCACCACCACCCCACCATTTAAACCTAGACCACATAAAAATACACAACAACCTCAAATCCCGCAAGGCAAGTCCATATTAATCACAAACTAAACAAAAGCAAATCTAGCACAAATTAAACATGTATATATATATATATATATACATATATATATATAGAGTCGAGGATCCTTCACAGATAATTAGGAGCTAGGGGGTGAGAAAATTGTGAAATAGAGCATAAATTAAATAAAAAAGAAAATTCAAATGAGAAGGTAGAGTGTATATATATTTATTTTAAATAAAAAAAAAAAGAGTGGAAAAAAAAAAAAATTCATGTATAATAAATTTTTAAAATAAAAATTTAATTGAGTTGAGTTGAGTTGGGAAGGTAGAGTGGAATCAAGAGCACAGGAAGCAGAGAAAAGGAGAGGGCGTTGTGGCATAGAGGAGAAAACAAAATTTGAGAAAATGAGGTAAAAGACTTAATCATGCGACGTTGGAGAATTTGGAATCAGAACATCACAACAGCAGCGTCACCGGTAGCCTGTGAATGCCGTGCTCGTGCCGTGGGTAGCCAAACACACGCACAATTGGCTAGTGATAAGCCTAGGAATGGTAATGTATACCTGAATCTGAGTATGATCAGCATATTAGCATTTTTGGCATTCAATTCTGTTATAAACTTGATTAAAATTAATTATAAATTATATGAATCATTTAACTTATATATTATAATGAGTAATTTATTTAAATATAGTTTTATTATTTTAAAATTTAATAATTTATAAAATATTTAAATTTTATTTATTTAAATATAATATATTTAAAATTTTTGTATATAAAAAATAAATAATTAATTAAATTATATATAAATGAGTTTAGGTATTACGTACCTAACACATAAAATCAAAATCCACTTGAATGTTAATTTTTTTTATACTTAAATCCATCTTAATAAAGGCAGTGAGAGGGTTAAAAGAGAGAACGAACAGAAGAGAAACAAAAATTTAAGTACATGAGACTCGCTGAAAGCCATATTAAAAAAAAAAAAAAAAAGAAATTTTTTTAATGTATCACATTAACATATTTAACACTATTAGGTATTTGTGGCCTTATTTTATAGTATTAACTATTTGAATAACTATTAACTATTTTTATAGTTGTCAGTTATTAGATATTAATTATTAATGATTAGCTGTTTATACAGTAATTTATAATAAAAGTGTTAGATAAAAATAATCGTTGAACTAGCTGTTACATGTAAAAATAATAAGTTAGAAAGAATAACTTTTCATAGTACAACAAAAGAAAATAAGATTAGCAATCAACCAAATTGATTGCTAATGTATTAAAATCGATTGTTAATTAATTTAACAATTGATTTAGTCGGTTGTAATGAGTCTGGTTGCAAATAGCAATCTACAATCAAATCGATTACTAAATTATTTAAACTTGAAAAAAATAAAACATTTTATAAAAAACTATTGATTGCTAGTAGCAATCGATCTAGTAATAGAAATCGACTGCTAATAGCAATCGAAACATAATCAATTGTAAAAAATTTAGTGTCTTTAATTTTATAATTTTGCAATCATTTTATAAATCGATTGTTATTTACAACTAATTTAGCAACCGAAAATGCGATTGCAAATTTTTAAAAAATTATAAAAAAATTAAATTTTTATATAAGAAATAAAAAATTCAAATAAATAAAATTTTCAAAAGCTAAAATAATACATTATTAATGAAAATTAATACTAAAAATTAATATAAAATATTATAAAAAAATTACTAATAATAAATATTATAAAAAATATTAACAAAAAATTAAATAAAAAAAACAAATTACTAAAACAATTACCATATATACATATATATTATAATAAAAAATTACTAAAAATTAATATTACAAATAATTTACTAACAAAAAAATATATTTGTATAAAAATTTTTATTTAATGTCAAAAAAATAAATTAAATAAAAAAGATGAGAAAAAAAAAGAAGATGAAGAAGAAAAAAGATGAGAAAAAAATGATAAAGAAAATAGATAAAAAAAGATGATAAAAATAGATAAGAAATAAAAAAATGATGAAAAAGAAAATAGATGAGAAAGAAAAAGAAAAAGATAAATAAAATATATGAAAAAAATAAAGAAGAAAATAGAATAAAAAAAGATTATGAAGAATAAAATAGATGAGAAAAAAGATGAAGAATAAAGTAGATGAGAAAAAAAATGATGAAGAAAATAAATAAAAAAAGAAGAAATGATGAATAAAATATGTTAGAAAAGAAAAAATAATTAATAAAATAGATGAGAATAAAAAAGATAATGAAAAAAATGAGAGAAAAGAGAAAAAAGAGAACGAAAAATAAGTAGTGGAGAAAGAAAATAAGTAATAGTTTATATAAATATATTAGCAATTGTTGCTAATTTCTTTTAAAAATTAGGAGGAAATTTTTTGGGGGAAAATTTTTTAACAGATTTATAATTGATTATAAAATCAATCACTAATAGTAACCAATTTACAAATCGATTGTAATTCAAAACAAAAAATAAAAAATGGGAGAAAATTTTTTGGAAAAAAAATCAGTTGCTATTAGTAATCAATTTTAATTAGTTTTCAAAAATTGATTGGTGGTAGCAACTAATTTACAAATCAGTTGTAAATAAAATAAAAAAAAATTTAACAGAAATTTTTTGAGGAAAAAAATCAGTTGCTAATAGTAATAGATTTTAATCTGTTATAAATAAAAAAGAAAATAAAATATTAAGTGAAAATTTTTTTTAGAGAAAAAAATCGATTACTAATTCATAAATTAGTCACAAATAAAAAAAATTTGGGTGTAAATTTTTGAGAGAAAAATTTTAGTAACCGATTTATAATTAGTTACAAAAATCTGTTATTATTAATAACTGATAAGAAATTTATTATAAATAGCAATCGATTTTAGCAACCGATTATAAATTAATATCTAAATTTAGAGCTAATTAAAATAATTTTTTAATTTGATAACCGATTCCCTAAATTAATTTTTATTAGTAACTAATTTTAAAATCGATTGCTATTAATAATAAATTTTAACAATTGATTTATTAATAGATTATTAATTATATATTTAAAGTGTTTTTAATATTAATTAATAATCGATTTAGCAACTAATTATAAATCAGTTGCTATTAACAATCGATTTAGTAATTAATTATAAATCGATTATTAAGAACAACCGATTTTTAAATCAATTGCTAAATTTTTTTAAAATTAACTTAACTCAACTCAATTCAACTAAATTTTTATCCCAAAAATTTAATATCGGTTAAATTTTTTAAAATTAATTATTTTACCAAAAAAAATAAAAATACAAATCAATTAAAAAATTAATTATTAATACTAATCAATTTCTATTAGTTATAGTAATCAATTACAAAACTAATTGATTTTCATAATATAAACTATTTTTTCAATATTTAAATATTAAGTATAAACACTATATTATCAAATAAAAAATTAATATTTTAATTAAAATTAAAATACTAAATATTATTTTAAAATTATTATCAAAGGCAAAAAAAAAATCACAAATACTAAATATTAAAAGCGTAAAATCATGATATTTTTTATCTTATTGTACGTTGTTTTATATATAATAAAAAATATGATATTTTTTATGGAGAAATGATATTTTTATTTCTGATAGAATCAGAATTCTGACTTCCCAATACCCAAATTAATACTCTTAGATACTAAAATCACGATTTTCTCCTTCACACTACACCGGCCTAAAATGCATTGTGAAACCCCAGTCCTTGCTCTTTCTAGGCAGAAAGTTGGCAGACAGTCTCTCTCTTTTCTACTATATAAATCCCTTGCCGTATTGTATTATCAATCAAACCCTGCAAGTGTTCTCTTTCTCATCTCTTCTCTCTGATATCTCTCTCTCTCTCTCTCTCTCTCTCTCTCTCTCTCTCTGTTTGCTTTATCCAATATCCTTTTCTCAAATGGAGAGAAATCAGTTGCATCGGCTAGTTGCTCTCTCAAGGCAGCCTCTGTTTGATCAGGTTTTCACTTCTTAACATTACTAATAGCCATTGCATGCCATGAGCTATACATCTATTTAATTTATTGCATATCCAAGATTGTAGCAGGAGTTATCTTCTTCATTTTCAAATGAGTTACAAAATCACACTTCATGATTTCAAATTTCTTGGAGAAAACTATCGACCAAGGTTTAGTCGGAGCTGAGTATGCCAAGTTTTTCTTGATTTTTCATCATTTTTAATAAAATTTTTGCTTATAAAAAAAATTTCCTGTAGAAAAGTTGTGTTAAATGATAACAAGTTCTCTATTGGAAAGAAACTATATTCATTGTGTGCGTGCATATAAGAGTCTTGATGAGGTTCTTATCTACCTCTAGTTGAGTTCAATCTGGGGTCATGACATTTCTCAACTTTTAAGCTGCATTAAAGAAGTCAAGAAGAGTAGGAAAGACAGGCCACAAGGGTTGGCCTAGTAGTAAAGATTTTGAGTCTAGGATGGTGAAGATGCATGTCCCATATGTGAGTTCAAATATTAGCTAGAGCAAATTTGGGTTCGATTCAGGATTCTTGGTTTATAGGCAGCCGCATGTATATGAGATACCATGTGCTTTTATACCGCAGGTCAGGTGATCGTAGGTTTTTCTCAAGAGAAAGAGGGAGAATGAAGAATATCACACTTTTGAGAATGCATTTACGTGTTGCACGCATGCTTGTTTATTTATTTATTTTCCGTCTTCCATTTTTGCTTGTGATGGAAATCTAAAAATTGCTGACAAATTTTCAGGGATTTCTTGATGAACAATTTCTCCAGCTTGAGGAACTGCAAGATGATGCTAATCCTAATTTTGTGGAGGAAGTTGTAACACTATACTATAGGGATTCAGCTAGACTAATCCTTAACATAGAGCAAGCATTGTCAGTTGGAAACATTCCCTTATTACTTTCCACAACTTCAGTTTTCCTCCCCTTTCTATTATCTAGTCCAATAAGTAAGGTAATGATGGTGGCATGTTTTTGTGTCATTACAGGGAGAGGAATCCCCTTGATTTTAACAAGTTAGATATCCTTATGCATCAATTCAAGGGAAGTAGCTCAAGGTAAGGGGGAGAGGCAAACTAAAATAAACAACTAATATAGATTTATTTAAAGGTATCATCAGGTATATTTTGTGTTGGCTTAAACAACAATCTTTTTATCTCTATTCTTTTCTATTGGGTGTAGCATTGGAGCCAAAAAGGTGAAAGCTGAGTGCACTTTCTTTAGGGAAAATTGCAGGGCAGGAAATGGAGAAGGGTAATAATCAATTTTCCATTTTATTTCTTAAAATCTCCTCCATTGAACAGGCAAAGATTTTTTCGAGCCCATTCCCCAAAATTTTCGATCTACATGCGTAGCCACAAAGACTATGCAATGTTATTGATGGTTTTCTCCATGTTAACACAAGCAGATGCATCAGGACATTCCAACAACTCAAGAAAGAATATGCAACGCTAAGAAAGAAGCTTGAGGCCTATTTTCAGGTGCTTATCTAGCTATTTTCAGTTCATGAATGGAACTGTTGTATTATTTTATGAACTAAACATAAAATTGTATATATATTCATAGTTTAATCCTTACTTTTATCATAATTATTCAGCTAACAAGGCAAGTTGGGCCAGCTGAGACTGCATGCCGCCCCAAGTGAAAAATCAGTGGCAGAAGAAGAGATGGCTGGAATACATTTGAAAATGTTTCTGGTATCGGAAGCCCTGTAATCCTCCCTAGTATGAAAGGGATGTTGGGTTTAGCAGCTATATATCGAAGTGCATTAATCAAAATGATATGAAAGTTTTGCTCCTTAATTATTTTACTGTTTTTACAGATTTTTTTTTTTTAAATGAGCATTCAAAAGCCCAAAGGGTAAAGTGTACAAATTAAAACTAAGGAACATCAAAAGGCCCCCACAATACAAGGCCGACAACAAACTCAACCCAACCTAATAAGGTAAACCGAAACTCATAGCCAAACAAATTGACCAATGCCGATCTGATCTAAGCAACCCCTTCAAGGTAAACAAAGAGAGTAAAGTGCCGCCACCTCTAACTCTACTCGCCACTAAAAAGAAGTTGAGGAAGATCAATCAACACTCGATTAGCTAGAACCAGAAGCAACCATAGTCACCCATCCATCATTTTGCAGCACCTTCACCAAGTATCGCGAGCCAAAGGGACAGTTCCATCCATCTTAACCTAAAATCAGAAACACCGTAACTCCATCACAATAAGAAAGTGTCACCTCATAGCTCCATGGCTACCAATAAGCCGTAAGAATGGCCTTCTCAGTTGTAATGCAGAAGCAAATGATAGATTGTAATGCTATCCTTTTTGGGACAAAAATGATTAGCTATTACTATTATTTCAAATTTCAACTATCCACATACTTAATGATTGAAATACTTACTATTTAGTATTTCTGTTGCAACTATGTTTATATATATATATATAATTTTTTAAAATATTAAATTTAATATATATTAATTATAAAATTTTAAAATAATTAAATAACTTTTCTCGAATTATTTTTTTATAGCATCTAAAAAATATATAAGTGCTTTTTTAGCTCTCAATCTATCCAAACGAGCCTAAATATAAAGTCTTCCACTATATGAAAAACATTAACAAGATCATCCATGAATTAAAATTCAGATATTAAAGAACTTGTGAATTCTCACTTTTAAATATTAATTGAAGTGAAATGAAATTTTTCTAAAAAAAAAAGCTGCCGGAATTTGTCGAGGCCCAGTTTCCTTTGCTCACGATTCGGGTGTCTTATGGAAATACCAACTTCATAACAAAATTCAAGAAGACCAAAATTGTAGAAGATGTTGGGCCTTTGACAATTTTTGCATTGCATTAGTAATTTTTATGCGCTGAAATTTAAATTTGTGTGTATTTTTTTTTAATAAAATTCGAATTTAAAATTTTATCTTTTTAAAAATATTTTAATAAAATTAATATATATATATATATATATATATATATATATATATATATATATAATGCAACATAAAATTATTAATCAAATGACTGGCTTTGAATTGTTCTTTTTGATATCAATATCAGTATCTAAAGGAAGTAAAAATCATATGAAAATAAGTTGAAGGTTTACAATTTGGGAAAGTAACAGCATATTCCTGAGTAATTTAAAAAATCCCAATTTTGCCAATATTGAACTCAGGCTTGACTCGTTTTCGGCCGAAATTTTCCGATAAAATTTCACTAAATCCACCATAACCTAGTACATCTTAGATCAATCTGCAAACGGATCCAAAGCACACAATATCTATGTGCTCTCTCTCTCTCTCTCTCTGTGTGATCAGCTCCTCCTTCTCCATCTATATGTGTATATATATATGCAGTCTATTAGATACCCAGATCCCTCATAAGCTGTTTTGAAAGCTTAAATCTGTATGATTCAATGGTGTTTTCTCTCTCCAGAGGAAAGATTTCTTTTTCGTAGGATTGGAGCTAATAGCTGCAAGGGAGTAGTACAAATTCACACTTTTAAGTTTCTAGCTTTGTTATTTTGCAAAATCAATAATTGGGTACAGAAATCTCTGTTTTTGGCTTTCTTTGATTGGTTTTAAGCAGAGCAGGATAAGAGAAATCCAGAATTGGGAATTTTGTTTGCCTCTGTGTTAGGATTAGGGGCTAGATTTTGGTTTTAGGGATTTGGGCTGATTCACAATGGCATCTTATAGGCAACTTCCTCCGCAATCCGCATTCCAACAACAGCAGCAGCAACAGCAACAGCAGAGACCTAATCAGTATACTCAAAACAACACTCAAATGGCGCCAGCAGCAGCAGCTTCTTCCTCTAAATTCCCCCCAAACTATCCCCAAATTCCTATCCAGCAGAATTTCTCACAACATTATCCTCCTCCGCGTGCCCAACACTCTGCCGCTCCCCCACCACCTCACCAACAATATCCTTATGCACCACCCCCACCACCAGAATCATCATACCCACCTCCACCTCCTCCACCAGCACCAGCCCAACAGCAACCACCTCCTATGTACTACCCACCATCACAATATTCTCAGTATGATCATCAGCCATTGCAGCAGCCAATGCAGCCACCTCCGCCCCCACCCCCTTCTTCTCCTCCTCCTAGCTCTTCAATACCACCCCCACCACCCCCCAGCTCCCCACCCCCACCTCCTCCTAAGGACAGCGGCACAGAAAGAGGTAAGGTAGTGCCTGAGGAAAGGCGAGAACATAGGCATTCAAGTCATAGTGATGTAGCCAAACAAAAGCTGCAGAAGCCACCAGCGCCACGTGGCGGGAAGGAGGTGAATGGGCCATCAGGGAGGGTGGAGACAGAGGAGGAGAGGAGGTTGAGGAAAAAGAGGGAGTTTGAGAAGCAAAGGCAAGAGGATAAGCATAGGCAACAGTTGAAAGAATCTCAGAACACAATTCTGCAAAAGACCCAAATGTTTACTTCTCAGAAGGGGCATGGTTCCATTGTTGGGTCACGAATGGGGGATAGGAGGGCCACTCCACTACTGGGTGGGGAGAGGATTGAGAATAGGTTGAAGAAGCCAACAACGTTCTTATGCAAATTGAAGTGAGTTTTTTGACATAAAATTTGGGTTTGACACAAATTCACTTATTTTAGAAGCGTCCAAATCATTAATTCTTCTCTTTTTTTTTTCTTTGAAAGTAACGGAAAAATTATCGCCAGTCGAATGTGT
This sequence comes from Hevea brasiliensis, assembly GCF_030052815.1. Taxonomy (NCBI): domain Eukaryota; kingdom Viridiplantae; phylum Streptophyta; class Magnoliopsida; order Malpighiales; family Euphorbiaceae; genus Hevea; species Hevea brasiliensis. The sequence continues at coordinate 105,085,503 of NC_079498.1, forward strand.
AGCAGCTTGCTTTAGTGGGTTAATTTTGGAGCATGGTAATGTTGCTTTCGAAAAATTGATCAGCTGCTCAGCTACCGCTCTTGCTAGTACTTTAACTCCTGTAGATCACTAATGATAGTTTGTTGCTGTAGATATAGGATAATTAGGTGTAATGCATTAAGTTTCACAATTTTTGTTCATTTTCTTGAAATTAGGTATTTTGAAGTTTTGCATGGACCAATACATCTAGGAATTAATTAACTTGGATGATAGATCCTAAATTTTCTGTTTTTGTCTTTCTAAATGTTTCCACTGGATGGATCTAAACACAGTGGGATAACATGAAACTGCTGCTTATATGCAATGGTTTTGAATTGCCAGATAATACCTGAAAAATACTCTGTGTAAATGGGCAGGTCCCTTCTTCTCTAATCATGTTTACTTTGAAAGAAAAACCCATCTTCACTAATGCTTTTCTTGATTATTGAATCTTGAACTGAATTTTTAATTTTAGTTTTGCTAATGTGATCCATTGGGCAGGCAAGCAATATTTTGATTTGAAATGGTATTCTTGCATCTATTATAAAGTTCTTTGCTTCCTACTATCAATGCCAACACTATTTTTACTTGTGTGCTTTTTGAAGGTTCCGGAATGAACTTCCTGATCCAAGTGCACAACCAAAGCTCATGACTTTGAAGAGAGATAAAGATCGGTATGTACATGTAGCATGCAAGTTTTTATGCATTCAATTAATACGTGTTTGTTAGGAATCCAAAAACCAGTTTCAGATTTGCAGTGCAGATGCACCTTTTCAACTTTAGCAATTATTTGATCGGTACTTATATTGTCCTCTGTTTAGCGAGGCATAAATCTAACTGCATTGTATAAAACATTAAGGAAAGGAACTTGATTGAGAAATAACACTTCTGTAATGATTTCTGTGAGAAGAAATTTTACTGCTTGTTATATTCTAAAATGAATTGATCAAATTCAAACAAATAATAGTAGCCTAAGCTTGGAAAGTGAATGCACCTCAATCATAAATTGATAAAGTTTTGTTTACAACTGTTTGAAAAAGGAATCCCAGTTCAACAGGTGTCAAAAAGTAAGCCAATGATGGCATACTACTTTGTATGAGACATCAGAAAGAAGATGATGCTTGTTGCATTTATTATTCCTAAAATGTTATGATGTATTTTATCCTGTGATTTTCTGCACTAATGAGATCAGCATGAAGAAGCTTAATGAATTGGAAGAGAAAGAATTATGTGAAAAATGACAGTTGGTACCATAAATTTTTTGAGAACACAATTTTGGTTGGGCAGGTAATGCTCATCTAATTGGACATATGAAATACTTGAAACAAGCTGACCTATGATAATATTGTGTTTTTTTTTTTTTTGGTTAAGAAATTGTTGAGAAGCTTTTAGAGTGTAGGATTGCATCAATGGACAAGCAAGGCAAATTGACCAAACAGGGCCATGATTGGTCCCTGCACTTTCTTATTTGGCAACTTCAAATTGATGATATAGAAGCAAGTGTAGAGACAGCAGGTTTTTTATGGATTAGGAATTATGGTTCTAGTATTTTTAATTTTTAGCTTCTACTGTAGTTTACAAATACTTGCAAGTTTAATTTTTATCGAATCTGATTCTGCAAGACTTTTGACATCAAGTTCTTTCAAACGAAAGGGTTTGATTATCAACGTTCTCTGATAGGCTCAGATGTCATGCTTTACTTTCATAATATAACTATTATTATTAATCCCAGTATCTTTATTTGCAGTTTTACAAAATACACAATCACATCATTGGAGAAGACGTATAAACCCCAACTTTTTGTTGAGCCAGATGTTGGGATACCGCTTGACCTGCTTGATCTCAGTGTATACAAGTATTCTCTGCTCTCTCTCTCTCTCTCTCTCTCTATGTTTTTATTTGGTTCTGCCTTATTTTCTTTCTTCTTCCTCTTTTTGGTGCAACAAGGCCTGACTATCCTCTTTATCCCCTTCTCTTTTTTATTAGTGCTTCTAGTGTTAGACCACCTCTTGCTCAAGAAGATGAGGAATTATTGCGTGATGATGAATCGGTTACCCCTGTAAAAAGAGATGGAATAAGAAGAAAAGAACGGCCCACTGATAAAGGTGTTTCTTGGCTGGTCAAAACGCAATACATATCTTCTTTAAGTATGGAATCAGCCAAACAGGTATGGTTTTCATATACTTATGTCACTTAATTGGCAAGTTGCTGATAGAGTTATCGTAATCAAATGCATTTGTATTTTGCAGTCTCTTACTGAAAAACAAGCAAAAGAATTGCGAGAAATGAAAGTAGGCCGTAACCTTTTGGAGAACCTCAATAACAGGTTTGTGCTATTTTAATCAGCTTGTCTGCAGAAATGATGGAAGGGGAAAATAGTGATGGTACCATTATCAACGGTCTTTGCAGGGAGAGTCAAATCAAGGAAATTCAAGCGTCATTTGAAGCAAGCAAGTTACCTCCTGTTCATGCAACCAATAAAAATTTAAAGCCTGTTGAGGTTCTACCATTGCTACCTGATTTTGACAGGTATGGGTTGATGCTTTCATATTGGGCTTTAGTTGAATTAAACAGTTCCTTGTAGAGTGTCCTTTCCAATGAACTTAAATTTGATGTTTGGAATGCATGGAACAAGTTTTCTGAAATACTTGAATGTATTTTAGATATACCTATCTGACAATATCACTTTTGTTAACTTTCTAAACAGTTTGAACAATTCTAGATATTTTATTGTTAGCAAAACATGCTTCAATATGTGGCTGGGCTTGTAGCCAAGCCACATTTTAGTTACTAAATCTGTTTGGTGTGCAACAAGAGTTTGGTGGTTGTGGTCTTATGCCAATCTAAAATTAAGAAATGATAGTTGCTGCACAAGTAAAACACAGCCGGTGTTCAATATATCTCTTTGTAGGCTAAGCACAAAATATCTTTTCGATACAAGTGTCCAATTGTAACATGGGGTTCAATTGGAGCTGTTCGTTGATAGCTTCCTATCTTTTGACCTCATAGCTTCAGTTTTTTCTGGGTTTGAAAAAGCACAATGTAAAACATGCAGCAGATTTGTGCACAAAAAAAGCATGACTTTGTTGCTATTTCTGTGTTTCAAATATCATTTCATGGCATTTCTTAAATGAAAAATTATTGGCTGTTGTCCTGCTAAATTATAAATAGTATATTGTATTGCATCTAATTAATTTCTATTGGTCTTTGACTGGATATTTTATGCTATTGTACCAGGTATGAAGATAAATTTGTCTCTGTAACATTTGATAATGCTCCTACAGCTGATTCAGAATTCTACAGCAAGTTGGATCAATCTGTTCGTGATGCCTGTGAATCATGGGTAAGTTAATAAGTAGGTGTATTGCACATAAGCAGCAAAATAAAATAAAATCTGAAATATCTATGGAATTTAAAACTGGGTACTAGTAGCAAACGTGGAGGTTATTTATGTATCAATTAGGATCAGTATTCACTTATTGAACAAGAATTTGCAGGACTAATTGAGAAGTGGAGTGTTAAAAGTGTGATTCAGATAAACCGACAGTCAAATAATTAAGTTTATTCTTGAACCTTTGCTTCTCATTGACCATATAATTTGTCATCACATGTCATTAAGTTTCTTTTTAAGAAGTTATTTTTGGGGCAAAATTATCCTTGTATTACCAATTTCAAGGCTTGTGCATTTTGGTTCCAGGCTGTTATGAAAGCTTGTGTGGCAACAGGCTCAGATCCAGCTAAACAAGAAAAGTTTTTAGCATACATGGCCCCTAATCCTAATGAGGTAAATACTTATAGTCTAGAATTCCAAATATCATATATCCTCATCACCATTGCAGTTTTGAAACATTACATTTTATATTTCAATGTTTATAACTGGCATATTTATCTGTTATCTATTATTATAGCTGTCAAAGGATATCTATGACGAAAATGAGGATATCTCATATAACTGGGTTCGTGAGTACAACTGGGATGTAAGTGCCTCAAATTTTTTGGTGTTAACATAGCAAGCCAGCATTAACTTCCCAATGAAAAATTTCTTATTGACATGTCAAACAGGTGCGAGGTGATGATGCTAATGACCCAACAACATTCCTTGTTTCATTTGATGAACATGCGGCTCGCTATGTGGTAGCAACCTGAATTGGATTCGTTAATTTTTAATCTGTCAACAGCTCATTTCTTCTTTGTTTTTTGTTACCAATTGCATGCTTTTGTTTAGTCAGTATGACTTGCACTTTTTCTCATCATGCTGCAGCCTCTTCCCACAAAGATTAATTTAAGAAAGAAGCGAGCCAGCGAGGGAAGATCTGCTGATGAGGTAGAGCATATTCCAGCACCATCAAGAGTAACAGTGAGGAAGAGGCCAACTGCTGCTGCAATAGAAATCAGGGATACAGTGGTATGGTCATATAGATATCTGTTTGAAGTTCATACTATTTATCTCGTCTGAAATTCTGCCTGTATGCCTTTGACGTGGTTATACTTTCAGATTAATTCAAATTCAAATTCAAGGGGTAATATCCTGAATTCGAGGATGGGAATGTTAGACGACGATGATGGCCTTGGAAGAATGCATAGAGTTGTTAGAGACCAGGATATTGACCATTCGAGTGGTGCTGAAGATGACATGTCTGAATGATTGGTCCTAATGCAAATGCTGCAACTAGAACAAAGCATTCGGAAGTTTACAGACGGTGTGGCAGGTGACTTGTAGGAAGTTATTTATCGGGATGTTGTTGTGAAATAAAAAGAGGTAGAAATATTATCCCCCGTGTACATGCCAACCATCCGACATAAATTTTCAGGATGTATCCGGTTTTAGTAGATACAAGTTTTTTCAATACCATAAAAGGCAGAAAGAATGAATGGTGTAAAGGAAAAAAAAAAATGAATACATCAAAGCGTCAACGGTTTGATGTCATGTAAACATCTTAATATATAAAACAGTTGAGATATTTGTTTCTTTTTGTCCTCTAACCTTTGTTGTGTTCTAAAATTATCTTGTTTCATAAGAGTTTTTTGTCTTACATCCTAACATCCTCGATCTACTGCCAGAATTGCCAAATGAAGCTCACCCTCTCGTTGGATACAATCTTTAAAGGAATGATAATGCTATAGAACTTTTTCTTTTATAATTGATGCCTTCTTTGATAGCCATTCAGCATTCAGGCGTGATAGTTATGCATCTTTCATGCCACAAGGAATGGGTATCTTCGTTGCTTAATAATGTAATTTACTGCAGGTGATTTTGTACCTTAAACTATTTTTGCAGTCAACATGTACATCAATAAAAACTTGGGGAACCGTATAAGAGGAAAATTGCAGTTGTCTTCATAAATTTTACTGTGGAGACATGGTGAACAAAAACATAATCATGTCACCAGATTTTTCTGGCAGAGCCGGCCTGAGAATGCTTGTGTTCTTCAGAAATGAAGACTTCTTGATGCAATTGATGCCCTATTTTGACAAAAACAGAACTCAATGACAATGAATCTGCAGGTATATCATTTCAAGCTACACCAGTAAAGATCTAAAGCACTGACCATGCTTGTCGGCACCTAACAGCTTCTTGACGAACAGCCCTCTTTGGATCATCAAGTGCTTTAGACATTGCTTGTAATACCTGAAAATGAATAGAAGTCAGAAACGCACTGAGGTTGAGAAAACTAGTATCATGTCAAGCAAAAGACTGATAATTAGTTATACTGCTGTTGTCAAAATTATCAATTTGCTTGCCCCAGTGGCCAATGGGCTCCACCATCAAGTGGCATGATGCAAGTTAATCCTCTCGAGAAATTGGGTCAGTTTGTCCCATAATTCTCTCGAGAAATTGCGGCAGATTGTCACATAGAAGACGCCAAGAATTGAGTTATCAAAGAGGTGAAAATCATATCCCTGTCCAGTGTCACACCTTTCCAGATAATGCAAGTAGCAAAAAATACACCTATGGAAGTGTTAACCAACAACATGGTTCAGCTAACCTGGATTCTCAACGGGTAAATCCTTGTGTGAGGGAGTTCTGACATGGCAACAAGACATTGAATTGCTGTCTCCCGGACAAGCTGAGAAAAATCATCAATAATTAAATTGTCACCATATATATGTGAAAGGTCAAAACCAAACACTGGATCTATAAGCGGAGAGTGTAGGAAGTAAACATGTAGAGCAGAAGCTGAAAGTCAAAATCTGGCCATTCAAAATTTAAATCAAATCATCTAGAATCAAATGACAAGAATTTGAATTTTACAAAAGTAAATCCCCAAAAGGTATGTGTTAAACTCAGTGTTAAGCTGTAATTATAGTGGAAGGTAATATGACATTTACAGGAACGAGAAATATGAACTAGCTTCAAATTATTAATTCATATTACAAGTAGGCAGATTTATTACCATCATATGAGGGTACGCAACCAGTTCAATTAGGCACTTAATGATAATATGAGCATTCTCTACGACAGCTTCTTTTCCTGCATGCACAAGCAAATAAATGTAAGTGGAGAGTCACCATGACATAAAACATAATCTGATAGTAAACAGGTGATGACTGATGATCTATGCAATATAAAGAATTTTCATTTTCGACAACTTGGGACAAGAAGTCAGAAGCGTATATTCCATGGAAGAAAACAAGAACAGTCAGCAACACCAGAGGATACTGCATAATGATTAGAAATAAAGCTCGAGAAGAATTAAGAATGCTCAAAAACTAGAAAGCTTAATGCACATGCTTCGAAAAACTAAATCCCTCTTTCTACCACACTGCCCTTGGAACCTTAGAAGTGACTAATAACCAGATAAATTCCTGCCTATAAATAACTATTGAAAAGCAAGCCTCATGATCTGAAAATTTTAGATTAGGGCTAATTAACAAGTAGAGTAAAGCCAATGCAAAAGGACATTAATATAAAAGGATTTTACAAGAGATAACGCTAACCGATGGCCAAGAAATTACAAAATCTATTGCTCAGAATTTCAAGCAATGCATTTTATTTCTTATATTTCTTCTTCCATATAGCAGTATCCACCCAGGGAATGAAATAGAGATGGATGTAAGACACATCAACCCTCCAATGGAAGGCAGCCAAGGTACACAGTAATATCAAGATCAGTTCCATTCAGAAGGGAAAAATCAGAAGTTCTCCAAGATGACTCCTCTAATTAAATACAGCCATCTACTTCTATAAGTTTCAATAGCCAAGGAGTCTTCTGGCATTCCATAATCAAGTCAGAGAATGAAGGAGCAGCTCTCCTGACAAAACCACCAATTATCTTTCTTACATATTCACACTTGAGAGAGATTTCTAGTTTCTCTACCTTTTCTTTTTAGAACTCCCATAAGCTATTCGCTAAAGCTCCCATTTTCCAATTTATGGTTTTAATGAGGTATTTAGGTCTGGATTCCTGATATTTTATAACCATTCAACATTTTTTGAAACCTAAGAGATAAACTACATTGTAGGTTATCTGCAATTAAAAAAGGTACACAATTTTATTTGACAATACACAAAGCCTATTCCTATCTGCACAATAACAATATCAAAAAATTGGATTGTTGCTCAAAACTTCAACTCCAGGCTTCAAATTAATGGAGCCCAAGAAGAAAAGTGAACAGCAAATGGGTGGAAAAAATAGAGGGAAAAATAACTCTTCAAAAACATCCAGATATAAAAACCATAAGAAAACATTCTTCGGAGTATGAATCACACTGCTCTAGACTCCATTGTCTTCTAAGGGCAACTCCTCAGAAAGCTCTTACAAAGCCCCAATAAGAAATTGGCAGGGAAGTCATAATAGTATCTGATTCAGAAAACTGATGCAAGAATAAAATTTCATTTCCTCTCCGACATTGAATACATGTGACAATAGCTCAGGTCAGATATACATATGTGAAGATGCACAATTGCTGTGAAATTATGTCACCAAGTTTCACACTCATACACTTCATTACCAAAAAAAAAAAAAAAAACTTAAATTTATGTTAAACACAAATGAATAATGATAAAAATATTCTTACCATTTTTATCTGTCAGTATTCCTGATAAGACCAGCAAGAGACCATACATGACATCTTTATCCAAAACATACTTGCATAACAAGGCTAAGCCCTCCAGCAATAACGGAATTAACTGAAGAAAAGACACCTGGCTGAAATAAGTATAAATGCTTCCTATCTAATGTACTGGAATTTCTAAGATGTCAAAACAAACCTTCTTTGCATCATTCAAGACAACGATTAGTGGAATGTCGGAGATAACATGAGCAAAAGCTCGATACAGCATAGATCTGAAATCAAAGCACTTCATGTTACTAATAAAGAAACACTGAAACACACCAAACATTCTAACTATTTTTTCATGTGGGGAAAAGAAAGACATTCAGAGAAAGTCATAACAGCAGCAAAAAGAATGCTAGAAACAGGCAAAGAAGAATAAATAACAAAATATTGTTTTTTCAAAATACTAGCCATGATACTAAATGTGGGTGTCAGTACTCAGTAGAATCTGACAAAACAATGATAAGACACTGAAAACAAGAGAGTAAATATTTAACACAAGCTTACTAAGATTTCAGGACTTGCAATGAAAAATAGCAATTCATGCAGATCCTTTCTGCAAACAGTACAGACTCCACCAATATTTGAATCACTAATCCAACAACAAGCACTTTAGGAAAACCATAGTTTGGTGGAGCCTGTGTGCCGTTCAATAGGACGTGAAAGATGAACAATTAGGAAAAACAAAACAGATAATATTTTAACAGTGGAGCCTGCTTTTAATTTGTCTAGAAAAAGCCATTATCCCCAAAGAAATGTGGCATCAACAATGTAAATCATGATCTTGCACAAAGAAATGTGGCATCAATAACGTAAATCATGATATTGCACATCAGGACCAATTCGATCAACAGTACACTGCCACAAGATTAACAGTAGGCTAAAAGCAACTGATTAGTTCAAGAAAGAGCATGTACCTCGAGAATGATGAATCGGCTTCAGTTATCAAAGGCTGCAGGATAGGCATCAAGCTAGAGAAAAACCGTTGCTTGTAAAGTGGTCTTATTATTGCATGGAATTTACGGTTCAAAGAAAGTTCAGAATCGCTCATAAGAATTTGAAATGCATCTGCTGAAGCTTTCATCACAGACTGATGCACATCTTGTTTGAAACTGTTTTCTGAGGAGCCCTGTTTCAATGGCAAGGTACCAATTCCACAATCCAACAAGCACTTTAGGAAAACCATAGTTATGTTTTTAGCCTTTTCATGGCCTCGCATAAGCAAACCCTTCCCAATCCATGCTAGTCCAACAATGACATTGATTTGTAGCAATTCATTGTTTGGAGCAAATGGGAATAAATTAGAGGAACTGATCTCATCACCATTGCTTGTTCTACCACATCCCCCAAAAGGACCATTTTCAAAATAACTCAATAAATTTGTGCTAAAAATTATATCAATTGCTTCTTCTAAGGTGCAAGAACCTGAAATACCAGTACCATTGGACTTCAGGTCCAATTTGTTAAGCAGAGAACCCAGTGCTTGCGCTGCAGTAATGTAACCCTTAAGCAAAGCAGTTATTAATATATGCAACACTATTCTTGTATTTGGAATGTGTGTTTGAGGACGTAGGGCTATAATCACTGATGCAAATAGAGAAAGAATCCACTCATCTCTAGTGGAAAATTTGTCTGTTTCTTGAATTGGTTCAAACCTCTCCCATTGGACTGGAATGTCAGACCAGGATTCCTTCAGTAGTAAAGAAGTGCTTGAAGAAAGTACACTATAAGCTTTATGAATTATTATGTTTTGCCTTTCCACTGAACAGCATGCAACTGCAAGCTTCATAAACTTCATTGTTGCATCAATAAGCTCCTGATAATAGGATAACACTCAGTTATCACTGATTCTCAAATTACAAAAATTTTCACTTAAAAGTAGATTTTTTCCCCACCACTGCAAGCCTACAGTGCAAAAACGAAGAGTTTTTCCCTAACAACTAACTAATGAAATGAAAATTAATAGGAAATTTGGAACAATCAAAATAGCAAGCAGCATTACTTACTTTTTCATGCACCCAAATGCAGAAAGCCATGCAATTTTCAATTTGGTTCCATATATTGACGACAAATTGCAACAAAGCCTCCTCGAAACCTTCATTTTTCTGGATCCTGAATCCGTTCAAATAAAATTCCTTATTAACAGGAGACAAGTATACTAAAGCATTACGTCACTCCCCAGTCCCCACCCCCACCTTCCCAAACAAAACCATAACACACTAGTTTTAGCTCTTAAAAGACCAGATATAGTTCATTCTGCCCCACAACCCCCTCTCCCTCAACTATCTGTCTTAACTTATGAAGAAAAAGTACAAATACGAGACAAGATCGCGGCAATTGGTTATTTTTAGAGATATTCCAATCTAGGTCATCATATCATCATATGAAAAAGGACAATAAGATGTTTGAATTACAGAAAGATTGATTGGACTAGAACAACAAACCAGAAACACATTCTGTAGGTGCAACTACACAGAGACTTAAATATTTACCACAAACAAAAGAAACTTACAAATACAGTCAGAACAGTGCATGATTGTTAATGAGGATCCAACCTCCTTACATCAAAGGTACCTTCAATAATTGATGCACACAAACAACCAAAATCTTTAAACAAATTAAACTGAAACAAAATTACTAATGCATCAATGCACAGAATCATATAATTTCTCCGACTGGTGAACTTCCCAGACATACAGTGCGGAAGTTGGAAGCTAATAGACCATATGTAGCAGAGATCAATGGACATTTCAATGCAGGGAACTAGGAAGATTTGGTATAGCTCAACTAGAACTCATGAGCAGGTAATAAAATAGGAAAATATCAAGTTGGATACCATGGAAGCAACTCATTAGAATAACATTCGAAAAGCTGAATTATGATCTCTGCTGACTTTAGATGTCCTTCGACCTAGCATCATAAAAAATTAGATATTAAAAAATTAGTCTGGAAAGGGGAAAAAAACTAAAACTACAAAAAAAAAAAAAAAAAAAAAAACACCATGAAATATCCTCACAACCAAGTTGGCGCTATCCTGAGACATTTTATTGATAATGCTTAATAAATTTGAATCAAGGGCATATTCAACATTAAAGTGCATATATGAAGAATATAAGCAACATCAAGGACCAGGAACAAAGGTGTTGAACCATTATCTTTTCTTCAACAAGCAATGAGTTTTTATAAGATTAATAGTTTCATCAGACCAAACTAATGCATGGAGATATCATTGGCTATACATACATAAAACTCGGATAGATTGGCGTGTATCGCTTCTTCCATCCAAAGAACAATTTTCAGCATATATTTCTGCCCACTTGTACTAATGCTAGAGATGGCTGTTTGTTTGAGTGGCCATGGCATATCATAATCAGCAGATGATGCCAACAAAATGATCTTATCAACAACAATTTCCATATAGCTTGCTTTCTCAAACTCATTGCTTGCATGAATAAATGAGCCAATATATGCAAGTGCCTTCAACACATGTTTCCACAACAATGTCTTGTTGAAATCCACAGTGATAATTGATATGAATGTCATCAAGATATCATCAAATGTCAACTTTGATAATAGTAAATAGCCTCCAGGGAATGTTGCCAAAATCTGTAAACCCTTCACTGCATGTCGATTCAAGTATTAAAAGCAATATAATCAAAATTCCGATTTTTTTATTCTCATTATTAATAAACAAACTCAGCTAATGGCCAAAAAAGAAATCACAAAAGGTGAAGAGTGAAAAAATAACTGTACGCTTTAAAAAGGACATATTTTGCATATATAACAGATTTTTTTTTTTCTTTTATTCCTCAGCTCTTGCTCACATTCTATATCCAGCAACAGTAGCATGGCCAGATTTACATCATGAAATACCAATTAAATGCCCGAGATGGGGATATTGAATCAAGCACAGATACTACATGCGTTCTCCCTCTTAAGAATAGCAAGTAGCAAGGAATTAGTTGATGGATACCTGCCAAACCAATAATTTGAACAGCCCGTAGATGTGCAGGTACACTGCACAGGCATCCTAAAAAGTACAATTTCCTACTTTATGACCCCATTTGGATGTCAAAAGCATTGAGGGAAAGGAAAGGATAATTGTCATCTAGCTTAAGGAAAGCCCATTGACCTGTAAATTTCCTTTCCTTTCCTTGCCCTCAACTTTTTTGAGATCCGAAGGAAAGCCCACTCTTTTAAAACAAGTGTTTAAAATTGATACTGAATGGAATGAACAATTCAATTCAACCATGCGTACAGGCAAGACTGCAAGGGTATTAAAAACCTTTAAAAAGTTAGCAACTGCCCCTTGTAGCAAGATTTGGGGACCAAACACAATACACAGACAGATTCCCTCCCACTTGTTCCCAAAGTTCATAAGTTATCAATAGGCAAGCTTATTGAGGGGCATAATCACAAAACTTCTAACAATATATTATTAGGCACACATGCACACGCAAAAACACACCCTCACTCCAAAAGATTATTGTCTGACGAATAGGAAACAAATGAAGTTTAAATGAACAAATACAAACATTTATGCGTGTGTGTGCGTGTGTGCACAAGAAAACATCTCCACAGTGCTGCAAAACTAAAGGTGCAGGGACAGCCAATTATAGGATTATTGCCTGCTTCAAGGGACTTCATCATCCAAAATTCCAAGTATTTAATTACCTCCAAGATACATATCTTCATCATGAGTAGGTCCACTAGTACAAGTTGCTAAAATAGAACTGAAGGTCCTTGTTAAAGAAGTTGAATAGCATTGAAGCAAACGGCAACATGTCTCATTTGCAGATATAAATTGTGATGAGAGACTCTCTGAAGCTGCGAACAAATCTCTACATGCTCCAAGAAGTTCGGTACAGAGATATAAAGATCCATAATTAAATTGTTTGGAGTTTACACAACTTTCAATTGATTGGCAAGCCCCAGATGTTTTTTCAACTGAAAGCACCAGAACCTCCATCAGGCGGGGGAAGAAACTTTCAAAAACCCTATTACAGGAGGAAACAGAAGCTTTTGCAGAAACATAAAGGATATGACCAACCATGTGCAGTTTCTGCTTGCTTTGCAAAGAAATTTCATTGTAACTCTTGTAACTAGTGATGTTGTTGAAAATCACGTTTACATCTTCATCACCAATAATCATACTTAAGAACAAATCATTGTTTTGGACAATAACCTTCTCCAACAGTGCTAAAGCTTCCACTGCTATTTCATTCTTCTGAGAATCAGAATTATCTATTGGTTCTGAATTAAAGGATGGCATAAGCTCTTCTCCCGAACTATATATTGCATCTTTCAATGAAGACCAAATAGCTCCAGCATGTTTTGCTATTCTGTCTGCTCCAAACTTCAATGTGCAGCAGCTAAGATACTTCAAAGAATCAACCTGAGAGTGCATGGACTCACCATTAACTTAAAATTACAAAGCCACATTCCTCTGGCATACAAGGAATGCTTATTGCAACACTACTAACTGAATTTAACAGAAGTCAGAGTAGAACTGACCTTCGCAGATGGCAGGGAGGAAGAAAGTTTCTCAAGAAGCAATGGCACAGCAAATGGCTCAAAAAGAGGTGTGGAAGAAAATGCAAGCTGTGAAGGAAAAATAGGAAGAAAAAAAAAATATTCCAGACAAAATGGTAAATAGAAGGTCACACTTCCAACATGGATTTTGGTAGTCCATACATAATCAAACATATATAACATCAAATACAGTCCTAAAACATCAGTGGATTATAATTGAATGATATGCAGCCTTTCAAGATTCATAATCACATCTCACCATAGAGTATGTGCTTTCTTGTAACCAAATTGGTGAGATGCCACTGAACCCAAAACTAAGACGACAAATATTTGCATGTGCCTTTTTCATGTTACTTGTCCTTTATTATTTGCTGAAGCAATGTTTGTTTCACAGAAAATATTTTTTTTGAACACGTTTTTGGAAATATCTAGTAAGCATAAGAAAATTGGTCAACATAAAATGTTTTCTTGGTCAAAGAGAGGGAAAAAAAGAAAAAAAAAAACCTAAGCTACTTTATAGCAAAATGACTTCCCATTTTCAATATGTAAAGTTGTTTTTCAGACTTCCACATACTTATAACAAGAAAATATTCACAAATAAATATCCCGTCAATGAAGATCCACAATACATACCATTAATGCCCTTGAGAGATCATCCCTTCTCACATCAATATCCTCAGCTTTTGGCTGGAAAACAAATGAAGAAAACAATTCTTATGATAAATCAATAGTATTCAAGAACATATTGGAACAGAAAAGAACATGTAATTACATAATACAATATTAGTCTAAAAGGCCAATAACCATTAGCAACTAGAAGGGGAATAAACAAACAATAAAAATCATATTTACATCAACGCTAACATGCTGCCAATGGTTCCAAAGCATCAAAATATTCAAATCATAGTAGTTATTTTTTCTTTCTCCCTTCTCTTTGGTATAATCTTCCATATGGGCAGCCCTGCTAATGTAGAACCAATGGGTGAGAAAGAAATTCTCAATATTTTATTATACTCAAATCAATTGGCAATTATCATAAAAAGTAGACTATATTATTTGTAATCATACTAACATTAGAATTTGGAATCCAAAATCCAATACTAATTAGGAATCACAAATCACACATATTCCTAAAAAGGCAAAAAACTCTACTTCCCATATTTTTTCCTAAAGTAGGTAGTCCTAAAATCTCTAGTCAATCCTGCATCATTAATGATGCAGTCAAGGAAGTCAAGGAAGATTCAATTTAAGAAATATGTTGATTTAGTTTTTCATTGTAAAATTAAGAAATTTAGAGTTCTATTATTTAGGAATTTTATTATTATAATTTAGAAATATTAGGTTTAATATTTTCCTAGTTTGAGTTTCCTTTTCCTAATTTTTTTTGGTTTAATATCCCTAATTAGTTATCCACTCTAACCCACATGGGTTTGGAAAGGAACTTCTCATTGGAAACCAGGTGGTTTATGCCATTAGACTGGCCCATTGCAATACAATTCTCAACAAAGTCTTTGTGGTTGATACCAATGATCTCCTTATATATTAGTGTGGAAATCATAAGAGAGATTTTTTTGCAGAAAGTCTCAAACTTATTCTACTTTCTCTGAATCCCTCTGCTACTCCCTATCTCTCCTCACTATTCTTTCCTTCTCCTCAATTTCTGTGGACTAAAATTAAGTCCTAACAAAGTTCAATAATTGAACTCACTTTGAGAAGAGCTTAAAAATAGCAAAAAATAATTGAATCAACATATCATAACTGAAAAAAATGACAGCCCATACATTTAGCATTATTAAATTCTAGAATATAGCAATAGGCATGTGTAACCATAACAACAAATGTACGAGTAACCACAAGCAAAGTGGTTCTGACGAACAACTTAATAAGCTGAATAACAAACAAAGTTATAATGGCCAACGAATAATGGCCAAATCTTGTCTAGCAATGAAAAGTAATCATGAAAATATAAAACTAATTGCCCTATATGACCCCTGAACTCTCTAGTAATCATGTTATCAAGGACATAACCAACTAACTAACTACAGATAAGTAAGGGAAACAAAGATTAAACACCAAAATAATTTCTCAAACTTTTAAGCATGAAAATCAGTTAACAGACAATGTTATCCTCATATAATACATGATGCAAAATTTGACTTGCTTCTTGTGCCAAGTGGCAAAAGAAAAAAAAGGCTTAGGTAAGTGCATACGATACAATCAGAGTACTGACAGGAACAAAGTGCACTAAACTTACATGTGTAAAATGAATGGGAAAGTAACAGCCCAAAATGCCAAAAAGATCACCAGCAAAATTTGAAATTGGACCACAAGGATCTGGAAATAGTTGCATCAGCACCTCCACAATGTGAAATGCTAGCATTAGACACTGAGGATCCTTTTCTCCATCAATAGCTTCACAGATTCCATAAATAAGGTCCTCACCCTAGTGCACAATCAATAATGCAATCAACATCAGAGCATGAAAGAAGGCATGGAACATGACGAAACATCACTAAGAAAAGAGGCAAGAGGCATTTGGGATGGGAGGGAGGAAGGGTTAACTCAAAAAATATACCAGTAGCAAAGTTACGGGGGGTTACATTCATTAATAGAATAACACTAGCAGCAACCTCATTTCTAAAAATTGTACAGGAATCTCAAACAACTGAAACTGACCAGAGACTTCATTACATTTTAGAATCATATAGATTCCATTCCAATTTCCAAGTATCATATTTAAATCTCAAATTTTCTCGCATAAACATCAACACTTCAAACATGTAAATGAGTTTCATGGTTATGCTGCACATCATGCACAATCTGTACTGCAGACATAGTGCTACATGGATATCATTTTAAACCCAAACGAAAACTCAAATGTTCCAATCATCCAGAATTTTCCACACTATTCTCCAAACCTCTAAGGATTGCATTTATAAAATGACTGCAGTTCAGCACACAGCATTTGATCTTGTAACACAAAATTCTACTTCCATCTTGTAAACAATCACACGTGAATAGACAGAAGTCTATCACTTCAAATATGAGATGAGGGAAAGGAAGACCAAGAGTAATACCAGTGAAGCAGCAGCACCAGGATAATGTTCTAGTAGGCATTCCAGAAGTTCAAAGCAAACCTGCAAGAATAATTTAAATGTAGACCAACAGCTGAAATCTCACCAAGAAATTGGACAAGAATTAATAGTACAAAGTTTTTCCATAGCAAAAATTTCTTCTAACATCTATGTGTGCTGGAAGCCTGGAACTAACATTGCACATTTAAACGCACCTACCTTCCTGTCATGCTGTGCTAAAGACTGCACCTGCAAATTCTGTAAATAAGACTTAGCAACAGCTTTTGCATCAATGCTAGCGACCACACCGCCACTTTTCCTCCTCATCAATGCCAAGCAACCGACAAGTGCACCACGTAAAGCTCTCCAATCTGCCTGATTATGTATAATATCATCCATATAATTTTGATGCAATTTAATAGATAATAAAGTGATCATGACAACACCAAGACTAAAATAAAGAAAAAGCTTTAGAACGTAAAAGAAATTATAAATCAGCATCTTGGATATGTTTATAATCTAAAGAAAAGAATCATTTCCCATGTCTGACCATGTTTCACAGAAGAAAAGAAAAGCAAGGGGATAATTGAATAACATAGTAACAGGAACCGAGCATGTATAAGTTGTGTTTTAGCAGAGCTGTGCTAACTGTCTCAAGGATTGAAATCAGTGAACACATCAACATAAGTGGATACTTCTTTTTTAATAACCATGATATGACAAAGAGCAATAATCTTCCAAATATGAAAATTGAAAAAAAATTCCACAACACCTTAAGGCTGTGATTAACGTAAGAACACCATTTCAGAAATACCCTAACCTCAGTGGATGGATCTGAACCCAAGGTTTTAACCCTCAAAACTCTTTTGCGACAGGTATAACTCCATAGCCCAAACCAATTTTAAATGTTGGCCAGTTAAAAACCTTCAATAATGCAAACAAAAGGTAATTTGGTATCAGGTACTAAGTTCAATTTTGAAACATTCTGAGAGTACATATTCACTTTGCAATTTATTTCGGAATGAACACCTTACACACTAATTAATATTGATGGTTTTTGTCATCAACTAAACTTGCTCCTCTAAACTTCCTCGAGCATGGATCCAAGCAACCATGAATCTTGTTTAGATATACCTCAAACCGAAGAAAGGCTCTCCAATATTTGTATTGTGCCCTTCCTCAATGAAACAAAAATAAACTCATTGCTTGGAAGAACCAAATACCATGTAAGAAAAAGGAAAATAGAAAAACATCATCTTAAGCTCAAATGATATAGGCGCAATGCAAGAATGTAACCAACTGAGTTGATCCTCTCCTTACACTTATAAAATCTATTCTATTGTACAATTTCTAGCAATCAAATGATAAACAATTAGGACTTTGTATTGTCCCACAAAGACATGCAGCTTCCAAACAAACATTTGTTTTCCAAGCTTCCTTCATAAAACAGCACTTAATACAGACCAACAGACACTCGAAGAAAGACTTCAAGGTAAACATCAAAATTGAGCAGGAAGAAGAATTTAAACCAGAGGAAACAGAAGCCATTCAACTGAATTGAAGTAAAAAAAGTAAACATGCCAGACTCAAAAGACTGGATAATATTTCTCAATTAAGACTTCTTTATACAGATTCTGCGTTGATATCTCCTTTTAATGTGCATTTTCTCACAAATTCTCTAATGGAAATCCCAGCTCAGCAGTCAAACATGCTCTTATAAATAATTATTGATAAAACTTACAAAATCATATTACTAAAATATCACATTCAGTATTGTCCTGAAACATGAGTAAAAAAGAGAAAATAGAAACACAGCTGAAGAAACAAAGGAAGCAGATAATTAACAAACATTAGAAAGACCTAGAACATGATTGAAAAAAAAAAAAGAAAGAATATTGTCCTAGATATAGATTATGTTGCTGAAAAATAAAGCCAGACTCACCAGTCGCTCTGTGAAGAATGTTATCAAGCTATGTGTAGTTGCATTGTCTAGTGGCTTTGATGACAGACGGTTAAGAGCTTCTCCAAGGAGAAGTATGCCTAAGAAGGAAACCAATGCAAGAGGTTATGAGGTTTTTTTTTTTCATTTTCAAAAAACATTAGAATCTCAAACAAAATAGTTGAATTAAATTAGCCTTGAAAAAAAAATCATCTCAAAAGCTTACCATGTTCCAAAAGGGAGACAACACAAACATGCAACTATATATCAGTAATTTCAGTGATAACCAGTTGAAAAGAAAACTGCTCTCTAATACAGTTTTCATTTTAATTCATTTACAATACCAATCAACATCCAAGTTACACACTTCAAGGTAAGAAAAGGTACCTCTTGCACGTAGTATGTCATCTGTTATAGTCAAATACATCTCCATTTCCTTAACCTAAATTTTCAAAAAGAGTAATGTATAATACAGGGACTGGCACAGTTTAAGCACAAAGATCCATAATAAGTAGTGAAGTATACCAATGATCCTATAGTTACTGCATCATTCGTCAAGAGGGAAACAATTGCATCCAGACTTGAGGCCTGTAGTTAACACATGAATTGAGTATAAGCCAAAACTAGTCAAAATTAGCAAAATATCATGTTAAAAACGCAATTACATGCAACCTACGTTTAAAAGCTTTTGGTTTTCACAATTTTTTGAAAGAAAATTAGATAATGTAGTAACATTGAACTCCCAGTTCAACAAAAGCTGCCCACCTTGAGGTAAAACAATTATCAATTAGTAGACAAATAAATAAAACCATACCACTAGTAAACAGAAAGTAAATGAAAGTTAAATGTGCGTTTTTAAGCATAAACAATAACTTTCATTTAGAGATTTCAAAAAAAAAAAAAACTTTCATTTAGAAAAGAAAAAATTAAAGTATAATCGACTCTAATTGATAAATAATTGAACAATTTTGACCCAAGAACAAATCTTTAAGAAACAATTTAAAATTAAGGAACTAATGCGAATAGGAGGAGGATGAGACATGAACCTGCTGAGTTGGAGGGCGGGACGAGTCAACGTATGATTCGATATGCTGAGTCAACTGACTCGGGTCTGCCATTCTTCGTAAAGGCTAAAGACACAGGCTTTAGGGTTTAGGAGTTTCCAGAGACAAAAAGCGGGGTTTAAGTGAATTTGAAGCTCCTTGAGCTTTTAACCATTCGTTGTAGTACCATGGCGAACTCTAACTTTAATTTTCTATTTTGGCCCCTATGGCTTTAGTTATTTTACTTTGACCCCGGAGATAAATGTCATTAATCAAATGACTGAGAAATGAATATCATAATTACTTTTAAAAAAAAAAGTATTTAATATACCAACAAAAAAAGTATTTATATTTTTATAATTAACAGTTACAAAATTAAATTATTTCATATTATATATCTTTTTATTTATAATTTTATAAAATGTAATTAATTTCTCATTTATTAATTATATCGTATAAAGATTATTTATATATAATGTTGCTCTTATATTTTTTAATACATTATGGACTAATGAAAAAAATCAATGGTGAGAGTTTGAAAAACTCAACTAAAAAAATTTCACCTATTACCGGGAAATAAGCCTATGTCACGCGTTGTCGTTCCAATTGTATTTTTCTTTCTTATATTATTATAAAAATAAAATATACATAAATTATTCAAAAATTATGGATTTTGATGAATTTGTTGAATGCGTCCATATTAAAAAATTTATTATTTTGTAGATTTAAAAAAAAAATCCTTATGGAATTAGACTATTTGCCGAACCTTTTTTTGCTGGGAAAAAACACGAACTAATTAAATTGGGTAGTAGCCTAAATTAAGACTGTCATATAAATAAATAATAGAGTAAACATATCAAGAATTTTGCATGCACGTATTAAAATAAAAAAAAAAATTGCATGTAAGTGTAATTATGATGCGAAGCAAAATTAGCTAGCCATTATATTTAGACACAAGGTCTCATTGCTTATTGAATTCCAAAAAGAAATGGGAATATTTATAATAAAGTGTTGCCAACTGCCGATATTCAGGTTTCTACTAAATTTTTCTTGCAAATGATGATTCACTCATGGATAATCATAAGGAAACGAGGAAAGATGGAGGAGAAAGCACACTCTCAATGTTTGGAATATTAACCCAATGTCAAAAGTACATGTGCTTTGATGATGGAAAATACAAAGAGATTATCAAGACTCTTTACCACTGCTAAAAATATGTGCCAGTATACCATACAACAAGATTTGCAAACATTAAGGAGAATGTTTGTCATCTCAAACAGTCAGCCAGTGGACTTTCCCCATCTCGAGATACTTCATCAAGCATGTCAAGAAATCCTTTCTGTGCAGTTCTTTGCAATGCAGAGACATTTAAACGAATCCCATAAGTAGACGCTGCTTCAAACTTCGTCCACAGCTCCTTTTTCAGAGTATTCTCACCTGGACGCTTCCCTCTTCTCATTGTGCTAGCAGGTTCTTTCCATATGGGGGTGCTTTCTACCACTGTCAAGCTGCCATCTGTAGTTTATATTGAAAAAAGAAACCCAGTTAAAATTAGGTTCAACATATGATTTGGCTAATGAAAAGGATTAAAGAGGCTTGAATACCTTGGTTACAACTTTTCCTGATTTCATGACAACCAACTTGATCATTGTATTCTTTTGATAAACTATTATCGTTAGCAACTGTGTCCTGTGATTTCTCATCCGGTGGCTCTAATAGAACACAAGTTTTAGGAGGTGAAAAAAACCAATTAGGGGATGCCTCTAACTCTTTCTTTCCCATCCTGGGTTTATAAGTCCGTTGTATCCCCATGAGCTCTGGATACTTCAAAGTCAGATTTTCAGAACCTACACTATCAGAGAAGGATTCAGAAATCTGCGAATGAATTCCAACAGGAAATGGGGTGGACTTCCAAACCACTGCTTTGCCTTTATGAGAGGACTCAGAAATAGGTTCAAGCAACACACAAGATTTTGGAGGGGACATCTTTAAGCATGGAGTCATAACAAGGATAGAGTGATCTCTATTGGAAAAGATTGGAGGGGAAACACACTCAGAATCAAGAGTACTTTTTGCTTCAGCCACAACTGAATCAGAAGGCTTATTTGGGGTTGGCTTTGTAGCTATACCTTCAAGCAAATCATCATTTAAATCTCCGGAAATTGATAGAAATGATGGTAACTCAACAGCAGGATTTGAAGCAATCCTTTCAAATACTGATTTAGACAAGTCCTGATGTTTGGAGGACAATGTTTTTGATATCGGAAGAGGTGTGAGCAGAAAGAGTTGTCTACTTCTCTCAATATTACAGTCAGCTCGCCAGGACACAAGAGGAGAAGGAGAGATCAATGAGTTCATCCTGGTTTGCTCTGGACTATCAACCTCAAAGTTTTCATCTTCATTTATGTCAGAAACAGTTTTATCTGCCGAACACTGCCCCAACTGAGTCTCACTTTTGGAAGCAGGGGTAGAGAAGGCCTTCTCCAATCTGGGAGCCCATGTCTGCAATCATTGTACGTGATGCTTCATGTCATCTATGTAATAGAATTTATGCAAATTGCACCGGGGAACTGAATTTTCTAGAGAACAAACCTTTAAAGATGAAAGCATATCAGACAAGACATGAGAAAAGGATTCAATTTCTCTTCTTCCCTGTTTGCTGGAGGCCTTCATTTTAAATGCTTGTGCAACAAGTTCATCAATCTGTCAAATTAATAACATTGTTATGCGTGAGACAGCTATAATTTCAACGTGGTTTATTTGTGCAAGGAGCATTTTAATTCACACAAATCTTTTGTCATTTCTGGAAAAAGGCAAATGGTTGCCATTTAATTGATTGTTACAAAGAAAGAACAAGTGTATAGAGCGTTTGCCAAACTTCTTCAGGTCTGTAAAATGTGCATTGCATCTAAACTTTATGACACTGTCACAGAATCATTCTTATGCTTTAAAATGAAGTCATGAAGATCATTTCACCCATCTAATAATCTGTGTCCAACATGTGCCCCTACCTGGATTTCCCTTAGTATGCTACCCAAATATGGAAACCGGTGCTCTAGGAACACATAGGCTTTTGATGCACCACATGAAGAATATTACCGGTAAATAAGCCAATTCAAGAAAGACTTTACTTCCATGGCGTTTGCTCCAGTCTTTTTTATTCTTTTAAAATACTTATAATTTGATATTGCATTCAGTGACATCTATTACATGAAGCTTAAACAATGATAATAGATGACAATAAACAAGGAATTGCCATTCATCCTAGCATAACAGCAACCACCTCAAAATTTCACAACATCCCTCTTTCAAGGTCCTACATTCCTTCCCCAATCCCATTTTTTCTAACTTTCCTATAGATAGGTCCTACAGATAATATATACAAAGGTCATCAAGAATCATGAGGCCTCCAATTAAAAGTTTTCACTGAAATATCAATTACGATAAGTGAGTAAATTGAGGAAAATCCGAAAAGAAGCGAACGGAACCCAAACCATCTACATCAGTAAAATCATCAAGTAGCTAAGAATTTCAAAACCCAACATTCATTTTCGGTAGCTGAGACTAGAGAGACAATGCTAGCAAAATTCGAATCAAAATACCAGAAAGCATTAGAAAATGTTTTTGTACCCTAAAAAAGAAGAGTTTCTGTTTCTGAATAGAGTTTTACCTGGCGAGTGATACAGGAGAGATCGGATTGGACAAGCAAGAGGCGATCGAGATGATCTTCTTCTCCTCGGCCGGCTTCCTCTTGCTGATTCATGATAATACTTTGTTGGTTCTCGATTTGCTTCTCCGAGATCCATTTTTTATTCACCTTAACAGATTTCGAGAATCTTCCTCCTCCTCCACCACCAATGTCGCCGTTAGTATGATTATTAGATACGTCCCTCAGTGCTCTCCTCACCGATTTCGCTTTTCCTCCGTTTCTCGCCATTCCTCTCTCTATACGAACAATGATCCTCTGTATTTGGATTTGAATTTGTAAGCAGGCGGGCTTGTCCTCTCCTTCATCGGACTCGAACGGGCCGAGCAACCGAGTTCATGAAACGCTATGCATTCTGTTCAGGTCGGATCGAGCGCTATAAGGCAACCGGCCCAAATCAGCGTGGCCCAAAGCCACAAAAAATCCAGCAATACACTGAACTGAACCCAGACGCAATCGCTGTCCAAGTACGTAAGTCCCCACTTGCAGGCTGGCGCGTTCACAAAACGCTCCATCCGCATTGAAAAATTGAACAAAACTAATCACAGTTTCGAAGCAGCAACACAGAAGCAGGAATGGCAAAACATTTCAAGGAAATTGAAATTCCTCACCAAAAACGCTTCAATTCCGTTCCTTTCCCTTCGGTTCTCTCTCCAAACACTTCTTTTTCCTTTCCTTCCTCAGTTTCTTCTCTCACTGGCTCCATAAAAACCGAAACACCGTACCTTGACTCTTTGCTACACAAAACTGGAGCGATTCTCTTCAGAGGCTTTCCCATAAACACTGCCTCGGACTTCAACAACGTTGTCGAGGCATTCGGGTTCGAGGAGTTGCCTTACATCGGTGGGGCTGCTCCTCGGACTAACGTTGTTGGACGGGTCTTCACAGCCAATGAGTCTCCACCTGATCAGAAGATCCCCTTCCATCATGAGATGGCACAGGTGCGGTCTGTAAATTGATAAGAGCTTTTGGATGAATTATGGATGATGGGTAGTAAGTTAATTTTATTTTTCAGGTTCCGGAATTTCCATCAAAATTGTTTTTCTTTTGTGAAGTGGAACCAGGGAGTGGGGGAGAAACTCCTATAGTTCTTAGCCATATCATCTATGAAAGAATGAAAGAGAGGTATTCAGATTTCGTTGAACGATTGGAGGAGCATGGTTTGATTTATAATCGAGTATTGGGTGAAGATGACGATCCTTCATCTCCAATTGGCCGCGGATGGAAGTCGACGTTTTTGACCGAAGACAAGAGTGTGGCTGCAGAAAGGTTTTTTTTTTTTTTTTTTTGTCTCCTCAAGTTACGGAGAAAAAGTGAAAGACTTGCTTCTTCTCTTCAAATTGTGATTTATCTTATGTTCTGTTTCTAACAGGGCAGCTAAGCTGGGAATGAAATTGGAATGGTTGGAAGATGGAGTGAAAACAAAAATGGGTCCTATACCGGCCGTCAAATACGACAAGTCCAGAAATCGCAAGATTTGGTTCAATAGCATGGTGGCTGCCTACACAGGCTGGGAAGATGCCAGAAATGATCCTAAGAAGGCTGTGACATTTGGGGATGGGAAACCATTACCAGTTGATATCATTTATGACTGCTTGAAAATTCTCGAAGATGAAAGTGTTGCCATTCCTTGGCAGAAAGGTGATTTTCTGTTGATAGATAACTGGGCTGTTCTTCATGCCCGCAAATCTTTCAATCCGCCCCGTCGAGTGCTGGCTTCGCTTTGCAAGTAGTCTGTTGTACCATGTATCAGTTTCTAAACTTCTGTTCGCTTAAATTGTGATGATGGGAGAGTAGATTGTGTATGCAAATGAACTTCAGCCATTATCATGTTTAAGATGCCTAAACTCTTGAAATAAAGGTTTCTTATCAAAGAAACGTACTTGGAATTACGCGGGATTGTGGCCCGTACAAATTTGTGCAAGAAACTTATTTGCATTGCCTAAAATTCAATCCCATGATTCCATATTGCCATCCATGTTCGTAACCAAAGTATTGCAGGAGTCAGAATCGACAAAATCAACCAAGTCTTAATCTCAAATTAATTGACCATTTAGCTCCGTTAGAATACTGCAGGAGTAGAATAAAGAGCAAAAATATGCTGCTGTAATAAGCTACCAAACTCTCTTAATGCAGTCAAACCTTTCTATAGCTACACCACCACATTTTACATTACATCAAAATTTTCCACTAACAGGTAAAAAATTGTATAATACTGGGGAAGAGGATAAAGAGGAAGAAAACCGCAACTATATTACCACTTCATTGGAATGTCACCATCTTAGTGCCACTATGCACGCGGAACTACAAGCTTACAAGGGCTCAAGTGAGGAACAAAGTACAGGGGGGAGGTCAAAGGATTGGGGATTGAAAAGGAGATTGCTCAATCACTATCTTCCTTGGACAAGGCCACTGAATACTTGGCTGTTTCCTGCAAGAGTTGCTTCCCACTCAATGGAGGATAGAAGGATCTGCGACAGTGAAATCACAAGTTGCTTCATGTCAGGTCGTAGGATGGGATCCTCATCCACACATTGTTTTGCAAGCATGGCCACCTATGCATTGATATCGAGCAAGAAAGAAATTAAAGAGTCAAGTCATCAGTAAAATAGCAGTTGGAGATGCAATTGCAAAATAAGCATCTATGACATTTAAAGCAACATCAACCAATATTTTCCCCAATTACAACTACATATAGAATGAAACATTCATATCTTTAAATATATATGCTTTTAAGTTTTCAAAAAAATGTTGCCTCTATTGTGATTCTCTTTTTGAGCTAAAAAAGAAGCAGAGAGAAAGAAAGAGAGAAAGCGAGGGGGAGAGCACAGTAGATGTTAAATTTCGATGATTCAGTATTGTTTATGGGCATCCCTAGTCAAGTATAATTCCCCTCGAATATTACCCTACCAATTAACCTAATTTAAGTGTGTCTGTGCATGACTTGACAAGGAATCCATCACAATGAACAAATTAATTCAACTCATAAATAAACAAAGAAGCAACACTTCCTCTTGGAATGTGCGGTTGGTACCATATGGGGCACACACTGGGAAGAGAATCCTATTTCTAGCACATAGAATCTCTCTAAATATACCAAGGATGAAACATAGAAGTCACTTTAGCTTGTTCTAATGGAATGTTTTATCATCAAGATAACAAAAGTGAATTATAGATTTCCTATTTATTTGTCCAGGTCTTCTTTTCTAGAGGCAAGAGTAAGCTTTTTGGCTCTATAATGATTACTGTGAATGGATCAACAACAATGAAGAAGCAGGGGTACATCATCTATTTAATTCAAGCAGGGACCAGAGCAAGTAAAAAAAAATCCAAGTTCAAGCCATGACCATCCATAAATGCAACAGCAGTGTATTGGTAAATTTCAATTAGGACTTAAGAAGCTTATTGTAGTAGACTATGGTTCAATTTCTTATGGTGCAAATGAAAATAACATCACTCTTTTTATTCAGATAAACTATTTCAATGTAATTTGACGCTAGATTATTGCAAGAATTACATAGGCCTTTTTGCCTTTTATTTCCTCTTTCTGGACTATAATCATATTTTAGCAGCTGAAGTAATGTAACAATTGAGCCCTTTCCTTTTTTTTCCCTAAAAACCTTTACAGTCTAATTACCAAGGCAAAGTTAGATCAACCAATCTGCAGTAACATTTGCAATATGAGCAAAGGTCAAAGAAATTTACCTTGAATACACAATCATGGGGATATAAATCCATCATATTAGGATCAATGTGTTCTTTCAAGCTTGACATGCTCATGGAGTCAGGTGAGTTCCGAAGAGCTGCTAGCATCTGTAATTTTTCAAGCATCGCGGAAATGCTTTACTATACTAATACAGCATGTGGGTGCTCACTCATCGAAATAGTCACATCAGAAGGACATGATTTCAACAAATTCTAATTGAAGTAGGGACAAATCCATCATAACCAGGAAGTAAAATGAAAATTCACATGCCTAAGAATTTAAGAGAATGGGAAATAATTGAGAATCGATCAAGGACAAGACTAGGATTCACAGTTAATCACTTCAAATTATCTTTCAAGTTATTCCATTTTACCTAAGATGAAAACCCTAACTTTGGGAGCTATGAAGCCTTCCAACCTCTCAATCCACACTCAATAATAATCTCTAATGATAAATTGCTATATGGATTATCTTAGAAACTTGATTCTACAGGTTACCCTACTTATCACCAAGAAACAAATGGGAGATCTATACCTCCGCAAGAACAAATATAGCGTAATCCTCCTTCAATAATAATGCATAAAACATAACAAAGGCTCTCCACAACATTTTGGGAATTGGGACCACCAATCCAAAATTTTTCTTTCTGCTACAATTTCTCCAGGCATGATATTTATCACACAAACATTATATTGTCAGGAACTTTCAATGAGCCTACTAGAGACAGTTCTACCTCCAACTTTAGCACGGTGTGCAAGTCTAAATTACAAAGATTTAGAAGTAAATAATAGGGTCAGTAGTAATATTTGAATCATAGTATTTTATGGCCATTTATGTATTACCAAGCAAAATTTGTGCAATAACATAACTTACAATGGATGCGAGTGACCGTCTTTCAGGATTTTTTGTCACTGCACCTTCAGTTCGTATTATGGCTTCCTTCCCAGATATGATCTCAAAAAGAACGACACCAAATGCATACACATCACTCTTGGCTGTAGCAAGACCATCACTCAAATATCTGCAAAGAAGCGATGCTAAAAGTTGAGACTAGTTGAAGGACTTATTATAGGCCACAGTAGCAGTAAAAAGGTATATCTGCTTACTCTGGAGCTAGATATCCAAATGTACCAACAACTTTTGTTGTTGTAGCTTCTCCGTCACCTCTTTTTCCAACAAGTTTTGCCAATCCAAAATCTGAAATCTAAATGCAAAATACTTCGTGAGCTGACCAACATGTTAGGATGACAGGGTGAAATCAATGAAATCTGATATGCTAAAAAACCTTAGCCCTGAAGGAACCATCAAGTAAAATGTTGCTTGTCTTGATATCGCGGTGAACATAGTGTGTTTTAGTGTGCTCATGGATGTATTCGAGACCTCTAGCGGCATCAAGTGCAACCTGGACCCTCATGATCCATGAAAGTGATGTATAGCCTTCAAGCAAACACCATTTGCCACATTTAATACCACATATACAAGACACAGGTGCATAAATTATAATGGCTTATGCGTCCAGCAAGCACTTCACTGTCAAATAAATGCCACTAATTGGAATGTTAAATATGACGGACAAAATACCTTAAACATTTTTTAAAAAAGAAAAGAAGAGGGGGAAAGAAATGCATTTCCCTGTCCTTTCAAAGCATTTAATCATGCTACATCATAGGCAACAGTGATTTGAATTCTTCTTAACCTGGTCAGTTATTCTTCTTTTCAATGTTAAGCAACAAAATCACTTTATATTATTACCACACCAATTTTTTATCAACATTAGGCAAAATCTGTCACCAAGAGCTGTGTTTGAATAATACAGCTCTTACACAAATTGTAACAATACTCCTTTACTCATGACTGTTTTATGCAGGCCAAATGTAAGTTCATTTCAGATGTCTTCCCAAACTTCTTCTCTCCCATCAAAAAGCATAGTTCTCCATCACTCCCCCAACTACTAGTAAATTGACATGTTTAAAATTTATTCAGAACAATTGATAAACAAACTTAAGAAATATAAACCATCAAAAAAAGCAACATTGCAACAAGTAGACCACACACAGCCATGAACACTTTATTCTAAGCAAAGATTTTACAAGTGACTTACCCTTATTCTGAGGATCATGCAAGTGGTTTTTAAGTGAACCCTTTTGGGCATACTCATAAATTAGGAAGAGCTCATCATCACTGGCTGCATAGCCAATTAATTCTACCTTGACAAAATTAAACCAGTAAAGGAGTCAGAAGCTTCAAATATTTGGAACCAACAAGAAGCTTGAAAACTAAGAGCACCATTAGTGAACCTTCAGTTTACAAAGAACAATACCAGATTTGTATGGTGGACCTTACACAACACTTTCATCTCCGACATAAATTCTTTAGTTTTTGTAGCAGTCATTCTCTTTACTGCAACCTCCTGAATTTTTTTGAGTGACATTGAAAATGCTATACATGATGATATAAAAATTAGAAAAAAAAATTAAAAATGGAAAAAGCGATAAACCTGGTCACGAAGATAGCAGTAATATACAGAACCATATGTTCCATGCCCAATAAGACTTGAATCAGAGAATCCATCAGTTGCAAAAATAATTTCTTCATATGTGAAAACCACAGGCTTCTCCACGTCAAGCATGTCAGTTCCTAGAGCTGTGAATAAGAACATAAAATCATACATATGAGGCTTAAATTGGCAAAAGAAGAACTTTATTAGAAACAAAATTTTGAAAAAGCAAACGGTTGATACTGAAATTTCCCCCTTCAGAATCTCATAACTATTTTCATAAAACCTTTAGGTATAGTAATCTGGTGGCTGCTAGATTCTCCATTTGTTTGCTTCCGGTCTCCAGATTTGCCAGACGGATACCTTCCCGAAGCACAACAGAAACTTGGCTTACGAAGAATATGAAACTTATGAGAACTCTTGCCATCAGGGTCTTTAGCATGATCTCCTCGAGCTTTTGAAAAGCAGCTGGAGGACTTCAGGCATACACAAATAACTATACAAAATATGATCAGTGCAAGACCAATCCCAAGACCCCCTATGATCCATCCGTATGGTACATGTGTCTTCTGATTAGATAAATTTTCTGCAAAAATAATCAGAAGCTCAAAAGGGTTAAGAATAATAATCAGAAACACAGGGGCCAAAAATGATGTCCATAGAATTTAAAGCAACATTTAAATATTATTTACAGCTAAAAAGAGAAAATTGAATGAAGTTTACTATCAATGCCTTCATTTCACTACATCTCTCAACAAATTTGGAATATTTTAGATCAGAACGGAGATAGGCATGTATCAACATAAAAGAACGGTAGATTAACAAGAATTTCGAGTTGGCACTTGTCATCTATTCATAGTAAATTCCTTTCCTTACCAGTTGTGGTGCAGGTAATTCTCTTCAGCCCAAAGATATTCTATCATATAAGATTCATTTAGAATAAATCATTTGCAAGAAAAGAATTTGAAAGAATTCTCAAAAAATCATGCATGAATTTTATGTCTTTTAAAATGAAAAATTTTTTGAGTTGAAAAGAATTGAATTCTTTCATTCTAAACATCAGAATTAGCCAAATAGAAATCAATTGAATTGAATTCTTGCAATACATTCCAAACAAGGGATAGTGGAGTATTAAGTTTCTTGCTATAATTTCACATGCATATGCTTCAATTATCGTATCGCACTAATCATTTTTCTTTTCAACATTGCCAGCTGAAACTTGTCTCTGTGGTATGTAAAAACAGTGAAACACAACTATGTGGAAGCTCAATCTCAGTGTATGTGTATGCATGGCTATATGTACCTGTAAAGAGGCAAAACAAATTACACATCACAGAGGTACAAAGCCACACCTGAGAAACTGTCAAAAGAAGGTTCAGGAACTGGAGTGGGACTAGGAGGAGTGTCATTCTCCACAGGATAAGGCTCACCAGGAACTGGAGAGAAGAAAAGAAAGAGATAGATTAATACGCAAATAGAGGCAAATAATGGACTTCCATATTTTTACAAAAATAACTAGAAAAATAAATTCAGCTGTAAAGCCACATGGTTATTAAAAGAACACAACATAGTGGAAATGACATGAGTAATCAAATTTCTGTTCAGTTAATTGCACAGTAGCACTGCTCATTACAAACAATACAGTAAATGAAATTTCCTTTCTAATAGTCCATTCAGAGAGAGAAATTTGTGTTCAGCTAATTTACTTAAATTATTTTTCATCTGGCCTCCAGTTAGCAACTGTGGTTGCTCCGCTAAAGATGATTAAACAACTCCTCTCAAGCACCATACAACTTTGAATGCATAAACCATGATATTAATCCAGCCATCCATTATACTGCAGAAAACTGCAGAAACTTCATCAAAGTCAAACGCTGAGACATTATTGCACTATGTAACCTCTGTCAATCTGATCAAAAAAAGATAATTTGCGTCCAAAAACTAGATATTGAATATATGCCACTTTCATGATCTGCAAAGAAAAATAAAGAATGCATATCATTGCAAACTCAACCCGAAAGTTGATCTGCATATGCATCTGAACAGGAAGTTGCAGGATCAAGCTACAATTTTGAGTTGGGGAATTGCTTTAGACCACTTTGAGTATACTCAGTAAACACATTCAAAAGCTAGTCCCACAACAAATAGCCAAGAATCACATTAAAAGAACCACATTTCTGCCTCTCAACTCATCATTAAACCAATCTCAACATTTCCAAAATCGCAGAACAGGCTCCAATGGGGCACTCCAACTTCACAAATAAAAAGGCCATTCCTGGGGGGACACTGCCCGTTTGCGAGGTTTCAGGGTCCAACTTCACAAATACAACCGCAAAATTTAGCAGAAAGCAAACTACTTTTCAGTGTCTTTAACCAAAATTCTTATCTATTTCTCAAAAGCAAACAGATTAAGAACACAAAAAGACATATACCAAAAGTAACAATAAAAGCTACTTGAAATCTTAAACATATATTTACATTTCCATAATCAAACAACTTACCTAAAAACAACTTAAAAATTGCTCAACAGGAATACCAATAAAGGGGAAAAAAAGATGAAATTGCAGTACAAGGCTGACCTGAATTCAAGGGAATATAATAGAGAGCACCAACAGTAACATTATCTGGATTCCCTATCCCATTAACTGCCTCAATACTATCCATACTAACCCCAAATCGACTTGACAGTGACTCCACACTATCTCCTTCCCCCATCACATAACTCATCAAGTAATTCCACAACCCATTTGAGCACCCACAAAACAACCTCAATGAAATCACTGCACCAATCTTGGCTAATCTAGTTGTATTGGGCAGGAAAGCAAGCCCATCATAAGCGTCGATCACAATGTCATACACATAACCCTCATTGGATTTCATTGTATATGTAGTGTTAGAGGCATAAACTTTGGCTGTGGATAAGCATGAGCAATTCTTCTTGATGAATATGTAGCCATGATCATTGCCTTCCACGGTTACATCTTGAGGTAACACATCGAACATGCTTTGGATCACTGCTAGAGTCTGGTTCTCTTGGAGTTTAAAGGCCAAAAACGATGTGCAGAGGCGTGTGGTGTCCGTACAGTTCATGGGTTGTGTTGAGTACGAACGTACAGAGAGGATTTGAAGAGAAAGAAAACATATTAGTGGAACGAAACAAGACTTTGCACTTAACATTTGTGTATGCATCAAGAGTGGCAACAAGTTTCAAGATTCGAAATTGAGGAAGAAACTGGAAATAAATTTAACAAAAGTAGAAAGGGTGGTTCAAGATTTGCCTCTTGATGAAGAGGATTTGATGTTAAATTTAAAAGAAAGGAATGAAATAAGCATAAATTTGATAAAGGATAAGTAAGCTAAATTTACTGAAAAATAGTGACTAAAGCTGACAACTTAGCATAAAACAGTTAAAGAAAACAAGGGTTTGGCACCAAACAAATGATCAAGAAGTTGGAATGGGATCTACTGAAGTATTTCTCCTTTTCCCGTTTCTTCTTTTGCTTTTGGGAGAAGAGTCTCAAAAACTCAGATAAAAGAGAAAAAGAAAGATGGGTTTGAAAAAACTGAGGGAAATAGTGAGTTATGCTAAATTGTGCAGAAGAGAGGGTACTAAGGGGGTTTGAGCAGGAGAAGAAACAGAGAATGAGGGGCCTGCAAACAGAAGCAGTGCATTCTTTAATTGGTTTGGTTTTGTTCCGTTTTGCTAAGAGCTTCTCTCTCTGTTAATTGCTGTCACTGTAAAAAGCGAAAGCGACTTCCAGGGAAGACTGGGAGGAGGAGAAGGCCACACCATTCGACACGACACAACTTTGATATCTTTGCTTGTTTTGTAATTTGGATTGCTCTTAGCTGTATAGATTTTTTTTGTGAATTTTGATTATTGTTCCATAATATAGCAATAAATGACAATTTTTATTTCTTGTTCATTAAGAAAACTTGAAAATTATTTGATTGGTGCAAATGGAACAGGAAAGCGATTTTTATTCCATAATCTATAAGTTGAGGGCAAATTTAAAAATAAATTCAGTGTATTCAAAAGAAGCTGAATTTAATTAATAATAATTTTAATATTTAAATTTATTCTACACTTAATTAAAATATACCCTGAATTATATTCTCATATCAAACTCAATTATTATCTAAATATTATTGTAATTCATTTAATTTTATATATTTTAATTTAAATAATAATTTATATTAAATAAATTATTATTAATATTTGATATTACTCGCTCAAAACATAATTAAATAGTCAGCATTTGAATGAAAATTTTAATTTGATGATTAAGTGTCACCACTCAATCAAATAGTCAAAAGCGAAAAAGAAGAGCCTATGCCCAGACTGAAAATCAAATAAGATGAGCATAAATTACTTGGACAATAAAGATTGAGCAAAAGAATATTCGATGGCTAATACTAAGTAGAAGATTGCTCAAGCAATTAAGACCGAGTAAAATATTACTTAGGCAACCAACACTGAGCAAATAAATGCTGGAGCAACCCAGACTAAGTATAATAGAAGATTAAAGAGGTTTAGACGTATGCTCGTTAAGCCAAGTATTAATTGTACTGAGCATCAATAACACAAATCAATGATAAGACTGGATCTTCATAAAAAAATTTAAAGGTATTAACTCAATATTTAAGATTTATACATATAATTAAAATAATTATTTAATTTTTTTATCTATAAATATAAAAAATAGCCACTAATCAGTACACTTGCTATACTAAATTTTATATAAAACTTTTATTTTCGCTACCTTCTATTCTCAAGTAGCACCACTAATTAAAGTGTTGAAATGACCAACTTATAAGTCATTGAACTCACTATTTTCTTGTATTCATGTACTTACTTACACTTGAACTAATTTTTAGAAGCTCACATAAATATCAATATTTAAAATTATAATTATTATGGAATATATTTTTTATATTTAAATAATTATTTATATAAATAAATTTAATAACAAATATTAAATATATACTATATTAGTTTCGAATCAAACCCATAGCCAAAAATATCTCACGGGTTGCAAAGGCTGGTGATGGTGTTGGAAAAAGCTTAGGCACAAATTACAAAGAGCTGGGAGACAGTTGGTTGGGTCCCACTTTTCATTTTTCTTATTCGCGCCAAATTACCCAATTAAGCTCCGATTATTTCACCATTTTATCGCGACTCTGTCTCTCTGGGAAAACTTACGTTGACTCCCTGTACTTTGACCTTAGTTACCGACACTCAAGAGGCAATTATCGTGTGCTGCTCCTTCTTCCCTACTTGGTCCGTCACTGATTTTTACAACCGTCGATTGGAAGCAAATAAATTTGTTTTTTATTTAGTTTAAAAAAAATTTTAAAATATATCAAAAAAATTAAAATAAAGAAATAATAGAACGATATTTTTTAATGACAAACATTTATACATTTATATATAAAATTAATAATGTTGTATATTTTTTTATAAATATTATAATACCATTGAAATTACTTATATATTATCTGAATCAAAATATAGTGTATTAATTATTAAAAAGTAAAAATACTTGTTATGAGTAAATTATTATTAAATTTTTATATAAAATTAATTATTTAATTTTTATTTTCTAAAATTTAACTAAAACATCTTTGATATAATACAAGTATATAAATTCTCGTATAAGGGATATGTGTACGCATATAAAGGGATTGGACACTCCTTACAGCACAAGTAAACAAGTTCTCGTATGAAGAACACGCGTATGCATGCAAAGAAGTCTAATAAACTATTGATTACCTCTATATGAAAATCCCATTCCTTAACATAATTACACTGGTCACTATCTCATCTCTAGTTTTAATAAAAGGGAGTTGTATAATCTCTAATTTTAAGCTAAAAGAAGTTGCCCAATAGATGCTCGGTATTGATTAAGGTCGCCTAGTTTACATGGTGAAAATATGGAGATGACCGTTAGTTATATTTCATAAGGAACTGAGCAACATTTATTCATACTGAAAATGGTAAGTCAGATAAAAGTATCCTTAAGATGAAGCAATTGGCACAATTGAGGTACATACAAATATGGAAAACTAAATTCTTTTAGAAGGCTATCGCATTTGTTAATTATCATCCGCACAACTTGAGAAAACATAACCGAGAAACGTTATATTATCTAGATATGATTTATGTTATCCTTCGACTTGCTTGAACCATAGTAGCTCCAATAGATAAGTTGGTAATCTACTTATATATCCCAACAAATAAGTACGATGAGTTATCTATTATACTACTCTGTCTCATTACCTTTTGTCACTATCAATTCGGGCATGTTTGAGTCATTATTGCACCAAAATGATTTGATCAGACCTTTCAAGCAAGCTT
This sequence comes from Hevea brasiliensis, assembly GCF_030052815.1. NCBI lineage: Eukaryota > Viridiplantae > Streptophyta > Magnoliopsida > Malpighiales > Euphorbiaceae > Hevea > Hevea brasiliensis. Next base: position 105,121,434 of record NC_079498.1, read on the forward strand.
ATGCGATCAAGACAACTTATAGTATTTTTGCACATGTCCAGCAAGCATTGACTCAATCGTTCTTTAGATAAGGTCCTTCACATTGTGAAGGTTAAATTTTGACCCGGGTAACCCATTTTATCCCAATCAGAATATTACATTGTTCTCTCCCTAAAACACCCTTTATAGTGGAAGTTATAATAGACTTATGCCTTGAATAAGCACTCGTACAAGCCTGAAATGCTTGTGATCTCGTATATTATAACGTTATCTTAGGCTTGTATCACTTATCCAAATACCACTTGAATCTTCAGTCATCAATCTCTATGTTTTATAAAATCAAAATTTTAATTATTTTATTAGATTTTTTATTAAAAAAGTTAGTAAACTTGCTTTAACATTGATTAAATAAACTAAATAGTATGAGTAATTAAAAATATGGGAACTAATTGGTATAAATATTTAAGGTGAAACTAAGTTAATATTTTTTACATAAAAATTAAAAAAATAATTTTTGTAAAATATGTAGTCTTTTTTTTTTTAAATGGACTAAGAATTGAATTCTAATAAATTACAGGGATTTAATGGTGATTTATCTATATACAAGAAGAGCATCATTGATGAAGCAGTATCATTACAGAATAGCAAAATGCATGGTTTGACTAGGGTGGGGCCACAAGTGGACAGGAGACAACTGTAAAAATCTATTTGCTGAGTCATGAGACAGAGAGATCTAACCTGGACCAGACTGCAAAATATACCAAGATAAATTATAATATAGAAGGAATGAGATTTCCTAAATATAATATTACTTCTTTGCTTTTTAATTATTCTTCTTTTACATACCTTTTGATTTTGTTTAATCAACAATTCAACATCCTTTGGGATCTATTTTTAATTTTTAAATTTTATCAAAAATTAATTTTTATTTAATATTAAGTTGAAATTAAGGGTATATAAGCAATTTGATGATCTCTCATGCTTTCAACTTGGTGTAAAAAGAGTAATAAGCATGAGAGTAAAAAGGTTAGTGGCTGATAATAGCAATTATAACTTTTAACAAGGAAGCTAATTATTGGGTAGAATATGACAAATTAGAATATGATGAGATAATTACATGTTTCCTAATCATTTTCTCCATTAAATGTCCACACCAAAATCATTATCATTGCATATATAATTTATCATTTTTTTATGAATTTATCATATTATTTCTCTATACTTATTGTATGATCTACAAAACATTAATCTATTTAAAATTGTGACTATTCTTTTCAATAATGTCTTATTTAAAAATTAAATTCGAATTCTTTTTTAAGTGTGCAGTAAACCTTACCATTGAAATCAAACTCAAATGCCTTAGTTGGAGGGCATTGAAACCTTTTTTTGCATTAAGAAATTGCATGGTAAGTAAAGTTAAAGATATTAAGTAATAATAAATGCTTAATAGTAGATAAACCTAATTAATTAAAGATAAAGCTAGGGAGGATTAGGAAAGCCTAGCAAGAAAAGTAGGACTATATTCTTACATCATGCGCATGTGAATTTAGCTAGAGAGGTTTAATCATGTGATATAAGATAACGTAAAACTTTTATGCAATGACATATCATTGTCCAAGAGGACTTTAGTGAATCCCCTTTGAGCCATTAATATATATATATATATATATATATATAGAGAGAGAGAGAGAGAGAGAGAGAGAGAGAGAGAGAGAGAGAGAGAGAGAGAGAGAGAGTATTAGGTAAGAAAAGTTGCTTTTGTCTTAATGCCGTTAAGTAATCAAACATTATATCCAGAGTGGATTTATTGTACAAACTATGCTTTGCTAATTGCTTGATTGATTATTGTAATTAAATATGGGATTTATTTATGCGAGTTTTACTTAACCCTTGGATCTTGTCTGTGTTTTGGGTTGCGTACTAAGTTTGAAAGGTATCAACTTTATATCATAGATAGAACAGATCACGGGTATGATCCGATTGACAATTGATTTGAAACTTCTATTTGAGTTAGGGATCCAACAAAATTGGACCAGAACAATTCAAGTCGATTTCAACCGATTTCAGTGCAATCAGGTTTTAAATTCATCTCAAGTTGATTTTGAGCTTGGTTTCGAGTAGATTAGAAGTATAAAGATTTTTTTTTCTTATGAAAATATTTTATTTAATGAATATATAAGAATTATATTTAAATATATTAAATGTAAAGGTAATATTTTAATAATTATATATGTGTGTGGGGGGAGGGGGGAACTAGAGGGTGATTTTAACTTTTGATGTGTGCCATGTGGGGAAATGGAGATGTAAAGAAATTGGAGGGTTTTTGTTTTTAATAGGTATGATAGTGGAACATATTTGCCGAGCTCATGTGTCATTTGTTTCTATAGCAAGATCTAAATTGGTTGTGACTTCTGATAAGAGTCCCTCCATTACTGAGGCTCTCCTATGCATTCTCTTTCTAGTTTTTAGAGAGAGAAATTATTTGTTGCCTTCTCTTTATTCGGCTAGAGAATGAGTTGCTCCCTCCACATCTTTAGGTTAGGATATATATGTACCTTATTTTGGTTTTGATTTGCAAATTTGTAAGGCTAAATGTGATGGCTTTTGGTTGTGAATCTGGTTCCTGGCAGTAGAAGGGTGGTATCTCTAGAGTTTTGGTAGTGGCTTTGGATAGTGGTGGCTAACCCCACGACTACAAGAGAATGGGATGTTGTGAGTTTTACTATACTTCTTATCAAGTCACCGTCGATAGATTCAAGTTCGACCTTCTCGAGACTTTTGACGATGGCTTAAGAGTGAGGGGCTTATGTTTTGGCATTGGATAGGTTTCGCTCAATCAAGCATGGTTTTCGATTGAAAAAGGCCCATCATGTTTTTGCTCTTTCTAGTGATTGCCATTGTCTCGTTGGGAGTTGGAGTAACTCAGCAGTGTGGGTGGCTTCTTGTTGAACTTAGCAGTTGCGCATGCCGGGTTATATAACTCACGAGTAGAATGACTGGTCGCCTTAGCCTCTAGAGTTTGTTATGATTTTGGATTTCTAGGCTTTATTTGTTTGAGTTCTGGGTGGTTAAGTTTTGTTTGTATTTTTTTTTCTATTTCTTGTCTTATTTGGCCTTGTATTGTTATTACATTTTAGTGAATATCTACCATTCACCAAAGAGAAAGAAAGAAAGAAAGAAAAAAGTTGAAGCTCTCCTAAAGGCTGGATTAAATTTAATATTAATGATAGTTTCCAACATAATCCTAATCAAGCAAGTGAATGTGGTCTGATTCGAGATTCTCTGGGTAGATGGGTGTCTGGATTCTCATTTATTCTGGGTCATAGTATTATCCTAATGGTTAAATTATTTGCCAATCCTTCAAGATTGGGTTTGTTTTATATTGTGTAAAAATAGAATAAATTATATAATAAAATAGTGATTAAATAGTAAATGAACATGTATACATATGTGAATTCCCGATAAGTGAACATATAAATATAAATATATCACAAAAATTTATTATCAAGTTGCAATTTAAAAAAAAAATCATATTTATATATATATATTAAATTATTATTTATTTACTATTTTATGTCAAACGTTGACATAAAATTATAGTGATACTCCAAAATTTCTCATTTTATTAGATTGAAAGTAGCTTAAAGTCATCCGTCTGATTGATTTTGGTCATATCTCTTACCACTCTTTGACTTGTATCATTAGGGACTATCGCTCTCTAATATCAAGAGAATGGAATTGCATGGTTCGTCATAATTTTAGAACAACAAATTTTACTCCTAGTGCCCTTCCTCATGTGAGTTTTTTTTTATTATTATTTATTATTAAAAAAAGCAAAAAAGATTGCTTGAGTTCTTTTGAGCACTTGTCTTTAAAAATTATGTGGGAACTTCCAAATTATTATGTTGCTTGAGTTTTCATCTTTCTTTTGGTTGGTCCATTGATTCTGGTCCAAGTCTTTGCCCTTGTCGGTCTTCCACCTGCAATATACTTTGTTTTAAGCTTCTAGTTGTTCCCTGTCTTGTCAATGTAGAATTTTAGAACCCACATCTTAGTTGAATTTCTGAATCTATATATATATATATATTTTCCTTTTTTTTTAATTAAGTAAATAGGTTTGATTTCCATACGGTTTGAAGTCAGATTGAGAGAGCTTGCAATTGATTTTTTTTTTTGTCTATATATATATATATATATATATATAGTTTTTAAATGAATAAACTTTATAAAAAAAATTAAAAGAGAAAGTACAATTTAATATCATATACTTTCACGTTTTTTCAATTCAATGGTTAAAAAAAGTTTATTGATAAATCAAAAATTGAACCATCATACTGTTCACAAATCAAGAAAAAAGTGATTGATATTATTATGTTAATGTGGTGTTAACATGTCATGCTGATGTTAACGTCACATCTGACGTGGCATGCTGACATTAGCATCACATTATCAACATCAACATGTCACATTAGCTAATGTGCTAACATTATCATATCACGACAAACGTGATATTGATATTAGTATACCACATCAGAACCATTTCAATGTAATTAATGGTGTTAATTATTTTGTGAGCTCGAATTCATATTAGAATGAGCTCATTAATAATTGAATTAAATATTTGTATATATATTTATACAACTTACATGCGCACTTCAATTAATTTTATACGCATATTGATATAAATATTTGATCTAATAATTATTAAATTTGTTTTCTTATGAACTCAAATTTATGTTAGATACACTAAAAAAAAAAAAAATCCTCTAATAAAAGTTAAAGTATCAAACTATTAACTCAATAATGATCACACTTAACTAAATTATTGAAATAACTAAGGTAGCTTTTATTTTGTTACTAAGAAGCTAACTTTTTAATTTTTTTTTTAAAAAGGCATTATTTATTTGCACATTAAAATTGATTTGTCAGCATTTAAAAAATTAATTTTTATATTTTTTTATATAAATAACAATCCAAATATCCAAACTCCTCAATCACCACCACCATCACTTAATATATATATATATATATATATATAATAAAAATGAAAATATAAGTTTACTAAATATATTTAATTGATCATTGCTTTTTATTTAAAATAAAAATTAAAAAATATAAATAATTAAAAAATAATAATAAAAAGTTAAAACCAAGTGGTAGCTAAATAAGGATCAATGATTTGGATGGACTCATAGAAAATTAGAAATTCTACCATGTATTTTTATCATAAACCGAAGGTGAGTTGAAACCAATAAACTCCCCAAAATTATCTTTCTCTAATCTATATTTTCTGTGGCCCAACTTCTTATATTAAGTAGAATTTTAACGTCTCAAGCCCAACTCCAGCCCAGCCTAGCCTTGTAAATGGCCTCTTGGCCTCTGCCTTATGTTTTTATGAAACATTGACTATCGGATACAGACTCAATGAATAGATGGAAATTCTCAATGGAAGAAATTTCTTTTCTCAATAGCTTCCTTAAAATAAATTATTTGAAAAAAAAATTAATTGAATTCTCACATAATTTTACTTAATTTTTAATTAATTTTTAAATAAAAAATAATTGAATTTTTATTTTTATTTTTAATATAAGAATTTGTAAAAAAAATATATTCTTTTTTCAAATAATAAAAGAATTTTTACGTTTCATTTTATTTCAACTCAAACAGAAAAATCTTGAGAGTAAGAACCGTTCAACATAACATTCTTATAAAAAAAAAAAATCCTATAAAAATGAAAAATAAAAGTCAAAAATTTTGGCCAAGAACCAAAAATGTAGTTAGCCCATGTTGCACTTAGGAGTTCGGACAATCAGGAAAGCAACTGATGACTTCTCATTCTCCTTTCCATTTTAGACAAGACCATGAATACCCAAACGACCAAAATTGAAAACCAAATTCGAGAAACTTCACTTTAATTTGTAAGATGGGTTGAAAGACTTTTTGTAGGAATCCAGGGAACTTGCCATGCAACTTAGCTTTGTGGGTGGTTGGGTTAGGGACCTGGATGCCTTACAGTGGAAAATCTTGCACATTTCTTTTTATTCTTCCTCTTAAGAAGACTTTGAAACTAATTGGGTCAAAGCAACTTTCCTAGAACTCCAAATTAAATTACCCACGTTTTAATATGGAAATTATGAAATCCTTTTGGGGTGCTCTGTTATTGGATTCTGAGAAAATGGATGATTTATAAAAGAAGCATTGAGAAGAGAGAGTGAAGACAAAAAGAGGAAAACATGATGAGAAGATAGAAAGCATATTTTTCATCTTTCTCACACTCATATCAAACAATAATTTACGGCGCAAGCTGCGTTCACATGAAAGCCTAAATGAGATGAGATGATTTTGTTTTTTCCTTTTACAAAAATATATTTTTATTTTAAGTAATATCAAAATCTGAGAATAGTAAATAAATTATTGATTGTTTTTCGGATAGTGAAAGTCTATCAGTAGGATTTATAGTTTAAGGAATATTCGGCAAATGTTTAATATTTTAATTAGTTAATATATATATATATATATATTTATTTATACTATTCGGTGGTATAGTAATTAGTTACTATTCATATCGATTTAGAGGTCAAGGAAATATTTTGACTGAGATTGAGCATTCGATTCAAATCGAACTAAATCATTAAAATCGAATTATTATATTTTAAAAATCAAATCAAATCAAACCGTTCTATTTCAGTTCAGTTCAAATAAATCAGTTGTTGAGTTTTGATGAATTTTTTTTTAATTTAGACTTTATTTTTAAGTTATTTGATCTAATTTTAATTTTAATTTGAACCTAGTAATCATTAATTAATGAATTTAAATAATTTATATATATGTATATAATTACATATAATTCATAAATTTTTTATAAAAAAAATCAATTAAAAAATCAATAAAGTAATTTAGTTCGATTTGATTTAATTAATTTTTTTTTCTCTAAAACCAAATCAAATTATCGAATGAAGGTGGTTCAGTTCGGTTTATTCAGTTTAAATATAATAGTAATCACTCTTAATTTTAACTAAAATTAATAAGATGATACTACTATTTTTACATTTAAGCGCTAATTCAATGATTATTTTTTTAAAATACTTATTTTAAATCACTGTATAAATAACTAATTACTAACAACTAACCGTTATCTATTACTAAAATAATGGAATGGAAACCATAATACTTATTAAACAACTTAATAGTAATAAGTTAATAATTAAAAATTTGAATCCTATAATATATATTTTAGTCAATGAAATACTATAAATATAGAGGATCTCTATTGGATTGACAATGACATGATACTTAACTTTAATAATTTTAATTAATTTTGTAAGAGATGATTATCAAAGTGTCAATGCCAGGTAATAGTCGTGCCCTAATCGACACATACATAGATTTAGTTCTTTAAATCGTCCATCTCTTTTGGCTTTTTTTTTATAAAAAAAAAAAAAATTGCGCGTGCGTGAGAATGACAAAAGATGTCATTGTTAAGTTAATGCAAATCTTGACTTAATCAAGAATCAGGACACAAAATAAAAGGTCATCATAAAATTCAAAGCAAGTGGACTTGTTAAACCCTAATCATAATTAAAATAAATAATCAATTTTAATAATAATAAATTAAGGGGATTAAACTTTGTTCTTATGAACCCCCTATGTATGCATTGCATCATGAGTACATATAATAATAATAATAATAATAAAGAAAAGAGGCTTTTATTATGGTTGGTGTAATCAGCATCTTTATTATTATTGTAAGTGAGTCGAGTGTATCAAAATGTTAGTCTTTTGAGATTTTATGTCGAATGTGAAGTGTGTGTATATAAATTATAAGAATAAGGACTATTAAAATTATTATGATTTTAATAGCAATTCATTCATATCACTAATTTGTATATATGTGCTTTATCTATCAGAAAAAAAAAAAAACTTTTTAGACAACTAACTCATAATTCTAAATATCATCACCATCACACTACCAATTAAATAAGCCTAATAATTTTGTGTTGTATTTATACTAATTAATCACTTCAATAGCTACTCAATTGAAGTTTAATTTTTTATTTTTTTATTTTTAGACTAAATTAAATTTGAATTTAAAAATTTGAATTAATTTAAATAAAAATATAAAAAAAATTAAATTAAACTTTTCCAATAAATATAGAGATGGAATCGAACTTTTAAGTATATTAATAATTGCATGTATGCAAGCAGCTCTCATTTACTTAAATGATAAAATAATTGGTTAATGTCCAAATCAAGATTTTTTTCACCATGTGAAAAGTTTAGCAACATTACAAAATACGGAATGAAACAAGCCTAGCTAGTGCAGAAGTACTTTTCAAGTGAAATTAGGTTCAAATTTTGTTGATTATGGCATATATAATCCTCCTGAAATAAAAACTTCACAAGAAACACAAAGCCAAATCCAAGAATCTTGACAAGACAAAAGAAGGAAAGAATGGGTCACAAAATTAATAATGTTCTTGAAGCAATAGCGGAGCGTAGGGCAAAATTTAAGGGGACAAACAAAAAGGGACATAACAGGAACTATCAAGAGGGATAGTGATGGAGGCAATGAATGAAACGAATAAAAAAGAGAGGAAATAAGAAAGGTGGATAGGGATTTGAACATTAAAAGAGAAAATGCATAATTAGCTAGTGATGATAAATTTTACAGGAGTGTGTGGTGGGATGGTGGGGTATGCCAATTTGCCACCCCACCCCACCCACCACAGAGCTAGCCAGCCAAAGTTAAGGATATGCATCAATGTTATGTTATTGTGTTGATTTTAGATATGTATTTTAATGGGGTGGTTCTATGATGTTTAGAAACGTGGAAAAAATAGTCTCCCCACCCTCCCCTTTTTGGTGGGTATAGAGTACACAAGGGGTTAAGCAGCTGCAGCCTCAACCTCTTGTAGGAAGGCACACATGCAATTTCTTCTCACTCTCAACCAACCAATTAAGAAAAGTATTGAGCAAAAATCAAATAATGATAAATCAAACGGTCAGGATTATCCCATCAAAATGACAAGAGAGGCACCTTTAGTGCACCACATCTGAGTTGCAATAAACTCTCCCCTACTATAACTCTCTGGACAAAGAAAGCGTCATGATAAGCAGTGCACATTCTCCTTCAGTCCTTCTCTCCCGCTAAAAAGCTCTGCTATTGACATGACGTTTATTTCACGACCTGTTTCGTCCTTTATGCTCTCCACCCTATCACCACCATTCACTTTTCGATCAACTTTATGTTTTTATCCCAAGATTAGGATCTCTGTTCAAGATAATGTAGGGACATTAAAACGTACCTTTAAATTGCGATGCCCATATGCCAAGGCTTTAATAATGTGGGAGCATTCAATGCTTTGGTACAGTATTTACCCTAATTAACGACCTCAATCGTTTATATTTAAGGAAATTTTGTCCCGTTAGCGCTCCTCAGCACGCGCCACCAGCGCGAGGGAGAGAGAATAAAAGATTAATGGCCCCCACAAAATAGGTCGGACTCTAGGGATGGCACGTGTGTAACAAAACCTAAGATGCGCAGCAGCTAGACAGCAAAGGAAACCAATAGCCAGCCGCGAATGCTAGGCTAGGTTTCGTTCTCCAGTATCCAACCAGAAACCAGAGCTCACCTGTGGTTACTTTATCTGAGGTTAACAATATGGTTTGGTTAACTAACCTTGTATTGGCTGGTTCTCTTTCTTATGACTCACCAGACCTAATAACTCGGCGAGTTGTGTGTTGAGGGAACAAGAGTGACAGGTGGATAATGAAATGACGACGCTGCCCATCTTCGTTGTATAATTTTTTTTTAAACATATTAATATAAGCATAATGTTTTAATTTTCTCACTTTTAACTTTTTTATTACGTAATATTTGTATATCTTCAAGTTAATGTTCTTTTTTTATTTTCTATTATAAATATAAATATTTTTTAAAGGAAAATCAATATATAAAGATGAGCATTATCCATATTAAATCAATATTTTAAACATTTATTTGTATATCATCCTAAAAAATAATTTTTATTTAAAAATTATTAAAACTCTAAACCCATTAAGATTTTTTTAAGGAAAACCCCATTAAGATTATGGACGAATAAAAAAAATGTGTTTTTTTACATAAATATATTAAAATGTAAAATTATTTTTAAGAAACATGAAAGAAGCGTTTTTTATATTATTTATATTAATTTTATTAATCAAATAATTCATATATTTCTAATCCTTATCCTTGACACTCTATATTTTAAATATTTATCCATGTAACATACTAAGAAAAATATTTTTGGTTTAAAAATTTTACAAATTTATTATTATTATTATTATTATTATTATTATTATAGAATTAAATTTAACCCCCATAAAATATATTTAATTTAAAAAAATTTATTCAAGGGCATTAATATTTATTTAAAAAGCAATATATGAACGGGAAACAATGAGAAATTATTTTAAATTAATTATGTTACTTATCTAAAAGTCTTAAACATTTACATCTCTTTCTTTAATTAATTCTTAAAAATTGAAGAATTAGAAGTAAAAGAAAGAAAAAAAAATGAAAGGAAGAGAAGGAAAATAACTTAAAGGGTTAAATTTTTATTATTCATTCAATATAAATACTACACTAAATGAGGAACATATAAAATTTATATCGACTTTTTGTATCATCCCTTTTAAATTAGAACATGAAATTTCATAAATTCTAACATGAACTAATTGAAAATATATATTAATAGAAAATAAATCACATAAAAAAGAAATTGCCTTTTCTTTGATTAGTTAATTAATTAATAAGACTTATGCATTAGTTTTGAGGGAACTAAGACTCTGCTTATTTACTTTTTCTACACGTGATAACTTTTTTTTTTTTTTCAATAGCGTGTGTAATAAAATTTTTCTTTATGACCATCACCCATTCATAAATACATCATTTTCAATCACATTGTTATAAGTAGCTCGTGGGCCAAAATGATCATATTCCTTGTGAGAAAATATGCTTTTCGCCACACACATGCACATACACATACACATACACATACACATACACATATACATATGATGGACAAAATACTACTTACATATATTTGATCAGTCACAATCATTTTTATAAATTCCAACTATTTTTAGATTATTTAATCAAAATTTTACAAGTGGAAAATAATAGTTAGTCTAAAAAATATATAATAATTTAAAATTTATTAAAAAATAAATATTAATATTCTCTTTTATAGAAAAGTAAACCCTTTTATAATAAATTTCATATAATTATAAGAGATAATATATGCATACTTAATAATTTTTTTATCGGTAGGGAAGTGCTCGTTAAAGTAGTTACATCTGCAATCCAGTATATGCTATATCCTGTTTCAAAATTTCTTCAGGGCTTTACAGACAAATTAATCGAATTGTTACTAATTTTTTTGTGGGACCAGCAACAAGGAGAAAGAAGGATGCATTGGGTTTCATGGAAAGAATTTTGCTCTTCCAAGGAGAATGGTGGGTTGGGCTTTCGAGAGCTTTAATATGGTTCTACTAGCGAAGCAAGGCTGGGGAATTCTTTCTAATCCTACATCACTTCTATCTCAGTTATTGAAAGGGAAATATTTTCCTTCAACCTCTTTTATGCAAGCTCGCTTGGGTAGCAGGCCATCGTGGGGGTGGCAAAGTATCCTTTGGGGTCAGAAGGTCCTTCAACAAGGTCTCAGATGGCATCTTGGGAATGGTTTGTCCATCATGTGTAAGGAAGATAAATGGATTCCTAATATTTTTCCTCACCCAGTCCGTTTTAAAAATTAACCATAATTCCTCCATTGTTTGGATATCACAACTCATAGATACAGTTACCAACTCTTGGAATGTTAGGAGGCTTAAGGAAAATTTCTATAAAGAGGATGTTGCACTCATTATGGCTATTCCAGTAGGACTCCTTTGATGTGAGGATAAACCTGTGTGGCATCTTGACAGGAGAGGAATTTTCACAGTTAAATCAGGCTATAGAATTGCCTAACAGCTTAATAATGCAGATTCTCATTCCTTAGCTGCTGGTCCAGGGCCAAATTCTCTAAGCAACAATGTTGCTTTCTGGAAACATTTTTTGAATCTTAATCTTTTGGGAAAAATTTTGTTCCTTCTTTGGGGTTTGCTTAAAGAAAGAATTCCTGTCAATACATTATTAAACAGTTGTTTTTCCAATCTTACTCTAGACTGCATCTTTTGCAGCAATAGCTAAACCTTGAAACATCTCTTTTACTGTTGCCCTCACTCTGCTGCTGTTTGGTTACATTCCCCTTTGAGACTCTGATCAGCCTTACTTGCTCATAATTCTATGAATGATTGTTGGTTGGAGGTTTGTGACCCTCTAATTCATTGCGAGAATGGTATGGAACTCATTCAAACTACTGCATTTACACTTTGGCATATTTGGAAAAGTATATGCGAAGCTATTTTTCAACACCATCTCCTCAGCTTCTAGGAAGCGTTACATTTCGCCCAATCTCACCTTGAAGAATTTCTGATAGCTCAAGCTCCCTAGCATCAGCAAGCAACGGTTATCTCAAATTCATTTCCTTGGCAATCCCCTCCTCCCATGTTTTTTAAATTGAACTTTGATGCTGCCATTGACATTCACAGGAGGGTTGGAGCTACTGTTGTTATAGCTCGTGATTTCAGTGGTAATTTCCTTGATTGGTCTTGTAAACTGTGGTATAATCAAGTTGACCCCCTTATCCTTGAGAACTTTGCCTGTTGAGAGGCCGTCCTTCTTGCACAGAAAATGGACATTTCTATAGTGCTTATCGAAGGTGACTTGGTGACAGTTATGAATTCTCTCAAGGGTGCTTCGAATCCTCTTTTCATTCAAGCTGTGATATTTGATATCTCTCATCTCTCTAAAGATTTCTAGGATTGCTTCTTTGTGTTTATCAGAAGAGGAGCTAACACAGCAGCCCATTGTCTAGCTCAACAATTCATTATTTATCTTTTAGATGTAATCTTGCTTTTTAATACCATTTTGTAATGCATACTTTGCCTCTTAAGGCCATGGAATGATATCCTTCTATCTTTGAAAAAAAAATAATTTTTTTGATAAAATAAATAAAGGATAGAATACACATAAGGAGATTAAAAATATAATTCTATATTTTTTTCAATAAAACAAAAGGAGAAATAATTGAATTAAATGCAAAAATAAATTAACAAGAATTTAAGCATAACACGCAAGGGCATTATGGTCATACAGAGAAAGTTTGATTGGGTTAGTTAGCCACTTGTGTATGTACAGAATTCGTGAAACCAGCTGATGAGCATATGCCATTCTATACGTATGTACAGAGCCATAATACTCCTACACACAACAACCCAACAAAAGATTGTCTCCTTTTCTACTGATAGGATCAGAGTTATGTTCAAGAATTGTGTCAGGTTCTGCACATCTTGATCGCATCTCAAGAAAATTTAACAATCCAATGGCCTAAAGTCATTGTATCATACATCAATTGATGGAAAAACACCCTCTTAACATTGATTCTCCAATACCCATTTGCAGAGATAACGTGACTGTGGACGGAAGAGAGAGAGAGAAAGTGCAGACAAGATCATGGGATCTGCATGTTTTTACTGCACTAGCCCTGCAAATATGGATCATGCAAATCCTCTCCCTCTAATTTTCTTTTTTATTTTCTTTTCTCTTTCTCTGCGTGTGGGATTAAAATAACAAGAAAACAAAATACTATCCCCACACATATCATTTTCTTGACCTCCTAAAAGCAACCCCTCTGCCTCTTATGTCTTAATTTGAGCCTAAAGTCTCTCTCTTTTTATCTTTCTCTAATCAAAATTACATCTTAATCAAACCTCTCCTTAAGTAATTAATAGTTTGCTTTTTAATTATCAAAGCAAAGGATTGATTTTTCTGCTATATACAGTGAAGGGTATAACTAAATCAACTTAACAAGTGGCTTTAATGGCTTGAATAATGGATTTTTGGTAAACTCTTTCCTTCTGGTTGGTTGGTTTGTGTACTAATAAAGGTTATTTGACTATAATTCAAAATAAAGCTTAATCAAATCCAAAGTGGGCGTTAATAGCTCTCTCTCTCTCACTAGACTTTGTTTTTCTCTTCCTACGTACCATAGGCTGTAATAAAGGGGGGTGTTCCCCGGGGTAGTGTGCTAATAAGGCTACGATACATTTGCGAAGTCAGTGGTGGTGTTGAGAGACAGAGAGAGAGAGAGAGAGAGAGAGAGAGAATCTTTAGGGAGGTCAGCAAGAGCACTCTTTGCTTCCTCAGCTGAATAACCTAACGTTTTTAGAGGGCTCTCTCCTGGGTTGCGTGCGGTTCGCTCTATATTCCCCGTTTCCTGTTTTTAGGTTCCTGAGCGTGGGAGATATAAAGGAATCTCTCATTCTCTCTCATATTATCTCTCTGGTTATTATTATTTTTTAAAAATCTGCATCTTAATTTCATTCTATACCCAAATCACATCTCTCTTGTCACCTCTTATGCCAAAAGCAATAGAACGCACTAAGCGTGCTAAGAAAACATACAAAAGTCGCTATTATATATGTCTCTTTTCTTTGCCTTTGGCCTTTGAGTTGTTAAAACACTCAACTTTGTGGTTTTCTTTCTCTTGGGTGGGGTTGTTGTCATTATTTTCTGTTCTGAGTGTGTTGGGTTTAAGGATTTTTAAGGCTTGAAGCTGTAAAAGCTGGCTCTTGTGTTGGCAGTTGTATCGCTATTTCCTGTCTGGTTTTTAAATTTTTTTAGAGGTCCGAAGAGTTCCTTTTAATCATTTGAGGATGCTGGTCTTCAAGTTCTTGAGTGCTGGTTAAAGGACTATTAGCAGAAGGTATCGAACTAGTTTCTTTCTGTTTCATTTGTTTACTTTTCTCATGATATGGTTTTTAAGTCAAGTTTGCTGATAAATAGGTTAAAAGTCTCTGACTTTTGCTTGCTCTTCACACTCCAGTGGGATTTTCCTGTATTCTTGCTTCTTTCTGGTGTTTAAAGTTAAACAAGTGATATTTATCTGCTGAATGGAGGGTTGTTCAAAGATTACTGAGGCATGTCCTCAGTTACTGGATTTGATTCCAAGAGAAAGGGAATGGCTAGTTAAAAGAGCTGATGAAAGATCCTCAGAGGAGAAGAAGCTTGAACTAAGGCTTGGTCCACCTGGTGAAGAATGGTCTCTTCGCGAGAACGCTAAAAACGCAGATGATAGAGAAAGAGATGAATCTCTTCTCTCTCTTGGGTACTTCTCCAATGGAAACCAACATACCCGCAAATTTTCTTCACCTGAAAACCTACAGCCTGGTTCTGTATGGTTCAATCAACAACTATCACAACAAGCGAAGGCTACTCCATTTCTCCAGTTTCCATCAAAAACAGTAACAACACGACAGAGCCTGCCTGTAATGGCAAAGGAATCCTCACAGCCCTGTTGCACTAAAGTGGTTGTAGACTTGCAGCAGAGCGCAGAAAAGAAGGCGTTTTCACCGCCAGCTCCTGCAAATACAGCTGTTGTGCCCAGCAGCTCTCAGAAAAGGTACTCCAGCTTTTTACCTCTTTTCCTCCTCTCTCTCTTTTCTATGTCTCTTTTTTTTTTAATTTTTATTTTTTTTAACTTTTTGACAGAGGATATTCACTCCATCATCATATATTTGTTTGTTTCTTGTTTTTATGCTTGTAATGTGATTTCTGCTTTAGTGGTACTTGTTATTTTCAATTTAGTGCTTTTGGACGCTCCTTAACCACCGCATCATTCAAAATTTTGCTACCTGGTTTTTTACAACTGATTCTTGATATTTCTTAGCTTAGTTTGGCCATCAACAGCAAAAATCCTTACCTTTCCTTTTCTTTGTAACTTTTGCTATTCTAGTAATCCTTTCTTTCCATGTCTGCTTTCCCTAGTGATTTAGATCTTATCTTCTTCAGCCTATTTATTGTAGGGTAATTTGTATGATAGTTCTTGATTTCTTGAAATATGAGTTATGAACTATTTCTACTTTCGTCTTTCTAATTCTTAAGACATGGAACTACTCGTGGGACTTTTGTAGCTGCTATTTCCGTGCTATGTATATCTCCACATGCTTTGTTCTTTTCTATTTGTTTTGTTTATTTAGACTGTCCTTTGTTTCCCATCTAAGATTAATAATTTTAACTATCACTTAGCTCTGTATTTTCTTGTCTGATTTACTCTTTAATGGCGTTTTTAAAAGCAGAACTGCTCCTGGTTCAGTTGTGGGTTGGCCTCCAATTCGTTCATCCAGGAAGAATCTTGCAAGCAGCAGCTCGTCAAAACCTGTTACTGACTCACAAAATGAAAGCCCAAACAAGAAGGTTGCTAGTGAAAAACCAGTTGAAACTTGCAAAAAAGGGATGTTTGTAAAGATCAATATGGATGGTGTTCCCATTGGAAGGAAAGTAGATCTTACAGCCTATGACAGCTATGAGAAACTGTCCACTGTTGTTGATGAACTCTTCAGAGGCCTCCTAACAGGTTTTTGCTCATCTTTTCTATAACAATTTGACCTATATGGTGAATTAATTTTTGGGACCTGTTTATTGTTACTGCATATAATTGAGTTACTGACCAATAATGGTGTTCTCTTTATTTAGCAATAGTATTGGCATGCCATTGAAATAGTTCTGTCATCTAGCTAATTTGATTAATTCAATAAATCAACATAACACTGTCAATTTGTAATCTACATAAGGTGACATATTCCCAATCTAGTGATACCAAAAGAATTTTATACCTGTCTAGCTGCCACGTTGGTCGTCCAATTTATTTGATTAGTGTACTCCTGAGTCCTGTTGTTTAGGTTTCACTTTATTTGATTATTTACTATTGCTTATCAGATGTAAGCTCGTGCTCATGTTGATCTTAATTTAGTGCGCATAAGGTTCTCATTTTGTTTGTTTTTTTGTGTTTTATGTTTAGCTCAAAGAGATTCCTCTGCTGGTGGAATCATGAGTGAGCAAGAGGAAGAGAAAGCGTTTATGGGCGTATTGGATGGAAGTGGGGAATATACCCTTGTTTATGAGGATAATGAAGGAGACAGGATGCTTGTTGGGGATGTGCCATGGCAGTAAGCATCTTTATCACTGTGGATCTGATGCAAAATTTTTGATTATTCAATCCCATATTATACTCCTAGCACTTGGTGATTGAGCTTATAACAACACACCTTGTATGCTTTTATGTAGTTTTGTGCGACTGTAATAACCGTATTAGATTCCTAATCCACTTGTTTGTAGCAAATCATCAATGTTGTCTATAATTTATCCATGCAATCCCACAACTCAATGCAATGGCATGCCTTTTTATCATAAAGAAACTGTACTTTTTGTTTCCTGTTCTCGTTAAAAACCTAAAACCTGAGTGTTAAACTTTTCTTTCGGCTTCTTGTTGCTGTAATTATGCTTAGGAATTTGATCTATATTGTGGTATCTTATTCTAACTATATGTTATAATATGCTTTGTTAAATTGTAGCATGTTTGTGTCAATGGTGAAGAGGCTTCGTGTATTGAAGAGCTCTGAGGTTTCTGCGCTGAGCCGTGAGTGATTAATAATGTTACGAAGAACCTTCGATTCATTAATTTAGTATTTACTTAAGCCCCACTCCTCTGTGTTAATCTGAAAGTTGTATTGTTTTCAGTTGGAAGCAGCAAGCAAGGCAAGGAAAGTACTGATGAAATGAGAAGGAAGAATTTTGCTGTGAAGATTCTCTTTTAAAGCTTGAAAAGAGAAGCCTTGAATTTTATCTTCTTAGTTGATATTTTGTCCCTTGTAATATCGTATGCAAACTTTTCAACTCACAGTGTATGTCTATGCCTATGTGTATTTTTTCCAGTAACCCCTTGTTTAACTTGCTCATTTTGCCTTAATGCAATGTTGAGCAAAGCATAATAACTGTGTTTTGAGCTTAATGTACAAGTCTGTTTAATTAATTACCCATTAAGGCTGTTTTGGGCTGAAAAATAATCTATGTTCTGTGCCTTGCCTTGAGCCCATAAACACAATTAAGTGACAAATGATCAATGGTATGTTGATGTGTCAAACTCCTACAAAATTGCAAGAATAATGGGCTGTAAAGCTCCTACACTTTATTCTTTAGCCGTGCAATTGGAACAAGTACAATATTTGAAGGGTCCTTTTGGCTTTGGGCGGTGAGAAAGTGTACAATATACCCTTTTTTGTTCAAAAGGCTAGACCCTCGATTAGTGATATGCTCGTAGGTCTCTCACAGCACTATTCCTTTTCTTAGGTCCCCCATAAATTAATTGGATCCCCTTGATTTTCCACCATAGATCTTGTATTGTACGGTTTCCTTTAGATTTTGAGTTTATATCATGTTCAAGGTACGACAAAGGCTTATTCATCTTCTCTATTATAAAAATTAATTATGTTATAATAATTAGATGGTAAGACTTGACTTCAAGAGTTTTTCACTTTTTATTTACATTTAAAGGTGAAAAAAATTCAATCAAATTATTTTTTATTTGATAAAATGTATTTTTTTTTGAAAGAAAGAAAAAAGATGATGAAATGGGGGTACAAAGATGCTTGGGGAGTTTTGTGGGGTCATTTTCATTTAGAGCTACCTAACTTTTTTTTTTTTTTTTTGACAGAGAAACACACACAGAAGTATAGGAGTTACTGTACTAACACTCACACCCAGATAATTATTGACTGGGTGTAACCTTAGCACATGCTTATAAACCCATACATGCACAATTCTACAACCGATGTGGGAGCCCGAAGGCTTTGTCCTGAACACATCACACATGGGACCTCAATCAGACCACACCGATCACCACAAGAATGGCTCAAAGCCTTTTGATTTTTTATGATAGAGAGAAACACACACATGATGATATAAGAGTTATTATACCAATACTCATATTGAGATAATTACTAACGAAGTGTAATTTTAGCACATGTCTATAAACTCACACTGATAGCTACCTAACTTGGAAGGCAAAAGCTAGTCTTAAATGTTTCAAGGGAATCAATCACATCGTACAAATGCATCTTCTTTCATATTTAATTAATTTCTCTTTTTACATTTTTAAACAGATATTAAATGAATGTGACTGATACAATTATTTATTTATTTATTTTTAATTTATTTAATTCTGATTAAAATTAATTTATACTCTAAATTTTATTATTCTTAAAATCACTCAAATACCATTGAATAAAGACACCAACAGAAAGATCTCACGATACTGAATCTTTGAAATCCACACAGATAATAATCGCTATCGAGGCATAATTTAATTTTAAAATATCTTATATTTCATTTTCTAAAATTTTATTTTGAACTTTTTTAATCCTTAAAATATTAAATTAACTAAATAATTTTTTAATCTCTAAAAAGTTAAAAAATAAGAGGCTATGATATTAGTTTTTAATATCTTAAAAGGTAATAAATTTGTTTAATTTTCTGATCAATAAAAAAAATTTTACTTAGACTTTTTTTTGTTTAATTCTATAGTAAAATTCATTTTATTTATAAATGAATTCTATGATAAAATTTTTTTATAAATGAATTTTTTAATTTAATATATTTTATATTAAATATGAAATTTATTTTATTTAATATTGTGTTTGAAATAAAATAAAATAAAATATAATAAAAAAATAAAATTTTTACTTAAAATATATATAATTTTAAATTTAAAATTTATTTATAAATTTTATCAATTTCGATGAAATATGATTTAGTTATAATAAATTTTATAAAACTGATTATTAAAAATTTTAAATTTATAAATAACATTTTTATAAAATTTTATAAAATTTATTTATATCAAATACTATCTTAACATAAAAGGGTTCTTATAATTTATTTAATTATATACGTATAATTATATATATGTGTTGAATTCCAAAACCAACCCCATGAAAAAGGTCGGGTGATGTATTTAGGCCCTGTTTGGATTAATCATTGAATACAATCGATAGCATTGATAGGCTATGTTAAATGATAGGTGATAGCGATAGCTGATGATAGCTGTTTTATATTAAGTGTTTGGTAAAATTATATTTAGCTGTTGCTGTTAATATGTGAAATGACTAATAAGGGTATATATTATATAATTTATTTTATTATTTAAATAAATATAAAATTATAAATTTATTACATTATATTATTTATTTTATTATTAAATTAAATATATAATTATTAAATTAATATATTATATTATTTAAATAAATATATAATTATTAATCTTTTATATTATATCATTTATTTTATTATTGAAATAATAAAATAATTATTTTTTAAGATAATTAAATAATTTTAAAAATATAGATAAAATAATAAAATAATTATTATTGTTAATAGAAAAATTTATAATTAATTTTAAGTTTTTGGATATAAATAAATATTTTATATTTTATGTTATTAATAAAAAATATTTTAACAAAGTTGAAATACAATAATTAAAATATTAAAATTACAAATAAAAAATAAAAATGTTAATAATATTAATTTTAATAAATTTTATAAAACTGATTATTAAAAATTTTAAATTTATAAATAACATTTTTATAAAATTTTATAAAATTTATTTATATCAAATACTATCTTAACATAAAAGGGTTCTTATAATTTATTTAATTATATACGTATAATTATATATATGTGTTGAATTCCAAAACCAACCCCATGAAAAAGGTCGGGTGATGTATTTAGTTTGGCCAGCCCGACATAGATCGGTTGTATCACCTGTGGTGAAGCCTGCTTGAAGAGGTGGTTGATTTTGAGTTTGAGCCTCAATCAGTGGTTTAGAGTCTGAACGGAGATCAGAACCGAATCCTTCAGTTTTGTCTTGTTTTTAACTCCTATTTTTATAAAATCAATGGTTAAATTTTCTTTTTTTTTTTTAAATCATTTTAAAATAAAAAATTGATTTGATTTGAAACTAAACCGATCAGTTTTTGTCTAATTTAATTTTAATTTTGATCAATTCAATTTTAATCGATTTCAATTTTAATTTAGAATCTATATTAGTTTAATTGTTAAATATATTTGATAACTAATGACTGATAATCGGTAACTAATAACTGATTATAGTTATATATAATAACTGTTTAGTAAAATTATATTTAGTTGTTACTGTTAATAAATAAAATGAATAACAAGATTATATATAATATTAAAAAATCATTTAAAGACATAATTTTTTTAGTTAATAAATTTTAAAGAGATAATAAGTCTAAATAAAAAAAAAGTCAGCTACTAATTATTGAGAAACAGCTTTAAAAATAAAATATTTACAAATTATATCTAATAAATGGTCCATCAACTATTAACAATAGTTTGGATAGATTTACCAAACATGTCGATTAATCTATTTGAATGTTTATCAGCTGAATGAAAAAGTTAATCCAAATACTCACTTAAACTAGATCGATCCTAAACTGACTATCTATTAGCAAGTTGCAGCATAATCTCCGGTTAATTTATGTGTATTAAGAATAAATCATATTTTCAAGTGATTTTAAGCACACATTGATACATTCAGAAAAAAAGAGATCACATCCTTAACGACTGAATTAATTCAATTTGGGTAACGACTGAAGATATTATTCTACAAATGTAATTTCGTTGGAGATAGCAGTGGCTTTAAATCTTTTATAATTAATGTAATGACGCCAACATTTGACAAGGTTAGAAGCATAGCAATTTGGATTAGTGTCTTGTTGATTATTATAACATCTCATACTATGCCCTGTGATGTGATAATCTCATATTCTCATTGAATCCACAAGCGCTGCCAGAAGAGAGTAAGAGAGAGAGAGAGAGAGAGAGAAGACTATTTTGGAACCATTAATCTTTATGAAGAGGATATTGCAGAGGGAACCTAAAACCCAAATACAAAAACTCAAAAACAGCATCAAGCTTCATTCATGGACATAAACCCATCAAAAGATCAAGATCCCTAAGGAGGAAAACAAAAGAATTAATATTAATACTCACAAGAATAATTAAGCACTTGTACTTTCTTTCATCTATTTTTTTCTCGTTTGCTTTGCCTGGCTTCACCCTGCGTGCCATTTATATACACCTTTAAGCATAGGCCAAAAGTAGAGAAAGATCACTTAATAGATCGATATCACAATCCACTGTAAGTTCTGCCAAACTTGGAGGCGGTGCCACCACCAATTTGGATGGCAGAGGTATGAAGAAGAAAGAGATGGCTCAAGGATCATGGTGATAAGTGAGAAGTTGTTCGTGTGTATACATTCATTTATCCATCTTCACTGTTTTTGTTGGCCCTTCGGCCTTCCCTACGAGCTCTTTGTTTTAAGGACGTGGAGAGAGGAGCGTTAAGGGTATGTGCCATATGATGGATTATTAGAAATCGAATCTTTTTGCTTAATTAATCATAAATTTAAAATACAAGATATATAATAAAATTCACTTATTATATGAATTCATCGTAATATTTATGTGTTTAATCTATAACAGACCGAATATAAATAAGAATCTTTATTCCAACTTTAATTCTTTATTATTATTTTCTATTATAATAAATATTTTATGGGAAATCTCACTACCATTGACATAAGAAGAAAAAATATTTTCGATCCATCCCATAAATATAGGTTTACTTTGTTTTTATTTTTCTTCAATTAGAGGTCACTTTTTTTTAAATAATAATTAATTTATTAATTTATTAATATATCCCTATTTAATATATATTGTAAAAGTAAATTAGTTTCAATAATAATTTAACATGATGAATAATTTAATTTTTAATTGAGTAATATGAATAAATGGTATATTAAAAAAAAAGACTTAAAAAAATAAATTTATTTTTATGAGACGGAGAAAATATTAAATTTAAGTAATCATCCAATCAAAACTTAATATTGGAATTTAAATTTCAAAGCGATTTCTTATATATGCTTATATGGATATGCTCCACTCTTAAGTTATTAATTGGTCTAATGATTAACAATATTACACATCAATCTTAGATTAAAGGATTCTAAAATTAATGGACAAACATTCAGAGAAGAATGACAATTTATTATTATTTTATTTTTTTAATAAATATGTATATATTAAAATTTATTTGATCCGTCCTATTAATATAAAAAATTATAATTTATAATCTACTAATATAATTTACACCCATTTAATATAATTTTTTATACAATTTATCATTGTAATTATAGTTTTTGATATTAAGTGCATTAAATGAAACTTAATAGCTACACATTTACACTCATTAAAAAATTGATTATTATTAAGTTAATTTTATATTGGAAATTTGTGAAGAAAATTAAAGTATTAAAATTTGGCATAAAGTCAATGAAACCCACAAGGCAACGAAGGGAGAATGGTCCCTCACACTTATCCACAACCATGGATCCTGTGTGTCTATCAAAAGTACAAATGATGGTTGCAATCTTTCTTTGAAACTGTGCAACAGAAAAGCTTGACCACCAATTGTGACAAAGTAGGAATTTATCAAATTGAATTATAGGAGTATTAATTTTGAAGTACACTTCTCTATGTTTTCAAAACATAGAAGCCGATCCAACCCACATATCTATTAAGGACTTTCTAACTTTTTAACGTAATTCATGCCATGAGGGCTCCATTTTTTTAACTTCTACTATAAAGATTAAGTTTTCTTAGAGGCTGTTTGTCTTAGTATTGCTTTATAAACTTTAAAAATAAATTTATCTATAAAAGTTCTTGATTTTATCTATTTAAAAAAAATTAAAAGATACTATAATTTTTATTTTAATGATTATAAGTTAATTTAACAATATATTTTATTATATTATTCTTATTTAATTTTTAAAATTTTATTAAAAATCTCATTTAATATATTTTTTAATTATTTTAATAATAAATGTACTTATAAGTTATTTTGTTAATAAACATATCAACTACTATTTAAGCATTTAAGACTTAAAATGAATTAAGTATTGAAAATATTGTGTCAATATATTTATTTTAGAGTGAAGATTAATTTAGTTATCAAATTTGGAAAATACTCTTTAATCACCTTCTAATCCAAAAAGTTAAGAGATAAAATGGGGATAAAGATGATATACAATTTGAAGCTAGTAGAAGACCCCTTTAAACAGAGATGTCCGAATAGGGCAAGTGGGGGTGGCAGGGACGTCCTTCAGACAAAATTCAATATGCAATTGATTTCATTTTGGACTAAGCAAAATATAAAAGAAAATGAAGGCAGAAGACAACATTTGGGCACCCTCCACTCCACTCACCAATTATATATATATATATATATTCTATTGGAGAGTGGGGGTTTTGGTCAAAACACAATCAATATGTCAATTCTCTAATTTCTTTGTATTAACATTGCATTATATGCATGAAGAAACTATGTTTTCTGACCCCTACTTTATTTTTTTAATAAAAAAGAGTAATTTAATGAATAAAATAGTCATACAATATTTATAATTAATATTAAAAAAAATTATGATATAACTTCATAAATTAAGGTAAATTTCTTAAAATACTACAAATGATTTCTTTTCAAATGACTACTGAATTGTATTTACATCTCAACATCTTTTTTAGTTCTACAAATAACAACATCCAATTACATATCTTATACGGTTTAATGGGCATAATTTCAAGGTTGCCTAATGCATATTTGTGTGGCAAACTGGTGTCACTGTCAATGACCAAGTCTCCTATCAATGTATGAAATTTTGGGACTTGTAATGATACATCTCTCACTTCAAGAAAATGCTATACACGTTATCTCCTCATCTTAATAGTGTGATTCTGTTCATGTAACTTTGATTTTTAAACCCACTAGGCAAATTATGATTACGAGTTCAAAGCAACCCAGAATCATAAATATCATCCAAAAACAGCATTTAAAGAATTAAATTTATTATTACCACCAGCAGAAACAAATCTGTTGGAATTGCAGGCTGAAGCAGAAAAGTATTGGCCACTTCCGGGTCCTGCTTCAATATATATTGAATCCACCTCTTGAAGGTGTGACTTAAATATTCAGGGTACCATTCTTCTAAATCAATGTTGAAGAAGAAGATCAATAAAAAACATGAGCAAGAGGTTGCAATGAAGCCCCACAAAAAACAAAAGCAGAAATCTTTCCCATGGTTATCAGGATGTCTTATGTCTCAACGATACTGTGAATGCGAGGCAGCAAGTAGAGCAGCTCCAATTCCAGATCCATCATTAGAGTGCACAATCTCAATGCTTTTTGACACTTCTTCTCCAAGCAATTCATTAAGAGTATTCTCCATGCACTTGCTATATTCACTATAGTGCTCATACAATCCACCATCCAAGGCTATCATTGTCCTCTGTTTATCCCCCACTTTGACTTTATCCTTCCCCATTTTCTTTAGGATCCCCAAAATTCCTGCTGCTGCCAGTCGTGCTCCACGGGTGGCAACAATGTTGCAGAGCTCAACAACAACTTTTCTTGTTTTCAGTGACGAGTTGGATATCTGAAATTGAGTAGACAAGAAAAAAAAAAAAAAGGTTACACATAGAGAATCTACGTCAGTTTGGAAGATGATACAAATTTTAACATCCCAGAGTGATTTATCATGGGGGAAAATTTGATTATGCCATTTGATTGTGTGTGTAAATGTACAACACTATTTTTTTTTAATGTGAAGGTTTATTTGTTGAGAATCTCCTCACATGTGAGGTAGCCATTGGAGTAAGAAATTAAATCTTCCTTGCACATGACCACAAGGGACTATAAGTAAGATTTGTTGTGTACAATATGGAGATCCCATAACAGAATTTTAACTAGATTCAATACGAAGCTATACAATGGTATGAGCTTTAATAAAAGATAATGCAAAACTAGGCCTGTTTAAAAGATGAGTCGGCTAGGACCTTAGCCTGATTATTCAAGCCCATACATTTGCCCAATCCCAGTTCATATAACCCAAAAAAAAAAAAAAACAAATTAAAAACTATTAATATGTTATTATTGGGCAGACCAGTCCTTCTATGAACATAAATGCCAATCCCAGAGGTAGGCCTCAACTCAACCAGGCCAAATCAGATCCCAAGCCCAACATCTTTGCAGGTCAGGCCAAGAAGGTCCATGGGACCATGAAATAGCCAATGCAAAACACATAGGAAGTTAGATTAGAAAAAGAAAAAGCAATGCATATTTGAAATTTATTGAAACATCCAGACTAGGTTGCAGGATGAAATAAGTACCTCTAAAATATCCTTCAATTTATTTCCCACCACTTTAAGATCAGAGGATGTATCATGATGCATTGCTGACATATCCGGTGTTCTGCCATCCAAAAGTCACAACATAACTAAATTCTAAACAAAACCCTTTTCATTACAGTAATGCATTTAAGACTATGACAAATACACATGTAATGCTCAGCATTTTGACAACCACAATAAAATTCATATATATAAAAATAATTATAACTTATAAACAGTTAACAAATGATGTACAGTAAATTTATAACTAAAGGAAAGACTTCCAACAACAAGGTTTCCTCAGCTAAATTTATAATGTTTTCCATTCAAATTAGTACATCACTCTTGTTAGAATCTTACGATTCAATTTTCCATTCTAGTGATTCAAATCTATAGAGTGAATCTCAAATGTACCTGAATCTTACAATTGGATAATGAATCGGGTGAATTATTTGTTCAAATGTAAATGAAAGTATCAACGCATGCACAACGATAGTTATTGTCTACAATTCAAGAATTCATAATTTATAACTTAAAACTACATAACATAATAAGAACATATTGTTCTATTATAAAGCATCATTCTCATTAGTAAAATGACAATTCTATATTTATCAAAATATATCATTGTGATATACTTTTTTTTTTACTAATTTTTTAGAACATATGTCATTTTTAATTAATTTTGAGAATTTTTATTGAATCTTACGATTTGATTTGATTCTTGATTCATAAAATGAAGATTTTGATTCTCTATTTGACAACTGAGTACAAATTAACTAGCATCAGACAGATACAAAGTAGCATGGCAAAATAACCAGCAGTAACTTGTCATTTGTCAAAGTCTAGATAAGCCACAGATACTGTACTGAAAAAAAAAATTGTAAACACATCTATATCTCTGTGATTTCCTTAGTATCCTCGCATTTCAGTAAATATTTATATCAACTTTTGGTAGATAATGAAAGAAATGGATCCCATATAAAGCAGGAGATACACAAGAAAAAAAATATATAAAAAAATATAACCAGTGAAAACTTTCAAGAATCAAAATTGTAAGCACATTCAAAAAGCGAAGGGAGGGGGTTGGGGTGGGGAATAAAAGAAAGGCCAGTTAAAGAGAATGGATAAGACTTGCAAAAATAGTATCCTCCTAGGCACTCAAAAGAAAAAATAAACGTAGCCTCACTACAAGCAACAAGTTGCTTGTAAGTATTAGCAATCACTCTCCAGGTAAGAGGCTCTTTTACTATTAGCAATACAAAAAGAACCCCATGGTCTCTCAATTCTTAGATGCTGAGAGGCATATTATTTATAACAAAATTTCTCCATCCTTTCAAATTACTTAATATCAGTAGTAAAAAAAATGTTTCATTAGTTTGGAGTTGGAGAATATAAATCATGTGTGTGCAAAGACAAGTAAATCTTTTCCAATGCAATGTAGTTTGCATATGCATGATTAGTCCAACAACAAACATAAAACACTAAATAAATTTATTTGAAAAGATGCAATAAACTCAAATTGACATAATCATATGCAGGATTCAGTAACCAACCAACTCCAATATTAGACAATGGCTCCAAAAATCAACAATAGAAACAGAAAGTCCACTTCTAAACTTCCGATGTTCTCAGAGATCAGTAGACTAGTCCTTTTAAACTTTAGATATTCCAAGGATAGTTCACATCTTGGAAATAAAATTTCTTAACATGCATGAGTAGACTAGTCCATTCAAACATTAGATATATGGCTGCTAACCTTTTATTTTATTCAGCATGAAAATTCAATATCATTGCCTTTGTCTACATATTTTCGAATCCCAAAATAGTCCATTGAAGTTACCTCAATATAAAAGGAACTTTAAGTTTTGCAGGAACAGTTTCACTGAAAAAAGCAGCTTCTTCAGCCATCTTTAGTAGAACTCTGCGTACAATTTCTCCCAAGTACATGCCAGAAATTATCTTCTCAAAGATCTGTGAAAATCATTTAAAAAATTAACAACACAAAGTGATGATAATTAGAGAAGCAAAGCTTAGTGGGAAAAAAAATATATCGTAAGTTACCTGTTCACCAGGATTTAAACTTTCAACATCCAACTCAAGGTCATACTCAGTTAGTGGAAGATGTGACGACCTAAAGTTACCCCACTCCATATTGATAACCTACATTCCAACATTGCCAGTGGCTTCAAAAATTTAGTAACAGAATTAAACAGGAAAATAAATGCTAAAACTTGCTTACCATCTCGCCAGATTCAGGTAGGGCACCATGCCATTTTGGTATTGCATGTGCACGTTCCACATAAGCAGCATTTGTCCCAGTACCTAAAATCACGGCAGCAATAACATCCTTGTGGAAGTATTTGCCTCCAGCTAGGGTTCCAACTGTATCATTGACCTGGTAACACCAACATTCTTTAAATCTAAATTGGAAGACAAATTTATGGCAATGATAATAACAAGATTCTGAAGAACTGACATATTAAGCACAAATATCCAATAGCAGGACAAGAGTAAGATTTCTTTTTTTTTTTTTTTTTTTTTTTCGTGCACTGACATGAAGTTAGTTTCCATAAGAAATCCAGAACTTTCAGTTACCAGAGCTGACACGTGCATATGAACACCCTGCCTTTCCATAGCTTTGGTTAATTCCGCTACGACATCTTGGCCGACCTAGTTTCCAGAAATCAAGATGAGTCATGTCTTCACTCACATTATTAGTTCCATAAATAGCCTAGAAACAAGTGTATGTTTAGATTCTAAGAGTCACCATAAAATGGTATCCAATTTATCAAAACAATGATATTCACTTCATACAGAACCAAGAAGACATTTGATATGGGAAAAATATAGAACAGAGCTCAAGAAATTCAGACTAACTGCATCATCTATTGAGAAGCCTTTTGTCCACCTAACAAGAGTCCCAGAAGCAATGGATGTTTGCGTAACAGGGAATGAGAATGTGAAACCCAATTCCCTCTTTTTACCAGGAGGAAGTTGAAACTCTTCACCTTCTTGAGATACAAATTTTGCAAGTTCTGCTGCAATATAGTCGAACAGTGCCTGAAATTACAATTGTATTTGAGAGTTGAGAAACCTTATCCATAAAACCAGCTTCAGATGGTAATAGAAATCATTTGGAGAGTGAAAACTTACATCAGAAGTCCCAGTCATCAAATTAGGAGGAATAGGCACCTCTGCAAATTCTTGATTAACAATACGACCATCCTCCTGCCCAAGTTGCATCCGCAATACACGGAAGTTTGTTCCCCCAAGATCCAATGCATAAAACAATCCATTCTCATCACTGCACTAATAAAAACAAAAAGGGATAGACTCGAATAATATAATTTGACTACTTAAACAATGTCAGAAAGAATAAAACTTCATTCATACTTATGCTTGTCCAAATCATCATATAGGTGTATATTATATTGGCCAAAGCAACTGTCATATAGGATACTCTTTTGGACATCAAAGTATTTAAAAATCATTCCAAGTTGTATAAAAAAATAGTCTTAGTAGGGATCCATAAGAAAAGAAAATGAAACAGCATGATTTGATCAAAAAAAGAAACATTATGCACCTTACTAAAAAGGACAAAATATACGCACAAAAGCAATGATTTAGTAACATTTATGTGAGCCATATATAAGTCCATCCGAATACGTTGACGTAACATGCAGCCGCATATTTCAGTCAATTGAAGTGTACTTGTATCTATATTACAAGTACTCGAGTGTAATTAAACACATATTCAAGATTCAGGTCAAATTGGACCTCCTATGCTAGTATCTCGTTAAATAGCTTCTTTTCATATGAGTTCCAATAGCAATTCGAGTAAACATGGATCAAAAATAAAAATAAATAAATAAAATGAACATAATGGGAAAAAAAAAATCTCAATCTCAGCCATAGGACAAACGCATAAATATAGAAAATTAAGTGATCTCAAGAACACAATATTAGCACAAACATATACATATAAACATAAATAATTGCATACTATGCGTATGTACAAGAAGGAACTAGAATACCCGGTAGGCAAATTATCGACATAGCTGATGAGCATCTTAAGCTTGCTTCCACCTTCAGAGGCAAGACCAGCATGCATCTCCACAACCATGGCATCAGCAACCTGCTTCAGCTTTCCAATAGGGGTGGCACATTTCTCCTCCATCTCTTTGACTATTTCAATTGCTCTGGCCCATCTACCATCCTTCCCCATTTTTCGATTGACGCCGATCGCTGCCGTAACAGTCCCAGCCACAGCGGCGGCACACACCACAGCCAAGACCACCTTCTTCTCCATTGTGGAAAAAAAAAAATTGAAATGAAACCCAGAACCCCACACCCAGAGATCTTTGAAGAAAGAAGGTTGTTTGTTATAATTAGATTTGTATATGGAGATTTTGATAGCGTGAGACAGAAAGGAGAGTTTGTTATTATGAAAAAGAGTTATGCAAAGATTTGGTGGAAGTGAAATAGTGAATAGTTTGAATCTTGGTTAGCGTTTTTAAGTTGTTTTTACAACATCCTTTGGGAAGTGTGATCCAAAAATATGGTTCCTTGATCCTCTTCCTATGTGTTGTTTGGCCGTGTTAAAGAGAAAACAGAGCGTGCAGCTTACTTAATTTCCTCCCCAACATTTTTCTTATTTTAACATTCAAAAATGGATTTTTTTTTTTAAGATGAATATTTGGTAAATTATTGAGCCTTTAACAAAGAACAGATTGCTCAAGACTAATCTTGATCACAATACATGATCCATGCGCACCTAACAGATAATAAGAGAGTTGGGCTGCAGATAGAAGACATCAAGTTGACTGAAATCAGATGAGACTTCAAGAATTGCCCTGAGCGCCAGAGCCTAAGATTGAGTGCGACAAATGAACAAACCACATAAAAGCACGTCATATCAAATTTACGGCACATAGTTAGGAAAAGCAGGCGAATCATGTGCAAAGCCACTCTATTTTCTACAATAGAAGAGCCTCTTAGCATCCAAAGGGACTTTGCCTTCCTCCTGTTCCAACCTTATTTAAATATAATTTTAAGGATTAATATTTATTTCATATTTTAACCTGCTTAAATGAACATTTCTCATCATGGAGGTTGCAAATTGCAATATATTGTATACTAAATTAGTTCCAACCCAGAATCAAAATATAAAATTTTCACACTTTCCAGATGAAATTCAAAAAAACCACAAATATCTGCATTTGTGTATGCACACGCAAGCATGAGAGAGAGAGAGAGAGAGAGAGAGAGGCAGGCTTGACAAATTCTTATATTACACGGTAGGCAAAGGTGCAAAAGGTATCATAAAGACAAGGCATATTAAACCAAATGCCATAACCTCTCGTTAACATCAGTGCTATGTATATATATATCAACACCTCTCAACTAGAAGAACACTAAACCAATTTTACACACCGATCCCCCTATCCTCATCCAATCTAAATACTTTGAAGCACCTGCCACACTTGCTGCTCATGGGAACAGAATTTTTTTCCTTTCTTTTTCTTTTCTTTTTTTTTTGTTTTTGTTTTTTTGTGTCCAAGCATGGGAACAGAATGTACTTCACAAATGCAACATTGTGCATTGAACATGACAAAGCCACACACAGCAGAGCTCTTCCAATTGTGCCTCCATTTGATCTCTGTTCCGCATTATACTAACAAGCATGCCTGAAAAAACGCAA
This sequence comes from Hevea brasiliensis, assembly GCF_030052815.1. Lineage (NCBI taxonomy): Eukaryota > Viridiplantae > Streptophyta > Magnoliopsida > Malpighiales > Euphorbiaceae > Hevea > Hevea brasiliensis. Next base: position 105,153,341 of record NC_079498.1, read on the forward strand.
GAAAAGAAAGCCAGCAAGTAATGTAACACTTACCCCAAACTGCTGGCCTTCCGTCTAATGGACGGCAACATGGACAGAAAGAACTTTAGTTTTTATCCAACTTCTGATATCTCACGCTGTTGATGTCAAGCTTAACCTGCTATCAAAAAAAACCAAAAAAACAAAAAAAAAAGAGCAGCATAAAGAAAAACATTGTACAAGGAATACAAGCAACCCCACTTAGAATTACAAAACACATGCCTTAACACTGGTTTCTGCACAGCTTCCGCATCAACTCCATCCACAACCGCAGCATTTGGCTTCACACAGAAAAAAGCAAGGAACCATAAAATAAAATATTAGGTGACCAGTCAGAACTTACTGATTACAATAAAAACACGACATATCACTTCAAATTTTGAAAATTAATTCTTAACCAGGCCCATTTGGCCACCCAACAGGCAAAAAGGAAAAAAAAGAAAAGTTGACAAGAAACAGAAAAAAAGTAATGCAAAGTAGAAGATATGAAACTTATATCAAAAACCTCAAACTCTTCCCGCAATCCATCTTGAAATACTCCACTGCCATCTCGACACACATTTTCCAAATGACACAAAGAATCTGCATCACCAGAATCACTTTGAGAAGATACCACGTTATTACTTCCTTCGACACTCCCATCAGCACTTCCATTGTTCCCCTTGCTGCTACCTGCTACTGATTCATTTCCAATATCCTCACATGAACCAATGTCACTTGAAAGGGAGGTGATTACACTGGAATTTGATGTACATCCCCCTTCAACATCATCAGGGCAAAACATCTTTTTATCAACTTCACACATTTCATTCCCTTCAGAGAATGCCAAGCATGCAGATGTACCACCAAACTTGTGACTGATAATTTCAGGAGAAATTGAATCCCGCCTCTGAGGACTAATAGAACACCGTTTATCTGGCATATCATTTTTCACGTTCGCTTCATCAGGATCTCTTTTCCTTTTAAGGCCTCTCTCCCCAGAGCCAACGCGGGAAGCACCACCATCTTCATAGGATGGTTTATCAGACGGTTGCTGTGACGAGACCCTAGGATGTCGAGGACGTCTATAACCATCTGGAAAAACATAAGAAGGGATCTGCTTCCTACGAACATGAGAGACATAAATTTCCATTCCAGGTTTCCAAAACATATACATGTTTATGGAATGCCTAAATTCATCTACTGTCCCTCGGATATCAAACTGCTGCCCTTCCTGAATTATCTCCCCTTGTTTCCTCTGCAAGCCCATAAAAAAAGCACAATGGGCACATGGTTTGGAGTTATCCACATACTCATGAGGGTATGGATGACACTGCAACTTCCCATACGTGTCTCGCTCAATCTGTAATTAGAACATTAATGGGAATGAAATAGAAAAACATATTAATGGGCATTTCCCTTCAAAATAAATCAACAATCATATATAATATCAAGTTCAGAACATTCTTCTTTAAATAATAGGAAGTATAAATGGGGAAAATATTACCATAAGAGTCAACTGCCTCAACCGGGATTCCACCCAGCCTTTCCAAGAACGCAAGTCATCAACATCAGCTGCGACTATGTCAACCTGCAGATAGTTTTTGTAGCTTTCAAAGAACAAGTGTGGCTCAAACAGAGTACTCCATTGGGATTTATTCAGCTCTATCTCCTGAAATAAAGTGTAGAAAACAACAGATAAGCATCGGACCATATATATAACAGACTACACAACTCCTCCATCGTTGTTACCTCGCAGATCTTGTTACCATGCTGGAACTGCTCCATCATGACACGTAGTGTACTTGTTGATACATTGTAGCTCGAATTCATGCATGGATAGGCGGGGGTTATTATTGGCATATGATGAGTTCGGTCACGAGGATTTTTACGGGGATCCCAAACGGAAAATCCAAGTTCATCCTCTTCAATTGGGCACAGCATAACAGGGTTTGGCCAGCGCCACTGTGTATAGACCCTAAAAAATCTAGAAACAAGCATACTAGGAATTGCTTTAGGATAAAGTTGGCACACTCGAGCAACAAGAATGGCCCAGTTCACACCACCGAGAAACCCAGTCACCTGAAAATGGTGAAACATGAGGAAACCAATAACAAATCAAGAAAACAAACAATTCAAGGGAAAGGAAGAAAAATGAAAAACAAAATAGAGAAACCAAGAACACATCAGTGTAAAAGAGAAGGAATCACGCACGTTGGAATAAACACCACGTCTTTTAGCCCACAACTTCAAACACCGGAGTGTTGTGCGAAAATGCTACAGTTTAAAAAGAATTTAGAATTAGGAAAGACTTATAAAACCAAGCATACACCACCATCTTGGAATGTATTCAAAGGAACCCAGTAAAGCAATCAAACAACTTAGCTATCCAACAAAGCACTTCACCTCAACATTGGGAACAAGCTTAAGAATTTGATCAGCAACCCTGCAGCCATTGAGACTTCGAACAGTAGGCTCATCAACATCATATAGAACAGAAACATCCGAGATGTCCAAGTCCTGTCCACAGGTAAATTAAAAGGGGAAGAAATCCTTCTAATTGATAGACCAAATTAAAAAAAAAAAAAAGAAATTCATGAAAATAGTCCACTACCACCCAAAAGAAAAGTGACAAAGAATAATTTATTTACCACTACTCATATAACAGTTAAAACAGCATTCAAAGAAATGCATTAACAAGGGCACTCACCAATAGGTTTACAAACCTGAAGATCATTCTTGAGCAAATAATTATCAGGCCATAAGGAGGCAACAACAAAATTTTTTTAGTTTTAGATAATGAGCAGAACAATATACAAAACGTGCAACCAAGTAGTACATTCAATATTTAAAAAAAAAAAAATGGAGCATGAAAAACTTGTGATCATGAATTCATCAAAAAAGCTTAAAGAAAAAATCCCCATAAAAAAATAGCACAAGTTCAGAATTCATCGTTCACAGAAGGAAATCAAGACTTACATCCGGTACCACCAAAAGAGAAATACTAGCATAAAGAAGATCAATCGATATTCCATCAAACTTGAATTTCATCACAGGTACATGAGCATCTGGAACTGGTTGCAGCTCTGTAACTTCTTCCATTTCAGACAACATGTTGTGCAATACAAAGAAGAAGTCTTCCTGACAAAAGCAGTACAAGAATCACATAAATTATCCAAAAATGTGTAAATAAATTAGCAAATTTAGCTAGATCTTGCTATTTACCTCTCTATTGATATAAGACGGTCCAACACATAATGTGTCAATGTCAGCTCCAGGACCGTGTACCTGCCAACTCTTAAACTCTAAGCAGGATCTCATTGACAACAGAAAAGCAAATTGCAAGGGAAAAAAATTGCCAGCCAGCCAAGTGCCCAAAAAACTAGTAATTAGCATGGATAAGATTATCAATAACATTTCCTAATCCAATGAAAAGATGTAGACAAACAGTGAAAGTATCTATCCACAACATAAAAAGAGAAGTCCTACTAGACAGCAAACAAAAGTCCAAATAATACCCCAAGCCGATAAGAGCCAAAAGTGAAAATGACAGCATTGGCATCCTCCACCATTTGATCTGTGTACCCTCTCAAGCGAGTAAGCTGCTTCACCCAATCTTTTACAATCTGACATAACAAATAAATAAATTACTAAAACTTGGCAAGGTATGCAAACGTACATTGCGAACTTATAAAAAAAAATAAAAACTAAATAGCAGAAACATTTTGAAACCTGTCACTTCAATGAGAGGAAAACATAATTTGTTAAGGATGCCAAATCAATAGCAAACTGACTAAATTTCATCTTATTCCAAAGTCGAAAAGAGAAAAATGAATCAGAATAATCCTGTGCCACTAATCTTTTGCTAATGACAAAAGCATATTTGAAATTTTATGACTGTTAGGCAATTATAGTTTCTCCACACTTTACCAAGCATCAATAGTTAATATCATGTAAAAAAGGCCATTTCAGGAGATTATTTGTAAAAAAAAGGGCCTTTCTACAACAAACATGACACGTGATTCTGCACAGTTTTGACAATTTTACATCACTGAGTCATAACCATAACATGTGAAGATGTAAACTATACAAAAAGGAGACTTATTAATGTCCTTGAAAGCTTTGTCGTAAGAACTCCTTGATCACAGTCCTTCTCAAGTATTACAGGCTACTAGGCTTTTGCGATGTTGAATAACAAAGATGTTGATCTGTTATGACAATCAATTTAGACACCTCACAACACAATGGATTTCAAATTTGAACTTTTAGTTCAAATTTATAAATAGAGGTTATACTTGCAAAAGTGGAGAATTCAACCACATCTTAGATGTTGTGCTTGAAGCCTTGAATCAAATTCATCCTAACAATATTTTATCTGCGAAATTCATCCAAAAAAAATCTCAACATTCTCAATCTCATTTACATTCTGCGCATTTCAAATCCCCCCAAAAGCTACCTAAGATTCATTACTAATTTTGCTTCGATGCCAACCAAAGTGCTTAGATGAACATCCTACAACATCTAACATAATTTACACTCCAGTAATCAATGGATAATTTCAAAAACCAAAAGGATAACTTAAATAGTCAGAATATATTGTCGAAAACCACCCGATGCACAGGAAAACAAAAAAAAAATGCAATTAAAAAGAAACAGCCATATTTACCTGCCCAATCCGACCCAGAACCTCCTCCCTCTTTGCGGCTTCCTCTTTGCTCTCATAAAGGCCATCATCACTCAAGAACTTCCATAACAAGCACACGCAACAAGAAATCAGAATTTCAGAAACAAAAGCTTGCCAATTCCCAAAACATAAAGAAAGAGAAACAAAGAAAAAAGTAAAAACCTTCTCCAATTCGCGGCTTCTTTGCATATCAGCATCCGTTGGCCCCAACATAGATATCGGTTTCGTTACGCCGTACTGCTTCGGTGGCTGTGATGAATTCAATCCCTCCGAACTCACCATCTCGGCGACCAAAAAAGAAAGAAAAAAAAAACCCTAAATCACCCCAAAGAGACAAAATTTGATCAAGGAATAGTTGAAATCAAACTTCAAAACCTAGAACCCAACGAAAAATCCCAAATCCGAAACTCCAAATTGCAACAAATTACGACAAGGAAAAGAAAAAAAAAAAGTTAAGCACGAAGAAAATCGACAAAATAAAAAATTGCGAACCCTAGCAAAAAAAGGGGAAGAAAACGCGCAAAGAAAATCAAATCGTCAAACCACAACTAAGAGAGAGAGAGAGACAGAAAGAAGGGCCTGATTGGTTGGTGAGTTCAGAGAGAGGGTTTCTAGAGAGAGAAACAGCGAGGAGTTGATTTTTTGGCGGATATTAATCGGGGACAGCCGAATCGGTATCGGTGCTTTTTGGAGCTGTGCTTTGATGATTTTATTTATATAGATAGATATATATATATATATATATATATATATATATATATATATATATTAAAAAAGCGAAAAGATGAAAAATAAAAGATCGGTTCTGTTGAGTTGTATCGGTGGAATATTTTAGGTAACGTCACCAATAAGGAACAGTACCATGCTTTGGCTCGTTTATTTATTTATTTTTTCTTTTTTTCCCTCTTTTGTTGACCTATTCCGCCTGTGACACGTGGCTTATCAGGGTTTTTATTTACCTCGCGTCGCGTGTTTAACTTCTAACGTGAAACCGCGTTATCCACAGTCTGGGTTAATCTCTGTGTTTTGACTTTAAACTGTCTGTTTTTTTTTTTTTTAACATAATGTTATTATATATTTATTAATAAAAAATATTTTAATATAAATAATTTATTATTAATCATTAACAATCAGTTATAACAATCAATTATATTTATAAGTGATATTAAATAGACTTTAAGTAATATAAAAAAATTTTAGAGCATGTGTATATAATATATAAGTGTGTATATAATTATTTTTTAGTTAATAATTACTTAAAAATGTAAATATGTATAATAAATTTTATTATATTTTATGTGTGTACGTTTTTTGATATGAGTTATCTAAAAAATTAAATTTTGGAGAAAATTTAATTTTGATTAAAGAAAATTAAATTAAAAGTACTCTGATTAAAAATATTAAAAAATTAAAATAAAATAATTATGAAGAGAATTTATAATTAGAAGCCATACGATTGGGAAGCTACTACAAATCATTGATGATGTCAACCTTGTTCCAGAAAATTCCATGGTATCATCTTTGTTGCATAACTTCCTAATTAGCCTCATCATTTTAACCAACTAAGCAATCTAACATATTTCCAAATTCAACTTTCTCTGTTTTTGGAAAAATAGGAAAATATTTCTTTTATTCTAATATATTTTTTCTTTTTATTAATTCTTTATCATATTATAATTGCCCTTTATTCCAATTTTATTCGGATTCCGATTCTTTACCATAGGATCCAGCAACACGTGACTTCACCAGCAGGACTCGTGAGCACGTGGCTGCTGCCGGGGACTGCCACAATTAGTTGATACTTTGCCGTCTTCATCAGTTAAGAAGATTGAAAGTTCACTCGAGAGCCGTCTCCGTGCCTATTTTTTATATGTTTAAATATAAATATTTATATTATATAATAATAAATTAAAATTAAAAAAAAATTCTCGGGAAAAAACCTTCTCTGCCCCACACTTTAGAAGGAAAGACCCTCTCCAATTCCGAACTCTTATTATTACTGATTTGCCCACCAGCAAGAAGTTTCTGCCTTTCCTTTTATTATTATTACTCTTCTCATAGAGATTCCATTATTAGGAATAATTAAAGAAGGTAAATTAGACAAATGGTAATTAGGTGTTGGTCCCAAATAATTAATTAATTATTGGTTAGAGCAGGTAGAGAATTGGTGGGTCGTGGGCAATGGCTGGAATGAAGGACAAGTGGACATAGTTCAGCCTAATCTATCTCGAGACTCTATTATGGATGGGTCCTGTGCTACTCAGGCCCTGAGTGTTCCCGCCTAACTCAGGGCCTAATCCAGCTCCTTTCATAGCATCAAAATAGCCAAGCCTTCTTTGTGGGTTATTTTTCTCTAATTATAATAATGAAACATAATTAATATTAATAAACAAAAATTAATAATATTGTAATAGTTGACATGGTCATATATTGAATTTAGGATATCAATTAAAGTTAAATACCGCACTAGACTTTGCTAAGATTTTAAAATTTTTTAAGAATATATTTCTAGTTTTTTTTTAAATAACAAATATTTTTTATTACTGTATATTAGATTTTAATAGGATAAATTTTGATAACTGTCATTAAACTTATCTAGTTGTAACATTACAGTCTTCCAATTTAAAAATATAACATAAAACATTAACAACTTTCAAATTTTATACAGTAAAATCTCTCTAACCTCAAATTATTAGTTTTTCAGTTAGACGCTGACTTTGACAGTTTCAGTATGGAGGTTAGTTAGTATTTCTCTTCTCTCTCTTAAGCCATGTGTAAATTGAATCATTTTTCTCTCTATAAACAGAATAATTTTACACTTTGTATAAAAGGGGAGAGAAAAATATTAACTAAGTGTCATGTGGGAGCTATTAACATCAATTTCTAATTGAAAAATCAGTAATTGAAAGTTAGAGAGATTTTATTGTACAAAACTTAAAAGTTTAGGGAGTTTTATGTTATATTTTAAAGTTAAAGGATTGTATTATTATAACTATATAAGTTTAGAGACAATTATTGAAATTTATCGGATCTTAACAGGACACTAAAGATTTGTTTGGCTGGGGTAACTTTGCTAAGAAATTTTAAATCTCAACAAGTGTAAAATTGCTGGTTTGATTACATTATTTTTTTAACTTTCCAGAGCTAATATCCTATCCCAGAGTGAGTAATTTTTGAGCTTAACACGGGGAATTTGAAGTTATTGGATATAAAATTATTTATTTCAACTTTATTCTTCTCTGGTTTTTCTTCATTGAAATGTGTTTGCATTTATAAAAAATAATAAAATGATATATTTTTTTCTATATGCATTAAAAAATAATTAAATTAAATCCAAGAACTTTTATTATTTTTTTGATAAAAAAAATTTATTACATTTTATTTATTATTCTGTCAGTTAAATTTTTGAGCATCATGGAATATATTCTATTGAATTAAATATTTAATGGGAATTTAATATTTAAAGTAAGGATATTTATATAATTTTCATTGTCACGTTTTATTAATATATTTTAACTTTTCAAAAATTAATATACTAATCAAACGCATTCAATTTATACTTCCTAAAAAATAACTTCCTTGAAAATATAATATTTCCCAAAAATTAAACTTTCCAAAAAGTAAGTTATTTTGAACCAAATGAAGCCTAAACTTTAGAGTCTTGTAAAATTTTAGGAAAAATTAATAATTTTATAATTTTTTTTTATCATCCTATTGAAAGAATGTTACCCTAATGATTTTAATTAGACACTTTAAGTTGAATTTCTACGTACTGATCAATAAATACATTATTTTAAATGATATAAAAAATGAATCATAGTAGATGTGCCTTTTCTTCCATGGCATACCCATTTCCATTCATAGGAGGTGGAAAGGAATGCGAGGATGTCCAGAAGGCAAAAGGCAGCATTGATTATTGGGTTTGCAATTAGCTGTAACGGAAAATGATGTCATGTGAGTAGGAATGGAGCAAAGTCTCTCCTACTTTAGCTCTACATTTGCTATCATCTTGCAAAATATTCCATTTGGAGTTCTTCCTTTGCTCACACGGATCCTACTCACAACTGCCAATCTCTATATTTCCATTTTTGCAGCACATTTAATAGTTTTCATTTTCACAAGTTGTTGTCAGTCTAGCTTTAGAATTATTACAATTTTAATGTTTTTTTCCCTTCTTTCAATAATTAGCATGTGTTATTGCAAAAACTTCTGAATTTTATGTTGAACATTGCAGAATTGAAAACCCTTCTCGAAATTTTAATTTTGAAGTTGGATTTTCTTTAATCGTGATAATTCAAATTTTAAAAAACACTACTGAAAAACTTTCAAATACACAATCAAAATTTCAAATACCCAACTGTCAACACTGAACTGAAGAGCCCAAAATCCAGCTACCGTTGCTATGCATGCTAATCTTATAGGCAACGAACTTTACTATCCCAAGAATCAGGAAAATTAATGGCTGCTCTCTTGTTTCTCTCTCATCTTTATGGTCATCATTTTTTCTATTTATTTACCCAAAAAGATTCGAATTCTGCTATAGTCAAACTCATAATTTCAAATCCCATTTGCAAAAGGACCCTTTTTGATTTGAATCACCAAACTGAAAGATTTTCTCTGCATAAACAATGGCAGAGAGGCTGAGCCACAAATCATAGAAGAAGATCTTCTCTAACCCAACAGAGAAAGAGAAGTCTCAGCTTTTCTGTTTGGCTTATTCTCTGGGACAAAAAGAAGCTATAAAAAGCAGAGGGTTAGTGTAATGCCTACTCATCATACTTTGCAGAGAAGATAGCGAAAGAAAAAGTGGGTACCATTCAATTTGGCTTAGAAATTTGAAGTGAAGAGAGATAGAGGAAAAAATACTGAAATGGGTTTTAAAAGTGAAGAGCCTTACAGGATGATCAGTGGGTAATGGGGGTATATTCACTGTACTTTTGCCCCAAAAAGTTAGAGAGAGAGAGAGAGAGAGAAGGAGATAACATTTTCTGGTCAAAGAAAGTGAGAACATTTTTAAGAGGGAAAATGGCAGTGGAGCTATTTTCTTTATAGGTAAGTTAAAATCCGGCGCTTTTTGTTTTTTCAAATTGGAGAAGTTGGGTAAGTTTTATAATTTTTTTGATTTTTTTTTGCTTGGTTTTCACTTTTTCCTTTGATATTTTAATTTCTAGTTTAATTTTTCTTTAGTCTGAATCTCTGTGTCTTTCTGTGACATCTTTTTGTCTTGTAATACAGTTCTTCACGAGGCTGTGTCAGATTTTCCTTTCAAAAGAATGGAAAAAAAAACCTAATCTTTATCCATTTTTTTTAAGGTATTGGTGCTGCTCCCACGTTGCTCCTTTCACTTCTCTGCTTGCAACCTATAAAGATTCTGAAGATTTTGTACTGCTTTCCTCTATATAAACCCACATTTGGGTTCTTGTTTTCAGTTTTTGAAACATACATTTTGTTCTCTCTCTCTCTGCTATTCCTTCGATGCTCTTTTATTCCCTGCCTAGTTCTCTCACGTCAAAATAAGAGTAAAATACGCAATCTCTCATTAGCCACCATCTCCAGTTGTGTTCTTTGTTTCAGTGCTTCACATTCTATTTCCCTCTCTTGTTTCGCCATTTAAGAACCATATTCTTTACTCAGCTTTAACACGTTGCCTCTCTCTAGTTTTTGTTTTTTTTGTTCCTTTTCATTTTAAAATTTTTGCCATTCTGGACTTTAATGCATTGGTTTTCTTTTTCTGGACTTTAATGCATTGGTTGTCTTTGTGAGATTATTGAAGTTGTAGTGAGCGAGACAGAAATCTAGACAAGATGGGTAAAGCTGCAAGGTGGCTAAAGGGCTTCTTGGGGATGAAGAAAGATAAAGAGAAAGAAAGAGACAATGTTGGTGACACTTCAAGTTCAATTTCAAGCGAAAAGAGAGAGAAAAAAAGATGGAGTTTTGGCAATTCAGGAAGGGATAACAGTTTGATCCCTCAGATTCCTGAGAACCTTCAGGTAAAAGATGTTGCCTGGCTCAGATGCTACCTTGCTGAGACAGAAAGAGAGCAGAACAAACACGCAATAATGGTGGCAGCTGCCACGGCTGCAGCGGTCGACGCCGTAGCGGCTGTAGCACAGGCAGCGGTGGCGGCAGTGAGGCTGACCAGCAATGGCAGAGGGACATTGTTTGGTGGTGGGAGGGAGAGGTGGGCTGCAATCAAAGTTCAAACTGTTTTCAGAGGCTTTTTGGTAAGTCATAAGTGAAATATAAATTATTAAAATTGATTTTAATTTTCTTTGCATGGGTGGGTTCAGATCAAGTTCAAAAAGTTGATATTCTCATCTGGGTATTTTTACATTATTGTTGTTTCTGCTCTTCTTGATTAGATTTGTGTGTTTTTCTTTCCCAGTAACGAAATGTTTCTAGACATGTCATATTGCAGTATTTTACATTGCACTGGAAATGGTACAAAAGTTTTTCTTGATCCTTGCTTTCATCTCTGCTATAAAAGCAGGAAACACACACCAAGGGTAATGAATGAAACAGTACATTTCTTAAATCTTACTCTACATCTCTTCTCAAAAGCTAGAAACACAGATTCAAATGCTAATAAATTAGTAGACTCTATATATTTTTTTAACTTTCCAGTTGACATGGTAATGTGCCTTTGCTTTTAGTTTATTTTATGTAAGTACTTTCTATTTTCTTTACTTCCCTGTGTTCGCTAGGGGAAGTAGATTGAAAAGGTAATGAAACAGTAATTATGTGCTTTAGGGTCAAGGTAACTATACTTATGTTTTCAACTTTCTTTTGACTTGTTGGCCATGAATTTTGAAACTCTTTTTTCCTGTTTTTCCCTTGGTCCCTCTGCTTTCTGTTTTAATTATAATGCTTCAATTGAACAGTGAGTGCTAAATCCTACTTCAACTAGAGTTGTCTTTTTCTGGTTAAATTGGTTTCACTTGCTTGTGTTCTGCTTTCTGTTTATGTTTTGTGAATTGACTCGTTATTACTCCTAATGAGGTCAGTGTTGGTTAACCATCTCAGGCTCGAAAAGCTCTTCGAGCATTGAAAGGACTAGTTAAGATACAGGCGCTTGTTAGAGGCTATCTGGTCCGAAAGCGGTTTGCTGCTACTCTTCACAGTATGCATGCTCTTATGAGAGCTCAAACTTCGGTTAGATCCCAACGTGCTCGTCGTTCTGTAAAAAAGGAGAACATATTTCAACCTAAAAATCGACCACGGAAATCAATCGTAAGATCCTGTTTTGCAAACTTGTATGAAGTCCAATCTTTTCATTGAAAAAATGGGTTCACTCGTGTTTTTTTCCATTTTCAGGAAAGATTTGATGGTGCAAGAAGTGAATCCACAGCGAAGGGTTGTATGCATCTTACGAAATGAATGCATTTGATGAAAGCCTAAAAATAGTTAAAATTAACACATACAAACCAAGATCAAGATCTCGTAGAATCACTGCTGCATTATCAGAATGTGATGAAGAATTCCCTTACTAGGCAATCTCATCACCTCTTTCATGTTCGATTCCAGCTCGAATCACCATACCCAATTACAAAAATCGCCAAGATTTTGATTGGTACCTCACTGGTGAAGAATGTAGGTTCTCCACAGCCCATATCACTCCAAGGTTTTCAAACTCTATCCGGTCAAATGCCCCTGCTACACCAGCCAAGATCGTTTGTGGAGACAGTTACTTTAGGCCTTATTCAAACTTCCCTAATTATATGGCAAACACACAATCCTTCAGGGCCAAATTGAGGTCTCACAGTGCTCCAAAGCAACGGCCAGAGCCAGGGCAAAAGAAGAGGCTTTCACTCAATGAAATAATGGTAGCAAGAAATAGCATAAGCAGTGTTAGAATGCAGAGATCATGTTATCAAGTTGATGAAGGTCTAGATTTTTAACAGGTTTCTTAAACAAAGACATCCTATCCAGAAATCAATTCAAAATGTAAAAATTGAAGCAACACAAGTTCTTTTAGGCTTTTCTCTTCAACTAATGTTGACAACCATTAGGATAGATCAAAGAGTGGTTTGTGTAAATTCTTTTCAACAGTTCATGTTGACCTTTGCCTTATCAAATGAAGTGGGAGCTGCTTTTCTTGTTATGTTCAACTCTGAGCTTGGATTTGAAATCAAGAATTGTAAATTCGCATTTCCCCTACAAAGAATAAAAAAATATGGACTTGAAAAGTATTTTAATGTATCTAAGAAAATAGTCAGATATGGATTTTTTTTAAAAAAAAAAAAAGAAATTCAAATTCATACGCTTGCCTGCTATGAAACTTCCATGAAGCTGCTTCATGGCAATCAAGGCAGCCTTTATTGTTGGGACTTGGGATTTACTTTTCAAAATTTAAAATCATAGGGTATAGTTTAATCATATCTCTTGATTCTCCTATGTTTCATCTTATAGATATCATAATACCCTTGTGATAGCTCTTTCTACAAAGAGAATAGGACAACAGAAATTAAAAAACAAAAAAGAATGCGTAATGCCATGATCATGAGAAAGGAAATCCAAGAAATTTCATAGGTGACCTTAGTTTGTGCTAAAAGTCTAGAAGTTGATGGAGCAGTATGTACAATGATGACAACTATGGACCCCCCACATCTTGTTGTATGTTCATTTACTTTAATTGTTGATTTTTTTTTAAAGGGAAATCAGAAAATCAGGTTAAGTGAGTGTTAGATTTCAATACAACTAAATAAAATGATTTTGATATGTTTGATGGATGGATGGGTAGATGGTTTTATCATCATTGCCATACTTTACCAGCACATAGTTTTCCTCTTAGATGGCTAAAAGGTCATATGATTATGATAGGAGGGGCACTTTAGATAATTGGGCCATTTTTTTAATATAATTATTATTTTATGTTATATGCCCTGAATCATCCATGTGCCGATTTCTTCGTTCTGCGGGAGATAAGGCCTCCACTCTATGTTTTGCCTCCTCAGACAATAATTTATGATCCCAACATTGCCCTCTTCCTGTACTTCTAATCACAAGCGAGTCCCATGTTATTCGCGATGGATGGAATGTTGTATTTGTACTCATTTTATTGTTTTAGTGTATTATAATTTTATGGATGTGTTATGTTTTTTTCGTTATGTTATATTATAATTAATGTTTAAATTTTTTTTATTTTAAAACATAAGAAATTATTTATATATTTTAATTCCATATATATTTTCATTTATCCATTCTTTTTATAATTTTATTGTTAATAAATAATAAAAATATATTAATAACGCTTAAAATAAACTATTTTTCACTTTGACTTTTATCATTGTGAATATGTTTATTTCTTTTTTATTATTTTTAACACTTTATTCTCTTATTATTTTTTTAATTATATAATTAATTATTAAAATTGATAAAAATAAATAAATGGACAAAAATTATCATAAATCAAAATTTAATATTTTATTTATTTTTAAAATACATTAATTGAAAATTAATTATAACATAATATAAAAAAAATTACTATATGATAAAATATCACCCTAAAAATATTCCAATGTATATTTTTGGTCAATCTAATGACAAGTATCTTAATTAACTTTATCTTTAAATATCTTAACTTTATCTTTTAAAGATAAATATGTTATCTTATCCGATATTTTGAATTTTACTTTAATTTAATTCTCTCAATTGCAGAGATACAATTTTCTCCTAATTAATCTTACATATTTTATTATATTATTTTTAATTTAAGCGTACGAGAATTTTCTGTTTGAATATCCATAATAATCTCTGACTCATTTATTTTCTATTTTTTATGTGCAAATTCATAATAAATTTTTATAAATCACATCTCTCTCTATATATATATATATATATATATATTTATTTTTATCACAATCATACTCAAATATCAAATATTTTAATTAAAAATACATACAATCTCCTCATTAAAAATGTTTTCATAAAAGTAAAAATAGTAATTATTTTAAAAGAACTAATTAATTAGTACAGCATATCTCATATAACTAGATAAGATTCAAATTGTAAATTTTTCATATGCCAAATATGCCCTTCAGTGATAAGGAAAATGCTAGGAAGCATCTCCCCAATGTTTGAAAAGAAATAATAACTAACAAAAGATTAAGCAAAGTGATTACACAATTGTGTCTCTTCTGATTCAAACACTGAAATTTCAATTTCTTTATGCAGTCTTTTTGTTTTTAGGAATCTCTTCTTTATGGAGCTGTTATGTGTTTGATTCAAACGCCTTTGCTTTCGTCATACTAATCGTAGTTACAATCCTAGATTAGTTTATCCAAATCTAGGGTTAGTCTGCTAATGATTCGTAATTTGAAACATCTAATTTTGAAAAAGGGAGTGTGCAAATGAGATTAGGACTAACTTTAAAGCATTATTTTAGTCAAATTTTGTATTTACATAACAGGTAATTTCAAAAAAATATTCTGTCATCTAGCATATTATTACTTAAAAGATAATTTTTATTAAATTAATATTTTATAATTTAGCATTGTTATATTGCAATTAAATCCATTAATAAAATAATTTTTTCCTTTAAAAAAATAATTTCGGTCTGATTGCGTGGTTGGATTGAAAAGTTGGAACCTTTTATGTTACCATCTATCTACATGAAAGAATATGGAAGTTTATCTGCCCACTGCTTATAATTCCTTTAAATTTCTCATCATCTCTGATATTTATCTACTTTTTATTAATTTATCTCATATCTTTAATTAATTAAATAATAAAATTAATTTTATAAAAAATTAATTTAATTAATTTTAGGCCTAAATATAAAAAATTTATTTTTTTAATAAAATTGAATCATTAAAATGAAAAATATTAAATTATATGATTTTTTTTAAAAAAATTAGATTTAAACATAATATGAATTTTTGGTTGATAAAGATTGCAGTCTCCTTTTTTTTTTTTAAATTAATCTTTCCTTCTTTATCAATTAACATTTAATTTTGTCATAAAATATTTTAAAAATAATTCTAATTAATATACTCTTAAAACATTTCAAAGAAAATTTAATAATAATAATAAACATGAATTTCCATCCATTAATGTCGTTATTTCGATGCCATGATTAAATGCAATTGGATGGAAAATTTAAAACTAAGAACAAGTTGAAAAGTCCCTCTTTGACCATCTTGGACTTTGGCTTTGGGCTTTGAGATTTCGGGAAGGATGGACATTATTGAAATTCTTGGAGCAACAACATTAGGGGTGGTCTAAATTATGGTTTATTTGTTTAATTACTCTGGATTTCCTCATGTGCTAAGCGCTAATTAGTGCTTGAGAATTATTATAGTCACTTGCCACCAACCTTTTAAAGTTATAATTTATATGTGGAATAAAAAGAACATATTGGCCTATTAGCTCAGTTGGTTAGAGCGTCGTGCTAATAACGCGAAGGTCGCAGGTTCGAGACCTGCATGGGCCATTTATTTTTCTACACTATACCAAAGATGGGTTCGAGACCTATTGTTTTAAACTATATTAAATGGGCCAGGCCTCATGAACGATAAGCTCTAAAAATTACCCGTTACAAACTGACACCCTCCAACGGTCAAAAGAAAACGGGAATTCAAAATTTTAAATAAATAGTATAGTTTTCAACGCGATTCGCCTCCCAACGGTCATTTGATCAATTCACTTTCTCTGATCATTCTATCCAAACTACTCTCTCCCTCCAAAAGATCAACTAGAAGATAGAAAAAAAAAAAAAAAATCCTTGTTTCATTCAGAGCTATGAGAATGGATGTTGTTGATAAGAACGGTCCGTCATCATCGACTGCAATTAAGCACCCTTCAATCTCCAAAGGTAAGTCTCTTTTCCTTCTGTTTTTCTGTTTGGTTTTGGAGCAAGGAATATTGAAAAATTAAAGAAGAAAATAGTAAGAATCTGGCTAAAGTATTTTCTTTCTTTTATTTTATTTGATATGTCAAGCAACCAAATGAGAAATGGAAATAGTATTTTGTACCAAGAAAGTTGCTTTGTAATGTATAGGTGCAGATGAGAATGAGGAAAGCTATGAAGAAATGGGAGTAAATGTGCAAAACTCAAAGAAACCAACAACAAAGCACTATATGTCACCAACAATTTCTGCAGCTTCAAAAGCCAATCCTCCAAGAAAGAAAATCTTAGCCGAAAGGAATGAGTCTCTGGATAACTCTCTCCAAAAAACGCCCGCAAGTCTTGATTCAAAAGCCACTTCTAGTACTGAATTTGATGATAATGAGCAAAATGTTCTTGTTGATGATTTGTCATCAGGGCCTTATGACCCCTTAACTAATTATCTCTCTCCAAGGCCTAAATTTCTCCGCTATAAGCCTAACAGGCGCCAGGAATTATTTCTTAGAAGAGAAAATCAGGCGAAAGAAGGCAATGATGATGGGTTAACCATTGTTGGAAATGGTTCGTTGAAGACAGAGAAGGGCATTAATAGTGAAGCTAACTTGGCTAGTTCTTGTGGTTCTTTGGCTACTGGTTTTAATGACGCTAATGTGAAGCAAGAAAGTGAATTGATGGATGAAAGTGAAGATGAATTTGAGGAGGTATGTGAGGAAGGAGGTTGGGGTTTTAGAGGAATACTAAAAATTTTGGTCTTGTTGACTGTTTTGGTGTTTTCTACTTTATATATTTCCTCTATGAACTCTCCCACACCTCCACCTGTTGTACAAGCAGTTATGGGTCTTAAGGATGGGTATCATATGATACAAGGTCATATACATGAATTTGTGATGAGTCTTGAGAGTGGAAAGTACTTATTGGTTGACAGAGAAGGAACACAAATGAGTTTTATTGATATAGATGGAATTGAGGAAGAAGAGATGATTGAAGATGTAAAGATCGGAGAAACTGAACACAGTGATGGGTTGAATGAAGTGATGGAGATAAGAAATGGAGAAGTCAAAGTTCTAGAGATGGTTGAAGATGAAGAGGAAGGAGTAGTAGATGAGTTTAGAGAAGGGGAAGAAAGTGCAGATGCCAGCGATCTTGGAGAGAAGGGAATAGTAGACGAGGTTTTCAAGGTACAAGCAGGAGAAAGTGCAGATGCTAGTGATCTTGAAATGGCAAGAATAGGAGAGGTTTCTAATGAGGTGGCTGCAAATTCTGAGTTGCAGGGACCGGAAGCTGTTGAAGTGATTCAAATGCCCCTAACAAATGAATCAAGTGTTCCTAATACTCTTGAGAAGGAAAATGAGATGGTGCATGAGCCAATTAAAGAAGAAATCTTTGATAGGGAAATGGGTGGAATTGGGAATATCACTGATGATTATGATGTCCATGAAGTTCTTACTCCAAATGAGGGGCTTATCAAACACTTGGAAACTGAATCAATTCTGAAAGCTGTCATTGGGTTTTCTGTCTTTTCTTCGATTGTAGCATTTCTGGTATTGGTTCTTCACTTTAGAAAGAACAGAAATGCAAGCAAGGACTCTCATCCAGTTGTTGAGCCTTGTTTGGACTCTGTGATAGCAGAGAAATGCTGCTCACTGCTTGCTAATGAAGAAGACATGGATAAGCACATTGAACATCCTGTTTCATTTGCCAACTCCATGTCTCTGATTAATTCACTGGAAGAAGATTCCAAACAAACATATGAAAGCCGAGCGCCAACAATTGAGTTGCTTGGTGAGCTTGTGGTGGGAGAGATGAGCAGCTCTCTCAGGAGCTGTGGCGTGAAAAGCAGAATGATAGAGAGTGAAGTGAGCAGTTATTCCGTGTCCATGGAGAAAGGTATAGGCAGCAAGGCTAATTCACTTCCTGTTCGTGTGCAGCCAGCTTTATCACAGATCTCAAAAATTAATTTGCCTTCATACACTGATGAGAAGAAAATTGTGAAGAAAGAGGTAAGTGACAAGAACTTTCCTTGTCTATCATTCACCTGTTTCATAACACGTGCATTTTATGCTTGGATAATAGAAGTTCATTAATATTTTTACGTTTCTTGCTTGTGTTGAAGCAGGAGGGAGGAGATGGAGAAGTCAATAAAGTACTGGTAACAACTCCTCTGAGACGATCAAGCAGGATTCGCAATCGTCCAATTGCATCTCCCTGATTATTTCTACTGAGCCTGCTTCATATGAAACAGCTTTTCTCTGTTGTTTCATTTTGCAGCCCACTTCCTCTCACAAGAATATTGTCTATTTTCTTTGTAATGCTTTCCCCACCAATAATTAGGGTTTCCTATCATTATCTTGTAATGAATGAAGGTGGATTCCATTTGCTAATAGATTTATTACTGATGATAATCAAGTGTAGACCCTTATTTTGTGATTTATTATGAGTATGTGATGATGAAAAAATTATATAATTGTAAGATGTAATTGGAGGCATGAAACAGAATTATTAATTTCGTAGCATGATTTTAAAAAAAAATATATGTTTTTTTGGGAAATTAATTTAATTTAAATAAAATTTTGTTTTGTTTAAATTTAATATGGGTAGTTCTTAAATGGACCTAATTGAGTTTAAGGTATAAGAAAGTCTAGTTATGAATTTTAAATAGGACATATTTAATTTATTTTTTAAAAATTAAAATAAGCAAATATTTTTTTCTCTATCCCTCTTTTATACAAACTCTCTCTCCCCTTTTAGCCCCACTCTCTTCCTCACTCTATTGGTGCCATCCCTTTTATCTCTCTTACTATTGGTTGGAACACCTCACCCATATCCCACTCACTCTCTTCATATTGGTCGGTTGTTTAAGTTATCTGAACCTTATCACACTAGGACTTCAAACCCTGCCACACCTCTTACTCACTTCCTATTGGTGCCTTCCCCTTCCCCTCTCTTATTTTTATTATTTTTCGTTATTTTCCGAATCTGTAAAAAATTTGTAAAAATTATATTCATATTCTACATGAAATTCTATTAATTTTAGGCTCAAGAATCACTAAAAAAGCTTTAATATTTTTGTAAGTTATGGCTGTTTGAAGTTAGGGTTCCTGTAAAATCCGATTTGTAGGATACCCGACTTGTGGAGCCCATATCTCCCTTGTTTCTTAATATTTTTGTGTAAATCTAGTGTCTAAAATTAAGTTTGGAATCTTGTGAATCTTCCAATTAGTTTCGCATTCATATCTGTTATGGTTGGTGAGTTATGAATTTTACAAAAAAGTAGTGCGATTTTGTTACTGGAAAAAGTTACAATTTGTGTAGACCATTTGGCTATCTTCTGTAATTTTTTCATAATTTTTAGGCTTGTCTAACTATTTTTTAAAAATCAAATTTCTTACTACTATCAATCTGCCAGAATTTAAAAATTATATGTTTATGCATGTTCTTGTATTTTCTTGGTTTCCAATTGATATTTGATCTATTTTTCTGTGCTTTTTTAATTCAAGAAGTATTATGAAGTGTTTGGAATATGTTAGAAGATGTGGACCCTTAGGTAGTTGTAACTAATTAGGAATCTTAACCCTTTAGGAGACTAGAGTTAGAATCCAATGTAAATTGTTATTAATATTTTCTTATTTTCTTTATTTCTTTTATTTTCTTTATTTTTTATTACAAACAAAATTGGTAAGTAGCTCTAAGGTAAGTACCAAAGAGGGCATTTGCGTGGAGCTTACATGGAGCTAAACGGGAGTAAGCTAGGGATATCATTGCCATACTAGAAGAGAATACCCTTTTTTAAGGGTAGCTTGCCCCAATGGCAACTGCAATTACTAACAAGTAAGTAATCCTAAATTTCTAGAATAACCATTGGCATGAAATTGTAGTAATAATAGGATTTTTATTTGGTAAATTAAAATTAACTTTATTTTTAATTTAACTGACGTTTGCATGTAATTAATTTAAATAAATACTTCGTAAATTAAAATTAATCTTATTTGTAAATTAAACTAACATTGGCATGTAAAATAAATTTAATTTAATACTTGCTAATTATAAAATAAATTTGCATACTAGAAATCTTTATTAGGTTGTCATTATTTGGGCCTTATGTGATATTAGAATAAATTACGCATGTACATAATTAACTTAGTTCAATTATTCTTAGGGTAACTTAGTGAAGATTAATTAATTATGTTAAATAGAAATGTAGGGTTATTTGAAATTGAATTTGTTTGTAAATTAAATTCTCAATAATAAATTAATTTTAGTCATCTGGTAAATATCATTTAAATAATTAATAACCATATAGATAGGAATTACTTGTGTATGAAAATTGTTTGTAAACAACAACCATTTTGTGAATTACTTGCGTGTGTAGGATTAGAATTGCATTTTTTAGGATGGAGTTTAATAAATGAATAATAAACAAGACTTTTAGAAACATTAGTAGATGACTGCTACTCGAATTAACGAGGTTAGACTAGGCGTAAGGGGTGCCTAACACCTTCTTCTTACGTATCTACTATTTCGAACCTAAACATTGGGCTATGGTAATGACGGTTATGGAAACTCTGTAGGGAGTAAGTTGCCATCCATGACCCTCGAAAGAAACACTGAATATGTCCCTGTTATTACCTGGGTGGCGACTCCTATCTATCTATGCCTGCGTGGCATAAATCCTTAATACCGTAGTAGTGTTATGGAAAGACGGTACTTACCAGTGGTTTGATCCTATTAGGATTGTCTGAAGTGCATGTCTAGAAAATGCTGTCTAAAAAGGTGGTATTTAAGTGAGATTATTGTGACTCCACCATCTTTCCTGGGCATTACCTGTTGCATTTTATATGATTCTAATGGATGATATTTCGCCTCACGCTCCCCCCTCCTACACCAAGTTATTTTATTACTGATTGATGTATAAATAAAATCGAGTTAAATGGCTATGAGGTTTCAAATTCAAGTCCTAATCTAATTGTACAAAAAAATAGAGTACATAAAACAAGAACGTGGATATCCTTTTCATGTTCATGGATATCCTTTTCTTCCTGCTCAGCGCTCAATCCCACTACTTGTTTATTACCTAAAAATTTCGTCTTGTTGAAGAGCACATAAAAATTTTCTTGTAGATTGGAGTGCCTCAACTCAAGGAAAGCTATGATTTTTTTTTAATTAAAAACAAAGAAAAAAAACAAAAACCCATCGAAGCATTGTCTACAAAATGATAGGCTAGATCTCAATATTAATTCCTTTTTAATCTACAATAAAATTTTTTTTTTCATGGATTGTATCTACATCGAGTCAAGCAACTTATGAATATTCATTAAAACTTCTTTTGTACCGGAGCTGGAGGAGGCGTGCCGCTATTTAGAAAACTGCCTCTTCTGCCTGGAAAAGATAAAGAAGACAAAGAAACTCTGGAGACCTTCTTTGATATAATGGCCTTTGGATGTGTGTATAGTTTGTGGGCATCCAATCTATTCCCACAGCTCTTAGATGCCTTCATTTTCCTTCTATAATAAGGAGTTTCCTTCTTTGGAAGGTCTTCAATGCTCATTACCCTTGATAGAGATGTGAAAGATTGAGACTTGCCTTGATAATATTTGGATAATCCTCTCCTGCATATAGATGAGGGCAGGATTAATAATTAATTATTATCTTTTCTCCTCACACAAAACCTAAAAATAATATTCAAGAAGCAGCTTAAAACAAAGTTTTAATAACATGAAGATCATTGGTATAATATACTTACTTGATGGGTAGATGAGCCATGAGCTCAGAGAATTCAAACAAAGGACCATTGTTAGAATTTGAAGAAGAGAGTAAGGTTGAGATTGGTGACGATGCATCATCTACCACATCTGATGTTGAAGAAGAGGATCCATCAGAATCACTTGAATTATCAAGTGAAGATGCGTTATAAATATCATCATCATCAACATCATCGCCTTCCATGATCATCCATTGATCTTCATGCTTTACATTATGTTTATCCTGTTGTGTCAGAGAGGCTAAAACTGGAGCTTGAAGCAGTTGCTCTTCACCTTCACCCATGGACATGAGAGTTCTTGTTTTGAAGGATAAGAAGAAGAGAGTGCATAAATATGGAATAGACCCAACAAAGAAAACCACCCAAACTATGTCTCACAACCACAATGAAACTTGAAACATTCTTGAATGAGAACTTATATATACAAAATTCTATACATGTATGAAGATTGAAGACTACAAGGATTAATTAACTTGGTGACTTTTAAGGAAAAAGAATCTATCACAGCTGGGACATGGAGTTTCCATGATTTTAAGGCATATAATAAGATTTTCACCGGGGAAAATAAATTTTTGATTGGTGGAAAAATTGATTAAATAAAAAAGGAGGATAATTGGGTGCTTTTAATGAAGAAAAATAGTGACACATGGACTGGGTTGCATAGAGAATCCATGAACTTGGAGCTAAGTGAAATCGTAATTAAGGTCATTTTCACAACTCATCTTGACATATAATTTCTCTTTGCCTTATCTTGAGATTCGATGTTATCTGCTAATCTGGCTTGAATTACTTGACCTTGTCTCCTACAAGGAAAGGATAAGCTTCATGGACAGATTGAGTCACTGTCTAATGCCCTGCTTATTTAATAAGGCATGCCTTCCCCTCTTATTGTCAAATTCTTCAACCTGGATGCTAATAATAATAAATAAATTAAGTTGTTGATCTTCTAGATTTAGAAGAACACAGTGATTTGAAGAAGATTATCCTGCTAAGTATTGATGGGTTTTTTTCCAACATATTTTGGTTGATAGCTCTTTTAATACTCATTTTGAAGACTATTCTTGTTCTTACTTATATATATATATATATATATATATATATATATATATATATATATATATATATATATATATATATATATATATATTTCATTGCCAATTTTTACCTAAAAAAGAAAAATCCAACCACATAACACAAATTTAATGTTTTATTAAATAGACTTTAGAGAAAAAAAAAAGATATACCAATTCAATATATACATATATTTTTTGGAGTAAAAGTTTAAGAGAATGATAACTCAAATCTGACTCTATGATAATCTTTACAAGTCTTTATGAAATTAATATAATAGCTCTTCTTAGTATATATATATATATATATATATATATATATATATATATATATATATATATATTAATTTAGAGTTCTAACCCTCTTTTATTAAAAAAATAAAAAAAAGTTACCATATTTAAAATTACTATTTAGATACTTTGAAATCATAGTGTTTCAATGATATTGATTAGAAATAAACTTTTAAAAGTGAATCATAGTTGGCTTCAATTGAAAGGCATAATTAATCATCTAATCAATCTAGTGAAAAAAAAAAATACCACATGGTTTAAGTATATTATCTATAAAAATCAATGGTTAATTTTTTTTAAAGGGTGCATAATCTGAAAAGTAAAAAAGTAAGAAGAGACAAAAATTTAAGAAATTTGCTTTTGTATTTATAAATATAAAATTTGTTGCTAAATCAAGGGGTGCCTTTAGGAGAACAAAGGAAAAGGAATGCTATTGCCATAATACCATGGGCACCACTAGCCTGTTTATATAATACTATAAAATTTATATACTATTTTATTTTATTTTATTAATATTATTATAGAATCTAACTTGACATAATTCTATAATTAAATATACATTATTCATTTGATAGGATCAAATCTAAAAAAATTATGAAACACCCATTACCAAGAACATCATAGTTTCTAATATTAATATCAATTTAAATGATATTAATGCTAACCTAACTAGATAAGAGCTTATCATTAATGAAATCATATTTTTTTTTAAATAAATGAAATTATTTTTAATTAATTTAAATTTAAATTTAAAATTAATTAACTTTAATTCAGTAATACTAAAATCAACCTAAACACGAAGATCAAACTCATCTATGTATAAAGTGAGGAAGTAGAAGACAAAGAGGGCACCATAGGGGAAAGTGGTGAAAGGATAAGGAACTGGACGGAAGAGAGTGCAGGTCACCTACCATTAAACACCCAACCCAGCCCGACAAAGTGGTGAGATGGTGCTTCATTTTAGGTTACAATCTTATCCATGTTATGATCAATAGATTAGATAGATCGGTTCATATAAGTTAATCCAAATTTTTATTTTTTTATTGAATTTCTATAATTTTTTATCACATTAAACAAAAATCAAATGAAAACCCACTCAAATAGTCTCTTCCCAACAAAGCCCAAAGAAAAATCCACTTGAATTTCCTCTTAGTAGGGATGGCCATGGTTTGGTTTTGAATTGTAACCAAACCAAAATCAATTTGGTCAAAATCAGACTAAAACCGATCAAAACCGAGGCTTTGAACCAGATCGAGACCGCTCTTTTACGGTTTGATTCAAATTCATATTTTTCAGGAACCGTAAATCGGAGGTTACGAATTGGATTAAACTGACAGTTCTGAATCGGACCAAACCAACGATTTAAATACAAAAGAATTTAATCAATACCTCACATCATTCCTAATTCATTTATATATATCATTAATTCTTTACACAATTATTCTCTATACTCTCTTTAATTCTTAATACTCTTTCAATTTCTCTCAAATTTTATAAATAATTATTTTTTTACACTCCTTTTAATTCTCAGTACTCTCACAATTCCACTACTTTATTATTTTATATGCTCACTGAAATTTTCAATACTATCTCAATTATTTTGTTATTATTTTATATCCTCAATAAAATTTCCAATATTCTCTCTTTTATTTTTTTTTCTCTTTTATACTTTTTTAATTATCAATTATCATAAAATTTTTTTAAAAAAGGGCAAGCAATATAACTAAAATTTTGATTCTTCTAAATCCTAAAGGAATACATAGGCAAAATTAAGTTTATATATTTTTTTAAATTTCTTTATAAAAAATTAATTTCATCTCTAATTTTTTAATAAGTTCAAGTCTTTCCTTATTAAATTTTTCTTAAAAATAAGTTATTTTTATTTTTTTTTTCTTATTTTATTTTGATTGAAAGATTTCTAACAAAAATTAAAATATTTTTACAAATATAACTTAAAATTTCAATCAATAAAATTTTCCTCTAATTTTTTCATCTAAGTCGCTCTTAAACCGCCCCTAAATAGCTCCCAAACCGTCCTCCAAATTGTCCAAATTGTCCAAATTGTCTTGAATCGTCCTTTTTTGAATCGCCCTTCAAACCATTTTAAATCGAGATTCAAACCGAAATCAGCGATTCAGGAACTGTCTTTCAAACTGTCCCGTAGCGGTTTGATTTAGATTCATAATTTTATTGAACCTGAACTGACGGTTCAAGAACCGTAACTGACAATTCCTTAACTGTGGCCAGTCCTACCTCTTAGACCTTTCTCTGATTCCATTTAAATTTTTACTTCATTAGCGTGATTTTGAATTGTAGATAACGTAACCTAGCTTTCGATCCTTATGATTTTCCTCATAATGCTTCATGGATAATGGTGTAATCCAACAATGGAAACTGGCCAGATAGATTTATCATTAGAGAAAAAAAAGATTGCTCTCAAACTGTTTCTCTCTCTCTCTAACAAAAAAAGTACCAATTTTGATTTAGTCCTTGGGGGAGGTTCAGCCAATTAGCCGTCGAACCTCCCCTAATTTTCTTTTAATTAAAGCTATTTTAATAGTGTTTTTTCTTTTTTCTTCTGTCTCCGTTGTTAGAGTTTTAATACCCTCTTAGGATTATTGCCCTATGGTTCATTGTGAAGCTTTGAAGAGCAAATCGTCGATTGGCAATCCGTGTGATATCGAGTTTGACTTTTCGACAAGGTGAGTATAAAGGCCTATATTTGCCAAGCCTATTCCCCATCCGTCACTGATCCTAGTTTTTGCTATTTCTTAGATTTACTGCAAATCTCTTCCATTTTTCTCTGAGCTCAAAAGAATGAGAGAATTATAAAATGTATAGGTATTTAAACATTCCTTCTAATGTTGTTTTCCTTTTACCATATTTGGTTGAATTCTTTGTAGATCTCCTTTGGTGGTGGTAGGTAGTAGTAGTTAATTGTTAATGAAGAGGAAATAAGGATTATGATAAAATCGGGTCATATCCAATTAATTTCTAGGCTTTCATACCTTTTAAGGTTTGAGCTTGAATTGAAATTTTATATGCCAGGCCTTATGCACTTGTTTCATTTAATCAAATATATTTTCTGATAAAAAATACAACAATGGAAGCGAGACCAAGGTAGCGTCTATATTTTTAATCCAACGGTAAACTCTTTCATCACACTAGGAAAGAGAAGCTGCAGCGAAGAAGTAAGGGGAAATTAGGTTGAGTTCCAAGTTCATTGGTGATAATGGCGGTGATGGAAAGAAAGAGACGCAACAAAAGATGGGGATTTGGATGGCGATGGCGGTCGTGGATTTGTTATCATTCAGATGGACAGATATAAATTAAACACAAAAGCATATTAAGCTTAAAATTTAAATGGTATTACTATTGACAATATCATCTTCTTGCAGATGATAGTATGACAAAATAATAATTAAGAAAATTGATGGATATCAAAGAGGAAAATGTGGGGAAGATGATTGTTGAATATTTTCAATGATGAAGAATGAAACACAACTGCCCATCTTCCCCAGATGTTATATTGCAGGGAACTCTTTCGGATTCAGAGTGCATTTTTGGAGCACAACGCCGATACACACAATCCCTGCTCCAATCAATTAATAGATACAAAAGACGAAAACACAGAGAGAAAGAAAATTTCAGAAATTAAAATCATCAGACCAAGACGATGAGCTCAGCTGCAGAGGAAAGGGAGTTTTGCGAGTCTTATATAGCAGACTGCTGCTGCTAGTGGACTAGGGTTTTCGTGGCTATGCGGCTTATGTCTAATGACTTAAATGCCCTTTCCAATGCTCCAACCTCTTTTTAAGCTTTTATTGGGCCGATAACAAGCTCAAAATAATTTAGAGAGTTCGGCCCAAATTCTGCTCCTGGATTGGCGAGCAAAAAAGATTTATTTATATATAGTATATAATTTGAAATTATATTAATATGATTTCCTTGAAATTGATGAATGGTTCTTATAATTGTGTTCATACAATACTTTAGATATTAATTTAATATTTATTATTACAAATTTAAAAGACTTAATATCTATAATTTATAAATTTATACTATAATAATATTACAAAAAGTATAATTATTTGAATGAAAAGAATGATGGTTATATTTATTATTTATAATAAAATAAAAATTAATTAATTAATCCATTATTTTAAAAATAATTTAACACAGGGATGATCTGCATTTTTCAGTAATTGCTTTTATAATAAATAAAACAATCATTATAACGATAAATTTTAATTTAATAATAGTAAAATAATTTTTAAGACGGTCAAATTTAAAAATTAAAAAAAATCTAATCACATGCAATAATATGATATTTTAATTAATAAATATGAAAATTGATAATATATTACCATTTTTTGTTATCATACAATCTCAATGTATGCGACCATAACTTTATATTTCAGTTTGCTTAGAATCAACTGGTACAAAAACACCGAAATTGTGAATTTGTTATCTAAATATATCCTTCCTCTAAGAAAGGCATTGTCAAAAACCTCTACAAACCTGCATTAACAACGCAATTTTGCCTTTGCTGCAATGTTAAATGGATTAATCCCACTTCCATCCTTTGCTCTTGTTCTTGATTATTTATCAAAAAAAAAAAAAAAAAAAAAACTTCATATTGTAAAGAAAAAGGTCCACGTGTATAAAACAATAGAAACTATTTTACTTTTCCAAGTTCAAACAAGTATGCGTTGCGCTAACAGAAAAAGGTAGAGATCAATGCAAATGGAAACTTATTGTACTGTCATGATGCAGCCAAGAATAGCAAGAACCACTATTCCCTTATACTGTTACTCAGAACACGCATTTTCTCACCACCGAGCCTTGTTTTTGCAGATAAACGCTTAAAGAAGTAAATGCAATCCATGAAAACCACAAATGTATAAATATCAAAGTACTCGGTGTAAAAAATAAAAAGATAGTATTATGTAGTATAAAATAAATCCAAAATATTCAAACTTTAGATATGCAAACTTAATTCAAGCATAATAGAGGGAAGCATGAATACACATTACTTAAGAACGCATTGCGGGAATTGAAAAGAAACAGGCAATGGACCTACAATCAACAACAAAAGGGGGGCAAAATCACTGTTTATGATCTGACAACGTTATTTCCCAGCAAAATCATTAATGCCAGTTCATGGCCAGCTGCAAGCCCAAACCAGAAATCAGCATTTGTCAACCATGAAACTAAGATGAAGCATTAAGAGCCTACAGGCCTTGATCAAGGAGGTAATCACCCAGCCTCTCTACAATCATGTTGCACTGTCCTGGAGTCAGTGGTTCATCATAAATGCCAATAATGAGAGCTTGGCTCGTTTTCTTCACAGTGATGCCACCAGAACCCTGTAAAATGATTGTTAAACATATGAAGAAAATATAACAAAATCTTCAATGCCTACTACCTTCTGCCTAATTAGATGGAACTAGAAATGTTCATTGTCTTGATATGTCGCACAGACTGTAAAACAGTTGATCTTCAAAAGGCAAATGTCGAGGAATATTGCATTATTATGTTCTGCATCAAAGCAGAGGAGTATGACGGATCCTATATTAAATTAAGGACACCTAATAGCCGGGGACACTTTGTGAACTAAACTTTATAAAAGCAAAAGCAACCTGTCATCCATGTGTTTTAGCTCTCCTGTGTAATCCTCTAATAAAAGGGAACAACGACATGACCAAAGTAATTAAGGACTCCAGTTCAAATAATAAAAAAAGGTAATTAAGGACTCCTTAAGGTGGTACTTAGTATAAAATTCTTGAAGCCTTATCAATTATCATCACTTGCTAAAGAACAATTGGGATTTTAAGATCCATAACAAATTGCCAGATTGTACAGTAAAGTTCTTGATTGCATCAATAACGGACCTACAGGAATTTGTCACTCTAGAAATTTGAAAGTCAAAAGATGTTTAAGTTGGCCCATTAATCATAATAAAGATGCATGCATAGAACTTACTTGCGTTCACTGCATATTTCTACAAATTATGTAAACTTTGATAAATCTTAAATATCTCTGCTGACAACTGCATTGCCCCTCTTATACCGCATTTGACAACAGTATCATGCGATTTTAAGCATCTTCATAAAGAAGATGCGATGCCGTGCTATGCACTAAGTTGTAGCATACTATAAAAACCTTAACTTTTAAGCAATTGCCACACGATTTATAGTAAATATAGATCAATATAACAACGAGAATAATATAAGAAATCCAATTATCAAAACAAATGAACACCTTCTTTCCACGAATCACAGCTCCAGGCTCTCCCTGGATCACCATGTACTTTGTGCCACCAAGGTGCAAGCCAGTTGGGGCAAGGGATCCAGGTTCATCAAAATCTTTCATGATAGCAGCAACCTCTTCTGGCTTAAACTGGAAAAACCAACAAACGGAGAGATGGAGAAAACCATGACATATAACTAGAAATGTGCTAAGGGGGAAAAAAAAAAAACAAAAAGAATGGCGAAACGGAAACACATTGAAATCACAGAAAAAACATATCATCCAAAAGGTTAAATTGTAAACAAAGATCGTCTAAAAGGAACATGATTAGTACAATGAAGATTATTGTGTTTGTATATAGTAACAACCAGATCCAATCCAAATCTAGAAAAATTAAAGCAATTAACAAACAAAAACCAAAAATCCACACAAACAGATCAGGACAAAATAGAATCGTAGAAAGAGAGAAGATACCTGAGGGAAGCTGGAGCTCTGGGCCCACACGCTGCCATCGTGGCCGATGATAGCGGCGGCCGTGAGATGGTGGCCGTCGATGTCGCACATAAGGTGCTCATCAACGTACGTTTGCCACGACATTTTCGATCGACAAATCCTAACTGTTAAGTTCCTTTACTTTGGTTTTTTTTCTTTCGATGAGCTTTAGCTTTTCTTTTACCTTGCGTGCCTTGAAATCTTCAGGTTCAAAGAAGAGCGGCATATATAGTGACCAGGGAATTGTCCGTGCATGTGCATTCTATTAATAATTTTAAATTTTCATATAAAAATAATTAAATCTATAAATATATTTAATTAATATATATTAATATATTATAAATTATTTTGTAATAATAATAATAATTAATTATATTATTAATAAAATAATTATTAAATAAATTTTTTTTGAACTTATAAAATATTATATTATAATATTATATAAGAAAATGTGACGTGTTAAATTTAAATATTTTTATTATATACATATATATTTCAAAATGAAGAGAGTGCGCCTACTTGTTATGTAGGTCCCGTACAGATATGATTGATGATGGTAGTGTCTGATTGTGATCGGATCTTGGCCGTGTGTTTTCACGTGATTGATTGATTGCTGTTCACGTTCTCCTTGCGTTTTCACCAGGTGCTTTTTGCGTGAGAATGCTCTCACAAGAACCGTGGACACATATGGCAGGAAATCTTTCGAAAAATTATTTTTTTTAATTTTATTTTAACGAAATTAATTATTTAATTTTTATATTTTAAAAGCATATTAATTAAATATTATTATTCTGCTATTTAATTTAAATTAAAATTTCTATTAATCAAAACTAAATTTTTTAAGACTATGAAATATAAAATGGTATTTCTAAAGTACAGAAATGGAACGAGAAAATTAACGAATAAACAGCATAAAATTAAATAAAAAGAAACTCGAAAACGTGTGAATCATTATTCGTTGAAGAAGAAAAAGAAAGGAAATACCCTAAAGATTGAGCATGCAATAGCCAACCGACCAAAAATGACGAGAATTTCCAAAGAAGAGTGAAAGCGAAAGGAGACACAACAAAGGGTCAAGCAGGGAAGTAGCAGTCCAGTTTCCTTCTAGTTTCCAGATTCTCCAACCAAAACCAAACCCATTGCACCTCCTGCTATTATAAATATAATAAATCTTGCTTAACATTTCATACCCAAGAAACAGCACTTCAAGTTCCTTCTCAGTTAGGGTTGTGCAAACACCAAAACTAGGGGAGAAGCAGCAATTTAAACAATCATGGGTGACAACAAGAAGCAGAAGAAGGCTTTCCCTGTTCTTAAGTTATTCAAGCCGCGGAAACCTTGCAGAGAAGAAGATGGTTCTAGCCATGGTATGCGGTCTGGGAAGGTGCGGCCTAGCGATGAAGATGACAGTCCATGGCCTGCTGATCCTCGCATAAATGATAAAGCTTCGGCTTTTATTGACCGTATCAAGGCAACCCACTTCTTAGAATCCTGATGCAATAATTTTTAGGCTAGTAAGCCCTTTCATGCTTGTGTAACCTGTATGTGCTATAGTCATAATTCCGTTTCAATTTGTTGCCAGTAACCTGCATATTGAAGTATTATAGGAACTTGTTGATTGCCTATTTTTTTCATATGAATTCTCTCTCTTCAAGACTGATTACTACTTTCATATAAAGCTCAATTTTATTTGAAGCTTTCAATTTCTGTTACTGGGCTATAGTGAAGAATTCTTATGCATATTACCATTTCCAAATTTGCTCGACCATGACAGAATATGCAACTGCATTCTTGTTGCTAAGTATTTTCTACCATGAAAAAGGAAAATGATGAGACTTACATTAGGTAACTGTTAAAAGATAAAAAGGCCCTTGCACATGTAGTGTTACCACCATGAATAATAGCTAGTTGAGAATTGATATCTACCACTGAAAATCATTTCCATATTCATAGTACTCGCACCATACTGTCAGCTGAATGCCAGGGAAACATTCTTTGAAGGCCACCTATTATACAGGTTCGTCTGCAAGATGAGAAAAATATAAGCATCTGCTGAAGAGATCCAAAAGTTCACTTATTCCAAAACAGGCAAAACTGTACTCAAGTTTGAAAAAATTTCAAGACAGCAGATCAATTGAAGGTTCATACCATCGGCGCCATCATCTTTGCTATAATCATCATCATCATCATCAAAATCAATGTTCTGCAAGATTAAAAAGGAGTTGGTTAAAACTTGCCGCAATATAAATAAGTTTTAAAATTCAATTTCTCATGAACATAACTTAGGAACACATAGAGGTATAAAATGTCGCACATAAAAGAAAACAGCCTCCAATCATCATCTAACTTTTTTTTGTTCAAGGACAGAATATAATTTATTAGAACATACTCATTGGACAATTTTGCATTTAAATGATAAAATAATCAAATAAATAATTATCCATGGAGAGGAACGAAATAATACATTCAACTATAGAATCTAATTTCTGCCTCCGCCATTGATCATAGCATCCTACGTTTTTTGAGTGTTATACCTGATTACAGTCATCATCACTGAAATCTTCCTCAGCTTTATCTACTTCTTCATCTTCATCTTCTTTCTTTTCCTTTTCACCTTTTTCCTCTTGTCCCTGGAGATATCAGATAACCACACAAAGAATCTGTTGGAACTAAGTTCACAAGGCAGACATAATAAAAGGCCCCAGACTTTGAAGTCCAATGCCAAAAGAAAAAAAGAATCAACATTAGGGTCCATAAGATGCTATAATAAGTTTTTACTAAGATTTATAAATCTACAAACTTTTTATCTTATACTTATGTTCAAGCTTCTCAAACAGATCGAACTTTTTCTGGTCTACAATACACAATCCAAATAGATTTAATTAATATTGAAAAACTTCATGTTGCAAGACAGTTGCAAAGAAACAGAGCATGGGCACTTTATAGAACATATCACATATGATCATTAAAGACGTTGCAAATTTCAAACCAGCTATTCAAACTAAGTAAAAGCACAGGCAAGCAATTGGAATAAAAATATGAATACGCGTAGCATAGAATTAATCAACATCAATAAAGCACAGAAACTTGTTCATGTCATTTATTATGATGCTTATATGGACAAAAATAAATCCAAAAGGACAATGTCAAGATAGACCTTGAATTTTTTAAAAAGGCATTATCAAAATGACAACATTCAGAAACAACTAAATCTATGGAAATTAAGAACATGCCATGCCATCTATTCAGACCTAAATCTGGGTTCCATTGAACTTTTTTGGGATTTGGCTGCTCTTTCTTTGCACCTGAGCCATTATTGCACCATCAGAACAGTATCCAAGAAAACCATTTAAAACTAAAGTATTAAAAAAAGAGATTGAGAGAGAGAGAGAACACAGAAGCAAAAGATATACTAAGAAAACCTTGAACAAGTTCTTCAGGAAAATGCATAGATGCGAGGAATAGAAAATTGTTTAGTTCATCACGTTTTGATGTGGTCTTTGACTTTCCCCAATCAGAAAACCTTTCTATGTCCATGCTCTGGCTCTCTGATGTTATGGTCAGTGAAAAGGCAAATAAGGAAAAAAAATAATATGAGAGCCATCTATATATCTTGCGACAATGTTAAGAGAAGCAGAACAAACTCATACAGCAAGATGGAAAAGACAAAAATGAACTGGCAAAAATTTATAAATCTGAATACACCATTGGCAATTCAATCTAACAAGAGTAATCAAGAGGCAGCATGAAAAACAGGTAATTTCACTGACTCACTGCTGGGATTTGCAACAACTATCTTGTAAGAACTAAGAAACACGACAGCAGTTAAGATTTAAATTTATGGCATGGAAGCTAGTATTACTAAAAGGATTTTCTTCAGTTCTCTACAAACATTTAGCCATGACTGGGTTTGGAAACAAATTTCTCAATGCAGCTGTCTCAAATGACATTTCCTTTTTGTCCCCAGGAATAGCAAAGGTGAGCACATTGCAATTGAATGCTGCAGAAAATGGGTAACAAGAGAGTGGATGTACAAAGCCAAAGATGTAGAGAACAAATGGAACTCCAAAGCCTGTAACCATCCTCTAGTTTTAATTTCGTAATACCACTCATTTGAAGCACCAAACATATACTAAATTGTAGTGGACTATTCTGAGGCAGAAAATATCACAACCAATCTAGAGGAACTAATATATATTCTGGCAATCCACATGATGTGTTCAAGTGCTGGAACATTAAACTCCATCTTCTTTTCTCACATTTATATATCTATTTCATTCACATATGATGATTGAAAATAACATCAAGGATAGAGAATAATCACCTGTCAATGAAGCCATAATTGTATCATGAATTTCAACTTATTAAAAGCCATATCCTCAAGTGAAGTAGGAAATTTTATCTCCTTTTTTTCATTAATCTATTTATTTGGGAAATAAAACATGAAGAATAAAACTCGAAAGTTCCAAACCCACTTTTTGAAACAGTCCCTTCAAGATAATAAGCAGAGCTCTTCCAAAAATTTTGTAACTTTGCATTCCCAACGACTAAGGCCCTTTTCTCCTTCACAGCTTTGTGATCCGGTAATTCACTTTCCAAAAATTTGCACAGGGAAATTTTCACATAGAAAACAACTCAAAATAAGAGTCCGCAATCTCATGTTACAGAATTATACTTTGCACACAAAACCTCTTCATCAAAATGAACAAAAACAACATTTTTGCATCAATACCACCATGTTCTAGATCAATTATCTTAATGGCAACTATGGAAACATAAGGACAAAAATGATGTGCTCAAAGTAGATAATATAAAAAGTATAAATTATTCAAGAAGGATATCGTACATTTTATTTCCATTCAACAACAATACATCAACCACCACAAACTTTAAGAACAACCTGAATTTCCCCCAATAATGTATTTATGTTTGTTATTTTTATGTGTCTTGAATTTTGAATATATTTTCATGAATCCGAATTATGATCCAACGTGAAAGTTTCATGCTGCGACCCGATTAGGATAAAAAGTGAGATTTGTAGTATATCAGTATAAATATTATAATATTCTACTTTTTATGGAGTTGTAAGATATTCGAGAAATACAATGAGGTTAAGGTTTGAGAGTTCTGAATGATTATATCTTAGTGAAACTTTTTCTGTTATTTTACCTGTGGACGTAGATCTTACTATAGAACCACGTTATCCTGTATTATTTTTCTTCTCTTTTTTATACTGTGTGTGATTGTATGACTAGTGTATGTGCTTTAGATTTGTGTACTTGCTATAAAAATATTACAGCAAAACTTGAACCCTAATAATTCCACTCCAGTTTGTCTAGAACCTCCTAATCGAATTTAACACTAAACACGAATAAATATATTCAAAGTTCAAAAGTGGACAAATTCCAAATCAACCCAAAAAATACTTTATCAAAATAATAACTCAAACAAACTAACTAAAATACTAAAATCAAATCTAAATTTAGATTGCCAGTTATAATGATAAGAACAAAATTCAGCGCTGAAGCAGTGATCTTTTAAAGAGTATATGCAATAAAAGAACTAGTCAAGAATAATATATTTTTTTTCTTTTTTTTTTTTTTCCCAAAGCAATACAAGAATTGACTCACAGAAACTCCACAAAAGGCTGTTGCTTTATATAGCCGAACCCTCCTCCTCCAAATCCCCCTAGCCCTCGACCTCGACCTTTACCTCGCCAAGACATCTACAAAACATAGACAAACGCACAGCCAGTAAAGAAAATTTCTATTTTCTTTAAAATTCCTTGACATTAGATTAAAAGGAAACTGGGAAGCTAGAGTTTCAGTTTCTTTTCTGGTTGCATGCTAATCTAAAACAAATAGTTTCACTTGTAGAGATTTTCTTTGCTTTCTTTCGCTCTCTTCTCTGCCATAAGCACTGCTCGCCCAACTGTGAAGAAGTATTTGCGGGTTTTCTTAGTCAAGCTTGTATAAGAGAGCTTTCATTGTCGGACTAAAATGGGATCGGACCAAAGCTTGTAGAAACTCAGTCCATAGCTGTTTAAATAATATCATATTCTACAAAGAGGCCTATTGAGCCTCCAATTATCCTCTTTGCAGTCAATTGTACTAATTATCATAAAATTTGGTGAGAAATTATTCAATATATTCAATGCACATATATATTCATTAATAATCTTTGGTAAATAGTTGGGGAAGTCTTTAAAAAGTGGAAACATTTATTAATTGCATAGATTGCATTTTATTTTATTAATTGATAGCCACAGGTTGTAGCAGAGACAACAGCAAGTTCATATGAAATTTTAGCTGAGGAAGTACATTGGATCTGGTGATTTGAAGGTGCGGTTGCCTGTATTAGTCCCTGAGATATCGCTCCACTGATCACCAATGCATGCAAGGATTCTTTACCCCCACAATTCACCAGTTCTGCCTTTTGACTTGATTTGGAGTAAAGTGCTGGGGGTTCCTGAATTATAACTTGACTTCCCGAACCCAATAAATCTCAAGAACATAATATGGAGATATAGGTTGGATTTTTTTTTTTAATCTTTTCTTTTTAATTATCATCCTTAAATGTATAACATTTGATTCACTAAAATTGTCAGAAAACTAATGAGGTCTTCAAGTTTCAATCTTACCGAAGAATAAGCTTCTCCCAGGAATGAAATCCAACATTCTTGAGATTGGTGATTGTGGCATTTCTTTGGTCTCCATCTCTTCCAGTTAAAAACACGATCTTAAACCCAAGAGACAGCGGATCTCGTAAAGCTTCAGACTCGAATTCAAGGCTGGAGATTTGGCTTGCAGAACCCATTTGTTGAATGCTGTCTCATTGTTGGACTTCTCCCAGATGCAACAAACCCACCCACCATCATCAAGAATCTAAATAGCCATGCAAATTATTAGAGAGACATTAAAGAAAGTATTCAATTTTTACGTACCCCAAATTGACTGCAGCATAGAAAGATACATTAGAGAGCACAGTCTCGTCTATGTCAAAAACCCATATATCCTTACCGTCTCCTGTTAGATTGACTCTCGTCGCATAAAGATAAGCCTCATGGATAACAACATCAAAGTCGTCTCTGTACTGCTGGCCTAAAATATAGTGCCCAAAGTAGTCTTGGGACTATTGTCCATCCCAAAATGTTATTAACTTCTAGAAACAGCCTCCAGCTTGCGCAATTTAGACAGGGAATATGGAGTCCGGCAGCACCGAAACGAGGCATGAGAAGGTGAATTTGGTTGGAGACGTTGTATTCAGAGCCGTGGCAAGTTGCTAAAGCTGCTGTATGAGTAGTCGAAAAAAAGCCATGTTTGGTGCATGGTTATTTGTTAGCAGGTGCTAGAATGCTTGCAGCTATGGGATATTTGCTAATGCCTTGAATAGGAACTTCCGTGTCAACAAGACCATAGGTTTGTGTTCTATAACTTGTGTGCCTTGGGCCATGCATAAACAGAAATCAATAGAGATTTTTCTGAATTGAATAGATAGGTTTTAATAAATACATCTCAATGGACCAAATCATTCAAAGACCTAGTCCAGAGTTTAAAAAAAAAATTAAAATTAAAAGGGTTCCAAATTACTGAGTGTTATCTTTCTCAAGAAATTGTTTGATTCCCAAAGTAGGTCTAAAAGATATAAGACCTTAGTTGATATAGTTAATGTGATAAACCTTGCAAAATGGTATAAAAGTCATTTAATTTTAATTTTTTTGTAAAGAGTATCTATTACAAAATTTTAGATTGATATGTTCTTTTTTTTTTTTTTATTCACAATCACCCAACTTTAAATCACTCAATTTTAATATTTTTGTTAAAACTCAAAATTCTCTCAATTTCAATTTGAGTAAACCTAAAGTTCTCATTAATTACCCGTAATTGTAAATTTACAAGTTATCACAAATAAAGAAAAATATAGTTCTTTCTTTACATATCTCTAATAATTTCACATTCTCTAATAAAAATTTAATCAATTTCAAATATTTGTACTAATAATAATAATATATTCATGCTAACCACATACTGTAATATCTTAAAAATTTTAAAAATATATAATTTATTAAATTGATTAAAAAAAAATAAATAAGAGTGAGCTCGAGTGACAATTTCATGTTCTTACAAATAAGAAAGCTCTTATTAAATTATTTTAGTCTTCTAAGACCAAATCAAAACGGTCTAAGAAAAATGATGAGATGAAAGAAGCTTCGCACCATAAAGTAAGAAAGCTTCCCATGGGTATTAGAAATTGCGCTAAGTTTCTTGTGATTTTCAAGCTGAAAAAGCTTTGCCCATCATCTAGGTCTAATTCTTATCGACCTTTGCAAAATGGACCTATGAATAATAATGGAGCAACTATTAGAAACATTATTTTCATTTATTATCAAATTTTGAATGAATTATCGAGGAAGAAAGTCGTTTCTTTTTTATAATAATAATGTTTTCTATAAATATGATATTTATACAAATTAATGATTTGTATACACTTATATTGGTAGAATATAACGTAATGCAATATAATTAATTATATAATGTAATTATCATTACATTTATTTATTTGATTACAAAATAAAAATATAAATAGTGTAATATAATGATAATTTTTATTTAAATATTTAATTTATTTATAATGTTAATAATAAGTAGTAATGGTTACAATAATTAGTAGTCAAGTAGTAGTGGTTGCTAAAGGGTCATTGTAATGGCAACAACGGTAATTAGATGATGGTGATAGTAGCAAGGTGAGATAATGGTGATGATAATAGCTAAGTGATAATAGATGTGACAATAACTAAATGGTGATAATTGTGATCAAGTAATGGTGATAACGATGATGATAACAAGATGGTAGTGGTTGTGGTAGTGGTAGTGGTAGTGACAAAATAAAAGTAGTGGTAGTGGTATCAATTATAGCTGAATAATGGTGGTGGTAATAGTATTAATAATAAATTAAAAAAAATCAAAATAAGCAATTATAATTATATCATTTTTGTATACGATAAATTATTATATCATTTTAAGTATAATTTATATAATTGTTATTTCATTAAGTCAAATTTTTTTTATCACTAAATAACGTAATTAAATATGATATATAATATAATCATGATTACATTATAGCTTTAATTATACCACACTAAACATGGCCTTAATTGAGTAAATCTTATTATTAACATAATCGGAAAAAAAAAATTATCATCACCATATATAGATTAGATCATATAAATGAAAAACAAGAATCATACGGTTCCTAAAGAAGGAACAACTTTTGATTACCATAAAAGAGCTTGCATAAGAGAGACCTATTGGGTGTCCTCTTTTCAGTCAAATGGACTTGGCTTGAATTTTTATTTTATGATTTTTCAATATCCTTCCTCAATTTCTTACCATTTTCCTCTCATAACTGAATTGAAATATCAAAGGATTCAAGTCAATTTGACATTTTAGTGTTACGATTAAAATTTGATTGCCTTGTTATAATACTTGGTAAATAGTTGGGGAAATAATTTGGAAGTAGAAACATATATTTATTAATCGCATAGATTGCATTTTTATTATATTAATTGATAGCCACAGCTTGTGGTAGAGACAGCGGCAAGTTCATATGAAATTCTAGCTGACGAAATGCATTGGGTCGGGTAATTTGAAGGTGCGTTTGCCTGTATTAGTCCCCAAGATATCGCTCCATTGATCACCAATGCTTGCAAGGATTCTGTACCCTCTATTCTCCAGCTCTGCCCTTACACTTGATTTGCAGTAAACTGCTGTGGTTCGTGAATAACTTGAATTCCTGCACCCAATAAATCTCATTAATTATCATTCTTAAATGTATAATAATGAACTTTGATTCACTAAAATTGTCTCAAAGATTATGAGATCTTCGAGTTCAAATCTTACTTGAGAATAAGCTTCTCCCAGGTATCAAATCCAACGTTCTTGGGATTGGTGATTGTGGCATTTCTTTGGTTTCTTTTCTTCCCTTTATAAACACAATGTTAAACCCAAGAGACAGCAGATCCTCGTAAAGCTTCAGAGACGGCAAGGCTGGAGCTGCGGCTTCCAGAACCCACTCGTTGAACGCTGTGGAATTGTAGGGCTCCTTCATGATGCAACAAATCCACACCAACATCATCATCAAGAATCTAAATATATAGCGAAGCAAAATCACTAGACAGACATTAAAGAAAGTATTAATTATTTACGTACCCAAAATTGATAGCAGCATAGTAAGGTAAATTACACAGCACGGCCTCGTCAATGTCAAAAACTCATACATCCTTACCTTCTCCTGTCAGATTGAGGCTCGTCGTAGAAAGATAAGCCTCCTGGATAACAGCTTCGAAGTCGTCCCTGTACTGCTGGAATAACATGTAGTGCCCAACCTGCAGTCCTCTGGGACTGATATCCATCCTACAATGTTATTAGTTTCTATACCCAGCCTCCAACTTAAGCAATTTAGACCGGAAAAGTGGCGGCCGGCCGCGCCGGAACGGGGCATAAGAAGGTGAATTTGGTTGGGAACTCTGTGTTCAGAGCAGTGGCAAATTGCTAAAGCTGCTGCAATAACAAAGAAAGAGTCGAAAAAAAGCCATGGTTGGTACGTACATATTAGTGGGTAGAGAAGAAAGTACTTCGCAGCTATGGGATATTTGCTAGGACCTTTCTTGTCAGTAAGACCTTAGGTTTGTGTTCTATTTACTTGGGTGCCTTGGGCCATGCACAACCATAAATCAGTAGAAATTTTACTCAATTGAATAGACAAGGTTTTAAGAAATAGGTGGGTATATTATATTAAATATTTATATTTAAATACGAGTTATGTAATTTTATATAAATTTTAATATAGATATTTAATTTAATAATTATTAATTTTATTCTCATATAAAATATACCACAATCGACTAAATCATTTAAAGTCGACTTCAAAGAAAAAAAAAAAAAAATAAAAATCCAAATTTATTAATTGGTTAAATAAATAAATATCCTAGATAATATATAATATATAGTTTTGTTTTTTTTATTTTGTGATACTATGTGGAGGTTGTCCTTCATTGTGTCATGCCTTGAAAAAAAAGAAGGTTTTTTTTTTTTTTTTTTTTTTTAAATTAAAAAAAAAAAAGCTCATGGTTGTGGTTGGTTATTTTTTTTTAGTTCAATAAATTAATTTATTATACCAAATCTTATAAAAATAAGTTTATCGCTAAACTGGTGATAGATTTCAATATATAAAGATTGTGGAAATCTTGAATCCATTAACTCACATATGTAACATAAGGGATAGTCAAATCAGGTTGGATGTATCAACACCAAATGCCTACCACCATGACACTGAGCTCAATAGTGAAAGGTGGTCCTTCTTAATGTTTTTTTGTCAAAAACCACATAAAATCAGTTATTTTTCATTAATTATGGAGCTGAAATATTGATAACTAGCTAAATGCTTGTACAAAAGTTTGATAAAAATTTATTTTTAATATTTAATTTAAATTTTAATATTTCACTTTTTATTAAAATTATTTTTAATATTTTTTATATAATTTGATAATTAAAATTTATAGCATGAATAATTCTCTCATTTAAATAATTTATTTTTAATATTTAAATATTTAATTTAAATTTTTCCATAAAATTACGTTTTTTACCACTTTTTATAGTATGTGAAAAAAGAAATTAGTTAACATATATAATTAAAATATATCATTACTCATAAAAATGAAAAAATAAAAATATTTAAAGAAATATAAAACTGCCATCATAATAATTTGTAGAAAACATTAATATAATAATATTTAAAGAAAAAAAAATAAAATTCATAAAGCTCTTTTTAAGAAGCATCATATGGCAGCTCTTAATGAAAGCTTAGCCTGATTTATATATAAAATAGATATATATGTATTTTATTTTTTGTAAATATAATATTAATTATTTTATTAATTTTAAGATATATTTTTACCGATCATAATAATTAATAAATCCTAAAATTTTAATTTCAATTGCATTTAATTATCTCATTTTAAATTAAATTAATAATCCCTTCAAAATTAGTTCAATAAAATATGATTAAAAAAATGCATGATAAAAATATATGCATATTATGAGATGTATGAATATTAAAAAAAAAACATTATTGTTATTTTTATAAACTAAAAAATAATACAATAAATTTTTAAATAATAAATTTGATTATGAAGACTTTGAGATTTTACATTCAATTGTTAAAAAAATAATCATTTAATTATGAAAATTGAGATAACAGTGACAATAATAAAAAAAATTAAAAGAAAAATAAAAAGAGAATTAAATAAAAAAATATTAATTATTTAGCATAAACAATAATAACTACTATAATTATAAAACATGATAATTTCAATATAGTAAGTGACACGTGGCAACAATAATAGAAAATCTATTCACTTGGTAACATTCAGAGAAAAGTTGCATACTTTAGATAGATAGATTTAATATATTACGTTTTTTATTCAATAAAAGTTTAATATTTTAAATAATAATTAATAAATGATACAATAAAAAATAATTATATTATTTTTACTATGAAAATAAATAATTTAAAAATAATTATATAAAAAAAATATAAACTCAATATCTTTACATTTCTTACAATTTAAAAATAGAGTTTTATATAATTTATCAAACAAAAGAATAATGAAGATACTCTAAACTATGAAATCCCGAGTTCATATTTTAGTGAATGTTATAAATATAATTTTTTTAATAAAAGGGATTTTTATATAATTTTTTTAATAAAAGGGATTTTTTTTTACTTACGCGTAAGTTAAATAAAAAATATAAAAATAATAAAAAAAATTATAATTACTCCTGATGAAATGCTATTTAACATTACCAACAATTAAAATATAAGTCATGACTCCTTTAATGTCTCAATTATGAAGAATATAATTCTTGTATTGAGTCATTTATTACTTGTATAAATTTACACATAAAAGTAAAAGGGGATATAATATAATAAATCGAAATTAAATAAAAAGGAAAAGAAAGTGTCTTAAACATGGGTATATAAATTAAATATTATATAAATTATACTAAGATTACTTAACTTTATTAGAAATAGTAAAAAAATAAATTTCATATTATAGTTAATTCTAATTTTTAAATATATAATCAGACAAAAAAAAATATGAATGTCCAAATAAATGGAATGTATGAATATTTTTTAAAGCAAGGCATATAAGGTAATAAAAATGTAAGATATCAAAACTTTTCCAATTTAGTTTGATTCTTGTGGATGGAGACGATACTTATTAGAGGCACTTCACTCCTTACTTTCTGTTTGGATTGAGTGTAGCATGATTTATTAATATATGATATTATATCATATTGTATTGTATGGTATGATTTTTATTGTTAATATGTTTAGAAATATAGTATAGTACAGAATAGTTTAATAATCTGTTCTGATTTAGTTAATGGTATAATATGGTAAAATAAATATAAAAATTATTAAAATACCCTTTATTAATGTTTTAAACAAATAAATAATTTAAAAATATTTATTTAAATAAAATATTAATTTATAAATAATATTACACTAATAATAATAATTAAAGACACATTTTATTTTTCTTAATTAATCACTAAATATGCCATCTAAATATATAACATTGAAGCAATATAATTAGAATTTTATATATTATGTAAGAATACAATGAGAAAATAAAAATTCTAAATCATGACAAACCATCAATTTGGTGGTTTAAAAAGCTATGGTAAACCTCAAATCATTATTTAGAAATAATTTTCAAATATATAGAGTAACTATACCATATAATATGAATAAATTAATCATAATCTATTAGACTGAGATATCTATGCAATATATAAAAAAGTAAGATTTTTAAAGAGTTTGAAACATTCAAAAATATTATTTTTGCTAAAAAAATATTCTTTCAAATAAATTCATTATTTCAAAAATTTATATCTTATCTCTAAAAACTTACTTCCAAACTTATGGGGATAAATTTTAGACTATATTGGGAGTTTTGCATGCTTCTAGTAATCTAAGTAGAAGTGAATTTCTCCATTTTCATCTTAATATAGAATTTGTATTCATTAGCCCAACTGTAAGGTTTTGGCCCAATTTAGAATCAATGAGAAAATGGACTGTGTTCAGTAGCAAGTCCACTTCTCCTCTAGTAATCGGAGGGGTCCAATTTATTTAGAATATCTTTTAAAAGTCTAAAAGCATAAAGGTCCAATGAATTTATTTCAGTTTTGTCAACGACAATTCTTTTCATTGCTTTTGTTTTTTTTTTCGTTTTTTTGAACTTTATCAAAATCTGTGTTGTTTGCTAATGTCTCAATTTTTTTAGTTTTTATTTTTCAATAATATTTTTGCTTTTTATGGCCATCATCATTTGTTTGAAAATTAAAATTTAATAAATTTTTTTTTAATTTATTTTTTTATTAATTTTTATATTAAAAA
The DNA here is from genome assembly GCF_030052815.1 of Hevea brasiliensis. NCBI lineage: Eukaryota > Viridiplantae > Streptophyta > Magnoliopsida > Malpighiales > Euphorbiaceae > Hevea > Hevea brasiliensis. The sequence goes on from NC_079498.1 coordinate 105,198,193, forward strand.
ATAATTATATTTAATTTAATTATTTTTAAAGAAATAATAATTAATTATAAATTGTGTGAGAATTCAATTAAATTTTTTTATAAATAATTTATTAAAAAAAGTCTTTGACTCTATTTATTTTGTACAAATTTTTTAGTATTTTATAATATTTGAGGCACTCAATAAATGGGTTAATAAAAAATATTTCCCTATTAAAAAAATTAATTTCTTTTTACGGAAAAGAAATTATTTTTTTATACTTTAATAATTTTATTAAAATGTGAAAACATTTATACTTCTTACTCCTTCCATTTCTCACTCATTTGGTTGCCTAGAAAAGGAGGAGTACATACGTTTTTCTCCTCTTTTCAAAGCAACCGATCTAACTTACACACGCATGATATAAACACATATCATTAAATTAATATTATAACTAAACAATAAAAAATATTTTCATAAAAAATAATTTTATAAAAATAAAAAATAATTTTTATAAAAATATTTTTCATATATAATTTATTTTCTTTAAAATAAATGGAACTTTAACAATTTTTTTAAAAAGTACAATATAATTATAAAAATATGAATGCCTAGCAAATAAAAGAAAAACAAAGAATGTATGAATTTTTTTTATAAGAAAAATAAAAATTTAAATTAACCTGTTAAGTGAATGATATGTCTTACCAAGTGACACTAAATAATGTGTTGATGCTCACTGCGTAGTCATTCCTTAATTTTTTTTTTATCACGGCTGGTCTCAGGAACATCTTGGATTCATTGTTGAATATTGACCCCTCACTCTCACTTCCCTTACAATTAATGCTTTTCTCATATTATTCTTGCTCTTTTAGAATGAAAGTATGTATAATCCATACAAAATTAATTAAATAAATTTCTTTGTAAATATATTTATTAAATATAATAAAAATAATATATAATAATTAAATAAAACTTAGTGAATATATTTAATAATATTATAAAATTAAGTCTGCCCATGCGGTTCAAAATTTTATTAAAACGGGAACTCAACAATTCTTATTGGAAATTATATCAAAGTCGAATTTAACACCCAAAATTGAGTCAATTTTTGAGTACAAGTAACATTGAAAATTTGTTGGAAATAGGTTGGTGGGGGAATGATATCCAACTGCATAAACTAAAATTAATAATTAACTAATGTAGTACATTGGATCGGGTAACTTGAATGTTCGATTTCCTGTATTAGTCCCCAAGAGATCACTCCATTGATCACCTATGTTTCCAACGATTCTGTATCCACTGCTCACAAGCTTTGCCCTTTCACTTGATTTGTAGAAAGCTGCTGTTTTTCCTGAATAAGACGATGCCCTGAATTACAGAATCAAATTAAATCATATATGTGTATATGATCCTGAATTAATTTTTGTAGAAGTTGATTAAAGTAGATATTTAATTACTTGAGTACAAGCTTCAGCCATGAACGGTAACCCGCCTTCTTCAGATTGTTGGTTGTGACAGTTCTCTGGTCTTCAGTTCTTCCTGTTATGAAGACTATTTTGATTCCAAGAGATTGTAGTTTCCTGTAAAGATTCAGAGACTCTGGCAACGCTGGAGCTTTGCCTTCCAGAACCCATTTGTTGAACAATGTGGCGTTGTACGGGTCAGCCCTGAAATCGTCTCATCATCATCATTAAATCATATATCTAAATAGTAGATTAACCAGAAGGATTAATCATTCAGACATAAAGATATATATGGTTATTAAATCATTTTTCTTATTCTCTCTATATTTAGTCTCTATTTATCAGTAAGGTTTTAGGCTCAAAACTACCCTTTGAAAAAAAACAGTTTGCGAAAAGACAAGATTGTTAATATGATGACGAGTGCACAGATGCAGGTTTATATAATTAATAGCATAATTAAAATGAATTACATGGCTATCAAATAAATAATAAATAAAATACGTACCCAAATCCATGCTCAGCATAGTAAGGTAAGTTTGAAAGTGCAGTCTCGTCAATGTCAAAGACCCATATATCTTTGCCGTCTCCGTCCGGCTTGAGGCTTTGAGCATAGAGAAAAGCCTCGTCGGTAATGGCTTTAGAATCCGCCCTGTATTGTTGGCCTAACATGTAGTGCCCTACATACCCTTCACATTCCGCAGGAACTGTTTTCCATCCAATAATATTGTTAGTTTCCACACCAAGTCGCCAACTTAGGCAAGTTACGCCGGGAACATGGCTGCCGGCCGCCCCGGATTGCGGGCGAAGAAGGTGGATTTGGCGAGGGATGCTGAATTCTGAGCCATAGGATTGAGAAGTCACTGTAATTGCTGCAAGGAACAGTAGGAGTAGCAACGATGCCATGATAATTTGGAGGAATAATAATTTAGATGATGAAATGCAAATATTTCATCCTTTAAATAGGGTCCTTCTTCTTATATGACCATAGATTTGTGCTCAAATTACATGCATGTCTTGGTTATGGTGGACCACATCATTTTATATATATATATATATATATACACATTTGTGTGCGCAAATTTTCTTTTTTTAATAAATTCAAAGCAATAATATGCATATCAATCAAGAGATGCCATTGGATACCATTTGTTTTAATAATACTTGATTTTGACATTTGCTTTTACTTGCTTTTTTTTTTGCTCTTCTGATGATCCGTCTTTATGTAAATATAATCAAAAAAATTAATTATGCTACTAATTGAAGTTGATATGAATAGTAAAAAATTCTATTTCCCTTAAATAAGCTAACGCCTAAATTCTTAAATTGCTATTTTTTTTAAAGAAATAAAGTAGCAAAAGCTCAAAAACAAAAACTAAGAAACAGAAGTTCTAGATTGAGTAACCCCATAACTATCATGTAAAAGCCATGCTTGAAGATCAGCAGGCATCTTGTCCAGAAAATGAGCTCCCAGGGGGAAACGAAGTCGCGAAACTAGCCATCCAATCTGCAGCAAAATTCGCTTTCCGAAACACAAGCAGGAAACTAATCTCCCAAACCCGCACTGGCACTAGCTTGATTCGCTTCACTAAAAAAATTATTACAATATGCAATTTTATAAACTATTATTAAATTCGAAGAGTAAATTATGTATTAATACATTTTATAAATTTTCTTTTATATATATGCATCCGTTTTGCTTGTTTGTTTTCTCTTGATCGAAAGATACTGACTATATAAAGTAAATAGTAGTTTTTGTCATGGTGTTTTCTCTTGACGCTTATACCAATAATATTGGTAGGTGGGTAAAGAAAACAAAAGAAAAATATCAACAATTGCTGAGTGATAACTTGTGATTCACATTCCAATATTGCAATTTATTTTTTATTTCTTGTTCTTTATGGAACAGAAAGAAAACGAGTAAAATAATAAGATATATATATATAGATAAAAAAGTTATTTATTAAGAATTTGTTTGAAATTTTATTTTATGAGGTATTGATTATGAGTTTCAATCAGTGCCATTTATTAAAAAAAGAAAATACCCATCATGGGGTACTGGTATTTATGTTATATTAGGTCAGAAAACAGGCAAAAGCTACCAAGAGAAAAAGAAAAATTGGTAATTGAAGAAACACTGAAAGGAAGCATTTCCAGAAAGTAACGGCTGAAGTTGAAAACGAAGGGAGAAGTGGTGGATAAATGACACCATATTGAATCTCAAATTAAGGATCTAAAGAGTTGACCTATATCACTTGAATTAGCTTCCACACACTTACACTTCCCACAATTTTCTCTCAACCCTTGATAAAGCTAGTTGTGCATTTGTGCTTACGAGTTTTTTTCCTTTTTGTACATCGGAATAGGGCTTCACTAAATCATGTTTTTAAAGAAATCCATGGAAATGAACAGAATAGAGCTTAACTAAATCATGTTTTTAAAGAAGGGCAAAATAATTAATTTTAATTAAAAATTAGATTTAAAATTTTATAATTCTTTAATACTATTGGATTGTTTGTGAATCTTTTTATCTTTGCAATAAGTACATCCATTATAGGTGAATAGATCTGGCAACGGGCCATCTTGTTTAATTCATCTTTTCGTAAAGATCATGAAGATGGAATATTTGCTTTAACCTGCCAAGGGCAGATAGAATACTGTATTATACATGATTGTATCAGTAGTTATTGCTTTCTCCTGAATTTTATTCAGCATATCGATGGCTTCTGTAGTTTTACCAGCACTACACAGACTCTCTAACACTGACAAGCATGCATCCCTGGTAGCTCCACATTTTGCAAAACAATCTGTGAGCTTCACTTGAATGCCCCTATTTGCTTAATTGTCCTCACAAGATATGCGTATATATTGACCTATTCATGTACTTTCTTGATAATTCAATGACCTTAGCTAGCTTATGAAGTTGCCCTTCGGTAGCTAGAAGATTGATCATATGACAATGAATGTGAATTCAATGGGCTGGCAGTCTTTTTCCATAATTTTTGAGAAAAGGGAAATGGTCAACCTTTTGGCCGCTGGCCGCTATCGATTTTACCAATCTTTCCAGTCATTCCGATCATGATTAACGTGTATGCATACTCATCAGGCTCACGATACCTGCTTTTCATGTCTTCATAAACGTTGCAAGCCAGGCCCGCCTGTCAAAATGCTGCAGATCAGATAATTATTAGGATCTTTGATGATGACATGCAGAGTGAAAGTGAGAAACAGTTATCTGCAGAAGTAAATTGCATTCATCAACCTGAGATGCAAAATTTAATTTAATTGTTGAATTAAGCAACTGGGACCTATTAAATAATTAAAAAATAAATTTATCATCACAAATTTCTTTTGAAGAAGTCGACCAACAACTTATTAATAATTTAAGATCAGTCAATCCCATTACCTCCTATTTAAATGAGCTTACATTAAGTGTTAACCTATGTTCAGATCTTAAATTATTAAATTTAATCTTATTAATTTATTAACATTTATTTGAAAAATATTTTATTAAAATTTATTAATAGAGTAAGAAAATTATGAGAATAGAAAGATGTCTTCAAATTTTATATAGTTCATATCAATAAAAAGATAATAAAATAAAGAAATTCTAAGATTCTCCTTGTGTGATTTATGTTCATTCAAAACAATAATTATAAAGCATTCCCAGATGATCATATGCTTACATTCTTATCGTGGACTGCGTGGTATATGAAATGTAACCTTTCGGCTTTATAGGCCTCTTTTGTAAGTAAAAATGCCTAGGGACCCAATTATATATATATATATATATATATATATATATATATATTAAAGTAATAATTAAAGAAAATATTTAAAACACAGAGTATATATAAATAAAATATTAAAATTTTAGAACTAATTAATGTAGTACGAAACCACTAATAAACCAATGATAGGACGTAATTGTAACTTGTCACCTTCAAAAAGCAGTTTTTTTTTTATTATCAGAAAATAAAAATTCAATAAACTGGTTAATTAAGTACTGAAAACTCTGGCCATTTTAAGGATTAGTCATGATTATATAATCCAATGAATCATAAACGAAATGTTACACTTATTAAAAAAAAAATTGTTTTTTAATTTATATAAAAATAAAAATTAATTTATTTTCTTGAGATAGAGAGTATTTAATAATTTTTTAGCGACAATAAGACTACACTCAGTGTCATCATCATAATTAGAAAGGACTGTACTGCTTTTTGTCATAAAAAATTAGAAGAAAAATCTGACAAGATAGAGATATAATTTTATTTTTAAAAAACAAGAGAAAGCACAACAAAGCGCATAAAATTAGAAAGTGCTAATTAATAAAAATAGAGGGCAGGGCATGCACAAGAATTGCATTTGATCCCTCTTTTAATTATTAATTTCCCCTTGAAATTCTCAAGGAGTGTAATACCTAGGATTTGGCAGTTTGAAGATGCGATCGCCAGTACAGCTTCCCAGCAAATCGCTTCATTGATCCCCCATTTTCCCACGAATTCTGTATCCATCTGCTACAATCTCACTTCTCTTGTTCGATCTGTAAACTACTTTTTTAAGACACTTGTCAGATGATTGCCGGTCACAATTAAATTTATAGCATTCATGATAAAATTAAATTCTTCTTGCCTTGTATTATTACCAGAAAAAAATCAATTATTAAATTAAAAGTCAAATTAATGTTAATGCTTACTTTAATATGAGCTTTTCCCTAGTTCTAATCACTTCTACTCCGCACAACATTGGATGGAAGAAAAGTTCCAACGATTTCATCTCAAGGAATCCCCCTAGCCTAGCATGATATCCCGTCAGAATCAACATCCAGCGATTCAGTGCTTCTCAACATGTCTCAGTATACAACAATAATGACCTAATGTAACCTCGCAAATAATTGGATGTTATTGCCCAAACCTCTTCCCAATCAAAGATGTGATCTTTAATGAGATTTCAATATCAGCTCACCGCAAGCAATGCAACACCTTATTTTTTGTAAATATTTCTCGAGGATCAATGCTTTCATGTAATAGGTCATTAATAAAAGGCATCTACTCTGTAGCAAAGCAATAAAGGACCAAAACTTGTGCTCAACTTTTTGCCAGTGACACATAACGAGTCACCATCACCTCAATGGGCTAACAACCCAACCTGTGATTGGATTCTGCCTGCGTAGTCTGACTTTTCCATGTGAACCGCTTTGCAACCGTTCAAGCACAGAGTATGTGATTGAATCAGGTGTTAATCCTTGCTGTTTCAGTTTAGCATACAAATCCACAGCTTCAGCAGTTCTTCCACTCCTCTCCAAACAGTCGAGTAAGATGTTGTATGTTACAATGTTAGGGCAGCAGCCAGAAGCCAGCATCTCATCAAACAACCTGCAAGCCATTTCAACTTTACCAGTTTTGCCAAAACACTCAATGAGCGTGCTGTAAGTCACAACATCGGGATTGAACCCCTTCTCTTGCATTTCCTTGAACCTCATGTGAGCTTCATCAAGATCACCATTCTTCCCAAGGCAATTAATCATTGAATTGTAAGATATAATGTCAGGCTTGCAATCACTGTTCTCAAGTTCTTCAAATGCTTCTATAGCTTCATGAACTTTTCCTGCCCTACCAAAGCTGGAGATCAGAATATTGTAGGTGAATAGATCTGGCAAAGGGCCATCTTGTTTCATCTTTTCATAAAGATCATGAAGATGGGATATTTGCTTTAACCTGCCCAGGGCAGAGAATACTGTATTATACATGATTGTATCAGTAGTTATTCCTTTCTCGTGAATTTTACTCAGCATATCGATGGCCTCTGTAGTTTTACCAGCACTACACAAACTCTCTAACACTGACAAGCAAGCATCCCTATCTCCTCTATCATGGTAGCTCCACATTTTGCAAAACAATCTGTGAGCCTCACTTGAATGCCCCAATTTGCTTAATGTCCTCACAAGATATGCATATATTGACCTATTCATGTACTTTCTTGATAATTCAACGACTGTATCTAGCTTATGAAGTTGCCCTTCAGTAGCTAGGAGATTGAGTATGACACTAAATGTGAATTCATTGGGCTGGCAATCTTTTTCCATCATTTTTGAGAAAAGGAAAATGGTCTTGTCAACCATTTGGCTGCTGGCCAATGCTTGGATCATAGTGTTATAAGCAATTAAGTTAGGAGAACAACCCTTGTTTAACATTTCCTCAAATAGCACCAGAGATTCATCAGGTTTACCAATCTTTCCAGTCATTCTGATCATGATTGTGTATGTATACTCATCAGGCTCACAATACTTACTTTTCATGTCTTCAAAAACCTTGTAAGCCTGGCCTACCTGTCAATATGCTGCAGATCAGATAATCAGGATCAATGATGAGGACATGCACAATGAAACAGTTATCAGTAGAAGTAAATTGCATTCATCAACCTCAGATAAAAAATCCCTACTATGTTAATTCTATGCCTTTATATTATTTGATTATTGTTGCATCACGTGGCAAGTTCAACCAGGAAAGCAACTATGTGTCTCTGTTGTTGGAATTCTGATACACTTCTAGTGGGACTTCATAAGTCAGATGCAAGAGCGACAACTAATGAGTAATGACCAAATAGAGCCCGACAAATATTATATCTCCACAGAAGGAAAATTCTTGTCACTTGTGGCTGTGGGACATCAAGAAAAATTACCTAAACACCACTGGGAGAATCTTCAGTAAAGTTGCTCAACTAATTCAAAGTTCAAACTTCCTTCTAGTAACTTCATCATCTTTTGGCAGTAATACCCCACCCCATTGGTATCATCTGCCTTGCTGGGAGTTTGACGAAGAATCCCCTCCGGCCCTCCCACACCACCTTGGTTTTACCCCAACTTATATATACAAATAATTTGACTCATAGATATATGTAAAAACTTGTTTATCATCAAAGATGATACTCATTATTCAAGGTTATTATTTTTTCACTAAATATTCACCAGAAGTATTCAAAATGTAATATAAATGTATCCTTTAACACTAATATAAAAGAACAAGATTTTTTTTAATATTTTACAATATTATTAAAAACAATTGAATAGGCATACCAGTCCATCTCATTGTCAATCCTATTTTGCTGTCACATCATTTCATAAGCTCAAAGTCAAACATATTCCACAAATGAGTTAATCTGGTTGATCCTTACCACCCTTGAGAGAAATAGATTCTTCTTGTTTCCCAGAAAGGATATTTTTCAGCATATTCTTTATTCTTTCACAACTGTATTTCACATACCAGGTTAGCTATAGTTTCTTAACACATGAAGTAGTTTTCTTTTATTTTTGTATGTGCAGAGTATATTTCTATTCAAAAAATTTGTTCAACTCAACTAAGTCTTTATCTCAAAAATTTGGGGTCGGCTATATGGATTCACTTTTTCCACTCTAAACGATTTTGGATTAAATCCTCAGAAATGTGTAATGCTTTTAGGTCATGTTGTACTACTCTCCTCCAAGTCAATTTAGGTCTAACCCTTTTTTTCTTTCTATCCTCTAACCTAATGTGCTCTACTTGTCTAACCGGAGCCTCCGTATGTCTACGCTTCACATGACCAAACCACCTCAATCTCCCTTCTCTCAACTTATCCCCAATTAGCACCACTCCTACATTTTCTCTAATACTCTCATTACGGACTTTATCTAGTGTAGTATGACCACTCATCCACCTTAACATTCTCATCTCTGCAACTCTTATCTTAGACGCATACTTCAGTGCCCAACACTCGCTACTATATAACATAGCCGGTCGTATGACTGTATGCTAAAATTTCCTTTCAACTTATTGGGAATCTAGCGATCACATAAAACTCTCGTGGCACGTCTCTACTTCAACCATTCGGCTTTAATCCTATGACTAACATCCTCCTCACATCCCTCATCTATTTGAAGGACTGAGCCGAGATATTTAAAGTGATTACTTTGGGACAGTACCACTCCATCCAAACTAACTCCTTCCCTGTCACCAATTTGGCTTTCACTGAACTTGCAATGCATGTATTCTGTCTTCGTTCTACTTAACTTAAAGCCCTTCAACTCTAGAGTACTTCTCCAAAGCTATGGCTTTCTATTGACTAATTCTCGCGTCTCGTCTATCAGAACAATATCATCTGCAAACATCATGCACCAAGGAATACTCTCTTGTATATGTTTCGTTAATTCATCTAAAACTAATGTAATAAGTTAAGGGCTTATAGCTGATCCTTGGTGTAATCCATTCAAAAAAATTTGTTAACATGAATAATTATGTATTCAAGTGTGCAAAAAGATCAAAATTATGAAGAATCCCGCAAGTTCAAAAAACTATCCAGCTTGCTAATCTAATAATGATTAGTCACACAAATCCAAAAGTTCTAGCAATGAGCTCATTGAACAGGATGTCAAAGAGAATTCAGCTTTCAGCTTAATCTATAAAAACACAGTTGGGACACCTTCTGCATCCACAATTGCAATAATCAAACAAAACAACATTTTCACACACTTAGAGCCATTTAAGTACAGGATAAGAGATCAATGCTAATAAATATAGGAATGTTGAATTCTATAGTGGCATACTGGCATACAACTGAAATTCAAGTAGACAAAATTTGCAACAAGCACAATACTAAACTACTCTAAACAAACAAGAACACACTAATCAGAATTTCACAAAGCATTCTTACAAGAACACACTAATCAGAATTTCACAAAGCATTCTTTCGTTTGTAATTTATACATTCTATATAACCATAGCAAGTATAAATACATCCACACTCATTTGCTACATCAATTGTAAGCACATTAAACGCGAAAAACCACAAAACCCATATAAACGAATTCACAACTAAACAGAAGAAGAGAAGTAAAGGAACCGAACCTTTTCATCTTTGGCTAAAGCATCCAAGAGCATATTATAAGCAAAAATATCAAGTTTATACCCTTTCCTCTTCATCTCCAGATAAACCCTAAACCCTTTCTCACTGTCACGTGACCTCAAATAAGCTTGAACCAAACACTTGTAAGTATACCCATTCATTCTCAAACCCCATTTCTCCATAAGCGCAACAGATTTCTTCAAGTCTTCACTGTCCCCAAAAAACCCGATCAATATATTCACGGTGGATATCGTGCCGCGTACCCCATTCTTCTCCATCTCTGAAACGATAGAACGAACAAGATTGATTCTATCGGGGAGAGTAGATTTCGAGATTATGAGGATGAGGCGACTATAAGTGAAGGCATCGTGGCGGAAATCTGGGGAAAGAGATGGGCAAAAGTGGAAGAATTTCAGAGCCAGGGAAGGGCTATTCAGGGATTTTAAAATTTCGGAGGCTTCAGCTGGGGTGAGTGAGATGGAGAGGGAGGAGAGGTATTCCTCGAGAGAAAGGAAAGGATCTGGTTCAATTTGTAGGCGAGATGAGGAGAGGCGAGAACGGCTGGTGGTATTGCGGTGGGATTGGAGGAGGATTTTGGTAGCTTTACAGATAAGATGACGGCGGGGGAGTGGGTAACCGCGAGGGTCGGAGGGAAGAGGTAGAGTTACTTCGGCGGAGAGGCTGCGGCCTGTGGAGGATGTTGAGGTGATTTTGGCCGTATATTTGGTGGCGTAGTGGCGGCGAACGGTGGTTCTCGAGATAAGCTGACGATTGTGACGGATGTGTCTCATGGTGGTGGAATGGTTCAGTGAACTTGTTGACGGCTTAGCTCTCAATAGCAGCACTGCTAAAGTTTACGGAAATAGAATATGGGCGGCGACGAGCCTAGTAGCCTTGCCAGTTGTGGCAATTAAAACGCTGTCGTTTATCCAAGTTACGCGCGCAAAAAAATCAGAAGCCCATCAAGCCCGTGTTTTGATTTTCATTTTTCATTTTCCTTTGGTCTTCGGGGAATGCAAGCTTCAAGCTGCTAAGAATTTGCTGGTAAAAATTCAAAATGGGATGAGAGTCCAGTCAATATAAGGCTTCATTTTCCAATGCTAAATGAATTTCCAAAAACAGAGACTGATGCCAACTGGTAGGAAATTGAAATTGAACACACTGCTGGATTTCAATTTTTCCTTGGGAGTAACATTAACGTGAACAAGCAAAATTCCAAAATTCTTTTATGATGATAATCATGGACAAGAAAAGAAAACCCTGAACCTTCCAGGTTTGAAATAAGTGATCAGTCATATTCAAAAGAATTGGATGGCTCATATTTTCTTTCATCTATAGGAAAACTTCTTCCCTAACTATTTTTTATTTTGACAGTATGCAAAAAAGGAAATCGCTTCATGCGAGCAAAGGACCAATGATGACGGCACGGTGAAGCCCAAACTGCAATGCACCCTCCCTAGTCAATTTATGCATGGAACTTGCTGCTAACATACTCGTAGCTGGGGACGTTAACAACTGCCAACAAAAGAAAAAATATATATATTACAACCAGATTATAGCGATACAAAAAACCAGGGTTATCCACAAACTAAATGTTACCATCTCCATAAGATGCCATTGTTAGAGGCGAAGAGATAATCTTTTGTGCAATGTTAGTAATGTCCTTGGTAGTGAGTTCGTCCACAGTCTTTAAGAAATGTTCGACAGGCTTCCTGAAAGTATGAATGATAGTTGTGTTAAGAAAATATATTTCACATCTATTTCATGAAGCAAGATTTACAAGGAAACAGAAATGAAGGCTATCTTGAGCAAAATAAGCACTCCCATTTTGCTTATAAATAACAAGAGTTCCTAAAATGACCATTAATTAACTACCATAATACAATATTAAACTCATCCATCAAGATTCTCACAATGTTTGCCCTGAAAAAGTACAGTGTAATGAAAAAAAATTCTGAACATTTATTCAATGGAAAAATGCAATGTTAAAAACAGAATAGAGGTGAAGGTCTTTCTTTTAGCAAACCTTTCTCCATAGGTCAAAAACTGCCTTCCTATATCTTCTGTCACAATCATCTGCAGCATACAGTCACAAAACAATTACAAGAACCTTCAAAAAACAAAAGATACCACGAAACAAAATGGGGGAAGCAGATATACTTCAATAATGTTCCATCCACTATGGGAACTAGATGCACAGGAACTTAAAAATACTCCACTATTATCTACGGGTTAGAAATGCATTGGCACAAATGTGACAATACACTAAGCAATAAGATCAGTAAAACCCAACAAGAAAGAGACATACTCGAGATTCCAAATTCATCAGCACAGCAGATTTTGTGGACTCTTTGGCACGCTCAAGTTGTAACTTGGAAACTGCCACAGCAATTAAAAGGGAAACTGATAAGAAATGGAGCTCTAACAAGACTGTAGGGTTGCAAAAGTAGTAGGTCATCAAACCACAACAACGTGCAGAGATAAGAAGGGGAACCTTGTCCAGGCACTGCAATTGCAATTAATTCTCCAACTGCTATGTCAACTGCTTTTTGCACAAAGTCTGATGTCTGTCACAGTAAAAATCATAGCTTAAAATCTATGAAGAGTGATAATAAGGATCAATAACAGATTTTCACCCAAAACAGTTCAAAACAAACAACAGCAGCAAATAATAATAATAAGAGCTAATGGTCCAATACGTCTTGAACTTTGCCCACCTTTTCCATTATATACTATATTTTTAATTCTATCAATTTGGCTCATAAGTTTCTCATCTTGTTTTAATTATATCCAATGGGCCTAGGGTGTGCACATGCAAACATTTCATTGAGCCCTTAACTCTAAAAGCCATTAAAATGATGGTGTTCTGCAAAATATGAATCTCAAAAACCATTTTAAGCAGCTTTATAGTGGAAGAGAATTTTGCAAAATGTAACCATTTAATGACTCTCAAGGCTCAGGAGGGGCCTACTTCTTCCAAAAAATTTGGTTACATCCATTTTAGCCTTTCATCTCAATAAAAATGTTGGTATGAGCACACATCACAGATAAATTGGATACAATTAAAACTAAATCAGTAACATGACCAAATTGATAAAATTTAAACATAGTATACAAGTTTTACCAAATGTTAGACCAGTAGCCCTATTAATGATAAGCACAATAACTAAGTTGTACGCAAAAAAAAAGAATTAAGGGATGAAGGTAGTTAGCAAGACTGAGTCTTTATACTTGGCAATAGTAAACCTTATTCCTGAACTCAAGTGCAAATGCAAAACATTCACTCAGTCTTACTAAACCTTTACTTTACATGAGTACCTACAACACTCGGTCTTCCTCAAGTGGTACATTCAGAACAACTTTCTATAGCAAGGCTAGTACTGGAGATAGTAGCATAACATAGCTAGAAAGAACACAAGTCAAGAAAGTATGCACACGTATACATCACACACTATATCATTTGGGCAACTGGTCTTACAGTGCTAGCATAGATGCCAAACAATCCAGTATTATTGAAGATGCTGTTGAATGCAGAAAAAGAATGGAGCTGTTGATACTCATTCAAGACTCGGAGATCTGTTTTCAAGTCCATTCAATAGAATTAATATAAGAAAAAAAGGAAAAATTTCTATAGCAGAAACTATGTAGTTTATGAAAGTAAAGAACTACAGCCATTTTTGGAGAAAATATACGACAAGTTCCATGCATAACCAGATTAAAGACAAATCATTGAGCTTAAGTTACCAGTAAAGTGCTAGATGGTGGCAACTTACATAGCCGTGAGTGCATCCCTTTTCCAGGCCCCCCTGCAGAGAATGAGCCACCACCTCCCATAAGCATCTGCAGCACTACTAGAATTGTTATTCACTGTGCTTTACACATACAATGCAAAAGAAACTGTAAAAGTAGGCTGTAAAGAGAAAGCAAAACAATTAAAGAAGAAGTCAAGGTCAATATACAAAACCTGAAGAACGGTCAAAACTATAGCTTCCTTCTCATTATGCCAGCCTCCAGGAACTTCAAAAGCAAGAGCAACGTGTGTCATCTACCCTCAGAAGGAACCAAAAAAAAAAAAATTAAGTACCATATAAATTGATAAATGATTAAGAATAGAAAGAGCGTATTCAATGGACAATAGGAAATATGCACCGGTGAATCAGCTTGGCGGCGATAATCCCCTCCAACATACACAGATTTTGGCTCCTCAGGACGTTGAACACGTGGGAGGTCAGAAAGAAGTGGCTCTGCAACAGATATAAGCTCCTCAAATTCAACACCAGAAGCTGCGAGAACCATTTGAGGAGCTGTATAGTGCTCCTAAAATTTCACATAAAAAATATTCAATTAAAGGAAAAGCAAAATAGAGAGGAGAGAAAAATAACAGTAAATTAATAAATGAATAAAGATCCAATAGTAATGATAATTTGGACACAAAAATTAAAGAAATTGTAACTTGAACACCGTACTCAAAGGGCTTTTTTTTTCTTACATGTACAAATTCCTCCAAAATAGCACCATCTAATCTATTTAGGGCTGATTCAGGAGCCAAAAGAGGATTCGCCAATGCACCACTATAACCGGCAGAGTGAATTGCCTCCAAGAGTAAGCCTTGTGGATTGTTAGATAGTTGTCCAAGTTCATCTTTCATCTTTTTAAGCTGTACAAACATATGGTAGATTATAAACAAATCAATAAATTTATAAACCCTGACAGCAAAGAGCAAATGGGGGTGCTCAAGGCAACAACAGACACCGACACTGAATTGTTGCCTTTCAACAACATAGCATTAAAATGAAATTACTTATAGTCTATAGAAAGGCAGCATCTTGGAACACATTGCATGAATTTGAGAAA
This sequence comes from Hevea brasiliensis, assembly GCF_030052815.1. Taxonomy (NCBI): domain Eukaryota; kingdom Viridiplantae; phylum Streptophyta; class Magnoliopsida; order Malpighiales; family Euphorbiaceae; genus Hevea; species Hevea brasiliensis. The sequence continues at coordinate 105,213,345 of NC_079498.1, forward strand.
AAGAAAATATTCTAAACAAAAACCAAAAAGAGCCTTAAGAGTACACATGGAAGTTCACATATCAGGAATATTAAAACATCATCATTACTTCAGCAGAAAAATGACAAGATCTAAAATTACCTCTTCACTGACTTCCCAATCCAAGAAAACAGGATTTCTCACAGAGTCTACAAGCAATTCCACCATTACAGGAACATGGGTCTTAAGAGCATCAAAAGTGTAAGCCATTTGCTCCCGAGAGGCTGAAGCAGCAACACTGCCCCCAATTGCCTCCACTTCTCTGACAATGCGCAAATGGCTCCGGTTCCTAGTGCTCTTAAATGCCATCCGTTCAAGCAAGTGTGTTGCCCCACATGACATGGGTGTCTCATAGATAGAACCGCAATCAAGATACAACCCTACGGAGGCTGCAGGGTTCTAATTAACCAACCAAATGAAGCATCATCAGAAAAATTAAGCAAAAAAGCAATGATAATGACAATACAAGTTATAATGGATAGTAATTATTAGGAAAAAAAAAAGCTAGAAAGTTTACAACATTGAAAGCATACCGGTGATGCTTCTGAGACAATCCTGACACCATTTTCAAGAGTCTTTGACTTAACCTTGCTTGGTTCAATATAATCTGGTAGAGGAGGTGGAAGGGGAACACCATGAATTGGGGAATCTAAAGGAGGAAGAGAAGTAGAGTGTTCCCCAGTCAGCCAGCTAAAGAACCCGGGTGAGGATGTCCTAGAAGCAACCACACTCGAAGTTCCATAATGTGTGGCCCGCAAATTTCCAACATGGCTCTAATCACAAAGAATGAGAGATTCCATTTAGTTAGATCAACCATGTAAGATGCATCAGAAGAGAATGCAACACCAGTAACCACCTTATTTTGCAACATATTTCAACTTTATTTATGGAAGCAAAGACAATCAAAAGTCACAGAACTGACTTTCACATTAACATAAAGGCACTATCCTCTTTACAGGGGCCAAAAAAAAAGCAACATGTTTACGCCCACCACATATTTGACCATTTCCCCATTTAAGATCTACCAGAAGAAATGTACACAAAGACAGTAATCCTGTGGAAGAAATATTATAGGTTCCATTTGTTTGCTCAGAATATTCAAGCATATAAAGGCAAATTCATATACTGAACCATGAATATAACTTAGAATCCAAATCAAATAGCAAAGACATATCTAAATGTGCTAAATTATGCAAAATAAAAAAAAAAGCGACCAAACTAAAGTAACTAAAATAAAAAGTTCATATCCAAATATCAGAAAATCGATTAAAACCCACAAATGGAAAATAAATTCAGATCTAGCAGCGACACGAAGAACGCTCCATTACCTACTTGTTTAACAATAAAATCTAGAGCAAAACAAAAATATTTTAAATCAAAAAGCTGCAAACTTTAAATCTTAGCCTTTTAATAATTAAGCTGACTCAGAAAAATATTTGCCTCAGCTTCACCTCGACCGAAAACATACCAACAAACTTCATCTTACTACATTTAGGGTTATGAAGAACTGACCTTGAGAGCTCGAAGTCGCGACGCTGCTGTTCTATACATAATAACTTAATTTACAGGAGAAACCCTAGCAATTGGTTGTTAAGGCTGCGGTATCCCTCTCTGTTTATTGAGTTTGATTTTGAAAGAGAGAAAGGTGCCTACATCAAGGAAGCAGAAAAAAGACCAGTTTCCTAGGATTATGGGAGGAGATTCTCTGCAGGCAGCGTATACTAGTCAAGTACGCTTTAACGCCGTGATCTTGCCATGTCAGCATTTTTAAAAGGCCAAGACTTAAATTAAAATCGTAACAGACTAAATAATTTGATAATTATAATTTTTTTTTATTTCATAATATATATTTCTTATCTTATAATAATTATTTTATTACACAATTTTCTTACAAAATTATTTTATAATAATTACATTATTATAATAAAATATATTAAAATCATTTTTATTTTTTGTTAAAAATCATTTTATTTCATTTTTTAATAAATAAAGTTAATGGACTATTTATTTTAATTACAAAAGTTTCAAATAACTAATTCAACAATATTTAAGCAATGGCTTTTCTAAAAAGCATTTATTTGACTTCGTAACTATAATCCCATATGAAACTTAAGTCTTGCTTCTTTTTTTTTTCCCCTAATCAAACGCTGAAATTCTTTAATTTTAAATTGTGAAAAATGCCTGCATTTTTTAAAATTTAAAGAAATTTTAAAATTGAATATACGATATATTGGGTTAGAGAAAAGACTCATAGTAATCATTTGAAGTTGAGACACTATGCATTGTACAATGTTCTACTAGAAATTCAACTATCATATAGAGTTACGATAGTCACTCTCCTCTTGAAAGCTTTTTATTCATGATTTACGCATGCATGTGATCTCCAATTTAAAGCAAAATATACAAGGCCCCCTCCAAGTTTTGGCAGAGCATTTAATAGAGTATCCCATTTAAGAGGCCTCCGCTCTAAGAGAGACAAGCATCGCGGGTCATCTTCTTTATCCCTTTCAATTCTCTCAATCTTCACATCCTTCAAGTAGTGTCTCCAACATTTATGTTCTGTGGTGCTGCAGCAATTTGGGTCCTTGATGTCCATTAGATTCTCACATACAAACTGCTAAAGAACTTTTGTGTTGTTAGTAATCTTTAAAATGATCAAATATGTGCACTTTTTATATTTGTGTGCACATTGATTCTTGATGTATAGTGCCAGTATCAAGAAAAAATTAACATACCTTAATGAATTTGTTTGCAGACTTGATGCTAGATGCTACAGACAGAATCTTAGGATGGCAAATGGAAAGCAGGCCTTCTATAATAGCTGTGTAACTTGACTGTGATGCGTCTGTGCCTATACTCAAGTGTTCAACCTCGCAACATGGAGAGATTGCTAATGGCTTTACCTCCTTATCAAAATATGATGAAATCTTGATATGCAAAACAAATACAGAAAAGGGTGAGATCATTAACTTGATCGTTTGAAATAATTACAAATTGATAAGGTTTTATATATGAATCAATGCATGTTGTCAATTACCTCTTCGGAAGAGGTTGATAGTGTCAGGTGTTTAATTCTGTTTCCCTGAACCAAAACCTCCAAATCATGCAACAATAAGGTATCCAGATCTAAATCAAGTTTCACTTTCCATTGACATGGGGCAAAGATAAAACCACTGCAAAAGGCACTCAAGTTCCCATCATATTCAAAAGAGAGCAAATTTGGAGTATTATTTCACAATGCTCCAGATTCTTACAATTCGTTATTATCAAACTTTTGAGATGATGACTTGAAATATTTATCCTTTCTACCTTTTTGCAATGATCCAAGTGCAAAGTTTCAAGAAGGGGATATTTAGACATAAGGTTATGGACTAATTGATCAGTAACCATATTTCCCCCCTTCAAGGTTAAAGATTTTATCTCCTGCCTCATCTTAACATTGATTATAACTGAATCACCACCAATAGTTAACCTTTGAAGACCTGGTGCTTCAATATCAACTCTCTTGAGTTCTTCAAATCCTCTATCCTGCACTATGAACTTCAGTATCTTGAAATTTTTAAGTCCTGGAACATAAAGATTATTCAAGGTGCCCTTGCAGTTTTTGAAACTCAAGTGCACAATTGAGGGACAGCTCATTAAAAGATCTTTGACAGTGTTCATCAACAACAACTTCCTTGAGAGACAACTTATGCAGACACGGCAAATTAACAGCACCTTTAGATTTGAATAAGGGTCCTTTCAACATGCAACAGCGTAACTTCAGAACTGTTATTGATTTGCAAGCAAAGATTTCTTAAAGTAAACTATATGCCTCGTACCATCGAATTGGTATATGCAGTTTCACCTCTCTGACACTTTGGTTTATGGCTAAACCTATCCACTTGTTGACCAAAGAAATATGCTCAAATTCATGGATGCTCATATAGAGCTTGAATTTTTGTATATATAACTTGTGATCACAGAATCTCTTAATGGTGTCATCCACAAATTTTATGAACTTATTTTCAAGTTCTTCACCAAATAAAGATTGATCAAAATCCAAAATAGGATATGAAGCCCACTTTGATCGCCAGCTCTTGGAAAAAATAGTGGTTTTAGCCACATCTTTTGTGGGCAGGAATGAGTAGATGTGATGGATAATACATTCCGATAAATCTGAGATTCGATCTATCCTATCTGCACTTTCAATTGTTTCACCCCTTTTACTCTTCCTGTTCAGTTGTGGTTCCTCTTTCATTTTACATGCTGTAAAATAAAAAGAGTCCAAATGCCATTTTCAATAAATTTCTTTGCTCAAATAAATTTGACAAGTATATATATAAATTCAAGAACTAAAATGTTCATTTCTGCAACATAATCGTAAATGCATGGACATGAACAAGTTGCAAACAGCTTCTTCACATATATAGAACAAGATTCTTGCACGAATAATCAAATTCAACAGTGAAAAATAATTTCATGAAGAATATCAAACATCCCAAGGACCTGATTAGCTCAGAAACGAAAGAAATAGAAATTCTAGGGCTTAAGGCATTCGAAACAGAACAAATTAGCTGCTAAATATGAGTAATTGGTAACAAATAATTAATCAATCATCTTTCTCCCTTTTTTTTATACATATTTCTATTAGCGTTTTCTTGGCAACCAAGCAAAAGTCATGATTAAAATTCATCAAACGAAAATATGCGAGAGATTAGGTACCTTTAGGGAAATAAACGGCTGTATCCATGGGCCACCCCTTAATCAATTTTGAACCGGGCCTTCCATTGTAGATGACTAGGTGAAGAGCCCACTTTCTTGAAAATTATTAAAAATTATTAATTAATTATTAAAAATTCAAATATCTAAAATACATGTAAGATTTTATTTAGAGTAATATAATTTTTTATATTTCTATAAAACTATAATTTAATCCAAATATTTCAATTTTATATTATTAGAAAATGAAGGACCACATGTGCATACTGTGGAGGGTGTTAGTTGACTTATTGCACCATAGAATAACATGAAGCATGAGCCACAAGCATACACTAATTGAGATCATAATCCAAGCATGATTCTTGATTATTAATATATTCATTTTTATTTTTTTCAATGGGAAATTTTCTATAAATGAATTTTGTGAGTTCTTCACACTCAAATTTCATGGGATTTTATTTAATTTGTAACATATGATTCACATATATATAAACACTAATGAATCACTTCACATATTTGTTTCAATTATAATATTAAAATAAAATATTATATTTTTATTAATAAAGACTTATATTGGTAAATTTAAAAATTAAGTTTTGTGATAGGAGGATTCTTTCATTAAAAAAATATATTATTTTAAATATCATTAAAAAAATAATTTGATAAATTATTTTATTGATTTAGTATTTTTCATAATTAAAAAGTGTTAAATTTTAATATATTAAAAAAAATATTTTTTTAATGCAAATAATTTTTAATGTTCTATTTCAGTTGCTGTCGACGACCGGGAGGATGTGGGACTAAAATGAGTGTCATTGCTTCACGCGCAGGCACATTTGAAAGCGAATCAAACGCGTGGATGATTACGTAATTAACTTCTTTATATGAAATTGTAATTATGTTGTATATTTTATTATATTATATGATTACATAATAAAAATTTAATATAATAAAATAACGTTCTCATTGTAAATTATATTTTAATTGATATAGTAATTATTATACATAAAAATGTCTATAATTATAAATATTTATTTTTAATTACTAGATCATTATTCTAATGAAAAATATTAAGCAAAATATTATTATAATAAACGTGATTAAAACTGCTCTTAGAGAAATTTTAATGATTTAATAATCATAAAATATTTTACTTCAAAAAATTAAAAAAATATTTTATAATATATCGAAATAGTAAAAAATAGTGTTCTTTTTGAATATAAATATTATTTTTTTTATTTATAAAAAAATAAAATCCATATTTTTTCACGAAGAGAACATATGTTTCACGAGCAACTAAAATCTCTCTTGTTATGCCTCGGGGGTGTAAGAATTTGAAGATCCGAATATCCATCATTGTTTTTTACGAGCCAACTTTCTTTGAATAAACAATTTTCCTTCCTGACAATGCCTGAGGTGTATTCTTAGGTAGAATGGTCTAAGCAGCTGCCAATGAAAAGTCCATAGTCTATTCTCTATATAATCTGTAAGTTTGCCAAACTCTCAAACGAGTCCCTGTTTTCTTTTACTGTTTTCTTTTTTGGACACCCTCTTCTATTCTAGTTCCAGCACCATCTCAAACCGCCAAATTCAATTTTGTATTCTTTTATGAATTTTTCCCTTATAATTTCGGTGATTATTATCATCTTTTGCAGTCTAAAATAATAAGAATTGTAGAATCAACGGCTACAAATAGGCCTCCCTCTCTGCTCTCATTTGCGCTCCAAGGAAAATGGATACCATTTCAAGCTCAGCTTCACTCTCAACTCCGCGGTTCCGGTGCTTCGATCCTACAAACTCTTATCATTCAACAACAACAGTCAATCACAGGCCTTATTTCTTGACCTTCTCTGCAAATTCTACCACCGCTAGTACCAGAGATTGCTCTTCCAAGGACGCCATGAAAAATTCTACAAAATACGAGCCCAAGATCATCACCGGTGACGATGGCTACGTTCTTGAAGACGTTCCTCACTTGACAGATCACATATCTGATCTCCCTGTACTTATATTCTCTTTTCTTGAAAATGGAAAAAACAAAAAAAAAAGCTTGTTTTTCTTTTGGCTGGAGAATGTGTTTCGGTGCTTATTCTTGTTTTATGGCGTGATGCAGACATATCCCAATCCATTACAAGACAATCCTTCCTATTCAGTTGTCAAGTAAGTTAAATTTTGGAACTTGACTGATAATTTGGAGATAAAGATGTTTGATTCATAATATGAAGTTTCTGTTTTACCAGGCAGTATTTCGTTAATGCGGATGATACTGTAGCCCAGAAGGTGACTTTCCCAATTTTTTCTGGGTTAAAGAAGTTTCGTGCTGTGATTAATAACCCATTAATTCTGATTTTGGTGGGTTTTTTCCGTTTAATGCATGCAGATTGTTGTACAGAAAGACAGTCTAAGAGGAACTCACTTTAGACGTGCTGGGCCTCGTCAAAAGGTTTGAATTTTATGCCTAATTAATTTCTTGATTTTGGTTCTTTGAATCTTAGATGAGTGACAATTTATTGCATGATTCTCAGGTGTACTTTGAGTCAGATGAAGTGCACGCATGTATTGTAACATGTGGTGGTCTATGCCCTGGTTTAAACACAGTGATTAGAGAATTAGTGTGTGGCTTGTATCACATGTATGGTGTTAACAGAGTTCTTGGGATAGAGGTATGCAAGCAAATGTTTTGGTTATTAGTTTGTTCTTTTATCTCTGTCCTGTTAGATTCAAGATAATAGATTTTGGATACAGGGAGGATACAGAGGCTTTTATGCTCGGAATACAGTTTCCCTGTCACCGAAGGTTGTGAATGATATCCATAAACGTGGTGGCACCATCCTTGGGACGTCTAGAGGAGGCTATGATACCTCCAAGATAGTTGACAGCATCCAGGACAGGGGCATCAATCAGGTCCTTTGACATAATTCCATTTTCAAATGCATTGCAAGAAATTGTGGGTTTATGAGAATGATAACTGAATGCATTTTTCAGGTTTATATAATTGGAGGAGATGGAACTCAAAGAGGGGCTTCAGTGATTTTTGAGGTAATTTTCAAGTCTGCAGTCAAAAGATCTCTTTTTTTTTTTCCAGATTATTTTCTGAGAATTTGTAAAAATTATTCGTACTACATGTTTCCAAGCAGGAAATTAGAAGACGTGGCCTCAAAGTTGCTGTGGTTGGAATTCCAAAGACAATTGACAATGACATTCCGGTATTATTCTCTTCGATAGAACCAATGCTTCTGATGCAAAATGTCATGCAAACTGAAAATATTCTCGTATGTAATTTTTTGGTTCAGGTTATAGACAAGTCCTTCGGTTTTGATACTGCTGTTGAGGAGGCTCAACGAGCTATTAATGCGGCCCATGTTGAGGCTGAGAGCTTTGAGAATGGTATAGGTGTTGTCAAGTTAATGGGACGGTACAGTGGTATGTTCTGCATCACTATATACTACAATGCAAGTTCGTACCAGTTCAACAGCTATGCTTTCTGTTAGTGGCTAGAATCTAGGAGCAGAAAGATGCTTGTATAGCTATATGTTTTTATTTTCTCTGAACTCAATGCCATTGACACTTTGACAAGTCTGATGCAAAATTTACCTGGCTTTTGCTATCAGAATCTAATATAAATTTCTTATGCAGGATTTATTGCAATGTATGCTACTCTTGCCAGCCGAGATGTGGACTGTTGCTTAATTCCAGAATCACCCTTTTACCTTGAAGGCCCTGGTGGACTTTTTGAATTCATTAGAAAAAGACTAAAAGAACATGGGCACATGGTTATTGTAATTGCTGAAGGTGCAGGACAAGAGCTTCTTTGTGAAAGTATGCGTGCTATGGACCAGCAGGATGCTTCAGGAAACAAGTTACTCCAAGATGTTGGTTTGTGGATATCCCAGAAAATTAAAGTATGAATTCTGCAGTACAATTTAACTATTCATGTTGTTCAACTTTCTCATCTTTTAAAAATATTTAATTTGCTTTTGCAGGATGACTTTGCAAACAGGGAAAAGATGAATATAACTCTCAAATACATTGGTTAGTCAACTGAATTTTTCCTTCATACCTGTTGAATGCATAGCCATTACGAAACAAGCAATATGACCACTAATGGATTGCTTTCATATCAGATCCCACTTACATGATCCGTGCTATTCCAAGCAATGCGTCTGACAATGTGTACTGCACTCTACTAGCTCACAGTGCCATTCATGGTGCAATGGCAGGATATACAGGGTTCACAGTTGGCCCTGTTAATGGAAGACATGCTTACATACCATTTCATGTAAGTTCCTCTGTGGCCCTTGTTTGACATTGATTCTTTCAGGTGCAAAACTAGTTCCAGAAAAACATTCAGTCTCCTGCTGATAAATTCCACATTACTAGTTCACAGCTTGAAAAGGATTCTGCATTTTAGCATATTGACTCATGATATCGGTTCCAATTTCTGTGTCTCGATCCTTTTGAGCTTTTTTCTTGAATTAATCCTTACATTGTATCATGCAGCGGGTGACTGAGAGACAGAACAAGGTTGTAATTACTGATAGAATGTGGGCAAGACTTCTGTCGTCAACAAATCAGCCAAGCTTTGTGAATCCTAAACAAGTAATTAAAGATAAAGACATTGTAGATGAAGAACCACGGAGCCAATTACTAAATGGGGAAAATCACATCGATACGCTGACAACCCAGGAAAGGGTTTAAAACAATACATGCCAAATTGAGTAACATTGCTGTGGAGAACATACTTCTTGCAGCATCCTTTTCGGATGCTGGCTTTGGTCATGTTCTATTTAGTACCCTGTTTCAGAAACTCCCGCAAGGTTTTTGTGCAAGTTGCTGTAAGTTTTCAGGCTTGTTCTTTCTTGTTGTAGTACCAGAGAAACATTTGTAAACCAGCCTAAGCAGTCAGCATTCTAATCCCTGGAGGCGTGTTTTTCCAAGTCATTCAGCTGCGTATAAAGTTGTTAGATCAGTGGTCAAAACAAGTAATTTTGAACTGTTTGCTTTTGTAAAAACATAACCTAGCAACTCTTCTTCTTACTCCTCTCTCATCCGTTATCACCAGTTCAAACACAAATTTTTTTCAAAGATATATTATCAATGAAATTTACATAATTTATATAAGATTTCTATTATCAGTACGCAAGTAACTCAAATAAATTACATCAGACGAACACTTGTATGATCTCTAAGACCATCTCGATCTTGTATTTTAACATGCCTGATTGCCCTCTTTCATGCCTTTCTGAAGAAAATTACAAATGAAAATTGCAACGCTAGTCTCCCTGAATCATATACCACAGGGGAACACCAGCAACGGGAAAAGCTACTAGATCTACATCAAAGGGCAAATACTTGATTCGCTTTTTCAGATGACGGATGATAAACAAAATCATATATACAAGGCATTAGAATGTCCTGTTCCCTGTCCATCTTGCAAAATACTCCCAACTTCAATTTTGTCTCGTGAAAACAGTGTCAATGACTTGTCTCAGATTAGAACAGCCGATGACTTTTAGCCCCTCAAAACCTACAGTTGATAGATATTTTTCAGCTGATTTGGGAACAATACACATTTTGTATCCCAGTTTGGCCACTGTATTTACTCTTTTCTCCATTCTAGGTACCTGCGATATCATAACAAATGTTGATCAAAATGGGTTAATACATTTCCATTGGGAAACTGAAAATAAGTAAAATGAATAACGAAAGTGAATCAAAAGAATAAATGAATGTCCAAAGGTTGCAAAAGTCCAATGAGATGAACTGAAGTTGCCCTCAGTGGTTATGAGAAAGTACTAACAGTGCGTTGTCAGAATATTTAAATAACTCCTGTAGAAGCAATTATAAACACAGCAAAAGTTTGTACAGTATATTCCAAGGTTGAATAGCTGTGATTTGAATTAGCAGCAAATTAAATTAACAAGCTGTGCTGGACCATACTTTGATGATCAGTTCCAAGCTTGTCACATAAACTTTGGTCAGCAAGGGCAGGCTTCCAGGGCTTTGCTCTGTGTTAGGCCGTTCAGAGTTAAGAGCCATAACACTTGAGATCAAGCAAGCAAGCCAGCCCACATGGTGCAAACCAGATCAAGTTTTGAATAGAGATTCAAGCTTTAATGAATATCCAAAGTTGAAAGCAGTAAATGTGTGTTTCAATTACTTAATATCCATAAGAAATGAGAGGAAAAAGGAAATCCAGATATACCATGGGATGAAATTTCACATGCAAGAGGGTTGAAAGCAAAGAAAATGTATCCAATGATACATAGGCATTTCCAAAGCCAAAAAAAAAAAGAGTTAAGTCCTACAAGGCAATTCCTTATTGTTAACAGTGCTTTGGATTTTTGTATACAAAAAAATCATGGAGATTATATAATTACCGTGCGTAGCTCACCACCAAGGCCAATTTCTCCAATAAATGCAACGTTATTGGGAATAGGGAACTCCAAGAAACTGAGATGTCAAGGAAGATAGGATCATCAACTTTGGAGCAGATAATTGCAGTAAATATAAATGTGAGGGAACATAGATAGGAAGGTGCAACAGTGCAAATGCGACAGTCTTTGTGCTGCTTGCACCGGGACAATTGCGTCATATTAAATGTCTATCATATTGTCAGATGTGTACAAAACGATATTATTATCAATACTCACATAAAGTGAATATTCAATTTAAAAATATACCAATGACTAGTCTTACAAAAAAAAAAAAAAAAAAAAAATACAAAATCATAAACAAAAAAGGAAGAAAAGAAGAACTTGCCTACTGCAAATTGCAGCTGCTATTGCAAGATCTCCAGCAGTCTCAGTCAATGTCACTCCACTAACAACATTTAAAAAGATACTCTAATGCAAAAAAGGAATAAAAATAGTTAATCACAATGATTTTTAACTAAAATATCTACAATATTGCTAAAATTGATGCAAACAAAACATAAAATCACAACCATTCCAACATACTTCACTTAAAACCATTTTTCTACCACGCAAAAAAAATGAGACAGAAAGTTAATATTGTAGAATTGTGCAAGTGCATTCTATCATAAGTTCTTAAACAAAATTATATACTATGCATATTTCAGTCTAAACTTGAAAATTTGCCTGTGATTCTGCTCTTCTTCTTCACATTACTCACTTCCTTCACACATATTCATAAATTCATTGACAGTACCATAAACTGGAAGAAGATAATGAAAGAAAAAGACACTACAAATTGCCTTGTACAGCAACTAGTACAATGCTACATTTCTGTATATTTCCATAATTTTCTATTTCCATCTTTAAGAAAAAAGGCAATGATGCCAATCTTTATGTCATCCCTGTTTCGAAACTTTAAAGCTTGATGAAAATTAAAAACAGGAAAAAGGAAAACCAAATTCAAGCCTTACAAGTATCTTTTAGAACAGGCAAATAGAAAACCAACACACAGAAAATATTTCCAAAGAGAAGGATATGTAGAAGGATATGTAGAATGTAGATATTGACTTACGTTCTCTTGGAGCATTAAACCAGCTTGCTTCTTAAGAACCTGCAATTCAAGACATATGAATTAGAAATTAAAAAATGTCAGTTCATAAGCTACATCTAAGCAAATAGTTTGCATCTAAAATGCTTACAAACAAACGAGAGAAGAAACAACATTGGAAGATTAATGCATTTTTGATCCAGAGAGAAGAAGAGAGTGTGTATGCACACAGTTGTAATATTTAATTTCATAAGGAGTACGCAAATATCTAATTTCATAGTAGTAACAATAACAATATTACATATATGCTTAAAAATATCAATTAAAACAAGCATGCACAGAATTTCTCAACCTAGGAATGAGGTCTTGGGAATGGAGAGAAGTAACCCCAGTTCTGAATGGCAAAAGTCAACTAACATATGCATATATGTATGTATATGATCAGAATTATACAATTTGCCATCATGATCTAGAAGTTTTAGATTTAAAGTGAGAATATATAGTGTGGATAACAAAATCGCAATAATGGCATGCATGCACCTAAATTTTACCAAAACCTTAAATCACTCACTGATATAATCATGTCAGCTCTGCTAGCTTGTACCCCATTAACATGCCTTGAAACTGATGAACCAGTGGCACATAAAGCCTACATGAAAATTCAGAAAAAAAAAAAATGTGATTTATGCATCATCATTAATCCACATAAAACGTGTTAGTCCCTACAATCATTATCAAGCTTACCTCATAATAATATGCAAAAACTGTGGACAAGAAAATTTAATAACCAAATCAGATTGCAAAAATTAGAAAGAAATTTTATATGCTATGCACCTGAATTTCAAGAAGGAAACTTCGAGATCCATCCATTATTACTGCAACAGCTAGCCCAACTAAAATCTCTGAACCCAAGTACTGCTCACTTAAGAATATCTCACTTGGATTTGAAACAGCTTGCAGACCTGATTGTGACATTTCAAATACTCCAAGCTGAAACCATGAAGCAATTCTATTATCACCGTCTAAATGAAATATTTACATAAATCATTAAATTCATCAAGGACCAAGCAAACTAAAGTAACTAACTACCATCACCCATTCTTTCCGGTGTTTTGAAGAGATTATTCTTCAAAAAGGTTTTTTTTTTTTAATTTTTTTAATGCAAATTATAGCCCCAGTTATAAAACATCACGAGACTGTGTTATAGCTCATGTAACTGCTTGACCCAGGTGCGATAAGTTTAGCACCACACTGGAAAATAAACAGCAAGCACCAAAAATACGCCTTAACAGCAATATGGACTAGAAAGATCTACAAGAGGGACTAAAATTCCACCAAGTAAGTATGCCCATCAATAGATAGATAGGGTATCTCGAGTAGGCTGGTATGGTAAAGCTTTATCAAAGATGTACCAATTTTCATATTAAGAATAGAAACACTAAAAAGGAAACCTCAGAGTAGAAAGATTCAAACGCAATATAAAGTTTCCTAGGCATATGCTACCTAAATTGGTAAAATAAAAGCATACTGGGTAGAAGCAATAGGCACCATTAGGTGTTCTTTGAGAAGTTAGGACTGTAACGTGATAAGTAATCAGCATAAGTTACACAAATCAACCAACTCTAAAATGAAGGGGAAAACTGAAATTGCATAATATCCACGCAAATTTTCACCATAATACAAATAAATATGAGCTGCAGTGTCACCATTACTGCACACCTCATCAGTGGATCCAAAGCGATTCTTCACAGGCCGAAGTAAGCGATGAGTTGAATGCTTCTCACCCTGATATGTGTAACACATCTGTGATCAGTAAGTTTCACATGCTAAGCATAAAAAAGCAAAATTGCGTTTGAAGGCCCACCAAAAGGAGGAGTTTAAATATCAATGTCAAAAAACCCTCATGTGCAAGTAGTTCAGAAACAAGTTCAAACTCACTTGATTATGTTTGCATATGTAAATCTTAACATGATATGCACCTTTAAATGGAAGAGGGGACCAAAAGCAGACTATATGCCTAAGTGCAAAGGTGAAAATGTAACCTACAACGTAACCAAATCCTAGCTTCACCAACTATCCAGTAAAACAAAATGTAACAAGGTACCAACTTCCAAATATAAAACAACATCAACGATGTGCTCCAAGACCCGAGGCCCTGCTATATCTCCAGATTTGGTCACGTGTCCAATCTGTGAAAAAAAAAATTATATAAGCACAAGGCATGAGTTAGTTACTGTGCAAGTTAAACAGCAGACATTAGACTCAGTCAGCAATCACCAAAAGACCCACAGATCAACAGAAGTATGAACAGTAATATCTGACACAACCAAAAAATCTGAGGATAATAGGAAAAGATTACTCAAAAAGAATCCACAAAAACGAAGGCTGTACTCAAGTCATGCTGGCCACAGTCTTGTTTGGCCCATGTTTGACTGGCCGAACCAGATCGCAAACACTTTGGGTGGGCGGGTGCAGGGTAGTGGTGTAGTCCCATACCCTCCCCCACCTTTGAACCAGACTGGAATTGAAACTGGCAGTTTGCCCTGGAGGTCTGGTCCAAGCTGCCAATTCCTTAAAAAAAGAAATTCAAAAAAATTATTTTAACTGTTGGATTGCCTCAACCACAATCAAACTGGAATCACTAGGAACTGGGACCCAACTGTCCATTTCAGGTTTGTCCCAGCCTTGGCCCAGAACCGAACTGTGCATAGTTATGAAAGGCTCAAGGCGCACTAAGGCGCCAAGGGGTCCTAGAGCCTAGGCGCAAGGCCAAGGCTCACGCCTGAGTGAGATGAAGCGCAAAATAAAAAAATAATAAAAGTAAAATAAATATGAATATTCCATTAAACTTCAAATAATATAAAACTAAAAATAATAATAACCAATAAGCATTCAAGTACTAAATTATTAAAACTTTAATAGTCTTTTAATCTTTCATAACTGAAGTTAAGAAATTATAAAGTAACTATATCTTCTTCATCTTTTTCTACAGTTTCATCCTCTTAATATTCATCTTCAAAATCAATATCTTCATTATTTCCCTCACCTTTAAGAACTAAGGAGTATTAACTTTTTTTTTTGAAAAAGATAATGAGTGGTAGTGTTAATAATGAAAATATGAGGTTTGTAATCCTGAGTATGTTAGTTTGATGAGATTTTGGTGACTAGTTATCACCAACAATACTAATTTTGAAAACTTCTAAATCAACAAATTTCGAGTTGGGTGGTAGTGCTTTTTGTCAATGGAAGTACTAGCCGAATGTAGAAATAAAAAAGGCGCGTCTTTCTAGCCTTGCGCCTCGAACAAGACGCACGCCTAGGCGTATGAGGCGAGGGCCTGGTGAATGTTGCCCGCCTTTCTCCTGTAGAGGCGCTAGGACTGGAGCCTGGAGCCTGAGGCGCGCCTTTAATAACTATGTAATTGTTGCTAGTTCTATACTTGAGAGAAATGTATAAAACTATTAAAAAAAAAAAGCCAAAACAAAACTTCGGGTTTGATAAATGGGCAATTCTTGGGATATGAAAGTAC
Organism: Hevea brasiliensis; assembly: GCF_030052815.1. Taxonomy (NCBI): domain Eukaryota; kingdom Viridiplantae; phylum Streptophyta; class Magnoliopsida; order Malpighiales; family Euphorbiaceae; genus Hevea; species Hevea brasiliensis. The sequence goes on from NC_079498.1 coordinate 105,229,057, forward strand.
ATTGAAGATATTGCTGTGGGGAAATTGGAGAGAGATAAACATTAATCAGGGGTTTAAATTGTGGCCTATGACCCTGGTCACTCTATGGCCTTTGTAGTGTGTCATGGCCAAAGTGTAACAGTCACATTACGAACTATCATTTTTTCTTTTTATTTTTTTTTTAAGTTAGCTTGCAGAAAATGGCGCATTCATAGTGCAATGGCTTGTAATAGGGGCTAACAGCCAGACTATAGGACGAAAAACCAATATACAATCACTGTTATCTAAAACCTCGAGAAAGAGAGAGACCATCGAGTAACCATTAAAATTATTTTCTTACTTTCTCTGCTTATGAAGAGACCAAACTCCAAAGAACAAAAGAGAATAAAAATGCAGATTTTGAACAAGTAACTACTGAAACAGTGATCCAGTAATTCACATTCATCTAACATATGCATCATAAGAGGGAGCATGTTGTGGATGCTTTCGTTGGGCAGAATTATCATCGACGTGGCACCAGCAGGATCAGTGGCAAAAGAGCTTAATGTGACAGCATGATTCCAGGAATCAAATATTATCTTTTAATTTAGAGTCAATGATTCTGGAAGAGTAATTTTAGGGATTAGTTTCTTTATGATATTTTCTAAATAATTGTATTCCTATTTACTTAGGAATTTCTTCTTTTATGGATTCCTTTTGCTGTGTAAGCCTTGCTACAAAAAGGCAGAATTTTATTGAATAAAACTACCGAAAATTATCTCTAAAATTTCAGTGAGGTTTAAGGCTCTCCCACTTTCAAAGAGTCTTGAGGTTCGGGCTCCCTCTGACAAGTCCAAAGTCTATCATCATAGGTTCTACAAGAGGGAAGAATCGCAACGAGGGTAAAGCTACAAGTTCTGAAGGAGATTTTATAGTTCATTGACCGGTGACACAATCTTTAACTTGTGAACATAACAACTTTGTATCAAAGCCAAACGTCATGGGGGGATTCTAATGAGTTACGAGCTATCCGTGAATCACAAGAGCAGAATGCCGCCAGAGTGACACAAGTAGAGGCACAACTCCATGAATTAACTCGACAGCTACGGGAATTCATGAGTAACATTATCGGCAGCCATGGAAAAGGATCGAAATTAGGGATAGGCAGCAGCAACTCTCGACCGAATGGTTCTTCAGGATCTGATGATAGATCTGAATCTCGAAAGGGTGGTGGCACGGTTTCGAGATATGCCAAATTGGATTTTCCAATGTTTGACAGTTCAGATGACCCACTCAGATGGTTACATCGTTGCGACCAATTTTTTCTGAATAAAAAAACTCCTGAAACTAAGAAGGTTAGTCTTGCCGCATTTCATATGACAAGAGAGGCACAATTATGGTTTTATAGGCTAGAGCAAGAAGAACCGAGGTTGGTTTGGGAATCTTTTAAAGAGTTTTGCAACTTGAGATTTGGGCCACCATTGAGGAAACTCCCTCGGAGAACTAGTTAATTTGAAGCAGACAGGGACGATTGAAGAGTACCAAAAACAATTTCAGAGTTTGCTAGCTAGTGCCAACTCCGTTCGAATTGATCAGCAAGTGGATCTTTTCACTGCAGGATTGTCAGAAAGCATTCGGGTGGATGTTGAGATGCAAAAACCCTCTAATTTGGTAACTGCCATGAGTCTTGCTCGTGCCTTTGAAAAGAAACAGCAATTAATACGGGCTAGTACAGTCCGGCGTACTCCTTGGATCACTCTAAAGACTTCAGTTGTAACACCTACTTCATCCGGAAACAAGGCAACATCAGGTTCAGTAGTGATAGCCCCTAGCGTAGGCAGTGTTTCTACACCCTTTGTTAAAAAATTATCGCAAGTTGAAATGGCAGATCGCTGGACGAAAGGGCTATGATACAATTGCGATGAGCCATATACCTTTGGCCATCAATGTAAGAAACTATTTTGGCTAGAGCTAGAAGATGATGGGGAGTTGAATGAGGAGTTAGGGGACAAAACCATAGAGGAACCAGCCATTTCTTTGCATGCTATCACAGGTCTTCAACATTCCAGAACTATGCAATGGCTAGCTAACATCAAGGGCTGCCCAATTACGGTGCTGGTTGATTCTGGAAGTACCCACAACTTCATCAGGAAAATTGCAGCTCAACGACTTGGCCTACCCCTGAACTCACAGCATGGATGGCAGGTGGCAGTGGTAAATGGTCAAAAAATACCAAGTTTGGGGACTTGCAGTGAGACTTTGCAAGTATCAGGTGAAACTTTTCCTCTTGAATTATATGTAATACCGTTGGCTGGATTTGATGTTGTACTAGGTGTATGACGTTGGGCCCAATATGGTGGAACTTTGCAACTCTTACTATGAATTTTGAATTGGGGGATAAACAAGTTACTCTACAAGGACTTCAACCTGACCATAATCCTAAAGTTCATCTATTGAATGGGAATGGAGAATCAAAAACTAGCTTGGGTGGTATACTGGAGCAGTTTACAGACTTGTTTCATGATCTTACAGGGCTACCTCCAATTAGATCTTGTGACCACCGAATATTCTTGCTTCCTAGTTTGGCACCTGTGGTGGTCAGACCCTATAGATACTCGCACCTACAGAAGGAAGAGATCGAAAAACAATGTGAGGAAATGCTTCATCAAGGAATCATTCGCCCAAGTCATTCTCCTTTTTCCTCTCCAGTATTGCTTGTTAAAAAAAAAAAAAAGAGGGATAATGGCACTTCTGTGTAGACTACCGTGAGCTTAATGCCAAGACAATTAAGGATAAGTTTCCGACTCCAATAGTCGATGAATTACTTGATGAACTCCATAGGGCTCGATACTTCACCAAATTGGATTTAAAATCTGGTCACCACCAAGTTCGTATGGCTGCGGAGGATGTGGAGAAAACAGCCTTTCGAACACACCATGGTCACTTCGAATTTCTAGTCATGCCTTTTGGCCTGACGAATGCCCCATCAACTTTTCAAGCATTGATGAACGAGGTATTTTAAACCTACCTTCGAAAATTTGTTCTTGTTTTCTTTGACGATATCTTAGTTTATAGCAGGACACGGGATGAACATCTACAACATATAAATATGGTGTTTCAATTGCTTCATTCTCATCATTTGTTTATTAAAAGATCTAAATGTTCTTTTGGGGAGACTCAAGTGGCCTATCTTGGTCACGTAATCAGTGCCGCCGGTGTTTCGGTTGATGCTACAAAAATTTCAACTATCACTGAATAGCCTCAACCACATTTGGTCAAGGCTCTGCGTGGTTTTTTGGGACTGATAGGTTACTATCGAAAGTTTATCAGAGATTACGGTCGCTTGGCAAGAACCTTGACCAGCTTATTAAGAAAAGGTGGTTTCCAGTGGAGTGAAGAAGCAGCCGCATCATTTGTTGCACTAAAACAAGCACTAGCACAAGCACCTGTACTTCAGCTTCCTAACTTTGATGCCGAGTTCGTAGTAGAGTGTGACGCATCTGGAGTAGGTATTGGGGCAGTTCTTCAACAAGATGGTCACCCTCTTGCTTTTTTCAGTCGAAAATTAGCTGACAGACATCACAAGCCGGCCGCCTATGAAAGAGAACTCATTGGTTTAGCCAAGGCAGTGCAACATTGGCGCCCATATCTGTGGGGAAGGGCATTTCTTATCAAAACAGATCATTATAGCCTGAAATACTTGCTGGAGCAACGGCTAACTACTTCACCTCAACAACATTGGCTTAGCAAATTGTTCAGCTTTGACTTTCGAGTGGAGTGCAAGGCGGGTCAGCTCAATAAAGCAGCGGATGCTCTCTCTAGCCGAGATGAAGAGATAGGCAATTTGTTTGCTATTTCACAACCAATGGTGTTGTTGCTGGATGATATTCGGAGTGAAATCAAGAACACTGATTCTCTTTGTCAATTGCGACGTCAAGTGGAAGATGGGGAATTAGGAGCGGATTGGTCCGTCTCCAATGGACTTATTCTCTATTGTCATCGTATTTATCTTCAGTCTACTTCCCCTTTGATTCATACTATCATTGGAGGGGTACATAATAGTACACATGAAGGGATACAAAAACTTTGCATCGAGTTCGCAGTGAATTTTAGTGGAAAGGCATGAAGGCTAATATTCGTGACTTTATTGAGTCTTGCTTAGTTTGTCAGCAACAAAGGACTTCAAATTTACATCCGGCGGGTTTGTTGCAACCTCTAGCTCTTCCATCACAAATATGGTTTGATATTTCAATGGATTTTGTGGAAGGGTTACCTAAGGTGAAAGGCAAGTCAGTCTTGTTTGTTGTGGTTGATCGGTTCTCTAAATATGCTCACTTTATTCCCCTTTCACATCCTTACACTGCTGTAATTGTCGCACATGCATTCTTTTCCAATGTTTTTCGTTTACATGGGTTACCGGAGTCCATTGTTAGTGATCGTGATGTGGTATTCACTGGTAACTTTTGGAGAGAATTATTTCGGTTAAGTGGAATCAAGCTGAACTTTTCTTCTGCCAACCATCCTCAATCGGATGGTCAAACAGAGGTTGTCAATCGTACGATTGAGATGTATTTGAGATGTTTTGTGGGTGACAAACCAACAAGCTGGGTTGATTGGCTCTCCTGGGCTGAATGCTGTTACAATAACTCCTTCCATTCAGCTTTACGAACCACTCCCTTTCAGGTGGTGTAAGGACGGGAACCACCCAAGCTGCTATCCTATGATTCAGGTTCTTCTCGAGTAGATGCTGTTGATAAGGCTTTAGTTGATCGTGATTCAGTTCTTGAGGAAATACGCTTACGTCTCCAACAAGCACAAGTTCGAATGAAAGAGTACTATGATAAGGGCCATCGTGAGTTACAATTTCAGCCAAGTGATTGGGTATGGCTGCGCCTCCTTCCCTATAGACGTCTCTCAATTACCAATACTCAACACACTAAGCTATCTCCCAAGTTTTATGGACCTTATAAAGTGCTGCGTTGAATTAGTGAAGTTGCTTATCAACTAGAGCTTCCTTCCTCTAGTCGACTTCATGATGTTTTTCACATTTCGCTCCTTAAACCATTCAAGGGAGCTCCTCCTACAATGGTTCCTAGTCTTCCGCTTGTTCCAATTCCAGCAGTAGTTCTTTGTGCAAGACTGAATCAGGGTACTTGGGAATTACTTGTTCAATGGAAAGGCTTGCCACCTTCTGAAGCCACTTGGGAGAGTCTTGATCAGTTCCAGAATGCTTATCCTACTTTTGAGCTTGAGGACAAGCTCTTTCCTCAGGAGGGGAGTAATGTTGTGGATGCTTTCGTTGGGCAGAATTATCATCGACGTGGGACCAGCAGGATCAGTGGCAAAAGAGCTTAATGTGACAGCATGATTTCAGGAATCAAATATTATCTTTTAATTTAGAGTCAATGATTCTGGAAGAGTAATTTTAGGGATTAGTTTCTTTATGATATTTTCTAAATAATTGTATTCCTATTTAGTTAGGAATTTCTTTTTTTATGGATTCCTTTTGCTGTGTAAGCCTTGCTATAAAAAGGCAGAATTTTATTGAATAAAACCATCGAAAATTATCTCTAAAATTTCAGTGAGGTTTAAGGCTCTCTCACTTTCAACGAGTCTTGAGGTTCGGGCTCCCTCCGACGAGTCCACAGTCTGTCATCATAGGTTCTACAAGAGGGAAGAATCGCAACAAGGGTAAAGCTACAAGTTCTGAAGGAGATTTTATAGTTCATAGACCCGTGACGCGATCCTTAACTCGTGAACATAACAGAGCATTTCCATGTACCATGAAATAAACAATAGAGGTAAAGACAGAAGTTGATATGTATAAACAACTTAATATTTTTTCCCACTCATTTTTGTAAAACTCCAATTTAAAAATTCTACAGACATTATAGGAAAATTGAGAAATAGTTGAATGCATTTTAGACAGTCAATGCTCACCAAAAGAACTGGTATTTTTGTCTTCTTGGCAAAACGCAGCAAAGCTGATGTGCATTCCTTAACCTGTCACAGATCCAGACAATGGCAACACTCATGATACTGTCCTGAACTCATCACCCACATGCATGCGCATGTGCATGCATAAACACACATTTGCTGCTTATATGTTCAGAAGAACTAAAAATAAAAGGAAAAGGATATTTAAAGAGACAAGAAATGAGATGGCAATTGTTTGAGAGAGGGTATTGCTAATGAAAAGTTATACACAATATTATTGATAATGCCCTTCTAATAGGCATAAGCATTGCACCTCTTCTGTTAACAAGCTGAAGAAGATAAGCATGTGAAAGATGCCAATATATCAGGTGAGTTTTTCTGGTCTGTCAATAGCTTCAATTGAAAAGAGGATTGAATTTAAATTTAAGAGTACTTAACAGATAGGATTAAATGTAACATATTTCCTAGTAGAAATACATTCTTATAATTAATATATTTAATGTTTCCCATACAACAAAGAAAAAGAGCAAACGCTGAAGCAGCGTTTGCATGCCATAAAATTCAAATCTATTTAGCTAAAATTATGAAATATCTTGGGTTCAGTATCAGAGTTGACACAGAGAATGCCCATAGACTAAATGATCCAGCTCAATATAATGAGGTCAGATATTTTATATTGGTAGGATATTTTCCAACCTGAGACAATCCTCCAGCACTTCCAGTGACTCCTTGTATATAAACTGTTTGAATTGAATCAATAATTAGAGCACGGGGGAATAGAGGCTGAATTTTCCCTAATATGTCCTGAAAGAAAGAAAGTTATAGCTATTACTATAAGCTTCACACAATAAACCTTTGAGTTTCTTATATAGAACACTCTTCTAATAGATTCATTATACGCTTAAAAGTACAGACTGAGTGCACATAATACCTGAACCAGTAACATGATTCAAAACAAAGTGGAGTTGCAAATTGCAATAATATGAAATCATAAACACAAAGAATAAATGATAACAAGCGAAAGGTAAAATGATAACCAACAAATCCATTTAGCATAATTACAAAATAATTACCTCAATATCAGTACTTGAATACAAAAATATTTCCTCCACTCCAATCCTTATGCGGTCGGCCCTGTTAACAATTTGCTCAATACTCTGCCACAAGAAAGGGAAGTGAGATAGCACTTGCACGTTGAAAACAAACATGTAGTTGCTTGTTGATACTTTTCAAAAGCAATGAAGTCAAATATCGGAGGGCAACTAAACTGTAGGTTCTGAAAATAACACAAGAATGAACTAACTGGAGCCATTTATATAATCCCCAAAAAATGAGGAGTTGATCCCTAAAATTTTAAAACATCTTTTCATTTTAAACCAAGGTAAAAAAAAAAAAAAAGAAATTAGATTAAAAACCTAACCAAAATAATGAGAAGTTGAAATTTCATTTGAAACATCCTTTCATTTTAGCAAGGCTAAAAAATTTTAAGAACGAAATTAGGTTAAAAACCTCACTAAAATAGTGAGAAATTGAAATTGCATTTGAAGCTCTATTTGGATTAACAAAGAAGCCAGATGGAATATTTCTTCTTCTTTTTTCTTTTTGGCATATGAAAATCAGAAAATAGGAAACACTAACCTCTTCTCCAGAGACATACACAACTGGAGTTTGTTTGCCTATGTCTTGTCCTTCAGCAATTATTGCAGCAATCTTCAAATTCAAAAGAGTAGGCATCAGATGAACACTAAAGAGAGGTATGGAAGGGTGGATAAAAAGATAATTAGGGATCAAACAGAAGGATAGAAGCAAATATCCTGAACAAATTAAAGGAAATAAAGTCAAGAATTGTGCAAAGTAAAAGCATATTAGACAAATATATAACAAACAACTTATACCTGCAATAATAGGGTGCTCTTGCCAACCCCAGGATCACCACCAACCAAAATCAAAGAACCTTCAAATAAAAGGACATGCAGCTAAAATAAGCTTGGAGCTATCCACTTCTTACAAAACAGGGTTAAAAAGAAAAAAAAAAAAAACAACTTTTAAAAGACTTCATTAAACACTAGCTGAACAAAATAGCAGGGTCAAAGATAGTATGAGTAGCCAAAACCTAACATTCAACATGGATTCAATACCCAGGCCCTGCATCCACCCCAACGAACCAAGGAAATAAAGGCTTAGGCATATTTAGTTATGAGGAATTAGGGAAAGGTGAAGAGAATTGTCTTTTATCCATTCCTGGTCTCTCTCTTCTTGGATCCTGTGCAGGTATTTAAAAGAGGGAAGGAAGTCTTCTTATTCTTGGTCTCCCATTCTTGTGCTTTCATTCCAGTGTACCAAAAACTCCAATGAATGGGAATGAAGCCCTGATTCTCATTCCTAATTTCTTGTTCATGGTGACTAAATGAAGGCTTCAGAGTAATTTCATATTCTAGTAATTATATTCATAACAATTCAAAGAATCAAAAAACTTTCCTTCTTACTGTTGTTTCTAGTTGTTTTGTTCTATGCTACATTCTACTTTCTCTATTGAATAAATTTAATTTTCATATATATATATATATATATATATATATATATATATATATATATATATATATATATAACAGCACAAGACCATGATTAAAGTATAAAACATGAAGGATATTTTGTTAGATCCACCAACAAGTAAAGGATTTGATAAATGTAACAGCTGGCGCGTTGCATTTCTTAGAAACTACTGTAAAAATGTTTTACCATGAAAAGAAGAACAACAACATCAATTCAACAAGATGAATCACCAAAGGTCAAATATTGATCCTTTAATGAAATGACTCGTATTATGTTAAACCTTAAAAACTACAGAGTACCATGGTGAGAAGGAAAAAAAAATGCATGTCTATTAAAACAAAGACTCCAATATTGTCCTCACTTTCAAACTTTGGCACTGTTTTGCTTGCTGCAAAGCTGGAAATTTCCAATTCATAAAAAAGAAAAGGAAAAATATAATATTTTCAAATTGCTAACAACACAAGATAAAAATGAGCTTGCAGGTTTAAAGATGGTAGTTTCTATTTCAATAGAATGCTGCATTGCTTCTACCAACTTCAAGCTGATAAAGATTCAGAAACTGAAAAGACCAAGTCAAGAAAGCAATATCTTAAAGCAGTAATGAATGTAATTAAAAGTAAATCTGGCCAAACCTGGAACAAGACCACCACCAAGTACCCTAGCAACTTCACTTCCAAAGAGTCCAGGCCTGAATCACAATCCCACAAAATTTATATGCATGATAAAGAATGCATATTTATATCCCTCTTAAGAAATGTATTTATATAAGATCATGGTATAAAATTCTGTATTATAATCCAAAGAAGTTGCTGTTGTAGATACGTTTTTAGCAAAAGCCTAAAGTCACTGTAATTCTCCATTGCAAAACAAAAAATAAATGCTTGCGTGGGACTTTGCAGTTACTTTTAATGATAAGCATGGAAATAATGTCCCAATGCACAGCATGAAAGTTCATGGCAAGAATTGTCATAAATGATAAAATCCTAAACAACCAACCATGGGAACTATTGGGCAGTAAAAATACGCCATCAGAGCCATCAGATAGAGGGCTGATTCTGTTCATAATAGATATCTCAAACATCCTTGCTTAAAATAAATCATTCCGTGAAATCCTTGTAAATCTTTTTTTTTTTTCTTTTAACAAAAGGGGGCCATCCTTATGTATCTTTAGTATCCAGATTCAAAAAGCCAGGTTTCCAGAGATAAAACAACAGTAAATTAGATAACAAAATAAAGAGAAAAGAAGGCATCAGAAATAGAGATAAGCAATAAGAAATGAAAACTCAACTAAGAAGTCGCCAACCAATTTACTAGTCCCTTCCCTTGGTCTTCCCTAAATAAAGCAGAAAACTACACCCAACCAAGCCTAATACAATAATTTCTTTCAGTTAACGTGGCCTCAAATTTCCTTGAAAACCAAAACTTAGATTGTTTTCCCTCACAACCAGCTCTAAGTCTTGTTAAGATGACTACATATCAAAACAAAAACAAAATAAGGGGTCCAGTATTCTTTCCAAGCAACAAAAAAGAAAAAAAGAATAGCTAAATGGAAAAGGCAATCACTTACAAAGGAATCCTCCAATTCAACTGATCCATCTTCTGGTTCACATCTTTCAACTTCAACGGTTGTGCGTCACCAACTTTCTGTGGTAGCCAAGACCGCACTGCATTTTCAGAAACCCCCATCCCACTTACTTTACCCGCACTCCCAACATCCCTTTCTATAAACTGCTTCATTGTTCCTGCCAGGCGACATTCTCGACAGATTCCCCACCATTGCCCATCTTCATACCCACAATTCTCGCAAACATAAATAATTTTACTCTTTCCCTTCTTTCTACTCCCAACTATCTTCCCAGCTCCCACTTCCTTGAGCAAATCGGTCTTCTTCAAACCCCCATACCTCTTTTCGTTCAGAAAATCCTCATTTTCATGACTATAATGCACTAACCCCATCCGGATTTTGTCTCTATCACTCAATTTCTCTGTCTTCAAACCGCTATAAATGTTTTCCTTCGATAAATTGTTTATTTCTTCGTCAGAACTCTCCAAGTCCAAATGAACACTGTCCCCTTCACTCAAATTTCCCTTTCTTGCGCTCCCATAAGTCGTCTCTACATCGGTACCCACAAATTCCGTTGAGAAATTTGACAATCCAGGCTTGAATTCTTGCTCATCGCCCTTATTTATGCTCGACGAGACTGAACCATAAATACTCCAAACTTGACGGGCACTCTCAGTACCATTACCATTCCTTGTCTCGCCAGAATCAGAGTCGGTTATGGAGGAGTGGGAACCAAGAGCGGACTCTCCGGCGCAGAAACGATGGGAGGTGGGATGGAATTGACGGTGATGCAGGGAGAAAGGCCTGAGGGTTCTGGTGGGGTTTAAGAAGAAAAAGTGTTTGTGTGTGCAGAATGACCTTACGGCTTTCATGTCAAGGATTTGCATGAGAGGGATGTAGTAAAACCCTAATATGAAAAAAAAAAAAAAAAAAAAGTGTTGCAGGAGGTGCAGGGGTTTAGGGTTTTGAGGAAACCCCGCCAAGTTCAAAATGAAAATAATCGTTATCGGTCGGGACGAAGTCCAAACACCTGCAATTAAAAAAAGCAGGGCCTTTTTTTTTTTTTTTTTAAGTAAAAAGAGCAGTTGAACGCTTGAATTTGCTGGCCTAAACGAAATATTTAAATGATTTTTTTTGAAATAAATGATTTAATTTATTGTAACGATGCATGAAAAATGTGGGTTTATGGGAGAGACAAGCAAGCGAAGGTAAGATATCTTCATCACCATCAATTATTCAATTGAATTCTTGTATTTCAAATATAAATTTGATAAAAAAAAATAATAATAATACACTTGAATTTTTTAACAATTATATTTAATTTTTATATTATTTTGGAATGAAATTTTTTATCCAATTTTATAATTTTCTGGCCTCCCCTCAAAAAAAAAAAATAGAAAGAATTTATTTTAGTAATTCAAAATTTTTATAATTAAAATATGTTAAATTTAAAATTTTTAATAAATATTTTTAATATCAATTCAAATAATAATATCAAGTGAACTCATACATTGCAATTGGGTTAAAAATCATCAATTGTTTTATTGTCATATTATTTGTTTGTTGCTCATTGAATAACACAAATTAATTGAACTTAAATTAAATGAGTTCTTTTTTTTTTTTTTTATTTAGGCAGCGTTGAGAATGTCTTCGGTTTCTTGATCGGATTTAGCTTAGGGTAATAGTGGGGAAGAGTCTTGGGCTTCTATTATTGGGTCTGCATATTGAGTTGATGTAAATCAGGCCTGGCCTTGAAATTATAACTTGCTCATGGGTTTCCATGCAATAATATGTGTAATTTAAAAAAAAAAAAATAGTTATACTTTTAATATTATGTATTTATAATAAAAAAGGCAACGACTTGGGTGGGTGGCCATTAATTTAATCGTTATGATTCATTTAAAGCTGACATTTTTTGTTGCGATTCGGTGTGGGGGTCCATGGGTGTGATTTGGTAATTTGTAATCCACTACTACCCGAAATTTTGACCCATTAAAACGAATGCACTAAAAATATTAAAAAATAATATTTTTTTAAATATAATAAAATAATATTTTTATTTATAAAAAATAACATTTATATTTATAAAAAATAATACATGTACACCGAATATATTCATTAATTTCTCAATTGAAATAATTTTAATTGGACACCTACCTCCTCATAATAAGTCCTCCTAAATATGATAACTTTTTCAAATATACTTTTATGTTTCATTTAATTTTATGTTAAAGTTTTCATTTAAAAATTACTTATTGAAAGGATTTAAAATTTAATTTTAATTTAGAATTAACATATTTTTAATCATAATAATTCTATTATATTATTTTTAATATCATTTAAATTTTTTTTTTTAAATTAATTTCAATCTCAAATAAATTCTAGAGTTTTTCTTTAATCATGCATAAACCCATAAAATATGTGTATAAAAAAAATACCCTCGCATTCACTATCAAATTAATTTCTATTTGAAAAATAATTCTTAAATGTAAGAATAATGAAATATTTATATTAAAAAAAAATAAAAGACACACAAACAAATATAGATATCACATAAGCCAAATAGCATCCTACAAGATCCCTTTATGCATATATGTGATTGTCCACGCAAGGGCAAAGCAAGGCAGCCATGAAATTAGTGGGAAAATCAAAAAAATTATCTGATTAGGGTATTAATTATTTCTAAATTTAAACTAATCTAAAAATTAAAGCTATACAATATCAATTTATGAATGAGGCTTTCTTTGGGCAATCAACCTGGAATCAGAACTCTATCCTAAAAAAAAGGAAGGAAAACTTGGAATCAGAATTCTTCCATTTCTCCCTGTAACTAGACTTTTGAACGGCACATTCAACCATGCATAAGACAAAACCCAATATGTTGAGTCTGCGTGTGCTTGTTTTATTATATATTATTGATCGATTGATTGATATTGAAAATGAAAGCGCTTTATCATTCTGATCAGGGATCGGAAAAGAAAGCACTTTATATTTAACAGAGACTACAAGCAGCAATCAAAGCGTTACTGTTGGGTTCATTTCCCAGTTCAAAATCAATGCGTTCGAGACTGATGTGTTCCAACCGTAAGTGCACGAGTCGTTTAAATATTATAAAAAAAGATATCGTTCCCACGGAGAGTTGTGTTTTCAATTGAATTTTTGATGTAAAATAAAATATGTTAAAAATATATTTTAATCAGATTAATAAAAAGAAATTCAGGAATTTGAAGCATAAGGTATGAAAATGCAAAACTAAATTCAAACAATGACTAATTTAATAATTCGCAAAATAAAGAAATTGATAATATTAATAATGAAAATTAATAAAATGAGATTAAACTAAACTCTCAAAAGTAAAATTCCAAGCAATAATTGATAAAAAGCGATTAGGTTAAGGGTTCATATTTAAGTCATTTTGGGATTTTCCCTAGCTAGCCCAATCCATGAAATTTATGTGTTTAAAGGAGATTAATTCTAGAATCCTTTGAAAACTCTTTCGAATGAGACAAAGAGTGCCTTAATTAACTTAATCCTACTTTCGTGGAGTTAAAATTAACCAAGACCCATTAAGTTATTTAATCAATCTATTAAAACTCTCTTAACCCTTAGTCTATTTCTAGATCTAAGTTAATTAAGTCTAATTTCTTGATTAACTATCACTTGGTTTTCTCATTTCGGTGCTTCAACCAAGGATTAAGAACATAACTTAATGGGGCCCTTCATTAAGCATGTGAATAAGCACACAAGAAATAGATTAAACGTCATAAATTCATTAAATTGGGACTAACCCAGTTCAAATCCATAAAAATAACTAAAATATTACATCCCTTACTCCAGAATCAAAGAAAACTACTCACAATCCATGTTTAACACAATAAATTCTAAGTAAAAGAGGAAATAAATCATGAAAATAAACTAAAACTAAAGAAACCCGATACAAGAAAGGTAGGAAATGTGCAATAAAGGAAAGAAAACTCCAAATCTGTTTGGAAATGGTGGGAGTGACGTTTTTTACTCTTCAGCTGCTGTCCCTTTCCTTTCCTTTTCTTCCCCTCTTTTCTACTCCTTTCTAAAATGGGATAAGGGTCTATTTATAACTTTTTTTTACAAGGAGCCCTAAAATGGTGTGTTTGAGGTGTGATTTTCTGAGGGAATCTTCTGCCAGCTCATCAATGAAGTCTTTGTGGGACTGCATAAGTGGACTGCATAAGTTATGCAGTCCCTTATGCGATTTTCAACAGTTCACAGCTCTCTTGTGCGAAACTGCATGAGCAAGGTGCAAGACTGCATAGGTTATGCACAATTCTGTGGGGTTGCATAAGGGAGGCACGAATCTGCATAAGTTATGCAGCAACTTATGCAGATTTCGGCAGGTGCTTGGGACAGTTTCTTCTCCTTATGCAGAACTGCATAACTTATGCGGCAAGTTATGCGCAATTTGGCCAATGCATACTTCAACTTTGAAACTTGTTTTTGACATCTTTAGCTGTAGAAATCACTTCTCAATGGCAAAATTTCTTTTTAGTCCCTCAAAAACACCATTTTACCTACAAAACAAAGTAAAATTACAAATTAATCCAAAAATTGGCAATTATGAAAAACTATTTTTTGACATCTTTGGCTGTAGAAATCACTCCTCAATGGTAAAATTTCTTTTTAGTCCCTCAAAAACACCATTTTACCTACAAAACAAAGTAAAATTACAAATTAATCCAAAAATTAGCAATTATGAAAAACTATCTAAATAACTAATGAAATTAGCTAAAAGTGACTAATAATCAAATAAAATGGCCATGAAATTAAACCTAAATGACTATGCAAAATGTATGTATCAAATACCCCCAAACTCAAGCTTTTGCTTGTCAATATAATGCAATTTTTAGGGGTGCCTTATCCAAAGAGCTATGTAAATCACCTATTAAAGTAACTTAACACACCTTTAGCCATACCAACAATCCATATACCCATCCTTCAAAATGCAAAGAATCTAATGCTTATCCAAGCTTTCACCGCTTAGCCATCAAGTCAATTATCATTCAAAATTTTCAAACCAACCAATCAAAAGAGAGAGTCATGCTCAAAAGGAATTCTAGGACAATCAATAGTCAAAGTGTCTCTATATAGAATGATGGAATTAAATGAATGAATGGATAATTTTTCAATCCCATAGGCAAATTCCCTACTCCTATCTCCACTAATGTAGCAAGTACTATCAAGAGATCAAAGGTCTTTTTAGGGATGTAATGGGGCCATGGGGTTCAAAATGAGGCTAAGAAGAAAAAGGGGAAAAAGGATTCAAAGCATGAGAATATTTTCAATCTTGAAAACATAAGGTACACTTCTTATTTTATTATTTTTTTTTCTTTTTCTTTCTCTCTTTTTTTTATTTATTTTATATATATATATATATGGAGGAGAGAAATACACAATGAGAATTGTCAAGTGCTAGCATATTTTACAGAACACATAAAAATGGAGAGACACTTTGATACTTTAAACTTGTATATTGCATTTTCTCTTGATGATTGTCCCTAAAAATGCCACCCCCAAACTCATTTCCTTTAATTACTTTGGGTGGATTTCTTTCAATTTGAATGACAATAGTGAAAAGCACATATACTAGTACTTCTACAAGATGACAAGCATTTCTTTTCCCTTTTATTGTATTTTTTTCTCTCTTTTTTTTTTTTTTTTAATATCAGAGTATAAAGTGTACCTAATATTCAATTATCCTCATGAAAAGGGTTGGAGTGTTTGGTTCATTGGCTAGGTAGCAATAAGGGTGTCAAGAAAAATTAGGAATAAAAAGTCTCAAAGGGGTTTGCAAGGGTTAATTTTAATTAGGAAAAAGGCCAAAGGTTTAAAATGAGAAGGTTTAAATCAAAGAATTCCTAATCATTTCTCTTTTCAAGTATAAGCTAGTATTTCGCCTTGAAAGGTTTAGAAAATTTGTTCTAGGATTGGTGAGACATCATTTGACTACCTTATATCCAATAACTCCCTCTAAACACTTCCATCTCCAAATGACTAGTTGGGTGGCTTTTTGGCTAAGAAGATATAGGCAAGGGATAACACTTCAAAACTTTGCACCTCTTAGGAAACTTTCAATCCACAAACCCAACTAAAGGTAAGTCAAATCACTCTCATAGGCAACTTTTCAATACTCAACGGATTTGGCAAAAGATTTTATTTCATGATGCATGATTCCTAAAAAATGAGCAATGCATTAACTAAATAAAACAAATCTATTTGTAATATCTATATGGTATGATTCCTAGATAATGTATGTATATATATATGTACAATATAATATATGCAATCTAATTACAATGTATGTGTATGCTAATGAAATGGAATGAAATGTTTTTTTTTTTTTATACTATTTCCTATATTAAAATGTGAAAACTTTTTGCAAAAATCAAAATTAAAACATTAATGCATATAATACCCCCAAACTCAAAATTGGACATTGTCCTTAATGTCTAAGGTAGTGCATAGTGAAATTCAAGTTAAAAATGAATAACCAGGTATTAGTGAAATGAAAAGCAAATGTGAAAGGTTACCTGGCATAGGACAGTGATTTAGCAGCTAAATTGTGAATTCAAGAGATGATGGTGATGCATAAGAAAGTTGCACAAGTTATGCAGAATAAATGCTGTACAGAACAGGTGCATAAGGAGAGTGCATAAGCTGTGCAGTATGGCATGAGTTGCATAAGGGACTGCACAGGCTATGCAGAATATTTGCAGAAGGAGTTTCACAGCCTGTGCAGTATATTGAAAAGCTGCAGCATAATGATATATCAAGGAAAAATATGCAAACACCAGCAGAGGTATGTAAATATATACAGTGCATAAGCAGGCTGCACAAGTTATGCAGGTCCCCATGCAAGTTTCGGCAAAAAATGAAATAACAGGAAGTTGAGTGGTGCGAAACTGCATAAGTTATGCACTAAGTTGTGCAGGTTTTGACTGAAATTTGTAGAGTGAAAAGTCAGTTATGCAAAAGTGCATGACTTATGCGCTGCCTTATGCAAGTTTCGGCAGATAATGGAGTCCCAAAAAATGTGGTTATGCAAAAGTGCATAAGTTGTGCACTCCCTTATGCAGATTTCGACAAAAAATGGGAGTGTGAAAAATTGGTTATGCAAAGTGCATAACTTATGCGCTGACTTATGCAGGTTTCGGCTGATAATGGAAGTGTAGGAAATATGGTCATGCAGAAGTGCATAAGCCGTGCACTCCCTTATGCAAGTCTCGGCAGATTTTGGATTTCCAGAAAGTGTGGTTATGCGGAAGTGCATAACTTATGCACTCCCTTATGCAGATTTCGGCAGAAAGTGGAAAGCAAAATTTGTGGTTATGCGGAAGTGCATAACTTATGCACTCCCTTATGCAAGTCTCGGTAGATTTTGGAAATGCAGAATTTGAAGTCATGCAAGAGTGCATAAGTTATGCACACACTTATGCAGATTGCAGCAGAGATGAAAGATGGCAAAAATTGTGGTTATGCAGGATTGCATAAGTTATGCAATGGCTTATGCAAGTTTTAGCAGAGATGAAAAATGGCAAAATTTGTAGTCTAAAAGCTGCATAAGCTATGCAGTTACTTATGCACAATTCAACAAGATTGATATTACAATTGAAAATGATTTGCAAGTTTGAAAAATACACTAGAATGAAGAAATATAATTCTATGAGGCATAAATCATGAGAAATTATCACCAAAAACACATCAATATATACAAAATCCATCACAATTGCATCATACAAGCTTATAGAAGTGAGTTCTACATAAGAGGCATTTGTGAATTATGCCATTTCAACTCAAACTCTGCAAATTAACATTTAGCACATTAAAGCTCAATAAAAAATCTGCACAAAGTTGCATTTATCCACAAAAGAAAATGGACTCTCCAAGTTATGCCAAGAAAATGCAGCATGTCCATATTGAATCACACAACCCAAATAAGCTCAAAACTACAAAAATGACCCACTTACCATCATATTAACATTAAAAACATAGATATATGAAGATAATACACCCAACCTCAGCCAATAAGAAATAGTTGACAGCATATGCTGTAGAATTAGCTCACAAAAACTTCTTTGCACAAGCCAAAAGAATCTGCAACAAAGGCAACTAAAACAAGTCAGTTTTGGGGAAGTAGACAATTAAAATATCAAGTAAGAATAACTTCCCAACAGTGCAATAGCCTCTAGTTCTTCAAAATGCATCTACAAAGGATAAGATTCAACAATGTCAAAAATTGAATTTGGGGAGATTTAAGATAAAAACAAAAGTAATGCAAATGAAAGTAAATTAACAAAAGCAAAATAAAAGAACTTGGGGTGCCTCCCAAGAGCGCTAATATATGGTCCTTAGCTTGACCCTTTTCATGCTTCATGGTGGCTGGAATTGGAATTTATTGCCTCTATTGCCAATAGGTGCTTCAATGAATCTATACTTCATTTTCTTTCCATCACATGAGAAGATCCTTGTTGCTTTGTCTAAAAATCTAACCATTTCTTTCTTGACGACCTTTGGTGCATCTTTTTCTTTGGGAGATGGTCGCTTGACCTCACTTTTCTCCACTTGCTCAAGTTGAAAGATTGGTGCCATATGACAAAGTGGATTACTCTTCAAATATTGTGCAAATACAACCTCTTTTTGATTTTCATCATTGATAGTCCCTTCATGGACAAGACAACTTTCAAGAGAAGCCTTTGGATAGCTCTTTCTAAAGTGCTCTTTTGCTAACTCATCAACTATATCAATTCTCAAATAAGAGTCTACATCTTCATGTTGCTTCTTCTTGTCATTACCAATATTGAAGACTAACTGATCCTCTCTGACTCTAAGAGTAAGCTTTTCACCTTTCACGTCAATCAAAGCACCAGCTGTAGCCAGGAAAGGCCTTCCCAAAATGATTGGCATATGAGAATCCTCTTCCATGTCCAAAATGACAAAGTCAACTGGGATGTAAAATTTTCCAACCTTTAGTGGTATATTTTCCAAGATCCCTTCTGGATACTTAATTGATCTGTCTGCCAACTGAAGAGAAATGTGGGTTAGCTTAAGATCTCCCATGTTAAGCTTCTCATAGATGGAGAGGGGCATAAGGCTTACACTAGCCCCTAAATCACATAAAGCTTTTACAGAACATGATTCCCCAATGTGGCATGGAATTGAAAAACTCCCTGGATCCTTGAGCTTTGGAGGAAGTTTCCTTTGGAGGATAGCACTGCATTCCTCGATTAAGGCTCTGATCTCATAATCTTCAACTCTTCTTTTGTTTGAGAGAATTTCTTTCAAAAACTTAGCATAAGAAAGCATTTGGGAAAGAGCATCGATAAAAGGCACATTTATATATAGCTTCTTCAAAACCTCTAAGAACTTCCCAAATTGCTTATCAAGCTTGGCTTTTTGAAATCTCTGTGGAAAGGGAAGCTGTGGCTTGTAAGGCTCTGGAGGTATGTATTTCTCTTCTTTCTCTTCAACCTCCTCTTTACCTTTTTCTACACTCTCTTGTTTTTCATCTCCCTCGACATCTTTCTCATTTTCTCTCTTCTCAACTTTTTCACTCTTTTCAGTATGCACTATTTTACCACTTCTCAGTGTGATGGCATGACATTGCTCCCTTGGATTTTCTATCTGACTAGGAAGTCTTCCCATTGATGTGGTACCTGAAGAGCTTGCTTGTTGTGCAATCTGATTTTCCAGCATTCTATTATGTGTTTGCATTTGTTCCAGCCTTGCTTTCATCTTTCTCATCTCTTCATCATGCTTAGTTTGATTAGCAAGAATTTGTTGTAATAAAGCCTCTGTGGTAGAACTTTGTTCTTGCTGTCTTGGTAAAGGTGCAGGATTTGCATTCTTTTGCTGAAAACTAGGTGGTGGTTGCCTAGGTTGTTGGTATTGATGCCCTTGTTGTTGTGGTGGAAAATCTGAGTTGAAGCTTGATTTTGCTGATTCTCCCATGAAAAATTGGGATGATTCCTCCAAGCATATGAAGGATAATCTACTCCACAGCTCATTGTTCCTTCTGCATAAGTAACTTGTTGAGAACTTCCAGAGCATGATGATGAACTGACTAGCATACTTAAATCCTCCATTTTCTTAGCAAGGACATTAGTGAGTGCATCAAATTTGGCATTGATCATGTTGAATGGATCAAGCTCATACATTCCAGCAACTTGCCTTTTTTGAGTTGGAGTTGACCCTCTTGGACTACTCCATAAATGACTGTTCTTTGCTATTTTCTCTAACAACTCATAAGCTTCATCTTCATGCTTAATGATGAATTCCCCTCCAGTTTGAGCATCAATGATTCCTCTGATAGCAGGAGTGACATTTGTGTAAAAATTATGGTTTATCATCCATTTAGGAATGGCATGATGTGGATATTGTCTCTCCAACTCCTTCCATCTCATCCATGACTCATAAAGAGTCTCATCTTCTCTTGGTCTAAAAGCAATCATTTGATTCCTCAACTCTTGAGTTTTTCCAGGTGGAAAGTATTGGGCAAGAAATGCATCAGTGAGCTGCTCCCAATTTGTAATTGAGTTGTGAGGTAAAGAATCAAGCCAATCCAATGCTCTATCTTTCAAAGAGAATGGAAACAATTTTAGCCTTGCTGCATCATCAGACACTCCTGGTTGCTTTTGCATGTCACAGATCATAACAAGCTTCTTAAGATGAGTATGAGGATTTTCTAAAGGATGACCTCCAAATTGAGAATTCTGAATCATTTGTAGTACTCCAAAATCCATCTTATAACTATTTGCATCAATTCTTGGTCTTGCTATACTCTCTCTTAAGTCATCAAAATGAGGAAATGCATGATCCATCATACTTCCCTTAGGCACATTAGCATTTACAACTTCTTCACCATGAGCTGCATTTTCATTGTTTCGATCATTTCCAGCATTACCACCACCAATTCCAACTCTTTCTTCAGCCATTTCTTGTTCAATTTCAGCTGCTCTCAATGCTTCTTTTCTTCTTCTGGTTTCTTTCTTGTTGGCTCTACAAAACTTCTCAATTTCAGGATTAAATAATAAGGATGTGTCACTTGTGCTTCTAGCTCTTCTCATAAAAGATTAAGAGTACCTAAAAAACAAACAAACACAAAATGAAAAGATAACAAAGATAAAACTATAAACAACTAAAATAATCAAGAATTCAATCTTAAACAAACAACTTCCCGGCAACGGCGCCAAAAACTTGATGTGTCCCAACCGCAAGTGCACGGGTCATTCAAGTAGTATAGAAAAAGATATCGTTCCCACGGAGAGTTGTGTTTTCAATTGAATTTTTGATGTAAAATAAAATATGTTAAAATTATATTTTAATCAGATTAATAAAAGAAATTCAGGAATTTGAAGCATAAGGTATGAAAATGCAAAACTAAATTCAAACAATGACTAATTTAATAATTCGCAAAATAAAGAAATTGATAATATTAATAATGAAAATTAATAAAATGAGATTAAACTAAACTCTCAAAAGTAAAATTCCAAGCAATAATTGATAAAAGACGATTCTGGAGTTAAGAGTTCATATTTAAGTCATTTTGGGATTTTCCCTAGCTAGCCCAATTCATGAAATTTATGGGTTTAAAGGAGATTAATTCTAAAATCCTTTGAAAACTCTTTCGAGTGAGACAAAGAGTGCCTTAATTAACTTAATCCTACTTTCGTGGAGTTAAAATTAACCAAGACCCATTAGGTTCTTTAATCAATCTATTAAAACTCTCTTAACCCTTAGTCTATTTCTAGATCTAAGTTAATTAAGTCCAATTTCTTGATTAACTATCACTTGGTTTTCTCCTTTCGGTGCTTCAACCAAGGATTAAGAACATAACTTAATGGGGCCCTTCATTAAGCATGTGAATAAGCACACAAGAAATAGATTAAACCTCATAAATTCATTAAATTGGGACTAACCCAGTTCAAATCCATAAAAATAACTAAAATATTACATCCCTTACTCCAGAATCAAAGAAAACTACTCACAATCCATGTTTAACACAAGAAATTCTAAGTAAAAGAGGAAATAAATCATGAAAATAAACTAAACTAAAGAAACCCGATACAAGAAAGGTAGGAAATGTGCAATAAAGGAAAGAAAACTCCAAATCTGTTTGGAAATGGTGGGAGTGACGTTTTTTACTCTTCAGCTGCTGCCCCTTTCCTTTCCTTTTCTTCCCCTCTTTTCTACTCCTTTCTAAAATGGGATAAGGGTCTATTTATAACTTTTTTTTACAAGGAGCCCTAAAATGGTGTGTTTGAGGTGTGATTTTCTGAGGGAATCTTCTGCCAGCTCATCAATGAAGTCTTTGTGGGACTGCATAAGTTATGTAGTCCCTTATGCAGTTTTCACTGGTTCCTGGCTCTCTTGTGCGAAACTGCATGAGCAAGGTGCAAGACTGCATAGGTTATGCACAATTATGTGGGGTTGCATAAGGGAGGCACGAATCTGCATAAGTTATGCAGCAACTTATGCAGATTTTGGCAGGTGCTTGGGACAGTTTCTTCTCCTTATGCAGAACTGCATAACTTATGCGGCAAGTTATGCGCAATTTGGCCAATGCATACTTCAACTTTAAAACTTATTTTTGACATCTTTAGCTGTAGAAATCACTCCTCAATGGCAAAATTTCTTTTTAGTCCCTCAAAAACACCATTTTACCTACAAAACAAAGTAAAATTACAAATTAATCCAAAAATTGGCAATTGTGTAAAACTATTTTTTGACATCTTTGGTTGCAGAAATCACTCCTCAATGGCAAAATTTCTTTTTAGTCCCTCAAAAACACCATTTTACCTACAAAACAAAGTAAAATTACAAATTAATCTAAAAATTGGCAATTATGAAAAACTATCTAAATAACTAATGAAATTAGCTAAAAGTGACTAATAATCAAATAAAATGGCCATGAAATTAAACCTAATTGACTATGCAAAATGTATGTATCAAATACCCCCAAACTCAAACTTTTGCTTGTCCTCAAGCAAACTTTAAAATATAATGCAATTTTTAGGGGTGCCTTATCCAAAGAGCTATGTAAATCACCTATTAAAGTAACTTAACACACCTTTAGCCATACCAACAATCCATATACCCATCCTTCAAAATGCAAAGAATCTAATGCTTATCCAAGCTTTCACCGCTTAGCCATCAAGTCAATTATCATTCAAAATTTTCAAACCAACCAATCAAAAGAGAGAGTCATGCTCAAAAGGAATTATAGGACAATCAATAGTCAAAGTGTCTCTATATAGAATGATGGAATTAAATGAATGAATGGATAATTTTTCAATCCCATAGGCAAATTCCCTACTCCTATCTCCACTAATGTAGCAAGTACTATCAAGAGATCAAAGGTCTTTTTAGGGATGTAATGGGGCCATGGGGTTCAAAATGAGGCTAAGAAGAAAAAGGGGAAAAAGGATTCAAAGTATGAGAATATTTTCAATCTTGAAAACATAAGGTACACTTCTTATTTTATTATTTTTTTTCTTTTTCTTTCTCTCTTTTTATTTATTTATTTTATATATATATATATATATATATATATATATGGAGGAGAGAAATACACAATGAGAATTGTCAAGTGCTAGCATATTTTACAGAACACATAAAAATGGAGGGACACTTTGATACTTTAAACTTGTATATTGCATTTTCTCTTGATGATTGTCCCTAAAAATGCCACCCCCAAACTCATTTCCTTTAATTACTTTGGGTGGATTTCTTTCAATTTGAATGACAATAGTGAAAAGCACATATACTAGTACTTCTACAAGATGACAAGCATTTCTTCTCCCTATTATTGTATTTTTTTCTCTTTTTTTTTTTTTTTAATATCAGAGTATAAAGTGTACCTAATATTCAATTATCCTCATGAAAAGGGTTGGAGTGTTTGGTTCATTGCTAGGTAGCAATAAGGGTTTCAAGAAAAATTAGGAATAAAAAGGCTCAAAGGGGTTTGCAAGGGTTAATTTTAATTAGGAAAAAGGCCAAAGGTTCAATATTTCTTTTCTGTTTCTGAATATAGTCTGTTTCTGAATTTAGTCTATGCATGCTAATATTTCTTTTCTTGGCCTTGTAGATGGAGGATGACGAAGAAGACCTATGATTTACATTTTTTTTTTCTATGTGTATACAATTTCATTACAATTGGAGGTCCTCATTCTCAAGATGGTGAAAGAAAAGAACGATATTAGGCCTGTTTTAGTGAAATTGAGGGTGGCTTTAGCTCTTTCTTTTACTGGATTTCTGTATTCTCGCATAAAATGCAGAAGACATACATGCTCCAAGCCTCCTCGCTCCCCACGCCCTCCAGGTTTGCGCATGCCTTTGGTTGATTGTTCTTGTCTAAATTTTGTCTGGGATTTCATATTTGTGTCCCCATTTTATTGTATTATTATTATGATTATGTATGCTTCAGTTCATTTAAGTGAAGTTGATGGAGAAGGAAGAGCTGCAATGAAGAAAACGCACAGCTCAGGCAGCATCGAGCCAGGTTCAGCAGAAAGCCATGTAAGTTTTTTCATAATTTTGTTAATATTTGAAATTTTTTTTAACATTAAAATACTTTTAGTTTTAAATTTTGTTTTGTCATATCTGCTAAACGACTGGTCAAGTTTTGTGGATTATATCTTCTTTCTTTGTCCGTGCCACAAATTCTCTCCTGTTTTGGTGCAAAAATGCGAATTCAAAAGACTAAATTATCTTTTCTGCTCATTTGCCAATACTGTTGACGATGGCTATTTATTTATACAGGAATTTGTGCATATGGTGGTAATTTTTATTAATGTTTGCCATCTAAGCAAATGGATGAATTGCTGTTTCTGCATTTTACTTACAATGAAAGGGAAACTATTTCTGGTTTTCTGTCTTGCAGGAAGATACACGCATAGTCAAGATTGCTGCTGATAACCCTATGGTTCTTTCTCCAGGCTGTAGACATGGTGGGGAAAAAGATGGGTATCTCTTGCCCGAATTTAATGATCTCGTGAAGGAATTTGACTGCACTGCCATTAACACTGGGATATCTACGAAGAAGGACCTAGAAACACCTAGGTCATACGTGGGAACTTCAAGAGCAATTAAAAATGTGGAAAATGATGACTATGTGCAAGAAATCAGACATCTGAATGCCACGGTAAGAATGCTCCAAGAAAGGGAGAAGAACCTTGAGGTCCAATTGCTTGAGTTTTGTGGCCTCAAAGAGCAAGAAACTGCCATGATAGAGCTGCAGAACCGTTTGAGAATAAACAATATGGAAGCTAAGCTTTTCAATCTCAAGATTGAGTCCTTACAGGCAGATAACCAAAGACTACAGGCACAAGTGGCTGATCATGCAAAAATCATTGCTGATCTAGATGCTGCAAAAGCAAAAATTAAATTATTGAGGAAGATGCTAAGGTCTGAATCTGAGCAGAACAAGGAACGGATCTTAACCCTTCAGAAAAGAGTAACTAGGTTGCAAGAGCGGGAACTCAAGGCTGCTGCAACTGATTCGGAGATTCAATTAAAGTTACAAAAGCTGAAGGATCTGGAGGCCAAGGCACAAGAGTTAAGGGAGTCTAACTTTAGATTGCATATAGAAAATTCTGAATTGGCTCGTCAGTTGGAGTCCACTCAAATTCTTGTAAATTCTGTTCTTGAAGATCCTGGGGTAATTTGTTCATTCTTGATAAATGCTTTCTATTTCTTTATATCCATTGTTCTTGGATTTATTTTCTAGGTTTATTTTGTTGCAGACAGCAGAACTAAGAGAACATAGCAACCGACTAAGACAGGAAAATGGAGACTTGGCAAAGCAAGTTGAGGAACTTCAAGCAGGCCGATGTACTGATGTTGAAGAATTAGTCTATCTCCAATGGATGAATGCTTGCTTGAGATATGGGTTGCGCAATTTTCATCCCCCACATGGAAAAACAGTTGCAAGAGACCTAAGCAAATCCCTCAGTCCAGAGTCTGAGGTGAAAGCAAAACAGCTAATACTTGAATATGCAAATACTGAAGGGATGGGGGAGAAGGGAATTGACATCATGGATTTTCAGTCTGACCAGTGGTCTTCCTCTCACACTTCCTCTACTCTAGACCCATCGGACTTTGATGATTCTTCAGTTTCACCGAAAAACAACAACTCGAGCAAAATCAAAATTTTCAACAAGCTAAGGAGACTTATTCGTGGAAAAGACAATCAGCATTGTAATCATGGTTCATCAGTATGCAAAACTGGACGAACAGAAGATTCTGATTCTCCACTTGGCAGTTCAAGTATTTCAACAGCAACTGATACTGCAAGTGATCAGCAATCTAATAGAGTACAAAGTCTGTCTTCACAATTATCTTGGCACTCATCTAGACCTTCTGCAGATATCCGAAGACTGAAGAGTGCAAATATGTATGAAACAAAGGATATCGAAATTGGTAGGAGAAATAGTCACTCTGGATCCTCTTCTGGGCATAGGAAATTTTTGTCAGGTAGGATAACTGCTAGTGATTTGTCACCAGAAAATCAACTAGACCAAGATCCATATTCCATTGAGAAATCTGAATTGTTGAAGATGGCCGAAGTTCTGAAGGACTCTAGAACAAGAAATTTTCATAGAAAAGCAACATCACTTGGTTCATTTGAGGCTTTTCGACGCACAACTTCACAATAATCTCACCTCATTGCCTGTTTATGTATACTCCTGGTCAGTGTAAATGCATCATGCCATAGGAACGAATTGCACAAAATGAAGCATTGTAAATGAATGATAAAATGTTTTTAGTTACAAGCTTAATCAGCCATAACACATCTTATACTAGAGATTAAGATTTTTGAATGAATAATAATTCAATATTTTTTCTCTCAATGTCACTTTCTGCACATTGATTGTTCAATTTGGATTATAACTAGAAGTCAGTTGGAGCATTTTGCCTTCTTGGGGATTACCATTTGAAGGGGTGCTTCATGCATTAAAGCACACAAATTTGAGTTGAAACAAATTCCATTGGGGGTCCAAAAGATAACAGTCTTCTTCCTTTCATCAAGCATGAAGTCAAACACAGCCAAATTTGTGAAAAGATGAAATGGGAAAGTTATAAAACAGTAACCAAAATTGTATCTACTGATACATAAAGTTGTCATATGAATTGGTTCTACTGTCTGATTTCTACTTAATACATGTTGAAGTTGCTTAGGGTCATAGGTATTAAAAAGGCCCATTTTTTCTCCCTACTTGCTGTCTAAGTTTACACCGTTAAGTGTGAACTTTGCAATGACCCTTGTGAAGGGTTTCATAATGTTCTTTATGATGTATCCATTTTATATTACTCGACGAAATCCAACGGTGTTTTACTGGTTGAGGATTTCACCCCACGAATAGTGAAGACACTTGAAGCTGCCTAAACAGTCTGTTGCTGCTGAAAAGCATGTGATAACCAGAGGAGTAAGAAGATAGTCAATTGACCCACACAGGCATTACAAAGGAGTTGCCTGTGTTTTCTCGAGCCAAGGAGTTACTAGTGCGTATCTCACTTGTCGGTGTGGAAACAGCCAACTGAAGATGGCGACATGAAGCTGATGTCTCGGAGACCTCCTTGGTAGTCACCATGCACAGCGACGCTGCTAGAGTAGCTGAAATTGAAGTCACAGGCCTTGAGTTTCAACTTTTGGATTCTTTTTCCCCTTCAATTTCCCTCGAGAATGCCATCTTGGATAACGACATCGTTCGGGGGCTTTCTACCGTACCAGTGCAACGCGGGAAGGAAAAATACTGTAACAGGGTCTGACTTGCACAAATTACCAAACCAGGGTGAATGGTCAATGTTGGAACACCGGGATGCGAGGGAAATCAGCGTCCAGTGTTGGAACGCTAGCCTTGATGGCGTCCACACTCTGGACGCTATCCTTAATAGCGTTTAGAACTCATTTGCAAAGATTCTCTGTATTAAGTCAGGTCCAGCAAAGAGCGAGGAACCGGGACGCCATTCAAAGTGGTGTTCGGAGGCAGGACTTGAATTAAAGAAGCGTCTGACACGTCCTAGATATTAAATCAAACCGAATGAAATCGAACCAGATAATTATCCGATTCGATTTATTAAATTTTTTTTCCAAGAAATATAGCTGAATACATCAGGTGAACCTGACTGTTTATCTAGGAATTTATTGTGATTCTTATCTGATTTGAAAATTTGGATTTGTAATTTAAAATTGAATCAAATGAAATCGAACCAGATATCATTTCATTTTTTTTTTCAACACATATAATTGAATACATGAGGTGATTCAGGCCATTTATCCGAGTAATTTTAGCATTTCCTACCAGTCTAGAGAATTTCGAGTTATATTTGTAAATCGAACCAGATTAAATTAGAGTGAACGAAACTCAATTTTATGCATAATAATGGCAATAATTATACTTTTGCAATATAGTAAATATTTTAGCCCATTTCAACTTTTGGGCTAGATTTCTCGCAAACCGTGAACCTGAGTACCAGAGCGCTCCACCCACCGAAAAATGATGTCGGAAAATTTTGAAATTTATATTGCCGCGAAGCTCTCAACAAGTGGAGCATTCTGGTACTCTCGATTTTCTCGTGGGGTTCACGATTTGCGAGAAATCTAGCCCAAAAGTAAAAATGGGCTATAATATTTACTATATTGCAAAAGTATAATTATTGCCATTATTATGCATAAAATTGAGTTCCGTTCACTCCAATTTAATCTGGTTCAATTTACAAATATAACTCAAAATTCTCTAGACCGGTAGAAAATGCTACAATTACTCGGATAAATGGTCTGAATCACCTCATGTATTCAATTATATGTATTGAAAAAAAAATGAAATGATATCTGGTTCGATTTCATTTGATTCAATTTAAAATTACAAATTCAAATTCTCAAATCAGATAAGAATCACAATAAATTCCTAGATGAACAGTCAGGTTCACCTGATGTATTTAGCTATATTTCTTGGAAAAAAATTTAATAAATCTAACCAGATAATTATCTGGTTTGATTTCATCTGATTTGATTTAATATCTAGGACGTGTCAGGTTAGAACGCTGGAGGCTTCTTTAATTCACGTCCTGCCTCCGAACGCCATTCTCCAAACGCCACTTTGAATGGCGTTCCAGTTCTTCGCTCTTTGTCGGACCTGACTTAATACAAAGAATCTTTGTAAATGAGTTCTAAACGCTATTAAGGGTAGTATCCAGAGTGTGGACGCCATCAAGGCTAGCGTTCCAACACTAGAGGCTGATTTCCCTCGCGTCCCGGTGTTCCAACATTGACCTTTCACCCTGATTTGATAATTTGTGTAAGTCAAACCCTGTTGCAGTATTTTTTCTTCCCGCGTTGCACTGGTACGGTAGAAAGCCCATCGTTCGGCACCTAAAAGAAAATCCTTGTGGGGCCACCTTGGTACACTTTGCATTTTCTGATAGCGAGTACCCCGAGTTTCTCCTACTTGGAGCGAGTACATATTCACTCACACCTACAAAAGAACACGCTGAGAGCTCAGTAGCGCACCGTTATAACAAACAAAAGTTCCCTCCTCTCTCTCTCTTCCCTCAGAAAGCAAAAATCCTTCCCTCTCACCCTTCTTTCTCTCTCTCTCTCTCTCTAAAATCCTTCCCTCTCTCTCTCTCTCTCTCTCTCTCTTTCTTTGCTTTGAAAGCAAGAAAATCAATGGTGGCGGCACCGTCACTGCAGTCTCCGGGGAACCTGAGACAAAGAAGGTCGCTGTACGTGGGTGATTTGGACCCTGAAGTCACAGAAATGGACCTGAAAACTGCGTTTTGCTCCGTGTGTCCCTTTTTCAACCTTCGGCTCTGCCGTTGCGCTTTCACCGGCAAGTCTCTTTGTTATGGCTATGTCAACTTCTACTCTCACAACCAAGGTATAATCCATTATCGCTACATTCTCAGTACGAGAGGAATTTCTTGGATTCTTGGTTGTTTCTCTGTTACTCTTTCTACGAACTTTTATACTCTCTCTTTGTGTATACATTTAGGTTGATGAATGTATGAAAATTTTGTGGGATCTTGGTTTTTCTTTCTTCAAATATGGAGATTTGGGTTTTGGGTTTTTTTTTACTGGGTGGTTTTTATGTTTTCTCTCTTTCTTTTTCAAAAAACCATTTCTTGTAGCTTTTCTTTCATATCTCTATTGTACGTATGTATTGTTGTGATCTTTAGTTCTTTCTGGACTTTCGAACTGTTGAAGTTCTATTTATCTATCAGTTTCTGTGGAAACAATCTCTCTCTATTTCTACATATGCATTTGTTCTCTTTCATGTAGTTTTGGGTACAGATTATAGCTCTGTTTATCTAAAAACTTTTCCTCTGATATTTCTATTTCTGCGCTTCTTCTCACTTCCTCGGTTTCGTGATTGGAATTAGGGAAGTGTGCTTTTGTGAGACTGTGTTTCATCTTCTGAATCGTTTCCTCAGAATTTTTCAATGCATGCTTTTTTGTTTGATTCATGGGTTTTTCTTTTTTCCCCGTTGTGATGTTTCGATACTTTTCATCTTCTTTTCAGTCTTTGCTTTACTCTGAAATTCCTCTCTATGTGAGTGTGAATTTTAATGGGGTAGGCTATTGTAATGTTTTCTTCCCTCTCTGCATGTTGCGTATATTATATGCTTAATTTTGGTTCTGAGATTTGTTTCTCGACTCTCTCTCTCTCTCTCTCTATGTACTGTACCATCATCTTTTGCACTATCTTTTATCTCTCTATGTTTCTCTCCCTGTAGGTCTCTGCATATGAATATGATTTACTTTTCCCCTACATTTTTTTTTCTTTTTTTTCTCCAATGACATTGCTTTTAGCTCTCAAAGTCAACCTCTAAGCACAATTAGATACAGAAACTTCACCATTCTGCATGTATTAACGTCTACATTTTGATGTCCTGGTTCATATATTAGACATGATTATATTGGTATTTTTGGCTCATGTTGATATGGTATTGCAAACTATAAGTTGTCTTCCTGTTCATGAAGGGTTGTGCACTTTTGCTTCTCTTCCTTATTAATGTGATGATGTCTGTATTTTCTGTTTCGTTTGGTGAACTCTAATTCATTTTTCCATATAAATTTCTTTCACTCCACTGCGGTTAAGTAACCAAGTTTGAATGCTGGTGAAAGTTAGGAAAATTGAAAATTACTCTTATGCTGCTGTGATTTTCAAAAAACAAAAACTCAGGCCTGGCTAAATGATCAGTTGCATTAGTCTTTGTTGGTAGAACGGTTGGTTTTTCTATTAATATACCCTCAGAATTATATGTTTAGTCCTTGGATTTTATTTATTTATTTATTTTTGGGAAGGGGGGGATTGTACTGGTTGAAAATTGGTTCTAATGGGAGTTTGCTTCTTTTTCCATTTTCATCAGCATCTGAAGCTCTCCATAAACTAAATCATACGTACTTGAAGGGAAAACCCATGAGGTTAATGTGGTCGCAGAGGGACCCTTTTGCAAGAAAGAGTGGCATTGGCAATCTTTTTGTGAAAAATCTAGACTCTTCAATTGATAGTGCTCGCTTGGAGAGTATGTTCTGCAAGTTTGGGACTATACTTTCTTGCAAGGTGGTTGAAGAAAATGGCAGAAGTAAAGGTTTTGGGTTTGTCCAGTTTGATTTAGAGGATTCTGCCTTGGCTGCACGAACCGCTCTCCATGATACCATGCTTGAAGGAAAAACACTGTGAGTCCCATTTACTTGATCTCTCCATTTCTTTTATTACCTTAATTACCATTTCTTTTGACTGCTAGATGTCTTCTTTTTTTTCAATTTTATTTTTGGCGTTACTTCTGTGCTGTTTTATGCTTCTTTGAATGATGGGTTTTCATTAACGGGCCTCTGGTTCACTGGAAAAAGCAAAAGAAGATATAGGCAAATTGTTTAGAATTGCATGATGTTTCTTCGTTAATCAGAACTGCATGGTGCTTGGTTTTTTTCCTTCTTGATGGGAATCCAGTATATAAAAGCACTGGATCTT
This sequence comes from Hevea brasiliensis, assembly GCF_030052815.1. Taxonomy (NCBI): domain Eukaryota; kingdom Viridiplantae; phylum Streptophyta; class Magnoliopsida; order Malpighiales; family Euphorbiaceae; genus Hevea; species Hevea brasiliensis. The sequence continues at coordinate 105,261,076 of NC_079498.1, forward strand.
TTATGTTGCTGCAGTTTCTAGAAAATCAAAGTTGCATAAAGTGGTCAAATATGGCAAAACATGTGTTTTGGTGTGGTAATTGGAGTTTTTGTCATAAACAAATTATACAACTGAGGAGTTCAATTTTGTTTATTCCCTGCAATTTTAAGCCACCCAACAGGGATGAAGAGATTATGATACTTTTATACACGTACACCCATTACATCAATTTATTTAACTTACAATCCATAATTAATTATTTCTTAATTGTTTTTGTTCTAAGAAATGGATCTAACAAGACTTCTCGCTTATACACGTGCTTTGCTAGTATTTTCTTTTCCATTGGTAATTCTACTACCGTTTTTGGATTGGCAGATTGTCTTTTCCACATTTGTTTATTTTCAATGGCTATCTTGTTATAATTGTTGATTTTTAATGGCTGGTTTTATTTTATTTTGATTTATCTTTATATTACATGTTCTTATTAGGTATGTATCCAAATTCGTCAAGAAAAGTGAGAGGATAGCAGCCACACTTCATGAAGAATCAAAATTTACAAATCTCTATGTAAAAAATCTGGCTGATGATGTGACAGAGGATACCCTTCAAAACATGTTTTCTGTATTTGGGAAGGTTTTTAGTGTTGTCATCATGAAGGATAATGATGGGATATCAAGAGGTTTTGGATTTGTCAACTTTGATTCACCAGAAGGTGCTAAGAAAGCTCTCGATGCTTTGAATGGTTCTCTACTAGGTAGATTTTTGAACATGTTGCTCTTTGTTTCACTTACCCATTCATTGCATATTATTTAAGTTAATAACAAATGAAATGATTTGTGAAACAGGTTCCAGGACTTTGTTTGTGGGAAGAGCCCAAAAGAAAGCTGAGAGAATAAAGATATTACAACATGAATATAAGGATATTTTCAACAACCATATTGAAAAGTTGAAATTATCAAATGTGTATGTGAAGAATCTTGATGTACACATTGATGATAACAAATTACGAGAAATATTCAGTACCTGTGGAAAGATAATTTCAACAAAAGTGATGCGGCATGATAATGGGGTAAGTAGAAGCTTTGGATTTGTGTGTTTTTCAAGTCCTGAAGAAGCAAAGAAAGCTCTGAACACTATGAATGGTAAGCTAACTCTTCCTCTGTTTTCATGCTGCTTCTTCTATTTGTCAGTTCAATGTTCATAATCAGTTTCCTGATTACCTAATCTCATGTTACTATTGTCTTAGGAATCATGCTTGAGGGGAAATCTCTCTATGTGGCAATAGCTCACTGTAAAAAATATCGCCACGCGGAACTGGAGAAGTATTTTGCTGCATGCCGATCTCTGTCATTATATCCTTCTAACTGCAATGTCATTGCACCTTCAATTGGTCCAGTTTATTACAATTTGTCTACTTTCCATCCACCAATCCCTTTCCTGCAGAATCCAATCTCATTCCAAAATTTTGGTGCAAATATGGGAGTCCAGTATCCTTTGGGAGCTGAGAATTACCAGCAACAGTTTTGCTCATATGTAAGGATTCTCTTTTATGCAACTGCCTTTTCATGAATAGACCTCTGTTTATTTCAGTTGTTATTCTTATGTACTTATAAAATATCAGATTTCTTTGGGACAAATGCACCAAAGCACTCAGAACCCCTCAGTAGAGTCCTGCCAACAGCATGTACGTCCTAGCTTGCTTTTTTAAAGAAAAGGAGATTGTCTCCATTACTGTGCCTTTAATATCTGTGTCTTGTTTTATTTTATTTTAGTTTTTGAGAAGAAGAATCATCATAGTGCCAACAGTTGTGATTATTTTTTTCATATTGAGGTTTAAAGAACAAAATCTTATCTGCAATTCATTTCCTAGTGTTGCATTATGCTGCTAGTTTTATTTGCTCATTTCTTCCTTGATTTCTGTTAAATTTTGCTTTATAGAAACGTGCTATCTCACATTTTCGTGATCGAGATCTGAATTATGGGCATGTTGGGATTCAAAATTTTGGCCATAGCAAAAGGCAGAACAAGAAAGGTGGAGGTGCAGGAAGTACCTGCAGAGGATCAAAAGCTACCAGGTGTTTTGCTGCAGCAAAATCTCCTGAAAACTCCAAGAAAGACGTTGGGAATTGTCTCCACCCCTTTGTTGAGAATCTTCAGGTTTGTGGCTCCTAGAAGTTCTCTTTCTAGAAACATAAGATGTGGTATCTTTCATAATCGACTGCCTCTAATCCTCTCCCTGTGCGTGTATGCAGCCTGAGTGTGCAGGGAATATGCCTGGAATGCTGTTGGAGGCCAATGCATTACAAGTTGACAGGGCAGCTCAAGTGCTGAAGGAGGCCAATGCTTTGAATAGTGCAGATATTGGTGCAATTTTGCCCAAGTCTGCTCGCTGCTTGAGCTACTAGAATCGGCTAGAATAGGTGACGGTGGCATTTCCAGTTTCTAACATTCTCAAAACTACTTCGCAGTGCCTGTTAAAAGTTGTTGCAATATTGGTTTATAATGAGCTTATTTGCCAATTGGTGCAATAATTCCATTTTTTTGGTTGAAGAAACGTTCTGTAGTTGCTCTGTAAATCTTTACTAGGACAGATCAGCATCAGTTTTGTCATTAGAACATGGAGATTTTATGTTTCTATGACAATGCCTCCCCCCATGACTTTTATGTTTCTATCGACCTTTTAACACAGTTTTATTCCATTTTTTTTTATCCAAAAAAATTTTGAAGGTCAAGATTATGGATTTATTATAATAAAATTGAAGTGGAATCTTCTCAAACTATATATATATATATATATATATATATATATATATAATTTTAATTTGAAAACAAAATTATAAAAAAAGAAGTTATCGATTTTGATGTATTTACAAGTTGATGATTTTATTATAATAAAATTGAAATCAAATCAAACATGTCGAATTTGAAGGATATATATCCAAAAATCTAGAAATTTATAATCTCAAACGAAATTATAAAAAAAAATCAATTTCTCGAATTTTTCTTTCATTTTCTAAAGTGAATTTGTAATATTTTTTTTAACACCAAACTGATTTTAGCTCGCCTAGCCATGTAAGAAAAGAAAAAAAAAAAAAACTGATCTAATCTGAAAATTCTTATTTAAACTGGATCTATAATGGATCCAAATAAATATAGTGCGCATATTATAGAATTTTTTTTTCCATAGCTAGACAAAATCAATGATCTAAACTTCCACATCTTTTCCAACTCTTTCTGCTAAATGATGTTTTGATATCATCTTTGATATCTTACTAAGAATAAAATTGAGAGAAATTTGCAATTGAACTCCTCATAATAGGAAATAAGTTTCTTCAGCTACATGAAATTCAATACCAGTTTTTGATTAGGACACTAGTAGAAATGCAATATCACTCCAGTGGGATATGTTACACATAAAAATTTTATATATGGGCGTCAAAGGAGAGCAAATCCCTGAACAATCAACGCATCTGCAAGAACCTGATTAGCTGCCTGAGATGGATGGACACTGTCCCAAAACACATACTGGGTGGCATTGGGGCAAGTTCCTGGAGACTTTGGATTGCACAACAACGATGTTGACTCTACTGTCCCTGTCCCACAGCACCCTCTTCTTGCTTCCACAAAACCTGTCAAACATAATAGAAAAGACTCTTACTATAATCCAAACCAAAACTCAAATTGCATTCTCTTAATGTTCCTAAATATGTTACCATTAGCTGAAGGGGTTTTAACAAGGTCATAGAGTGGCTTGAAGATGTCGAAGACGACAATCCTTAGATCAGGAAGTTGTTTTTGGAGACTCGCAACAGCTGAGTTTATCTTCTTGTTGAATTGCTGGGCATCAGTGTTGATCCTGGAGACACACCCACTCTCTTGAAATCCAAATAAGGTGCGAGCTGCAGGGAGGCAACCCAATGGTGGGAGTGAAGTTACCCCAAGTCTCCTAGCCCCAAAACCATACAAGTCCTGTTTGCAAACAGAGCTTTCTCAAATAGATTCATAGCCTTTTTTTGGCTACTAAATTTCACTTTGCATGTTCTGAACAGAACTAGCAGAAAATCTTGAAATGATGGTGGTAATTAGCAGATACCTTAACAAAGCTTGTAAATGCACTGACAAGGAGTGAGCCATACTGATCAGGAGTATAGACTTTGTTTATCAAAGGATTGACATAGTAGTTCTGGAGGAAGTCGCTACTTCCTGCACTCAATAAGTAGAGTGCACCCTTAATGATTGATTCTGATTGGTTACTTCCTGCAACCTGGGCTAGCTTACTCTTGTATTCATTGAAGAACTGCAACTGTTGAGACAATGGAATTGCATGCTGCAACACAATGTATGAATATTGTTAGAGAAATTAAGCCTTATATTTGAAGATTTAATTAATTTTGTACATAAATAAGATAAATATACTTCACATTTAACGTGGCAGCATTTTCATCGTAACCAGATGCAGCTGATGCAAAGTTAGCTCCAATAAGAAGGTTTTTCCCTGATGCATCTGGGCTAAGATATGCAGGAGGATAAGTCTTAAATCCAAGAGTTTCAGCTGCAGAAAAGAAATCATTAGTGCATTGATGCATATATAGTTTAAATTATAAAAGCAGAAGCGTGATATTCTAGCCCTTGATTATTGAACTGTAGCTACCTGTTATGTCGGTGGCTAATTTGCCATTGCAGAACCTCCCTGTAGGCCTTTGATTGAAAAAGTCCCTTCCATATGGAGGGTAATTGGCCTTGAAAATTGTAGGGAGATAGTCATTGTTCCCAACATCTACAGCTGAGTCCCCAAATGTAATGATAGCAGGAACAAGAGTATCTTGTGCAAACCCACCATTCAATAATGCAAATGCTAAGGCCAAAACCATGGCTACTGCTCCTCTAGAGTAGATATCCATTTTTTTGTACCTGCAGTGGTGTGGGGGTGAGAGGGTTTGTTCTGACTTGAATATTTATAAAGGAACTTGAAAGTGACCTAGCTGGAGTAGTGGATCTTTGAAGTAGGAAGATGGAAGTTGAGAATGGCTCATAAATGTGAGTTGTTCAAGTGGCCATTGTTAGCATTCATAGCATATACATCATACAACTTCCAACATATGCTAAGATACTTCCTTGTTTCTCTTTATAGATCTTCCATTTTCTTGCAAAATTTTGCTTAAATCAAACATTAAACGCAAGTGCATGCCATTATGTCGGGTTAAACTCACCCATTTTCCTAAAATTTTCATGAGTGTTTCCCAACGTCAAAACTGTTCATCGGCAATCTTAAGGGTAGTGCAGTGCAGTTGACATGTAAGGGTTAGTAATGAAGGAGAAAAGTGAGGTAGGTGGAGATAATAAAAGATGTTGTGCATTAATATACGTCTGCAAGCATAGGAAATAGCACAAGTAATATAGAATGAGTAGAATATTATTATCATAGTTATTGATTTTAATTACTAAAATTTATGTTAATTTTATTAATATCTAGATGATCAAAATGAATTAAAGTTAATAAGATAAAATTAAGCTAAAAATGAAACTAACAACAATTGAAAATTAATTAAAAAAAGTAATAAAAATTTTGGGTTAAAACAAAGTGAAAAGTGACGAGGGTATTTATTGCACTTGATCTAATAATTAATCTCAATAAATTTTATTTAATAATCAAATTTAATTACTATTGCAAGGGTTAATAATAAAAAATATTTAATAATCCCCATAGAAAGTTATTCTATCAATTAGAGCATTAAAATGTAAAATTATTTTTAAAAAAAAATCATAGGATTAAAAATCTATGATAATTGCTATAAAATATAGGATTAAAAACCTATGATAATTGCTATAAAATCAAGTTCATAATCTTGTTTTTCAACCATAAATTACAAATATAAAAATCATTAAGTATTTCACCAAGATATCCTAAAGCATTAAACACAAAATAGCAACCAATAGCAAAGTAGAGAAAATTAAATCAAAATCTAAAGATTAACATCAAGTCAAGTTATATTAAAATTCCTAACTAAAAGATTTAGCCACTCATTATATCAAGAATAAAAACAAAATTTCTCAAATTAAAACTCACCATTATCTCTTAAAAATGATAATAAAAGAAATTAATAACAAAAGAAATAAAGAGAAGAAAGATAAAAAGGCCTTTATTGTTGATGTCAAAGTCTTCCTTCAAACTCTCACAAATATCCCTTTTTGAGCCTTCCTTCTCTGACCAAATTTTGAGAGAAAATGAGTATTGAAAATCCCAAAAATTTTTATTCTCTATCCTCTTCTAGTAAAAACCCTTAACTATTTCTTTTCTTGCTTTTCATATCCATTTGTTGAGGTATTAAAGGCCATGCGCTTGGCCGTGAAATGCACTGTCCAAAAGCCCTAAATCTCACGCCCTGGCTGTGAGATGCTATGTCCAAAAATTACTTCACAATTTTTCTTTTTTATATCCTAATTGTGAGATTTCTTTAATTCTCATGGCCAAGTGTGAAATACCCTGTTTGAAACACTCAATCTAATCTTCAAAATTTCTTTTTTTTTTCCCTCTAATTTTTCATCATTAGAAAGCTATCTTAACTCGATCCTTGCAATAAAACAATAAAAATAATAAAATAAAATAAATTTAAAACTAATTACTCTAAAAATATTAATAAAAATTAATTAAAAGTTCGAAAATAATAATATATACATAAAAAAACTATATAAAATATGCATTATATGTGGGAGGCGCATGTGCAATAGTTAATATGGATTTTCCATGAATTAGCCAGCTAGGATCACTTGTAGGTTGAATAATATATTGGATATAGATCATATATTGTAAATTAAATACACTTGATTTTTATGAAATTTTGGTTGCTAATTTTTATTAACTATGAACAAGGTTAAAACAAGAAACAAATGTAATTTGTTTACAACATTTTTCCTTTCCCAGAGTTTTTTCTTTTCCCTTTCTCTTTGTTAGTTTTGTAGATCAGAAAAGATGAATAAAATAGCCAAGGGAGCCTAAATTTTTAGTTAAGAAAGACTGTCGATGAAAGCAACCTGATTATCTTTATATTGTCCGTGGAAATTAAGATAGAATTGATAAGTCCTTATATTAGAGTTAGAGAATGATGAGAATTAATTAGTATTTGGTTGTGGTTGTCTCAGTCATGGCGTCAACTACAGCCAAACCATATCATTTGATATTTTTCCACGGTAACTTAACCACTAATTCCCAATTAATCATTCTTCCTATCCATGAAAGATTAGTTGTTACTTCTAAATCACATATAATTACAAATATAAATAATCAATTGATAATGTAAACCCACTTACAATTAGATTTAATGATACTCCATAATGCAACATAAAATTTATATCAAATTATTATTAATTGGTAGAATTTCTTCCTATACATCTCATTTGAGGCATGACACATGAAGTTAGGTTGGATTGACATGTTTTGGGGGTTTATTTTTATAGAATTTCTACCTATATATCTCAAAATTTGAAATTAATTGTAGCCTTTTACATGTTTGAGTCAAGGATGAAATGAAATAGTAAAATATGTTATGTAGAGTTAGTGAGGGGAAATTTTTGTCTAATTTATAATGGATCTAAGATACATTATATATAATATAATATATATGTAAAATAGGTGATACTCATATATTTGTGAATTGCGTGTACGAATGTAACGATGGTTCATTAGCTAGAAAGTCTATAATCTCATCCATAAATAGAGTGGTCCATGGCCTAAAATCCAAAATCTTAGCTACATCCAATACCATAATAAATGAAGGTGATCTAATTTGGTTTACCTTCTCTATCTCTTAGGCAATTGCCAGGTTGGCTCTCCTTAAACTTGCTGGAGTCGACTACAGGGCCAAGTTACAACCCTTAACTTTTACTCAGGAGCCTTTATGCTCTACCATCTTGCATAGAAAAATTTAAAATGGTATGATATTAATTAGGAAATAATGCAAAAGAAAAGGGTTGTTGCATAAACAATGAACCGAACCCAATAGACGAAGCCAATTTTTCAAGCAATTTAGTTGAATCATAATGGCCAAATGCACACAGTGCAGGTTCTGGTCTTCCATGTTTAATTAGCATTAAATAGCATACCAAGTACTGGTACAGTATTTGTACTACAGTAAAGATGGCAACTGCCTAGATGTCTTGTCTGCTCAGGTTAGGCCATGAGCATTCAACAACATGGACTTGTTTCTTTCTTTATTATTAGATGACTTTATGAAGAAATAAATTTCAGGCCGCCTTATTAATGTTCATATCATCCACTGTAAAATGGAAAAAACAAAAATCTTGATTTAAATCTTAGGTACTTGAAAGTTGTAACTAATATAATTAATTGTCTAAAATGCTTTTGCTTGGCTAGTTAAACATCTCTACTATGAGTCAGATTTCATTGTTGCTGCAATGGATTCTGTAGGCGTTGGTGGACTGGTTTCTGGCAGTTGACGGATAGTTGCAGGAAAAGGTTACTAATAAAGAAGAGGAAAGGGAATGGATTTTCTCGCTGTGTCTTTGCTCCCAATCCCGAACACAGATTTTGACGAAGAAAACCCAATGAGATTAAAAATGTAACGTCGACAGCAGGGTTCGAACCTGCGATGGATTGCTTTTACTTGGCTACTTAAACATCTCTACTATGAGTCAGATTTCATTGTTGCTGCAATGGATTCTCGGGGCGTTGGTGGACTGGTTTCTGGCAGTTGACGGATAGTTGCAGGAAAAGGTTACTAAAAAAGAAGAGGAAAGGAAATGGATTTTCTCGCTGTGTCTTTGCTCCCAATCCCGAACACAGATTTTGACGAAGAAAACCCAATAAGATTAAAAATGTAACGTGACAGCAGGGTTCGAACCTGCGCGGGCGTGGCCCAACAGATTTCAAGTCTGTCTCCTTAACCACTCGAGCATATCAACCTCGTTCGTAATATTAAAAGGAAAAACAAAATTACAGGAGGCTAAGATTTTTTTATTGGTGGTACAGGGAGCTGAGGTTTGGAAGTGTGGGGAGCTGAGCTTGATAATGGGTAAGGCTAAGGAGAATACATCTTGATTCATTAGTTTTGAAACTCAGACTCAGTTGGAGGCTCATCTTTGCATGGGGTGCAACAAAGCGTCTTATAATCGGACAAACACATTTATTTGACAAATGGGTGCTTCCCACTTTGCAGCCTGGTGGCAGAGCAGCCTGGTGGCAGAGCAAATACAGTTATGTCCCTATCGCATGCTAGTACTTGGAAAACAAAGTATTTTTATAGTATTTTGTAATGACAATTATACATCTCCAAGAAAGCTTCAGAAACAAATTATAGGTGCAGCTTAATACATTAATGTAACAATTTTTGTCTAAACGAAAATGTTAGAAATTTCAAGCCAACACGTATGAGATCTATACTTTAGTAATTACCTTGGACTAGGAGCCATATCAGTATCAATATTCAAATGGCTTATTAGAAGTGAATTGCTTGATCTTATAACCCTGGCTTCCATTGTTTGGGATTCTTCGACAGCCATTGCTATAGCCATGCATTCCTGTAATTCACCTAGTACATGACTCATGTCTGGCCTTTGTATCGCAACGTCTGATACACAGGAAAAGGCAATCTCCACAGCTTTCCAAGCTGAATTGGCATCGAATTCCCCTTGCAGTCTGGGATCAACAATGGTTTCAATATCACCCCTGTTAATTTTAGGTCTAATCCACTGACGTATGCAAATGAAGTCTCCAAGGGTGTTTCTTATCACTGCAGGCAGACCAGTTATGAGCTCAAGTAGAATAATCCCAAAGCTATAAACGTCGCTTTTTTGGTTAAAGTTTCCTGATGTTTGAGCCCTATTGCAGAAAGAAAATAATTAGTCCAATAGTACTTTCAGGAAAAGCAAATTAGTCAAGAATAGCGCTAATGCAAAACCAAAGCAATTATTAAAAATTTAAGCCCAACCTTAATATCCAGATGTAAGGGTTAGAGGTTCTAAAATGTTATTAACCCTTAACCTCTTTTTACTTTTAGATGTGGGGTTTTTATATTTAACGCCATACCTGCACATGTGCTATTAACTGAAATGTGGTGCGAAAAACATATCATATCATTAATTAATTGAAAGCACACACGTTCAAACAATAGAAAACCAAGGGTCACATGGTGAAAATGGGCAAATAAGTAGAGAAGACATGATGGCAAAGAGTGTAAAGTTAGCTGTAATTCTATATTGGAAACTCAAGCATACCATTATTAAGGTTAGAGATCATATGATGCTATTAAGCTTATCTTTTAGAAGTGAGATTTTATTATTATTATTGTTATTTTTTAGATTTATTAGCGTATCCTTTTATGTCTATTTTTTTTTTCCAAGTATCGGAACTGAGTTGCATACTGCGCTCAACACCTTTTGGTTGGTAAGTGAGGTTTTAATCTTTAACGCCATTGAAGCAAGGAGGTTTGGTTAAGATTAAAACACTTACTCAGGAGCGACGTAACCAAGTGTGCCAGCAGGGCAAGTTGATACATGCGAATCACTTTCGTTGGCGAAAGCTCTAGACAATCCAAAATCAGCGATCTTTCCTTGCAATTTTTCGTTCAATAAGATGTTGGAAGTCTTCAAATCCCTGTGGATGATCGGTGGTTTGCAGCCATTATGTAGATACTCCAATCCTGCAATGCCAGTTAACTAGCAGTGAATAAGAATGACGAACGGGGGGCTAAAAGTAAAGAAAAATAGACATGGATTCGCTTGAGAACCATGAGCTGCGTCTACTGCAATTTGAAGTCTCTCTTTCCAAGTCAGAATACTTCCACTTTCCTCTGCAACCATAATACATCAGTTTATCATTTTCTGGAGGTATCTTGAGGAAAATGGATATCTACTTGTATAAGAAATCTAGAAAAATCAACAAATCAAGTGATTAATAGAAATCTTTTACAGTTTGTGATAGATACCTGATAAATGCTCTCGCAAGTTTCCATTAACCATGTACTCATATACTAATGCCATATTATGACTATCATTACAATACCCAATTAGTGAAACCAAATTCCTTTGATGAACAATCATCAATAGCTGCACCTGCATTTGAATTTAAAAAAAAAAAGTCACCATTATCTATCTATCTATCCTGTAATAGTGACAAAAGGGCAAAAATAATTGATTAAATTGAGTTGTAACTACGGCTGCAGTAGTGTTGTATCTAACCTCTGCTTGAAATTCCTTGTAGCCTTGCTTTGATGATTGGGATAACAGCTTAATTGCAACCTGAGTGCCATCTTTTAGAGTTCCAAAGTAAACTTTTCCAAAGCCCCCTCCTCCAATGGTGGTCTTAAAGTTATCAGTAATACTAACAATCTCTGAGTAACTAAAGGTCTGATTCTTTGATTTTTGTGTTTCTGCTATTGCTGTGTAAGTACAATAAACAGAGTATGAAATATATAGATAGAGAGATAAAGAAAATGATATATGCAAATAGAGGAAAAAAAGATTACCTTTCTGTCTTCTATATCTCCAAGAGATAGCTATCATGCATAGGAGTAGAAGCATCAAGATTGATATAATTGACGCAACAACTGGAAGAAGAAAATGCTTCTTTTTCTCACATGAATCCGACTGGCATAAATTTGGGTTTTTGTTGAAGCTAGCATTAAGTATGACATCATCAATTCATCATATAACAGATATTAAATAATATATGTATTTTCAATATCATTATTTTTTTTATTGGTTCATTTAATGGCTCGAAAAAGATGAAAATAAAATGATGGACAAGAGAAGATGATCAAACCTTAACTGCAATGTTCCATTATTGGACTTTGCTATAAGTGATTGTGGAATGGATCCAGTGAACTTGTTCCCAATTAAATTTCTGAAAAGAATGCATACTAAATCACTCGTGTATAATTCATCAAAAAAAAAAATCATGTATTTTATGCTAAGTTTCTTCTCACAGAGTTTTTAAATTTGGCAGTTGTGCTAAAAATTCTGGCACCGGCCCTGTCAATTCATTGTAAGATAAATCCCTGAAAGAGGAGATGCCATTATAATGTCAGTTATATATTTATTTGGTGAAGGCAGGATATTAGTTCTCTACTTGGAGATTTAACCATACTTGGGCATGGTTCAACAATATTTTTTTCTTTTTTTTGGGGAAAACTTACAGCAAAGTTAAGTTCAACAGTTCAGAAAAAAAATTGGGGAGAATTCCAGTCAATTCATTGTATGATAAATCCCTGAAAAGACAACAAAAAGATTAACATATATTATATATTATACTATGATAGAGCAAGATATGTGAAAGCTCCTTCCCTGTAACAAGGGTGCCCTGTTTCTGCCCCCTATGGGAGAATGTCTTACGCAGAGGATATGTTCAAAAGAACAGTTAAAAACTTAGTCAACAATACTTACAAGTACTGAATTGCCTTGAGGGCGGAGAGTGGCGAAGCTATCTCCCCAGTCAATTTCCTTGAACTGAGGTCCCTGTTCACAGTTCATAGAGTAAGCTAGAGTGATATGTTGGCATCAAATCATAATCTAGATAATGATGTGCAGTTTAAAGAAAAGACATTACTCTTATGAATATTTTGTTAACAACTAAGAAATTTAAATGAGCACTACTCACAGAGAGATGATCCTTGGAAGATTGTTGTCATAACTACAATTCAAACCATTCCATGAAAGATCTCTTGGCACACAGGGGTCTCCTTGCAATTCATCTCCATTTATGTTGTATGATTGCATGATGGCCATGATTGCATCAACTATGATTGTTCCAGAAAAATATAGTTTATGTTGAGCATTCTAATTACCAATTATTGCTACTGATATAACAGTGACTACAAATGTTAAAAAAAAAAAAAAAAAATACCATCTACTTGGTCTGTTGGAGAACGAGGAAGCTTAACTACACTGAGAATCTCAAAGGCATTGAGAATGGGTGGAAGGTCGGAGTTGCTTGTTGGATTGATAGTGAAGTTAATCTCTCCTTCATTTGGTGATTTAAGAGGTATAGTCTGTGGCTTCAAGTATTCCAGGCTAATGGGTCCATAGTTGAGATCATTCAGAGTAATTGTGAATTCTCTTCGTTGATCTTGTGGAATCTCTACAATTTCAGCAAAGTGAAAGTAGACATAAAAATCACATGATGGGGAACAGATAAAGCTAATGTTGTATCTCAATGAGTGAAGGCCTTTCTGGGGCTGGGCTGCAGTTTTTAAAACTTCAATGGGTAGTTTATATGAATCATCAATTTCCTGGACTTGTATATCTGATGTGGCATTGACCCAAGTCGTATTTGCTAAACCATAAGTTCTCCAGATGCGCTGAAAGACATCATCCTTGTACCTGAATATCAAAGATAAGCCAACACCCATTTTTATTTATGCCAACGCAATTAAACAATATATATATACACACACACTATTGATGTACCTATTAAAGTTTTTTTCCAAATAGTTCCTATGGAAATTTAAACTTGAAATATAATAGTTTTAGAGACGATTTTAATGTCATTAATTAAAATTCATTGATAACTTCTAATGCCTATTTAGTACTTAGAAAATTATATTATGTTCTTAGTATAATGTGTATTCATTCAAAAATGTGTATTATGGTTTGTAATTAATTATTATTATTATTATTATTATTATTATTATTATTATTACAATTAGATCATAAATTTAGATAAATTAAAAATAATTTTTTAAATAAAAACAATAATAATTTAAAACATATTAAAAATGATAAGACGCACAAGCACGCACTTGCCAAAAAAAACTAATATACACTAATTGCAACAATAATATATTTACAGACTAAAATGCATATCTATTTACCTGAAATTCAAGTCGGTAGGATAGCTCAGTTGATAGCTTAGAGCAACATTTAATGATCCAAACTCACTTCTATAAATGGAATCATTCACAGGGTGTAATTCCAATGCTGAAATGAAAGGTACGCCAACGTTTGTGTTCACAAGACACAAATGAATAATATCAGTTGAAGAAAAATGAAACAAGTCGTATGATATCCAAAGATTATCAGCTAGACCTTCCACCGTTATCCAATAGTTAACCCCTATATACAAATCAAACTTTGGAGGCTGATCCTTTCCATCATAATTTCCATAACAAAAGAGAGTATTGATGAAGTAATTATGGTTTTTTCCCTGTTTAGGTCGCAGAGTGTAGCAATTTTTTCTTCCCGTTGGAAAACTTCTTAAATTCTTACACAGCCGTTCTGTAAAAACCTCGAATTGAGTGGACTCGAGTTCTGCATTATGATTTTCCCCGGTGCTTATGAAATCTCTATCTGATTTGTAAAGCAATCCTACATTGTCATCCACATAATCATCATTCACCCCGCAATCGATGCTTATGGAGCCTTTAAATTGGACATAAAGATAAGAAAAGAGTTAGTTATGCTAAATAACATATATAAGAGTTAGTTTATAGGAAAATAAAGGCAAGTACCAATAGGACCTAAAAACTTTTGTGGCTTTCAAAATTTTTTTGAAGCTACACAAAATGCATAGAATTTAGAACTTAATTATTGTTTCTAATTCAAAGATATAAAATATATGGTAAAGCTCATATATAAAATCAATCAAATTCATATATTGATGCCTGATAAATAGACAAAAAAATAAAATAAACCCATGATTCTAGAAGTCTTTATGCTTTCCTTTATTTTTCCATTAAGTGCAGCTTATGATTAACTTTCATTGAGGCAAAATGTTTATCTAAACATAATAGCTCAAAACATAAGATATAAAGTAAAATTCACATATAAAATAAATAAAAATCACATATTTATATTTTGAGTATAGATAAATCAAAGTAAGAAATATTCTTCATCAAGATAGATAAATATTAATTTTAATGTCATTTTAATTGATTATATAAATAAATATATCTATCAATTTAAAAATTATTTTTTATTCGATTATATTTTAATAAAAGTTGTATGCCATATGATTAACATGTAATATTAACTTAATTATAAATTTAAATGTAATATAATAAAAAATATAATAATAAGTTTTAAAAATATAAATAGGCAAAAATATATAAAAATAAAAATAAATTAACAATAAATACAAGTTAACTTATTGAATTTAAATAATTTAAACTCTATTATTTTATTATTATTATTATTTTAAAGTTTGATTTGCATACCTTATTTTTATTTCCCATAATTTAAAATAATCTTAATTTGCATAATGAAGTTGCACATCTAATATGTGAAAGAAATTTATTTGTAAAATTAGAAAACAGAGTAATTTATTAAATGAATCTTTGTTAGTTAAGTATACTATTATTATAAAATTTTCATTTTTATTATATTGATATCTTGAAATTTTATATTGCCCTATTGTTTGATACAAAAAAATTTAAAACCTATTTAATATATTAATTATTTAATATATTTAATAAGTATTTTTATTTTTTGCAATTATAGATTATATTATATATGTTATAAATACATTATTGATTAAAATATAAATATAAATTTAATCAAGAATGTTCTAATTAAAATTATATATATGTTAATTTTCAAATGTTAAATTAAAAATTATAACAAATTTTTTGTATAATAATTTTTAAAAAATAAATTTATAAAAGAAAAATATAATTTTAGATTATTAATATTTATAAGATTATTTTTATTAGTTCAAAAAGTAATAATACTAATAGGATTATAAATATAGAATTACTATATTAAGAATTATAATATGTTTTTAGTATAAGTGGAATTATTATTATAATAATATTAAAATTTTAATTCATATTAATTATTGTAATATTAAAAAATAAAATTATAAGGTATTTAGTAACGAATATTTCGTTGCTAAAAGTTATTAGTGACAATATAGTATATAGTTGAATTAGCATTATAAAGAGTTTAGATACAAAAGATTAATGATGATAATGTTTAGAAATTAGAAGGTATTTATTGCTAAATTATTAGCGATGTATCTCTTTGTCGTTAAATAGTATTAGCGATGAATTTATATTATTATATATATATTATTATCTTTAATATGTATTATTGGTAACAAATTATTTATCTGTCGCTATAAATACGTTTTTTATATATTTTAATAAATAATAAATAGATTAATAATATTTTTTCTTTATTAATTTCTTGTTTTAGTTAATTATTTCTCATAAGATTTATATTTAATTGAAGTTAAGTATAAGTAAAATTAAGAATTTTAAATTTATATAATTTTAAAATTAAGAATTTTAAATAATAAAATATAATTATAATTAATTTTAAGAATGAAAGGTAATTTAGGCAAAATCAATGTTTCAACCTTCATATATATATATATATATATATGAAATTTTTTAATGACAAAATAAAGAAAATATGTTAAAACTTCATATATAAATAAAGTTAATCTTAATGAATTAGAAACAAATAATATAATATTTAGAGACTAAGAAGTTTTACCTTAAAAAAATAATTATTAGAAACAAATAGTATAATATTTAAAGACTAATAAATTTTACTTCAAAAAATTAATGATTAGAAATAAATAATTATATATTTAGAGACTAATAAGTTTTTATATTAAAAAATTAATTATTAAAAATAAATAATATAATAGTTAGATATTAATAAATTTTTGTCTCAAAAAATGAGTCATTATGGACAAATAATATAATATTTAGAAACTAATAAATTTTACCTTAAATAAAAATTATTAATAATAAATATCTTATTTTCCTCAAAGTATTTATCTCTAAATTTTTTTTTTCTCATTTGGCTTCTATTAGTATTTAAACCTCAAGACTTCACAAGCATAGAGACTATTCTAATACAGCTATGTTAAAATTCATTGCCAGATAAATAAACTCTTTAGAGTCTGTTTGGTTAACTGGAATGATGGAGTGGGAATGGGAATAAAATATTTATCCCCAAAGTTGGAGTATTTTAGCAAACATGAATGCTAGGAATGGGAATGAAAAAGCTGAAATAAAAATTAAAATATTCCTGAGTTTTTATTACCAGTAAAAATGAGAATCAATAATTAAGGCCTGATGGATATTTCAAAATCTTATTCCCATTATTTGCATTTCAACCAAACTTATATAGGAATAACATTCCCATTCCCACTCCCACAATGCCATTCCCATTAAGCTATTCTTAATCCCAGTACCTGGTGATAATTATAATAGAAAATAATAATTAATTATTGGATGACACAAAAATTAACAAAGTGGGTTGGATCTGTAACTCTCCAGCCACAACTTACTTTAATAAAATTTTGTCAACTCCCTTACCAGGCCTATGATATGTAAACTCTTTAACATTTTTATATCCCACTGATGTGGATATGACAGGATTCGCGCTTACCTGGGTTTCCAGTGGCAAGCTTTCTTCTTCCGGCGGGTTCATTATTTGCTGCAACAGCTACTTTAGAGCTCCCAGATGAAGCGTATACTGGATTAAAGATTAGCCATGGTATTGAAAACAAAAAGAATATCTGCCAACCATCCATGTTGATGATTCGACAGCATACAAGTAAAGAAAACTTGGTTGAAATTGGTTGCCTCTAAGTGCTAGCGCATATAGGAATCGTTCTATATATACTACATTCATGTACGGATAATTATGTTTCATACAGCGGTTGGATCTTGGAGATTGAATTATAGCCATTCATTAATGCTGTGTTTAGATTTTTTAAAATTTTATAAGAATTTAATTTAATTAAATTATCACACTATATCTAAATTATGATATCAAGACTATAAATTTTTATTCAAAAAGCAATTTATTTATCTTTATATATTTTTAAAAATAAATAATTATTTATCTCATTTATTATTATTCATAAATGTAATTAAAGATAAATATAGAGATAAATATATATTTGACACTTATTTAACATTTAAAGACAAATATATTTTTCTATATTAATAACTTATAAAGACAAAAAAAAATATCTCCCTTTTCATTTTAATAAACTATATTATTTGCTCCTAAATTTATTTTTAAATACAAATTAAATTGATTTAATTATTTATACTAAAATTTCTAATTTTACTTTTAAAATTAAATAAATTTGTCTCTAATAATATTTTCTAAAAATAAATTATCTTGTTATTATATATTAATTTCTTCACATCATTAATTATTAATATAAATATATTTATTTATCTTTTAATAATATAATATTTATTTACTACTATAATTTAAATGAAATTTATTTAAATTATTAAAAATAATAATAATTATTTAAAATAAACAAGTATAATTTTCAAAATTAAACTATAAGTAGCGGGCTCCGTATTTGGACTCCACTTTTTGCTTGAAATGCAAAAGGAAGAGAATTATCTTTTACAGGAAAACTATCACTTTTCAAGTTTTTTAAAAAATGATGTGGGACATTTTTTTTTACAAATTATTATTTTTTTAATTTATAATTTATAATTTAAAATTTTAATTCATAATATAAATATTTTATTATAATATAGAATTAATAACATATTATATTATATAATCAAATTTTATTATATTTATTATAGTACTTGTATGTTTTTAAATAAAAATTTAATTAAAAATAAAAAAAATAAAATATTAATATATGTATAATTAATAAATTCAAATCATCAAAATATCTGTAGTTGAATGGTAAAAGTGTTTTTATCAAATTTTTGAATTTTTTTCTTAAAAAATTAGTAACACTTGTTAGTCCAATAATTAATAACAATATATTGATTAAAAGCTTTAATTATATAGATTAAAAGAAAAATATAATTTCTTTTTTTTTAATATATACAAATATAATACAATATGAGTATAGGTATTTTACATGTTTAATTTTTTAAAAATCACTTTTTTATTTAAGTATATATTTATGCATACTTAACACACATTATGTATATATGTAAAGTTATTAAAATTTTTTTTAATATGAAAAACGAAATTTTCTAATGACAAATTAAAAAAAATGTTAAAACTTTTTATATAAATAAAGTTAATCTTAATGAATTAAAAATAAATAATATAATATTTAGATACTAATAAGTTTTACTTCAAAAAATTAATCATTATAAATATTAGAGGCTAATAAATTTGTCTTAAAAAAGAGTCATTAAAGACAAATAATATAATATTTAGAGACTAATAAAATTTTATCTTAAATAATAGTTACTAGTAATAAATATCTTATTTGTCTTATGGCATTTGCCTCTAAAAGACAATACTGTGGTAGTGATAAATTGTTCATCAATTTTAGCAATATTTCTTGCACTTTTTTTTTTATAAATACTACCTTAAAATGGTAAGATTCTTATTATTATTATTATTATTATTATTATTATTATTATTATTATTATTATTATTATTATTATTATCATCTAAAAAATATCAAAACTAATATCTATAGACTTTTTATAATATCTATTTATAGGTGTTAGCCTATTATAAATTTTTAGTTTATTATTTATAAAATAATTATAAATAAAACAATTAAGAAATAAAAATAATTATACGTATTTAAAAGTTAGTTTATAATGTAATTAATAATTCTATAATTTATATTTATAATAATTAATCTACAATCGATAATATACAGAAAAGTGGAAAGGGTGGGAATAATAATATGTAAAAAAAAAATAATAAGGTTAGTGGAAAAGGGGAGAATAATGGAATAGATTAAAAAAAGCCATAATTATGTTATATTATGACAATAAAATATTAATTTAATTAATTATTAAAAATTAATATATTTTAAATAAAACAAGAATATAAAATTATTAGTTTTAAAGTTCTTATTGCATTGCCATAAATTCAAATAATAAAACATCATTTTATTTACCTTATAATTTTATTAAATTAGAGTATAAAAATATTAAATAATTTATACGTAAATAAATTTTTCATTGAAATTAAAATATATAAACTAAGTAATGTAATTTTTAATTAATTAATTAAAAATTTAAGTACTGAATAATTATTAACCTTTAAAAAAAATTCAGCAAAGTTCTTGTCGACACAGTTGTGCCCACAATTAATAATAATAATAATAATAATAATAATAATATCATTATCATTATCAGTCTTTAATGTATGGTCAAGAGACTTAGAACTTGTCAAAAGAAAAAAAGAATAATATTTATATTTTTTTTTATAATTTATAATTTTAACTATTTACTTTATTTCACTTAAAATCTTTAAATTTTTTAACACTCTAAATTTTAGTATTAAAAATTAATTTATAATAGTTCACAACCCGTACCTGGAGATTTGAAATTTCCGCTTCAACTACATAACTTATAAAATATTCATTTGAGATTGCTCTTTACGATTTTCAGGTCAATTTTAATTAATTTTTATTAAAATATAAAAAAATTTTATTTAAATTCAATCCACAATAAAGTTAAAAACACAAATACATCATAATAGTCCTTACTTTTTTCCTTTTTTTTTATTAATTAATATTTTTTATAAAAAAAGTCTGCTAAATTTTACATATAAATATATTTTAATTTAATAATTAACAAATGATGATAATATGCATACGTCTGCTAATTAATTAATTTTTTAACGTTATGGACTATATATTACATTTTTTTATTAATTTATTAAATATTACATATCCTTGTTAAATTAAAATTTTAATCTATTTTTTATTTAAAAAAATGTAATCCCATTTCCTAATTTTATAGGAATAGGGATAATAATTTATTTTATCTTTTATTATATTTAATATTATATAATAGGGGTTTTTGTTCCATTAGATTACTAATTTTATAATGTAGACGTAATCAAGACTTTAATTATTGAAAGCCATGCAACGTCGCGGCCATAAGAAACTTTCAAAGTCCTCTCCTCGTGATGAGACCAATTACTTTGTTGTGACTTGTGAGTATGAATTAAACCCACCACAATAACTAGGGCAAAGACTCCAAAGCCATGGCCTATTCCTTGCGACTCAGTAAGCCACACAAGTCACCATCATTGATTGTATTCCTGCATTGAGTTACAATCAAAACAACTGTTTACAATTTCTTTAGGCTTATATGAAATTAATATTTTGCAAAAAAATTAAAAATTAAAATGAATCTTATATAATTGTATGCTTTATTTTTATTTATTTAAAAATAACTTTTTTTAAATTAAAAAAATATTCCAAATTAATATGATAATTGACTTAAAAAGTTGCACTGCCACAATATTATCTTTTAGAGATAAATGACTTTGAGACAAATAAGATATTTATTGTTAATAATTATTATTTGAGATAAAATTTTATTGGTTTTTAAATATGATATTATTTGTCTCTAATGACTCATTTTTTATGATAAAATGTTATATTATTTATTTTTAATAATTAATTTTTTGAGATAAAAACTTATTAGTCTCTAAATATATAATTATTTGTTTTTAATGATTGATTTTTTAGGCAAAACTTATTAATTTTTAAAGGTTGTATTATTTATTTTTAATAATTAATTTTTTGAAGTAAAATTTATTAGTCTCTAAATATTATATTATTTATTTCTAATTCATTAAGATTAACTTTATTTTTATAAAAAGTTTTAACCTTTTTTCTTTAATTTGTCATTAAAAAATTTCCTTTTTCATATTAAAAAAAATTAATAACTAATATATATATATATGTGTGTGTGTGCAAAATGCATGTTAAATACGTATAGATTATTATTTTTTTTTTACAAATTATTATTTTTTTAATTTATAATTTAAATTTTTAATTCATAATATAAATATTTTATTATAATATGGAATTAATAACATATTATATTATATAATCAAATTTTATTATATTTATTATAGTACTTGTATGTTTTTAAATAAAAATTTAATTAAAAATAAAAAAAATAAAATATTAATATATGTATAATTAATAAATTCAAATCATCAAAATATTTGTAGTTGAATGGTAAAAGTGTTTTTATCAAATTTTTGCATTTTTTTTCTTAAAAAATTAGTAACACTTGTTAGTCCAATAATTAATAATAATATATTGATTAAAAGCTTTAATTATATAGATTAAAAGAAAAATATAATTTCTTTTTTTTAATATATACAAATATAATACAATATGAGTATAGGTATTTTACATGTTTAGTTTTTTAAAAATCACTTTTTTATTTAAGTATATATAATTTATACATACTTAACACACATTATATATATATATATATATATATATATATATATATATATATATATATAAAGTTATTAAAATTTTTTTTAATATGAAAAAGGAAATTTTCTAATGATAAATTAAAAAAAATGTTAAAACTTTTTATATAAATAAAGTTAATCTTAATGAATTAGAAACAAATAATATAATATTTAGATACTAATAAGTTTTACTTCAAAAAATTAATCATTATAAATATTAGAGGCTAATAAACTTTTATCTTAAAAAAGAGTCATTAGAGACAAATAATATAATATAATATTTAGAGACTAATAAAATTTTACCTTAACTAATAGTTACTAGTAATAAATATCTTATTTGTCTTATGGTATTTGCTCTAAAAGACAATATTGTGGTAGTGATAAATTGTTCATCAATTTTAGCAATATTTCTTGCAATTTTTTTTCTATAAATACTACTTTAAAATGGTAAGATTATTATTATTATTATTATTATTATTATCTAAAAAATATCAAAACTAATATCTATAGACTTTTTATAATATCTATTTATAGGTGTTTGTCTATTATAAATTTTTAGTTTATTATTTATAAAATAATTATAAATAAAACAATTAAGAAATAAAATAATTATACGTATTTTAAAGTTAGTTTATAATGTAATTAATAATTCTATAATTTATATTTATAATAATTAATCTACAATCGATAATATACAGAAAAGTGGAAAGTGTGGGAATAATAATATGTAAAAAAAAAATAATAAGGTTAGTGGAAAAGGGGAGAATAATGGAATAGATTAAAAAAGCCAAAATTATGTTATATTATGACAATAAAATATTAATTTAATTAATTATTAAAAATTAATATATTTTAAATAAACAAGAATATAAAATTATTAGTTCTAAAGTTCATATTGCATTGTGATAAATTCAAATAATAAAACATCATTTTATTTACCTTATAATTTTATTAAATTAGAGTATAAAAATATTAAATAATTCATACATTAAATGAATTTTTCATTGAAATTAAAATACATAAACGAAATAATGTAATTTTTAATTAATTAATTAATTAAAAATTTAAGTACAGAATAATTATTAACCTTTAAAAAAAATTCAGCAAAGTTCTTGTCGACACAATTGTGCCCACAATTAATAATAATAATAATAATAATCATAATATTATTATCATTATCATTATCAGTCTTTAGTGTATGGTTAAGAGACTTAGAACTTGTCAAAAGAAAAAAAAATATTTATACTTTTCTTTTTTTGTAATTTATAATTTTAATTATTTACTTTATTTCATTTGAAATCTTTAAATTTTTTAACACTCTAAATTTTAGTGTTAAAAATTAATTTATAATATTTATAATAGTTCACAATCCGTACTTGGAGATTTGAAATTTCCATTTCAACTACATAACTTATAAAATACTCATTTGAGATTGCTCTTTACGATTTTCAGGTCAATTCTAATTAATTTTTATTAAAATATAAAAATTTTTTATTTAATTCAGTCCACAATAAAATTAAAAAACACAAATACATCCTAATAGTCCTTACTTTTTTCTTTTTTTTTTTATTAATTAATATTTTTTATAAAAAAAGTCTGCTAAATTTTACATATAAATATATTTTAATTTAATAATTAACAAATGATGATAATATGTATACGTCTGCTAATTAATTAATTTTTAAACGTTATAGACTATATGTTATATTTTTTTATTAATTTATTAAATATTACATATCCTTGTTAAATTAAAATTTTAATCTATTTTTTATTTAAAAAAATGTAATCCCATTTCCTAATTTTATAGGAATAGGGATAATAATTTATTTTATCTTTTATTATATTTAATATTATATAATAGGGGTTTTTGTTCCATTAGATTACTAATTTTATAATGTAGCCGTAACCAAGACTTTAATTTTTGAAAACCATGCAACGTCGCGGCCATAAGAAACTTTCAAAGTCCTCTCCTCATAAAGAGACCAATTACTCTGTTGTGACTTGTGAGTATGACTTAAACCCACCACAATAACTAAAGCAAAGACTCCAAAGCCATGGCCCATTCCTTGCGACTCAGTAAGCCACACAAGTCACCATCATTGATTGTATTCCTGCATTGAGTTACAATCAAAACAACTGTTTACAATTTCTTTAGGCTTATATGAAATAAATATTTTGCAAAAAAATTAAAAATTAAAATGAATCTTATATAATTGTATGCTTTATTTTTATTTATTTAAAAATAACTTTTTTAAATTAAAAAAATATTCCAAATTAATATGATAATTGACTTAAAAAGTTGCACTGCCACAATATTATCTTTTAGAGATAAATGACTTTGAGATAAATAAGATATTTATTGCTAATAATTATTATTTGAGATAAAATTTTATTAGTTTTTAAATATTATATTATTTATTTTTAATGACTCATTTTTTATGATAAAATGTTATATTATTTATTTTTAATAATTAATTTTTTGAGATAAAAACTTATTAGTCTCTAAATATATAATTATTTGTTTTTAATGATTAATTTTTTGAGGCAAAACTTATTAATTTTTAAATGTTATATTATTTATTTTTAATAATTAATTTTTTAAAGTAAAATTTATTAGTCTCTAAATATTATATTATTTATTTCTAATTCATTAAGATTAACTTTATTTATATAAAAAGTTTTAACCTTTTTTCTT
The DNA here is from genome assembly GCF_030052815.1 of Hevea brasiliensis. NCBI lineage: Eukaryota > Viridiplantae > Streptophyta > Magnoliopsida > Malpighiales > Euphorbiaceae > Hevea > Hevea brasiliensis. The sequence goes on from NC_079498.1 coordinate 105,285,902, forward strand.
TAATTTGTCATTAAAAAATTTCCTGTTTCATATTAAAAAAAATCAATAACTTATATATATATGTGTGTGTAAAATGCATGTTAAATAATTATAGATTATATATACTTAAATAAAAAAATGATTTTTAAAAATTAAATATATAAAATACATACACGTATATATTGTGTTATGTTTGAATATATAAAATACATACACGTATATATTGTATTATGTTTGTATATATTAAAATAAAAAAATTATATTTTTCTTTTAATCTATATAATTAAAACTTTTAATCAATATATTCTTATTAATTATTGAGCTAAAAAGTGTTATTAATTTCTTTAAAAAAAACTCAAAATTTGATAAAAACAATTTTACCATTAAACTACAAATATTTTGATGATTTGAATTTATTAATTATACATATATTAATATATTTATTTTTTAATTATTATTTTTAATTAAATTTGTACTTAAAAATAGATAAGTACTATAATAAATATAATAAAATTTGATTATGTAATATAATATGTTATTATTTTTTTATTATAGTAAAATATTTACATAATGAATTGAAAATTTAATCTCTAAATTATAAATTAAGAAAATAATAATTTGTAAAAAAAAAAAAAGAAAAAACGATCCACATTGTTTTTTCAAAAACTTGAAAGGTGACAGTTTTTCTATAAAATGTAATTCTCTTTCTTTTGCATTTCAAGTAAAAAGTAGAGTTCAAATACAGAAAGCCCGCTAGAGTTTATTTTTTAAAATTATATTTATTTATTTTAAGTAATATTTATTATTTTTGGTAATTTAAATAAATTTTATTTAAATTATAGTAGTAAATAAATATTATATTATTAAATACAAATAAATACATTTATATTAATAATTAATGATGTGAAGAAATTAATATATAATGATAAGATAATTCATTTTTAAAAAATATTATTAGAGACAAATTTATTTAGTTGTAAATTTAGAAATTTTAGTATAGACAATTAAAGTCAATTTAGTTTAACTTTAAAAATAAATTTAGGGACAAATAATATAGTTTGTTAAAATGGAAAGGAAGACAATTTTTTTTTTTGTCTCTATAAATTATTAATATAGACAAATATATTTATATCAAAAGATTAAATCAGTGTCATATATATATTTATCTCAATATCTATTTATAATTACATTTAGGAACAATAGTAAATGGGACAAATAATTATTTGTCTTTAAAAATATATAGAGACAAAATAAATAATTTTTTCAGTCAAAATTTGTAGTCTCAATATAATAATTTTGGTGTAGTGTATTATTAACTTCGCCTAAGTAGTTTGCGCTTAGCTGGTCCTAACCCTGGATAAAGGAGGTGTAACACCCTTAATTTTTAAATTTATTATTTTGTAGGTAAATATTAATATTTTATTTTATTTAAATTTTAGGAAATTATTTGAAATTTTCTAGATTTTAGAAATCGGGTTCGATTTTCCGAAAATATAAAACTTTGACGATTGTGCATTTCACTCCACAGGGTGCATTAGCTTTAGATAGCTATAGAGATTATGGTTAAAATTGATATTTTACTCTCTGAGTCGAACACTCACTCATGTTCATCTATTTTTCCAGGCTATAGGGGGATTATTTGTTGTGGCTAACCTGCTTTTCTTTTTCGCAGGTCCATTGATAGTAATTAATGTATTCTGTATAATTGAGTTAATTTTTTAGACTCCGCATGTGTTAGAAGCACTTATTTTATTTTGGGCTGTATTATAAAAGTTAAGTTGGACCTGTACAATTATTAACTGTATGCATGATGGGATTTGATGAGGGAGCTGAGCTCCTATATGAGTTATTACATTTTGATTATGTGGACGGTGAGCTGAGCTCCCCAATTTATTATATATTGTGTTCACAGGTCGGGCGAGTAAAAAACTCTCTGTTAAATGGTCCATTTTATGGTCGGACTCTGTCCAGTTGAATTCTTGAAATTGAGCCCAAATGGGCCTTGGAGTTGGGCTGAGGAATAGTTAGGCTTACTATGGGCCTCGGGGGCTTTAAGCTGGCCCGGGTCCTAGTGCCGGTCCGGCCCATAGGTTGGGTCGTGACAGGAAGAGGGTTGCGGTAGGTGACAACTAACGTAAAAATTTCGTCACACCTTATGATATGGATTCAAAGGATATAAACGTTGGGGCGTCCTCTACTTATGATGCGCTACATCGGAGCCCGGGTGTAGTGAGAAATATGTAAAGGTGTAGGGCGTTCACCGAAAGTGACGCACCATATCGGTGCCCGGGTGTGGTGTTAAATGAGCAAGGGTTCCCACATCATGGACAGGTGTGGGTAAAGAAGTTAGTCCATAGGACAGATAGTGGAATAGAACACAAGATAGGCATAGAGAATAATAAAAGATATCATAGAAGGAGATCAATTAGGAAAGAACAGGATAGGAGGAGAATCTGAGTTGGTGCTTAGAATGTTGGATCACTTACAGAAAAATTAATGGAGCTTGTGGATCCCTTGGAAAGGAGAAGGGTGAATATTGCTTGCATTCAGGAGACTAAATGGATAGGACAGAAAAGCAAGGAAGTGGGTAATTCAGGGTACAAACTGTGGTTTACCAGAAAGGAAAGAAGCAAGAACGGAGTGGGCATAATCATAGACAGAACATTAAAAGATGCTGTAATAGCTGTAAAAAGAGTAGGAGATAGAATTATACTAGTAAAGCTAGTACTAAAAGGAGAAACAATAAATGTAGTTAGTGCTCATGCCCCATAAATAGGACTAGATAGTGAGAGTAAATAAAGGTTTTGGGAAGATATGAACGATCTAACACAAAGCATACCGAATGAAGAGAATATTTTCATTGGTGGAGATTTGAATGGACATGCAGGAAGTGATAGGCAAGGTTATGAAAATGTTCATGGAGGTTTTGGTTTTGGCAGCCAAAATGAGGAGGGAAAAAGCATATTGGATTTTGCTATGGCATACGACCTAATACTAGCAAATACCTACTTTATAAAAAGAAAGTCACATTTAGTGACTTTCAAAAGTGGGCAACATAAAAGCCAAATTGACTTCCTCTTAACCAAGAAGATAAATAGAGCTCTATGCAAGGATTGCAAGGTCATTCTGGGAGAGGCTCTAATAAGTCAACATCAGTTAGGGGTCTTTGATGTCAAGTTTAGGAACAATTCAAGTAAGGTTAGAAGAAATAGTGTAGCTCGAACAAAGTAGTGGGAGTTCAAAGGAGTAAAGCAAGTAAAGTTCAAAAATGAACTTCTCGATTCCGAAGCATGAAAGCTGGATATGGAAGCCAATGGTATGTGGATACAGATGGCATCAAAGATTAGAGAAGTAGCTAGAAAAGTACCTTGAGAGTCTAGAGGACATGGACCACTCTCAAAAGAGAGATGGTGGTGGAATGAGGAAGTACAAAAGGCAGTGAAGAGAAAGAGAGAATGGTATAAAAAATTACCTAAGTATAATAATAATGAGGCATATGAACAGTACAAGATAGCAAAGCAAGAGACAAAAAAGACAGTTAATCAAGTAAGAGCGCAAGCCTTTGAAAAGTTATATGAGAAACTTGAAACTAAAAAAGGGGAGAAAGATATTTATAGATTAGCAAGGAGGAGAGAAAAGAAATGTCAATATCTCAATCAAGTTAGGTGCATTAAGGATAAAGAAGGAAAAGTGTTAGTGAAAGATGAGAACATTAAAGAAAGATGGAGAAATTATTTTGATAATCTTTTTAATAATAGTCAAAATAGTAATAGAAAAGAATGTAAATTATACTAGAAAGATTAGATCTTCAAAAGTAAAGGAAGCACTTAAGAGAATGAAATTGGGTAAAGCTTGTGGACTCGATGGAATACAAATTGAAGTGTGAAAGTATTTGCGAGATATGGGAGTGTCATGGTTAACTAAATTATTTAATAAGATTCTAAACTCAAAGAAAATGTCTGATAAATGGAAGAGGAGTATTTTAGTACCTATTTTTAAAAATAAGGGAGACATACAAAGTTGCTCAAACTATAGAGGAATTAAACTCATGAGCCATACTATGAAGTTGTGGGGGAGAGTTGTGAAACATCGACTACGTCATAATACTTCTATCTCTCCCAGTCAATTTGGCTTCATGCCCGGTTGTTCAACTATGGAAGCGATCTTTCTCATTAGAAGCTTGATGGAGAAATATAGAGATGTGAAGAAAGATCTACACATGGTTTTTATCGATTTAGAGAAGGCTTATGATAGTATTCCAAAATATATCCTATGGAGAGTGTTAGAACAAAAGCATGTATCTATTAAGTACATACAAGTGTTGAATGATATGTATAAAGGAGTAACTACTATTGTGCGCATAGTGGGAGAGGACACAAGAGATTTTCCTATCTCAGTTGGATTACACCGAGGTTCAGCTGTAAGCCTTTATCTTTTTACATTAGTTTTAGATGAATTGATGAAACATATATAAGAGAGTATCCCTTGGTGCATGATATTTGCGGATGATATAGTTCTGATAGATGAGACGCAAGAATGAGTCAATAGAAAGCTAAAGCTTTGGAGAAGTACTCTAGAGTTAAAGGGCTTTAAGTTAAGCAGAACGAAGATAGAATACATGCATTACAAGTTCAGTGAAGGCTGAACTGGTGATAGGGAAGGAGTTAGTTTGGATGGAGTGATATTGTCCCAAAGTAATCACTTTCAATATCTCGGCTCAGTCCTTCAAGTAGATGGGGGATGTGAGGAGGATGTTAGTCATAGGATTAAAGCCGGATGGTTGAAGTGGAGACGTGTCACAGGAGTTTTATGTGATCGTAAGATTCCCAGTAAGTTGAAAGGAAAATTTTACTGTACAGCTATACGACCGGCCATGTTATATGGTAGTGAGTGTTGGGCACTGAAGGAGTCGTATGTGTCTAAAATAAGAGTTGCAGAGATGAGAATATTAAGGTAAATGAGTGGCCATACTAGACTAGATAAAGTCCGTAATGAGAGTATTAGAGAAAATGTGAGAGTGGTGCCAATTGAGGATAAGTTGAGAGAAGGGAAATTGAGGTGATTTGGTCATGTAAAGCGTAGACATACGGGGGCTCCAGTTAGACAAGTAGAGCACATTAGGTTAGAGTATAAAAAGAAAAGAAGGGGTAGACCTAAATTGACTTGGAGGATAGTAGTACAACATGACCTAGAAACATTACATATTTCGAAGAATTTAACCCAAAATCGTTTAGAGTGGAAAAAGAGAATCCATGTAGCCGACTCTAAATTTTTGAGATAAATGCTTAGTTGAGTTGATTTGAGTTGAGTTGGTGTAGTGTATTATTATTATACTTTACTTATAATGAGTTGAAAGTCTAATATTTCATTGATATAATATTGTAATGTAAATTAAAATTCATTTGATCATAAAATAAAGTCCTCTTAAAATTAAATTAGTTTAGGAAAGATAATAATGTTTAGCATAAATTTAATAATTAAATAATTCAACACAATTAAAATGACAATATAATAGAAAATAAAATAAGAAATATTACGAATTCATAAATAAACACTTAAGTAATTAAAAATTAAAATAAATAATAAAAATTTAAAATATTAATTAATAAAACATAATATTTAAATAAAAATTTAAATAGGATTAAAAGAAAAAAAATGGTGTAGCATGTCAAAAGATTACAATATATATCATATGAAAAATAAAAGGGAAGTCTTTGTTTTTAGTAATAAAATAAAAAATTTTTTTAAAAAATAATGCAAAATAGAAATTAAAAAAATTTTAAAAAAAGAGAATAGAGGTAAAGTGTACAGTAAAAAAAAATATATATATATATATATATTTTAAGTATAAAGACATAATGGATGGAAGGTATTTTTACCATTCTTACGTTTAGTAAAAGCGTACTCTTTTTTGATATATTAATATAGTATAATATGGAATAAAATTATTATTATTTTTAAATATTGAAGTATATATAGAAAGGAAGCATTTAATTAAAAATAAATTTGACATAATTTTTAACAACAACAATCTAATTTTCCTTTTGGTGAACACCAGCAATTCAATTTTTGATGAATATAAAAGAAAGCATTATTTTTTATTTATTTATCTTAAAAAATATATAAAATATATTAGATAGTTATTTTTATTTGGTCACGTGCGTCAGTGCGTATACCGCAGAAACAGAAGTTATGCTTCATCGCAAGAAATCCAGATCCTTCTTTAATTCTATAGTTTTCACGGACAAAAGGTTACTTTTATTATTGTTAAGAATAGTAAAAGTATAATCAAATTTAGACTCTATTTATTTGAAAAATAATAATTTATATATGATAAATATTTTTTATAAAAAATATTTTTTTGTTTATTTATAATTTTAAATAAATAATATATATTTATATTTTGTATGTATAAATATTTGTATATTTTAATAAAATTATTAAAGTTTAAAATGAAAAATAATTTTTTTTAAAAAAAGAGAAATTTAAAAAAAAACTTGATTCTTTTTATTAAAAAAATATTTTTATTTATTTATTTTTTTAATATTTAAATAATTAAAAAATATAAAAAATATTTTTTTAGAAGAAATTTTCTGTGAAATAAATATAATCTTAGTATGTAACAATGATGTACTGATACATGTGTTACATATAGCCGATAGATCTTAGAGATTGAATTATAGCCATGATTGTAAGTTGAGGAAAACAAACAATGAGGGTGACCTGCATGACTTTTTGTGTCATAAGAATGCGCCGATGGATATGAGTTAAGGTTTTCTTATCTAAATTTAATTTATTATAAATTCTAAATATAAAATATAATATATATGTATATATACTTTTATTTTAAATTTATTATAAATTAAATCTAAATAAAAATTTTTATTTAGTCAATTCTATAAATCCATGGCTTTGGAGTCTTTGCTAGAGTTATCAGGTAGATTTAAGTCTTCCTCACAGGTTATGACGGAGTATTTCGTGTTATTACGAGGAGATGACTCTAAAAGTTCATACGACTACGGCGTTGCATGGTTTTTAATAATGGAAGTCCTCGTTACGATTACCTTACAAAATTAGTATTTTAAGGGGACAAAAAATAGGATACCATTATTTTTGCTGGTCTCCAAATATAAAATATTAAGCAATGGCAAATTGAATTGGGTTAATTCCTGGTCTAATTTCTATTTAATGCAATCTCTATATTTGAAAAGAATGGGATAAATTTTTTAATTTAAAAGGGTATGTTTATCTATCAATATATCTTTGATGTATAATCTATATAATATATAGATGTATAAAGGGAGGGAAAACATTGACTTTTTCTAAATTATCATTTATTATTTATAGTATTTACAGCTATATTTTTTATTATTTAATTTAATTTTATAAATTTAAAATTTTTAGGACTTAAAATTTAATTGTCTATATAATTTTAAAATTTACATAAATATAAAATTCTTAATCCTACTTGTATTTAAATTCTATTTAATTAAATTTTCATTACAATATAAATTAAAATAAAGTTTTATAAAAATAACATCATAGTTTATATTATTTACAAAAATGGGAAGATATTTTATTTACATGAATCACTATTTTAATGAATCATAATGAATTTCTATTTATATCTTATAATTATTTATGCAAAAATATTTTAATATAATTATATTTGAATTTAAATGAAAAAATAATAAAAAAATTAATTTTTGTCAGCCAAATATATAAATTATTTTATTAAGTTTTTTAAAGTTTTCTTTTAATTTAATTTCTTATACATTTAGTTCTAATTAAAAGTGAATTTATAAGTCCTATATAAATACTACTACTTTTATTTATAAGCTATATATATATAATTCATATTCATTGATTTATAAAAAAATATTTAATTAGTATGCAATATATAATAAAATTATATGAATATAAAATTTTTAAATAATATGTAATTATCATACAAAGCATATAAAATAAATTATATATATATGAGAAAAACATTTAAATAGATAAATATATGTTATTTAAAAAATTAATAACAAACTTGAAATTAATTATAAAATTAATATAACAAATAGGATTATTATAATTTTTATGACTATTTTTATTTTAAAACGATACGTTACTGAAAGTTTAAAAATGATAATATGTGTAAATAATATATATATATATATATATATATATATATATATATATATAATAAATTTTATATTTTAGGAATCATAACTTGACAAATAGTGAATACTTATAAAAACAATTAGGAATTATACTTTCAATATGAATTGTTATTTCAATTTAAAAATTTATATTTAAATATAAACATAAAGTGATATTTTGATTTAAAAAAGCATAATTTTCATATGAATACAAGTATTATGTCATTTAATAAATTTTTTATTTATTTGAATTTAACAACTTTGATACACCTGTATCATATAGATATTTTTAGGTATAATTATATTGTAGTCTATAGCATTTACGTAGTTAAACATATGCATTTTAGTTAATTTCATTAGTTTTTATTAAAGTAATTGATCTTCACTTAATTTCATATTTTCTGTATATTTTCACTTATTCTAGAGGAAATATAAGGCATAGGAGCAAACTTATCAAGTTTGGAAAGAAGGAAAAGCAAGACAAGTTGCTGCACTAAAGTACATAGGTTGTGTAAAGAGAAAGCAAGACCTGTGTAACCTTCTAGCAGGAGAAAATTGAAGGAAGCATGAAAAGCTACAGTACATGGGTCGTGTAAATGACCCCGTGTAACTCACCAAGACTCGTGTAATCTTTTGGACATTTGAACTTGAAGAGCTAAGGGAGGAAAGCAGTACACGGGCTGTGTATCATGACTCGTGTAAACCTTATGTGCCCTGTGTAATCTTTTGCCTTTCATCAGAAAGAAGCTAAGTGAAGTCCAGAGACTTACACACCCCTGGGCTGTGTAGTACCACACGAACCGTGTACTATGCAGCAGCTAGCTTCCTAATTCGATTCCAACTCCAGTTTTCACATGCCAAATAGACTTTCAATGCCTTTGAGACTCTAAAATATAACCTTAGGATACCTAATATAAATACCAAAAGACAAAAAGCATTAGGAGACACCTTCGATAGAAGACTTCCAATTTAGCATAAAAAACCCTAGTTTCCAAATCGTCTGAAGGAAAGCTGCATCAGCATTAAGAGGAGATCACTCAGCCGAAGTTTCATAAGTCCAAAGTTGCAGAATCTTTCTCTGAGTTCTTTTGTTTTAATTCTTCAGATTGGTTTTATATTATTTTACTTTAATTACATTATATTTGATAAACTCACCATGAATGAGTAGTTCCTTTAATTTTGGAATTAGAAGAGTAGCACTTTTAATTTCTGTTATGGATACACACTAAGTTCTATTTAATGAAATTGAGTTTTGTGCTTTGATTCAATATTCTGTGTTCTTAATGCATGCTATGTATTGGTACCCACCTAGCTATGATCTAAGATACTAATTGAAGAACTGAAAGGTGAGGATTAGTATTAGAAAATTAGGATCTTGAACCTAGAAAATCTGACCTAGAGATAGGCTGATGACCTTTGTGGAGTTCCATAATTAATCAAAGATCTTAAAGGGTTTTAATTAAGATTGATCACTATGAAAGTAGGGTTCAGATTAATTAAAACATACCTTAGATACCTTGAGAGAGGCTCTAGGATACCTAAAATTAATTTCCATCAAAGTGACAACTCTCAACCCATTGAATGAACAAGTTTAAAACCACAATAGGGATAAAGAGTGAAATCTTAATTCTGGAATTGTTTACTTTAAAAAATCTTTTTTCTCAGCTTTATTTTCTCTTGCTTTCTAACATTTTCAAGAGTAGTTTAGGCTAAACCCCTTCATAACCTTCAGTAGTTGAAATAGTCAAAATTGTTATCTAGCTTAGTACTTACGCTTATAAATTCCTCGTGAGAATAATACTCTACTCATCACCTCTACTCATCACTTTATTACTCGTGCACTTGCGGGGTTGTAAAACCAACAAACAATTTTTTGGCACTGTTATTGAGAATTTTAGTAATATTAAGCGATAGACAATTTAAACATTTATTTTTTTGTTTCTTTTTCAGGTGCTAAATTTAATTTATGACCAGAGCAACTAAGCCTGAAGAAGAATTGCTTGAATTAAATCTTGAAATAGACAAGACTCTGAGAACCTTTAGGAGAGAAAGGAGAAACCAAAAACCAGAATCAGAATGTGAAATTCTTGAAGCTCTAGTCATGGCCAACAGCAACAATAGGCCAAGACCCCTGAGGGACTATGGAGCTCTGACTATCCAAGGATTCTAATCCAGTGTTATCAGGCCTACAGTTGAGGCCAACAATTTTGAACTCAGACCAGCATGACTCCAAATGATTCAGCAAACTCAATTTGGAGGCTCACCTATAGAAGATCCGCACTATCACTTACAATGCTTTCTTGCTTTGTGCGAGACTTTTAAGATGAATGGGGTCTCTAATCAAGCTATTAGACTCTGAACATTCCCATTCCCACTTCGAGATAAGGCAAGAAAGTGGCTGCTTTCTCAACCAGCTGGAACATTCACCACCTAAGAGGATCTTTCCCAAGCCTTCCTAGTAAGGTACTTCCCATATGCAAAGACTGTGAAACTAAGGTTGGAGCTGAACACTCTCAGACAAAAGGAAGGAGAATCGCTCTATGACGTATGGGAAAGATATAAAGACCTACAAAGGGAATATCCACACCACATCATAGAAGACTGGCTCCTTGTTCAAAATTTCTATAATGGACTACTACCATCCACAAGGAGTTGATTCAGCAGCAGGAGGAGACCTCATGGAGAAAATAGTAACTAAGGCTTTGGAACTACTGGAAAGGATTGCCTATCACAACTTTGAGCGGTCAAACGAGAGAGGAGATGTAAGAAGAACAGCAGGGATCTTAGAATTGGATGCCCTCAGCATGATTAATGCCTAGTTTGACCAGCTCACAAAGAGACTTGATAGGATGCAGGCCAATGTAGTAGGGTCAAGCAACCAACACTGTGATAACTGTGGGGGATGTAACACTCTCATAATAAGTAGTTCGTACATTCTACTGTTCTGGTGACTAGTGTCTATCCGGATGGCTAGAATGTCTGAGATTATACTTAATTCGCATAGAGGAGTCATAAATAAAATGGATAAAGATCAAATGAGGTTGGATTAAAATAGGAGTAATGAAGCACAAATAGGTTAAATGAGTCTAGAGTACTGATGATAGGTGACCGACCTGGGAAGCGACTGCGAGCTCAGTTGCTACCCTATATTCGTGTGGGACCCTATGACATTCTTAATTAAGGAATAATTGCGAAACTATTGGGAACTAGAAAACCACAGAAATAAAAAGAGAACAAGCACAAATAAGTGAATCAGAACTTAAGGACTCATCGGGCATTATTAAAAGATAGGTTACAACCCGATAAGGGACATTTTGGTCAATTCACTCCTAGAAGTGACTTTTGACCTAAATGTGCATTAAAATACATGAAATTAAAATATTGAAAAAGGAATTAAAAATGAAGAAAGTAGGGAAAGAAAAGAAAAAGAAATGAAAAATTCAATTTTAAATAGCTTTATGACCTCACTATGACACAATTAAAATTTTAATTTTTATATTGCTAAATTTGAGGATAATTATTATAAGAAAAAAACAAAATAAATTAAAATCAAAATAATTGTCTTTTTCCTTAAGAGTTAACCAGCTCCTTACCCTCTCTCTCTACCTCTCCTAAAATTTCCTCCATTGTTAACCCATTTTATCTCTTGAAACTTCAATTCTCTCCATTAATTTTTCCACCAAATTAGTAGAAAACCCCTAATTAAGCTTCAAAGTGGAGATTTGGAGAAATAAATTCAAGAAACAAGTGAAGGTTAAGATGATTGGAAAAAACCCATTAGAGGTAAGCCACTTTTTCAATTTAAATTATTATATACTCATAGAAATAAGGTTGATTAAATGGAAATAACATGAGAAATTGAAAAGAATCATGCATGCACCTTGAAGTTGAATTTCGGCCAGCCATGGGGGGAGTAAGGTTTAATGTGTTTTGAATAAATTGAACATGAATTCTAGCTTGTTTGAAGTTGTATATGTGGTTAGTGTGTTGAGATTTCATAAAATTGTATGAAATTAGAAGATGGAAGAATTAGGGTTTATGGAAATTAGGATTTTTATGGTAGGTTATTAAATTGATGGTAGTAATAGTAAATTAAGGTCATATGATGTGCCATGAATGTGTATTGATGTTGAATTGAGGAATGGAATTAATGGATTGTTAGTGTACCAATGAGCTGGAATCTAAATCCTTGAGTCCAGTAGTTTTGAATGAGTATAAATTGAGTTATATAACTTCAATTGGTGTGAGGCCAATTAGAGATAAAACATAAGACATAGGGCTAGAATTTTCTTAAGATTCCTTGCCCAGAAAATGATAATAAGTTTCCCTAAATGAACCTTAAATTCGGATTTCAATTTTGGACCTGACAAAAAATGACCAAATGAACAGTACTTAGTAAATTAGGTATAACTCACACTAGAAAACTCTAAATAACCTGATTCTTTAGCCAATGGAAACCTAAAACATAGTAGAACACTTCTTATGAAGATAATAGGGCTAAATTATGACCCTAAATTGATCAAATTGCTAGACTGATGCATACATTTTGCATAATCATTTAGGTTTAATTTCATAGCCATTTTATTTGATTATTAGTCACTTTTAGCTAATTTCATTAGTTATTTAGTTAGTTTTTCATAATTGTCAATTTTGGATTAATTCGTAATTTTTACTTTGTTTTGTAGGAAAAATGGTGCTTTTGAAGGACTAAAAAAGAAATTTTGCCATTGAGGAGTGATTTCTACAGCCAAAGATGTCAAAAACAAGTTTCAAAGTTGAAATATGCATTGGCCAAATTGTGCATAATTTGCCGCATAAGTTATGCAGATCTGCATAAGGAGAAGAAACACTGTTCCAATACCTGCCGAATTGTGCATAAGGAGAGTGCATAGCTTATGCAGATTCATGTCTCCCTTATGCAATCTCACGGAATTGTGCATAACTTATGCACTTGGTCATGCAGTTTTGCATAAGAGAGCCAGAAACCAGCCAAAAACTGCATAAGGGACTGCATAACTTATGCAGTCCACTTATGCAGTCCCACAAAGATTTCATTAATGAGCTGGCAGAAGATTCCCTCAGAAAATCACATCTCAAACACACCATTTTAGGGCTCCATTTCAGAAAAAGTTATAAAAAGGACCCTTATCCCATTTTAGAAGGGGGAGGAAAGAAAGGAAGAAAAGGGAAAGGAGCAGGCAGCAGCTGAAGGGTCACAATTGTTTCCCACACCATTTCCAACCAGATTTGGAGATTTCTTTCTTTTCTTACATTTTTCCTACCTTTCTAGTATTGGGTTTCTTGTTTCTTAGCTTAGATTAAAGCTTTATTTCCATATAAACTCAGAATATCTTGTAAATATTATGGGTAGTGAGTAGTTTTAAATAGATTCTGGAGTAAGGGATGTAATATCTGAGATATTTTGTGGATTTTGATTGGGTAATCCATATTTTGTGGTCTTAATGAGTTTTATTCATTTCTTGTGTGCTCAATGACATGCTTAGTGTAGGATCCCATTAAGTGATGTTCTTAATCCATGGTTGAGGCACCGAAAGGAGAAAACCTTGTGATAAATAATCAAGAAATTGGACTTAATTAACTTAGATCTAGAAATAGACTAAGGATTAAGAGGATTCACAGATTAATTAAAGAACCTAATGGGTCTTAATTAACTCTAACTCCACGAAAGTAGGATTAGATTGATTAAGGCACTCTTTGTCTCACTCGAAAGGGTATTCAAAGGATTTAAGAATTAATCTCCTTAAAACCCGTAAGTTCCACAAGATTGGATAACCAATTTAAAATCCCAAAATAGCTTGAATATGAACTCCCAAACTCCGGAATCGCGCTTTTTATCATTGTTAATTTCTAATTGAATTTAATTACTTGCCATTTTAAATCTTGTCATATTTGAATTTGCTTATTTTAATTTGATGCAAATTTAGTTAAATCATTACATAGTTGAATAGATTATTAATTTTGCACATATAGATTTCATACTCAAATACCTATCAATTTATTACTTTAATTTAAAAAATAGTTCAATTTAGTCAACTTTTTATATCAAAAATTCAATCATTAACACAACTCCTCGTGGGAACGATATCTTTTCTATATTACTTGTACGACCCGTGCACTTGCGGTTGGGCCATATCATAGACAAATTTGGTCTAGCAAATCTACCTAATTCTGGACTAACCTGGAAATTTTGGACATTCACCTATCCGACCAATTTTGGAAAAATTGCTATAACTTGGGCTACAAAAATGAAAATTAGATGATTCCAAAGCCTAAATCCTCATAAAACATAGAACTAAAAATTTCATGTTTTGACTAGAACCTAGATCCTAAAGCAACTTAGGGAAATGGTTAGGAGAAATTAGGACTTCCCAATTTGGAATTCCTGCACCTGAATCATTTTAGCCATTTGACCCTAGGACAGTAATTAGATCATAACTTTCACTAGAAAATTCCAAATGGGATGAATCAAAATAATCTGGAAACCTAAGAATGAGGGCTACAACTTTGGTTTAAAAACATTACTTAAATTTTTGGTGTAAGACCCTTAATATTAATTGAAAAGCTGACCTGAAACTTGGAATTTTGGAATTGTAGGATTCATGAGTCCAGGTTGGTTAATTAGCCATAACTTACCCTATACAGCTTCAAATTTAGAAATTCTTGAACTTGTGTAACCATGAGACACGGGGGAACAACTCATATGAAGAACACCAAGCCAAATTATAATTGCAACTTGTCTAATTAGCTTGATAAAGTTGAGTTTCAGAATCTGCCCTGTTCTGAACAGTATTAGTCATTAGACCAGTACTTGGTAAATTGACCATAAGTAGAGCTACAAAACTTCAAATTGAGTGATTCAAAAAGGAAAATAAAACTAAGACATAGAGGAACAAGTTTTATGAAGAACACTTTATCAAATTATGACTAGAACTAGGTTGAAATTGGGTTCAAAAGTCAGAGCATAAAGCTATCCAGAGTCCAAACTCCTTGAATTTGCATAAGTAACTTAGGCATTCATTTGATTAGTTATTGGGGATAATTGGGATAAGTATTGAGACATTTATATTATGTATTTTCAGTGGAAAAGGAGCCTCCTAAAGAGAGAAAAAGTTAAACTAAGTAAGAGTAGCATAAAGGGGTTTGTACACAACTAATTCCTTTCCTTGTTTTTTAAATTTGTACATGGTTTGAGTGAAGTTATTTTCAATGAATTATGATTTTATTTACTTTTAAGAAATTGTGTGTTGCCAATTCCATATGGATTTTATGATGATTTAAATAAGGATGTTGAAATGCAAATGTGATTACTTGATTAGAAAATCGAAAATCTTTGAATTTTGTTTTAAAACCATAGTTAGCATGACAGTCCCATCAGGAATTTCCCAGTAGTAACGGTTGTTTGGGTTTTGATAATTGATTATGATTATGTCTCTCATTAATAACAGTTAGTGGGGTGAGACTATATGAGTACTTATTAGCTAGCTAGCCTTCCCTCATTAATAATGGTTAGTGAGGTTAATTTGCTTTGTTATGGTATACAATACGGTATTGATCGTGAAATTTTGGTCATGGTCTAAACTGTGTGTTCTTGGCAACACCTATGTTTTGTGGATTGTGAATTGTGATTCTTAAATGAAATATGATTTTAAAAAAATGATTATTACTAATTTGGAATTATGAAATGTTTCTTTAGTTATGGAAATCTTGAATTGTTGTGTTTTGATATATTATGCTTTACAATGAGTTTTAAAATTTTAGTTGTGTACCACTGAGTGAGTTACTTAGCGATGGCTGTTTTATACTGTCGCAGATAAGGAGAAGGGCAAAGCAGTAGAGTGAGCTGCTTGTAGCAGTGATTGAAGCTATTTTTGGATCTTTTTCTGGTACATTATTTATACCCTTGTAAATTCATTTTTAATGTAATTTAGTTCATATGTATCTAAAAGAGAAACGAGCAGTTGTACAAATGAACTTGTAATAATATTTTGTTATCCCTTTTTGAGTTGTAAATTTGTAAATAAATATTTATTTTGATTTGTATATGACATAAACACATTTGCTTAGTGTTGATTGCCCAAAATGAGATGATGGAGTTTGGTTGAGTTCAAATTGAGCATGAGATACTTTTATAAATTATTTTTCAACAGGTTTAGAAGAATTGTTTTATTGTATTTTTAGCCAAAATCACGCAAAATTTTCGTAAAATTTTAAAAATACTAAATTATTTCCAAATAAATTTTATGACATGAATTTGAATTAATGACATTCCAATATTGCTTTTCTCACCACGCCAAACTTAAAAAGGAAATTGATACGTCAAAACTCCTTGTAGTATATTTAATAGATTATCAGTAGATGAAGTTTGGTAATTTATTAAGTATACTACGGGGTCATATTATACTTTACAGTGGGGTAAGGTGTGACAGGGGAGGTCATGCAACTTCAGAATGCAGCCATTACAGTGAACCTTCCATAGAGCAACTGAACTATGTGAACAATTGAAAAGACTTCAACTAGAGACAGGTCAATAATCCATATTCAAATACTTATAACCTTGGATGGAGGAATCACCCCAATTTTTCATGGTCCAATTCGTAGAATCAGCAAAATCCACCAATAAACAAATAGCAGGGATACATGCTACCACCACTTGATTTTCAGAATAGAGGTTAGAACTTAGTGCAACCACTACCACCACCTTAACCTCAATAGCCAAAATCCAAGTTGACTATGGAATCTATGATGGAAAGCTTATTGACAGTAAAACAATAGCAAAATGAGATAATCAAACATCTAGCTTTTTGTGAAATAAATATAGTCTTAATATATAATAGCAACGTACTGATACATGTGTTACACATAGCTGTTAGATCTTGGAGATTGAATTATAGCCATTTATTTAAGAAACTATTAACAACTGCCATGATTGTAAGTTGAGGGAGGCATATAAAGAGGGTGACCTGCATGACTTATTGTGCCATAAGGAATGGGCCGGTGGATATAAGTTAAGGTTTTCTTATCTAAATCTAATTTATTATGGATTCCAAATATAAAATATAGCACACACACACACACACATATATATATATATATATATATATATATATATCTTATCTTGAATTCATTGTGAATCGAATCTAAATAAAAATTTATGTTTAGTCAATTCTATAAATCCATAACTTTGGAGTCTTTGCTAGAGTTACTAGGTAGGTTTAAGTCTTCCTCACAAGTTACGACAGAGTATTTCGTGTTATTATGAGGAGAGGACTCTAAAAGTTTATATGACTGTTACGTTTCATGGTTTTCGATAATTGAAGTCTTAGTTACGGCTACTTCACAAAATTAGTAATTTAAGATGACAAAAAATAGAAGACCATTATTTTTGATGGTCCCCTATTATACAATATTAATTGGGTTAATTACTAGTCTAATTTCTATTCAATGCAATCTCTATCTTAGAAAAGAATGGGATCAAATTTTCAATTTAAAAGGGTATGTTTATCTATCAATACATCTATTATGTATAATCTATATAATATATAAATGTATAAAGAGAGGGAGAACATTAATTTTTTCTAAATTACCCTTTATTATTTATAGTATTTATAATTATATTTTTTATTATTTAATTTAATTTTAGAGTTTATATAAATTTAAAATTCTTAGGGCTTAAAATTTAATTGTCTATTTAATTTTAAAGTTTACATAAATATAAAATTCTTAGTTGTACTTGTATTTAAATTCTACTTAATTAAATATTTAATATAATATAAATTAAAAAAAAATTTATAAAAATAACTTCATAATTTATATTATTTACTAAAATGGGAAGATATTGTATTTATATGAATCACTCTTTTAATGAATCATAATGGATTTCTATTTCTATCTTTTAATTATTTATGTAAAAATATTTTAATATAATTATATTTGAATTTAAATAAAAAAAATAAAAAATATTAATTTTTATCAGCTAAATATATAAATTCCTTTATTAAGTTTTTTAAAATTTTCTTTTAATTTAATTCCTTGTAAGTTCATTCTAATTAAAAGTGAATTTATAAGTCCTATATAAATACTATTACTTTTATTGATAAGACATATATATATAATTCATATTCATTGATTTATAAAAAAATATTTAATTATTATGTAATAAAATTATATGAATATTAAATTTTTAAATAATATGCAATTATCATTCAAAGCATATAAAAAAATTATATATATGAGAAAAACATTTAAATAGATAAATATATGTTATTTAAAAAATTAATAACAGGCTTAAAATTAATTATGAAATTAATATAACTAATAGGATGATTACAATTTTTATGGTTGATTTTCTATTTTAAAATGATATATTTATGAAAGTTTAAAAGTGTTAATACATGTAAATATAAAAAAATATAATAAATTTTATTTTTTAGGAATCCTAACTTGAGAAATAATGAATATTTATAAAAAGAAATAGAATTATACTTTCAATATGAATTGTTATTTCAATTTAAAAATTTATATTTAAATATAAGCATAAAGTAATATTTTGATTTAAAAAGAGTATAATTTTCATATAAATACAAGTATTATATCATTTAATAGATTTTTTATTTATTTGGATTTAAAAACTTTTTTATTGAAATTTTGATACTTACTTTTAGAAAAATAATTATAAAAAATTAAAAAATATGTTATATGTTAGTTTGATAATGAGTTTTACTATAAACCGAATAATTGTCTATATATTTTCACTATAATTATTCCAATTAAAAATAATAATATACTAATATTAGTATTTTTTTATTTTTTATATAAAAGTAAAAGTTTAGTTATTAATTTATTATTTATAAATAATTTATTAGTTAATATATTTGTCAATCTTATTTTGAAAGTTTTTCTCCATATCATAAGAAAATATGAAATTATGTAAATTATATGTCAAATAAAAATTAATAATATTGATACTTATTGATATAGGGGTGCATGGTGCATAGTTAATTTTATCAAACAAAATTTTAAAAAAATCTAATTGAAAATAATTAAAAATAAAAAAGATCAACATTATATGATATTATATCAAATTAAATTTATTTTGCTATTATATGTGCAAACTTTTAAACAGCGTTAGAAAAAGTTTAAATTTTTCATGCTAATTATATATGTTTCATAAAAATTATAAAATACTGTAACAAGGGTTTTGTGGTCGCTGAACGATTCTTACCGAAGTGGAAAAGTGAGGAGTTGCCACTTTAATTTTGAAGGAAATTAAAGAAAATCATTTTTGTTTCAGAAAAGATTTGACCACTTCTAAAACAGAGATTCTAGGTTCGGTCTATATACTTGTAGGGAAGGTGTTAGGCACCCCATATTATCCCTCAACAAGGGCAAGTAGATTTAATGATGTGCTATTTATAATTTAATACCGATAATTTTGGGGTTAAAATTACGATGTTGGTTTCCATTATTTATTAAAGGAACACTTGATATTTCATTATTATGGGTTTTCCAAGAACACGAGTAAATGAGACGACCCCAAAATTAGGACTCTAATATCGAAGAGGTATTATTTGGTCCCTAGAGATTCACATTGAGTGAGGAGGACTCTTGGCTCACATATTATTCATCTCATCATTGGTGTCCAAGTAATTAAGGGTGTGGTGTGTGTGCAAGGAAATTGGATTAATACGGGTAAAGACTTTCACTCCTTTCAATTAGGACTCTAATTTGTTGACCCCACAAGTTCAAAGGAGCATAGATTTTGATGATACCAAAACTCAACTAGAATCAAACTAACCTTGTATTAAGTGTTGTGCTTCTCAAAGAACAAAGAAAAAGACTCAAGGATTTCATGATGGATTCATGCTTTTGAAGAAAGGATGACATTTTAAGATAACAAAGGACGAATCAAAGGAGATAAAGGAAGAAAAGGTTACCTTCCAAAGCTGCATTGAAGATAAAATTTGAAGGTACATGTAGTATAGAAGTTAGTTTTAACTTTTAAGATTACTTGTGAAAAGAATTGAGGAGTAGAAGTCAACGATACTCATTTTCAATTCCTCAAAATATTTTCTTTTAAATATCATCAATGGCCTAAAAGCATTTGATTATGATTTGGTGTAAAGTTTTAAAGTTTTCAAAGTTATGCAGAAAAGTTTTTTTCTGGTATGCTAACTGGTTTGCTACTTATTTTGGTATGCTAACTGGTTTGCTACTTTTTCCGGCATGCTAACTGTCTCAACTCTGCACAACATCGCAGAAAAAGACAAAATAATGACTATTTTCTTGAAATTCGAAATTGTAACGTTCAAATGAGTTCTCAAACGGTAAAAAACGTTCCAAAGCTATAAATACACCTATCCTTGGCCATTTTGCACTTAATGAAAGTTTCTCTACTGTTCCTAACCTTTTAAGATCATTAAAGCTTTCATTCAAAGTGCTCAAATTGTTTTTATTGCTCATCATTGGCTTACCTACTCATCTTTTCTTTATAGATTCTGTTGTATTGAGTGAGATTGAGTTTTAAACACTTTATTATCATTTATGAGAGGTCATTCAAGCACCTATTGAAGCTTGATTGTGAAAAGTGTTTGGGATAACACTTGGTAGAAGTGTGAAGCTACTTGTAAAAGCTTTGGTGAGAAGATTTGTAAAGGGCTTTTGTCTCTTGCCTTTAAGAGAGAAGATTAGTGGAGTGAAGACTCAAAGTGGGATCTTTGAGAGAGTGGATGTAGGCTAGTTGAGCCGAACCACTATAAAAATTCAGTGTTTAATTTTCTTAACCCTTACTCTTTATATTTATGCATTTTAACTTTCTGATTAAGATGCTTTTGCTGATATGAAAGTTGGTACTGTTTATTGTTAACCTTGTTGCAAACTGAGAAAATTGATTTATTACTGAATCTATTGATATCTGATCTAATTTGCTTATTGTTTTATTTGCTGTCAACTAATATATCTGGTGTACTGCTTTATTTGCTGTATTGTGGACTTATTCGGATTACTGAAATTTTTACTAAATGCCAATAAATATTGTTATATCAGTATACTGATTGCTTATGACTCAACTTTAAATCAACTTATCAATAGAGCAGAATTGTTCATATTTCACATTAGAAAATTAGGTTGAACCAAGCTGTAATTTTTCAAAGATTTTGAGCAAGAACCGAAAAATTATTTTTAGAGTCCAATTCACCCCCCTCTTGGACATATTTTGGGACATCAATTTGGTATCAGAGCTCGTCTCTCTTGCTTGAGGATTAAACACCTTAGAGTGATCCATACACATGGCTGGTTCATCTAGAAACTCAGCTGGTATACCCGCTCCCTTCGCTGAAGGTTATTCAATCACCAGACCACCACTTTTTAATGGCACAAATTACTCTGTTTGGAAAACTAGAATGAGAAACTTTATACAATCTATTGATATTGATGCTTGGAGAATAATTAAAGATGGTCCTTATATTCCTTATAAAACCAGTGAAGGAACTGTGCAAATTCCTAAAGCTGAAGTTGAATTTGATGATAATGATTGGAAGAAAATTTCTACCAATGCCAAGGCTATTAACATTCTTCATTGTGCTCTTGATATTAATGAGTATAATCATATTTCAGGATGTCAAACTGCAAAGGAAATATGGGACAAACTAGAAGTCACATATGAAGGAACTGATGTGGTGAAAGAGTTAAAGGCAAACCTCCTCATCCGTGATTATGAGTTATTTGAGATGAAACCTGGTGAAACTATTACTGAAATGAGTACTAGATTTACAGATCTTGTCAATCTTCTTAAAGCTCTTGGAAAGAGATTTGAGGAACAAGAACTCGTAAAAAAAATTTTGAGATCTCTTCCAAAGTCATGGGAAGCAAAGACCACTGTTATTCAAGACACCAAGGATTTCAGAAAATACACCTATGATGAGCTAATTGGTTCTCTCATTGCACATGAGATGATCTATAAGAAAGATGAGAAAGAAGGTGATCAAAAGAAAAAGAAAGGTATAGCCTTCATATCTGAAAAGATAGATGAGAAAAAGAAAAGTGTTGCTTTCAAAGCTAGTTCAAGTGATGATTCAAGTGCTTCAAGTGATGATGATGAAGATATGGCTATGATAGTCAAGAGATTCAAAAGAGCATTTAGAAAAGGTGAAAGTAAATACAAGAAGTTCACAAAAAAAATGCTCCAAAGACTCTAAATCATTCAAGTGAAATAGTTTGTTATGAGTGTAACAAACCAGGCCACATTAAGCCAAAATGTCCTACATTGAAGAAGAAAAACAAGTTTAGAAAGGATAAAAGTAAAAAGGCAATGGCGGCAACATGGAGTGATAGTGACTCTTCATCAAATGATGAAACAAGTGACAAAGATGTTGCAAATGCTTGTATGATGGCAATTGAAGAAAAAGGTGAAAGCTTGCACATTGAAGATAGTGAAAATGAGGTAAATCTTGAACTTTTTAATGTTGATGAATTAGAAATTGCATTTGTAAAGACATATGATAAATATAAATCTTTTAAAAAGAAATGCAAAATTTTGGTTCATGAAAATGCAAAATTTTGGTTCATGAAAATTGTGCTTTAAGATCAGAAAATATTTCCTTGAGTATGGCTTCAAAGGAAAATGAATTTTACAAATCTCAAATGAAATTATTTAAGGAAGTTAATGATGAGCTTCAAAGATCAAAAGAAGTGTGTTAACAACTTCTTGAGAAAAACAGAATTCTTGAAGCAAAAGTTGAATATTTGATAAGAGATTTAACTAAATTTACAAAAGGAAAAGAAACACTTGATATACTTCTTGGGAATCAAAAATCCACAAATGAAAAATTTGGAATTGGTTATGATGGATTTATAAAATATGGAAAATACAAACATTATTTTGTTAAAGCTTCATCTTCTTCTCAACCAAATATTACATGCTTTTATTGTAATTATAAAGGTCATATGATTAATGCTTGTCCTATTAGGAAAGGAACCTTTAAGGTAAAGAAAGTATGGGTGCCTAAAGAAACCCTACCTAATATTACTAACATATAAGGACCCAAAGTTGCTTGGGTACCTAAGAACAGTTAACTGATTTCAGGTCTGCCTAAGGAGTATGCTGGAAACAGAACACTGGTACATAGATAGTGGCTGCTCTAGGCACATGATAGGAAATAAAGGCAAATTCTCCTCTCTTACTTTGAAAGAAGAAGGTTATGTCAAATTTGGTGATAAAAGTAAAGCTAAAATAATTGGATGTGGAACTATTGGTAAAAATCCTTGCATTGAGAATGTTGCATTAGTACAAGGATTAAAATATAATCTTTTAAGTGTTAGTCAACTATGTGATAATGGTTTTAAATTCATTTTTACTTCTACACATTGTGAGATTCATGGAAATAATGTTATGTTTGCTGGTGCTAGAATAGATAATATTTACCTACTTGACTTAACAAGTCTTGAAGAAAATTGTGAAACATGCTTTATGACTTCAGATGATAGTGCATGGTTATTGCATAGAAAATTAGGACATGCTAGCATGAGTACACTTGCTAAACTTTCTAGAAGGAATCTTGTTAGAGGGCTTCCAAAGTTAAGATTTGAAAAAGAGTTTCAATGCAAAGCATATGCACTTGGTAAGTATACAAAATCATCTTTTAAATCAAAAAATGTTGTAACTACGTCTAGACCATTAGAGTTATTACATCTTGATCTTTTTGGTCCAATCACGCCTAGAAGTCTAGGAGGCAAGGCATATACATTTGTAATTGTTAATGATTTTTCAAGATTTACATGGACTTTCTTTCTTGCTCATAAAGATGAAACCTTTGATATATTTGAAGCTTTTTGCAAAATAACTCAAAATGAAAAAGGTTATTGCATTACATTTTTAAGGAGTGATAATGGAAAAGAATCTGAAAACAGTTTGTTTGAAAATTTTTGCTCTCAAAATGGTATTTATCATACATTTTCAGCTCCTAGAACTCTACAACAAAATGGAGTTGTTGAAAGAAAAAACAGATATTTGCAAGAAATGGCAAGAACAATGCTGAATGAAAATAGTTTACCAAAATATTTCTGGGCAGAAGCTGTAAATACAACATGCTACATTTTAAACAGAGTTTCCATTAGAGCTATTTTAAAGAAAACTCCTTATAAACTTTGGAAAGGAAGAAAACCTAATATTGCATATTTTCATGTCTTTGGTTGCAAATGTTACATTTTGAATAACAAAGACAGCAATCTCAAGAAATTTAATGCTAAATCTTGTGAAGGAATATTTCTAGGATATTCAACAAATAGCAAAGCATATAGGATTTTTAATAAAAAAACCTTGACCATGGAAGAATCAATGCATATACTTTTTGATGATACTAACACTCTCTTGCAAAGGAAAGATTCTTGTGATGATGAAATTGAGTAGATTCTAAATTCAAAGAATTCAAACAAAGATGAGCTCGATTCAAAACAACTAGTGGAGGATGATCAAAATTACAAAGAAGAAGAACTTCCTTGCTCCACAAGTGTTGAAATTCAAGAGGACTCCCAACCAAATGTTGAAGAATTACAAATTGAGGAACCTCAACATCAAAACATTCCACAAGAATGGAGGTACCATAGAAATCATTCCAAAGATGATATTCTTGATAGTCCATCACAAAGAATGATGACAAGAGCTCAACTTAGAAGATATTTTGGTAATGTTGCTTTTGTTTCTCAATTTGAACCCAAAACATATGATGATGCTCAAAATGATAAAAATTGGCTTTTTGCTATGCAAGAGGAATTAAATCAATTTGAAAGAAATAAAGTGTGGACACTTGTTCTTAAACCTAAAAAGCATTCTGTTATTGGAACTAAATGGTATTTAGGAATAAGATGGATGAAAAAGGACATGTAATTAGAAATAAAGCTAGACTAATAGCTCAAGGATACAACCAAGAGGAAGGTATTGATTTTGATGAAACCATTACTCCGGTTGCTAGAATTGAAATTATTAGAATGTTGTGTGCATTTGCATGTTTTAAAAATTTCATGCTTTATCAAATGGATGTTAAAAGTGCATTCTTAAATGGATATATTGATGAAGAAGTTTATGTGGCTCAACCTCCTGGTTTTGAAGACCCTCATTTTTCAAATCATGTTTACAAGCTTACTAAAGCTCTCTATGGTTTAAAGCAAGCTCTTAGAGCATGGTATGAGAGACTTAGTAAATTTCTGCTTCAAAATGATTTTAAACGAGGAAAAGTGGATACCACTCTTTTCATTAAGAAACTAGGAAAAGACATGCTTATTGTGCAAATCTATGTAGATGATATTATTTTTGGTGCTACTAACCATTCCCTCTATAAAAAATTTTCCAATATGATGAAAAGTGAATTTGAAATGAGTATGATGGGTGAACTTGCTTTCTTCCTTGGATTACAAATCAAACAAATGAAAGATGAAATTTTCATAAATCAGTCCAAGTATATAAAGGATATGCTAAAAAAGTTTAAAATGGAAGATATGAAAAGCATTAGAACCCCCATGAGCTCAACAGTTAAATTAGAGAAAGATGAAAAAGGTAAGGAGATAGATAATAAACTCTATAGAGGTATGATTGGTTCTTTACTCTACTTGACAGCATCTAGACTAGACATTCATTTCAGTGTATGTTTATGTGCAAGATTTCAATAATGTCCAAAAGAATCTCATCTTGTAGCAGTTAAAAGAATTTTTAAGTACCTCAATGGCACACACAACATTGGCTTGTGGTATCCAAAATGTGAATCATTTGATCTTATTGGTTATAGCGATTCAGATTTTGCTGGTAGTAGATTGGACAGAAAAAGCACTTATGGAACTTGTCAATTTCTAGGTCATGCATTAGTTTCATGGTACAGTAAAAAGCAAACTTTTGTTGCACTTTCCACAGCAGAAGCTGAATATATTGCAGCTGGAAGTTGTGTTGCACAAATTTTATGGATGAAACAACAGCTTGAAGATTTTGAAATTAAATTTGATCACATTCCCATAAGATGTGACAATACTAGTGCTATAAATTTGTAAAAAAATCTTGTCCAACACTCTAGAAGCAAGCATATTGAAATTAGACATCATTTTATTAGGGATCATATTCAAAATGGTGATATTCAAATTGAATTTGTCCCTTCTGAAAAACAGCTTGCTGGCATTATTACAAAGCCACTTAATGAGGAAACTTTTTGCAAAAAAAGAAGAGAACTTGGTATGACTGATGCTCTTGATTAACTTTTGATGCATACTCATGTTCTTATATAAAAATGAAGTGATATATGTTGGTTTGTGGTGTTAAAAATGCGTTCTAATATTTCTGGTGTAATTTGAAAATTTTTGGGCCTGATTTGATGTGAACAGTATTCTGCTGAATTTGATTGTAGTGGCATACTAATCTATTTGCTAATTTTCTTGTTTGCTAAGTGCTTTATCACTGTTCCTAATTTTTCATTGGCAAACTGGTAGTCAGGTCTGATTGTACTAAAAATCTAATATTATTCTTCTTTTCTGAGTGCCTATTCTGTATTTTTAAAAGGCACATTACTAAAATACCCTTTTATTTAAAGCATTGCATCATTATGTATTTTAAGGGCAAAACAGACATTTTACATATTAACTAGTGCGGGACTCAAAAATTTTTTTCAGAACCATCAATTTTCTCTGCTTCTCCACTGGTACACGGTACCCATCACTCTGCAAAAATCTCCATTTATGTCTTTTCAAGTTTAAAATTCAAAATTTCTTCTCTTTTCCGACGCATCGCCTCCCAAAACTCGATCGGATGCATCCTCTCTCTATTGTTAACCCATTTCACTCACAACCCTCTCAACCATCAACACTCTTCATTTTCTTTAAAATTTTCAATACCCATAGGCTCTAAATCAAATCGATCGTACCGCATTCTTCAAGTTAGAAAATCCCTAAAATCTTCCTATTCATTCCCCGTTATCTCTCAATCTGTCGAAAGAAACCATTCAAAGTGATTCTCGTTGGATTAAAATTTTCTGACGCATTCTCTCCTGTCATCATCGATTCGTATTCTTTCTCTACAAGTCTCAGGTATTGAATTCAAAACATTAATGGAAACGTGTTTTGCATTTTTTTGTGTGGTTGTTGTGTTTGTTTTGCTTTCGTCTCTCATTCTTGAAATTAGCTGATAAATTTTCTTATTTTGAGTATTCACATTACGCAAAAATGCGCTATATGACAAAATCATGAATTTATTGTTGTTGATTCTCAAAAACCAAAATATTTCTTACTTTCAATCCTAAAATTTTTTTTAATACATAACATTGTGCTAAAAATGTGTTGATATGCTTCTAATGGTTATACGTTGACTGCTCACATTGTTCATTTTGAGAACCTAGCTTTCTCTATCCCTACTACCAATTTTCTTCTGGTTTGGTCATGGCACGGTCAAAAGGAAAAGGAAAAGCAAAAGTCACTACACCCTCATCATCTTCAGATTTCACTGATGCGAGTGTCCCTGCATCTCCTCCTCCTCAGAGAGAAGTTCCTCTGGTAATTGGAAAATCAAAAGAAAAGTCCAAGAAAAGGACTAGTGAGTCTGTCCAAGAAAAAGATTCCAAGAAGAAGAAGACTTCAAAAGCCCCAATTGCACATATGGAAAGGGCCATTCATGAACCAAGGTACATTCACTGGCCTGCTTTTAATGCAGTCTCTGTACCTTTACAGTCTCTGTTTGAATATCAAAAATGGGACAGATTATGCTCTAACACTGAAGGAGTATATGTGGATTTAGTTCAAGAATTTTATAAGAATTTAAGAGTTAATGATGCTGAAAGAGATGAATCTTTTAAGGTTAAAATAAAAGGAAAAGTCTATGAGGTGATAGTAGAAAGGTTAGCAAAAGCCCTAGGCATCCCAAACAGTGGAAATAGAATCTGTTCTCACAAAGAAGTATTTACTGTTGGCGGATTCAATAAAAGAGATTTTGAGGCTGAAGTGTTTAAAGGAGAAGTGAAAGATAAGACTAGCATTACCCATGCTCACCAACACATCAAAATTCTTTATAGCTTTATCATCTATGTGCTGAATCCTAGAACTGGCAGTCCAAACTATTTAAGCACACTTGATCTCTGCATAATTTGGCATATTGTGAATCAAATTGAGTTTTATCTTGCCTACTTTATGCTGAAGCAAATTATGAAATGGAAACCACCTTACAAACTACCCTATGCCCATCTTCTTAATGGCCTGTTTAGAGACTTTGTGATACCTCTGGAAACTGAGAAACTTAGAACAAATATGATCCCAATTACAAGTCTGCAGAAAGATGATGATGGCAGAAAACTAATGTTTGAACAAGGTGTTAGTTCTAAGGATAGTCCAAGTGATACTTTTAATGTTGAAGAAATTCTGGAAGAAGTAAAGAATTTAAGGCAATTTGTTGAGATTGAATTTGGAGAAATACAGAAATTTAGAGCTTTTCAAACTATTCTTATGAATGCTTTTGATTCCAAGATTGATGGAACTTTGATGTTGATGTATAAAATTGTGGAAGAACTATTCAAAATCAAAGTTCATTTGGGTATTTTAAGCACTGAAGCTGGAGAAACCAGTAAGGCTGCTACTAGTTCTGTTCCATAAACAGAAAAAGAAGAGGAAGAAAAGGAAGAAAAAGAAGAAGAAGAAGAAGAAGAAGAAGAAGAAGAAAAAGAGGAAGAAGAAGAAACTGAAAAAGAAGAGGAAGAAAAGTAAACAGAACAAGAAGAAAAGGAAGAGGAAGAAAAGGAAGAAGAGGAAGAAGAGGAAACTGAAAAAGATGAAAAAGATTCCAATGATGGAAATGGAAAAGGAGGCAGCAAATAAGGAAATGGAAAGGATATGAGTGACTCTGATTCTGAGCCGGAACCTCAGACTCCTGCTCCTGCTGCACCTGCAAAAGAAAAGGCAAAAACAGCTCAAGAGGAACAAAGAAGCAAGCAGAAAGAGGAAACTGGTAAACCATTTGGCAAAAAGGCTAAAATTGGCAAAAAGTCTATAGCAGAATCCGGTGCTACTGCTGCATCTGAGTTAGCTGCTGGCCTTATTGTTCCCTTAACACCTGGAACAGCAATGGCTGCTGAAATCCTTCAAACCTTGAGTAATAAACCTGTCAAGCCAAAAAGGGTGAAGATGGCTGCTTCAAGACAAATCAGAAGAAGCTCTAGGCTGAAAGGATAAATCCCCATATTGGATGTTTATTGATTTTAATTTTGTTTGACAGTCTGTCTCTTAGTTTGCTACTTTGTTTGCTATTTTTAGTTTTCTGAACTTTAATTAGTTTGCTATATTATCTACTGTTTTGACTATTTTATTTACTGCACTTAAACTGATTTTTGATTTATACATGTGCATGTTTTCTCTCATGTTCTTTTGATGCTGACAAAAAGGGGGAGAAATGAATAAGTGATCTTGTTGGTATAACTTGTGATTAATATAGTTTGTGATTAATATATTGTTGATATGAAAATATATTGTGCATATTGTGTATATTTAGTTAAGTATTTTAGTCACACTTACCTAAAACTCCTGGAGAACAGAAAATGCTTATGAATATTTCATTGAAATTATTAAGGGGGAGTTATTTGTGACTAAATGTTGATATAAGCACATATATAGGGGGAGTTATTCCCACATATACATTCATACACATACTCACACTCGTCAATATTTACATGGTGATTCAATTGAGTTTTGTCATCATCAAAAAGGGGGAGATTGTTGACCCCACAAGCTCAAAGAAGCATAGATTTTGATGATACCAAAACTCAACTAGAATCAAACTAACCTTGTGTTAAGTGTTGTGCTTCTCAAAGAACAAAGAAAAAGACTCAAGGATTTCATAATGGATTCATGCTATTGAAGAAAGGATGACATTTTATGATAACATGGGACAAATCAAAGGAGATGAAGGAAGAAAAGGTTACCTTCCAAAGCTGCATTGAAGATAAAATTTGAAGGTACATGTAGTATAGAAGTTAGTTTTAACTTTTAAGATTACTTGTGAAAAGAATTGAGGAGTAGAAGTCAATGACACTCATTTTCAATTCCTCAAAAGATTTTCTTTTAAATATCATCAATGGCCTAAAAGCATTTGATTATGATTTGGGGTAAAGTTTTAAAGTTTTCAAAGTTATGCAGAAAAGTTTTTTTTCTGGTATGCTAACTTGTTTGCTACTTATTTTGGTATGCTAACTGATTTGCTACTTTTTCTGGTATGCTAACTATCTCAACTCTGCACAACATCACAGAAAAAGACAAAATAACGGCTATTTTCTTGAAATTCCAAATTGTAATGTTCAAATGAGTTCTCAAACGGTAAAAAACGTTCCAAAGCTATAAATAATCCTATCCTTGGCCATTTTGAACTTAATGAAAGTTTCTCTACTGTTCCTAACCTTTTAAGATCATTAAAGCTTTCATTCAAAGTGCTCAAATTGTTTTTATTGCTCATCATTGGCTTACCTACTCATCTCTTCTTTATAGATTCTGTTGTATTGAGTGAGATTGAGTTTTAAACACTTTATTATCATTTATGAGAGGTCATTCAAGCACTTATTGAGGCTTGATTGTGAAAAGTGTTTGGGATAACACTTGGTAGAAGTGTGAAGCTACTTGTAAAAGCTTTGGTGAGAAGATTTGTAAAGGGCTTTTGTCTCTTGCCTTTAAAAGAGAAGATTAGTGGAGTGAAGACTCAAAGTGGGATCTTTGAGAGAGTGGATGTAGGCTTGTTGAGCCGAACCACTATAAAAATTCAGTATTTAATTTTCTCAACTCTTACTCTTTTTATTTATGCATTTTAACTTTCTGATTGAGATGCTTTTGCTGATATGAAAGTTGATACTGTTTGTTGTTAACCTTGCTGCAAACTGAGAAAATTGGTTTGTTACTGAATCTACTGATATCTGATCTAATTTGCTTATTGTTTTATTTGCTGTCAACTAATATATCTGGTGTACTTCTTTATTTGCTGTGTTGTGGACTTATTCAGATTATTGAAATTTTTACTAAATGCCAATACATATTGTTATATCAGTATACTGATTGCTTATGACTCAACTTTGAATCAACTTATCAATAGAGCAGAATTGTTCATATTTCACATTAGAAAATTAGGTTCAACCAAGCTGTAATTTTTCAAAGGTTTTGAGCAAGAACCAAAAAATTGTTTTTAGAGTCCAATTCACCCCCCTCTTAGACATATTTTGGGACATCATAATTCAAAAGGGATATGTTAATTATAACCTAGAGAGTTTTCTTCATTAATGAGGACTCTCTGTTAATGAAGAAATGTCTCATCATCGGCATAATTATTCATAAGGCATTATCGGCATTAATCCACTTCTAATTATTTACGTGTTTATAAAATAGTTGGTTAATTTTGGATGTTCTTTATGGGAGGACTCTCCCTCATATTTAGATAGATCACAAATGCAGGGGCTCCAAGAAGGACTCTCCATTGGACTTGAACCAAAATTATAAAGCTTGAGACTCACGTAAGGACTCTCCCGTGAACCCATAATGTTGAATTGCAAAGTTCTTAAAAATCGTTAAGAAATTTTTAGAAAAAGGTCTCTCCCTCTTTTTGAGAAATTTTTAGAGAATATTAACGGATGCTAACTCTTGTAAATATGAGCTCCACGAAAAAACTCTCTCCCGAACTCTCGTTATTTTGAATACTGTAGGCAGATAAAAAAAAAAATTATAAAATGATGTAAAGAATAGGATGGTTCTACTTTCTAATTTTTATGTGAATGTGTGAATGGCAAATTGTGCGTGTTATTTTCGATCTCTTTCCCATTATCTGAACTCCTTTCTTGCTCTCTTTATTTTTGATCTCTTACTAGTCATCTGAACTCTCCATGTTCATCCTGACTCGTCAAACCCTCATACTTCCCATTTTCGATCTCTAATCAGATCTGAATTCTTTATGCCAAGGCCCCCTCTTATTATTTATGATCTCTCTAATCAAATCAAACTCCCTATATCAACAGCCCTTTTCACTCATTATTTTTGACCTTTTCGAAACAGATCTGAACTCTCCATGTCAACATCTCTTTTCACTCATTATTTTCGACCTCTCGTCCATCCTAACTGAGCTCTCCTCTTTCCCTCCAAACTCTAAACACCATTTATGATCATCCAAACTTTATTTCTACACTACTAAAAATAAATAAAGACCAAGAACTCCGGACTTAAGCCCTCCAAAACCCCTTTCTATAGTAAAGATTCTAGGTATTTATAGGGAATGGGAGTTTTTAAATAGACGGCTAAGATTTTTGATGGTAAGATTGAAGGGTGAAGATTTTGGAGAATAAAATCTGAGGGTCAAGACTTAAAGAGACCAAGAATTGAGGGTTGAGATTTAGCTCAGGACTCTTTTATCTTCTTCTCTCTAATCCAATGGCTAGGGATTCTGCCTTACAGAACGGATCTAAGGGCTGGGAATGAAAGGTGCTAAATCTATTTGTTACTTTTAATCAAATGGCCCGGGATCTGTCCTTAACAATGAAATCAATGGTGTGGATTGAGGCATACCAGAATGCTTTAACTGCCTTAGTTCCAATGATTCAGATTCATCCATACGAGATGGGATGGATGGTTGAGATTAAATCGTAACCCAAATGCTTTAACAAACTTAGATCCGACAGTAGGAGAGTTAATCTTGCGAATCAATGGTCATGATTCAAAGTAACTTCTGAACTTTTGATTTTCCCAACCTTCTGATCTTTTCTCGTTCTACCCGATCTTTTAATCTTGTTCACCTATCTGATCTCTCATTATGGTTGGCAACCTGAAAACTTCTCGCCTGATCTCTTTTCTACCCGTTCTCTATATCTAGTCTATGTCAATGCACATCGAATATCGGGAAAGCATTAAATTCTTCACTAACCGATAAGCCGCTTTGAGTTCTACGAGCATTAAATGCTCAGGCCTATACGTGTTCTTCTTCCATGCCTTACATTTTTGGCCTCGATTTTCATCATGACAACTATATTGATTTTTTTTTATAACTTCCTTTACTTATCACCTGAAAATGGATGACACCGACCGTCAAAGAGTTACGAGAACATCATCCAATGATGGTGAGAAAAATGGACTAAATAGCTGATTTGGGACCAAAATAACCACCATTTCGTTCTCTAGTCTGCCTACTAATTTAAGCCAAAAACAGATCTCGAGCAAGGGGACTACTAATTTTAATATTGATATCAGTGACCGCCTCTTTAAGTTTATTTAGCTCCTAACCATCTCAAGGGCCCCAACTAAAGCTTGATTCCGATCGATGACATCGACGATGATAATGAGCTTTCCATAGTTTTTACCATAGTTGACGAGAGCTACCCTCCCAATCTCCATACATCTATTAAACGACCTTTTAAGATCGGGAGGTGTCTGAACTGTGGAGGTGTTTGAACTATGGAAGTAAGATGGGTAGAATGTAGGTAGAGTATAGGTACATCTGTAATCAATGATCGGGTTGGGGAGGACTGCCCAATGATGTAATCTGATCTTTTGGAAATGAAATGGACTTTTATTTAAGCCTGATTTTATTTTATTTTATTTATTTATTTATTTTGTTTTTATTTATTTACTATGTTCTTTGTTATTTGCATTGCTCTTATCATCCTTTCGATTCCTCTCCTATCTAATACCCTTTTCAGCCAATCTCTTTCGTTCAGACCCTTTTCTATCCGATCTCTGGCCACAACTCTTTCAACCAATCTCTTCTGTTCGGCCCCTCCCCATCGATTTTCTCTTGGTGCACATTGAAAATTGGGATGCAATGAAATTTTCTACTGACCGATGCGCTGCCTATAGTCTCGTAAGCATTTAATGCCCAGACCTATATAAATACGGGAGGGACTCAGTCATTTTTTCACTTTTGCTTTCTCCATTCCCCTCAAGCCTTTTGATGACTTTCTCTCAATTTCCTAGCTTTTCCGGTGCCGATTTGCTATCAGGTAATAGTTTTGATCTTTTTTTAGTCACTTTTACCTTCACTGCCTGAAAATGAGTAACATCGACGGTCAGAGAGCTATAAGCCCACCTTCCATTCACGTTTCTTGGAGGTCTAATGAAGGTGGTGAGGCCGGACTAAGTGGGTGACTTGAAGTTGTTACGGCTACCATCCAGACCACCAGGTCGAGCTGACAATAGGCTTCGATCATAAGGAAAGAGCCTCTATTCGTGGATAAGCTCCCCTCAATCCTTGGGATGTCCAATCTCAAACTTATAAGCTAGGAGTTCAATCTTCCAATCAACTCATCCGAGCTCATTCGATGCCACGAGAATCTTTGAGCCGATCACTTCTTAGAGGAGGGAGATCTGATTATAATATATGAAGAATAATTGAAGGCCGGGTTGTAGTTTCCTATGGAGCAATTTTACAAAGATGTCCTGAGGTACCACCGAGTTAGCATCACCCAAGTGCATCCAAACTCCTAGCAAACTTTGGTGGCCTTCAAACGATTATGCCAAGCTAAAGGGCTCGAGCCCACGGTGAAGGTCTTCGCCAAACTATATAGACTTGCTCGATGAAAAGATGACGAATTTTAGTTCTTTCAAGCAAAATTGCATTGTGGGCTCTTCACTGATCTCCCTTTCTTGCTAAAAAATTGGAAAGATAGGTCTTCGTCCTTCGGAGTAAAGATCCCCATGG
The DNA here is from genome assembly GCF_030052815.1 of Hevea brasiliensis. Taxonomy (NCBI): domain Eukaryota; kingdom Viridiplantae; phylum Streptophyta; class Magnoliopsida; order Malpighiales; family Euphorbiaceae; genus Hevea; species Hevea brasiliensis. Next base: position 105,320,714 of record NC_079498.1, read on the forward strand.
TTTCGAGGGGATCCCATGAAGTTGGAATTATTTGGCTGAAATGCTCGAGAAGAAGATTCTCCTGAATGATGTCGAGGATGCCATGGTGAAGGAGCTTAAGTGCCAAGCTATCTCTCGTCGATATTTGTGCTTAGACGTGATTATAGCCGAACTAAAGTAGTGGATAATGAATGTGATCGCCCATGAGAACATCCAGCTACAACTCTCCGATCTCGGTCCTGGGAGGGCTTTTTACCATACAAGGGAAATAGTTGGAGGAAATTTACTAAAACCGAGTATGTTATACGTATATTATGAAAACAGGGTGAAATAAATAGTGGGACAGGCAGGACGCTAATTAAACTAGTGTCCCGCAAGTAGGATGCTATTTTAATTAGCGTTTCATGCGGGATGCTAATTAAAATAGCATCTTGCACGCGGAACTCTAGTTTAATTAGCATCCTGCACGTGGGACTCTAGTTTAATTAGCTTCCCTCATGGGACGCTAATTAAACTAGCGTCTTGCTTGAGCAACGACGCTGCTTAGCGTCTTGTGGGATCCACCACCATGCAAACGATGCCCATGCAAACGTATAAAATTTGTATTGAAATTTATTTTGTATAAGTAAAAAAAAAATTGTGAAATTATATTTTTTTATAAAATATAGATAATGTAAAAAAAATGAAGAAATTAAATAAAATTTTTTGCTTTAAAATATTAAAATTTAACTCATATGAGATAGGAAAAATAGTAAAAAAAAATTATTATCCTCAGTTAAATTAATTTGCATGTGATATAAAATTTTATTCTTATTATAATTATGGATAATAAATTGAAGAGATTGAAGTATTAAAAGAAATTAAATTATTATTTATTAAGTGTGACGTTTGTCGCAATGGGATTTTGCGGTCGCCCGGACGATCACTCACCGAAGTGGGAAAGAGTGAGGAGTCGCCACCTTAGTTTTGAGGGAAACTAAAGAAAACCATTTGTGAAAATAAATTAAAAATGAAACCACTTCGAAACAGAGATTCTAGGTTCGGGGTCCGTAAACGGGTGGGGAAGGTGTTAGGCACCCCACCTCGTCCCTTAATAAGGGTAAGTAGATTTAATTTTGCGTCCTTTATAAATTAGTTAGAAGGGCTTGAACGGGAATGTTAATCCTTTTGGTAAAAGGAATATTTGATTTTTCACTAATTAGGATTACCCAGATACATAAGTAAATGAGACAACCTTAGTGAATGGGTGTGAGAATCGGATAAGAACTCTCCTCCGACCTCTTTTAAGTTATTTATTAAAATTTTGAGGGGAGACCGGATAAGAACCCTCCTCCGATCTCCTTTAGACGTTTATTAAAATTTGGGGTTGAGACCGGATAAGAACTCTCCTCCGATCTCTATTTAATAGTTATTTATATTTTGAGTTGTGACCGGATAAGAACTCTCCTCCGATCCCTATTTAATAGTTATTAAAATTTTGAGTTGAGACCGGATAAGAACTCTCCTCCGATCTCTTTTAAATTAAAAGGAGCCTGAAAGGGATTTTTCCGATCTCCCGAATTTTGGTGTCCTAAGAACCTAAAGATAAGGATCCTGAAGTTCAAAGATGTTGGGGATAAGGCTTCTCGATACCTTTTGGCTAGATGGGGAAAACTAGACTTGATTTACCGACCTTCCATGTATTCCTTTTTACCAATATCTATTAATGACCGATCTATTCTGTTTCGTTTACTTTGGTTTTATTCCACTTTATGACATCTTTGTCGAATTGCTGTTTACGTCAACCTAATAGTTCGGCTATCTTCCTGACGTGTTATTCATGCCCTTCTCTTTTAAAAGAGACCTCTAAGTTGCAGTTACATACGTCTTGCCAGACCATTTACACACTACTAAGAACCAGAAGAACTCGCATTCAGAAATAACGACGATTAATAAAATGACAGACTAATCACTAAAGAGATAACTCGGGAGTAACATTCTTTTGGGTCTTTTTGCACAAAATGAACTTGGAGAAAATCACATACGTAAGAAGAACAAAATAAATGTAAACACTTAACAAAACAGCAATATGAACTCTTACCTGTGAGGAGCCAAATCTACTAAAATAGTTACGGGGTGGCAAACAGAGATAAGACAATGGACTGATTAGCCTGAGGACTGAAGTTCGTCGGGAAGTGAAGGGAGCTTAGCTAAAATATAATCATATTGAGATAAAAGCCGAGTGGGATGAAGTTTAGTTTAGACAGTGGGAATGAAAACAGAGACGATAAAAGGCTGAAAGTGAGAGTGTAGTCAAATAATGAACAAACTGGAAATGTAGAGTCCCAGTATTCAGAATCCTTGTCAAGAAACACTTCAGAAAACTAGTTTCAAAAGTTTTTCCAATCAACACTTCAAAGTAGCGGAATAACGAACTGAATGAAGTTTTCAGAGTTCTTCCGCTATAATAACAGCCTCTCTTTTTTGCTCGTCCGTCCGTCTCTTGAATAGTTTTTTCATGCAGGTATTTATAGGAATCGGGTGCTCCCCGTGAAGGGTCAGGATTTATTTTGAGGGAGATGGAGGGTCAAGATTTCGAAGGACATGATCGGATGTTCAGGAATTAAAGAGAATCAAAATGAATGGCGGAGATCACTCTTCAGAATATTTGTCCTCTTCTCCTTTCAATCTGACGGTCTTGAATCCTCTTGTCCGGAACGATCTGAGGGCTAAGAGCGAAAGACGCTGGTATTGTCGTTTTCTCTTTTGATCCAATGGTCCTGGTTTAGTCCTTACGAGTGAGATCAACGGTAGGGATTGGGATGTACAGGACTGTCATGACATACTCTGGCATTTGTCAGCATTGCGGGCGATTCTCAGGCGTGCGGTGGAGATCTCGTCTGCCATGCTTTAACTACCTCGGCTCTGATTCTGACGACGGTTATTGGGATTTGTCTTTATTCTTTTTGTCTTCCGATCCCTCCCCCTTCTCGATCTTCTTGACATGCTCTTGTTCCGATCTCTCATGCTGATTTCCTATCTTCCGATCTATTATTTCGATCTTTTCCTTTCCTCAGGTCCGGTCTGGTCAAAGCATTAATTGCCCCTCGATTCGGCGTTAAGCCGTTCTTGCCATCGCCACAATAAATGCTCATTTTCCCCTATATATAGCCCCGTCAACAGAGACATTTTCTTCATCTGATTTCCCCCTCTTCCTTCTTACTTTTCTAGTTCTAGCTGCTCCGGTGGTCGCTCCGGCCATGATTGTGGTTTTTGATCTTTTTCCGATGGATTTCTTTACTCACCGACTGAAAATTTACGATCCCGGTGATCGAATGACCTTAACCGACGATGGTGTGAGAACTGGTTTTGACCGATCTGTATTGCGGACCTCGGTTGTACCGATCTCGAGTCGCTCAACTGAGTTCATTCGGCTTTTCATCGCATTGAGTGTTCCAACAGCAATTCTGATCCACATTGGGTGTTTCGACAGCGGATGAAGCATCCGGTCGGCAATATCCTTGGGATCAGTTACAAACTGATCTTTAGATCAGCCTTTTGATATAGTCAGATCTCCAATGTATTCCGATCCTTAGAGATCGCCCAAATGATGTAGTTAGAATTTTATTGTAATCCGATCCCTAGAGATCGCCCAAATGATGTAATCCGAACTTTTGGAAATAAAAATTTTGTTTCTCCAATTATCATCTTATTGATTATTTTCCGATCTCTGATATATTTGTCCGATCTGGTTCCTAACAAAACGACTCTTAACTGATCCTTTATTCAAAATATTCAACTTATTATGCCGATCTCCAGTTAACCGATCTCGGAATGTTCGAGAGACGTGTCAGAACAGCTGGCGAATCCCGTTAACCGATGCACTGCATGGAACCTCGTGAGCATTTAATGCTCGGACTAGTATAAATAGGGGCGAGGGGCTAGCCAGTTGTTCTCTCATTCCATTTTCAGTCTCTTGCTCGCAACTCCGAAGTTCTCTCATTTTCTCCAGTTCTTCCGACGCCGATCAGACTCCGGTAAGGGCTTTGATCCTCTTTTTAGTTTAAGTTCTTTGTTTCTTTTGGAAATGAGCGGTGCCGAAGGTCAGAGAGCGGCGAGCCCTCCTTCTATCCAATTCTCGTGGTCCTCTGATGAAGAAGAGGTAGTCGGGCCAAAAGTTCAACGAGAACCTCCCTGGGCCTTTGCTCCAGCTCGGGGGCGGATCATACCATCGAGACATGTTCGTCCCTCAGGGAGGGAGACTCTCCCCATAGACGAGCTACCGTCGGTTCTTCGAGAATCCGATCTTCAATCGTTTAGTCAAGAGTACAATATTTGTCTGATTAAATGCAGCTAATCAAGTGCCACGGCGATCTTCGTGTCGATCACTCCTTCGAAGAGAATGACATGGTTATGGTGTACGAGGAACAGTTAAAGGCCGGTCTTCGGTTCCCTCTGGATGACTTCTACAAGGAGGTCCTAAAACTTCACCGAGTGTGCATTGTTCAAATTCACCCTAACTCGTGGCGGATCTTGGTAGCCTTCCGAGGTCTATGCCGAGCTAAGGGAATCAAACCTACGGCTAAGGTGTTTGCCGAGCTGCATAGACTAACTCACCGAAAGGATGACGAACACTGGTTCTTTCAGGCGAAGCCTCATTGCGGGCTCTTTTTCGATCTGCCCTCATCCCTTAAGAATTGGAAGAACCGTTTCTTCATTCTGAGGAGCAAAGATCCGAGCTGCTTTGAGGACTTTCCCGTGTTGGTGGTACGGGGGCCTTGCTTCCGAAGCACATTACCCTGAGTCAAGAGGAAAGTTTAATAGTGATGGATCTGAAGAGTCAGGCCGCCACTCTAAAGTATTCATGTCCAAATGCGGTGACTGCCGAGCTGCACCATTGGACCATGCAGCTGATCACCGGCCAAGATCGCGAACTTTCGCTCTCTGAACTCGGCATTGGTATTTTCTATATCTCAGATCTCAGGACCTTAGAAGTCTCACTGACCTTTTCTTTGTGCAGGTATGGCGGGTGGTGAGGGTTCTAGGAAGCGGAAGAAGGACAAAGAGATCTTCCGGAAAGTAAAGGAGATGAAGCGTTCGGAAATGCTTCGAACACCCGGTCGCGAACCTGGGGAGATACAAAGAGACCCGCCTCAACCTTTGGATCTGCCGACCGCTGAAGCTGTCCGATCTCCTCCTAGATCGGAAGAGCAACCTCCACCTCTTCCAATTGTTCCAAGCACAGAAAGGGGTCCTTCTCAATCTTCTGGGAGGACCTCTTCTCGTGGCGCTCAAAAACTAATCGAGTCCCTGAAGAATAGCCGGACCGTTCGGGAGAACCCCGGTTTTGCCCAAGTCTTGGGGGCTTCCATCTTTCTTCGGGAGGATCGGGACAGGCTATCCTCGAACAGCCTTGATGATATCTTGACTCAATCCATGAGCCTGAACGTGGAGTGCCTGGTGAATCAGACCATGGTTTGGGAAAAGGTTCAGCGTCTGGGTAAGGAGATCGGGAAGAAAAATCAGGAAGTGGCTTCCCTCCGATCCCAACTCTCATCCGCTCGGGATTATATATCTCAAGTTGAGGGACGGGCGAAGTACTATGAAGACAAGCTGGCCGAACAGAATCATATTTTGGCTGAAAGGGATCGTGCTCTTGGAGAAGTCCAGGCGCTTCAGGCCAACGAAGCTGCTCAGGTCGCTCAACTCATCGAGGAGCTTAAGGCGAAGGATGAGGAGCTTAAAGAGAAAGACGAGGAGCTGAAGGAGAGAGATGAAGAGATGGTGGCGGGAATAGCCGGAGCCTATGTGAATGCTCACAAGGACCTCTTGGCCGAACTCCAGAAGCGCTACCCTGAAGAGGACTTCTCCTGGATGGCCGACCTGGCTCCTGGGGGCGATGGTGAAGATAGCGAAGAGGAAGCCGAGGGTGAGAGAGAGAGTGAGCAAAATGTAAATCAGGCTGGGGGTGATCCTCCAGTTGAATAGCTTGTACAAAAAAATGAAATGAAATGGAATGTCTTTTTTGTTCAATGAATGGATGTGATTGGAAAATCCCTGAATTGCCTAAGTATTTGATTGTATGAGCATAGCGAAACAAGAACTAAATGCAATTATCAATCTAAGTATAAGAGATCGGAAAGCACAATAAGCATGAGATCGGTGGGGAAGAAATGCTGAATGGGACTTGATTGAAAATTGAAAATCTAATTTGAACACTTAAGATCGGAATCCTCATTAAATCGAACCAAAACTTTAGCTCTTAAACTTTTCGAAAGGGAGGTCGGCAGTAAAACCGGTAAGGAAGGATCTAGTGCCAGTTCATTTCATTTATCAACAGAGATCAGGAATATACTCGACGGGTCCGGAAATTCGACAACGGGTTTGAGAGATCGGTAAATGATTTGAGAGATCGGTAGGGCTTTAACGAATGTGAGGACTTAGCATTGATTCAATTCTTTGTGAGGAGAGATCGGAAATGTGACCGCCTATCAAAGAGGGATCGGAAACGTGATTAGCTGTCCAAAGAAGACTTTTATTGATTCTGGGGATCGGCCAAAATATGGTGTCGACAACGTTAACATAAAAATAAAAATAAAATAAGAATATAAAAAGAAAATTAGTATCCTGAGTTAAATTAATTTGCATGTGATATAAAATTTTATTCTTATTATAATTATGGATAATAAATTGAAGAGATTGAAGTATTAAAAGAAATTAAATTATAATTTACTTTCTTTTAATATAATTTACTTTCTTTTAATACTTCAATCTCTTCAATTTATTATCCATAATTATAATAATTTAATTTCTTTTAATACTTCAATCTCTTCAATTTATTATCCATAATTATAATAAGAATAAAATTTTATATCACATGCAAATTAATTTTACTGAGGATAATAATTTTTTTTTTTACTATTTTTCCTATCTCATGTGAGTTAAATTTTAATATTTTAAAGCAAAAAATTTTATTTAATTTCTTCATTTTTTTTGCATTATCTATATTTTATAAAAATATAATTTCACAATTTTTTTTTTATTTTTTTACGTGTACAAAATAAATTTCAATACAAATTTTATACATTTGCTTGGGCATTGTTTGCATGGTGGTGGGCCCCACAGGATGCTAACCAGCGTCGTTGCTCAAGCAAGACGCCAGTTTAATTAGCGTCCCATGCAGGGAGCTAATTAAACTAGCTTCACGTGTGCAGGATGTTAATTAAATTAGCTTCCCGTGTGCAGGATGCTATTTTAATTAGCATCCTCCATGAGACGCTAATTAAAATAGCATCCTACTTGTGGGACGCTAGTTTAATTAGCATCCTGCCTATCCCACTGTTTATTTTACCCTGTTTTCATAATATACGTGTAACATACCCTATTTTAGTAAATTTCCTCTAACTATTTCCCTTGTACGGTAAAAAGCCCATCCCAGGACGGGTAAAACCAAAATCTTTGATCTTTTTAGTCCCAACAAACTCACTAACTTATTTTTTTATGCAGGTCTGGTGGGAGGTGATGCTACGAAAAAAAATCAGAAGCGGAAGAGGGAGCTCGCCAGGAAGGTGTTGGATATGAAGGAGGCTGCTGCCACTACTGAGGCCCAGAAACGGGCTCAGGTGGAAGTGCCGAGCTCCCCAATCTGAACTCAAGAGCAACCAATTCAGGAAATGCCAATCTTAACTGCGAAGCCTCCCACTTAACCTGCTGAGCCTCCTTCCTAACCTCTTGTCGCTTTGGCTACGGAGGGCGGATCCTCAGAGTAGGCAATCTCGGTCGGGTGACCACTCTCCCAAGGTGCCAAAGTCTTGCTTCAATAACTAGAGAAGAACCGCTTGGTACGAGATTAGGCGCTACAATCTGCTTCCCCGAAGATCAAACTCGGATGGGCCCAGAGAACATAAAGGATCTCCTCATGCAAACGATGAGCTTGAGTTTGGAGGTGGTTGCGAACCAATACATGCTCAAAGAAAAGGCCCACCTCTTAAGGAGGGAGATTTCAAAGGCGGTCCAGGATGCAGCAGCTACGTAGAACCAACTCTCTGCTGCGAATAAATGGATCATCAAACTGGAGGGACAAGCGTGGTCTCACGAAGAGAGGAAAGCTTGGCTGGAGAAGGAACTTGAAGATGCCTGAGCCTGTCGAGCTTCTGACCTGGCTAAGTCCTCCGAAGAGATCAAAGCAAAAGAGGATGAAGCTTTGGTGAAGGAAGCAAGTGCTTACGTGAATGCCCATAGTGATCTTCTAGTTGAGTTGGTCAAGCGCTATCCCAAAGAGAACTTCACTTGGCTCAAAAAAGCTTGCCTCGGGTGTTGAAGCTGAGAGTGAAGACGAACCAAAGAGAGAGGAGGGAGAGAATAATGAGAATGTAGATGAAGGTCAGGCTGGGGAAGACCCGCATGCTGAATGAATGTAATTACAAAGTTTTGAGATAAATAATGTAACTCTTTTTGCATGAGCAATCTTGTACTTTCTGAGATCTGATAATTACTTAAGAGATCGGATAAAACATTAACCTTTATTAAAACAAGTGTTTGAATAATTAAGACCGGATAACTGAACACAAGACTAATCACAATTTAGAATTTTGAGGTATTTGAACACAATGTTATTGAGATCGAAAAGCAACAGAACGTAGGATCGGAAAATCCAGAGATCAAATATCAATCAGAACAGGACAAAAAAATGAAGAGATCGGAAAACAACCGAACATAAAAGTGCATGAGATCAGATAATCCAGAAACTTAAACATAAGAACACATGATGAAGAGATCGGAAAACAACTGAACATAAGTGCATGAGATCAAATAATCTTGAAACATTTATTTAGAAAACAACTTGAGCCATTATCGAGTTCGAAAAAGTGACCTATGATCGAGCCACAATTAAAGTAACTTGTTGAGATCAGGTAATGTTTAGATTGGAAATCCATCCAAGAAAATAACATTTTTATGAAATTAAAACTGCATTACAACTTTTAAAGAAAAAATTGTATATTAATTACACAAGTTGTGAATTTAATGGTCGACCAAAATATAGTATCTACAAATGCTAAAAACTAATTTGCCTTGATAAACTTAACGCTTTATATTGAAAATATTTAACACGAAAATATATGAACTAATAAAATAATAAATATTTAAATTTATATATTTATAAAAAATTTACAATTATAAAATTATGTTATAACAATAAAATTTTTATAATAAATTTTACCTCTATAATTTTTTATTTTTATTGATATACTTTCTTTTTCATCAACTTAATATAAAAATAGTGCACATATAACATACATGCTATGAAAAATGAAAAATATTATATTATTATAATAATAATTAATATATTACAATAATGTTATATATAAAAAAATTAATAAAAAATATTAAATTATGGATACATATAATGAGTACAGAAAACATATAACACATGTTTAAAAAAATAATTTATGTAAAAATACGAATGAGGAGGTGAATTTATGAATAAATAAAAAAAATATATATTTTTTATTATTTATAAAATTAATAATAACTCCGCCTAAGTAGTTTGTGCTTAGCCAGTCCTAAGCCCAGATAAAGGAGAAGGATTGTGGTAGGTGACAACCAGCGTAAAAATTTAGTCACACCTTATGATATGGATTCAAATGATATAAATGTTGGGGCGTCCTCTATTTAAGACGTGCTACATTGGAGCTCAGGTGTAGTGAGAAATATGCAAGGGTGTAGGGCGTTTACCAAAAGCGACGCGCCATGCTGGCACCCGGGTGTGGTGTTAAATGAGCAAGGGTTCCCACATCATGGACGAGTGTGGGTAAAGAAGTTAGTCCATACGACAAATAGTAGAACAGATAGTGGAATAGAACACAAGATAGGCATAGAGAACAACAGAAGATATCATAAAAGGAGATCAATTAGGGAAGAACAAGATAGGAGGAGAATCAGGATTGGTACTTGGAATGTTGGATCACTTACAGGAAAATTAATGGAGCTTGTGGATACCTTAGAAAGGAGAAGGGTGAATATTGCTTGCATTTAGGAGGCTAAATGGTTAGGAGAGAAAAGCAAGGAGGTGTGTAATTCAAGGTACAAACTGTGGTTTTCCGGAAAGGAGAGAAACAAGAACGGAGTGGGCATAATCATAGACAGGACATTGAAAGATGCTATAATAGTTGTGAAAAGAGTAGGAGATAGAATTATACTAGTAAAGCTAGTACTAAAAGGAGAAATAATAAATATAGTTAGTGCTCATGCCCCACAAATAGGACTAGATAGTGAGAGTAAACAAAGATTTTGGGAAGATATGGATGATCTAATGCAAAGCATACCAAATGAAGAGAATGTTTTCATCGGTGGAGATTTGAATGGACATGTAGGAAGTGATAGACAAGGTTATGACAATGTTTATGGAGGTTTTGGTTTTGGCATCCGTAATGCGGAGGGAAAAAGCATCCTGAATTTTGTTATGGCATATGACATAATACTAGCAAATACCTATTTTATAAAAAGAGAGTCACATTTAGTGACTTTCAAAAGTGGGTAATATAGAAGCCAAATTGAATTAACTAGGAAGAAAAATAGAGCTTTATGCAAGGATTGCAAGGTCATTCTGGGAGAGGCTTTAACAAGTCAACATCGGTTAGTGGTTTTGGATGTCAAGTTTAGAAACAATTCAAGTAAGGTTAGAAGAAAAAGTATAGCCCGAACAAAGTGGTGGGGGTTTAAAGGAGTAAAGCAAGTAAAGTTCAAAAATGAACTTCTCGAGTCTGAAGCATGGAAGCTAGATATGGAGGCTAATGGTATGTGGATGCAGATGGCATCAAAGATTAGAAAAGTAGCTATAAAAGTACTTGGAGAGTCTAGAGGACATGGACCACCTTCAAAAGAGAGATTGTGGTGAAATGAGAAAATACAAAAGGCAATGAAGAGAAAGAGGGAATAGCATAAGAAATTACCTAAGTGTGATAATAATGAGGCATATGAATAGTATAAGATAGCAAAGAAAGAGGCAAGAAAGACAGTTAGTCAAGCAAGAGAGCAAGCCTTTGAAAAGTTATATGAGAAACTTGAAACTAAAGAAGGGGAGAAAGATATTTATAGATTAGCAAGGAGGAGAGAAAAGAAATGTCAAGATCTCAATCAAGTTAGGTGCATTATGGATAAAGAAGGAAAAATATTAGTGAAAGATGAGGACATTAAAGAAAGATGAAGAATTTATTTTGATGATCTCTTTAATAATAGTCAAAATGGTAATAGCGTTAGTATAGATTACAGAGCATAGAAAAGAATGTGAATTATACTAAAAGGATTAGATTTTTAGAAGTAAAGAAAGAACTTAAAAGGATGAAAGTGGGTAAAGCCTGTGAACCTGATGGAAGACCCATTGAAGTGTGGAAGTGTTTGGGATACATGGGAGTGGCATGGTTAATTAAATTATTTAATAAGATTCTAAACTCAAAGAAAAAGCTTGATGAATGGAGGAGGAGTATTTTAGTACCTATTTTTAAAAATAAGGAAGACATACAGAGCTGCTCAAACTATAGAAGAATTAAACTCATGAGCCATATTATGAAGTTGTGGGAGAGAGTTGTGGAATATCGACTACGTCATGATACTTCTATCTCTCCTAATCAATTTGGCTTCATGCTCAGTCGTTCAACTATGGAAGCGATCTTTCTTATTAAAAGATTGATGGAGAAACATAGAGATGGAAGAAAGGCTTTTATCGATTTAAAAAAGGCTTATGATAGTGTTCCAAGATATGTCTTATGGGGAGTGTTAGAACAAAAAAGGGTATCTATTAGGTACATACAAGTGTTGGAAGATATGTATGAAGGAGCAACTGCTATTGTGCGGACAGTGGGAGGGGACACAAGAGATTTTCCTATCTCAGTTGGATTACACTAAGGTTCAGCTGTAAGTCCGTACCTTTTTACATTAATTTTAGATGAATTGATGAAACATATATAAGAGAGTATTCCTTGGTGTATAATGTTTACGGATGATATAGTTTTGATAGATAAGACGCGAGGAGTCAATAGAAAGCTAGAGCTTTGGAGAAGTACTCTAGAGTCAAAGGGCTTTAAGTTAAGTAGAACGAAGATAGAATACATACATTGCAAGTTCAGTGAAGGTCAAACTGGTGATAGGGAATGAGTTAGTTTGGATGGAGTGATACTGTTCCAAAGTAATCACTTTAAATATCTCGGCTCAGTCCTTCGAGTAGATAGAGGATGTGAAGAGGATGTTAGTCATAGGATTAAAATTGGATGGTTGAAGTGGAGACGTGCCACGGAAATTTTATGTGATCGCAAGATTTCCAATAAGTTGAAAGAAAAATTTTGCCGTACAGCCATATGACTGGCTATGTTAGATCGTAGTGAGTATTGGGCACTAAAGGAGTCGTATGTGTCTAAGATAAGAGTTACAGAGTTGAGAATGTTAAGGTGGATGAGTGGTCATACTATATTGGATAAAGTTCGTAATGAGAGTATTAGAGAAAAGGTAGGAATTGTGACAATTGAGGATAAGTTGAGAGAATGTAGATTAAGGTGGTTTGGTCATGTGAAGCGTAGATATACGGAGGCTCCAGTTAGACAAATAGAACACATTAGGTTAGAGGATAGAAAGAAAAGAAGGGGTAAACCTAAACTGACTTGGAGGAGAGTAGTACAACATGACCTAGAAGCGCATTACACATTTCCGATGATTTAATCCAAAATCGTTTAGAGTAGAGAAAAAGAATCCATATAGCTGATCCCAAATTTTTAGGATAAAAGTTGAGTTGAGTTTATAAGATTAATAATGTTAGTACCACTTTAATAATAATAATAATAATAATAATAATAACAACGTACAAGAAGTAGTTAGTTTCAACTTAATTACCAGATAGAACGCTAGTCATATTAGTGTTTATAAATGAGATGTTACTCAAAGTAGCATCCATTCATCACAAACAAAGGGACGCCGTTATAATAAAAATAAATGAATTAATTAAAAATAAATAATAATAATAATAAAATAATATTTAAATTTCTAGATTTTATGCAATAGAATAATCTATGTAATATTTAATATAATAATAATATTTAACATAAATAACAAATATAAATAATAATATTAAGGCAAAGCGGGCGTTGAAAAAAAATATAATTGTGATTGATTGTAATTCAGTTATTATTGAACTGTGAGAATTATGATTTAAAATAAACATATTTATGCAAATTTTTAATTTTTAAATTTAATTTTTTTTATTGATGTAATTTTATTGTATGTTAAAAATTTATGTAATTGCTCTTATTTAAATTGGTTGAATTCTTAATTATCTATTTATTTAAACTAATAATATATATGATACAATATTTATATGAATTAAAATATTATTACCATTTTATTTGCTATGTTTGAAAGTGAGGGATGATGATTTAAATTCATAATTATATTCCGAACTTGCATTGTCTTGAAAAGTTACGCAGAATGTTTAAATTATATTAGATAATATGTATCGATCTTGTTATTTCACTGTATAAATAATTTAAATATTTTGCTTGACATTTCAAGACAATGCAAGTCCAGAATATAATTAAGAACTAGATTGTTAACAAATTAAAGTCTCAAGAATTAAATTATTTTTAAATTAAAAATAAAATTAATAGTATTTTGATATTTTTGATAAAATTAATAATAAATTAAATAAAATTATAAAGTTAGGGATTAATTTATATGTTTATTAAAATAATAAGAATTATATTGCTTGATTTTAAAATTATAAAAATTAATTTGTAGATTTAGTAAAATTTCAAAAAGTAAATTATAGTTTATCTAAATTTATATATTATTTTATTATTATATTATATCATTGTATTATAATTATATATATATATATATATATATATATATATATATATATTATATTTTATTATTATTATATTATAATTATATATAATTCTATTATATTTTATTATTATTATTATTTATTTTTAATTTATTTACTTATGGGATGTTACTTATAATAATATCCCAATTAGTGTGTCCCATTTATTGCACACTATTCATAATAATATTAACTGAATTACTATTTCACAAAAAAAAAAAAGAGTATTATTATGCATGCCATTCATGTCATTCAAATTTGTTCAATCTTTTCAATGATAGTTGGATTAAATTTCAAGTTCAAGATTTATAGAATTTAAATCAGCTTTAAAAAATTAGAAAAAAGAATTAAAGAAAATCAATGTGAAAAAAAAAATCTAAAAATTAAAGAATTTCTGTTCAATTTATCTATAACATAATGCATACGAAATTACAAATATATAGAGGAACTTATGAATTACTAAAAAAATTATTAAAAACATTTATAAACTATAAATTTAATTTTTATTTATAAAATTATCAAAATAAATTATATGTAAATTTATTATAAACTTTTAAATTTAAATATGAGGATTGAATAGCTGAAATTTTAAATTTGCTGTGAATTTATATGTTATGAGTATGGACGTGCATTTTCTACAAGTTCATGGACCGTATCAAGTAATAAAGTGATGAGTAGACTCACAAGAAATTGTATTTAAGTATTAGACTACGATTATTTCCATTATTTAGATTAATGATAATTTATAAGAGAACTAAATTAATTAAATGTAACAATTTAAATAAAAAATAAAAAAAATAGGTAATGGGCACAGTAAGTGAAACATAAATTAAGCAAACTTGACTACAATAATAACTAAATTATGTTAGAACCAAAAATAATTAATGATAAAGGAGATTTCGGAGTTTGGTGTTTCATGCTTTAAACTAATTGGAATTCAATTTGGTTCATCTAATTGCAAAGGAAATACATAATTTGAAGGTAGTTGATTCTAAAATTCTTTAATTTGTTTCTAAATTTCTTCGATTTCTTTCTCAAGCTAACTAAATTGTAACTCCACTTTCATACGGTATTTGATTTACTTAAAACTTATTAAACTTTTTAATCAATCAATTAATTCTCTTAATTTCTAATTTATCTTTAAAACTAGGTGATTAAGTTTAAAATTTTAATTATCTATCAATGATTTTTATCTCTCGATCTTTCAATCAAAGATTGAAAACAATACCAATAATAAGCATGTCAAGAAAGCCACCTGATTATCTTTATGTTGTCCATGGAAATTAAGAGAAAATGAATAAGTCCTTATATTAGAGTCTGAGAATGATGAGAATTAATTTAGCTGTGGCCATCTCAGTCTTGGAGTCAATTACAGCCAAACCATCTCATTTGATATTTTTCCATTGAAACTTAACCAATAATTCCCAATTAATCATTCTTCCTATTCATAAAAGATTAGTTGTTACTTTTAAATCACATATAATTGCAAATATAAATAATCAATATTGATAATGTGAATTACAATTATATTTAATGATATTCCATAACACAAAATAAAATTTATAACAAACTATTATGTCATAAAGAGTGAGTCGGTCAGTCAGGAAGCCCATTGTATCATCCATAAATAAAGTGGTCCATGATCATTAATAAATGAAAGTGATCTAATTAGGATGGATTTATCTTCTCTATCTCATGGACGTTCGCCAGGTTGGTTGTCCGTAAACTTGCAGCAGTTGACTTTCTTATATGTCACTACTCCATATAAAATACCAAATCAGTAAAAAAATATATATAGTACTAATCCATATAAAAATAAAAATCAATTACTTTCTTATTTAAGAAGGTGGGCTCATATGTTTTATTTATACGTAAAGAGCATAAACATTGGATATATCTAATAATTCCTTCAAAATATTGCTATAATATTTTAACTAGATTAAAGATGGCAATTGCCTAAATGTTTTGTTTGCTTATTAGAGCTGTACACGGTTTTCAAGGATTTTAAATTGAATTGAAAAATCATATCAAACTAATAATTGCAATATCAAATTTATTTTAAGACTTTGATTTAGCTTTGATCATTCACTAAGATTTAAATATGATCCGAATCAAAAATCAATTTTATATAAATGTTTTCTATTGTTTTTTTTATATGTATTATATACGCTTTCAATATAATTATATATTTACATATAATTAAAATTATAATATATATATATATATATATGCTTAATTCATAATTTGTATCTTAGAGTTAAAAATAACAAAATTAATAAATGACTAAAAAGTATTTTATATGATGTACTACTATATTATATTATATAATATATTTAATTCTAAATTATATATATACCTTATAATTAAAGATTATATAATTTAAAAATAGTTAAAAGATATATTGTATGATATATTGTTAATTAATAATATATTGGCATAGTATTATATTTCAAATCCAAACTCTAATTATATATCAGCCAAATTCTTCTTATTAGGATTTGATCAGATTGGATACCTGTAAACATTCGATCTATTGTCATCTCTAATATTTTGTAATGCTAATTATACATCCCCAAGAAACTTCAGAAACAAATTATATATTACATTAATATAACAGTTTTTATCTTAAAGAAAACATTTAAAAATTTCAAGCCAGTACATATGAAATCTATACTTCAGTTTTTACCTTGGACTAGGAGTCATATCAGTATCAATATTCAAATGACTCATCAGTAGTGAATTGCTTGATCTTATGACCCCGGCTTTCATTGTTTGGGATTCCTCAACAGCCATTACTATAGCCAAGCATTCCTGTAATTCAGCTAGTACATGACTCATGTCTGGCCTCTGTATTGAAAAGTTTGATACACAGGAAAAGGCAGTCTCCACAGCTTTCCAAGCTGAAGTGGCATCGAATTCTCCATGCAGTCTGGGATCAACAATGGTTTGAATATCACCCGTCAATTATAGGTCTAATCCATTGATGTATGCAAATGAAGCCTACATGGGTGTTTCTTATTATTGCAGGCTGACCAGTTATAAGCTCAAGTAGAATAATCCCAAAGCTATAAACATCACTTTTTTTGTTGAAGTTTCCTGATACTTGAGCCCTGTTGCAGAGAGAATAATTAGCCCTATATAACTTTCACAAAAAGCAAATTAATTAATCAAGAATAGCGCTAATGCAAAATGAACCAATTGATAACCGTCAAACACAAAAAAACATGAGCAATCCAAATGTTAAGATTAGAGGTTCTAAAATGTTATCAACCCTTAACCTCTTTTGTATATTTTAGATGTAGGATTTTAATAAAACAGGCGAATACGTGGAGAATACATGATGGCAATTTGATCGTGCATAATAATGGACAGTGCAGAGTTAGCTCTAATGCTATATTAGAAACCTAATAAGCACTTAGCTCTAATGCTATATTAGAAACCTAATAAGCACAACTTTAAAATCCCTGTATTAAGGTTAATGATCAACAATGCTATTAAGCTTATCTTTTAGATGCGAGATTTCAATCTTTAGCACTACTGAATCAAGGAGGTTTCCGTTTGGTTAAGCTTTAATCCTTGCTAAAACAACCCTTACTCAGGATCGACGTAACCAAATGTGCCAGCAGGGCAAGTTGATACATGTGAACCACTTTCATTGGTGAAAGCTCTAGACAATCCAAAATCAGCGATCTTTGCTTGCCATTTTTCGTTCAATAAAATGTTGGAAGTCTTCAAATCCCTGTGGATAATCGGTGGTTTGCAACCATTATGTAGATACTCTAGTCCTGCAAAACCAGTTAGCCATGGATAAGAATGATGAATGGGGAAGCAAAAAGTAAAGAAAAATAGACATGGAATTGCTTGAGAACCATAAGCTGCATCTACTGCAATTTGAAATCTCTCTTTCCAGGTCAGAATACTTCCACTTTTCTCTGCAACCAAAATGCATCAGGCTATCATTGTCAAGAGTTGTCTTGAAGAAATTAAAAAAATAAAAGGACTTCCATTTAGAGAAGAAATATAGAAAAATTGACAAAACAAGTGATTAAAAAAAATCTTTTACAGGTTGTGATAGATATACTTGATAAATGCTCTTGCAAGTTTCCATTAACCATGTACTCGTATACCAATGCCATGTTATGACTATCACTGGAGTACCCAATTAATGAAACCAAATTCCTATGATGAACAACCATCAAGAGCTGCACCTGCATTTTTTAATTTTGAAAAACCACTATTAATCAGAGTGTATATTTATTTATACTATCTATCTTGTAATAGTGGGAGAAAGGCACAAATAATTGGTTAAATTGGGTTGAAACTGACGCTGCAGTAGTGCTATGTCTAACCTCTGCTTGAAATTCCCTGTAGCCTTGATTTGATGATTGAGATAACAGCTTAATTGCAACTTGGGTGCCATCTTTTAGGGTTCCGAAGTAAACTTTTCCAAAGCCCCCTCCTCCAATAACGGTCTTAAAGTTATCAGTAATACTAATAATCTCTGAGTAACTAAAGGTCTGATTCTTTGATTTTTGTGTTTCTGCTATTGCTGTGTAAGTACCATAGACAGAATATGAAATGTATGGATAGAGAGATAAAGAAATTGATATGTAGTCTATAGTTTTTGCAACTTCTACTAAGCTAATTAATATGCAAATAAAGGAAAAATAGATTACCTTTGCTGTCTTCTATGTCTCCAAGAGATAGCTATCATGCATAGGAGCAGAAGTAGCAATATTGATATAATTGATGCAACAACTGGAAGAAGAAAATGTTTCTTTTCCTCACATGAATCCAACTGGCATAAATTTGGATTTTTGTCGAAGCTAGCATTCAGTATGACATCATCAATTCGTCATATAACAGATATTAAATAACCTATGTATTTCAATATCATCATTTTTTTTCGTTGGTTCATTTAATAGCTGGAAAAAGTTGAAAATAAAATGATGGACAAGAGAAGACGTTCAAACCTCAACTGCAATGTTCCATTATTAAACTTTTCTATAAGGGACTGTAGAATGGATCCAGTGAGCTTGTTCCCACTTAAATTTCTGAAAAGAATGTATACTAAATCATTCGTATAATTCATCGAAACCCCTTTCTTCCCCACCAAAAAAAAATCATGTATTTTATGCTTAAGTTTCTTCTCACAGAGTATTTAAATTCGGTAGTTGTGCTAAAAATTCTGGCACCGGCCCTGTCAATTCATTATAAGATAAATCCCTGAAAGAAAAGATGCCAGTAGGATCTTAGTTCCCTACTTGGAGATTTAACCATACTTAGGCGTGGTTCAACAATTTTTTTTTTTTTGGGAAAACTTACAGGAAAGTTAAATTCAACAGTTCTGACAAAAAATTGGGCAGAATTCCAGTCAATTTATTGTATGATAAATCCCTGAAAAGACAATAAAAAAGATTAAGATATATTATATATTATACGACGATAGAGTAAGATGTGTGAAAACTCCTCCCCTATAAACATGAGTAATTTTATAGTGGAACGGTGATTCCGTGGAAGAATGTCTTAATATTATTGTAGAGTACATATTCAAAAGAATCATCAGAAACTTAGTCGACAGCACTTACAAGGAATGAATTGCCTTGAGGGCAGAGAGTGATGGAGCTATTTCCCCAGTCAATTTCCTTGAACTGAGGTCCCTGTTCACAGTTCATAGAATAAGCTAGAGTGAGATGTTGGCATCAAATCGTAATCTAAGTAAAGGTGTCCAGTGCAAAGAAAATACATGTTCTTATGAAAATTTAAATGTGCACTACTCACAATAAGATGATCCTTGGAGGATTGTTGTCATAAATACAGTTCAAACCATTCCATGAAAGACCTTTTGGCACACATGGGTCTCCTTGCAAATCATCTCCATTTATATTGTATGATTGCATGATGGCCATGATTGCATCAACTATGATTGTTCACGAAGAATATAGTTTATGATGGGCACTCTAATATTCAATTATTGCTACTATATGAAGGACAAAAAATCATTACTACTATATAATAGTTAATGTAAATATGAAATACATACCATCTGCTTGGTCTGTTGGAGAAAGAGGAAGCTCAACTACCTCAAAAATCTCGAAGGCATTGAGAATGGGTGGAAGGCCAGAGTTGCTTGTTTGATCGATAGTGAAGTAAATATCTTCTTGAGTATTCAGAATTATAGTCTGTGGCTTCAAGTATTCCAGGCTAATGGGTTCAGAAGTGACATCATTCAAAGTAACTGTAAATACTCTTCGTTGATCACGAGGAATCTCTACAATTTCAGCAAAATGAAAGTAGACATAAAAATTGCATGATTGGACACAACTAAAGCTATTGTTGTATGCCAATGAGTCAAGGTCATTTTTGGGCTGGGCCGTAGTTCTTAACACTTCAATGGGTAGTTTATAGGAATCATTAATTTCCTGGGGTTGTATTTCTGGTGTGGCATTGACCCAAATCGAATTAGTAAGCCTCAAAGTGCGCCAGATGCGATGAAAGACATCATCCTTGTACCTGAATATCAAAGATAACACAATACTTCTTTTATTTAGCCCAACTTTAATAATACATATATATATATATATATATATATATATATATATATATATATATATATGTATATGTATAATACTTGTGTACCTATCAGCTTCTTATACATTTTTTTTTAATTAACTCCGATTAGAAAACTTGAGATTTTATAATCTTAAAGAAGTTTTCAGTATGACTCAACTAAATCTCATTAATAACTACTAATGCCTATTTAGTATTGAGGTACAAATTATTTTAAAAAAACGTTATTTTAGATACTCAAAAAATTAGTTTCAACCCTTTTAGAATAATTCTTATATTAAAATTCAAATCTAATTCTAATGATGAATAAATTTTAAAATAATTAAATTATATGAATTCTATAGTTAGGAGAACTGAAAGACAAATATTTACCTTACTTTGGGTTGTTTGGGGCTTTTAATTAATAGCTCCTCTTAAAAAGTAGCTATTAATTAAAAGTTTTTAATTATCACGAGAATACGTAAATACTACCTAGAAAATAACTTTTAATTGCTTAATACATCTCTTATAAAAGTAGCTACACTGGGTTTCTATGCTTGTTGCATAATGCAGGGTCTAACATATAAATCAGGATGTCATTCACTACTTTGTTTGGGACATATACGTCTGTAGGGGCAATGATTGCATTGCAATAATGGTCCTAATTTTTTTTGTTTGAAAATTACATGATTAATACTTTATTTTTTTTATAAAATAAATTTTATTTTGTAAATAATTTTAATAAAAAATAATAGTGTAGAAAAGCAAATAAAAAAATAAAATCATGATAGAAGGCACCTTTCTGGATGTATACATACTAATTGCACAATAATATCTGTACAGAATCAGATGCACTCATTTATTTACCTGAAATTCATGCCGGTGGGATAGCTAAGTTGAAATCTTCTAGCAACATTTAATGATCCAAACTTACTTCTATAAATTGAATCATTCACATGATGTAATTCCAATGCTGAAATGAAAGGTACTCCAAAGTTTGTGTCTACAAGACACACATGAATAATATCTGTTGAAGAAAAATGAAAGATCGCATATGTGTCCCAACCATTAGGATACAGCCCTTTCACCGTGATCCATTTGTTAACCCCTATATACATATCAAACTCTGGAGGTTGATTCTTGCTATCATAATTTTTATAACAAAAGAGAGCTCTAATGAAGTAATTGTGATTTTTTCCCTGTTCAGGTCGCAGAGTGTAGCAATTTTTTTTCCCTGTTGGAAAGCTTCTTAAATTCTTACACTGCCGTTCTACAAAGGCCTCTAATGAAGTAGATCCTGATTCTGCATCATGATTTTCGCCGCTGCTTATGAAATCTCTATCTGACTTGTAAAGCAATCCTGTATTTTCATCAAAATAATCTTCAACCACCCCGCAATCGATGCTTATGGAGCCTTTGAATTGGACATCAAAACAGTATTAGATATGCCAAATAACATACAAAAACCCATTTCTCAACTATTTTTTATTACAACTGATAAACTCAAGACTTACAGGTCTAGAGACAGTTTAGTACTAATAGGTTAAAACTAATTGATTGATAAATAAACTCTTCAGTCATGATTATAATGAAGCAGTGGATTATTTAACTCATAAAAAATAATAATTAATTGGGTAACAATTAACTAAGATTGGATCTGTAACTCCCCCCGCACAACGGCCTAAATAAAATGGTGATAACGCCCTTACTAGGCCTAGGATATACAAACCTTTTGACATTTTTATATCCAACTGATGTGGATATGGTAGGATTTACCTGGGTTCCCGGCGGCGAGCTTTCTTCTTCCAGCGGGTTCATTATTTGCTGCTGCAGCAACTTTAGAGCTCCCAGAAGAAGGGTATACTGGAGCAAAGATTAGCCATAGTATTGAAAACAAAAAGAATCTCTGCCAACCATCCATGTTGATGATCCGTTGGCCTACAAGTTTATATATGATTACTTGCAATTCTTATTACAAGACTGACACAAAGCTAACCAAAGTTTCCAATTGCATGCAAAGAAAATTTGGTTGAAATTGGTTGCCTCTAAGTGCTAGCACATATATATAGGACTAGCTCTATAGTTTGCAGCCATTGGATCTTGGAGATTGAATTGTAGCCATTCATTAAAGAAACTGTAAACAAGATTTTTTTTTTTTTCAAAGTAAGCTTTAATGGTGATTAACTTAAGGAAGAAAAATGGGTCTGTGTGGTAAGGAATTGATGATGAATATACTCTCTCTGTCTCATTTAAATAGTTTTTTAAGGATTTTGCAAAAAGATTAAGGAAATAATTGGATAACATTATTTTTATTAAAAAAATGCTAATAATTTATTAAAGTATTCTTATAGTATAATTAAAATGTAGAAAGATATTATCATTTTTATTAAAAAAATTAATAATTGATTAAAATATCCTTGTAGTATCATTTAAATGTAGAAAGATATTAAGAAGAGATAAATGTATTAAGAATAATAATAGACATAAGTAAAGTTAGAAAAAAAATAATTAATACTTTCTTGATTTCTGAAATAACAAATAAATAGGATAAAATTTTTTCTAAAGCATCTATCACAATGGAACGGAGGAGGATGTAAGTAAATTGTATCTCTGAGTCTTTACTTGATGAATATAATTACTACAAAGTTGCAAATGTCACTCTTTTTAAAATGATGCAAGTCGTAGGAGTTTATTTTTACACGTACTAAAGTTATTTAATAGTTAATTTACCAAAAAAAAATTATTTAATATTATATTTAGTTTTACACGATAATTAAAAAAATAATTAATTAATAATCTTATTTTTATAAAAATATATTAGTAATTTACTAAATTACCCTTTATTTCACCTAATTACTTCTTATATAAATATTTATTGCATTTAATAGAAATAAAGAGTAAAATTAGAAAAAAAAGTTAATACTCCTTAATTTTATAAATATAATAGATAATTTTAAACAAAAGAAAAATTTAAATATGATAGATAAAAATAGATAGACAGATTACTTTCTAATTCACTTTCTCTATTTCAAATTTTATCATTGCTATATTTATTAATACTAATATAAATTATTAAAAACTCTTATATGGTGCCTAAATATTTTTATTTTTATTATACTAAGTGCATTTTTAATTTATTTAAATAATAAATAAAGTAGTTTAATTTTATTGCAATTACAATATAATTTTGAACATCAAGCATTGATTTGATGAATAATATAAAAATGATAAGCTTTTTCAAGATTTGTATTTTCATTTTCATTATAAAAAAAATTAATTTCGAATACTAGTTTTTAAAATATTATTCACTTTGAAAGAAAAGAAATTTAAGCAAATAATCAAAATTAAAATATGAGAAATTAACGTCGTGTGACGTTCAGATAGAACACTCCCACACTCAATACATAAATATTGAGAGAAAAATAACTTAATTATAGTTTCATAGAAATATGGAGTTCATCAAGTATAATTTATATATACTAAAAATAATAGTATTTCTAAATCACTTTAATTGCGTTATGTTTTTACCTTAGCATTTCTATGTTTTTTAAAGTTTAGCAACTAAGATTTTTAATAAAAAAAATGGAATTAGGCACTTAAAAGATATAAAATTATTAAAAACATAACATTGGAAAAGTTTTTAAAATATTACTATATACTTATTCATTATAGTTCTTATAAATATATGCTATAAATTCACTATAAATTCATATAGATTAAACTTCCTTACATTAATGGTCTTTTTTTTTATTTCAATTAAATATTTTAAATAATTTTTGTTTTAAATAATGAATAATTTAAAATATTATAATTTTATTTATATTTTATTGAAAATTTTGACGTATATTATAAAAAAATTTTCTTGCAACGAGTGTGAAATTTCAACCAATTTATTGGCTTAATTTTCAAGGTTTGACGTTTCATTGAATTGTATCAAGCAATCAAAATCATACTGAATCCACTTATTATTTTTTTAATAAAAAATAAACTAAATCCATATCAAATCAAATATATTTATGATACATATTTTTTTAATAATGTTTTTAGATATATTATATACTTTAAAAAATATATATATATATATTATTTATGTTCACAGGTCGATCAATTATTATGAAAAGAGAAAAATTATTGGAATTGTCACATTAGTTTGTATTCATAGGTTGACTGATTATGTTTATCTTTGCGATAAAAACATAATTTTAAACTTAAGATATATAAATATAATAAATGATTTAGGGTATTGCATACTGCATCTACTCTAAGTTTCATTAATCGATATGCTATATTATCTTAACAGGTATATAGCAAATGAGCTCTTAAAATATATACTGGTCACACAATCTATTTATAAAAGTATGAAATTTGCAGAATTTGAAATAAAAGTACCCATCATGTATAAGTAAGAGATATTAGAAATATGATCCGGGTTACTCATGTGAGCCAACATGAATCCATTATATTTAAAGTTAAAACCAAGAACAACCGCATGAACAATTACATACATTTGCCAAAAGGTGACAAAAGCCAAAAGTTATGTACATTGTCAAAATATGGCAAAATCTAAAAGTCATATGTATTGGTTAAAAAGTGTAACTACATAAAGAGATGTAACTCTTCTTAATAGTTACATACATGAAGTGATGCAACTATTGGCCAAAAGGTGTCATGACTTATAAATAGTCAAGTTTTTGTCTTCATTAGTGCGATATACAAAAAAAAAAAAAAACACATAAACAAAAGTTTAAAGCGTGTACAATAAGTGATAGTGTGTTGGTTTTTGTTCTTGGCATTATTTTGACTCATTTGATTTATTTGTGGAACAATGGTTGCGAATAAGATAAGCACTTAGACTATGGTTAATCTATATGGTTTATATTATTTATGTGATTATATGATAGACTAATGAAATAAATATGATGGAGATCTTAAGATGGCATAAATATGGGCTAAAACCTATGTATATCTATTTGAATCCATATGTTGGACGTTAATTTTTCTTCATTAAATTTGAACGATATGCAATCTAATATTATTTTTCTATTAATCTCTAATTTTTTTTAATAATTTTAGTTATAAATATATTAAATCAACTCATAGTTTTTAGTTATATTTATATATGTATAATTAATAGTTAAAGTTTATATAATTGAAAAATAATTAAATGTATATTATGCGATATGCTGTATATTAGTGACTAACTTTACATTTAAATATTAATTCAAGTGTAATTTTTTATGGCAATAATTATGTAAAATTATTTTATAAACTAAAATAGGAATAAATTAAATTAAATCGAAATATTTTTGATAGAGTCCCGCGCTGTCACAGCCTCAACTCCACCCAACTAACCAACCAACATATTTGTTTCTAGAGAACAACTGGGAATTCTCCTTTAATTCTACAGCCATATTTTAATATGTAATAAAGTTATTTGATAGTAAATTTACCAAAAAAATGTTACTAATAATTTATTAACTCTCTCTATTTCAAATTTTCTTACTACTATAGCGATGGATAATGTTAATATAAATTATTGAAAGCTCTTAAAATTATATTTCATCTAAATATTTTTATTTTTATGATAATAAATAAATGTTTAATTCATTTAAATAATAAATGAATTAATTCAATTTTATTACATTTAAAAAATAAATTTGAAATTCAACTTTTAATTTTGTAAATAATTTAAAAGATGGACATTCGTATATAGATTTGCTATTTTTTATTTTCATTATAAATATAAATTTAATTCAATCATTGTTTTCTAAATATTATTTTCCTTGAAAAAAAAAAAAAAATTTAAACATAGAATCAAAATTGAAAAAAAAATGTAATTTAAACATAAAATCAAAATGCAAGAAATGTAGTGTTATTTTGCTGTGTCGTAAGGAATGGGTGAATAGTCAATTCTCCCTTCAACATCCATGCCTTTCAAGCATTAATTTAGGATTACCGTAGTAGGTATGAGTCTTTCTTATAACACAGTAATTTGAATTATGATGAGGAAGAAACTCTGAAAATTCTTCTGGCTGCAACATTGCATGGTCTTCGAGAATTGAAGTCTTGTTTAGGGGTAGGTTGCTTTTCTTTTTCTTTCTAAGTGCATTTAGGTTTAGAAATTAGGGATAATTTATAGAGACGTGACAAACGGTTTATTTCTCTTCTCTTAATTCTATATTGAGTTATTATCCCATCACCAGTCTTACAATGAATTGAAGAACAATTTATATATAGGATTTTTCTTACTTAGATCTGGTTCACTATGGATCCAAGATACAATATATGGTAGGACCTACGTATTAACTATATGAGTCCCGTATATTTGTATCTTGAATCTATGATGAGTTTATTTTATATAATACAAATTGCTATTAAATCGGTGTTATGTTTATTTGATTTGTTAAATATTTTATCTAATTTTTCCCTCTTTGAATTAGGACTCTAATCCTAAAGAGGTGTTATTTAGTCCATAAATATTCATAATGAATGAGGACTCTCGGCTCACATATTATGTACCTCAACATTTAGATAACTGAGGGCGTATGTTAGAATATTAGAATTTTGATTGAAAAGGATTCAGGAAAGGACTCTCCCGATCTCTTAAAATATTCTTATTAGAATTTTAACTTAGAGAATTTGGGTAATGGCTCTCTCCCGATCTCTTAAAATATTTTTATTTGGATTTTAGCTAAGAGAATTCGGGTAAGGTCTCTCTTTCGATTTCTTAGAATATTCTTATTAGAATTTTAGCTTAGAGAATTCAGATAAGGACTCTCTCTCGATCTCTTAAAATATTTTTATTTAGATTTTAGCTACGAGAATTCGGGTAAGGACTCTCTCCTGATTTCTTAGAATATTCTTATTAGAATTTTAGATTAGAGAATTCGGGGAAGGACTCTCACTCCCTATCTCTTAAAATGTTTTAAACTTTTTGGTTAAGAGAATTTAGAAAATGACTCTCTCCCGATCTCTTTTAGTTAAGAACTCAGGAAATAACTCTCTCCTGATCTTTTTGATATAGCATCTGATATTTTATAAAAGGTTTGAGTTACAGAAATCCCAAGAAATGAATCTCTTCGGAACTCCCTTTTTTGAAAAGTGAATTTAAAAGTTACGAATGTTGATTCGTACTCTTCGCCTATCTTACGCGTAATCCCTCAATTTCTACACTATCCGAATTCCTTTGTCTCCACCATTTAGCTTATTGTCCGAACTTTTCTATTTTGGGTTTTGCGTCTTATGATCCGAGTTTGTCTTGATTCTCCGATCTTATAGCCTATCGTCCGGGCTTGACTCGTTTCTTTTTTTATCTCACGATTTACCTATCCGAGCTAATCTCGGTTTCCGACCTCATAACTCATCTGAACCTTCTACATCGATCTGGAATACATCTATTTTCCTAATTATTTTCCTCATTTTTTTGGGTTGAAAATTTATGAGGCGTCACCTTCATCGATGGTCCTCATGGTTGTTACAGAGCGTTAACGGCCCAAGCTTTCAGCCATACAAAATAAATAAAGAATTGAAAATAATGATAATCGTAAGACTTGCAAATGATAGGAGGCCAAAGATAATATGTGACACAAACCAAACTTGTTACGCCCCTATTCTGGGAACTCAATGTGACAAGACACCTTAAAATACTCACATCATGAACACAAACTAGCGATGTTTAATAATGGGCGAGTTAAATGTTTACCTGTGGCGTGCTGAAACAATGGATGAATCAACACCGATGCTTTGCAAACTCTGGAACTGCTATAGTTGAGAAGAGGGAGTGACTTGGAGCTATCGAAGGAAATGACAACGGGGCTTTAATAATGAACTGTGATTGGCCTTCCAAGATGGTGCGTGGTTACTAAGAGTATAAATCACAGGACCTGTAATTTCAATGAAAAGATCCTTTAGAAAACTTGTTTTTAAAGTCTTTGGGAATTTCAAAGGTTTTAGAATGAAGGGTAATAGGATTATATCAAAAAATGCAGAGGTTTCCTGACCATCATCTCCCTAGTGGAGTCGCTAAGCTAGCGTAAGCGTTTTGCGATTGCCGAACGATTCTCACCGAAGTGGAAAAAGTGAGGAGTCGCCACTTTAATTTTAAGGGAAATTAAAGGAAACCATTACTGAAAAAAAAATCACTTCCAAAATAGAGATTCTAGGTTCGGAGTCCGTTCATGGGTAGGGAAGGTGTTAGGCACCTCACCTCGTCCCTCAACGAGGGTCGACAAATTTAACGATGTGCTCTTTATAATTTAAGATTCATAATTTTGGGGGTTGGAGTTATGATGTCGGTCCTTGTTATTGATAAAAGGAGCATTTAATATCTCACCATTTTGGGTTTTTCAAGAACACAGGTATATGGGATGACCCTACAATGAATTGGTGTTATGTTTATTTGATTTGTTAAATATTTTATCTAATTTCTCTCTCTTTGAATTAGGACTCTAATTCTAAAGAGGTGTTATTTGGTCCCTAAAGATTCATAATGAATGAGGAGGACTCTTGGCTCACATATTATGTACCTCGGCATTTAGATAACTGAGGGCGTATGTTAGAATATTAGAATTTTGATTGAAAAGGATTCAGGAAAGGACTCTCCCGATCTCTTAAAATATTCTTATCAGAATTTCAGCTTAGAGAATTCGGGTAAGGACTTTCTCCCGATCTCTTAAAATATTCTTATCAGAATTTTAGCTTAGAGAATTCGGGTAAGGATTCTCTCCCGAATTCGAGTAAGGACTCTCTCCCAATCTCTTAGAATATTCTTATTAGAATTTTAGCTTAGAGAATTCAGGTAAGGACTCTCTCCCGATCTCTTAAAATATTTTTATTTGGATTTTAGCTAAGAAAATTCAGGCAAGGACTCTCGCTCCCTATCTCTTAAAATGTTTTAAAACTTTTGGCTAAGAGAATTTAGGAAAGGACTCTCTCCTAATCTCTTTTGGTTAAGAACTCAGGAAAGGACTCTCTCCCTATCTCTTTTGGTTAAGAACTCAGGAAAGGACTCTCTCCCGATCTTTTTGATATAGCATCGGATATTTTATAAAAGGTTTGAGCTACAGAAATCCCAAGAAATGACTATCTTCGGATCTCCCTTTTTTGAAAAGTGAATTTAAAAGTTACGAATGTTGATTCGTACTCTTCGCCGATCTTCAAGGTAATCCCTCGATCTCTATGCTATCCGAATTCATTTATCTCCACCCATATAGCTTATTGTCTGAACTTTTCTATTTTGGGTTTCGCGTCTTATGATTCGAGTTTTTCTCGATTCTTTGATCTTATAGCCTATTGTCTGGGCTTGACTCGTTTCTTTTTTGATCTCACGATTTACCTATCTGAGCTAATCTCGATTTACGACCTCACAACTCATCCAAACCTTCTACATTGATCTGGAATACATCTATTTTCCTAATTATTTTCCTCATTTTTTTGGGTTGAAAATTTCTGAGGCGTCACCTTCATCGATGGTCCTCATGGTTGTTACAGAGCGTTAACAGCCTTAGCTTTCATCCATATGAAATAAATAAAGAATTGAAAATAATGATAATCATAAGACTTGCAAATGATAGGAGGCCAAGGATGTCACACCTTACCCCTCCGTAAGGCATAACATGATTCCGTAGAATACTTAATGAACTACCGAACTTCACCTACCGATAACTCATTAAGTACCCTACAAGGGATTTTAAAACAATTTTCTTACATTTTGGAAGTGGTGAGCATTTTGATAAGAATTAAAAATAATTTATTCAAAGTTTAAATACTAATAAAAATTTTTGTCCATTTAAATTTTGTCGTAAATTTTATAAAAATTTTGACAGAATTCCGTTTGTTTTTGGAGGAAACCGTTCTTCAAATACCTAAAAAAAGAACACTTCCAATAATTTTCTCAACTCCCATCCACCAATAAATCTCAAATCAACTCAATTCAAATCATTTCAAAGTAATTCCACAATCCAAATCAAAATTCATCATCTCAAAATATTTAATACTTCATTCACAAGGCATAAAACATGAAATTCACATGTACAAATATTAAATTTACAGAAGGAAATCCAAAATAATATTATTACAATTTATTTACAATTGCTCAACTTACATTGATACATACAACATTTCTATATTTACATCAAAATTATCTACAAGGGTATAAAATAATACCCGTACAAAATGATCGATGTGGTCCACAATTCGATAGCAGCTCACTCTGCTGCTTTCTCCTTGCTCTTATCTGCGACAGCAAAATAAGCTATCGCTGAGTATAAACATACTCAGTGGTGCACAATAAAAATTTAAAATGCAATACATAAATCATTCATTGATGAAACACAATTTGAATACTTCTCAATCACATTTCACAAATATCAAAGCTCATAACAACTCCATTTAGTCAAATAATTTATTAAACACAGTGTTGCCAAAATCATATACACTTAAGCCATGACACAAAATTTCCGATCAATGCCGTGTTGTACACCACGACAAAGCAATCTACAACCCCATTAATCGAAATCAATGAGGGAGGTGGCTAGCTAGCTAATGAGTACTCATCCGATCTCAACCTCAACTGGCAAGCCAGAGAGGGAGGAAAATAAACGATCTCAACCCCATAAATAGAGGAGGAATAGTGTGATACTGTCATGCTAAGTGTGAACACAAAATCAATTCAAAACAATTTATTCAATTAATTTATTGAAAATCTGGTAAATTTTCGAAGTCATATTCACAATCATAAATGGCAACACAATTCGTAATTAACTAAAAAAAAAATCAAATTTTCAAGAATCATATATTTAAACAAAAATTACTGTGCACAGACCTCACGTGAGTCGCCTCTAGGCCTTGACTCAGTCTCTCAGAGCTTCCAAGTCTTTTCAGCTGAAACACACAATTTCACAGTGTTTCAGTACCATAACTTAGCATAAATCCAAAAATAAATTTCACTTCATTTTTACTAGCTCTATTGTGTTAAATTCGACGTTCTCAAAGTTTTTGTGTTTTGGGTTACTATTCACTACACTATTCAAGTCAAATTATTGACTTTTTAAGGCTTAATAGGTATGGGAACTCCAACTTCACCCAAGACAATAAGGAACATTTTCTATGAAGGAAGGTTTGCCAAATTCTAACAGTAGATTGACCAATGGAACAGTGCAACTAGGAGCACCAAAACTGAAAATTTGACAATTTTGCTAAAAGGACTTAAGCTTTGAGAAAATGACCAAAATCAATAAATTTAATGACCAAAATGTGGTATGTGGGTGAAGTTGGAGTTCCCATACCTATTAAGCCTTAAAAAGTCAATAATTTGACTTGAATAGTATAGTGAATAGTAACCCAAAACACAAAAACTTGGAGAACGTCGAATTTAACGCAATAGAGCTAGTAAAAATGAGTTTATTCTTATTTTTGGATCACCCCAATTGGAGTTTTGTAGCTCAAGTTATAGCCATTTGAACCAGAGCTGCCGGATTGGAAACAACCCAGTTTTACAGGCAATTTTAGTCTTTGGCAGATTTGGGTCACCAACTTGGGGTGGCCAAATGGCTTGGTTGCTGGCAGAATTTGGACTTGTGTTCTTCATGAAAGTTTTAGGTCTATATCTCATCTAACCACTGGTAAAATTTTAGGTCAATTTGACCTGCCTAGCTCGAGTTATAACTAAATGAATAAACACTGTTCATTTAGTCAGTTTGTACAGTGGCAGACTGCACTTATCCAACTTTGGTCAATTTGTTCACTAGGTTTTGGTCACTTTTTGGGCATGGTTCCTGAATGAAAATTGTGTCATTTTATGTCTATTTTCATCCTCAATTGGTCCCATATCCATTGGACTTGTAAAATTTCATTTTTAGTCCTTCAAAGTTGATTTGATCATGCTGCCAGCAGCATGACCATACACCCTCCGAATTTAGCTTCAATTCCAACAATTCAAACACAACTCATTTGGTCACAAATGACCATTTTTCACTTCACAATAGGTCAAACACATCATTTACTCATTTCTCCAAATTTTGCCTCAAAACCCTAGGCCTCCAAACCCTAATCACACTAAATTGTTGCATTTAATCACATTTAAGCATTTCCATCTTACTACCATTCTCATGCAAGTTTACTAACACATTTAATTCATTCAAAACACATCATATCCTCATACATCCATGGCTGGCCAAAATTTCAGTTTGGTCTTTCCACATATTTTTATTTCATTTCATTAGTTTATAGGTTCATTTAAATAACTAGATATGCATTTAAAGATGGAAAATTGCAAGTTAGCATACTAACCTTTCTTAAAACTTCAAATCTCTATCTTTTGTTCTTCTTTCTTCTTTCAATCCTCTTCTTAAGTTGAGATTACAAGCTCTAGTAAGGTTTTTATGGGAGTTATGAAGGTTGAGTGAAGAAATTTAAGCTTGAATATAGGCTTAAATGAAGAAACTTTCATAGAGGGATTAGGGAGAAAGTGGGGCGGCACAAGGGAGAAAGAAGATGACTAAATGCTTTTTTTTTTTCTTTTCTTTTCTTTTATAAATTTTGGCTTATGGAAGACCACAAAAACCTAAATTAATAAATAAATTAATTAATTTTTTTTATGGCATCATGCATGAGGTCATGCATGATGTCATCACCTTTTTACTTTTTCATTTTCCTCTTTTTTTTTATTTTTCTATTAGTTCTTTAATTTAATTCTCGATTCCAAAATTTTCTTTTCTCCGATTTTATTTGTGATTAGGTCGAGTCGACTCTCGGGTCAATTGACCAAATTGCCCCTCGCCAGTTCATCGGTTTGCAAATAATTCCATATTTCTTTTGGCTCCGACCTAATTATTTGGTGACTTATGATTCTTTTTCGTGATTTTCTCTTTTCCACTGTGTTCATGAGGGTCCTAAGGACCGCGGCGTCACATTTTACGGTTCGAAATTTGAGTTTAAAATGACTTCGTAGTCATTCCCGAGAAGGTCACCCATCGCTGTGACTCTCGGCTCGTTTAACTTCTTATGTTCTGTTTTTCTTATTTATACTTAACTAATTGAACATTACTATTTATTTGTGTTTATGGCTTCTCAAGTTGTCTTTAGTATGGTTCTAATCTCCTTAATTTTCCGGACCGACACCGGTCACCGGAACAGTGAAATATACCAGGCTACACAAATAGGGGTGTTACAAAGGATAATATGTGACACAAACCGAACTTGATACGCCCCTACTCTGGGAACTCAATGTGACAAGACACCTTAAAATACTCACGTCATGAACATAAACTAGCAACGTTTAATAATGGGCGAGTTAAACATTTACCTGTGGAGTGCTGAAACAATGGATGAATCAATACCGATGCCCTGCAGACTCTGGAACTACTATAGTTGGGAAGAGGGAGTGACTTGGAGCTATCAAAGGAAATGACAACGGGGCTTCAATAATGAACTGTGATTGGGCTTCCAAGATGGTGCGTGGTTATTAAGAGTATAAATCACAGAACCTGTAATTTCAATGAAAAGATCCTTTAGAAAACTTGTTTCTAAAGTCCCTAGGAATTTCAAAGGTTTCAGAATGAACGGCAATAGGATTATATGAAAAAATGCAGAGGTTTCCTGACCATCATCTCCCTCTTTCCTTCCGCTTTCTTTTTTTACTACAGTATTGCATGCAGATATTTATAGGAAATGGGTACTCAAAATGAAGGGTCAGGATTCCAGCAGGAGGAGAAGGAGGGCTCAGATTTAAAAGGACATGATCCGATGCCTTAGAATTAAAGAGAATCAAATTGAGGGTTGGGATTTGGTTCAGAATCTCTATCCTTTCATTCCTTAATCCAACGATCTGGAATTCCACCTTACAGGATGGATCCAAGGGCTGGGAGCAAAAAGTGCCGAATCAGTTATTCATTTTTGATCTAAAGGTCTCAAATCTATCCTTATAACCATGATCAACTGTGCGAATTGAGGTGTGCTGGGCTGCTTTAACCGCTTGGGATCTGATGGTGAGGAGTTAATCTTACAAATTTGAGGGTCATGATTGAAAGTGATTCTCCAAGCCCTCCGATCTCTATAGGTTATTTCCCAGTTTAGCTAATCTCTTTAGTAAACCTGAGACCTCTCGCTTCGATCTTTCAATTCGACTCTTTTTACATCTGATCTCGTTTCTTCCCGATCTTAATTTCTGATCCCCTTATCATCCCCTAAAGCAATTCATTCTTCAATTACCGATGAACTGCTTCGAGTTCTGTACGCAATAAATGCTAAGGCCTTATATATATGCAGAAGAATTTCGTCCTTCACATACTCACATTCTCCCATCTCCGGTGAATTTTCAATGTAATACT
Organism: Hevea brasiliensis; assembly: GCF_030052815.1. Taxonomy (NCBI): domain Eukaryota; kingdom Viridiplantae; phylum Streptophyta; class Magnoliopsida; order Malpighiales; family Euphorbiaceae; genus Hevea; species Hevea brasiliensis. The sequence goes on from NC_079498.1 coordinate 105,355,418, forward strand.
TTCCTGGTCTTGACTTTTTTAGCAAGAATTCTTCTCATGACAACCACTTTGATCTTTTTTCAAATGTTTTCTTTGCCCATCTCCTGAAAATGGACAATTCCAGTGATCAGAGATTTATGAGGGCATCGTTTGATGACGGTGAGGAAACTGGACTAATTGACTGATCAAGGTTAAAATTGACTACCATGCCAATCTCAGATCGGCTAACCGGTATAACTTGCAGACCGATCTCTGACAAGGAGACTGCTAATTTCAATCTTGATATCAGTGACCACCTCTTGAAGTTCATTTGGCTCCCAACCATATTGAGGGTCCTGATCGTAGCTCGGTTTTAGTTGATGACATCGACGAAGACACCGAGCTTCCCGTAGTCTTTGCCATAGTAGACGAGAGCTACCCTCCTGATCTCCACATATCTCTTGAATGGTGTCGACACCATATTTTGGTCGATCCCTCAATAAAACTTTGAAACCGATCCCTAGTACTAAGTCTCCCTTTGACAGCTAATCACATTTTCGATCCCTCTTTGATAGACAGTCACATTTTCGACCTCTCCTCACAAAGAATTGAATCAATGCTAAGTCCTCACATCAGTCAAAGCCTTACCAGTCTATTAAATCACTCACCGATCTCTCAAACTCATTGTCGAATCTCCGGACCAGTCAAGTATATTCCTGATCTCTGTTGACAAACGAAATGAACTGACACTAGATCTTTTCTTACCAGTTTTATTGCCGATCTCCCTTTCAAAAGTTTAAGAATAATCAAAGGTTCCGTTCCGGTTTAAGGATGATTCCGATCTTAAATGTTCAAGCCAAATTTCTAATTTTAATCAAGTTCCGTTTAGCGTTGGTTCTCTACCGATCTTATGCTCATTGTGTTTTCCGATCTCTCACACTTGGGTTGATAATCACTTTCAGTTATTTCAAGATACTCAAACAATCAAGTGTTTAATAATTTAGAAATTTTTCGATCACAACCATTCATCGAATAAAAGAGGCATTCCATTTCATTTTATTTCAAAAATTTGTACAAGTTATTCAGCTGGAGGATCACCCCCAGCCTGATCTACGTTTTGTCCGTCTTCTCCCTCACCCTCAGCCTCCTCCTCACTATCCTCACCCTCGCCTCCGGGAGCCAGGTCGGCCATCCAAGAGAAGTCCTCCTGCAGGTAGCAGCTCGAGCTCGGCCAAGAGATCCTTGTGAGCGTTCACATAAGCAGCGGCTATTCCTGTCACCATCTCTTCATCTTTTGCCTTAAGCTCCTCGATGGGTGAGCGACACAGCGGCTCGTTGGCTCGGGCGCTGGACTTTCAAGAGCATGATCCCTTTGGCCCGAACATGAGCACATTCGGCCGGCTTATCCTCATAGTACTTCATACGCCCCTCAATTTGAGATATGTAATCCTGAGCGGATGAGAGTTGGGATCGGAGGGATGCCACTTCTTGACCTTTCTTCTCGACCTCCTTACCCAGGCGGTGAGCCTTTTCTCGGACTATGTGCTGGTTCACCAGGCACTCTACATTCAGACTCATGGATCGGGTCAGGATGTCGTCAAGATTGTCCGAGACGATGCTGTCGATCCTCCCGGGCGGATAGAAGACCCCAAGACTTTGGCAAACCGGGGTTCTCGAACAGTCGGTTATTCTCGAGAAGCGATCAACACTTGAGCGCCACGAGGAGGGGGCCTCGCAGAAGGTTGAGAAGGACCCCCTTCTGTGCTTGGAGCAACCGGAGGAGGTCGAGGCGGCTCTTCTCGTCGAGGAGGAGATCGGACAGCTTCTGCGATCGGTGGTCCCGAAGGTCAGGGCGGGCCTCCTTGTATCTCCCCAGGTTCATGGCCGGGTGTTTGAAGCAGTTTCGAACGCTTCATCTCTTTTACCTTCCGGGAAATCTCTCTTTCTTTCTTCCGCTTCTTGGAACCCTCACCACCCGCCATACCTGCACAAAGAAGAGGTCAGTGAGATCGCTAAGGTCCTGAGATCTGAGATGTAGAAAATACCGATGCCGAGGTCAGAGAGCGGAAGCTCACGATCTTGGCCGGTGATCAGCTGTATAGTCCAATGGTGCAGCTCGGCGATCCGCATCTAAACAGGAGAACTTTTGAGTGGCAGCCTGATTCTTCAGTTCCATCACTATTAGGCCTTCCTCCTTGTTCAGGGTAATACGCTTCGGAATCAAGGGCCCCTGGTGCCACCAGCTACGGGGGAAGTCCTCAAAGCAGTTTGGATTTTTGCTCCTCAGAATGAAGAAGCGGTTCTTCCAATTCTTAAGGGAGGAGGGCAGATCGGTAAAGAGCCCACAATGAGGCTTCGCCTGAAAGAACCAGTGCTCGTCGTCCTTTCGGCGAGTTAGCCTGTGCAGTTCGGCGAACACCTTAGCTGTAGGACTGATTCCCTTAGCTCGGCACATGCCTCGGAAGGCTACTAAAATCAGCCACGAGTTAGGGTGAACTTGAGCAATGCACACTCGGTGATATTTTAGGACCTCCTTGAAGAAGTCGTCCAGAGGGAACCGAAGACCGGCCTTTAACTGTTCCTCGTATACCATAACCATGTCATTCTCTTCAAAGAAGTGATCGGCTCGGTGATCGCAGTGACACCGGATAAGTTAAATCGAATCGGGGCGAATATTGTACTCTGGTGAGCATCGCAGTCGGTTTCTTGCAAGATTGATGGCAGCTCGTCCATAGGAAGATTCTCCCTCCTTGAAGAAGGTACAAGCCTCGATGGTGCGGTCGCCCGGTGAGCGGAGACCTAGGAGGTTACGGTGATGCGCTTGGCGACCACCTCTACTTCATCGGACGACCACGAGGCCGAATGGAAGGAGGGCTCGTCGCTCTCGACCCTCGGCGCGCTCATTTTCAAAGGAAATAAAGAATTTAAACTAAAAGAAAGATCAAAGTCCTTACGGAATCGATCGTCGGAAGAACTTGAGAAAACGAGAGGATTTTGGGGTTGTTCGCGAGAGACTGAAAATGGAATAAGAGAGCAACTGGCTAACCCCGCCCCTATTTATACTCGTCCGAGCATTTAATGCTCACGATGTTCCAGGTACTACATCGGTTAGCGGGACTAGCCAGCTGTTCTGACACGTCTCACGCATATTCCCAAGATTCCATGAAGAGATCGGTTAATTATAGAGCGGCAGATCAAGGTGTTTTGAATTACGGATCGGATAAGTGTCATTCAAATGAAGAATCAGATCGGATAATCACATAAAAGATCGGAAAATAATTAATGCAATAATAATAAGATGATAATCGACAAAATAAAATTTTTATTTTTATTTCCAAAAGATCGGATTACATCATTTGGGCGATCTCTAAGGATCGGATTACACTAAAATTGGACTGCACCGTTTCGGTGACCCCTAGAGATCGGATTACATTGAAAATAAAATACATCATTTGGGCGATCTCTAAAGAGCCTATGTCAAATAGTCAACATTGTGACTGATCCAAAGGGTGTCGCCGACCGGAGCTTAAGCCGCTGTCGGAACACCCAATGTGGAGGAAAGCCGCTGTCGAAACACCCAATGTGGTGAGAAGCCGAATAAACTTGGGGAAGCAACCTCCAAGGGTCGGCGGAGCATTGGCAGTTTTCTCGGCCAAAATCGATTCGCCAATCCTATCGGTTGAACGATTCGGGATCGACACGATCGAGATCCGCGATCCAGATCGGTAAATTGGTCCAGTTCTCTCACCATCATCAGACAAGGTTATCACGATTATGCGATCACCGGGATCGTAAATTTTCAGTCGATGAATAAAGAAGTCCATCGGAAAGGGATCAAAAACCACAACCATGGCCGGAACAACCGCCGGAGCAGCTAGAACTGGAAAGTAAGAAGGAAGAGAGGAAAATCGAATGAAGGAAAGTCTCTTTCGTCAGGGGTATATATAGGGGAAAACGGGCATTTATTGCTAAGCAGAAAACGAAGCGGACACTTCGGGAATCGAGAGGAATTAATGCTTTGACCGGACCAGGGCTAATTAAGGGATCGGAATAATAGAGATCGGAAGATGGGAGATCAGCATAAGAGATCGGAATAGGAGCGTGTCAGGAAGATCGAAAAGGGGGAGGGATCGGAAGGCAAAAAGAATAAGACAAATCCCAAATAATTGTCGTCAGAATCAGAGCCAAGGTAGTTAAAGCGTTGCAGACGAGATCTCCACTGCACGCCTGAGAATCGCCCGCAATGCTGACAGATGCCAGGGTATGTCATGACAGTCCTGTACATCCCAATCTCCACCGTTGATCTCACTTGTAAGGACGAACCCAGAACCCTTGGATCAAGAGAGAAGACGACAAGACCAGCGCCTTTTGCTCTTAGCCCTCAGATCGCTCCGGACAAGAGGATTTAAGACCGTCAGATTGAAAGAAGAAAAGGACAAATATTCTGAAGAATAATCTCAGCCGTTCATTTTGGTTCTCTTTAATTCTCAAGCATCCGATCATGTCCTTCAAAATCCAGACCCTCCATCTCCCTCAAAATAAATCCTGACCCTTCATGGGGAGCACCCGATTCCTATAAATACCTGCCTGAAAACTGTTCAAAGGGGGACGAAAAAAAATAGACAAAAAGGCAGTGACCATAGTGGAGGAACTCTGAAACTTAATTCAGTTCGTTACTCTGCTATTTTAGCTTTCATAAGAAAAACTTTGGAAACCAGTTTTCTGAAGTGTTTTCTTGCAAAGGGATTCTTGAATACTGAAATTCTTCATTTTCAGTCCGTTCATTATCCTGTGACACTCTCACTTTCTGTCTTTGTTATCTCCTATTTCCATTCATATTGTCCAAGCTCAGCTCCATTCAAGCTTGGTTATTTTGACCCGTTTACATTTTAACAAAGAATCCTTCATTTCGAGGCGAACCTTAGTCCTCTAGCTATCAACCTGCAGTCCTATTACATTATGTGATTCCATAGTTAGTTTAGTAGATTCGACTCCCTACAGGTGAGTGCTATATCGTTATTTTATCAAATGTTCTTCTTTATTCACGTATTTCATTTATTCTTTTTCTGTTTGTAATTTTCACCAAGTTTATATTGTATTTTAAACACGAAGACGGTCATTCTCGAGGTTACTTCTTTGTTAATCAGTCCATTCTTTGATTAATCTTTATTATTTCTTAGCACAGGAGTTCTGGTCCCGAATAGCGTAGAAGTAACTAAACAAAATGTAGGTAACGGCAACTTAAGAGTCCTTTTATAATGATAAAAGGTCCAAATAATAAGACAGGGAAATGGTGAAGCCGAATCACTAGGAAAATTCAATAGGTCATTAGGCAAGACGTCATGAGACAAAATGAAACCAAACCTTGGATAACTAAATAGAATAGATCGGGCATTAATAGGTATTGGTAAGGTGACCACATGGGAGGTCGGTAAATTCAGTCTAGTATCCCCCGTCTAGTCACAAGATACCAATTAGTTAAAAGAAGCCTTATCCCCAGCACCTTTGAATGCCAGAATCCTTGGCTTTAGGTTCTTATGACATGTAGCTGAAATTAAAATCTGGGAGATCAGAAAGGTCCCTTTCAGGCTCCTGTTAATTTAAAAAAGATCGGAGGAGAGTTCTTATCTGATTCTCAACTTAAAATTCCAATAGATATTTAGAAGAGATCGGAGGAGAGTTTTTATCCGATTCTCAGCTCAAAATTTTAATAAATACTTAAAAGAGATCGGAGAAGAGTTCTTATCCGTTTTCTCGATCTAAAATTTCCATAAACATTTAGAAGGAGGTCGGAGGAGAGTTCTTATCCGATCCTCGAGCTAAAATTTTAATAAATATTTAAAAGAGATCGGAGGAGAATTCTTATCCGATTCTCAATCCTAAATTTTAAATACTTCAAAAGAGACCGGAGGAGGATTCTTATCCGATCTCCACTCAGAATTTAAAAGAGATCGGAGGAGAGTTCTTATCCGATTCTCACACCAAATTTTAACCTGTACACAAAATAATCCCAAAACCAAAAATGATAAGCGACGTCAATTCACTAAGGTTGTCTCATTTACTTATGTATCTGGGAAATCCAAATTTAGTGAAAAATCAAATATCCCTTTTGTCAAAAGGATTAACATTTCCATTCAAGCCCTCCTAACTAATGCAAAGTTAAATCTACTTACCCTTATTAAGGGACGAGGTGGGGTGCCTAACACCTTCCCCACCCGTTTACGGACCCCGAACCTAGAATCTCTGCCTTGAAGTGGTTTCATTTCAATTTATCTTCATAAATGGTTTTCTTTAATTTCCCTCAAAATTAAAGTGGCGACTCCTCACTCTTTCCCACTTCGGTGAGGGTTCGTTCAGGCGACCGCAAAATACCTTGCGACAGCTTGGCGACTCCACTGGGGACGTGATCCAAATTTAACCCCGGTCTAGAGGTCCAAAAGTAGATTTAATTTTCCAATCGAATTATAGTTAGGTGGGCTCACCCGGTAATATTTTATGTGTTAATTTTTGTTTATTCCTACTAACTGTTCCGCTTGTTTTGCTTGTTTTATTCCCTACAGTGCTCTTCGTTTCAAAAAAAAAGGAAAAAGGAAAAATGGGAAGAATAAAATCCCCCTGAATTGGGAAGAGGTAAAGGTGTCCCTTCACACACTGAACACTCACACGATGTCCTCACACACTTCGGTCCTATACCCGGGCTTTCTTACCCTTTTAGGAAAATAAGAGGGGGTCATGTAGCGGTACCCGTGGGTTTTACCCCGTTAGTATCCGTGAAGGCTTCTGCTCAAATTGAAACTCGATCTATTCACTGTGATACCCGTGGAATTTTCCCGACAGTATCATGGGGGATAGAATGAGGCTCTACTGTTTACAGTAGGGGCAATTTGGGAACCTGTGGCTCTTAGAAAATTAGACCCTGAGCTAAACTATCACGATAGCTGAAAGCCGTAGTAAGCTACCTTATAAGATAGAACTATCCAATTAGGTAGCACTCATCCGGTATCAGGAGTCTCCCTATGCTAGGACAAAAGGGGCATACTTACTCTTACCCTATTCTGTTTATTTTACTTTGTTCTTACTTTTAAGGGTAATCTTGAATCATATTGTTAAGAAAGCCTGCACATTTTTCTACTTTGATAAATGTGTAGGTACCACTCTGCCAACAATATAATACAAGATTACCTGAATTTATCCTGCTAACGAGTTTTTCCACAGGCATCACCAAACCAAAAGTCTGTAAAAAGGATAGGCATCATTTTTATCATGGCATCCTCGAGTCAGTCGGTAGAAGAAGTTCAGAATGCTAAACTTTGGTCCAAATCAGCTCATACTCCAGTACCCCCGCAAAATGATGTTTCCAAGGCACATGCTAGTTTACTACCTTCATTGGACCTGAATAAAATTGAGGTCAGAATAAACAGCCTCGAGGGTCTGTCTAATGGTTGGAGGTCGCTTCCCGATCAGGTCAAGGCACGATTTGAGAAGAAGTACGGGAGAATTGCAACCCTAATGCGAGTCAAGGTCCAAATCCCGGCATTAAAGGCCATGCTGTCAGTTTGGAGTCCTAAGTACGGGGTATTCTCTTTCAATGACATTGATACAGTTCCCACTATGAAAGAATATCAGGCATTACTAGAGATTCCTTACTCAACACAGAATCGGATCTACCTACACCTCGAGCATAAGCAGACCTGGAAACGATTAACACATTTGTTGGGTATTCCTTCGGAGGAGGCAAAGTCAAAAGAAACTGTCAAAGGGAATACGCATGGATGGTACTGGACCTACCTCGAGAAGCGGTTAGATCAATACCTCCAAGAGAAACAGTGGGATCAAGCTTCAGTGGCACTCGCATTGGGAATCTATGGCCTGATTTTGTTCCCAGGCCCATTAGGAATCATAACCTGCAGCACGGTGGAAGTATTCTAGGCGTGCAAGCGGAGGTCAATCCGATGCGCAATTCTTGCGGAGACCTTATTAACCCTTACCTACTACAGACAACAGGGCAAAGGGTCCATTAAGTGTTGTTCTCAATTGTTATATCTCTGGATTATCAGTCACATATGTCCTGTGGAGACAAAGGGATTGACTTGGTACCTTGACCAGCCTCCCATCGAGAAGATGACCCGGTTAGTAATTAGTCTGAAGAATGAGCAGATGGCGGGAGCAGTTTTGAGTTTCAATAGCCATGATTATTGTTGGAGGAAGCTGTGGGCGTCAGGCCAATCCGTTTTGATCAACACGGGAGGTAATCAGTCGGTGTCCCTAATCGGAGTAACCGGATACACAAGTTACACCCCGGCATTGGTAATGAGGCAGTTTGGCTCAACACAGTCCAGACTCGACATTGAAGAATACCACCAAGGTCATTTCTACCATGAGCTCAAGGAAGAGGAAGGGTTGAAAATGGCTCGCAGATCCTGGGAAAACATCTCTCTGATGGAAAGGTCGCCTAAAGGTCCAAGTGCCACACGCGACTATCTTGAATGGAGGGTGACGAGGCGAGAACACTCAATCGTAGAATTCGAAGACAGACCCTCGCCAAGCGTCCTATTAGAAGAAGGCGATAGCAAATCTGGTGACTCACTACAAAAGGCAAATACCGAGAACTCACAACTGCAAGAACAAACAAAACAGTTGGAAGACCAACGGCAGCGCCTTAAAAGAAAGGTGAGAAGACTCAGGGAAGAGGCAAGGGCCGAAAAGATGGGGTTCGAAGAGTAAAAGGCACGGTGGGAAAAGGAAAAAGACTCTCTCCAAGCTGAGGTAAAAGAAGTGAAAGTGCAGAATAATAAGCTTCAGGAAAAAATGAAATACCAAGAAATACTCGTTGAAGAGCATAAACAAGAAAACAAAAAGAAGAAGCTCGAATTGAAAGAACAGGCACTACTCATCAACGATATCTTGAAAGAGTGTGCTAAGGAAAGGAGAGAGAAAGAAAGACAAGCCGCTCTTCATCAAGAGCTGAAAGAGAATGTTGACCAGCTGGAGAGAACAATAGCACAGGGAAAAAAGGAACTATTACCCGAATTCGAGTATGCTCTGAAAGCATTCGACCCTGCCAAACAAGAAGAAAGGTTATATGAGTATCTCAGAAAATGTCATCTCATTATAAAGAACCTCCCAGAGCCTAGACCGATGTAAAGAATACGGTGTACAAATTATTCAGTTAATGAAATGATTTTTGGACCATTGTTTAGCGAATTTGTGAATGAATAATATGACTCCCGTGGGAACTCCCTCGCTAGGGTTATGTGAAAAATTAAATGCGCTATATGGACAGGTATCATAAATGCTCATTCAATCCAGTCATTCACAGTTAGACTATCAAACGATGCCATGATAAAGTTGATGCAATCATCCTTTCGCAGATGTCATTCTGGCTCCCAAATGCCACTGTATCCTTCGTCCGGACCAGGACTTTTAGTTTTTTCGAAATTCATTAAAAACCTTTTTTTTCCCTACAGGAAATCAACATTGCTTCAAACAAGGCAAGTCTGACCAAACACACGGTTCAACCCAAGCGAGTGTACTTAACGAGATCTCGGACAAGGAAAATAATGGAAGATCAGGAACAAGTACAGAACCTACAAGGGCAGGTTTCCGAATTGAAGGATCAGGTCTCAGAACTTATGAGACTAATGAGGGAAATGTCCCAGAATAAACCTGCTTCAGAGCCTAGCCTACCGCTACCTCCTCCACCACCTCCGATAAATGATCCACACCAAGCTTCAACTTCTTTTACCTTTCATTCACCAATTCCGGACCCGATAATCACTGTCAATCCGACTGCCATAAATAATGACCTACCGTACTCTCATTACCCAACCGTTCCAAACACCGACCCATACCCTTCCATTCTAATCCCTCCAGTTCACTCCACCCCTCATCTCCCGACTGGGGGAGCGTTTCATGCAGTGGGAGGAGAAAATAAGACGAGAGAAAACGAGAAACTATCTGCTCTAGAAGAGAGATTGAGAGCGATAGACGGGCTGAATATGTATGGCTCAGTTGATGTGGCATCACTTAGATTGGTTCCCGATGTGGTGGTGCCGCCCAAGTTCAAGGTCCCTGATTTCGACAAGTACACTGGGAATTCAGATCCTCGCATTCACTTGGCCACCTATATCGCCAAGAAGTGCGCTCGACAGGAGAGGCAATTTCTTTGGTCCACTTCTTTCATGAGAGCCTCTCGGCGGCTTTGAGGTGGTGTATTCGGTTGGACAGAGCAAGCTGCGCTCTGGAAGGATTTAGCTGATGCCTTCTTAAGCGGTACAAATTTAGCTGCGATGTGGCCCCCACAGGAGGATCTTCAAAACTGTGCGCAGAGGGGCGAAAGCTTCAAGGAGTATGCCCAGAGATGGAGAGAAAAGCGGCGAAGTACACCCTCGGTGGTGACAATGAGTATGCTCTGTTCATCTAGACTTTAAAAGCTCCCTACTTCAACCTGATGATTGGAAACACTTCCAACAGCTTCTCTGACATCATCTAGGCCGGTGAAAGAATAGAGGCCAATTTAAGAATGGGGCGACTGCAGGAGTTGGCTGAGAACCCTGCAAAGAAGACTGCCAACTTCAGCAAGAAGAAGGAGGGTGATGTGCATTCCGTCACCCGTCAAAACAATTATTCCCCATTCCCTCAAAACAATTATCGGCCATATCCTCCCCCTCATGGCCAAACAGTCGCAAACATTCCGCCTCCTTTTCCACACCCGCGCCCACAATATCCCCCACCTACAAATTACCAACCGAGACCACCTCCTCCTCCTGCTCAACTAAGACCAACACAAAACAACCCAAGACCCCCAAGAAACCCTGATCCACCTCTTCCCCTCCCACTCAGTGAAATATACCGATACCTTGTCGGTATAAACCAAATTGTACCAGTTCCCCTAGACCCAATTCAGCCTCCATATCCCAGGTGGTATGATGCCACTGCCCATTGTGAATATCATGGGGGAGCACAAGGGCATTCAACTGATAACTGCGGGGCACTCAGAGGGAGAGTGCACGCTTTAATTCGAAATGGGTGGTTGAAGATTGAGGGAAATGGTTCCCTCCCCAATGTTACCTCAAACCCATTGCCCAATCATAATGCGGGTAATGGAGTAAATGTGATAGAGCCAGATGGAGAGAGGCTGGCACCAGAGGTGGATGAGTTAGTTCCTCACTTTGAGGAAATTTTTGCCATGGCAATGAGTGAAGGTTATCTTTGCCCTCAGGTATCCGAATCAGGAAAAGGCACGGGATGTCCATACCATGGAGGGGCAGGTGATCATGAGTTACAAGACTGTGCGGGATTCCATCAAGAGGTACAGAATTTGCTGTCCCTCAAAATTTTAAGATGCCAAAGGAGATCGAAAGTGGAGGGCGAAGTAAATACCGCCAGGTTTGGCCAAAATACCTCTACCCCCAAATTAACCTACTCTGTCCCCAATGCCCTAGTAGCCTCACCGCCAATAATGGTTATCCGAGCCCCATCTCAGCTCCCTGTTACCAACACCCACGCCATACCTTGGAACTACAATTTCCAAGTCTTCACCCAAGGAGCGTCAAGCAGTACATCAGCTCCTAATCTTGCCTCACCTCCAGCACCACCAAAACCATGTTTTACTCCTCATGAGCATTTTAGAATGACTTATGCGGACCTACCACCAGTGCTACTCCCCAGGCTAATTCTCAACCCGTCACTACCACAAAATCCTCCTCGCTTGAGCAAGAAGTCGAGTTCATAACTCGAAGTGGGAGGTGTTACGGGAACGAAGAGAAAGAAAAGAGAAAAGGGAAAGTAAAGATGGGAGAGTCACTGAGGAATACAGAAGAGGAGATTGAGAGGACAGAGGAAGTAGAGCCTGCCGGGCATAAAGAAGAGGAGGAGCTGCTGCTCCAAATAATGAAACAGAGTGAGTATGATGTGGTGGAGCAGTTAAGAAAGACACCTGCCCAAATTTCACTGTTATCGCTGATCCTGAGCTCAGAAGTGCACCGACAAGCCTTGCAGAGAATCCTGGATCAGGCCTTTGTGAACCCCGACATCACACCGGGGCAGTTTGAGAAGATAGTGGGACAAATCCAGGCATCCAGTTTTGTTACTTTCTCGGAAGACAAGATAGACCCAGCGGGTTTAAAGCACACTAAAGCTCTGCATGTAACAGTGAAATGTAAGGGTTGTATAGTAGCCAAGGTACTTATTGATAATGGATCAGCTCTCAATGTACTCCCTAGTGCTACCTTGGCTAGGTTGCCAGTTGGCCAATCAGATATACGTCAAAGTGTTATGGTGGTAAGAGCCTTTGACGGTACTAGAAGAGAAGTGTTGGGAGATATTGATTTACCACTCCAAATTAGCGCATGTACCTTCAACGTCACATTCCACGTGATGAATATTGAGCCAGCCTACACTATGTTGTTGGGGAGGCCTTGGATCCATTCTGCAAACGCCGTTCCCTCAACTCTGCATCAGAAGATAAAATACATTATGGGCGGTAAAATCATCACTGTGAGAGGGGAAGAAGCCATTTTAGTCACCAAGCCACAATCACTCCCTTATGTGGAAGCAGCTGAGGAATCGTTGGAAAGCTCCTTCCAGGCCCTTGAGTTACAAGAAACCAGAAATGAAGGGGCTATGGCTATGGTAGCCAAGATAATGACAAGGAGTGGGTATGAAGAAGGCAAAGGCCTAGGCGCCACATTACAGGGAATCGTTGAACCCATACCGGCTATCCAGAAGGTAGGCCGCTGCGGTTTCGGTTATGAGGAAGATGCCCTTATGGATGGGCATTTCTGGATGAGGAAAATGCTCCGGGATCAAAGGTTTGACCAGAAAATGGAAAAAGGGAAGGTAGTCCCTAGAATCACGGAGATCTTTACCAAACCGCCCATTGAAAATCCGACAAATATAGAAGAATCACCTGATGAACCATTCATTGATGTCATCCACTTGGATTCCTTGTATGAGGCTCTGGTCTCGCCAATAGCTGAGGGGCAAGAGCTGGACAACTGGACAGCAGAGGACATCCCTGTACTCAATTTCGAGTAAAGTACCTTTGGTTATCTACACTTGATCATTTTGTCCATGGTGGCAAGTGTAACTCTGTAAATGGACCTTTTTCTTATGGCATAAATATTAATGAATTAATAGCGCATTTTAAATCCAATTCTTTCCTTTTGAATTCCATCCTTATAATATGTTCTATTTTCATTCATTCAGGACCATTCATCAATTAACACCTAATAATTCAATAGACTCAGAAATTCCTCCGGTTAACTTTGAAATCCCCATAACTGCCATTACTTCAAGTGATTCTGAGGAAGATCTTACAGAGGAAAGAGGTGAAAAGGATGAACCTTCCCTAGTGCCTTGCGGAGACGAAACACGCACCATAAACTTAGGCACTGAAGAAATAAAAAGGGAACTTAAGGTAGTGGAGAATGAAGAATTGGGAGATATGATCAGTTTGCTTAGAGAATTCCTGGACGTATTTTCCTGGAGCTATGATGATATGGTTGGTTTGGATCCCCAAATAGTGACGCACAAAATTCCCCTAATTCCAGGAACGATCCCGGTAAAGCAGAAACTAAGAAGAATGAATCCTGACACGCTGCTCAAAGTTCGGGATGAAGTCAAGAAACAGTATGACGCTGGGTTTCTGGAGGTGGTCAAATATCCCCAATGGATAGCTAACGTTGTCCCGGTAATGAAGAAGGACAGAAGAGTTAGAGTGTGCGTCGATTACAGGGATCTCAATAAGGCGAGCTTGAAAGATGATTTCCCTCTCCCACACATTGATGTGTTAGTAGACAATGCTGCGGGATTAGGTAGGTGTTCGTGTATTGATGGAGTATCGGGGTACAATCAAATCCCAATGGATGGGGAAGACAAGGAGAAGACAGCTTTTATCACTCAATGGGGAGTATTTTGCTATCGGGTCATGCCTTTCGGATTAAAGAATGCTGGCGCCACTTACCAACGCGCTATGGTCACATTATTCCACGATATGATGCATAAAGAAGTGGAGGTGTACGTGGATGATATGATCATCAAATCCCGGTGAGAAGAAAGCCATGTGCAGGTGCTGAGGAAAGTATTTGAGAGACTCAGGAAATATCAGTTGAAGCTGAACCCTGCCAAATGCATATTCGGAGCCAGATCTGGAAAGTTGTTGGGATTCATAGTAAGCGAGAAGGGAATAGAGGTAGATCCCGATAAAGTTCGAGCTATTCAAGAGATGCCATCCCCAAGAACAGAAAGGGAGGTGCGTAATTTCCTGGGAAAATTGAACTACATATCAAGATTTATTTCCAATCTCATCGCTAAAGCCGAGCCTATTTTTAAACTGCTCCGAAAGAACAACACCACCCAATGGGATTCAGTTTGTTAAGAGGTTTTTGAAACAATCAAGCGGTATCTGTCAAACCCACCAGTGTTGGTTCCACCCGTGGCGGGGAGGCCTCTGATCCTATATATGGCAGTCCAATAGAACTCGATGGGATGTGTTTTGGGACAACATGACGATACTGGCCGAAAGGAAAGGGCTATTTATTACCTGAGCAAAAAGTTTAATGATTGTGAGTCAAGATACTCTTTCTTAGAGAAGACTTGCTGCGCGTTAGCCTGGACAGCGAATCGCCTCAGGCACTACATGCTGAATCACAAGACATGGCTCATCTCTAGAATGGATCCTATCAAATATGTATTCGAAAGCCCATTCGTGCCAGGCCGGATAGCCAAGTGGCAGGTCATACTCTCCCAATATGACATAGTCTATATGACCCGGAAGGCGGTGAAAGGAAGCGTGATCGTTGATCTCCTAGCAGAAAACCCTATCCAGGATTATGAAGCTCTGGATTTTGAGTTCCCTGATGAACATATTAATGAAATAGACTGCGAAGAAGAGGGGCCAACCGATGTATGGGAAATGTATTTTGATGGAGCAGTCAATTTATCCGGGAATGGAATCGGAGCTGTATTGGTATCCCCGGATGGATAATTCGGAAAATGACGGTCACGTATAGGGATTGGCATGATATGCTTCCCTACGCTCTCCACGCATACCGGACTTCTGTAAGAACCTCAACCGGGGCAACTCCATACTCACTGGTTTACGGGATGGAAGCGGTATCACCTATTGAAGTTGAAATTCCTTCCCTAAGGATTCTGAAGGAATCAGGGATTGATGAGTCAGAATGGATCCAGTCAAAGTTGGATCAGTTAAACTTACTGGATGAGAAAAGGTTAGTAGCAGCATGTCATGGGCAGTTATACCAGATGAGAATGGCTAGAGCATTTGACAAAAGCGTTCGCCCACGCGAATTCCGACCCGGGGACCTAGTTCTGAAGAAAGTGCTGCCGAATCAAAACGATCCCCGGGCAAATGGTCACCAACCTACGAGGGACCCTATGTGGTTAAAAAGGCATTTTCTGGAGGAGCCTTGATCTTGACCCACATGGACGGTGAAGAGTTTCCGAGACCTGTGAATGCTGACACCGTCAAGAGATACTATGCCTAAAAAAAAAAAAAAAGGAGTGAAAACCCGAAAGGGCGCTCCTAGCAAAATGTGTGAAAGAAGGCGAAAACCCCGAACGGGCGCTTTCTGCAAAATGAATGAAGGATGAAAACCCGAAAGGGCGTCCTGAAAGAGCGCGTAAAAAAAAAAAAAAAAAAAAATCTAGGGGTGAAAACCCGAAAGGGCATCCCAAGAACCAAAAGGGATAAATAAGGAAAGAAGCATGAGACCGAGAAGGGAAATAAACCGTCGTGACATGAGGCTTCAGAGAACTTGAAATAATGGCAGTTAAGGGATTTCAAAGCCAGCCACAAGGAATATGTGAGATCTATCCTTGTACCCTTCTTCTTTGAAACTCTATCTTTGTTTTTATTAAAACCGTAATAAAGTCATACTTCATTCCCTATGCTTCTATCTTTCCTTTATATTTATTCTTTAACATTATCCTTCTGCAATCTCGTTATTTAATGCGCTATTAATCAGTTAAAATTTTGGCTATAAGATTAGGGTTTAACAATTGATAACCTCACATACTTTACTATGAGATTTGCAGGGAATGACCAGGAAAAGGGTACACAAAAAGAAAATAGGGATGAAAACCCGAAAGGGCATCCCAGAAGCGTAAAAAAAAAAAAAAAAAAAAAAAAAAAAAAAAAAAAACTAGAGGTGAAAACCTGAAAGGGCATTTCTAGTCATATAGACGAAGGGGAAGTGAAAACCCGCAAGGGCGCTTTTCGGGAAAAAGTCAAAAACAGAAGAAGGGCATTTGAAAAGTGGGGTCATAGGTCAAGTCTTGCAACTCGTCCTCCTTTAATCTTTGGCCTTCGGGTTTCTGTTAAGTACACTTCATTGGGGAAGAACTTCTTGTGTCTGGATTAGGCTTGCTTTGTAAGTGCAATTTACATTTCCTGTTATCAACCTCTGGTTCCTTGATCTAAGTTGATTTTAATTTCCTGCAATTTACATTTCATGTTATCAACCTCTGGTTCCTTGATCTAAGTTGATTTTAATTTCCTGCAATTTACATTTCATGTTATCAACCTCTGGTTCCTTGATCTAAGTTGATTTTAATTTCCTGCAATTTACATTTCCTGTTATCAACCTCTGGTTCCTTGATCTAAGTTGATTTTTAATTTCCTGCAATTTACATTTCGTGTTATCAACCTCTGGTTCCTTGATCTAAGTTGATTTTAATTTCCTGCAATTTACATTTCCTGTTATCGACCTCTGGTTCCTTGATCTAAGTCGATTTTAATTTCCTGCATTTAAATTTCTTGTCATCTACCTCTGGTTCCTTGATCTAAGTAGATTTTTAATTTCCTGTTACAAACCTCCGGGGGCCGACCAAGGTGGGTTTTAATATCCTAACCTTAATTTCAAATTTCAAATTTTATTCGCCCAAAATATGGGTCTGAAATTTTACATAATCCCTACACGAAATTTTTCAGTAGGAATTATGTAAAGAGGGGCAGCTGTCGACACCATATTTTGGTCGATTCCCAAAATCAATAAAACTTTGAAACCAATCCCTAGTACTAAGTCTCCCTTTGACAGCTAATCACATTTCCGATCCCTCTTTGATAGACGTCACATTTCCGACCTATCCTCACAAAGAATTGAATCAATGCTAAGTCCTCACATCAGTCAAAGCCTTACCAGTCTATTAAATCACTCACCGATCTCTCAAACTCATTGTCGAATCTCCGGACCGGTCAAGTATATTCCTGATCTCTGTTGACAAACGAAATGAACTGACACTAGATCTTTTCTTACCAGTTTTATTGCCGATCTCCCTTTCAAAAGTTTAAGAATAATCAAAGGTTCCGTTTCGGTTTAAGGATGATTCCGATCTTAAATGTTCAAGCCAAATTTCTAATTTTAATCAAGTTCCGTTTAGCGTTGGTTCTCTACCGATCTTATGCTCATTGTGTTTTCCGATCTCTCACACTTGGGTTGATAATCACTTTCAGTTATTTCAAGATACTCAAACAATCAAGTGTTTAATAATTTAGAAATTTTCCGATCACAACCATTCATCGAACAAAAGAGGCATTCCATTTCATTTTATTTCAAAAATTTGTACAAGTTATTCAGCTGGAGGATCACCCCCAGCCTGATCTACGTTTTGTTCGTCTTCTCCCTCACCCTCAGCCTCCTCCTCACTATCCTCACCCTCGCCTCCGGGAGCCAGGTCGGCCATCCAAGAGAAGTCCTCCTCTGGGTAACGCTTCTGGAGCTCGGCCAAGAGATCCTTGTGAGCGTTCACATAAGCACCGGCTATTCCTGTCACCATCTCTTCATCTTTTGCCTTAAGCTCCTCGATGGGTGAGCGACACGAGCGGCCGTTGGCCGAGCGCTGGACTTCTCCAAGAGCATGATCCCTTTCGGCGAACATGAGCACATTCGGCCAGCTTATCCTCATAGTACTTCATACGCCCCTCAATTTGAGATATGTAATCCTGAGCAGATGAGAGTTGGGATCGGAGGGATGCCACTTCTTGACCTTTCTTCTCGACCTCCTTACCCAGGCGGTGAGCCTTTTCTCGGACTATGTGCTAGTTCACCAGGCACTCTACATTCAGACTCATAGATCGGGTCAGGATGTCGTCAAGATTGTCCGGAGACAGTCTGTCCCGATCCTCCCGAAGGCAGATAGAAGACCCCAAGACTTTGGCAAAACCGGGATTCTCCCGAACAGTCCGGTTATTCTCCAGGGAAGCGATCAGCACTTGAGCGCCACGAGGAGAGGGCCTCGCAGAAGGTTGAGAAGGACCCCCTTCTGTGCTTGGAGTAACCGGAGGAGGTCGAGGCGGCTCTTCTCGTCGAGGAGGAGATCGGACAACTTCTGCGATCGGCGGTCCCGAAGGTCGGGGCGGGCCTCCTTGTATCTCCCCAGGTTCATGGCCGGGTGTTCGAAGCAGTTCCGAACGCTTCATCTCTTTTACCTTCCGGGAAATCTCTCTTTCTTTCTTCCGCTTCTTGGAACCCTCACCACCCGCCATACCTGCACAAAGAAGAGGTCAGTGAGATCGCTAAGGTCCTGAGATCTGAGATGTAGAAAATACCGATGCCGAGGTCAGAGAGCGGAAGCTCGCGATCTTGGCCGGTGATCAGCTGTATAGTCCAATGATGCAGCTCGGCAGTCACCGCATCTAAACAGGAGAACTTTTGAGTGGCAGCCTGATTCTTCAGTTCCATCACTATTAGGCCTTCCTCCTTGTTCAGGGTAATACGCTTCGGAATCAAGGGCCCCTGGTGCCACCAGCTTCGGGGGAAGTCCTCAAAGCAGTTCGGATTTTTGCTCCTCAGAATGAAGAAGCGGTTCTTCCAATTCTTAAGGGAGGAGGGCAGATCGGTAAAGAGCCCACAATGAGGCTTCGCCTGAAAGAACCAGTGCTCGTCGTCCTTTCAACGAGTTAGCCTGTGCAGTTCGGCGAACACCTTAGCCGTAGGACTGATTCCCTTAGCTCGGCACAGGCCTCGGAAGGCTACTAAGATCCGCCACAAGTTAGGGTGAACTTGAGCAATGCACACTCGGTGATATTTTAGGACCTCCTTGAAGAAGTCGTTCAGAGGAAACCGAAGACCAGCCTTTAACTGTTCCTCGTATACCATAACCATGTCATTCTCTTCAAAGAAGTGATCGGCTCGGTGATCGCCGTGACACCGGATAAGTTAAATGCGAATCGGGGCGAATATTGTACTCTGGTGAGCATCGCAGTCGGTTTCTTGCAAGATTGATGGCAGCTCGTCCATAGGAAGATTCTCCCTCCCTGAAGAAGGTACAAGCCTCGATGGTGCGGTCCGCCCCCGAGCTGGAACGGAGACCCTAGGAGGTTCTGGTCGTGCGCTTGGCCCGACCACCTCTACTTCATCAGACGACCACGAGAACTGAATGGAAGGAGGGCTCGTCGCTCTCTGACCCTCGGCGCCGCTCATTTTCAAAGGAAATAAAGAATTTAAACTAAAAGAAAGATCAAAGTCCTTACCGGAATCTGATCGGCGTCGGAAGAACTTGAGAAAAAGAGAGGATTTTGGGGTTGTTCGCGAGAGACTGAAAATGGAATAAGAGAGCAACTGGCTAACCCCGCCCCTATTTATACTCGTCCGAGCATTTAATGCTCACGATGTTCCAGGCACTGCATCGGTTAGCGGGACTAGCCAGCTGTTCTGACACGTCTCACGCATATTCCCAAGATTCCATGAAGAGATCGGTTAATTATAGAGCGGCAGATCAAGGTGTTTTGAATTACGGATCAGATAAGTGTCATTCAAATGAAGAATCAGATCGGATAATCACATAAAAGATCGGAAAATAATTAATGCAATAATAATAAGATGATAATCGACAAAATAAAATTTTTATTTTTATTTCCAAAAGATCGGATTACATCATTTGGGCGATCTCTAAGGATCGAATTACACTAAAATTGGACTGCACCATTTCGGTGACCCCTAGAGATCGGATTACATTGAAAATAAAATACATCATTTGGGCGATCTCTAAAGAGCCTATGTCAAATAGTCAACATTGTGACTGATCCAAAGGGTGTCGCCGACCGGAGCTTAAGCCGCTGTCGGAACACCCAATGTGGAGGAAAGCCGCTGTCGGAACACCCAATGTGGTGAGAAGCCGAATAAACTTGGGGAAGCAACCGCCAAGGGTCGGCGGAGCATTGGCAGTTTTCTCGGCCAAAATCGATTCGCCAATCCTATCGGTTGAACGATTCGGGATCGACATGATCAAGATCCGCGATCCAGATCGGTTAATTGGTCTAGTTCTCTCACCATCATCAGACAAGGTTATCACGATTATGCGATCACCGGGATCGTAAATTTTCAGTCGAGGAACAAAGAAGTCCATCGGAAAGGGATCAAAAACCACAATCATGGCCGGAACAACCGCCGGAGCAGCTAGAACTGGAAAGTAAGAAGGAAGAGAGGAAAATCGAATGAAGGAAAGTCTCTTTCGTCAGGGGTATATATAGGGGAAAACGGGCATTTATTGCTAAGCAGAAAACGAAGCGGACACTTCGGGAATCGAGAGGAATTAATGCTTTGACCGGACCAGGGCTGATTAAGGGATCGGAATAATAGAGATCGGAAGATGGGAGATCAGCATGAGAGATCGGAATAGGAGCGTGTCAGGAAGATCGAAAAGGGGGAGGGATCGGAAGGCAAAAAGAATAAGACAAATCCCAAATAATCGTCATCAGAATCAGAGTCGAGGTAGTTAAAGCGTTGCAGACGAGATCTCCACTGCACGCCTGAGAATCGCCCACAATGCTGACAAATGCCAGGGTATGTCATGACAATCCTGTACATCCCAATCTCCACCGTTGATCTCACTTGTAAGGACGAACTCGGAACCCTTGGATCAAGAGAGAAGACGACAAGACCAGCGCCTTTCGCTCTTAGCCCTCAGATCGCTCCGGACAAGAGGATTTGAGACCGTCAGATTGAAAGAAGAAAAGGACAAATATTCTGAAGAATAATCTCAGCCGTTCATTTTGGTTCTCTTTAATTCTCAAGCATCCGATCATGTCCTTCAAAATCCAGACCCTCCATCTCCCTCAAAATAAATCCTGATCCTTCATGGGGAGCACCCGATTCCTATAAATACCTGCCTGAAAATTGTTCAAAGGGGGACGAAAAAAAATAGACAAAAAGGCAGTGACCATAGTGGAGGAACTCTGAAACTTAATTCAGTTCGTTACTCTGCTATTTTAGCTTTCATAAGAAAAACTTTGGAAACCAGTTTTCTGAAGTGTTTTCTTGCAAAGGGATTCTTGAATACTGAAATTCTTCATTTTCAGTCCGTTCATTATCCTGTGACACTCTCACTTTCTGTCTTTGTTATCTCCTATTTCCATTCATATTGTCCAAGCTCAACTCCATTCAAGCTTGGTTATTTTGACCCGTTTACATTTTAACAAAGAATCCTTCATTTCGAGGCGAACCTTAGTCCTCTAGCTATCAACCTGCAGTCCTATTACATTCTGTGATTCCATAGTTAGTTTAGTAGATTCGACTCCCTACAGGTGAGTGCTATATTGTTATTTTATCAAATGTTCTTCTTTATTCACGTATTTCATTTATTCTTTTTCTGTTTGTAATTTTCACCAAGTTTATATTGTATTTTAAACACGAAGACGGTCATTCTCGAGGTTACTTCTTTGTTAATCAGTCCATTCTTTGATTAATCTTTATTATTTCTTAGCACAGGAGTTCTGGTCCCGAATAGTGTAGAAGTAACTAAACAAAATGTAGGTAACGGCAACTTAAGAGTCCTTTTATAATGATAAAAGGTCCAAATAATAAGACAGGGAAATGGTGAAGCCGAATCACTAGGAAAATTTAATAGGTCATTAGGCAAGACGTCATGAGACAAAATGAAACCAAACCTTGGATAACTAAATAGAATAGATCGGGCATTAATAGGTATTGGTAAGGTGACCACATGGGAGGTCGATAAATTCAGTCTAGTATCCCCTGTCTAGTCACAAGGTACCAATTAGTTAAAAGAAGCCTTATCCCCAGCACCTTTGAATGCCAGAATCCTTGGCTTTAGGTTCTTATGACATGTAGCTGAAATTAAAATTTGGGAGATCGGAAAGGTCCCTTTCAGGCTCCTATTAATTTAAAAAAGATCGGAGGAGAGTTCTTATCTGATTCTCAACTTAAAATTCCAATAGATATATAGAAGAGATCGGAGGAGAGTTCTTATCCGATTCTCAGCTCAAAATTTTAATAAATACTTAAAAGAGATCGGAGGAGAGTTCTTATCCGTTTTCTCGATCTAAAATTTCCATAAACATTTAGAAGGAGGTCGGAGGAGAGTTCTTATCCGATCCTCGAGCTAAAATTTTAATAAATATTTAAAAGAGATCGGAGGAGA
This sequence comes from Hevea brasiliensis, assembly GCF_030052815.1. Taxonomy (NCBI): domain Eukaryota; kingdom Viridiplantae; phylum Streptophyta; class Magnoliopsida; order Malpighiales; family Euphorbiaceae; genus Hevea; species Hevea brasiliensis. The sequence continues at coordinate 105,377,780 of NC_079498.1, forward strand.
ATTCTTATCCGATTCTCAATCCTAAATTTTAAATACTTCAAAAGAGACAGGAGGAGGATTCTTATCCGATCTCCACTCAGAATTTAAAAGAGATCGGAGGAGAGTTCTTATCCGATTCTCACACCAAATTTTAACCTGTACACAAAATAATCCCAAAACCAAAAATGATAAGCGACGTCAATTCACTAAGGTTGTCTCATTTACTTATGTATCTGGGAAATCCAAATTTAGTGAAAAATAAAATATCCCTTTTGTCAAAAGGATTAACATTTCCATTCAAGCCCTCCTAACTAATGCAAAGTTAAATCTACTTTCCCTTATTAAGGGACGAGGTGGGGTGCCTAACACCTTCCCCACCCGTTTACGGACCCCGAACCTAGAATCTCTGCCTTGAAGTGGTTTCATTTCAATTTATCTTCATAAATGGTTTTCTTTAATTTCCCTCAAAATTAAAGTGGCGACTCCTCACTCTTTCCCACTTCGGTGAGGGTTCGTTCAGGCGACCGCAAAATACCTTGCGACAAATGGCATCTTGAAATCAGGAGTGGTCTGAACCATAGAAGCAAGATAGGTAGAATGTAGTGAAGGGAAATTTGTAATTGTTGATCTTGAAAGATCACCTAAATGATGTAATCTGATCTTTTTGGAAATGAATGAAGTTTTATTTATTCAAAATTGATTGTTTATTTTATTTTATTGTTGCATTATTTTTTTGATCTCTTATAACTATGTCCGATCTGATCTCACAACTCACACTCATTGACCGATCTCTCCTGACCGATCTTTAAATATCCGATCTCCCTGCCACGTTTTTGGAATTCACTTTTGATGAGTCATCAAAATGGTCCAATCCCGTTAACCGATGCATCTCTTGGGGTTTCGTGAGCATTTATTGCTCGGGTAGGTATAAATAGGGAGGAGTATTGGCCATTTTCCTACTTACGCCATTTTCAAATTCCCTGAGCAACTACGACATTCTCTTTTGCCTTCTAAAGTTTTTTAACATCGATTTACACTCCTGTAAGAGCTTTAATCTTTTTTCGATCAATTTTATCTTTATCTTTGAAAATGAGTGGTACCGACGGTTAGAGAGCTGCAAGTCCTCCTTCTGTTCACATTTCCTGGATATCAGACGAAGATGATGTGGCCAGACCAAGTGAGCGACCTGAACCTTCTACGGCTATTATCCCGGTCCATGGTCAAGCGACTAGGTCAAAACAAGCGTCGACTTTAAGGAAAGAGAACTTACCAGCGGACGAGTTGCCATCGGTCCTCAGGGAGACCGATCTCCAGTCCATTAGCTAAGAGTATAACCTTCCGATCGACTCCTTCGAACTTATCAGATGTCATGGCGATCTTTGAGCTGATCATTTCTTTGAAGAAACCGACCTGATCATGGTGTATGAAGAGCAATTAAAAGCTAGGCTTCGATTTCCCCTTGACGAATTCTATAGAGCCATTCTGAAGTTCCATCATGTCTGTGTAGCCCAGGTGCATTCGAACTCCTGGCGGACTCTGGTGGCCTTCAGAGGTCTATGCCGAGCTAAAAAGCTTGAGCCCACGGTGCAGGTTTTTGCTGAATTGCATAGGCTCGCTCGACGAAAAGATGACAAATATTGGTTTTTCGAAGCTAAGCCGAACTGCGGGCTCTTCACCGATCTCCCTTCCTCACTGAAGAAAATAAAAAAGGTCAGATTACATCATTTGGGCGATCTTTCAAGATCAACAATTATAAATTTCCCTTCACTACGTTCTACCTATCTTGCTCCTATGGTTCGGACCACTCCTGATTTCAAGATGCCATTCAAGAGATACGTGGAGATCGGGAGGGTAGCTCTCGTCTACTATGGCAAAGACTATGGGAAGCTCAGTGTCTTCATTGATGTCATCGACCTGAATCGAGCTACGATCGGGACCCCCAATATGGTTGGGAGCCAAATGAACTTTAAGAAGCGGTCACCGATATCAAGATTGAAATTAGCGGTCCTCTTTTCAGAGATCGATCTGCAAGTCATACCAGTATATGCTGATCCGAGATCGGCACGATAGTCAATTTTGACCTTGCAGGATGCTCAGGCATCTAATGCAGTAGTGACAGGTACACTTTCTATTTGTTCATTTGATGCTAGAGTACTGTTTGATCCCGATTCCACTAATTCCTTTGTTTCTCCGTACTTTTCCATGAGATTTAGTACACCACCTACTTTGTTAGAGTATCCTTTATCTATATCAACACCTATGGGGAATATAATAGACACTGATATGGTGTATAGGGGATGTATAGTTCACATTGGAGATAGGGAATTAGCTGCAGATCTTATTTCTTTGGACATGTTTGAGTTTGATGCGATTTTAGGCATGGATTAGTTAGCCACTTATCATGTTTCATTGGATTGTCATAATAAAGTTGTACTATTTAAAATTCCTGGGGAGGCAGAATTTCAATTTCAGGGAGATCGCAGTATAATCTCTAGTAATCTTATCTCAGTAGTGAGTGCTAGTCGATTATTGCGAAAGAGGTGTAAGGGGTATTTAGCTTATGTTAGAGACATTTAGGTAGAAGGTACAGGTTTGGAGAATGTTGCAGTGGTTAAGGAGTTTCCTGATATGTTTCCAGAAGATTTATCAGGTTTACCCCTGGAGCGAGAGGTAGAGTTTGGTATAGACTTAGTTCCTGGAACTGAGCCCATATCTATACCACTTTATTGTATGGCACCCGCAGAACTTAAGGAGTTAAAGGAGCAGCTACAGGACCTACTAGATAAGGGGTTTATTCGCCCTAGTGTTTATCCATGGGGTGCTCCTGTGTTATTTGTGCGGAAGAAGGATGGGTCTTTGAGAATGTGCATTGATTATAAGCAATTGAATAAGGTGACTGTGCATAATAAGTATCCTTTTCCATGCATAGATGACCTGTTTGACCAACTTCAAGGTGCAAAGTGTTTTTCCAAGATTTATCTTCTATCTGGGTATTATCAATTGAGGGTCAAGAAAGAAAACATACTTAAGACTGCCTTTAGGACTAGGTATGGACACTATGAATTTCTTGTAATGCCTTTTGGTCTTATCAATGCTCCAGCCGCTTTTATGGATCTCATGAATAGAGTTTTCAAGCCTTTCTTAGATTAATTTGTTATAGTATTCATCGATGACATTCTAGTGTACTCAAAGAGTAAAGAGGAGCATGAGCAGCATTTGAGAATTGTCCTTCAAACCTTACAGGAATACAAGCTATATGCCAAGTTCTCAAAATGTGAGTTATGGTTAGATAGTGTGGCTTTCCTAGGCTATACAGTATCTAAGGATGGGGTGTGTGTTGATAAGAAAAAAGTTGAGGCAGTGCTTTATTGGCCTAGACCCACAACTGTGTCAGAGATTCATAGTTTATTAGGTTTAGTAGGGTATTATAGATGGTTTGTTCAAGACTTCTCTCATATTGCAACACTTTTAACTAAGTTGACACAGAATAATGTGAAATTTTAGTGGTCTGAGGCTTTTGAAAAAAGCTTTCAGGAGCTTAAGACTCGTTTAAATACAGCACTAGTGTTAGCCCTTTTGTCTGAATCAGGGGTTTATGCAATGTATTGTGATGCTTCTAGGATTGGTTTAGGATGTGTTTTGATGCAGCATGGATGGGTTATTGCATACGCTTTTCGTCAGTTGAAAAGGAACGAGCAAAATTATCCAACTCATGATTTGGAAATGGCTGCAGTAATTTTTGCTTTGAAAGTCTGGAGGCACTATCTGTATGGTGAGACTTGTGAAATCTTCACTGACCACAAAAGTCTCAAATACATCTTTGACCAATGTGATCTTAATCTTAGGCAAAAGAGATGGGTAGAATTGCTAAAGGATTATGATTGCACCATACAGTATCACACAGGAAAAGCTAATGTAGTGGCTGATGTTCTAAACAGGAAATCTTCTGCTAGTTTAGCCCATATATCTACCAAGAGAAGGCCTCTGATTGGTGAATTACATTAGTTGCTAGATCAGGGAGTAGAGTTTGAAATCATAGCTGGATTATTCTTAGCACATTTTCGAGTTAGGCCTATATTGATTGATCGAATTAAGGCTGCTCAGAAGAGGGATTCTCAGTTGTGTAAGATTATAGATAGTATCCATCAAGGCCAAGCTCAAGGGTTCGTGTTAGATGATGATGGAGTTCTTCGTTATGGCGCTAGACTTAGTGTCCCTAGTGTTGATGAGTTGAGAAGAGAAATCATGGAGGAGGCACACTACTCTGCTTACACAGTACACCTAGGTTTAACTAAGATGTACCATGATTTAAGGGAGCATTATTGGTGGGGTGGCATGAAGAGGGATGTTGTAGACTTTGTTGCTAAATGTTTAACTTGTCAACAGGTTAAGGCAGAATATTAGAGACCATCTCGGTTACTTCAGTCATTGCCTATTCCTGAGTGGAAATGGGAGCACATTGCTATGGACTTCGTTGTGGGTTTACCTAGTATACGAGGTGGTTATAATGCAATCTGGGTGATAGTGGACAAATTGACAAAATATGCTCATTTCCTTCATGTGAAGACTACATATGACTTTGCTAAACTTGCTCAGTTGTATATAAATAAGATTGTTAGTCTTCATGGTGTTCCAGTTTCCATTGTCTTTGGTCGTGGTACTCAGTTTACTTCTCAATTTTGGAAGAAATTTCAAGAAGCCTTGGGAACACGAGTAGACTTTAGTACAGCTTTTTATCCTCAAACAGATGGACAATCAGAAAGGACCATACAGACATTGAAGGACATGCTTCGTGCATGTGTTATGGATTTTGGTGGCTGTTGGAATCATCATTTGCCTTTAGTGGAGTTTGCTTATAATAACAATTATCAGGCAAGTATAGAGATGGCTCTGTACGAGGTATTATATGGTCGAAGATGTAGGTCACCAATTTGTTGGGATGAAGTTGGCGAAAGAAGGCTTACCAGACCAGAGTTGATACAGTTAACTTTAGAGAAGGTTCGGTTGATTCGTAATAAACTTTTGACTACTCAGAGTCGATAGAGAAGTTATGCTGACCCCAAGTGTATAGATGTAGAGTTTATGATTGGTGATCATGTATTTTTGAGAGTTTCTCCTATGAAAGGAATCATAAGGTTTGGGAAGAAAGGGAAACTTAGCCCTCGTTTTGTTGATCCATTTGAAATTTTGGAGAGAATTGGAGCAGTTGCTTACCGTTTAGCCCTTCCACCTGGTTTTGCGCATGTACATCCAGTTTTCCATATTTCTATGCTTAAGAAGTATGTACCAGATTCATCTCATATTTTGCAACCTCAGACCATAGAATTTAAGGATGATATGTCATATGAGGAGCAACCAGTAAAGATTTTAGATCGACAAATTAGGAAACTCCGGTCTACGAAAGTGGCTTTGGTCAAAGTCTTGTGGCATAATTACTCAAGTAGTGAGGCCACATGGGAGGCAGAATCTGAAATGCGAGCCAAATATCCTCACTTATTTGATTCTTCAAGTTATAATTTTGTCTGTTTAAATTTGGGGGCCGAATTTCTTTTAAGGGGGGAAGTATGTGAAAACCCAATATTTTATCTATTCATTTATTTATTTATTTTAATTAGCTAATAATAATTTAATATATTTATCTAAAAAAAAGAATATTTTATTTGATGGCCTGCTTATTTATTTTTATAGATATATTATTTTGAAATTAAATATATCTCTGTAATCTGAACAACCCAATTCAATAATAACTCTTATACCATTCTATACATAATGAAACTCTTGAAATATATATACTCTAATAATCTCTTTCTGCTAAACTTTGCTCTCAAAACCTGTTTATCACCTCCTTTTATACCAAATACTCTCAACAGGTATTTTTATCAAATTTTATTTATTGTTATATATATATATATATATATATATATATAAATTTATTATTTATAATTTGATGTGCGCAGAGAATCCCTAAATTTTTACTTCTCTATTCATCACCTTCGATTCTGTTTTCAAGGTAAAAATTATCATTATTTGTTCAATAATAGGTGAATCTGATTTTATTTTTTTTCCTTGATTTGTTACAACTACTCTAGAAATTCATTTTTTTTTTATCATTGGTATTGAATTGGGTTGATCATGATTACTGTGGGACAATAATATTAAAATTAGATATTATATATATATATATATATATATATATATATATATATAAAGTTATTATTATTATATTAATTTTTTTATCTTTCTTTTTCCTTAATTTATTTTTATATATTTCTTAAATGGACCTATTTTTATTAATTTCATTATTATTAATATTATTATTATTATCAACTTTGATTTTAAAATAAAATTTATATATATATTTAATGGATCTGTCATATTAGTTTAGTTGATCAAATAATTGCTATATTTTGGATATGTAGGAGATTCGACTATTCAATCTGTTAGCTAAAATTGTCTCTCTTTTATTGAATCTAGCTATTGTCTTGGAGGTTCCAGGTGAGTGGTAAATATAGTACATGACACCGTTTTAGTCCCTTTTAAAATTTATTAGCATTAAAATTATTATTAAATAAAATTTTAAATTAATATTTTAACAATTATTTTACATGTGATTTTCTAGAGTTTTATTTTATTATTGAATTTTATTCCGATTTTGATTAAATAATTAATTTTATCAATTATCTTTGCATTAGAGCCATTAGAATTCTGGGAACAGGCCTTTAATGTCCTTTATATTGATTGATATCTAATTGTGGAATTTACAGATGTGTTACGTGGAATTGATTTGAGATTGATTTGATCTTGTTGACTCTTTGAAATTGCTGAAATAAACTGTTGGAATTACATTGTCAGTTATTGTTCATTATCTGAAATCTTTGTGTTGTTTTTTATTGATTTTTGGAAATTGATTTTCTGTTTTGAATTGGTACCTGTACTCAGTATCTGTATCTGCTATCTGGCCCCGCCGTGTGGACTATTACGGTATTAGGTTGCATTGTTGAGTCGTGCATCATTGCAATTTATGGTTTGCATTAGTATCATATGCATTGATATTTGTGAAGGAGGAGGAAGGTATCTAATATCTGGTAGCGCGCTTACCATCTGGCCTTTGGTCATGTGGGGTATCATCACTCTGGTGTACTGTACCATAAAATTTTAATTGAATGAATTTCTTATATATATATTTTTTATAAAATTATTTTTATTAATGATTTGATAGCATGAGCATGATTTTATTGAATAGAAAATTTATTGCAAAATTAATCAAGCGTCTACCTATTCCTATTCCGTTTTTTGCTATAATTATCATTCACTGAGCATTAGCTCAAACTGCGTTTTCTCTGTCTGTTATCTGTTTCAGATCAGTAGAATTCTGCAGCTGATCCAAATATTTAGTATATTTTCTGGAGAGGGACAATCTTTGATTTGTTCTCATGGTATGCCCGAATTCATGTTTCCTATGACAAATAATTAGTTTAGTTTATTGAACAGTTTAAGTTTTTATTTAAAATCTATAGAGACTCCGCAGTTTACTTATAGGATATTTATGTTGTTTATTCAGTGTTTTATTTATTTAGATTTTATCTTTTTTTTTTTGGGGTTAACAAGTGACAATATATTTTTTTTCAAGATACTCTGATAAGGCTTGCATGATTTAAGAATACTTAAATTATGTGCCGGTCGTGACACATAATTTTGGGTCGTGACAGAAGGAGAGGTAAGCACTAAAGCTGATTGAAGTTATGAGATATCAAGTCAAGCGCAGTGGAGGCATAGTGAGTACTAAATATGTCAGAAAAAGATTGAAGAGTGATTTGAGGTACAAGTTTTGCTATGAAATGACGATAATAGCTAGGACACTACAGCAGACAAAAAGCTATGTAGATCCTAGGCAAAAGGATTTAGAGTTTACAGTGGGTGATTATGTACTCTTGAAGGTCTCTCCGATGAAGGGAGTTATGAGATTTGGGAAGAAGGGCAAGCTCGCATCCCGATACATAGGGCCTTTTGAGAGTACTGATAGAGTTGGAGCAGAGGCCTATCGGTTAGAGTTACCACCAAGCTTTTCTTATGTCTACCCAGTGTTTCACATTTTCATGCTTAAGAAGTACATACCTAATCCTTCTCATGTGTTACAACCCGATACAGTGGAGTTGAAGGAAAACTTAACCTTTGAGGAATAGCTAATAGCCATAGTGGACTTTCAGATGAGGCAGTTATGGTCAAAACAGATCCCTATAATTAAGGTTTTATGGAGGAGCCAATCGGTAGAAGAGTGTACCTGGGAGTCAGAGCAGGACATGCGCAATAAGTACCCGTACTTGTCCACTGTGTAATATTATAATTCCTTATTCTGCCTTGTGTAAAATTCGAAGACGAATTTTCTGTAAGGGGGGGAGAATGTAATACCCCTAATTTTTAAATAATTATTTTATATGTAAATATAAATATTTTAGTCTAACCCCTAGTATTATGGGCTTCGCGTAGGTACCTTCAATTGACGGAAATTCAATAGTTGCTCGAGTCTGCAATTTCAGACCAGGCAGGCAGGCTACCGAAAAGGTTTCAGAATGGGATCAAAATTATAGGCTACCCCACTGTTTTCAGACGTTCCGGACGCGTCTCCAAGGTCGAGATTGACATAGGTAAACCCGTACCTTACTTTTTCTTAATTATATAGTGCTTGATTACGATTAAAAATCTATAAAATATTCATGGTAGGTTAAAAAATTATAATTCCTTTTGCATTAGCTTAATAATATTGCTCAAAACTGCATGGCAAAATTTTAGAATTTTTAGAGCTCATTTGAGCAGTTTTTGCAAAATGGTTAATTATAGGGACTAAATTATAATTTTTCAAATTATGGTTGTTGACTATTTGGATGGGCCCAAGTGGGGCCATGTGATGTGATTGAGTTGTGGATGTGTAATTTGCGGATATAGAAGTGCATTTTGAGCCCTTTTGCAGGTTGGGTAGGTCCTAGGTATAGGAGAGACTCTGATAAATTTTTGGCACGACTTAGGTTGTCTTTGGTCCTTTCTAAACTTGTATTGAGTTGAATATATTAAATAATTATAATAAAATTGTCAGGTGAGCCGAGACAGCCTTCCTCCTCCGCCCAGCCGCCACAGTGACCTTGGTTCAAGTCTGTGAGTAAAATATTAATTTTAATTATAATTTCAATATTATTATATATTCAGAAATGCCCGTGTATCACTTATAAATATGTATCTATGTAATTAAACACTAGGCACATTTTATATTGCATTCTCAATTGATGAAGTGCCATGGATATTGTTTATGATAATTTGGAGCAGTGTGCTTGCGTTGGTGTGCGTGTGGTGTGTGGTATTTGATATGGATAGGACAGGTAGATGCGGCTTGAGAGACACTCGCTGGGACTCGGTCTTTTATGGATAAGTCGGAGTAGGCACGGCTCGAGATAATCTCGCTAGCCCCCGAATTTGATTTATCAAGCGAAAGTCCGGCTTGAAAGACACTCATTGGCAGAGGTTGGATTAAGAGAGCTATAAGGGGGATCAGCTCCCATATATGTACTGTTTGAACATTATTGGGTGTGTGAGTGCTTCAAATTGCCTTTTTGCTGTTATGATGTGATTTGTATAAAAATTTTGATGGTGTTGTATTCCACTCTTCAAGATTCATTAGCTTTAGATAGCTATAGAAATTATGGTTAAAATTGGTATTTTACTCTCCGAGTCGAACACTCACTCTTGTTCACCTTATTTTTCCAGGCTACAGAAGGATTCCTTGTTGTAACTAACCTGCTCCTCTTCTTCGCAGGTCAATTAGTAATATTTAATGTATTTTGTATAATTTAGCTAAATTCTAGAACTCCACACGTGTTAGGAGTATTTTAATCAACTTGGGACTGTAATATAACATTATATTGAATTTGTAAGCATTTTAAATGCATGTATGTGGGTGTGTTATTGGACTGGATGAGAGAGCTGAGCTCCCATTTGATCTTATGTCATTATGAGTTTGTGGAGGGTGAGCTGAGCTCCCCAAATTATAATATATTGTGCTTACAGGTCGGGCGAGTCAAAAACTCCCCGTTGTATAGTATATGTTATTGTCAGATTTTGTCCAGTTGAATTCTTGAAATTGAGCTTAAAATGGGCCTTAGAATTGGGTTAAGGAATAATTAGGCTTACTACAGACCTCGAGAGTTTTAAGCTGGCCTAGGTCCTAGTGTCGGTCCGGCTCATTGATTAGGTCATGACATAAATAATTATTAACCTTTAAAAAAATTCACCAAAGTTCATGTCGACATAGTTGTTCCCACATTTAATAATAATAATAATAATTTCATTATCATTATAATTATCAGTCTTTAGTCTATGGTTAAGAGACTTAGAACTTGTCAAAAGAAAAAAAAAATTAATATTTATATTTTTCTTTTTTATTATTTATAATTTTAATTATTTACTTTATTTCACTTAAAATCTTTAAATTTTTTAACACTCTAAATTTTAGTGTTAAAAACTAATTTATAATATTTATAATAGTACTCTACGTAGTTCACAACCCCTAATGAGGTACGTGGAGATTTGAAATTTCCACTTTAACCACGCAACTTACAAAATATTCATTTGAGATTGCACTTTAATTACGACTTTTAGATTAATTCTGATTAATTTTTATTAAAATATAAAAAAAATTTATTCAAATTCCATCCACAATAAATTTAAAAACACAAATACATCGTGATGCTCCTTGCTTTTTCTTTTTTTTTTTACTAATTAATATTTTTTATAAAAAAAAGTCTGCTAAATTTTACATATAATTCAATTTTAATTTAATAATTAATAAAGGATGATAATATGTATATATCTGCTAATTAATTAAAATTTTAACATTATGGACCATTATCATTTTTTATTAATTTATTAAATATTACATATCCTTTTTAAATTAAAATTTTAATTTCATTTTTTATTTAAAAAAATGTAATCCCATTTCCTAATTTTATAGAAATAGGGATAATAATTTATTTTATCTTTTATTATATTTAATATTATATAATAGGGGACCAGCAAAAATAATGGCTTCCGATTTTTGTTCCTTTAGATTACTAATTTTGTAACGTAGCCGTAACGAAGACGGTTGAAAACCATGCAACATCGCGGCCATAAGAAACTTTCAAAGTCCCCTCCTCGTGATAAAAGACCAATTACTCTGTTGTGACTTGTCAGTATGACTTAAACCCACCACATTAACTATAGTAAAGACTCCAAAGCCGTGGCCCATTCCTTGCGACGCAGTAAGTCATGCAGGTCACCATCATTGTTTGTGTTCATTGAGTCACAATCAAAACAACTGTTTACAAAATTTCTTTAGGCTTATTCGAAATAAATGCAAAAAATTAAAATTAAAATGAATTTTTATATAATTATATGTTTTATTTTTATTTATTTAAAAATAATTTTTTAAAATTAATAAAAATTCCAAAATAATATGATAATTGGCTAAAAAAATGCACTACTACAATATTGCCTTTTAGAGATAAATGCTTTGAGACAAATAAAATATTTATTACTAATAATTATTATTTGAGATCAAATTTTATTATTTTTTAAATATTATATTATTTATTTCTAATGATTCATTTTTTATGACAAAAATTTACTAATCTCTAAATATTATATTATTTGTTTTTAATAATTAAATTTTGAGACAAAAACTTATTACTCTCTAAATATATAATTATTTATCTCTAATAATTAATTTTTTTGAGGTGAAACTTATTAGTCTCTAAATATTATATTATTTATTTCTAATTCATTAAGATTAATTTTATTTATATAAGAAGTTTTAACTTTTTCCTTTAATTTGTCATTAAAAATTTTTTTTTTCATATTAAAAAAATTTTAATAACTAACTAATATTTCATTGATATAATATTGGTATATAAATTAAAATTCATTTGATCATAAAACAAAGTCACCTTAAAATTAGTTTAGGAAAGATAATAATGATTAACATAAATTTAATAATCAAATAGTTAAATAATTCAACATAATAAAAATGAAAATATAATAGAAAATAAAATAAAAAAATATTTCGAATTCATATATAAACACTTAAGTAATTAAAAATCAAAATAAATAATAAAAATTCAAAATATTACATAATAAAATAAAATATTTAAATAAAAATTTAAAAGGGATTAAAAGAAAAAAATGGTGTAGCATGTACAAAGATTACAAGATATATCATATGAAAATTAAAAAGAAAGTATTTGTTTTTTGTAATAAAATAAGAAAAATTTTAAAAAATAAAGTGTAAAATAGAAATTAAAAAATTTTAAAGAAAAAGAGAGATTAGAGGTAAATTGTACAGTAAATTTTTTTTTTTTATAGTATAAATATATAATGGATAAAAAGTTATTTTTACTATTCTTACGTTTAGTAAAAGTGCACTCTTTTTTAATATATTAATATAGTATAATATGAAATAAAATTATTATTTTTTTAAAATATTGAAGTATATATGGAAGAGAAGCTTTTAATTGAAAATAAATTTGACATAATTTTTAACAACAACAATTTAATTTTCCTTTTGGTGAGCACCAACAATTCAATTTTTGATGAATATAAAAGAAGGTATTTTTTTATTTATTTATCTTGAAAAAAATATAAAATATATTAGATAGAATTTTTATTTGGTCATGTGCGTCAGTGCGTGTACTGCAGAAGCAGAAGTTATGCTTCGTCGCAAGAAAATCCAGATGCTTCTTTTAATTCTTTAGTTTTTAAGGGCAAAAGTTTACTTTTACTATTGTTAAAAATAGTAAAAGTGTAATTTAATTTGGACTTCATTTATTTTATAAAAAATAATTTATATATAAATTTTTTTTTAAAAAAATATTTTTATAGATAATATTTTTTGTTATTTAATTATAATATTAAATTAATATTATATATATATATATATTTATATTTTAACAATATAATAAAAGTTTAAAAAAAAAATTTTTCTTAAAAATTAATTTAATTTTTTTATTGATAAAATATTTTTTTATTAATTTATTTTTTTGACTATCTTGAAAATATTTTTTAAAAAATATTTTTTGTAAAATAAATGAAACCTTAATATGGAATAATATTGAATGGATACTTGTGTTCCATACGGCCATTGGATCTTGGAGATTGAATTATAGCCATTTAAGAAACTGAAAACAACTGTTATGATTGTAACATGAGGAAGACAAACAATGAGAGTGAATTGCATGACTAATCTTAAATACAAGATATATAATTTATATATTTTATATTTTAAATTTATTATAAATTATATCTAAATAAAAATTTCTTATTGAGTCAATTTCTATAAATTCATGGCCTTTACACGGAGTAATTTGTGTTATTATGAGGAGAGAACTTTAAAAGTTCATATCACTGCGACGTTACATGGTTTTCGATAATTGAAGTCTTGGTTACGACTACTTTACAAATTTAGTAATTTAAGGGGACAAAAAATAGAAGATCATTATTTTTGCTGGTCCCCTAGTATACAATATTAAGCAGAGGCAAGTTGTATTGGGTTCATTGTAGGTCTAATCTATTTAAATCTAATTTTTTTTCATTTGCAATTTTATTATAAATTAAAAATTTATGTAAATTACTCTTATTTAAATTAGTTGAATACTTAATTAACTATTTAAATTAATAATATATATGATAAAGTATGAATCAAAATATCATTACAATGTTTGAAAGTGAAGGATGATGGTTTAAATTCGTAATTATATTCCTAATTTTCATTGTCTTGAAAAGTCAAGCAGAATGTTTAAATTATATTAGATAATTTGTATTGATTTTGTTATTTCACTATATAAATAATTTAAATATTCTGCTTGACTTTTCAGGACAATGCAAGTTAGGAATAAAATTAGGGGCTTAATTGTTAATAAAATAAAGTCTTAAGGACTTTTAATTATTCTTGCTTGAATTAATGATAAGTTAATTGAAATTTTAATTGTAAGAACTAACTTATCAGTTTTTTAAAATGTTAAGAACTAAATTACTTGGTTTTAAAATTATAGGGATTAAATTGTAAGTTTAACAAAATTTCAAAGGCTAAACTATAGGTTACCCAAATTTATATATTATTTTATTACTATATTACATAATATTATTATATTATTATTGTATTATGATTATATATACATTATATTTTATTATTATATATAATTCTATTATATTTTATTATTATTTATTTACTTATGGGATGCTACTTATATTAATATCCTAATTAGTATGTCCCATCTATTGCACACTATTCATAATAGTATTAACTGTAGTATTATTTCATAAAAAAAGTATTATCATGCATGCCATGCATGTCATTCAAATTTGTTTAATCTTTTCAATGATAGTTGGATTAAATTTCAAGTTCAAGATTTGTGGAATTTAAATCAGCTTAAAAAATTAGAAAAAAGAATTAAAGGAAATCAATGTGAAAAAAAATCTAAAAATTAAAGAATATCTATTCAATTTATCTATAATATAATTTATACGAAATTACGAATATATAGAGGAACTTATGAATTACTAAAAAAATTATTAAATTTAACATTTATAAACTATAAATTTAATTTTTATTTATAAAATTATCAAAATAAATTATATGTAAATTTATTATAAAATTTTAAATTTAAATATGAGGATTAAATAGCTGAAATTTTAAATTTGCTATGAACTTATATGTTGGAGTATTGATGTGCATTTTCCGCAAGTTCATGAATCGTTTTAAATAATAAAATGATGAGTAGAGTATCATTGTTACAAGACACTGTGTTTAAGTATTAAACTTTGATTACTTTGATTATTTAGATTACTAGTAATTTATAAGAGAATTAAATTAACTAAATGTAATAATTTAAATAGAAAATAAAGAAAATAGGTAATAGGCAAAGTAAATAAAACTTAAACTAATCAAACTTGTAACATCCTTCACCCGTCTACAGTGTAGCCGAGCAAGACATGCCACACAGTGTACCGGAGCACCTTATCTTATCCTATTTCACTTTAGTTTTTGATTTATTTATTCAAAAATCTTCAAGTAAGGTTTAGGCCATTTTTGCTGTTTATTAAAATCTGATTTAATTTGAAATTATAAAAATTTTACCAAAAATCCAGCAGAGTGCTGGCTAAATATTGAAAAAATACAGTTCTTTTCACCTGTAAAAGAACAATTCTCATATATTTTTATAACTCAATCTCAATAGTCTCAACACAATTCTCAAAGTTTCAAAACTCAATTTCATATATTCATAATATTTTTAGCTCAATTTCATTCATGTTCATCATGATCAAATAATTTCAAATGTCATTTCACATTTGATTTCATACATTTTCATGTTGCTCAACTTATTTATCAGAATTCTTAAATTTCATTAATTTACATAATTTGCAAACTAATTACATAAGTTCATCATGTACATGATATACAAATTAATTATAATTTTTTAATTTACATTATAATATAAGACATAATTATAATGTATAAAATACATAATATTATTAATGTGAGCCCTATCTATATGTATTGTTGAAGAGGTGACAATCTTGAATACTTCTGACACTTCTGCAGATCTGGACTCCAAAAATCCCAGTCAAATGTTCATTGGGTTTTATCTTCAGTACCTGTGCGAGGAAACAAATCTATCGTGCTAAGCATTGCTACTTAGTAGTGCAATAATATAACAAAGAAGTAATATACAAATAAAGGTAGAAATAAAACATAATTCGGATAATTAAGATTTATAATTAATTTAATTTTGTTTGAAATTTCTAATATTTTTAATTGCTAATATTCTTAACTTATTTTAATAAATTTCACTGCCCAAATAACCTATGACAGGCTGACTAAACTGGATAAGCAGGTCCTGGGCATTGGACACTGCAGTATCTTGGGCCATCATACCATGGGACGTGTAAGCTCAGAACGTCAACCACGTATGCAATCAGTATGGCTAAAAAGCCATGATAATAGATAAACAGATAATCGGGCATACAAGCCATAAATGTGGGCATAAAGCCATAAACACATGCATAAAGCCTTAAATACAGGCATAAAGCCTTACGCAGTACTGCTCAAATAATACCCTATTGGCATGTCAATCTATCCAATCTGACACACGTGTCTAGGCAAAACATGAGCACATAAGTACCATTAAACATTAATATGTAGTAAAATATTATTATTTAATTATAAGTTCAATTACAATTTATAACAATTGATTTTGTTCCTAGTGGGAACATAAATTCCTAAATCACAATTCACATCAGTTGTTCTGAAGTACCATTGTACTTAAAGTATTTTTTTTTTCCCTTTCTCTGATTATGAGAACTAATGTCTCTTGAGTTCTATTTCTTAGCTTTCTAGAACTATATGACACATCTCAATTGAAGTTTTCTAGTGAGATATATTATTAAAAGACTAAGCTGGAGTCAATAGTCACTTATAAAATTTCCAGATTTTGTGCATCAACTTGATCAAGCTAATTAACCTATTTCTCTTAGTTTCTGGGTTTTGGTCCAAATACTAATTTTGTAGGTCTATATCTTATTGAAATTTTAGCACTGATTTCATGTTATTTGGAGTTCTATAGACCAAGATATGGTCTTTTTATCAAAGCTGGACAGGTTGCATATGTATAGCAAAATCTGGGCAGTTTGGGTACTGGATAGTTTTGGTAACCAAATTTGGACAAGCAATTTGACTTGGTTAATGACATTTCTGCGCTTTGTGATATTCACAAAAGTTGTAGCTCTATGTCTAAGCTTTCCAATGGTATAAATTTCAGGTCATTTGGACCTGTCTACAGTAAGTTATGGCCAATTTAATGAACACTGTTCATTTGGTCAAAATTTTGGATTCACATTTTGGTAATCCAGATTAGGGCAAACTTTTAGTCACTTTTTAGGCAAAATTTGGACATAGTTTCTACATGAAAGTTGAATGATTTTGGATCTAGTTTCATCTCCAATTTGCCTAATACTAATTGGAGCCACACAATTTTGGTTATGGCTCAAGACATACACTGATTTCAACAATTACTCAACCTGCAAGGAAATTATGCTCCCAATATTTATTTCTCCATCTCCCAAACTACAATTGTGGCATTCATGGCACTTCTAATATCACCAATTCATTTCAACACAATTAAATTCTAGCAACATCAATCAAGTCTCAATTGACTAATTCAGAATCCTAATTTAAATGGTCAAAGTCAATAATTCACATTCAATCAAATTTCTATCACATGTAACTTCAACCCTCAACCTATAATTCATTCATCAACCTCACAATTCACCTTTTACATACATAAAATTATCAATCTCTCATACTTTCAAGGCTGCCAAAATGAGGCAATTACACAAGTCTCATCAAACAATTTCAAAACCGTAATTCAACTTATCAACTTCAACATACACATGAAATAAATTTGCTAATACATGTAATTACCTTAATCCACATCACAACCCATCACTTACACGTAAGAATTCATCAATCTCCCTTACTTACCAAGGCTGCTGAAATCAATGTTTCCCAAATACTCATCAATTTCTTCAAATTTCTTAACATATCAACTCATTATAACCTTAATTCAAAGTTTAATTAAGAGAGGAAGAGGAAATTGGCACTAACCTTCAACCAAGAATTTCCAAACCTTTTGAAAACTTCACCAAATCCTATTGTTCTTGCTACCTATGATTTGCCCAAGGTGTGGAGACAAACTTTAATGAAGAAAATTTGTGAATTTAGGTTGAAAATGGGAGAGGTGGAGAGCTTGCATGAAACGCTATGGAGGAAGAGAGGAGAAGCTTCAAGTCGGCTATGGTCAGTAAAGTGAGGAAGATGAAGGTGTGAAGTGGTAAAATCTGTCTTCAAGTGTCCTTTTTAACCCCCACTATCTTTAATTTAAACATTATAATATTTAAATTTTCATAATTCTAATTATACCCTCCTCATTTTTCCTTAATTACATTACATGTATAATTTTATATTTTTATGGGGTTTCAAAATTTATTACCACTCATTTTTAATGGATATTTAGGTCAAAAGTCAACTCTAGGTGTCAAATGATCAAAATGCCCATTTTCGGGTTATAATCACACTTTTCAATAATACCGATTAAATCCCTGATCCGATGATTTCTTTAATTTTCATTTTCATCTGTACCGATTAACTAAATTTTCTTTGACATTTGCAATGTCAATCATACCTCACTAGACCTTTAATTAAGTCCCTATAATTATTTCTCGGGGTTTCCTGCGATCCTGGGATCGTCAACTATCTACGCAGTGACTTCCCGGTGCGGTCACCCATCGCTAAGATTCCAGCTCGTTTAACCTAGTTACATTTCATTTCTCTTATTTTTTTTAAATTTTTATTGTATTCTCTTATCATATATTCCATTATTTTATGCCTCCTCACTATCATTTAAGTGTAGTTCCAGACATCCTGACAGTCTGGACAGCCATTGGTCACCGGAACAGTAGAATGTATGAACTTTTAAACTAATCGAGATTTAGTTTGGTTCATCCAATTTCAAAGAAAATACATAGTTTGAAAGTAGTTGATTCTAAAATTCTTTAATTTCTTTCTCAAGCTAGCTAAAAGTGTTTTAAGAAAAATCAAACTCTAGTCTCGTACGGTATTTGATTTACCCAAAACTTATTAAACTCTTTAATCAATCAATTAATTCTTTTAATTTCTACTTTATCTTTAAATATAGGTGATTAAGTTCAAAATTTTGATTATTTATCAATGATTTTCATCTCTTAGTTAGGGATGACAATGGGTAGGGTATCCGCGAAAATCACCCTATACGAACCCAAACTTGATTAATATTCTCAAAACTCGAACCCGTCCCAAACCTGATTATTATTATCTGAAAAATACTCGAACCCGTTTAATTTTATATATTTAATTAATAATCTATATAAAAAATTATTTTTATTAATAATTTATATTTTAAAATTTTAATAATTTCATAAAATATTTCAATTTTTTTATATAAAATAAAATATATAAATATTTATAAATATTATTAAAAAAATATACATATTTTATATTTAATTAAGTATTTATATAAACAGATTCGAGTAATGGATACCCAACATATAAAACCTGAATTCGACCCAAACCTATCATGGGTATTAAATTTCAAACTCGAACTAGTCTCAAATTCGATTATATACTACCCAAACCCACCTTATTAGGATTCAGTTCGATTCAATACCGGCAAAAACTCGACCTGTTACCATCCCTGCTCTCAGTCTTTCAATCAAATATTAAAAATAATACCAATGGCTAACAACATTAGGCATGTCAAAAAAGCAACATATTATCTTTATATTGTCCATGAAAATTAACAGAAAATGAACGAGTCCTTATATTAGAGTTTGAGAATGATGAGAATTAATTAGTATTATGTTATAGCCGTTTCAGTCTTGGCGTCAGCTACAGCCAAACCATCTCATTTAATATTTTTCCACTGTAACTTAATCAACAATTCCCAATTAATCATTCTTAACAATTCCCAATTAATCATTCTTACTACCCATAAAAGATTAGTTGCTACTTTTAAATCACATATAATTACAAATATAAATAATTAATATTGATGATATGAATTACAATTATATTTGATGATACTCCATAACACAAAATAAAATTTATAACAAACTATTATTGCTTGGTAGAATTTCTGTCTATATATCTCAAGGATGAAATAGTTAAAAAAAATTATGTCATACAGAGTGAGTCAGTCAGTCAGGAAGCCTATTGTCTCATCCACAAATAAAGTGGTCCATGATCATTAATAAATGAAAGTGATCTAATTAGGTTGGATTTATCTTCTCTATCTCATGGACATTCGCCAGGTGGGCTGCCCGTAAACTTGCAGGAGTTGACTTACAGTTTACTGAGGACTCAGGATCCTCTATGCTCTGCCATTTTGCATTGGAAAATTTTAATATCGTACAAGTTTAGCCGCCCGATGATTTAACCATTCATTATATTGCATATTAATTATGTGCATATAGTTTAATTTAAGACTAAATGACAGTAATAATAAAAAATATTCAATTCGTAGAGTTTAGTTATAATAATAATAATAATAATAATAATAGTAGTAGTAGTAGTTAAAAGAATAAAATTAATTAACTTAACTAAAAAAAGTTTATAATTATTCTTATGGTAAAAAGTTTAGTGTATAAAAATAATGTAAATGTATGTTCTTTAAATTATTTTTAATTATTAAAAATAAATTAAATGTATTATAAATTATATCAAAATTTAAAACTAAAGTAAATTTAATTATTTATAAGTTATAAATCAAATTTACATATTTAATAAACTAATAACTAAATAGGTTTTATAAATATATATATATATATTTTAATATTTTTTAGATAATAATAATAATATTAAGTATAATATTATAACAAAAGAGTAATAATATTAATCAAAATTTTATTATTTTAAAGTAGTGTTTATAGCAACATATAAGTGCAAAAAATATTACTAAAATAAATGAACAATTTATTTTTATTATACTTTTCTTATAATAAAATGAAAATATGATATTTCATTAATATAATGTTTGTGTATAAATTAAAATTTATTTTATTATTAAATAAAACCATTTTAAATTATTTAAAAAGAGATAATAATAATTATGGTAAATTTAATAATTAAATAAGCCAAAAAAATTAACAATTAACAATTAAAAGAATTGATAGATGAACACTTTGATGGTTTAAAATTAAAATAAATAAATAAACGGAAATTTAAATTTTAATTAATAAAATAAAATACCCAAATAAAAATTTAAATGAGATTCAAGGAAAAAATGTAAAATTTCAAAAAATTCCAAAATATATCATACAAAAATTTTAAAAAAAAAATCTCTATCTTTTAGTAATAAAATAAAAAAACTAAAAAATAAAGACAACAAAAATAAGAAACTCATCAAGGTAAAATAATTCCAATATTGTTATTAGAACAGTGAATTTCACTTCATTACAAATAAAATTAATTCAAAATTCTTTCAATGAAAAAAATAATAATTAAAATAGTTTAAAAGCAGTTGAAATTGAAATAAAAAATAAAAATAGAAAAAAATTTTATGTATATATAATATTTTTAGGAATAATAAAAATTAATTAAAAAGTTTAAAAGATATAATTTAAAATAGAAATTAGGAAAAAGAGAAAGAGATGAGAGGCAAGAGGGTAGTTTTAATGTTCTTAGGAGGAGTAAAATTGCACTCTTTCTAATATGTTAATATAATATACTATGAAATAAAATTAATTTTTTTTAAATATTGAAGTATATATATAAAAAAATGTTTTTAATTAAAAATAAGCATGACATAGTTTTTAACATTAATAATTCAAATTTTAATAAATATAAAAGAAAATATTTTTTATTTTATCTTAAAGAAAATATATTCGATATTTATGTTCATTTCATCATGCGCATTTACTGCTGAAACACAGTTCAAATTGGTGGTCATTGCAATAAAAGGAGAAATCCAAACGCAGCTGCCTCCTTTAGTTTTATATGGGCAAAAGGGTACTTTTACTGTTCTTAGATACAGTAAAAGTGTGCCCAGATTTAGTAATATATATATAATAATTGCATTAATGAGGAAATATTGCAAGACAAAAGGGTTGTTGCATAAACAATGAACCGTACCCAATAGAGGAAGTAAATTTCTCAAAAATTTTAGTTGAATGGCCAAATGCATGCATTGCAGGTTCTGGCCTTCCTTGGTTAATTAGCATTGAATAGCACGCCAAGTATTGGGAAAATTATAAAATATTTTGGAATCACTAAAAAAAATATATAGTACTCCATGTAAAAATAAAAATCAATTACTTTGTTATTTGAGAAGGTGGATCTCATGTGTTTTGTGATTAAAGAGAATAAACATTAGGTGCATTCAATAATTCTTCCTAAATACTGCTATAATATTTGTATTAGATTAATGATGGCAATTGCCTAAATGTCTTGTTTGCTTAGTAGAGTTGTAGGGATTCCAAATCGAATTGAAAAATCATATCAAACTAATTATAATTACCGTACCAAACTTATTTTACTACTTTGATTTAGTTTTGATCCCCCATTAAGATTTAAATATGAACCGAATCAAAGAACTAATAATATACAAATGTTTTTTATTGCTTTTTTAGATGTATTACATATGCTTTCAATATAATTATATATTTACATAAAATTAAGATTGTAATATATATATATAGCTAAAAAGTATATTATATTATGTACTATCGTATTATATTATATAATATATTTAATTTTAAATTATACATGCACCTTATAATTAAAATTATATAATTTAAAAATAATTAAAAGATATATTGTATGATATTGCAATGCCCCTCTTAGAACTGGATAATATTCTCAGCTTTGGACTATTGGATCTCATGGTTTTGTCCCTTGGACCCCTTCTTTGAGGTCCAAAAGCGCGCTATCCAAGTTAGTGGTTTGTCATGTTATAAGGCCCTTCACCTTTTCCTCCCTTTCCGATATGGAACTCGATTTATTCCTACCCCTCATTTGGACAAGGTCACCAACGAGCCATTTGCTCCAAGAGGATCACTCTCAGCCGAAATCTTCCTTTCCGCACATGATGTTACAGGCCCACCAACTTTTGCCTGGTTCATCCCCGAATCACACCATACAGTGTGATTCGTGGATGAACCAGGCACCATACGGTGTGATTCTGGGATGAACCAGGCGGAAGCTTGGGGGCCTGTAACGTCCCGTGTGGAAAGGAAGATCCCGACTGATAGTGATCCTCTGGGAGGATATGGCTCATTGGTAAATTTGTCCAAATGGGGGGCAGAAATGAATCAGGTCCTACATCGAAAAGGGAGGAAAATGTGAAGGGCCTTATAAGGTGGCAAACCACTAACCTGAATAGTGCACTTTACTTAAAAGCAGGGGTTCAAGGGAGAAAGTCATGAGATCTAGTGGTCCAAAACGGACAATAATATCTAGTTCTAAAAGGGACATTACAGATATATTGTTAATTAATAATCTATTGTTACAGTATTATACTTCAAATCCAAACTTCAATTATATACCAGTCAAACCCTTCTTATTAGGATTCCATCGGATTGGATACTTACAAATATCCGACCTGTTGCCATATTTGTAATGATAATTATACTTCTCCAAGAAACTTCAGGAACAAATTTTAGGTGCACCTTAATACATTAATATAACAGTTTTTATCTAAAAGAAAAAGTTTAAAAATTTCAAGCCAGTACATATGAAATCTATACTTCAGTTTTTACCTTGGACTAGGAGCCATATCAGTATCAATATTCAAGGGGCTAATTGGTAGTGAATTGCTTGATCTTAGGACCCTGGCTTTCATTGTTTGGGATTCTGCAACAGCCATTACTATAGCCAAGCATTCCTGTAATTCAGCTAGTACATTACTCATGTCTGGCCTCTGTATTGAAGCGTTTGATACACAGGAAAGGGCAGTCTCCACAGCTTTCCAAGCTGAAGTGGCATCAAATTCTCCATGCAATCTGGGATCAACAATGGTTAGAATATCACCCCTGTCAATTTTAGGTCTAATCCATTGATGTATGCAAATGAAGCCCCCATGGGTGTTTCTTATTATTGCAGGCTGATCAGTTATGAGCTCAAGTGGAATAATCCCAAAACTATAAACATCACTTTTTTTTTTGTTACAGTTACTTGATGCTTGAGCCCTGTTGCAGATAGAAAATAATTAGCCCTATATAACTTTCACCAAAAGCAAATTAATTAGTCAAGAATAGCACTAACGCAGAACGAACCAATTGACAACCGTCAAACACAAAAAACATGAGCAATTATTAAAAATTCAAGCTCAACGTTGAAACCCAAATATTAAGATTAGAGGTTCTAAATTGTTATTAACCCTTAACCTCTTTTGTATTTTTTAGATGTAGGATTTTAATAAAACAGGCAAATACGTGGAGAAGATATGATGGCAATTTGAATGTGCATAATAATAGAGAGTGCAGAGTTTGCTCTAATGCTATATTAGAAACCTAATAGGCACAACTTTAAAATACCTGGATTAAGGTTAATGATCATACAATGGTATTAAGCTTATCTTTTAGACGTGAGAATTTAATCTTTAACACCACTGAACCAAGGAGGTTTGGTTAAGCTACTCAGGATCGATGTAACCAAATACTTATTAGAATGATTATATTTACTCTTCAATTTTAATTAATTACATTTATGTTCAAAGACATATTTATCTTAGGGCGTTTGGGGGCTCTCAAATTAATTACGTTGGTTTTTAAAATCATATCACCTTTTCGCATGATTTTAGCTCTTTTAAAATAATTAATTTTTTGACTTAAAAAATAAATTTTAACGATTATATACTTTTTAGACAAGAAAATTAAACAAATAGAAATAAAAATTTATTAAATTAATTCTTTATATATATATATATATATATATATATATATATATATATATATATATATATATATATATATTCTATGATTACTTTTTTCTATTACAGATACTAAGATAATTTAACAAAATTTTACGGTTCATCTTATCCATCAAATAATTAATTATGAAAAATTTATTAACATCACCAAAAAAAAATGAAGTTTCTTTATGTAAAAAAAAAGTAAATACATTTTAAAAATCTAATAAATAAATTATATGTGACAAATTTTATTAAAAAATTATGGGAAAGGGTTTAGGATTTATGAAATATTATTTATTAAAATTTTTTAAAAAATATCATATGTGTTTTTTATGTGAGAAAATTTTATTTTTTATTAATTAAATTAATATTTTTTATAATTAATTATTTTATAAAAGATCATTTTAAAAAATCTCATGAGATTAATCATAAATTTATATTAAATTATATTTTTTTTCATAATTATATGTAACCATAAAAGGCATCAATATATATATATATATATATATATATATATATATATATATATATATGCATTAAATTTCAACAACATTATAATTTATTATTTTAAAATTCTTATCACTAAAATATGCATGGTAATACTATTATTACCACTATATTTATACTCTTAAAAAAGTTTAAAATATTCATTAAAATTTTATGCAACCAGCGCCCCATAAAATTTATAATGGTAAAAAATATTAATTTTTAAAAAAACTACTATATTCTTAAAAGATTTTGAAAACTCAAGAGGGCCATGCCCTTCGACCCAAGCAATTTTACACTACCTCTGCTATTTCATGTAGGATTAATATATCTAATGGCAAACTAATTAAAAAATGACATTTAAAAATAATAGACAGTTATTATTTAAAAAAAAAAAACTATTTTAAACACAGAAAAAACTGAATATTATAAGACCCACTGTCTACTTATATGACTCTTATTGACTATCCATTTCATGTAAGTCATCCTAATCACCACTATTTCATATAATATCTGCAAGCATGGCTCTGTCCCAGAGTGGACTGGTTTCTAGCAGTTGATGGATAGTTGTAGGAAAAAGCTATAAAGAAGAGGAGAGGGGATGGATTTTCCTACTGTTTCTTAGCCCCCAAACACAGATTTTGGAGAGGAAAACCCAATAAAAATTAAAGCGTAACGTCGACAGCAGGGTTCAAAGCTGCGCGGGCGAAACCCAACAGATTTCAAGTTTGTCTCCTTAACCACTCGGACATATCGACTCTAATGTTTGAATGGCAAATATTTTAAGGAGGCACTATTACGGGAGGCTGATGCCAAGGTTTTCTATTGGTAGTATAGGGCGCCGAGCTTGATAATGGGAAAGGCTAAGGAGAAGACATCTTGATTCATTAGTTTTTGAAACTCAAACTTAGTTGGAGGTTTGAGTAAGCATTCGATTAACTGAATAAAATTTTCTATTAATTATATTGTTAAGCAACTTAAAAAATATTAATTAAATTGAAAATAAAAGAAAATTAAAATTAACTAAAATTAAAAATTTTAGTTGTTATCAGTTATAACCGAATTAATTCATCAAATAAATGAAATATATATTTTATATTACAAATTATTTAATAAAATAGTAATAAAAATATATGTATAATTTTTTTATTTATAAAAAATAATAAATATAATTTAATGTTATTAAAATAATAATTATAAATTAAATATTATTATAAAATCATAAAAATAATAATTATAAATAATATATTATTAATAAAATTATAATTAATATATTAAAAATAACCAAACTAATAATAAAAAATGAAAATTTTTATTATTATTAATAAAAAATAACCAAATTAAACTTATTATTACCAAAATAACTTAAATTTATTAATTTAGTTTATTTTTTTATTATAATTAAATAATACGCTCCCACTTAGAGGCTCATTTTTTAATAGAATAAAAATATTTATTATTAAAATAACTGAAGTTCATTAGTTTAGTTTAATTTTTTTTATTATAATTAAATAATACGCTCCCTACTCGGAGGCTCATCTTTTAGTAGGAAAAAACATTTATTTGACAAATTAGTGCTTCCAATTTGCAGCCTGGTGGCTGTGCAAACATACCAAATTATTATTATAAAAAAAATATCTAAATTCATTTAATTTTATATTTTTTAATTCATTTAATTTTATATTTTTTAATTGATAATCTACATAAAAAATATTTTTATTAATAATTTATATTTTAAAATTTAATAACTTTATAAAATATTTAAATTCTATTTATTTAAAATATAATATATAAAAATTTATAAATATTATTATAAAAACACATATTTCATATTTAATTAATTACAAATAAGTTCCATTAATGAATACTCAATATGTAAAATCTAAACTCGATCCAAACATATTATAAATATTATACTTCAAATTTGAACCCATCCTAATCTCGATTATATGCTACCTAAACTCATCCTATTAAGTTAAATACCCACAAATATCTGACCTGTTACTATTCTAAAATTTTGTAATGATAATTATACATCTCCAAGAAACTTCATAAGCAAATTATTGGTGCAGCTTAATACATTAATATAACCGTTTTTGTAAAAAGAGAAAAAAGTATAAAAATTTCAAGCCAGTACATATGAGATATATACTTCAGTTTTTACCTTGGACTAGGAGCCATATCAGTATCAATATTCAAGGGGCTAATTGGTAGTGAATTGCTTGATCTTAGGACCCTGGCTTTCATTGTTTGGGATTCTTCAACAGCCATTACTATAGCCAAGCATTCCTGTAATTCAGCTAGTACATGACTCATGTCTGGCCTCTGTATTGAAGCGTTTGATACACAGGAAAAGGCAGTCTCCACAGCTTTCCAGGCTGAAGTGGCATCGAATTCTCCATCCAGTCTGGGATCAACAATGGTTAGAATATCACCCCTGTCGATTATAGGTCTAATCCATTGATGTATGCAAATGAAGCCCCCATGGGTCTTTCTTGTTATTGCAGGCTGACCAGTTATGAGCTCAAGTAGAATAATCCCAAAGCTATAAACATCACTTTTTTTGTTAAAGTTTCCTGATGCTTGAGCCCTATTGCAGACAGAAAATAATTAGCCCTATATAACTTTCACCAAAAGCAAATTAATTAGTCAAGAACAGCGCAAATGCAAAACGAACCAATTGACAACCGTCAAACGCAAAAAAAATGAGCAATCCAGATGTTAAGATTAGAGGTTCTAAAATGTTATCAACCCTTAACCTCTATTGTATTTTTTAGATGTAGGATTTTAACAAAACAGGAAAATACGTGGAGAAGATATGATGGCAATTTGAACGTGCATAATAATAGAGAGTGCAGAGTTGGCTCTAATGCTATATTAGAAACCTAATAAGTACAACTTTAAAATCCCTGTATTAAGGTTAATAATCATACAATGCTATTAAGCTTATCTTTTGGATGTGAGATTTTAATCTTTAGCACCACTGAACCAAGGAGTTTTGGTTAAGCTTTAACCCTTGCTAAAAAAAACCCTTACTCAGGATCGACGTAACCAAATGTGCCAGCAGGGCAAGTTGATACATGTGTCCCACTTTCATTGGTGAAAGCTCTAGACAATCCAAAATCAGCGATCTTTGCTTGCCATTTTTCGTTCAATAAGATGTTGGAAGTCTTCAAATCCCTGTGGATAATCGGTGGTTTGCAACCATTATGTAGATACTCCAGTCCTGCAAAACCCGTTAGCCATGGATAAGAATGATGAATGGGGAAGCAAAAAGTAAAGAAAAATAGAAATGGATTTGCTTGAGAACCATAAGCTGCATCTACTGCAATTTGAAATCTCTCTTTCCAAGTCAGAACACTTCCACTTTTCTCTGCAACCAAAATACATCAGGCTATCATTGTCAGAGTTGTCTTGAGGAAATTTGCAAAAAAAAGAAAGGACTTCCATTTAGAGAAGAAATCTAGAAAAATCGACAAATTAAATCTTTTACAGGTTGTGATAGACATACTTGATAAATGCTGTTGCAAGTTTCCATTAACCATGTACTCGTATACCAATGCCATGTTATGACTATCATTGCAGTACCCAATTAGTGAAACCAAATTCCTATGATGAACAACCATCAAGAGCTGCACCTGCATTTTAATTTTGAAAAACCACTATTAATCAGACTGTATATTTATTTATACTATATATCTTGTAATAGTGGCAGAAAGGCACAAATAATTGATTAAATTGAGTTGAAAATGACGCTGCAGTAGTGCTATATCTAACCTCTGCTTGAAATTCCTTGTAGCCTTGATTTGATGATTGAGATAACAGCTTAATGGCAACTTGAGTGCCATCTTTTAGGGTTCCAAAGTAAACTTTTCCAAAGCCCCCTCCTCCGATGGCGGTCTTAAAGTTATCAGTAATACTAATAATCTCTGAGTAACTAAAGGTCTGATTCTTTGATTTTTGTGTTTCTGCTATTGCTGTGCAAGTAGCATAGGCAGAATTTGAAATATATGGATAAAGAGAAAAAAAATGATATGTAGTTTATAGTTTTATAACTTTTAGTAAGCTAACTAATATGCAAATAGAGGAAAAATAGATTACCTTGCTGTCTTCTTTGTCTCCAAGAGATAGATATCATGCATAGGAGCAGAAGCATCAATATTGATATAATTGATGCAACAACTGGAAGAAGAAAATGTTTCTTTTTCTCACATGAATCCGACTGGCATAAATTTGGATTTTTGTCGAAGCTAGCATTAAGTATGACATCATCAATTCATCATATAACAGACATTAAACAACCTATGGATTTCAATATCATCATTTTTTTTTCATTGGTTCATTTAATAGCTGGAAAAAAGATGAAAACAAAATGGCGGACAAGAGAAGACGTTCAAACCTTAACTGCAATGTTCCATTATTAGACTTTTTTATAAGGGACTGTGGAATGGATCCAGTGAACTTGTTCCCAGTTAAATTTCTGAAAAGAATGTATAGTAAATCATTCGTATAATTCATCAAAACGCCTTCCTTCCCCACAAATAAAAAAAAAAAAAAGGAATATCATGTATTCTATGCTTAAGTTTCTTCTCACAGAGTATCTAAATTCGGCAGTTGTGCTAAAAATTCTGGCACCGGCCCTGTCAATTCATTGTAAGATAAATCCCTGAAAGAAAAGATGCCATTATAATATCAGTTATATTTATTTGGTGAAGGCAGGATCTTAGTTCCCTACTGGGAGATTTAACCATGCTTAGGCGAGGTTCAACAATTATTTTTTCTTTTTTTGGGGAAACTTACAGCAAAGTTAAGTTCAACAGTTCTGAAAAAAAATTGGGCAGAATTCCAGTCAATTTATTGTATGATAAATCCCTGAAAAGACAACAAAAAGATCAAGATACATTATATTTTACACGACGACAGAGTAAGATATGTGAAAGCTCCACCCCTGTAACATGGGTGCTCTGTTTCTGCATCCCATGGGAGAATGTCTTAATTTTATTGTAGAGCACGTATTGAAAAGAACCATTAGAAACTTAGTCAATAACACTTACAAGGACTGAATTGCCTTGAGGGCAGAGAGCGACGGAGCTATTTCGCCAGTCAATTTCCTTGAACTGAGGTCCCTGTTTACATATCAGAGAGTAAGCTAGAGTGAGATGTTGACATCAAATGATAATCAAAGTAATGGTGTGCAGTGGAAAGAAAATACATATTCTTATGAATTTAAATGCGCACTACTCACAATGAGATGATCCTTGGAGGATTTTTGTCATAATTACTACAGTTCAAACCATTCCATGAAAGTTCTCTTGGCACACATGGGTCTCCTTGCCATTCATCTTCATTTATGTTGTATGATCGCATGACGGCCATGATTGCATCAACTTTGATTGCACAAGAAAAATATAGATTTAATATTTTTTTAGAACACACGCACACACGCACGGATTAGCAACAGAAATGGACAGCTATGAAGATTAATTGCTACTGATATAACAATTAATATAAATATAAAAAGCATACCATCTGCTTGGTCTGTTGGAGAACGAGGAAGCTCAATTATATAGAGAATCTCGAAGGCATTGAGAATGGGTGGAAGGTGAGAGTTGCTCGTTGAATTGATAGTAAAGTTAATATCGCCTTTGGTTGTCAATTTAAGAGGTATAGTCCGTGGCTTGAAGGATTCCAGGCTAAAGGGTCCATAGTTGTGATCATTCAGGGTAATTGTGAATTCTCTTCGTTGATCTTGTGGAAACTCTACAATTTCAGCGAAGTGAAAGTAGACATAAAAATTACATAATTGGGAACAGGTAAAGCTAGTGTTGTATCTCAATGAGTGAACGCCTTTTCGGGGCTGGGCTGCAGTTTTTAAAACTTCAATGGGTAGTTTATGGGAATTATCAATTTCCTGAAGTTGTATGTCTGATGTGGCATTGACCAAAGTCCAATTAGCAAACCCATAAGTTCTCCAGACGCGATGGAAGACATCATCCTTGTACCTAAATAATAAAGATAACACAATGCCTATTTTATTTATCCCAAAGGAAAATTAAACAATGTATGCTGCTAGTGCACCTATTAGCTTCTAATGTCTTATATATGTATATATATATAAAATTGTTTCTAATTAAAATTTAAATTTGAAATTTTGTAATTTTAAAGATGATTTTAGTACTAGTAAATTAAAACTCATTAGTAGAAAATATTTTGTGTTTTTTATGTGAGCAAATTTTATTTTTTTATTAATTAAGTTAATAATTTTTTTTATAATTAACTATTTCATAAAAAAAATCATATTAAAAAATCTAATGAGATTAATTATAAATTTATGTTAAATTATATATTTTTTTCATAATTATATGGAAACAAGTAAAAATAAAAGTCACCAATATCTATATGTATTAACTTTCAAGGACAACAATATAATTCATTATTTTAAAATTCTTATCACTAAAATATGCATAGTAATACTATATGTAAAAACAACTTTTACTTGCTTAATGCGTCTCTTCTATTAAAGTAGCTTATAGGTTTCTAAGTCTCTTATTTTAAAAAATTAATATTTTATATGTTAGAAAAAAAAGATTGAAGTTATTACAGAAAAAAATTTGAAGTTATTATTAACACAATAATTTTATATGGCAATGATCACCATATTTAAGAACTACCCTACAAAGTAATCTTTAATTGACTAAGATGATACTTTTCCCCTATGACAAGGATTAAGTCAGGATGTCGCCCTGCCTCTGTAGGGGAATGATTACATTGTAATAATTCCTTTTTTTTTTCTTATCGATGAAAAATTATGTAATTACTTTGTTTTTATTAAAATAATTTTTATTTTATAAATAATTATTATTAAATAAATTAATAATAATTCATGATAAAAATATTAAAATGTAAAAAAAGTAAATAAAAAATAAAATTATAGTGCACTTTTATTGGTTATCTACTAGAGCTATTATTGAAAAAAAATTTATATATTTTTAAATAAATTAATTAAAAATTTTGAAAAAGAATTTAAAATTAACTTTAATATATTTTAATGGTAAAAATATTAAAATAATAATAATTTTTTTAAAGTACTATTTTTAACATTTAAAATAGTTTTTTTTTTGAAGCGTTTTTTCTCTCCTAAAACTCAATATTAAAACAAGCCTTAACTGTACCAATAATATCTGACTAGAATCAAATGCACATCTACTTACCTGAAACGAATGTCAGTAGGATTGCCAGGTTGGAATCTTCGAGTAACATGTAGTGATCCAAACTCACTTCTATAAATGGAATCATTCACAGAGTATAATTCCAATGCTGAAATGAAAGGTACTCCTAAGCCTTTGTTTACAAGACACACATGAATAATTCCAGTTGAAGAAAAATGAAAGATCTCGCCAGCATTCCACCCATTACGATTTAGATCTTTAACTGTCATCCAAAGGTTAACCCCTATGTGCACATCAAACGTTGGAGGTTGATTATTGCCATCGTAATTTTCATAACAATAGAAAGCTCTGATCAAGTAATTATGATTTTTTCCCTGTTCAGGCCGCAGAATGTAGCAGTTCTTTTTTCCCATTGGAAAACTTCTTAAATTCTTACAAAGTCGATCTGTAAAGGCCTCTGGTTCGGTGAAACTTCCTGGTTCTGCATCATGATTTTCGCCGGTGCTTATGAAATCTCTATCTGACTTGAAAAGCAATCCCATATTTTCATCAACATAATCTTCATTCACTCCGCAATCGATGCTTATGGAGCCTTTAAATTGGACACCAAGATGGTAGTAGTTAGATAGGCCAAATAACATGTAAATTTCCCTATTTTTTTTTCTCTTATTATTTTTTTTTCATTTAGTTGCGATTAGTACAAACTCAATATTTCATTAATTTAGAGATGATTTCAGAATTACTATGATATTGATCGATAAATAAACTCTTTAGTTATAATTATAACGGAGTAGTAGATTATTTAACTAAAATAATAATAATTAATTGGGTGACAAAATTTAACGGGTTGGATTTGTAACTCCCGAGGCAAACTAGGCTTAATAACTCATTTACTAGGCCTAGTATATATAAACTCTCTAACATTTATATATCCCACGGACGTGGATATGACAGGACTTGTGCTTTACCTGGGTTTCCAGTGGCAAGCTTTCGTCTTCCAACGGGTTCATTATTTGCTGCTACGGCTACTTTAGAGCTCCCAGAAGTAGCGTATATTGGAGTAAAGATTAGCCATAGTATTGAAAACAAAAAGAATCTCGGCCAACCGTCCATGTTGATGATCCCCTTTTTTTTTTTTTGTCGAAGGTTGATGATCCGTTAGCCTACAAGTAAAGAAAACTTGGTTGAAATTGGATGCCTCTAAGTGCTAGCACACATAGGAACGGTTATATATATAGTATATTCAAGTGCGGAGACTTATGTTCCATATAGCCGTTGGATCTTGGAGATTGAATTATAGCCGTTCATTAAAGAAACTATAAACAGAAGCTTTGCTTGTAACTTGGGGAAGACAAACAATAAGGGTGACCTGCATGACTTGCTTTGTCGTAAGGAATGGGTCGGCGAATATAAGTCAATTCTATGTCCATAGCTTTGGAGTTTACTTGGAATTTTTAATTGCTGAAATTGACATATGTAGATCTCACCGGGGATTATGGGAATATAGACCATTATAAATGTTATAAATTTATTTTAACAATAAAATTCAGGAGTGTTAAAAAATTAGTAGAATTTAAGTAAAATAATGTGAATAATTAAAAATAAAAAAAATTATAGAAAAGAAAAATATAAATATTATATATATTTTTTCTTCTGGCAAGCTGTGAGTAACACAGACTAAAGAAGAAAATGACGAATAAAATAAAATAAAATAAAAATATAACGATAGAGATATTCTGAATAAGTTTCGAAATATCGTAGCTTGCGAATGGTGTCCAACTTCATCGACACTTGCCTACAAGGACCGGCACCACGGCAGGGCAGGTAGTCAATTTTACAGATGATGATATTTGTTGTCCCAAAATAGTCCAAGAGGGAGGTGAATTGGACTTTAACAATTTTTCGGCCCTTGCTTGTAGCCTAATGAAAAATTGTGGCTTTGTTCAACTAGGTGTTTCTCTATATAAAGTGAAAGTAATATGTGCTTCAACAATGTGTTCCTAAGTTGCAATCCAAGCCTCAATCAATATATATGGCAATATCTAACAAAACATTTATCATACAATATACAACCAATTTCTCAAGTCACTCAATATGTCCACAAATTTATCAACTTAATCTATTTAACCAACATTTAATATCATGTATATGAGGAAAAATTTAAAATTGCACAAAAGTAAAAAGGGTAAAGGATAGAGAGATCAAACACAAGGATTTTTATAGTGGTTCGGCTTAACTAGCCTACATCCACTCTCTCAAAGAACCCTCTTTGAGTCTTCTCTCCACTATTTGCTCTTTTGAAGGCAAGAGACCAAAAGCCCTTTACAATTTCTCAACACCAAGCTTTTACACCAAGGTAGCTTGAAACCTCCACAAGTGCTATCACAAGCACTTTCTCTCTCAAGCTTCAATAGGTGCTTGTACAACCTCTCTTAAATACAATTCAATGTTGTAACACTCACTCTTGCTCAATACAAATCAAACTATAAAGAAGAGATGAGTTGATTTGCCAATGGTAGCTCAAAATCTTTAAAGCTCTTGAATGAAAGCAATAAATGAAAAATCAATGTTGGAGTTCAAATGTTAGCTTTTATCAAGTGTAAATGAAGTGAAGAAGGTGTATTTATAGTTCCAAATAATTTTAGACCGTTTGAAACCCTTTTGGAACGTTATACACACTGCCCAAGACAAAATAGCCGTTATTTTGTCCTTTTGTGCGAAGTTGAGCAGCTCTAATAAATTAGCAAACTAATGAAATAATGGTCGCAGTCAGTAAACTAGTTAGTAAACTAATGTGTTTAGCAAACACATTAGTAAACCGAAAATTTTAGCAAACTAGTTAGCAAACTAAGTCAACAGCTGCATGTCTCAACTTGCAATATAAAATGATTTAGACCTTAAAAAATGTTTCAATAGTAATGTCCAAGGTCATGATGAGAAAAAGTAATCAGAAAATGAAATTTCAATTTTGAGCTCCATATGACTAAAATCTCATCAATTCTTTTCACAAAAGATCCTAAGACTCAATCTCCAACACTATGCCTTTCATACCTTTTCTTTGAGTCTTGGCTTCTATTGTCTTGTTCTTTTCTCATTTTGGATTTATCTTGAAATGCCTTTGAGTATCCTTTCTCCTTAGATACAACTCGAAAGGTTCTTTATGCATAATACAAATAATCTACACAACACTTTGAAGTTGGGTTAGATAGATTCTCTTCGAGTTTTATTATCATCAAAATCAATGCTCATTTTGAGCTATACGGGGTCAACAATCTCCCCCTTTTTGATGATGACAAAACTCAACTGAATCAACAATCAAAAATAAAAGTGTGTGAGAGGTTATGTGAGTATGTAAATCCAAGCAGTATAGTATACCAAAAATGCTCCCCCTAAATATATGCACATAATTTCCAAGAAATCTATTTTCTGTACATAAGCTCCCCCTGAGTTTATGCTATAAAGCATGTTCACAATATTCTCAAAAAGAATTTCCACAAGTATAAACACAAGTATGAACACATATCCATCAATACAAGTATCAACTCATTCATTTCAACACATTCATATCCATCAACACAAGTATCCATCAACACAAGTATCAACACATTCATATCAACTCATTCATATCAACACATTCATATCCATCCTATAAACACATATTCACACAAATATTCACATGTCAATATCCATCATATTCTCCCCCTTTTTGTCATCAAGCAAAAAGGAAACAGGAGAAAAGAACCAAAAAGAATCATGTTAGCCCAATTTTAAACGCAGTAAGGTGAGCAGTAGTAAACTAAAAACCAATAGTAGCAAACAGACTAGTAAACTAAAAATGCAGATAGGAAACTAAAAATGCAGATGAGATGGGAATCATTTTAGACTTTTGCTGTAGATAATAGCAGCTTTTAGCCCTTGAAGCTCACTCATAAATTCATTTGTAGAATCAGAACCAACCTTAGCAGAGGAGGAACCACCCTTTTCAAACCTTTTCTTTCTCCCATCAGTGTCAGAGTGAATTTATCTGAGCACAATCAAATCAGTCCTAGAGCTTTCCTTAGAGACATTCACATTCAGCTCTTTAAACACATTTCCAAAGCAGTTTTCCAATCCCATAAGCTTTGCACATGTTCTTGAAAATCAAGTAAGCCAAATTCATCCTTACTTTATTCACAATGTGCCACATAATACACATGTCCAAATGACTCAAATAACCATAACTACCAGATTTAGGACAGAAAATATAGTTCACCATACTGTGAATGATTTTGATATGTTGAAGTGCCTTTGTGCTAGTGGACTTCTCATTTTTGGCAGTGTTAGCAGGGAACATCTCATTTTCAAACTCAACCAGATTGAATCCTGCCACCCTAGCAACATCCTTATGTGTGGAAATTTTATTTCCATCATTGGGCAATTTCAAAGCCGTGGCTATCAGTTCAACAGAAACACCATATGTACTGTTATTCAAAATCACTTCAAATCTGTCCTCATTATCAACAGTTCTCATGGTTTTATAAAACTCTTGAACAAGCCTAGGGTAATACTCATTTGCACATTCACACACATCCAACCATCCTTGAAACTCAAAAAGCTCTTTAAATTGAAAGTTTACCTGATTAAAGGACTCCCATTTGATGAATTTGCAATCCAACAGTGCTTTATCCACTGAACCCAAAGATTTTAAGGTAGGCATTTTTCGTTAGGTATCCAACCCGGACTTCCGCTTTTTCTCGTTCTTGCGCTGCTTTAGTGGGTTCGACACCCTTGGATGGAGTTGAAGACTCACTAGCTGATTTTGATGCAGGTAAGGGTTTCTTCCCTTTCAATTTCTTTCGCATTGTGGCGACAGGGACATCGTCGGATGCTGACGAGGAAGACGAAGCTGTCGCAGCAACAGGGGACTTTCGTTTGGTGCGAGCCATTTAAAAACAATGAAATCTGATAATGGCGTTTCGGCAATTGAAGAGAGGAAGAGGAAAGGAAAATCGAGATATTTGGTGTGTTAGGGTATGTTTAAATGAAAGAGGTATTGGGTATGTTTTGGGAGGTGTCGAAAATCGAAACAGAGGAGAGAGAAAAAGCGTGGGGGGTTTCGTGTGGCAGAGGGTTTAAGTCCTCTTGAGTCCCGCGCTTTCCATTTTCACTGATTTTCAATCAACTGTTTCCTTTTTTTTTTTACTTTATTTTGTATTTCAAACAAGTCCATCAATCCCTATATGCATAAATAAACATTTCTACATGTCTGACACAGTACTGAGAAAATGATATCGAGTGTGAAAAGATAAATGCATTAGTGGACAAGCAGAAAATTTCAAGAACAATCACCTTTCGGTTTGAAATTTGAACAGTATATGATATAGCAAACTAATTTTAGTTAAGCAATATTAGCAAACAACATAGTAAACTAATTTTACGAGTACACAAACAAGTTAGCTAATATCTTCAGAAATTTCCTTGCAAACTTTATAGCACAGCAGATCACCCATGCATTAAACAAGATACAAAACATGAAATTTTTATGACTTAAATTTTAAGCAAGTGGTTCACACATACCAATTTCCCTTCTAATTCTACAAAAAGTTTCTTCATTTAGAGGTTTTGTAAAAATGTCAGCAAGTTGATTTTCAGAGGCAACAAACTCTATTTTGATATTTCCATTTTGAACATGATCTCTAATAAAATGATGTCTAATCTCAATATGTTTAGTTCTTGAATGTTGGACTGGATTTTTGATCAAATTTATGGCACTTGTGTTATCACACCTAATTGGAACAAGATTATATTTTAAACCAAAATCTTCCAATTGTTGTTTCATCCATAAGATTTGAGCAACACAACTACCAGCAGCTATATATTCTGCCTCAGCTGTAGATAAAGCTACTGAAGTTTGTTTCATCGTGCCAAGAAACTAGTGCAAGACCAAGAAATTGACAAGTACCAAGTACTTTTTCTATCCAAATACTTCAAAGAAAATCAGAGTCACTATAACCAACAAGATTGAATGATTCACATTTTGGATACCATAAACCAATTGATTGTGAGCCAATAAGATATCTAAAAATCCTTTTAACTGCACTTAGATGGGACTCTTTTGGACATGATTGAAATCTTGCACACAAGCAAACACTAAAGTGTATATCTGGCCTAGATGCAGTAAGATACAGAAGAGAGCCAATCATACCTCTATAAAGCTTGGTATCTACTTCTTTACCTTTTTCATCACTGTCCATTTTAATTGTTGAACTCATAGGAGTGCCCATGCTCTTCAAATTTTCCATCTTAAATTTCTTTAGCATATCCTTGATGTACTTTGATTGATTTATGAAGATGCCATCTTTCATTTGTTTAATTTGAAGTCCAAGGAAGAATGTGAGCTCACCCATCATGCTCATTTCATATTAATTCTGCATAATCTTAGAAAATTTCTTGCAAAGAGATTCGTTAGTAGCACCAAAAATTATATCATCAACATAAATTTGCACAATGAGCATATCATTATGATGCTTCTTAACAAAAAGTGTTGTATCCACTTTTCCTCTTTAAAAATCATTTTGTAAGAGAAATTTACTAAGCCTTTCATACCATGCTCTAGGAGCTTGCTTTAAACCATATAAAGCTTTAGTAAGTTTATAAACATGATTTGGATGCTCATGATTTTCAAAGCCTGGAGGTTGTGCAACATACACTTCCTCATCAATATAACCATTTAAAAATGCACTCTTGACATCCATTTGATAAAGCATAAAATCCTTGTAACATGCAAAGGCACACAACATTCTAATAGCTTCAATTCTAGCAACCGGAGCAAAGGTTTCATCAAAATCAATCCCTTCCTCTTGGTTGTAGCCTTGAGCCACTAGTCTAGCTTTGTTTCTAACAACATTGCCTTTTTCATCCATTTTGTTTCTAAAAACCCATTTAGTACCAATAATTGAATGATCTTTTGGTCTAAGTACTAAATCCCAAACTTTATTTCTCTCAAATTGATTTAGTTCTTCTTGCATGGCAAGAATCCAACTTTCATCATTTTGAGCATCTTCAAAACATTTAGGTTCATTACCAAAATATCTTCTCAATTGTGCTCTAGTCATCATCCTCTGAGATGGGTCATCAATAATGTCTTCTTGGGGATGATTTCTATGGAATCTCCATTCTTTAGGTAAATCTTCATGTTGGGGCTCATTTACTTGTAATTCTTCCAAATTTGGCATTTCTTCATTAATTTGATCTTCATTGGCATCATGGACATCTATTGTAGTTTCTCCTTGAGTTTCCTCGTCTTTGTCATCAACTTG
This sequence comes from Hevea brasiliensis, assembly GCF_030052815.1. Taxonomy (NCBI): domain Eukaryota; kingdom Viridiplantae; phylum Streptophyta; class Magnoliopsida; order Malpighiales; family Euphorbiaceae; genus Hevea; species Hevea brasiliensis. The sequence goes on from NC_079498.1 coordinate 105,417,233, forward strand.
TTTCATTTCTTGACTTGATATTATATTTTCTTTTTCAAAAACCTGCTCATTATTGTCATCACAAGCATTTTTCCTTCTAATAGAAGGGTTAGTCTTATCAAATAAAACATGAATAGTTTCTTCAATAACCAAGGTTCTCCTATTGAACACTCTATAGGCTTTACTCTTTGTTGAATACCCAAGAAAGATTCCTTCATCGGATTTAGCATCAAATTTCTTTAAATTATCCTTCTTGTTATTTAAAATATAGCACTTACAACCAAATGCTTTGAAATATGAGATATTTGGTTTTCTTCCTTTCCAAAGCTCATAGGGGGTCTTTTTCAAAATTGGTCTAATCAAAACTCTATTCAACACATAGCAAGATGTATTAACAGCTTCAGCCCAAAAGTACTTTGGCAAGTTATTTTCACTCAACATAGTTCTAGTCATTTCTTGCATAGTCCTATTTTTCCTTTCTACTACCCCATTTTGTTGTGGTGTCCTAGGAGCTGAAAAATTATGATTGATTTCATATTTATCACAATATTTCTCAAATAAATGATTTTCAAATTCAGTTCCATGATCACTTCTTATAGATGAGATGCAAGAGCCTTTTTCATTTTGAACCATTTTACTAAATGAGGTGAATTTTTCAAAAGTTTCATCTTTGTGAGCAAGGAAAAATGTCCATGTATATCTTGAATAATCATCAACAATAACTAAAGCATATGTTTTTCCACCAAGACTAGTAGGAGTTACTGTCCAAATAAATCAAGATGAAGCAATTCTAGTGGCCTAGTTGTAGACACAATATTCTTAGATTTAAAAGATGCTCTAGTATGCTTTCCTAGTGCACATGCTCTACATTGAAACTCATTTTCATAATTAATCTTAGGAAGACCATTAACAAGTTCTTTCTTAGACAATTTTGAAAGTGTATGCATGCTTGCATGACCCAGTCTTCTATGCCACAAATAACTAGAGTTATCAAGAGATACTAGACATGTACCATGATTAGTTTCAAAATTATTCATGTCAAGCAAGTAAACATTATTTGATCTATTGGCAATGAACAATGTGTCATTATCTAAACTATTGATTGTACATAGAGAAGAAGTAAACTTTACCTCAAAGCCTTTATCACACAGTTGGCTTACACTTAGCAAGTTGTATTTCAAACCTTCAACAAGCGATACATCTTCAATACAAGGTTTGGTGCCAATTGTGCCATTTCCAATTATTTTTCCTTTCCCTTTGTCTCCAAATTTTACATATCCTCCATCTTTCATTGCAATTTTTGAAAACTTGTCTTTTCACTACCATGTGCTTTGAACAACCACTATCTATATACCATTTATCACTTTCCTTCATCCCTTTGCAACAAACCTCATTGTCACTTTCTTCTTCCTTTTGTGAACTTTCGACTTTCTCTTCAAGTGCCATCATACAAAGAAGAGCAGCCTCTTTGTCACTTGATTCATCATTTGAAGATTCTTCACTGTTGCTCCATACTACTTTCATAGCTTTCTTGCTCCTATCTTCTTTTCCTTTCTTCTTTTTGAGTAATGGACATTTGGGCTTGATATGTCCAGGTTTGTGACACTCATAACATACAATTTCTTCTTTTGAATCTCTGAAGTGTTTATCCTTGGGAGTATACTTTTTCAAGAATTTCTTGTATTTGCTTCCTCCTTTCTTGAAAGCTCTTTTAAATTTTCTTGCAAGCATAGCCATTTCATCATCATCTTCACTCGAAGCACTTGAGTTGTCACTTGAGTCAACTTTGAATGCAACTCCTTTCTTCTTATCTTCATCCTTATTCGACTTGAGAGCAATGCTTTTCTTCTTCTTTTGCTCATTTTCAACTTCATCTTTCTTATATACCATCTCATGTGCAATGAGAGAACCAATGAGTTAATCATAGGTGAATGTTTTGAAATCCTTGGTATCTTGGATAATCATTGTCTTTGCTTCCCAAGACTTTAGAAGTGATCTAAGAATTTTCTTCACAGGTTCAGCTTCCTCAAATCTTTTACCAAGCGCTTTGAGAAGATTTACAAGATCAGTAAACCTTGTACTCATATCCGCAATTGATTCTCCTGGCCTCATTTCAAACAAATCCTAATCTCGAATAAGAAGGTTTGCTTTGGACTCTTTAACAACATCAGCCTTCATAAGTAACTTAAAGCTTATACCAATTTTCCTTATCAGATTGACATCCTGAAACACGATTGTATTCATTAAGGTCAAGTGAGCAATGCAAAATATTAATAGCTTTAGCATTTATAGAGATTTTCTTCCAATCATTGTCATCATATTCATCTTCATGTTTTGGAACTTTTGTAGTTCCTGTACCATTCTTTTGAGGAACATGTGGACCATTTTTAATAATTCTCCATGCATCAATATCTACAGATTGTATGAAATTTCTCATTCTTACTTTCCAAAATGAATAATTAGTGCCATTGAAAAGTGGTGGTCTAGTGATTGAGTAGCCTTCAACTAAAGGTGCAGGTATACCGCGAGATACTAGATGAACTAGCCATTATGGATCACTCTAAGGTTGTAATACCCTAAGCAAGAGAGTCAGGCTCTGATACCAATTTGTTGTCCCAAAATAGTCCAAGAGGGGGGTGAATTGGACTTTAACAATTTTTCGGCCCTTGCTTGTAGCCTAATGAAAAATTGTGGCTTTGTTCAACTAGGTGTTTCTCTATATAAAGTGAAAGTAATATGTGCTTCAACAATGTGTTCCTAAGTTGCAATTCAAGCCTCAATCAATTTATATGGCAATATCTAACAAAGCATTTATCATACAATATACAACCAATTTCTCAAGTCACTCAATATGTCCACAAATTTATCAACTCAATCTATTTAACCAACATTCAATATCATGTATATGAGGAAAAATTTAAAATTGCACAAAAGTAAAAAGGTAAAGGATAGAGAGATCAAACACAAGGATTTTTATAGTGGTTCGGCTTAACTAGCCTACATCCACTCTCTCAAAGAACCCTCTTTGAGTCTTCTCTCCACTATTTGCTCTTTTGAAGGCAAGAGACCAAAAGCCCTTTACAATTTCTCAACACCAAGCTTTTACACCAAGGTAGCTTGAAACCTTCACAAGTGCTATCACAAGCACTTTCTCTCTCAAGCTTCAATAGGTGCTTGTACAACCTCTCTTAAATGCAATTCAATATTGAAACACTCACTCTTACTCAATACAAATCAAACTATAAAGAAGAGATGAGTTGATTTGCCAATGGTAGCTCAAAATCTTTAAAGCTCTTGAATGAAAGCAATAAATGAAAAATCAATGTTGGAGTTCAAATGTTAGCTTTCATCAAGTGTAAATGAAGTGAAGAAGGTGTATTTATAGTTCCAAATAATTTTAGACCGTTTGAAACCCTTTTGGAACGTTATACACACTGCCCAAGACAAAATAGCCGTTATTTTGTCCTTTTGTGCGAAGTTGAGCAGCTCTAATAAATTAGCAAACTAATGAAATAATGGTCGCAGTCAGTAAACTAGTTAGTAAACTAATGTTTTTAGCAAACACATTAGTAAACCGAAAATTTTAGCAAACTAGTTAGCAAACTAAGTCAACAGCTGCATGTCTCAACTTGCAATGTAAAATGATTTAGACCTTAAAAAATGTTTCAATAGTAATGTCCAAGGTCATGATGAGAAAAAGTAATCAGAAAATGAAATTTCAATTTTGAGCTCCATATGACTAAAATCTCATCAATTCTTTTCACAAAAGATCCTAAGACTCAATCTCTAACACTATGTCTTTCATACCTTTTCTTTAAGTCTTGGCTTCCATTGTTTTGTTCTTTTCTCATTTTGGATTTATCTTGAAATGCCTTTGAGTATCCTTTCTCCTTAGATACAACTCGAAAGATTCTTTATGCATAATACAAATAATCTACACAACACTTTGAAGTTGGGTTAGATAGATTCTCTTCGAGTTTTATTATCATCAAAATCAATGCTCATTTTGAGCTATACGGGGTCAACAATATTATTATTATTATTATGCTAAATGATTAGATTAAATTTAAACCTTCATAAGTTTTTTTTTTTTAATTTTACTAATTTAAAAAATAATTTTAAAATTCAAGTATTAATATAAATAATTTATAAGATAGATGTTTACATAAAAATTTGCTATGTTTTTATTTTCGTTATAAATATAAATTTAATTCAATCATTGTTTTCTAAATATTATTTTCTCTGAAAAGAAAAAAATTTAAACATCAAATCAAAAATAAAATCAAATTGCAAGAAATGTAGTGTTATTTTGCTGTCGTAAGGAATGGGTGAATATAAAGTCAATTCTCCCTTCCACATCCATGGCTTTCAAGTATTTATTCAGTGTTACCAGTTTTGGTGTAGTCTTTATTATATTACTTCCATTTATTTTTCATATTTGGGTTTTATATAATAATTAAAAAATAATTAAATAATTATATTTTTAAAAAAATATAATACTAATTAACTGAATTATCTTTTATTTCACAATTAAAATTTTATAAATATTTATTATATTTAATAAAAATAAAAGATAAAATTAAAAAAAATAATACTTCTTAATTTTCTAAATATGATAAATAATTTTAAATAAAAAAAATTTAAATATAATGGATAAAAATAGACAGAGATAATAATATGATAATTATAGGCTAAGTCCAATTTAATAAATACTACATTCATGTACGGATAATTATGTTTCATACAGCGGTTGGATCTTGGAGATTGAATTATAGCCAGTCATTAATGCTGTGTTTAGATTTTTTAGAATTTTATAAGAATTTAATTTAATTAAATTATCACATTATTATAATAATTATTATTATTATTATCTAAAAAGTATTAAAACTAATATCTATAGCATTTTTACAATATCTATTTATAGGTGTTAGTCAATTATAAATTTTTAATTTACTATTTTATAAAATAATTAATAATAATTTTATAATCTACAGCCTATCTATAATCGATAATATACAGAAAAGTGGAAAGTATATATATATATAATCGATAATCTATAGCATCTTGGGATTCAAAACCCCTAGGTTGTTCCATGAAAATGTTTTCTTCAATGTATCCATTGAGAAAAGTTGTTTTGATATCCATCTGCCAAATCTCATAATCATAGTATGCAGCTATTGCTAATAGAATCCTAATTGATTTAAGCATGGCAACAGACAAGAAAGTCTCCTCATAGTCGATTCCTTGCCTTTGGCGAAACCCTTTCGCTACTAGCCTTGCTTTATAGGTCTCTACCTTTCCATCAGAACCAATTTTCTTCTTGAAAACCCATTTGTTCCCTATAGGTACAATACTTTCGGGTGGGTCAACAAGATCCCAAACTTGATTCTTATACATGGAATCAATCTCGGATTTCATAGCATCAATCCATTTTGAAGAGTCTATGTCTGATATAGCTTCTTCATAAGTAAGTGGATCATCTCCATGATCTACTTCTTCATGAGTAAACAACTCTTGTTCTTCTTCATGAAGAAAACTATATCTCACTGGTGGGTGAGATATCCTGGTTGATCTGCGAGAAATTACAGTAGATGTTTCATCAACAGGTGTAGGTTGACTAGATGAATCTATATCCATCTGATCTGTTGGTTGGTTAGAATTCTCCAATTCTAACTCTATTTGCCTTCCTTTGCCTCCTTCTTGAACAAATTATTGTTCAAGAAATGTGGCATCTCTACTTACCACAACCTTTGTGATGTAGGCAATAAAAATAATATCCAAAACTATCTTCTGATATCCAACAAATCGACCCTTTTCTCGATCCGTTTCCAATTTATCGTTGTTCACTTTTTGATATAAGTCGACAACCCCAAATTTTAACATGCTTAAGACTTGGTTTTCTTCCATGCCATATCTCATAAGGTGTGGAAGATAATCGATTTTGATGGAATTCTATTCGAACATGCAAAGTTGATTCTAATGCAAATCCCTAAAAGGAGATTGGCATATCAAGATAGCTCATCATGCTACGTGCATCAGATCTAATAGGGTACGATTTCTCCTTTCAGATACACCATTCAGCTGTGGCATTCCTTGAGGAGTCAGCTTGGAAACAATGCCATGTTCTTTCAAGTATTCATCAAATTCAGTACTTAAGTATTCACCTCCACGATCTGATCAAAGAGTTTTTAATACTTTTTCTGCTTGATTTTCTACTGTAATTAAATTCTTTGAACTTTTAATGGATTCATGTTTGTATTTCATCAAATACAAATACCCAAACCTTGATTTATCATCGAGAGGTAATAAAATAATGAAAATCGCCTCTAGCCATTTCTTTAAATGGACCACATACATCACTATGTATTAGCTCAAAAATATTTTCAGCTCTTAGCCCTTGTCCAACAAAGGGTGATCTGGTCATTTTGCCTTGAAGGCAAGATTCACAAGTTGGAGTAGGTTCAGAACCCAATGGGGATAGAATTCTTATTTTCTCTAGTTTTGCAATCCTATCTTCTGCAATATGACCTAGTCTTAAGTGCCAAATATATTTTGAACTTGAGTTGATTTTCACCATGGCATTGCATTCATTTAGATCAGTTGCATTCAATTTGTGTTTGTCATTATTATCCAAATAATAAAGACCATCATTCATATAACACGAACCAACATATTTATTTCCAAAATACATATTGTAATCATCATCTGTGTACTGAAATTCATAGCCATGTCTAGTCAAACTAGATATAGAAATGATGTTCTTAAAAGGATCGGGTACATATAAAATATTATCCAAACACAAAACATGTCCAAACATGTAAAATATTTGCAACATCTCATGCTTAACAATTATTCATAAGAAAATCTCTTAAATTAATTGCATCATATGCAAGTATTTAAAATTTCTTAAAATAATTACATCAATGGAGGGCCCATGTTATAATTACTTTAATTATACCATTTCCAACTTAATCATTTGTTTGGAAGATTTTTTGGTCATCCTAATTACTATTATGGTCTCACTTTGCACATTATCCATTTAGCATGCATACAATCCCATACATCTCATGCATTCATGGATAAACAATAAATATGGTATGATCATGGACTTTCTAAGAGATTCAATTCTGAGCCACCAGGAATTGAATCAGGGCATTCCTAGGTGCATTTCATTCATTCATATTACAAGAGTTGCTGAAGGAGTACATAATCAACACTTGATCTTGAATTCCTCCCACTGGTCCCACTAATGCTCTTGACCTCCTTTATCTTTTTGCAATCTAATTACATAGTAATCCTTGGCATACCAAGGCGAATTTACAAGAACCAAATAAATGAAATTACTACCCAAAAATATTGCAACCTTTATAATATATGCCACCAAAATAAATTAATTAATTTACAACCCAAAGAAACATAAAAGAAATAAATCAAATCACATTGGTCTTTTATTGTCCATGATCATCCATCATGCATATCACTATTTAACGATTATTAGTTTCTTAATTTATAATTTAGAACTTAAATTTTTAATTCATCATATAAATATTTTACTATAATATAGAATTAATAACATATTATATTATACAATCAAATTTTATTATATTTATTATAGTACTTCTATATTTTTAAGTATAAATTTAATTAAAAAATAATTAAAAAATAAATATATTAATATATGTATAAGTAACAAATTCAAATTATCAAAAATGGTAAAAGTGTTTTTATCGAATTTTTGAGTTTTTTTTCTTAGAAAATTAATAACACTTGTTAGTCCAATAATTAACAACAATTTATTGATTAAAAGCTTTAATTATATAGATTAAAAGAAACATATAATTTCTTTATTTTAATATATAGAAACATAATAAAATATGAGTATATATGTATATATATTTTACATTTTTAATTTTTAAAATTACTATTTTATTTAAGTATATATAATCTATACATACTTAGCACATATATATATGTTATCAAAATTTTTTTAATATGAAAAAGGAAATTTTCTAATGACAAACTAAAGAAAAAAACGTAAAAACTTCTTATATAAATAAAGTTAATCTTAATCCATTAAAAAAATAATATAATATTTAGATACTAATAAATTTTATCTCAAAAAATTAATTATTAGAAACAAATAATATCACATTTAGAGACTAATAAGTTTTTGTCTCAAAAAATTAATTATAAAAAATAAATATAATATTTAGAGACCAATAAATTTTTATTTCAAAAAATGAGTCATTAGAGACAAATAATATAATATTTGAAGTAATAAAATTTTACTTTAAATAATAATTATTAGTAATAAATATCTTATTTGTCTTAAGGTATTTGTCTTTAAAAGACAATGTTGTAGTAGTGATAAATTGTTCACCTATTTTAGCAATATTTCTTATATTTTTTTTTTCTATAAATGCTACATTAAAATAGTAAGATAATAATAATAATAATAATAATAATAATAATAATAATAATAATAATAATAATAATAATAATAATTTATTATTATTATTATTATTATTATTATTATTATTATTATTATTATAATAATTATTATTATTATAATAATAATAATTATTATTATTATTATCTAAAAAGTATTAAAACTAATATCTATAGCATTTTTACAATATCTATTTATAGGTGTTAGTCAATTATAAATTTTTAATTTACTATTTTATAAAATAATTAATAATAATTTTATAATCTACAGCTTATCTATAATCGATAATATACAGAAAAGTGGAAAGTATATATATATATATATATATATATATATATATATATATATATATATATTAATTTAATTGATTATTGAAAATTAATATATTTTAAGAAAAACAAGAATATAAAATTATCAGTTTTAAAGTTTTTATTGCATTATGATACATTTTATTTATCTTATAATTTCTACTCTAAATGGATTATAACAACTTTATTAAAAATAATTTAAAAAATCTCTAATTTTCTATGTTATTTGTAATATTAAAAATTTTAATGCGACTTAAATTTTAATTATAATATTAATAATAATTCTATTACCACTAAATTTCTAAATTTTTGCTAATGTGAATAATATTTAAAAATAAAAATAAAAAATTTAGCTGAATCAAAGTAATTTAGAGAAAATCAAATTAGAGTATAAAAATATTAAATAATTTATAGGCAAATAAATTTTTTATTGAAATTAAAATATATAAATTAATTAATTAAATAAAAATTTAAGTACTAGATAATTATTAACCTTTAGAAAAAATTCACCAAAGTTCACATCGACATTGTTGTGCCCACGATTAATGATAATAATAACAATATTATTATTATTATTGTCATTATCATTATCATTATCCTTATCCTTATTCTTATCCTTATCCTTATCCATCTTTAGTACATGGTTAAGAGACTTAAAATTTGTTAAAAGGAAAAAAAAAATATTTATATAAATATTTTAAAATTTTTAATTTTAATTATTTACTTTATTTCACTTGAAATTTTTAAATTTTTTTAACACTCTAAATTTAGTGTTAAAACTAATTTATAATATTTATAATAGTATTCCATATAGCTCACAACCCCTATGAGGTCTGCGGTTGATTTGAAACTTCCATTTCAAGTACAGAACTTATAAGATATTCACTACTTTCAGGTCAATTTTGATTAATTTTTATTAAAATATAGAAAATTTTTATTTAAATTTGACCCACAATAAATTTAAAAACACAAACACATCATTATACTCCTTACTTTATTTATTATTTATTTTTTTACTAATTAATATTTTTTACAAAAAAAAGTCTGCTAAATTGTATATATAAATAAATTTTAATTTAATAATTAACAAATGATGATAATATGTATACGTCTGCTAATTAATTAAATTTTTAACATTATGTACCATTATCACTTTTTATTAATTTATTAAATATTACATATCTTTTTTAAATTAAAATTTTAATCTCATTTTTATTTTAAAAAAATGTAATCCCATTTCATAGGAATAGGGATAATAATTTATTTTATCTTTTATTATATTTAATATTATATAATAGGGGACCAGCAAAAATAATGGTTTTGATTTTTGTTCCTTTAGATTACTAATTTTGTAACATAGCTAGCCGTAACGAAGACGGTTGAAAACCATGCAACATCGCGGCCATAAGAAACTTTCAAAGTCCCCTCCTCGTAATAAAGACCAATTACTCTGTTGTGACTTGACTTAAACCCACCACGATAATTATAGTAAAGACTGCAAAGCCGTGGCCCATTCCTTGCGACGCAGTGAGTCATGCAGGTCACCATCATTGTTCGTGTTCATTGAGTCACAATCAAAACAACTGTTTACAATTTCTTTACGCTTATTCGAAATAAATGCAAAAAATTAAAATTAAAATGAATTTTTATATAATTATATGTTTTATTTTTATTTATTTAAAAATAATTTTTTAAAATTAAAAAAATTCCAAAATAATATGATAATTGGCTAAAAAAATGCACTACTACAATATTATCTTTTAGAGATAAATGTTTTGAGACAAATAAAATATTTATTACTAATAATTATTTTTTGAGATCAAATTTTATTAGTTTTCAAATATTATATTATTTATTTTTAATGATTTATTTTTATGACAAAAATTTATTAATCTCTAAATATTATATTATTTATTTTTAATAATTAAATTTTAAGACAAAAACTTATTAGTCTCTAAATATATAATTATTTATCTCTAATGATTAATTTTTTTGAGGTGAAACTTATTAGTCTCTAAATATTATATTATTTATTTCTAATTCATTAAGATTAATTTTATTTATATAAGATGTTTTAACTTTGTCCTTGAATTTATCATTAAAAAATTTCTTTTTTCATATTAAAAAAATTTTAATAACTAACTAATATTTCATTGATATAATATTGGTATATAAATTAAAATTCATTTGATCATAAAACAAAGTCACCTTAAAATTAGTTTAGGAAAGATAATAATGATTAACATAAATTTAATAATCAAATAGTTAAATAATTCAACATAATTAAAATGACAATATAATAGAAAATAAAATAAAAAATATTTCGAATTCATATATAAACACTTAAGTAATTAAAAATTAAAATAAATAATAAAAATTCAAAATATTACATAATAAAATAAAATATTTAAATAAAAATTTAAAAGGGATTAAAAGAAAAAAATGGTGTAGCATGTACAAAGATTACAAGATATATCATATGAAAATTAAAAAGAAAGTATTTGTTTTTCGTAATAAAATAAGAAAAATTTTAAAAAATAAAGTGTAAAATAGAAATTAAAAAATTTTAAAGAAAAAGAGAGATTAGAGGTAAATTGTATTTTTTTTTTTATAGTATAAATATATAATGGATAAAAAGGTATTTTTAATATTCTTACGTTTAGTAAAATGCACTCTTTTTTAATATATTAATATAGTATAATATGAAATAAAATTATTATTTTTTTAAAATATTGAAGTATATATAGAAGAGAAGCTTTTAATTGAAAATAAATTTGACATAATTTTTAACAACAACAATTTAATTTTCCTTTTGGTGAGCACCAACAATTCAATTTTTGATGAAAATAAAAGAAGGTATTTTTTTATTTATTTATCTTGAAAAAAATATAAAATATATTAGATAGAATTTTTATTTGGTCATGTGCGTCAGTGCGTGCACTGCAGAAGCAGAAGTTATGCTTCGTCGCAAGAAAATCCATATGCTTCTTTTAATTCTTTAGTTTTTAAGGGCCAAAGTTTACTTTTACTATTGTTAAAAATAGTTAAAGTGTAATTTAATTTGGACTTCATTTATTTTATAAAAAATAATTTATATATAAATTTTTTTTAAAAAAAAATATTTTTATGGATAATATTTTTTGTTATTTAATTATAATATTTAATTAATATTATATATATATATATATATATATATATATGTTTATATTTTAACAATATAATAAAAGTTTTAAAAAAATTTTTTTTCTTAAAAATTAAATTAATTTTTTTTATTGATAAAATATTTTTTATTAATTTACTTTTTTGAATATCTTGAAAATATTTTTTAAAAAATATTTTTTTGTAAAATAAATGAAACCTTAATATGGAATAATATTGAATGGATACTTGTGTTCCATACGGCCATTGGATCTTGGAGATTGAATTATAGCCATTTATTTAAGAAATTGAAAACAACTGTTGTGATTGTAACATGAGGAAGACAAACAATGAGAGTGAATTGCATGACTTACTGTATCGTAAGGAATGGGCCGGTGGACATAAGTTAAGGATTTTTTTTTTTATAAATATCATACATCATTAATCTTAAATACAAGATATATAATTTATATATTTAATATTTTAAATTTATTATAAATTATATATAAATAAAAATTTCTTGTTGAGTCAATTTCTATAAATTCGTGGCCTTTACGACAGAGTAATTCGTGTTATTATGAGGAGAGAACTTTAAAAGTTCATATCACTACGACGTTGCATGGTTTTCGATAATTGAAGTCTTGGTTACGACTATTTTACAAATTTAGTAATTTAAGGGGACAAAAAATAGAAGACCATTATTTTTGCTGGTCCCCTAGTATACAATATTAAGCAGAGGCAAGTTGTGTTGGCTTCATTGCAGGTGTAATCTATTTAAATCTAATTTTTTTCGATGCAATTTTATTATAAATTAAAAATTTATGTAAATTACTCTTATTTAAATTAGTTGAATACTTAATTAACTATTTAAATTAATAATATATATGATAAAGTATGAATCAAAATATCATTACAATGTTTGAAAGTGAAGGATGATGGTTTAAATTCGTAATTATATTCCTAATTTTCATTGTCTTGAAAAGTCAAGCAGAATGTTTATTAAAATGTAAGTTAGGAATAAAATTAGGGGCTTAATTGTTAATAAAATAAAGTCTTAAGGACTTTTGATTATTCTTGCTTGAATTAATGATAAGTTAATTGAAATTTTAATTGTAAGAACTAACTTATCAGTTTATTAAAATGTTAGGAATTAAATTACTTAATTTTAAAACTATAGGGATTAAATTGTAAGTTTAACAAAATTTCAGAGGCTAAACTATAGGTTACCCAAATTTATATATTATTTTATTACTATATTACATAATATTATTATATTATTATTGTATTATGATTATATATATATATATTATATTTTATTATTATATATAATTCTATTATATTTTATTATTATTTATTTACTTATGGGATGCTACTTATATTAAATTTATAAATCAAATTTACATATTTAATAAACTAATAACTAAATAGGTTTTATAAAATAAAAAATATATTTTTTAATATTTTTTAGATAATAATAATAATATTAAGTATAATATTATAACAAAAGAGTAATAATATTAATCAAAATTTTATTATTTTAAAGTAGTGTTTATAGCAACATATAAGTGCAAAAAATATTACTAAAATAAATGAACAATTTATTTTTATTATACTTTTCTTATAATGAAATGAAAATATGATATTTCATTAATATAATGTTTGTGTATAAATTAAAATTTATTTTATTATTAAATAAAATCATTTTAAATAATTTTAAAAGAGATAATAATAATTATGGTAAATTTAATAATTAAATAAGCCAAAAAAATTAACAATTGACAATTAAAAGAATTGATATATGAACACTTTGATGGTTTAAAATTACAATAAATAAATAAATGGACATTTTAATTTTAATTAATAAAATAAAATACCTAAATAAAAATTTAAATTAGACAGAAGGAAAAAAAAGTAAAATTTTAAAATATTCCAAAATATATCATACAAAAATAAAAAAAAAACTATATCTTTTAGTAATAAAATAAAAAAACTAAAAAATAAAGACAACAAAAATAAGAAACTCATCAAGGTAAAATAATTCCAATATTGTTATTAGAACAGTGAATTTCACTTCATTACAAATAAAATTAATTCAAAATTCTTTCAATGAAAAAATAATAATTAAAATAGTTTAAAAGCAGTTGAAATTGAAATAAAAAATAAAAATAGAAAAAAATTTTATGTATATATAATATTTTTAGGAATAATAAAAATTAATTAAAGAGTTTAAAAGATATAATTTAAAATAGAAATTAGGAAAAAGAGAAAGAGATGAGAGGCAAGAGGGTAGTTTTAATGTTCTTAGGAGGAGTAAAATAGCACTCTTTCTAATATGTTAATATAATATACTATGAAATAAAATTAATTTTTTTTTAAATATTGAAGTATATATATAAAAAAATTTTTTAATTAAAAATAAGCATGACATAGTTTTTAACATTAATAATTCAATTTTTAATAAATATAAAAGAAAATATTTTTTATTTTATCTTAAAGAAAATATGTTCGATATTTATGTTCATTTGATCATGCGCATTCACTGTTGAAACAGAGTTCAAATTGGTGGTCATTGCAATAAAAGGAGAAATCCAAACGCAGCTGCCTCCTTTAGTTTTATATGGGCAAAAGGGTACTTTTACTGTTCATAGGTACAGTCAAAGTGTGCCCAGATTTAGTAAATTTCTCAAAAATTTTAGTTGAATGGCCAAATGCATGCATTGCAGGTTCTGGCCTTCCTTGGTTAATTAGCATTGAATAGCACGCCAAGTATTGGGAAAATTATAAAATATTTTGGAATCACTTAAAAAAAAAATATAGTACTCCATGTAAAAATAAAAATCAATTACTTTGTTGTTTGAGAAGGTGGATCTCATGTGTTTTGTGAGTAAAGAGAATAAACATTAGGTGCATTCAATAATTCTTCCTAAATACTGCTATAATATTTATACTAGATTAATGATGGCAATTGCCTAAATGCCTTGTTGCTTAGTTAGAGTTGTAGGGATTTTAAATCAAATTGAAAAATCATATCAAACTAATTATAATTATCGTACCAAACTTATTTTACTACTTTGATTTAGTTTTGATCCCCCATTAAGATTTAAATATGAACCGAATCAAAGAACCAATAATATGCAAATGTTTTTTATCACTTTACTTCAAAGAAGGGGTCTAAAGGACAAAGCCATAAGGTCTAGTGGTCCAAAATGGATAATACTATCCAGTTCTAAAAGGGACATTACAGATATATTATTAATTAATAATCTATTATCACAGTATTTTACTTCAAATCCAAACTCCAATTATATACCAGTCAAACTCTTCCTATTAAGATTCTATCGAATTGAATACTTACAAATATCCGACCTGTTGCCATATTTGTAATGATAATTATACTTCTCCAATAAACTTCAGGAACAAATTGTAGGTGCACCTTAATACATTAATATAACAGTTTTTATCTAAAAGAAAAAGTTTAAAAATTTCAAGCCAGTACATATGAAATCTATACTTCAGTTTTTACCATGGACTAGGAGCCATATCAGTATCAATATTCAAATGACTCATTAGTGGTGAATTGCTTGATCTTATGACCCTGGCTTTCATTGTTTGGGATTCTTCAACAGCCATTGCTATAGCCAAGCATTCCTGTAATCCAGCTAGAACATGACTCATGTCTGGCCTCTGTATTGAAGCGTTTGTTACACAGGAAAGGGCAGTCTCCACAGCTTTCCAAGCTGAAGTGGCATCAAATTCTCCATGCAATCTGGGATCAACAATGTTTAGAATATCACCCCTGTCAATTTTAGGTCTAATCCATTGATGTATGCAAATGAAGCCCCATGGGTGTTTCTTATTATTTCAGGCTGATCAGTTATAAGCTCAAGTGGAATAATCCCAAAACTATAAACATCACTTTTTTTTTTTGTTAAGGTTTTCTATTGGTAGTATAGGGCGCCGAGCATGATAATGGGAAAGGCTAAGGAGAAGACATCTTGATTCATTAGTTTTTGAAACTCAAATTTAGTTGGAGGTTTGAGTAAGCATTTGATTAACTGAATCAAAATTTCTATTAATTGTATTGTTAACCAACTTCAAAAATATTAATTAAATTAATTAAATTAAAATTGAGAGAAAATTGAAATTAATTGAAATTGAAAATATTTAGTTGATTATCGGTTATAATCGAATTAATTCATCGAATAAATGAAATATATATTTTATATTATAAATTATTTAATAAAATAGTAATAAAAATATATGTATAATTTTTTTATTTATAAAAAATAATAAATATAATTTAATGTTATTAAAATAATAATTATAAATTAAATATTATTATAAAATCATAAAAATAATAATTATAAATAATATATTATTAATAAAATTATAATTAATATATTAAAAATAACTAAACTAATAATAAAAAATAAAAATTTTTATTATTATTAATAAAAAATGAATCAAATTAAACTTATTATTACCAAAATAACTGAATTTTATTAATTTAGTTTATTTTTTTTATTATAATTAAATAATACGCTTCCACTTAGAAGTTATTTTTTAATAGGATAAAAATATTTATTATTTTTATTTGATAGGAAAAAACATTTATTTGACAAATTGGTGCTTCCAATTTGCAGCCTGGTGGCTGTGCAAACATACCAAATTATTATTATAAAAAATATTTTTTAATTCATTTAATTTTGTATTTTTTAATTGATAATCTACATAAAAAATATTTTTATTAATAATTTATATTTTAAAATTTAATAACTTTATAAAATATTTAAATTCTATTTATTTAAAATATAATATATAAAAATTTATAAATATTATTATAAAAACACATATTTCATATTTAATTAATTACAAATAAGTTCCATTAATGAATACTCAATATGTAAAATCTAAACTCAATCCGAACATATTACAAATATTATACTTCAAATCTGAACCCATCCTAATCTCTATTATATGCTACCTAAACTCATCCTATTAGATTGAATACCCACAAATATCTGACCTGTTACTATCCTAAAATTTTGTAATGATAATTATACATTTCCAAGAAACTTCATAAGCAAATTATTGGTGCAGCTTAATACATTAATATAACCGTTTTTGTAAAAAGAGAAAAAAGTTTAAAAATTTCAAGCCAGTACATATGAGATCTATACTCCAGTTTTTACCTTGGACTAGGAGCCATATCAGTATCAATATTCAAGGGGCTAATTGGTAGTGAATTGCTTGATCTTAGGACCCTGGCTTTCATTGTTTGGGATTCTGCAACAGCCATTACTATAGCCAAGCATTCCTGTAATTCAGCTAGTACATTACTCATGTCTGGCCTCTGTATTGAAGCGTTTGATACACAGGAAAAGGCAGTCTCCACAGCTTTCCAGGCTGAAGTGGCATCGAATTCTCCATCCAGTCTGGGATCAACAATGGTTAGAATATCACCCCTGTCGATTAGAGGTCTAATCCATTGATGTATGCAAATGAAGCCCCCATGGGTCTTTCTTGTTATTGCAGGCTGACCAGTTATGAGCTCAAGTAGAATAATCCCAAAGCTATAAACATCACTTTTTTTGTTAAAGTTTCCTGATGCTTGAGCCCTGTTGCAGACAGAAAATAATTAGCGCTATATAACTTTCACCAAAAGCAAATTAATTAGTCAAGAACAGCGCAAATGCAAAACGAACCAATTGAGGACCGTCAAACGCAAAAAAAATGAGCAATCCAGATGTTAAGATTAGAGGTTCTAAAATGTTATTAACCCTTAACCTCTTTTGTATTTTTTAGATGTAGGATTTTAATAAAACAGGCAAATACGTGGAGAAGATATGATGGCAATTTGAACGTGCATAATAATAGAGAGTGCAGAGTTGGCTCTAATGCTATATTAGAAACCTAATAAGCACAACTTTAAAATCCCTGTATTAAGGTTAATGATCATACAATGCTATTAAGCTTATCTTTTAGATGTGAGATTTTAATCTTTAGCACCACTGAACCAAGGAGGTTTGGTTAAGCTTTAACCCTTGCTAAAAAAAACCCTTACTCAGGAGCGACGTAACCAAATGTGCCAGCAGGGCAAGTTGATACATGTGAACCACTTTCATTGGTGAAAGCTCTAGACAATCCAAAATCAGCGATCTTTGCTTGCCATTTTTCGTTCAATAAGATGTTGGAAGTCTTCAAATCCCTGTGGATAATCGGTGGTTTGCAACCATTATGTAGATACTCCAGTCCTGCAAAACCCGTTAGCCATGGATAAGAATGATGAATGGGGAAGCAAAAAGTAAATAAAAATAGAAATGGATTTGCTTGAGAACCATAAGCTGCATCTACTGCAATTTGAAATCTCTCTTTCCAAGTCAGAACACTTCCACTTTTCTCTGCAACCAAAATACATCAGGCTATCATTGTCAGAGTTGTCTTGAGGAAATTTGCAAAAAAAAAATAAAGGAAATTTGCAAAAAAAAAATAAAGGACTTCCATTGAGAGAAGAAATCTAGAAAAATCGACAAATTAAATCTTTTACAGTTTGTGATAGACATACTTGATAAATGCTGTTGCAAGTTTCCATTAACCATGTACTCGTATACCAATGCCATGTTATGACTATCATTGCAGTACCCAATTAGTGAAACCAAATTCCTATGATGAACAACCATCAAGAGCTGCACCTGCATTTTAATTTTGAAAAACCACTATTAATCAGACTGTATATTTATTTATACTATATATCTTGCAATAGTGGCAGAAAGGCACAAATAATTGATTAAATTGAGTTGAAAATGACGCTGCAGTAGTGCTATATCTAACCTCTGCTTGAAATTCCTTGTAGCCTTGATTTGATGATTGAGATAACACCTTAATTGCAACTTGAGTGCCATCTTTTAGGGTTCCAAAGTAAACTTTTCCAAAGCCCCCTCCTCCGATGGCGGTCTTAAAGTTATCAGTAACACTAATAATCTCTGAGTAACTAAAGGTCTGATTCTTTGATATTTGTGTTTCTGCTATTGCTGTGCAAGTAGCATAGACAGAATTTGAAATATATGGATAAAGAGAAAAAAAATGATATGTAGTTTATAGTTTTATAACTTTTATTAAGCTAACTAATATGCAAATAGAGGAAAAATAGATTACCTTGCTGTCTTCTATTTCTCCAAGAGATAGCTATCATGCATAGGAGCAGAAGCATCAATATTGATATAATTGATGCAACAACTGGAAGAAGAAAACGTTTCTTTTTCTCACATGAATCCGACTGGCATAAATTTGGATTTTTGTCGAAGCTAGCATTAAGTATGACATCATCAATTCATCATATAACAGACATTAAACAACCTATGGATTTCAATATCATCATTTTTTTTTTTTCATTGGTTCATTTAATAGCTGGAAAAAAGATGAAAACAAAATGGTGGACAAGAGAAGACGTTCAAACCTTAACTGCAATGTTCCATTATTAGACTTTTTTATAAGGGACTGTGGAATGGATCCAGTGAACTTGTTCCCAGTTAAATTTCTGAAAAGAATGTACACTAAATCATTCGTATAATTCATCAAAACGCCTTCCTTCCCCACAAAAAAAAAAAAAAAAAAAAGGAATATCATGTATTCTATGCTTAAGTTTCTTCTCACAGAGTATTTAAATTCGGCAGTTGTGCGAAAAATTCTGGCACCGGCCCTGTCAATTCATTGTAAGATAAATCCCTGAAAGAAAAGATGCCATTATAATGTCAGTTATATTTATTTGGTGAAGGCAGGATCTTAGTTCCCTACTGGGAGATTTAACCATGCTTAGGCGAGGTTCAACGATTATTTTTTCTTTTTTTGGGGAAACTTACAGCAAAGTTAAGTTCAACAGTTCTGAAAAAAAATTGGGCAGAATTCCAGTCAATTTATTGTATGATAAATCCCTGAAAAGACAACAAAAAGATCAAGATATATTATATTTTACACGACGACAGAGTAAGATATGTGAAAGCTCCACCCCTGTAACATGGGTGCTCTGTTTCTGCATCCCATGGGAGAATGTCTTAATTTTGTTGTAGAGCACGTATTGAAAAGAACCGTTAGAAACTTAGTCAATAACACTTACAAGGACTGAATTGCCTTGAGGGCAGAGAGCGACGGAGCTATTTCGCCAGTCAATTTCCTTGAACTGAGGTCCCTGTTCACATATCAGAGAGTAAGCTAGAGTGAGATGTTGACATCAAATGATAATCAAAGTAATGGTGTGCAGCGGAAAGAAAATACATGTTCTTATGAATTTAAATGTGCACTACTCACAATGAGATGATCCTTGGAGGATTTTTGTCATAACTACTACAGTTCAAACCATTCCATGAAAGTTCTCTTGGCACACATGGGTCTCCTTGCCATTCATCTTCATTTATGTTGTATGATCGCATGACGGCCATGATTGCATCAACTTTGATTGCACAAGAAAAATATAGATTTAATATTTTTTTAGAACACACGCACACACGCACGGATTAGCAACAGAAATGGACAGCTATGAAGATTAATTGCTACTGATATAACAATTAATATAAATATAAAAAGCATACCATCTGCTTGGTCTGTTGGAGAACGAGGAAGCTCAATTATATAGAGAATCTCGAAGGCATTGAGAATGGGTGGAAGGTGAGAGTTGCTCGTTGAATTGATAGTAAAGTTAATATCGCCTTTGGTTGTTAATTTAAGAGGTATAGTCCGTGGCTTGAAGTATTCCAGGCTAAAGGGTCCATAGTTGTGATCATTCAGAGTAATTGTGAATTCTCTTCGTTGATCTTGTGGAAACTCTACAATTTCAGCGAAGTAAAAGTAGACATGAAAATTGCACGATGGGGAACAGTAAAAGCTCTCGTTGTACGTCAATGAGCCAAGGTCATTTTGGGCCTGGGCCGCAGTTCTTAACACTTCAATGGGTAGTTTGTAGGAAGAATTAATTTCTTGGAGTTGTGTGTCTGATGTGGCATTGACCAAAGTCCAATTAGCAAACCCATAAGAGTACCAGACGCGATGGAAGACATCATCCTTGTACCTAAATAATAAAGATAACACAATACCTATTTTATCCTTGTACCTAAATAATAAAGATAACACAATACCTATTTTATTTATCCCAAAAGAAAATTAAACAATACATGCTGCTAGTGCACCTATTAGCTTCTAATGTCTTTTATATATATATATAATTGTTTTTAAGTAAAATTTAAATTTGAAATTTTAGATGCTAAAAACTCATTAGTAGAAAATATTTTGAAATAATATTATTTTAGATGCTAAAAAAATGAATTTAAACCCTTTTAAATAAATTTTATATTATAATTCAAATCTAATTTAAATGGATTTTTAAGTAGAATTCAAGCGTTTTGAATAAATTTAAAAGTGATATAATTAAATTATATGAATTGTATTATTTGGGACAACTAAAAATAGAATGATTATATTTACTTTTCAATTTTAATTAATTATCTTTATTTTCAAAGACATATTTATCTTAGGGTCGTTTGGGGGCTTTTAATAGCTCCTCTCAAATTAATTAAGTTGGTTTTTAAAATCATATCACTTTTTCACATGATTTTAATTAGCTCTTTTAAAATAATTTATTTTTAACTTAAAAAATAAATTTTAACAATTATATACTTTTTAGACAAGAAAATTAAACAAATAGAAATATAAATTTATTAAATTAATTCTTTATGTATATATATATTCTCTATGATTACTTTGTTCTGTTACATAAAATAAAATAATTTAACAAAATTTTACAATTCATTTTATTCGTAAAATAATTAATTATGAAAAATATTAATTATGAAAAATTTATTAACATCAAGAAAAAATTAAAGTTTTTTTATATAAAAAAATGCAAAATATAATTTAAAAAACTAATAAATAAATTATATGTGACAAATTTTATTTAAAAACAATTATAGGAAAGGGTTTAGGATATATGAAATATTATTTATTAGAATTTTTTTAAAAAAATATTATGTGTGTTTTTTATGTGAGCAAATTTTATTTTTTTGTTAATTAAGTTAATAATTTTTTTTATAATTAACTATTTCATAAAAAAAATCATTTTAAAAAAATCTCATGAGATTAATTATAAATTTATGTTAAATTATATATTTTTTTCATAATTATATGGAAACAAGTAAAAATAAAAGTCACCAATATCTATATGTATTAACTTTTAAGGACAAAGTTATTATTAACAAAATAATATTTAAGAACTACCCTACAAAGTAATCATTAATTGACTAAGATGATACTTTTCCCCTATGACAAGGATTAAGTCAGGATGTCGACCTACCTCTGTAGGGGCAATGATTACATTGTAATAATTCCTTTTTTTTTTTTCTTATCGATGAAAAATTATGTAATTACTTTGTTTTTATTAAAATAATTTTTATTTTATAAATAATTATTATTAAATAAATTAATAATAATTAATGATAAAAATATTAAAATGTAAAAAAAGTAAATAAAAAATAAAATTATAGTGCACTTTTATTGGTTATCTACTAGAGCTATTATTGAAAAAAATTTATATATTTTTAAATAAATTAATTAAAAATTTTGAAAAAGAATTTAAAATTAACTTTAATATATTTTAATGGTAAAAATATTAAAATAATAATAATTTTTTTAAAGTACTATTTTTAACATTTAAAATAGTTTTTTTTTTTTAAGCGTTTTTTCTCTTGTAAAACTCAATATTAAAACAAGCCTTAACTGTACCAATAATATCTTACTAGAATCAAATGCACATCTACTTACCTGAAACGAATGTCAATAGGATAGCCAGGTTGGAATCTTCGAGCAAGTAGTGATCCAGACTCACTTCTATAAATGGAATCATTCACATAGTATAATTCCAATGCTGAAATGAAAGGTATTCCCAAGCCTTTGTTTACAAGGCACACATGAATAATTTCAGTTGAAGAAAAATAAAAGATCTCACCAAAATTCCACCCGTTACGATTTAGATTATTAACTGTCATCCAATGGTTAACCCCTATGTGCACATCAAACGTTGGAGGTTGATTATTGCCATCGTAATTTTCATAACAAAAGAAAGCTCTGATCAAGTAATTATGATTTTTTCCCTGTTCAGGCCGCAGAATATAACAGTTATTTTGTCCCGTTGGAAAACTTCTTAAATTCTTACACAGTCGATCTGTAAAGGCTTTTGGTGAGGTCGTAATTCCTGGTTCTGCATCATGATTTTCGCCGGTGCTTATGAAATCTTTATCTGACTTGTAAAGCAATCCCATATTTTCATCAACATAATCTTCATCCACTCCGCAATCGATGCTTATGGAGCCTTTAAATTGAACACCAAGATGATAGTAGTTAGATAGGACAAATAACATGTAAATTTTCCTTTTTTTTTCTCTTGTTATTTTTTTTCATTTAGTTGCGATTAGCACAAACTCAAATTTTATTAATTTAGAGATGATTCCAGAATTACTATAATATTGATCGATAAATAAACTCTTTAGTTATAATTATAACGGAGTAGTAGATTATTTAACTAAAATAATAATAATTAATTGGGTGACAAAATTTAACGGGTTGGATTTGTAACTCCCGATGCAAACTAGGCTTAATAACTCCTTTACCAGGCCTAGTATATATAAACTCTCTAACATTTATATATCCCACGGACGTGGATATGACAGGATTTGTGCTGTACCTGGGTTTCCAGTGGCAAGTTTTCTTCTTCCAGCGGGTTCAGTATTTGCTGCTGCGGCTACTTTAGAGCTCCCAGAAGTAGCATATATTGGAGTAAAGATTAGCCATAGTATTGAAAACAAAAAGAATCTCGGCCAACCGTCCATGTTGATGATCCCCTTTTTTTTTTTTTCGTGGAAGGTTGATGATCCGTTAGCCTACAAGTAAAGAAAACTTGGTTGAAATTGGTTGCCTCTAAGTGCTAGCACACATAGGAACGGTTCTATATATAGTATATTCAAGTGCGGAGACTTATGTTCCATACAGCCGTTGGATCTTGGAGATTGAATTATAGCCGTTCATTAAAGAAACTATAAACAGAAGCTTTGCTTGTAACTTGGGGAAGACAAACAATAAGGGTGACCTGCGTGACTTGCTTTGTCGTAAGGAATGGGTCGGTGAATATAAGTCAATTCTATGTCCATATCTTTGGAGTTTACTTGGAATTTTTATTTGCTGAAATTGACATATGTAGATCTCACCGGGGATTATGGGAATATAGGCCATTATAAATTATTTTAACAATAAAATTCAGGAGTGTTAAAAAACTAATAGAATTTAAGTAAAATAATGTGAATAATTAAAATAAAAAAAAATTATAGAAAAAAAAAAATAAATATTATATATATATTTTTCTTCTGGCAAGCTGCGAGTAACACAGACTAAAGAAAAAAACGACGAATAAAATAAAATAAAATAAAAGTATAACGATAGAGATATTCTGAATAAGTTTCAAAATATCGTAGCTTGCGAATGGTGTCCAACTTCATCGACACTTGCCCACAAGGACCGGCACCACGGCAGGGCAGGTAGTCGATTTTACAGATGATGATATTATTATAATTTTGCTAAATGATTAGATTAAATTTAAACCTTCATAAGTTTTTTTTTTAATTTTAATAATTTAAAAAATAATTTTAAAATTTAAGTATTAATATAAATAATTTATAAGATAGATATTTACATATAAATTTGCTATGTTTTTATTTTCGTTATAAATTCAATCATTGTTTTCTAAATATTATTTTCTCTTAAAAGAAAAAATTTAAACATCAAATCAAAAATAAAATCAAATTGCAAGAAATGTAGTGTTATTTTGCTGTCGTAAGGAATGGGCGAATATAAAGTCAATT
This sequence comes from Hevea brasiliensis, assembly GCF_030052815.1. Lineage (NCBI taxonomy): Eukaryota > Viridiplantae > Streptophyta > Magnoliopsida > Malpighiales > Euphorbiaceae > Hevea > Hevea brasiliensis. The sequence continues at coordinate 105,442,003 of NC_079498.1, forward strand.
CTCCCTTCCACATCCATGGCGTTCAAGTATTTATTCAGTGTTACCAGTTTTGGTGTGGTCTTTATTATATTACTTCCATTTATTTTTCACATTTGAGTTTTATACAATAATTAAGAAAATAATTAAATAATTATATTTTTATAAAAATATACTACTAATTAACTGAATTATCTTTTATTTCACAATTAAAATTTTATAAATATTTATTATATTTAATAAAGATAAAAGATAAAATTAAAAAAAATAATACTCTTTAATTTTTTAAATATAATAAATAGTTTTAAATAAAAAAATTTAAATATAATAGATAAAAATAGACAGAGATAATAATATGATAATTATAGGCTAAGTCCAATTTCATTACAAAAATTAATTTAACGAGAAGAGGTTTGCTTAAATATTATATTTAGTATAATTTTTTTTTTTTTTTATCAAAAGATAGATTGGATTCATTTGAAAAAAGCCTATAGGCCCATTACATAAAACAGCCCATGGCCAAACAATAGAATCGGCTAAAAACAAATCTAACTCAGGCACTCAGCTTAAATTCTTAGCCCATAATTCAAGAACCAAACTGAAGATGGGCAAACACAACACGACCCGGACAAAACCCCATTGTGCGAAGACTGCTGCCTTGCTCATCGCCACCGGTAACTTCTAATTAAGTGCAGCCTATTTGCTATTACTATTAAAATTATTATTATATTTTTTAAAAATATATTAATTAAAAGATATTAAAAATAATTTAAAATTAAATTTTATAAATTTTAATCATAAAAATATTAAAATAATAAAAATAATTATTTTCAAATTACTTATTTTAATAGTATTTAAATTGATACTTTTACAGAAAAAAGCATTTTTGATCCTTGTAACACAATGCCAAACATGGTGGAAAAGCAATTGAAAAGAGGCAGAAAGAAAAATGAAAGCATTAATTTGGACACAGTAAAGTTCTGAACAAGAATATAGATTAGCTAATATTGAAGGATGTAAGATAGTTCAAACCTCAGCTGCAATAGTCCATTGTTAGATTTTTGGACAAGAGGCAGAGGAACTGAACCTGTGAGCTTGTTTACAGATAAATTTCTGAAAAAAAAAAAGAAAATAAAAAAAGAGACCATGAAGTAAATCACCTGCATACTCTAAGCTGAAATTTCTCAAGGCAATATCAAAGCTCATTGACTTACAGAACAGTTAAATTTGGTAGGTGTGCTAAAAATTCAGGAACTGTTCCAGTCAGTTCGTTGCTTGATAAATCTCTAAAAGAAAAAGAAACGACTTGTTATTAGAATTTTCTTTTTTCTTCATGAATGGATGCCATAGAAATATGCACATATAGACTTGTATTGCATAAAAGGCATGCATGTAGTGATAAACTTTTATCTTCATTAATGTAACTGAAACAGCAGATTGCACTGGGCTTGCTGGTGTTTGTGTGGAATGCAACTCAGAACAAAAATTTATTATAAGCAAGTTAATACTTACAATGACTGTATAGCTTAGAGTTTAGAGCATGAGGAAGAAATATTTCCTGTCAATTTACTTGAACTGAGGTTCCTGCATTATGATTTGCTGAGTAAGAGAAAGATATGGTGCCATTATCTAAATAATGGTGCGCCATTCACATGATAGAATTAATTGGGAAACAATCAAAATAGAAGATGTATATCTTGGTAAAATTTTTAATATGCTGTTGGCTATTATCAGAAGGATAATTTGAAAATGCACTCACAAAGAGATGATCCTTGGAGAATTGCTATCATAGCTGCAGTTCAAGCCAGTCCAAGTAATATCACTAGGAAGACATTGGTCTCCTTGCCAGTTATCATCTTTATTAATCTTGTAAGTTTGCTGGATGGCCATTATAGCATCAACTAGGATCATTCTTGAGAAGAAGAAAATGGTGAGAAAAGAAAGAATCACGCAAAATTATTGTAGAGAGGAAGAGAAATGCATATTGAACGATCCTACCATTTGCTAGGTCTGTGGGTGAAATAGGGCCAGCATTACATAGAAAATCTCTATGCCGTTGAGGATAGGTGGAAGGTCAAACCGTACAGTTGAATTGATAACAATCTCAATGTATCCAGTAAATCTTGATTTATGAGGTCCACAACAAACAGAGAGTGGCTTCAAGTATTGGAGGGTAATAGGTCCATAGTTGGCACCGTTGAAATTGATGGTGAATTCCCGTCTTGGTTTTCCATGTGAAATATGTGATATTTCGATGAAGTGAAAGCAGGCATAGTATTCATTTTCTGGATTGTACGTATGAAGAAGATAGCGAATAAATGATCTGAGGGGACTTCATGGTTGGGCCGCAGTTCTTAAAACTTCAACTGGTATTTTAAGGGTACTGTTGCTGCTCTGAACGTCAATATGTGAGGTGGTGTTCAATGAAATCAAATAATCAGGGGTAAATGTTGACCAAAAGCGATCGTACACATCACCCTTGTACCTGAAACCGTCATAATTGTCCTGTTACAATTATTTATGCAATAATATATTTTGTATTATTTTGTTTCATTTAATTTTGATTGTAACCCAAACTTGGATTTTACGAATATCTTCCATATCACTGATATACAAAAACAAAATAAGTTAATAGCATCAGTTCTATAATTATAAGGATAAACAAAAAAAAGCTACAATTTACCTGACTGTCCTATTGGTTGAGTTGCCAAGGTCATATCGTTCCATTGTGGATAGGGATCTGGACTCGATTCTATAAATGGAATGGTTCAGATGCCTTAATTCCAATGCTGAAATGAAAGGTGTTCCAGAGAAAGTATTTACGAGACACACATTAATATCATCAATTAAAGAAAAATAAATAATCTCATAGAAAATTGGTTGCGATGCATTGAAAGGTTGCACCGTCGCCCAAAGATCAACACCGATATACATATCAAACTTTGTAGATTGATTCTTGGCATCATAATTCCCATATTGGAAGAATGCTTTGATGATGTAATTTTGATTTTTGCCTTGCTGAGGTCTCAATGTGTAGCAATTCTTTCTTCCTTTCGGAAAGAACCTTACACTTCGAAATAAACGTCCAAAATAAGGATCCTCATCTTCATACTCAGGCGATACGTACTTATTTTCTCCTGTACTTATGAAATCCTTGTCAGACTTGTAAAATATTTCAGTTTTCTCGTCGAAATAATCTTGATCCACCCCACAATCAATGCTTATGAAACCTTCGAATTTTTGGAAAAAAAAAAAAGAGTTAATTGGATATGCAAATAGCAGTATCAGAAACCGCTAGAAAACACAAACTTCAACCAACAGCACCAAGAAACAGAACAGAATCGCTATTCGAACGTAAGCCAATACAGAATTTTCAACGAAGTCCGGCAAAAGAGAAAAACATAACAGAGCAAGAAGTACGTAGGATATAAACAGATGCAGTAAGTTGCCCCTACCAGAGGTATTAGCGGCAAGCTTTCTTCTTTCAGCGAGCTCATCATTATTTGCTGCAGCTAGTTTTAAGTTTCTGAAAGTAGCAGGCAGCAGGACAAAGATTAGGCATAGTGTAACTGAAAGCAGAGCTTTGCGTCCATCCATGTTCCTCTTTTCCTGACAATTTTTTAATTATTTCTGGTCATACAAGTCCAGGCCCTACAAGTGTAAATTTGAGATATATAAGTGGTGTCTGGGAGGGACTGCTTAATTATATAGAGGGAGAGAGAGATTTTTTCACTTTAGTCACACACATATATAGAAATTAAATTGTGAAATCAACTTTGGACGAAAACAATTTTCTATTTCTAATTAGTTTAGACATTAAATGAATTTTTCTTATTTTTTTTATTTTTACTCACACTTAAATTAGATTATTAGATTTTAAGATTTATACATTTACATCCACTAGAGGTTTATTTTTCTTTTCCACTTTTTTATTTTTATTTTTTATGATTTTTTAATTTACGCAAATTTTTTATTTTTTTTCTTTAAATATATTTATATTATTTATCAAATTATAACAAAATGATAGTAGATAAAACATGAAAATAAATTCAAATAATGGAAGTTAATAAATACTGATATTATATATCCATTTTTTTTATTAACACTATCATTAAAAATGTCAAAACAAATCATTAAGTTAGCACAATAATAATAATGGACGCTAAGATTTAGTAAAATAAAAAGATGAAAA